>NC_136415.1:39581404-41044737 GCF_051521515.1 Lactuca serriola
TCCAAATTGTAAATCATCATCATCATATATCTCTTCTTCATATTCATCTCCTCGATACAATTTTACTATTTCAGCATCTTCTTTATTACGAGGGCATAACAAATACAAAAAAGGATCATATGCGGTTTTTGTCATACTTGTGTCAACATCTTTCTCAAAACGGGCATCTATAAACATATCATCTTCCATGTCAAGACATAATGACCCTATGGAATTTGTATCCGTAGAAGACTCAACATATTCCTCGTCTTCACTATCTGTGCTTCCTTCCTCACTCAAGTAAAATACTGAAGATGAAGCCATGTTCACTGATTGGTGATTAATACTCACTATAAATACAAAAAAACCACTGATTAAGAACAAAAAATTACAAAATAATGACACCTATTTGAAGACCAAAAAAACATTATCATATTTTCTTCACTCAAATTAATACCCACTGCAAATACCATTACCACTTATATATTGAAGACCAAAAGAAACCTGCTGCTAATTTCAAGGCCAAAAAGACATTATCATGTTTTCTTATGAAAAACGTAACCCTACCACTGATTTCGAGACATATAAAAGAACATTTATCACGTTTTTGTGCATAACGTATCTAGAAGATACCATACTCCTGCCATTAAACCAAAAAAAATAATATGGCATGTGTTTACCTGTTGAGAGATGTAGCTTATGGAGCTTTGTCTTGTTCCTGAGAGACAAACCAGATGAGAGAGACAAACGACAGAAACCCTAGTTCTTTTTGTTTAATGTTTGGTCAATGTATTAAAGGGTATTAAAAGAAGGATTTAAAATTTGTTCACGTGGTTTTTTTTATGCCCAGTCATCCGGTCATCAGGTAATATAACCGGTTATTTGGGTTTTAGTGAAAGGTATTTTATAATGTAAGGGCATTTGTGAATGTAAATATAATATAAGGGTTTTTTTGAATGTAATATGATAAAGGGTTGGGCTTTTCTGTATTTTTCCCTTAATTTTATTTTGGTATCAAAATAGATCCAAAACATGTGAAACCTAATGATTTCAGCGTCGTCTTCTCTGGTTATATATCACATCTCCACAATTTTGGTTTTTTGCTCTTAACTTTGTTTTCATTCTCTTATGCAGGTCATATGAATTAAAAAGATGGGGTTGAATCATTTTTGTTTTCGAAATTGCTTACATGCTTACCTGCATCTTTGATTTAAAGTAAATGTGCATATGGTCGATAAAGATGTGTTTTCTTTGACTTTTTTATTTATATTTCCTGGAAATAAGATTTTTTTTTGAAGTAAGGCGCTATCAAAGCTCAGGAGCCCGCCCTGAATCTGTAGATGGTGATAATCACGTTGCTTGATGTCTAGAGGCTAATATCAGAGCTTCTAAATAAAAATGGTATTTTTCTTTGATAAATGTTACACAACTCTATACATCTTTGTTATTTTTATTTTAAGGTTGCAATCTTTTTGTGTATATTTTTTTGGCCAATTCAATGAAACCCCACAAAAAGACATGGACGAAATTTACGGTGAGTTAAGTTGGGAGGCTCGTGACTTTATTATTATACAAACCTTACTATTTCCTAAAATAAATTTAAGACGTCCAAACCATTAAGCTTATAGTACAAATAACGAAGCCAATATTATCTCATTCTTTAATTCATGCCTCATTCAAAAATTCAAAAAGTTACAAAAATGGAAATTGTCCACTTTCCCCACGTGATATTATCAGTAATCTTTCATTGTCCTTTGAATCTTCGAATCTTTGATTTTCTTTGTATTCCTTTTGGTTTTGTTTTGATTCTTGAATACCGATTCATTCCTTTTCATTTTGCCGGAATAATTTTGGTTTATTGTACACTTTTCCTTCCTCCCCTTTTCACCATTTCTAGATTTAAACGCTCCTATCTCACCTCTACCCTGTTTCTTCTCTACCCAACAGCCGACGACCACAACAATCAAGCCACCATGTCTTCCATACTACACGTAGCTCCAGCCACTTGCCTCCCACTATCATGATGATTATTATCATATAAGCATAACATTTATGCTCCCACTAGCTTTGACATGTATTCAGAAAACAAATGAGCTTCCAAAAAACAATGCCCATTGAATTTCTGAAATTCATATTTCTAATACCAAATGTTTCGATAAGCCTTTATCTAAGCTTCTTAAACTTATACACCTTTGCCTTAGATAGCTCATATGTGTGTTTAAACAATTCAGAACTTATGTTACCAAGTTCCAAATGTTGAAACTAATTGCCAAATCTCACAATTCGAACTATGGAAAGGGATGCTGTAACCATAATCGAATTTGAGAATACAATTTTCACAATTGCTATCTTCTTAAAATCTCTCTTAGTGAAAGCATTTCCTCACAATCATTTTCATGAAGGAGGGAATGTTATGACACTTAGATTTTATGGTGTATGAGTTCCTATCCATGTGAATTTGCCAAAACCAAAGTTGGCGACAAATCCAAACTCATATGGAATGAACTTTCTTAATCTTGATTTCTTGCCTTATGGTAACACGAGTGCCCACCATGTCTTCCAAGTAGTTTAGCAACTTATCCTTACATATCAATGTACTTTCCATTGATCAAGGTGCTTTGTTCTTATGCATTCAAATGAGAACTCGTAGAACTCACATGCATAATTAACTTGATTGGAATGGCACAGAAACAAAATAATGCCAACACGATAGGTTGTAAACCGCAAGTCGTGTGCCAATGATGATCAATAAGGTTTATTCTTGATTTGTTCTTGAAACTTTTTCAAAAACATTAAAACTCCCACTGACTCCTTGACATATAAGGTTCTCTTATCAAGAAACATTTCTTGACAAAAAAATATTCAAGAGTTAGTGTAGCTTTTATCAAGACAAAACACTTCACAAATTGGTCCTAGTTGGTCTTTGTCTTATCCAAGACATCACAACTTACCAATTTCAAATGTGCAAGAATAAGAAAACCTTTTCCAAATTCCACATTTGATGAGTGTTATAAACCTACTTAAGACTTGTCACTCAATTCACAATCTTGGAGTATGACCCTAAGATTCGCTATTGGAACGAAGTATGGTTGACTTGTTGATTTAACCATTTCCACAATTCTCGATTCCTCTTCTTAGACATACAAATGCACTAAGAGTCACTTAGAGAATCAATTGAGATATGGTTCTTAATCATTAAGACTTATCATAAAACACAATAAAAGGTACTCTCCCTTCTTCTTAGAATAGAGAAACTTTTATCTTTCTGCCTACTTGATTCTTCTTTATTCGTTCTGCTCTTCATTGAAACTCTTTCAATCAACTCAGAGTTACACTTAATCTTATAAGTATAATCGTATTTACTAAACTTTTAGAAAATCATGACGAATATCTTATCTCTCTTTGTGGTGGACTTGATCAACGCACAACCTAGTGTACTCGATCTCCTAGTCCTTCACTTGACATTTTGTCAAAGAACTAGTCTAATTTCCAAATATGAAAGTTTTCATTCATCACGCAACCAAGTTGTATGATTCCAAGTTTCCATCCAATTGAAACTTGGGCGATGAGAAACTCTCCCTATTTGGTGAATTCTTAACATCTCCACAAATAACATAATCAAGAATCAAATCCATTATTGCTAATAACAGAAACCTTCAAACATCAATTTTTCATACTTGCCATTGCAAGGATAAATAAATAAGATAAAATCAAAATTTATTTTATTGAGGAAAAAATTGTCCATACAATGCAATTCAATTGAAAAACTATGTTATTACATATTTTTTAACAATCTATTCTAACTCCAAGTAGTGGCTCAAAAATCTAATCTTCAAACAATGCGATCGAAATCCACTTTTCTTCACGATTAGATTCAGCTCACTTCTTCCCTTAAGCTTCCTCTCTTTTCTTCGATCCTACAAAACATCAAAATGTAATCTTATCACATCATGTATTAAGAATCTAGAATAGGAACTTAAAAGAGTTAGTTAATGGATTTTTTACCTGAAGCAGAGCCATACGTCTTGACTCTCCCATCTCTTAGATCTCTCAGGTTGTTTGGGCAGCTTCGTCTCCAATGCCCCTTCTCTTGGCAATAAAAGCAAACGGACTCCTTTGGCACATCATATCGGACAATCAGACTTACTTCTTTCTGGACTTCCAATGTTGCCAGTCTCCATTGCAGTTTGGGAGTTTGACTCACCAGACAAATTTGCTTAACCAGCACGCCAAATCATTGCTAATTCAGCAGCTATAAGCAAATAGGTGAGATCAATGAAGGTCACGTCGTGATCCATCATATAGTACTCTTTAACGAACTCACTATATGATTCAGGAAGTGACTGAAGAACCCAGTCAATAGCCAACTCACTTGAAATCTCGACACCCAACATGCTTAACCTATTAATGTGTGACTTCATCTCTAAGACGTGTGCACACACAGGTTTCCCATCTTCGTGTTTACTTGCCAAAAGGGCTTGAGTGAGCTTCAACTTTTCAAGCCTTCGAACTTGTGGGTCAGGGAGAACAATTGGAGGAGGTGGAGGAAGTGAAGCATGACTCTCATTTCCTTGATCGTATCTTGGAACGTCAGCTTCATTTGGAAAGCTTGTTCCAAAGGATTTGGGAAGACCATTGTAAGATTCAGACATCTACAAAACGGGAGAAAATCCAAGTTAAGTTGATTGAGTCCTTAATAAAACACTCAAATGAGTTATTAAGGCTAGGATCCAACACAATATTCTACAACCTAGAAGAGGGATGTCGTAATCTAGTCGCAGAATATTTGAAGGTAGGTAAATGATGATTTACCAATTTCCACCATGAAAAACAAAAGGGAAGTTTATGTTTTAAATGAATTGAAACTCCTAGATCTTTTGAGATTTATTGAGCTTTTCAATGGCATGTTTAATCTCGATTATGCCCTACAATTTGTGACTGGGATGCCGAGGGTCACAAATAAGGTGTGAATAACCATACAAATCACGTGGTGCACCCAATGCTACTATCACCTAATCAATGTGTCGGTTAGCCACACACGCTCCATTGATCTATGATAAACATCGAGCCACCCTTCGCCACCAATGTCATCCCCAAATTAGTGTGTCGGTTAACCACACACGCTCCACTAACGTTTGACAAGGGTACGAAGTGTAATTCCATGGGTTAGCATACAATTTCACATTTTGCCTAAAGTAACTATGATTTGGTAATTTGTAAAAGCATTTAGTTACTTTGTACTTCATTATACTTATAATGGAAGGTTTATGTCCTATCCTACCCGTTCGGCTAACGACCCTCCACTAGTCAAGAGTGCGGTGGGTAAGAGTGGATACTCATTCAATCGCCATTTTATAGGCAATTTTCTTAAACACGCCTTATAGACCAATTTCGTGAATGAGGCCTACTAACGGTAAGACTGACTGTTTACTCATATATAATATTAGACTTTTAATGTTATATGTAATATAGGGTGTATTTTACACTTTTTAAAATACTAGGTGGTTCAATTTAGTAAATTATACTTTTATTTAATTAAATGTAAACCAAAACTTTATGGGTTTATTAAATCACTTTTAATTATACACTTTAGTTATTTAATAAAACCATAAGGGTATGATTTGAACTTTTCAATTTACTAGGGTTTTAGAATTTAACATTTCAAAATTAAACTTTTAATCAACTTTTAAATTCCAAAACTTAAGGGCAAGTTTTGAAACATTTCAAAACATTAGGGTTTAACTTATTTAAATTTCAAAAACAAAAATTTTAAGTTCAAATTTAAACTATAAAACCTAAAGGGAGTAATTTGAAACTTTTCCAAACTTTATCAAGAATATTCTAGATCACAAAATTCAAATAAGGCAATTAACAATTAATTGGTGGTTATCTAATTTGACCTAGTCCAAATTCTTGCAAGATAATTCACCAAATAATTCAAATAATTAAAATTAATCATATAAGGAAGTAATTATTCAATTAATATGAATATATCTTTAATTTTGGCAAAGATAATCACCCAATATCATAAAAAACTGATTTATATTAATAAAATACGTTTTGGTAACTATCCCACAGCCAAAGAAGCACAAAATCCAGAAATTAGCTCTTTCTGACCAGCTGACTCGTCGAGTCAGGCATGGACTCGTCGAGTTGACATGGACTCGGCGAGTTCAGCCATGGACTCGGCGAGTCCAGCCCCCAGAAACCCTAAATTTCGATTTTAAAGCAAGAATAAAGCATAATTGCATCAAATACATCAAACAAACAGCCTTAGGCTCTGATACCACTGGTTGGTTTTAAGCAAAACATCAATCCTATGGTGTACATGCAAACCCTAATAGCTTTTGGATCTAGTTTGCCTAATGAACATGCAATTGAATATCCAAAGCTATAAACCCTAGATCTATCATATAATAAACTGAATTAGGGTTTAGAGAATTACCTTTGATTGTTATATAGCAATAACAATCAATTCCTTGCTTTGATTGGCTTCAGAAAGCTTAGTGCCTCAAGTGTTGCACCTCTAATGGAGTCACAAACACCACTAAGCAACTTGGATGAAGAGGAGAAAAGAGGAGGCTGCCCAAAACGTCTAGAAACCCTAAAGGAACTCTTGTCCACGTTTTTGGGGCATAGGGGCCCTTTATATACATGTAGGCTATTAAGGTTTTCAACTAGGAAACCCTAATCTGGCTGCTTAAGCCCTAAGCAGCCCATTAACTCCTTTAACATATCCCTTGGACGATTTCTAATGGGATTCCCATAGAATTTGTCCAACCTATATATTATTAGGTGATCCATAGCCCAATTATAATTATCTTATAATTACAACTTCAGTCCCCTAAGTTTAATTAATCTCTTTTAGTCACAAAATTAATTCTTAATTAATTCTTGACTAATATTAGTTGAACAATATGATTTCTCCTTTAATATATTATTCTCATATTGCTATGGTGAATGCAACCCAAAAGGACCATGCTCATAATCGAGTCAAGTACATACCAAAATAGTTATGGACTTAGACACTAATCCAACTTGGTGCCATAGACCCTGTCGATATAGTGAGGATAACTCACCTGCAATTGCCGACTGAAGAGATAAGACCAAGCTGCTCCGACCACCGACACGAACTTCACCACAAGAACACTACCAAAGAACCAATTCCATAAATACCAAAATTACCAAAATACCCTTGGAAGTCAAACTGGTCAACTCTTGGTCAAAGTCCTTAGTCAAAGTCAACATTCCTGGTTGATTCTACTCACCGAGTCAACCCGTCGACTCGTCGAATTCCTATACTCAGAAACTCCCATAACACGACTCAACTTGCCAAGGCGCCCCAAGATTTGTCGAGTCCAATGATCTCCGAGTCCCATCCTGCTCAACTCACAAAGTCGTCCCTCGACTCACCGATTCGAGGCTTAACCAGAAGAGGTTAGGGTTCCGTGACCAGACTCACCGAGTCCAAGAACAGACTCGGCGAGTCCAAGGCAATCTTCAACAGACTCACCGAGTTGTTCTTCCAACTCGCCGTGTCCATGCACATGTTCATACAACTCGTTGAGTACACCCATGTGACTCACCGAGTCTCTCCGGTTCTTAATCGATACAGTGGCTTTTCGAGCCATGCAGGGGCTCCAATCCATAGATCCACTCTTCTACACTCTAACCCTCACATAAAGTTGCAAACTTTACGTGAAACCAAGGAGATATAAGCCCAAAACACACTAGGGCTAGGGTTTATGACAAAGGGGCTTCACCAATAACTCTTAGACAAAAGATTTATGACATTTTGGACCATCACAAGCCTAGATCTGAAGTAGCAACCTCAGATCTAAGCCTCTAACTCGAAATAGCTCTCAATCATACCAAAAGTGCCCCAAATCTCAAATGATAATAGATCTAGATACAAAAGAGCCCAAGTAATAGATTATTACCTCCAATATATGCCCGAACAGAAGTAGATCCCGGATCTACACCACTCCTATGCAGCAAGCCTCTTGATCTTCAAGCCCCTTTCCAAGGTTTTCTCTTCTAAAGATCTATTCTCTCTATTAATGGAGGCTCACTCGATTCTAGGGTTTCTGGATCTCAAAAGGGTAGAAAAGAGGTTGAGGGTGGGTTATAATGTGCTTTATATAGGGCACAACCCTTGGGATTAGGGTTTTCTCTCTTCAGCACCAACTCGTCGAGTCCAAGCCGCTAACTCTGCGAGTTGGCCACTTAACCCGCGACAGATTCCCGCTCCGACTCGGCGAGTAAGCATACCTACTCTTCGAGTCCCTTTCCTTAATTTACACTTTAAGTCCTTCAATATCACCTCTGGAATTTGGGGTGTTACAGTACAGGTGTTGTTCGATTCAGGTGCCACCCGATCTTTTGTTTCTCTTGCACTTAGCAAGAGGCTCCCTGAGTCTTCGGGCATGCTCGATTTCCCTCTTGAGGTCGAGATTGCTGACTATCGCTCGGTGCGAGCATCAGAGGTTTTTAGAGGTTGCGTTTTGAGGTTGTATGAGGAGCGCTATCTGGTGGACTTGGTTCACATTCTGTTGCGTGGAACAAGGTTATTATAGGCATTGATTGGTTGAACCCCAACGGGGCAGTGATCGACTGCGCACAACAGTTGGTTCGGGTCAGGACCCCAAGCAGGGGAGAGCTGGTGATTTAGGGCGAGAGACCACAGCGCGGACCAGCTTTATGTTCAGCAGCGAGGTCTAGGCGCTACCTCCAGCAGGGTTGCGCAGGGTATGTTGCCTATGTTATGGATACCCGAGAGGCGGGTAAGGCGACGGTGAGCGACATACCGGTGGTGTGAGAATACACGGATGTATTCCCAGAGGAGCTGCTTAGGATACCTTCGGAGAGACAGGTGGGTTCAGGATTGACCTAGTACTTGCTGCAGCTCCAATAGCCAAGGCACCGTATCGGTTGGCTCCTCCCGAGATGCAGGAGTTGTCTACGCAGCTACAGAAGCTGCTATACAAGGGATTTATCAGGCCGAGTAGTTCGCCTTGGGGAGTCCCGATCCTGTTTGTAAAGAAGAAGGGCGGGTCGCATCGGATGTGTATAGACTACCGGGAACAAAACAAGGTAACGGTGAAGAACCGTTACCCACTCCCGAGGATTGATGACATATTCGACCAGCTTCAGGGAGCATCTTGGTTTTCCAAGATAGACTTGTGGCCAAGCTACCATCAGATGAGGCTCAGAGAGGAGGATATATAGAAGACTGCTTTCCGGACTCGCTATGGCCACTACAAGTTCGTGGTGATGCCCTTCGGGCTCACCAATGCTCCTGCTGCGTTCATGGACCTCATGAACCACATATGCAGACCAATGTTTGATCGATCTGTGATAGTTTTCATTGACGATATCTTGGTTTACTCCAAGACGCAGGAGCAGCATGAGGAGCACTTGCAAGAGGTGTTGGATACCCTGAAGAGGGAGAACTTGTATGCCAAGTTCTCTAAGTGTGAGTTCTGGCTGCGCGAGGTGCAGTTTCTTGGGCACCTTGTCAACCAAAATGAGATTTTGGTTGACCCAGCCAAGGTGGAGTCCGTGATGAGATGGGAGGTTCCGAAGTCTCCATTTGAAATTCGGAGTTTCTTGGGATTAGCGAGCTATTACCAGAGATTCATTCAGGATTTCTCCAAGATAGTCGTACCCTTGACGCGGCTGATGAAAAAAGCCATTGTAGTTTGTTGGGGGCCTGAGCAACAGGCAACGTTTGATACTCTGAGACAGAGATTGTGCGAGGCGCCGATTCTAGCCCTGCCCGAGGGCATGAAGGATTTTGTAGTGTACTGCGATGCATCTATATCGGGTTTGGGCGCAGTGTTGATGCAGAGAGGGCACGTCATCGCCTACGCCTCGAGGCAGTTGAAGCCTCATGAGGCGAACTACCCGACGTATGATCTGGAGTTGGGAGCGGTCATCTTCGCCCTCAAGATTTGGTGACATTATCTCTATGGGGTCCGTTGTACCATTTACACGGATCACAAGAGCTTGAGGTACCTTATGGATCAGCCGAATCTGAACATGAGGCAGCGTCAGTGGCTAGATGTGGTAAAGGATTACGATTGTGAAATCCTCTACCACCCGGGGAAGGCCAATGTGATGTCCGATGCTCTTAGCCGTAAGGCTGCCCTGATTAGAGATATTTGCCTGCAGATGACAGTAGTGGCTCCACTGTTGGAGCAGATCCGAGAGGCCCAACAGGAGGAACATCGGAAGAGCAAGCGTATTGTGGGGCAGGTTTCCTCCTTCGACTATGATAGTCGTGGGTTATTTAATCTACACCGTAGGGTGTGGGTTCCATATTATGGAGGAGTGCGCCAGGTACTGATGAAGAAGGCACACAAATCCAGGTTTTCTATTCATCCGGGGGCGACGAAGATGTATAGAGATCTCCGTCCTGATTACTGGTGGCCCTGCATGAAGTGGGATGTAGCCTGGCACGTCGAGAGATTCCTGACCTACAGGAAGGTCAAGGCCGAGCACCAGAGGCCTCACGACAAGACACAGTCGTTGGACATCCCCATGTGGAAATGGGAAGATATTACTATGGATTTATCACCAAGCTTCTTAGGACCGCACGAGGAATGGATTCGATATGGGTCATCGTGGATCGGTTGACAAAGAATGCCCATTTCATAAATATCTAGGAGAGCATATCATCTGAGAAACTGGCCGACATCTACTTTCGGGAGGTTGTGGCCCGACACGGAGTGCCAGTCTCCGTGATTTCTGATAGAGACAAGCGGTTTACTTCCAGATTTTGGAAGAAATTTCATGACGAGTTGGGTACTCGTCTGCATTTTAGCATTGCCTTCCACCCGCAGACGGATGGTCAAAGCGAGCGGACCATCCAAAAATTAGAGGATATGCTGCGGGACTACGTATTAGACTTTGGTGGTAGTTGGGATACCTATCTCCCTTTAGTTGAGCTCTCCTACAACAATAGCTACCACGCGAGTATCGATCGTCCTACGTTCGATATGTTGTACGGGAGGAAGTGCATGACCTCGATATGTTGGGGCGAAGTTGGACAGCGGGTCATAGGGAGCACCGAAGTGGTGCTCAAGACGAAGGAGAGGATCCTGCAGGTTCGGAGCAAGCTTCAGACTACTCAAATTCAGTAGAAAAGTTATGCCGACAAGCGTCGTTCAGACCTAGAGTTCCAGGTTAGAGATATGGTCCTCCTGGAGGTGTCACCTTGGAAAGGTGTCATTCGATTCTGGAAGCGGGGCAAGTTGGGCCCTAGGTACATTGTCCATTTTAGAGTTGCAGCCCTGGTGGGCAAGGTGGCGTATAGGTTGGATCTGTTATCCGAGCTTACCCAGATTCATAGTACTTTCCACGTCTCCCAGCTACAAAAGTGCCTGGTAGACGACTCTACGGAAGTGCCTGGTAGCACTACCCCGAGCTTTTCTGGATTCAGCAGTAAACTTCGAGGACGGAGTCTGAAATAAGTGGGGGAGATTTGTAACACCCGGTTACTAGTACGTATTTAAATCCAAGTAATTTCATGCTTTACACTGGTACTCGGCGAGTTGGAGGCTCAACTTGTCGAGTAGACTCGACTTTTGACCAGGAGGATGAGTGACCTACTCAACGATTCGGGAGACCGACTCGACAAGTAGGGCTGTCTAGACAAAACCCTAATATTTAGGGTTTGCACCCTATTTAAACAACTTATATCGTCCCAAACCAGCCTCCATCTTCCCTCTCACTTCCAGAAGACCCTAACTCGAAACCCTAGCAATTTATTGAGTGTTCTTGAGCTTTGTGGTGCCATTTTTGTGTGTTTGAAGTTTGAGGAAGAGAAGGAAGCTTGAGAAACCAAGAGGAAGCAAGTAGATCCAGAGGTTTGGGCACACTTCCAGCTTATTTGAGGTATAAAGTTAAAACCTTGACCATCTAACTCTTAGATCTCTAGTTAGGGCTCATTTCTACCCTTTCCTAAGCTTTGTAAGGCCATATTCGGAATTGGGTGTGTATCATGGAGTTACACTTCGGATCTGGAACCATTGAGGGTTCCCATGTCACAAAGGTGCCAACTTTATGGCCATGGGAAGCCCATTCATCTTATAAACCTCCTTTCTTGGATTTTTGAGCCAAATACCCCATGCAAGGACACCACGTTTTTTACTTTACGTACAATATGGACCCTAGGAGGTCAGATCTATGGTTTAGATGCTTTGAGACCCACTGAAATCGACTGTTTAGTTTTGGACAAAGAGGGACTCGACGATTCGGGTCATATTTCCCCATAAAATCCTTCTATTGATGGACCAGATGCTAAGATAGAAGAACACTCAGTTTTTTAGGCTCATTAGGGACCTGGAAATCATGGAACTCAGTGAGTGTATGAGTGGACTCGGAGAGTTCAAGGCAATGTCCCAAACACATGAAGACGGACTCGACGAGCTCAAGGAGAAATCGGCGAGTCATAAACTAAACACCTTCATACGGGTGAAGATGAACTCGACGAGTTCAAGGATGAACTCGGCGAGTCCATTGAAGAAGGTCTCGATGTTCTGTTGAAGGTAAACTCGCCAAGCTCTTTCTAGACTTGACTAGTAGGGACGGGGTTGTAACATTTTGTGGATGTGGGGACTCGACGAGTTGGTGAACCAACTCGGCGAGTCTAGTCAACCAGATGTTGACTTTGACCAAAGTTGACTTGACCAGGGTTTTGACTTTGACTTTGACTTGGAATTGAGTGACCCTTGTAAGGGTTATGAGTATGAAATGGTAATGTAGAAAGGATGTTGTGTAGGGATTGAGGAGTCGACAAGAGTCAATTTTCGTACCGAGGACAGTGCAGACACTACACGACATCGAGTTGAGTTACCTTCCAGTAGAAGTGGGTCTAACGCACCAAAGTCGGCCCACTAGTAGTTGATTATAGCTGAGATGATTGTCTTTGTGATAATCGTCCGCTTTGCAACTACCTGGTATGTTTATTTGTTAGCATGATATATTATATGTGATAGTGGTAGTAATAAGGGGAATAGTCCCCGGTTACCGGTTGATAGGGCTAAAGGGATAGTTTAGTACCAGCTATGCTAGACGGTATGATTATGTTGTGTTAGTATGCGATAGTAGTAGGGGTGAAATAGTTCTTGTAACCGGTTGAGATAAACCGGAGGGGTAGGTCGGACACCTCGGTATGTCTGACAGGGGCAGTTTAGGCACCCCGGTATGCCTAGCAGGGTAGGTCGGGCACCCTGATTTACCTGACAATATGTTTATAGTAGGGTATGTGGTATGATGGAGGAAATCACTAGTTTCGTGCTTACAGTTTATAGTTTTGTTTTCAGGTACCTCTTCAGCGAAGGGAAAGGAGCCGACTGTTGGGTTTTGAGCATTCTGACACTCCTAAGTGTACATTCAACCCTAAATACCTTGGATCTATGTTTTCTCTATTATACATGCAAATATGCACTTCCAAGGTATTATCCTAATCTAGCATACAAAACAATGAATATAACAAGATAGAATACATACCTCTTTGATGTAGAATGTCTTCATGAAGCTTGAGTGCCAAGTGCCTCAAGTGTGACACCTCAAGTGGTTCACACAACACCAAATACACTTGGAATAACTAGAGAGAATTCTACACTTCATGAAAATCGGCTAGCCCTTTCTTATTATCTCTAGTGGCCAATTTTGGTCAAGAATAAGATACATATATAGTTGGGGTTACACCATGTAAACCCTAATTGACATGGCCTTTCATTTCCATGATCCATGGGTACAAAACCACCATGGAGCATCCATGGAGCATCATATGGGTTTTAGCCCAACTAGATAATCCATGGAGCATTAGCCCACTATATAAGTATGGATGATTTACACAATCAACCCATGTATTTAATTAGTCTTCTTTTGATCACTTAATTAATCCTAGATTAATTCTTGATCAATACTAATTAAATAATCTTATTATTCTTATTATTAATATACTAGAACTTATAATATATTAATAACCATAAGTGTCTTATTTCTCTCATTTAGCCTATCCAAGTGCATGATGCCATGCAACCCAAATGGACCATGCCGGGTCGGGTCTAATCTTACCAATTATAGTTATGGACTTAGACATTAATCCAACAGTCTCCCACTTGGATAAGTCTAAAACTATTATTGCGTATGACTTCAGGAACCGATCAACAATCGTAGCTCTCAAAAGCTTCTGTCGAACTCTGACCTTGTAGATGAACTCTGACCTTTGTCAATGACTTGTCCATTAGATAAGGGATCATATATTCCTCCATTCTAGATATCATATGGACTGAGACATGGATTATAATCATTCTCTCTGTCCGTTTGTTGTTTCCCGATTTCCGATTTATGATGACTGACTAATTGAACAAATCAAATCAGTCCTGGCCCGGCCGAGCACTTCCATTTGTCATCATCAAATCATCGAGGGGCCCATAGATATCGCTTTTATCCTGAAGGTAAAAGGAATGGATAAACTTCGGCTCATATGGCTTGTTCTACTACTTGTTGAACCATACACAAAGGCACGTTTTATAGCATCGAGTTACCGAATGCGTTTTCGTGTAATTAATGTACTATCAACTCATAGTAACAACTCATATCTCTAGGTTTGAAGAATATAAGATATTATCATCTCATGATCACTCGTGATAAAATCCATGAAGTGATTACAGTGATGTGGGCACATCAAATGCAACAATGTGGTGTTTCAGAGTGTTTCATATGTAAAGGGGCTCAAACATAACCTTATCTCAATCAGTCAATTGTGTGATGCTGATTATGAAGTTCATTTTACAAAGAAGGAAGGTAGAGTCATCAACACTGAAAAGAACATCGTACTCTCAGCAAACAGAAATGATGATATTCTGATGATATTCTCATGCTGAGTACTTGGTTTGATCTCTTATCTCTCTTTTCTACAAATCTTCTAAACTAAAGTTGAATGATTCACTGTATTAAACCATACACTGATAACAACTTGAAACTCTTTGCCGATGGTTAGACTAAAGCACCAAGGTCTATCACACGCAACTATCCTTTCTTACCAATCTTACACTGATTCTGTGATTCAGTGTGACAAAACACACGCTGATGAGAGTCTAACAGTCTTTGCCGATGGTTAGACCAAAACACCAAGGTCTATCACACGCAACAATCCTCTCTTCACCTTCTTCTCACTCAGTGTCTAATGATTCAATAAGACGAACCACTCACTGATAAAGACACAACACTCTGTGCCGATGGTTAGATAATCAAACTAGTATCTATCACACGCACCAACCACCTTGCTAACCTTAAACAAGCAAGTTGTACCTTGAATTGACGGTAAACCATCTTTCAGCATGAAACTTTCGTAACACTGATCTCAGCACTTCCGCAGACACTGATTGTCGTTTCATCTTCAGTTCAACGGCTCTTTTTACCCAACGGCTATTTTTCTGATTTGACAGTTTGTTACGATACGCAGTTATTTTTAAAGAAGATAATCATTACCTTTTAAAACCCGTTTTGTCCCATATTTAAACCTCTTTCCCTTCTCTTTCAAACCTTCCTTCCATTATCAAAATTTCCTTCGTTTCTTTTCAAAACCCTAGAATCCAAAACTTCTTCAATGGCGGCAACCCTATTTACCTTCTCATCCACTTCACGAAGAGTAATCCCTGCTCCAAACTCTCCTCCTCTTCCCATATACATCAAAGCCACTAATGTCGTTTTCAACCCTGATATACCAGATGTTCATCGAGGTCTTGGACTCGAAGATTTTGTTAACTTTCTAGTTTCTTGCAGACTTCGATACGCTATCAGTGAGGTTCCATCAGAATTCTTTCCAGAACAAATATGCGAATTCTACTACTCTACATCAGTCAATAACGACAACAACGCTATCTTCGGCACCGTTGGGCGTGGCCGTCACTCAGTATTCATCACTGCTGATCTTCTCAGTGCTGCTCTCAGGTTGCCAATCTTTGAACCTTTCTCTGAGCTCCCGTCCATTGAACACTGTCGACGCCTTTTCGATCAATTGGCATACGATCACTCCAAAGCTGGTACTCGATCAAATCTCATTCTGCGTCAGTGTATGACTCCGGGATGGAAGTTCTTCACCGGAGCACTTTGCAAGTGCGTGGGCCACAAATCTCGTAGTGGTGATCAACTGAGTGCTTTTGAGCAACAAGTGGTATGTTCTCTTCTTTTCAACAAACGTCTTGATTATGGGGCCTTCTTTTTTGATCAGCTTGTTCAACTTCTTCGTGCCAATGTAAGAGTTGATCATGTTCCATTTCCTCGTTGGATTGCTCTTGTTCTGGACAAATTTTTCGCTGAGGCCTATTACTCACACTCTGGAAACCCCATCCCATGTCCACGAATGTCAGTTCGAATGTACCAAGATGATCCTCTAGCCAATGACATCGGCATTTCTGATCGAATGCGAGAGTGGATCGCACATCCTTATACAGTTCCATCATTGAACGCTGACACTGACGAAGGAGCTGATGATATAAACGACACTAATGATGACATTCCAGATGATCCTAGTCCAAGAGATGGTCAAATCTCTCCTCAGCTTTCTCACCATACCATCTCTGTCACTGAAAAACTTCACTCGGTTCATGGGGAACCATCTGCTCAGGGGGAGCAACCATCTCAGGGGGAGCAGCATCAATCACAAAAGCTTTCAGGTACTCAGTTCATCCAAATCCCATCCTCAGCCTTTAATGAGCTTCTTTCACTGACTCGAGACATGAGTCAGCGTCTCTTTCGTATTGAAGCTGATGTTCAACAACTGAAAGGAGTTATTCTGTCAACTCCTACCCCTAGCCCAAATGATGATGATGCTCAAAAAGGGGGAGAAACTGATTCTGTTAAGAATGTATCTGAGGGGAACGTGCTGAAACAGACCGAGCCACCACAGCCTGTGCACGTGTCTGAGAAACAAATAGAAGCTGAAACTGAAAAATCTACTGAAAATAGTGAGTCTAATGATGAAGAAGAACAAGATGATGAGTGTCAGATGTTGGACATGAATTTCATTGATCCTACAGTACCAGTTCAAGGTGAAGACTCTGATGTTGTTAGTGAGGATCTTCTTCCTCTGTCTCGAAAGCGTAAAGCAGCTGATACTGTATGTTCTGATTCACATGCTGACAATCCTTCTCCCAGCAAGAAACCTAAGTCTATTGTCAGCATATCAAATTTGGCGGCTGAATGGAACATGTCTCCTGATCAAGTTAAGCAAATTCTTGATGAAGCCAATAAAGCTCAGCTTCTGAAGAATATTGCTCAAGCTGATGAATCTCTCATTCAGCATAAACTTCAGGCCAAAGGATCCTTTGAAGCTCAGATGCAGAAATTCTTAGAATACCAGTCCAAATCAAAATCTTCTCAGCCTCCTCCTAGCAGCAGTAAGTCTAAGACTGATAGTGTTCTCAAAAGGATTGATCGAAAGAGATTTCAAGATGTTCATAAACGAAGAGTGAGCAGTGATAAGATCATTAAAGTCAAAGCATCAAAGCCTCGTAACGAGAAAGTTCTCACTTTACTGATCACTCGTCAAGGTCCTCAACACCCATACACTGAAATTGTCAAGAGGGACGAGCTGATTAAATATGGTCTCTCTGAGTGGATGGAATTGCTCGAGCTGGCATCCAAGAAAACTTCAGCTCTTTCATCAGAATTTGATGTGACAACCTGAAATATCCATTCTGAACAAACCATTTTAATCCAATAGAAGTTAGAATAGTTACAGTGAAAACTCAGATTTTGAGTATAAGTTTGGTAGTTTTCAGGATTTTACACTTAAAGAGATATTAGGAGAGTGGATGCACTAGGGTTTTGTGCAACACTGTTATTCCGAGACTCTAGGACATTAGAGTTCGTTCCAGGAATAAAAATATTTTTTCTGCCAAAAATATTTCAGGACTATAAATAGATTTCTGAACTAAATTCATTCATTATTCACAATTCCAAATAGAGAAAAGCCAAATTCTCTCTCACGGATCTTTGGGTTTTCATCCCAAATCGTGAGTACACTTCTCTAGTTGTGTTTTAATGCTTGTTTTATGCCTATTAACATAGATTGTAAGTCAAATATAAGAGATCCAGGAGTTTACCGCCCAAGAACGTTCTTGGGGAATTAACTCCATTTTAAGGTCCTTAAGGGTTCAAATGACCCTCAAAGCTTTAAAACTCGAACTAGGAGACTCCAATTGATGCTTTATACCACAAAATAATTAAGAATCATGGTTAGAAAGGAGTTTACGGCCAAGGAGCTTCTTAGGCCGTAAACTCCATGTTTTAGGTGCCAAATTGCTTTGAAACACTACCTAAGGCTTGGACTCTATTTTAGACAAATACTCTAATGTGTTTAGAACCTCGAAAACATAAGAAAAGCACAAGTATTGAAGATTTTACGGCCAAGAGTGGTTCTTGGGCCGTAAACTCCTATTAAGGGGTCAAAGGACACCCTAACTCCTTCCTTAAGCCAAGAGACAATTTGGGCATGTACCTAAATGGGTTATGGACTAGTTAAAACACTTAGAACCCCATGAGTGAGGGAGTTTACAGCCCAAAAGGTTCCAGGGCCGTAAACTCCATAAAAATGGTGCCAAATATGCCATAAACCCTCCTAAAGCCAAGTACTAAAGTCTAGATTTGTTCCTAGAAATGTTTGAGACTTGAAAGCACCATAATAACCCTCCCAAGGGAGTTTACGGCCATAAACTCCAAGGGAATATGGTCTATGGGCCGTAAACTCCCCAAAGGAGTCAATATGGTGCCCTAAACACTTGTATAGCCTTGAAACAATTCCCCACTAGAGTTGTAATAATTCTAAGCACCATTTCAAGCCTTGGTTGAGAGTTTACCGCCAGGAGCTTACTCCCCTGGGCCGTAAACTCCAATGATTATGGTCATTAGACCTTAAACTCACATTAGGGGCATTTCACTCCTTTGTTGCAACCCATTAGCCTCCTAGCACTTGACCAAAAGTGTTTTCCTCGCGTTTAAATGTTTATACTTGTATAATTAGTGATTTAATCTCTAATTATTTATATACATATGTCTTCATATGTAATTAGGATCATTGTGTGTGTCTAAGTCTTCACTTGACACCAAGCACTTGTCCGATCCTTCCGTACGATAACAGTCCGTTCAATTCCAGTCACTTACTGCAGGTGAGTTCATACCCCTTAACTAATGTTTTAAACTACTTTTAAATGTTTTATGGGGGGGGGGGGTACTAGTAGAATCATGCTAGTTATTATATCAATCACATGCGATTAATAAGTAGAATTACGCTAGTTATTATATCAATCACATGTGATTAATGTACAGCATTCAAAGGATTTGGCTACTCATTAGCCGTTTTACCAAATGGTTTCCTTCAAATGATTTTTATAAACATTTTATATGTTTTAAACTACTTATTACACTGTACATCTTACTCTGTACATTACCTTTCAAACTTATTTACAACTGTGTTTCAAACAAATGTTTCCTTATACTCAAAACTGTTTTATCATACTTATTCCTTCAAATTGTTTTGTAGATTGACATCAAGTCGATCTTTTCTTAAAATAATATTTATGTTACAAATGTCTTACAAATCTTAGTTATGCTTTTATATTATTATAAATTGCATGCCTCTATATGTATAGTTATATAAGAAATGTTTAAAAAACTTAGGAAGGCTATCCACCCTATTTCCTTTTCGCGCTTGAGATGTGGTCTGGTGGGATATCGGGTACTCGTCCGAAGGTCGTTTAAATATTAGTTATATATCATATGTACATATATAGTCATAAAAGATCCTTCCAGTTCATCATATGCCCTTGGGTAGCAAGGGTATACATCCATGTTCATACGTACCAGTTAGATTACTAGTAAACTACCATATGGGTAGTTTAGGAAGATACTAGAACACGATATCATACAAATGAGTCAGTTCATTCATGAGTCAATACCTTCTAGAACATTACAGTACATTACTATACTTGCTAGATAGAGAGAACACACATTACAGCTAGCACACGTAGAACATTACAGTTCATTACATTACTATACTTGCTAGGTAGAGAGCACGTACATTACAGCTAGAACAGTTCATTACATTACATATACAAGAATACGTTTATTATTGTGATTTAAATCGGAGCATGACTTAAATGTCATGACTCGAGTTGTAGCCATAGTTCTCTTGGAGGGAGAGCGTGAGTTTGCGTATAGATCTATACTGGATTGACAATCCTACACATTGCTTCTAGCTACAGCCGGACCTGCAGGTATGCGGGTGCCAAACGTCATTCCGTTATTACGACCATTCATTATGTCGTTGTTACTAGTCGATAGTATGGTGCAATTTATCACAAAATGCCTTAATATAAATCCGGTTTAAGGTAGTTAGTACGGTAGTAGTTCTTATAGCACTACACCATAGTACTATTTCTTTTTCCCATTACATTCACTTCGTGAACATTCACGTGACGCACGAAATTGTAGAAACTATATTTTTGGATAATGATAGTTATATTTTGGGAAAATGCATACTCCTACAAGAGACACACTTTCAGCACAGTTAGGTCTTGGTAGAAGACTACATTCAGAACAGTTAGGTCTTGGTAGAAGACACCTTCATATACTAGTAGGAATCATAGGGATTTCTAGGGTTTTTTCAAAACACTTACAGTTCATATACACTTTCAATTCTTACAATACATATACTTACAAATTCTTACATACTAATACTTACTTACAAATTAAGACACTAAATACATATGATCTCACCAGCTTCAAAGCTGATACTCGCTTTCAAAATTACTTGTATCCTCAGGTCATCATAGACAGGTACCGATGCAAGGAGAAAGGAAGATGGAGCTTGTTCAAGACTTATCTTTCATTTTGATTTATGCTTTAGTGTTTATCAAAATTTGACAGAACATATTTGTATAATAATTATATTATTAATGCAATGGATGATGTTGTTGCTTGTTTACTACTTTACATTGTTGTTGATATTATACATGACGTCCTCCGCCCCAGAACGTTCCGCCGTTCTTGGTTTTGGGGTGTGACATTTGACTTGTGCTCTCCACTTGCTGATTAAGAAATTTTAGCGTTTAGACCTAGTTCCCCAAGAACGTCCTCAGCAGCAAGGTTCAAGCTCTTCAATTCCAAGAAACAGGAGAACCAGGTTTCAGGTTGATGGTGAAGATGTGTTGGTTCTGAATTTTGGTGCTACTGAATTAAACAACTCTCTTCCCATTGGTGTTGAGCCTGTTCAATATCAGTTTATCTCTGTTCCTGAACACAGAATGTTCTATCTCGACAAAAACAGAAAAATGTGTTTTCAGCGAACTGCTGAGATTCCAAGGGCTCCAACAACTCATCTCGTTGGCTTAAGACAAATGTGCATGAGCCATCTAGATCTTTCTGGAGAATTTCATATTCTAATTGCTATGGAATTGCTGAATAGAAGACAGGAGCTGCTGGACAGTCCTTACTGGCCAGTAAAAGTAGAAGCTGAAGCTGAGTATGAAGAATTATTGTCCAGAGGTGTTCTAATCTAGTTGGTTTTGAACATCATCAAATTGGGGGAGATTGTAAGGTCAAACCTTGAAATATGATGATGTTTGAAATTAGTCTATCAGCGTCAGCGCATGACTCAGCGTCAGCATCAACATCAACATCTCAGTTGATCAGTATATATCTTTATTTAGCACTTTATAACAATTTTTGTATTTATCTTGTTTCCATAGTTAGCGTAAATTAGTTAGCTGGCATATCCCTGATTTATAGGGATTGTCTAAAATAGTAGTATATAATCTTTTGTATCAGTTTGTAATATGGCGTGCGTTTTCATAAACCCTAATATCCGCTTTGTGCATACGTTAATCTCTTTGTGAGATTATCATTCTTAGTGAAAAGTTTTTCTTTGTGAATCTTTATTGTTCTTATTTTCTGTCATTGTTTGATAAGTTGTTTGATCTTTGGGTCGTTCAATTGGTATCAGAGCAGTGTTCTCTTATCAAACAAATGGCTTCATCATCATCTCCTATAAACTCTTCAAATCATTCTTCTACTAAAATTCCTCCATTTGATGAAAACAATTTTGCTATGTGGAAAATCAAAGCTTTGTATGCTATAGAATCTGTAGATGAAGACATGTTGGACATTGTCAATAATGGTCCATATGTTCCGATGCATCAGCCTCTGAAAAACAATGCTCCTGATGGTGTCATGAAGAAAACACCTAAAGAAAACTGGACATCTGATGACAAAAGAAAGAATGGGCTTGATGTTCGTGCTCGGGCAGCAATCAGCTATGCTTTGCCATACAATATCTTTGGGCTGGTTCAAAACTGCATATCAGCAAAAGAAATGATGGACACACTGACTGTGTCTTTTGAAGGTACTGAGGAAGTTAAGGCTACCCATATAGATGATCTAAACAGAAGGTATGAACATTTTTTTGCTAAGAAAGGTGAAACCCTGACTCAAACCTTTAACAAATTTAATACTCTTGTTAATGATTTGCGAAGACTAGATCAGTTAAAGCATCGAACTGTTCTAGTGCATAACTTTTTGGATTCTTTGGGCGCAGGTTGGGAAAATCATGTTGATGTGCTGAAAAATAGTGAGAAAATCAGCACAATGGATTTACAAAGTCTTTATGGAAATCTTCGATACTATGAGGAATCAAAGCTTCAAAGAAAGGAGCTGATGAAAGATGCTCAGCGTGAGTCATCAGTGGCACTGTTTTCAACCAAAAGGCAAGAATCCGAGTCAGACACTGAATCCTTTTTAGACACTGATTCTACTAAAAGTAATAGTGATAGTCTGGAAAAGGTTGTTGCTAGTGCAGCGTTCATTGTGAAGACTTTTGAGAAATCAGACCGTAATTTCTCAAAGTTTCAGAAGAAGATGAAAGGGAAATCCTTCAAAAGGTCAGATGCTGACAAGAAACCTGCTACTGAAAAGAAAGGGAAAGCTCAGTGCTTTAACTGTGGTAGCACTGACCATTTTGCAAAAGAATGCAAGCAAAGAACCCAAAGCTCGGACGAATACTGGAAGCAGAAGTACAACAAATTGGTTGAAAAACTGAAAGCAGAGAACTTGGAACATAAAGTTCTTGTTGCTGAAGAAGAAAAATGGAAGACTGATGAGGAGTCATCAGATGATGAAGTTAAATGTCTGATGGCTAATACAGAAGATGCTGATGAATGTAAAGACAACACAAGTTCATTTGATGCTGATATTTCTGATGCGGTTGAAAATTCTAGGAAGCACAACACTAATTCTCCTTCAATGTATCAGGTTAAAAACTTTGTTTCCTATTCAATGAATGAAAAAATCAAAATTTTTGAGTATTTGGGTGTTCTTAATTCTAAGAAGAATCAAACAATAAGGGATTTGCAAAATCAAATTGCTCTTCTTAAAACTGAATTATCCATGAAAAATAACATTATTGATTCTACTCAGGAAAATCTTAGAATCACTAGTTTGTCAAACTCATCTTTGTCTTCTGAAATTGATAATGTTAAAGATCTCTTGAACAAAGAACAAACTGTGCTACAAATTTGGGCTAAATCTCACAAAAATGCTAATTATATTATTTCTGCTCAAATACCACACTCTTGTGAGAAAATTCTTGGCAGTAATTTTGCAGAAGCTGAAAAGGTTTTTAAATCTCAAGAAAAAGAATCTGAATTTTATTCCATGAATGAATTGAAAAATAATTTCAAAAACAAGTTTATTAGTAACACTTTTATTACTCAGAGTCTAATTGATGAATACTGTGTTACTGATTCTAATGGTGTCACTAAGTGTGATATTGAAATTACCGGAATTGATCCTACTTCTTACCCTGCACATCTTATGAGCCCAACTCCTCTCACTGAGAATATTATTGCCTTCCCTATCTCAAATGGAGTGTTTCACGCTGTTCATGAACAACTTAAGCATTTTCCTGATTGTAATGCTTCTGTGAATAAGTCCAAATCAGATACTGATGTCAGCTCCTCATCTATCACTGATCATAATTTATCTAACACTGAATTCAGTCATAATTCAATGACAAACAAAAGGACTCAAAGTTCACTTGGTGGATCTTACAAATCTAAATGTGTTAAGTCTAGAAATATGCTCACCAAGAAGAACTTTGGTACTAGAGTTTGTTACAGATGTGGTGATACCTCACATAAGATCAGTGAATGCTCATTTGATAAAACATCTTTAAGAGCTGATAACATCAAAGTTAGAAATGAAAAATGGACTCTTAAGTCAAATTCTTTAAACTGTCTTACTAAAGAGTGTTATAATTTATTATCGAATAACTTTGTGAATGACCCATTTTACAATGGGTCAGTGTGTTCTAACGAGTTTCTCAGCACTGCAGGGTCAAGAACATCTTTGGTACTTAGACAGTGGTTGCTCAAGACATATGATAGGATCCAAGTCTCTCCTGGAAGACTATGTCAAGAAAAGTGGTCCTCCAGTTACATACGGAGACAATGGAAGGGGTTCACTAAAGGATGTGGGCACATCAAATGCAACAATGTGGTGTTTCAGAATGTTTCATATGTAAAGGGGCTCAAACATAACCTTATCTCAATCAGTCAATTGTGTGATGCTGATTATGAAGTTCATTTTACAAAGAAGGAAGGTAGAGTCATCAACACTGAAAAGAACATCGTACTCTCAGCAAACAGAAATGATGATATTCTGATGATATTCTCATGCTGAGTACTTGGTTTGATCTCTTATCTCTCTTTTCTACAAATCTTCTAAACTAAAGTTGAATGATTCACTGTATTAAACCATACACTGATAACAACTTGAAACTCTTTGCCGATGGTTAGACTAAAGCACCAAGGTCTATCACACGCAACTATCCTTTCTTACCAATCTTACACTGATTCTGTGATTCAGTGTGACAAAACACACGCTGATGAGAGTCTAACAGTCTTTGCCGATGGTTAGACCAAAACACCAAGGTCTATCACACGCAACAATCCTCTCTTCACCTTCTTCTCACTCAGTGTCTAATGATTCAATAAGACGAACCACTCACTGATAAAGACACAACACTCTGTGCCGATGGTTAGATAATCAAACTAGTATCTATCACACGCACCAACCACCTTGCTAACCTTAAACAAGCAAGTTGTACCTTGAATTGACGGTAAACCATCTTTCAGCATGAAACTTTCGTAACACTGATCTCAGCGCTTCCGCAGACACTGATTGTCGTTTCATCTTCAGTTCAACGGCTCTTTTTACCCAACGGCTATTTTTCTGATTTGACAGTTTGTTACGATACGCAGTTATTTTTAAAGAAGATAATCATTACCTTTTAAAACCCGTTTTGTCCCATATTTAAACCTCTTTCCCTTCTCTTTCAAACCTTCCTTCCATTATCAAAATTTCCTTCGTTTCTTTTCAAAACCCTAGAATCCAAAACTTCTTCAATGGCGGCAACCCTATTTACCTTCTCATCCACTTCACGAAGAGTAATCCCTGCTCCAAACTCTCCTCCTCTTCCCATATACATCAAAGCCACTAATGTCGTTTTCAACCCTGATATACCAGATGTTCATCGAGGTCTTGGACTCGAAGATTTTGTTAACTTTCTAGTTTCTTGCAGACTTCGATACGCTATCAGTGAGGTTCCATCAGAATTCTTTCCAGAACAAATATGCGAATTCTACTACTCTACATCAGTCAATAACGACAACAACGCTATCTTCGGCACCGTTGGGCGTGGCCGTCACTCAGTATTCATCACTGCTAATCTTCTCAGTGCTGCTCTCAGGTTGCCAATCTTTGAACCTTTCTCTGAGCTCCCGTCCATTGAACGATGTCGACGCCTTTTCGATCAATTGGGATACGATCACTCCAATGCTGGTACTCGATCAAATCTCATTCTGCGTCAATGTATGACTCCGGGATGGAAGTTCTTCACTGAAGCACTTTACAAGTGCGTGGGCCACAAATCTCGTAGTGGTGATCAACTGAGTGCTTTTGAGCAACAAGTGGTATGTTCTCTTCTTTTCAACAAACGTCTTGATTATGGGGCCTTCTTCTTTGATCAGCTTGTTCAACTTCTTCGTGCCAATGTAAGAGTTGATCATGTTCCATTTCCTCGTTGGATTGCTCTTGTTCTGGACAAATTTTTCACTGAGGCCTATTACTCACACTCTGGAAACCCCATCCCATGTCCACGAATGTCAGTTCGAATGTACCAAGATGATCCTCTAGCCAATGACATCGGCATTTCTGATCGAATGCGAGAGTGGATCGCACATCCTTATACAGTTCCATCATTGAACGCTGACACTGACGAAGGAGCTGATGATATAAACGACACTAATGTTGACATTCCAGATGATCCTAGTCCAAGAGATGGTCAAATCTCTCCTCAGCTTTCTCACCATACCATCTCTGTCACTGAAAAACTTCACTCGGTTCATGGGGAACCATCTGCTCAGGGGGAACCATCTGCTCATGGGGAGCCATCTGCTTAGGGGGAGCAACCATCTCAGGGGGAGCACCCTTCTCAGGGGGAGCAGCATCAATCACAAAAGCTTTCAGGTACTCAGTTCATCCAAATCCCATCCTCAGCCTTTAATGAGCTTCTTTCACTGACTCGAGACATGAGTCAGCGTCTCCTTCGTATTGAAGCTGATGTTCAACAACTGAAAGGAGTTATTCTGTCAACTCCTACCCCTGGCCCAAATGATGAGGATGCTCAAAAGGGGGAGAAACTGATTCTGTTAAGAATGTATCTGAGGGGAACGCGCTGAAACAGACCGAGCCACCATAGCCTGTGCACGTGTCTGAGAAACAAATAGAAGCTGAAACTGAAAAATCTACTGAAAATAGTGAGTCTAATGATGAAGAAGAACAGGATGATGAGTGTCAGATGTTGGACATGAATTTCATTGATCCCACAGTACCAGTTCAAGGTGAAGACTCCGATGTTGTTAGTGAGGATCTTCTTCCTCTGTCTCGAAAGCGTAAAGCAGCTGATACTGTATGTTCTGATTCACACGCTGACAATCCTTCTCCCAGCAAGAAACCTCAGTCTATTGTCAGCATATCAAATTTGGCGGCTGAATGGAACATGTCTCCTAATCAAGTTAAGCAAATTCTTGATGAAGCCAATAAAGCTCAGCTTCTGAAGAATATTGCTCAAGCTGATGAATCTCTCATTCAGCATAAACTTCAGGCCAAAGGATACTTTGAAGCTTAGATGTAGAAATTCTTAGAATATCAGTCCAAATCTAAATCTTCTCAGCCTCCTCCTAGCAGCAGTAAGTCTAAAACTGATAGTGTTCTCGACAGGATTGATCAAAAGAGATTTCAAGATGTTCATAAACGAAGAGTGAGCAGTGATAAGATCATTAAAGTCAAAGCATCAAAGCCTCGTAACGAGAAAGTTCTCATTTTACTGATCACTCATCAAGGTCCTCAACACCCATACACTGAAGTTGTCAAGAGGGACGAGCTGATTAAATATGGTCTCTCTGAGTGGATGGAATTGCTCGAGCTGGCATCCAAGAAAACTTCAGCTCTTTCATCAGAATTGACTTGTTCTCTCCACTTGCTGATTAAGAAAGTTCAGCGTTTAGACCTAGTTCCCCAAGAACGTCCTCAGCAGCAAGGTTCAAGCTCTTCAATTCCAAGAAACAGGAGAACCAGGTTTCAGGTTGATGGTGAAGATGTGTTGGTTCTGAATTTTGGTGCTACTGAATTAAACAACTCTCTTCCCATTGGTGTTGAGCCTGTTCAACATCAGTTTATCTCTGTTCCTGAACACGGAATGTTCTATCTCGACAAAAACAGAATAATGTGTTTTCAGCGAACTGTTGAGATTCCAAGGGCTCCAACAACTCATCTCGTTGGCTTAAGACAAATGTGCATGAGCCATCAAGATCTTTCCGGAGAGTTTCATATTCTAATTGCTATGGAATTGCTGAATAGAAGACAGGAGCTGCTGGACAGTCCCTACTGGCCAGTAAAAGTAGAAGTTGAAGCTGAGTATGAAGAATTCTTGTCCAGAGGTGTTATAATCTAGTTGGTTTTGAACATCATCATATTGGGGGAGATTGTAAGGTCAAACCTTGAAATATGATGATGTTTGAAATTAGTATATCAACGTCAGCATCAACATCAGCATCTCAGTTGATCATTATATATCTTTATTCAGCAAGTTGTAACAGTTTTTGTATTTATCTTGTTTCCATAGTTAGCGTAAATTAGTTAGCTGGCATATCCCTGATTTATAGGGATTGTCTAAAATAGTAGTATATAATCTTTTGTATCAGTTTGTAATATGGCGTGCGTTTTCATAAACCCTAATAGCCGCTTTGTGCATACGTTAATCTCTTTGTGAGATTATCATTCTTAGTGAAAAGTTTTTCTTTGTGAACCTTTATTGTTCTTATTTTCTGTCATTGTTTGATAAGTTTTTTGATCTTTGGGTCGTTCGATTTCTAACTTTGAAACATTTCCAGATTCCATTTTGACTATCACTTCTGACCAAGAGTTGCCTCCTTACAGATTATGTCAATATGGTCCTTCCAGAATTATCACTATACTTCCAACTGTCCTTGAGCAACCAATCTTAGGTAAACCTTAGATTGTCCTCAACAATTGCTTAATCCTTTTAGTCATATCCAATTCTATACCTTTTCCTTTCTTAATGCCCCAGGCATTAGGAAAAATTTAGAAAGGATAAATATAGCACATGTAATCGATCCTATATCCGAAGCATATGGGACATGATTCATGATGTCTCACATAAAGACTAAACCAGTCTTTTGCTATAACATTTCCATTTCTATTTGCCAAGTTCTCATAATTCAGATAATGAAAAGGGATGTCGTAATCATAATCGAATTTTAGAACGCAAATAATGGACCCATATATAGAATTTCATTATGTTAAGCCATTCCAACATGAAATTCATATATATATCCTTGACTAAATGATTAAAACCTCACGATCTAAGCTTATAGATTTGAGATGAAGTATAATTTCCTCTCCCTTAATTATAGCAAAACAACTTTTTCCCAATTGAAACTTTTGTTTTCTATAATTAACATTGCTAACTTGCAACCTTATCATAATTATCATGCTCCCACTAACATGATGATTATTAACATAACAGTTATGCTCCCACTAGCTTTAACATGTACTCAGAAATTAGTTGGACTTCTAGAAATCAATACTTCATTGACTTTCTTACCAAAGTTCAGATTTCTGATACTAGATTGTTTTGATAAAACTTTATCAAAATCATACACCTTCCCTTAGATAGCACACTTGTGTATCTAAAAAATTATGAAGAGGGATGCCGTAATCATAATGGTTAGACCTTTTTGCCACTTCTCACAAGTCCAGGTTAGTGTGCCGGTAAACCACACACGCTCCACTAACGACTTTGAGCATGCAAATATCACAATTGCTATCTAGCTAAAATCTACTTAGTGAAAGTGTTTCCTCACCATCATTTTCATGAATCGGAGAGAAACCTTATGACACTTATATTTAATGGTGTATGTGTTCCTATCCATGTGAATTGTCAAAACCATAGTCACAGGACAAGGATAATGACAAATCCAAACTCATATGGACTGAACTCAATCTAATTTCTTGCCATCTGGCAGCTCAAGGGCCTGCCATTGCTTCCAAGTTGTTATGCACCCAATTGAGAACTCTAAGAACTCATATGCAAAGCCAACTTTAACTGGAATGGGCACAGAATATGTCAACACGATAGGTTATAAACCTTAAGTTGTGTGCTAGTGAAGAACTTTAGGTTTTATTCTTGATTAGTTCTTGAGACTTTCAAGACTTTTAAGACTCCCACTGTCCTCTTGACATATAAGACTTTCTTGTCAGATATTCAAGAGATAGTGTGGATTCTAATCAAGACAAATACTTCACACAATTGGCCTTAGTTGGTCTTTGTTTTATCCAAAACATCACAACTTACCAATTTCAAATGTACAAGAGTGGAAAACTTTTACTCTTACATTTGCTAAGTGTTTTAAACCTTCTCTAAGACATGGCACTCAAATTAAAATCTTGGAGTATGACTCTAAGACTTGTATTGGAACGAAGTATGACTCATTTTCTTGATTTAACCACTTCAACAATTCATAGCTCCTCTTCTTAGTATCATAAAAACTGATACTAAAGTACTCTCCCATTTTTTTAGATTTGAGAAACTTTTATCCTTCTTCCTAATTTGATTCTTCTTATTCGCTCTGCCTTACATTGGAACCTTTTCCAATGTCTCAGAATTACACTTAAGCTTGTAAGTATAACCATATTTACTAAGCTTTAGTAAATTATGACGAATAATCTTATCGATCTTTTGTGGTGGACTTGACCAGTGCACAAGAATGTGTACTCGATCCCTTAGTCCGTCACTTGACTCACACATCCATGTGAACAAGTAATTAGTCTTAATTTTCCAATACTTGAAAGGTCTCATTCATCATGCTATACAACTTGCATGATTCCAAGTTCCAGTCCAATTTAAACTTGGGTGATGAGAATCTTTCCTTATTTGGTAAATTTAGACATTACCACAAATGAAAGAATCAATTTGATATTTCCACTCTTGCTATTAATGGAATCATATAAGCAACAATTTTTGCTCAAATGCCATTGTAAGGATATTTTAAAATAAATAAAATCATCATTTTTCCTTTTATTTTAAAAACTTTGTGGAAAAACTATCCTTACAATCCATATGAAAACTTGTTGTTATCTATTCCTAAGCAATAGTTCATATCTCCTAAGAAGTAGCTCAAGAATCCGATCTTCAAACTATGCGATAGAAATCCATCTACGCGATCAGATTCAATATATTCTTTCTCTAAGTTTCTTCACTTTTCTTTGATTCTTAAAACATCACCATGTGACCCAGTCACATCATGTATCAAGAATCTCAGAGTAGAAACTTAGCAGAGTTAGATAGTAGAATTTTTACGTGAAGTAGAGTCAAACTTATTGACTTTAACATCCTTAGGAAAATTTGCAGCTTCACAACCAATGCCCCTTCCTTTGGAAATATATAAACATATGGACCCTTTGGTAATGGTACACGGGACTATCACAGACTTAGCTTTTCTCTTTACCATTTCGTCAACCGATTTGACTATGGCCGATCCCTTTCCATTGGGAAGAGAGAGCTTTACTGGATATCCAATGTCACCATTGTCAATGTCCATAAAGTTTTAGGAAGTTGATCTTAGAAAATAGATAAGATCATTAAGGGTCTTGTCATAGTCTGTTTCATAGGTGTTCCAAAAGAACTCACTATGTGACTTAGAAAGTAGTTGAACCACCAACTTTCTCAAGACTTTGACACCCAACTCTCCCGGCTTCTCAATATGTGACTATATCTCCAAGATGTGATCACACCTAGACCTTGCCTTGCCAATAGGGCTTGAGTGACATTAAACTTGTGGGTTAGGGAGAATAATTGGAGGAGGTGAAAGAAGTATGATTTCCATGGGACATCATCTTCATTTAGGAAAGCTTGTTTCAAGAGATTTGGGAAGATCATAAATGTCTAAACCAGACATCTTTTTGGGAGATATTCAAGATAGTTGATCTAAAGTCCTTAATATAACACTCAATATGAAATATTAAGGCTAGGACCCAACAAACTATTTTATAACTTAGAAGAGGGATGTCGTAATCCAAGCTATAAAATATTTGAAGGTAGGTGAATGAGGATTCACCAATTTCCACCAAGATAAACGAAATTTATTATTATGTTTTAATTGGTTTTGAAACTCCTAGATCTTTGAGATTCATTGAACTGTTCAATGGCATGTTTCAATCTCGAGTGTGCCATTCAGGTTTTGTGACTGGGATGCCGAGGATCACAACACAAGGTGTGAAGTAACAATGCAAATTACTTGGTACCTTAAAGTGTTTACCCCTCAAACGATGTGCCGGTTAACCACACACGCTCCATCGATACTATGATAAACATTAAGTTACCCTTTGCCTACCTTGTTAAATACGAGTTAGTGTGCCGGTTAACCACACACGCTCCACTAACCGACGTAAACAAAGTGCAAGGTGTAATTTCATGGATTAGCACCTTATTCACATTTTCCTAAGTAACTAAGATTGGGTATTATTAAGAGTTTAGTTACTTAGTATTTATCATTAATACTTTTAATGAAGGGAGAATTATAGTCCTGTCAAACCCGTTCGGCTAACGACCCTCCACCAGTCAAGGAAGCGGTGGGTGAAAGTGGACACCCATTAAACTGCCATTTTATAGGCAGTAACCTTATACCCCCTTATAGACCGGCTTCGTGAATGAGGCCTACTAACGGTAAGACTGACTTTACTCTTATATATATATATATATATATATATATATATATATATATATATATATATATATATATATATATTACTAACTTATAATATTATAAAGTATAAGGGTTGAATTTTAACTTTTAAAATTCTAAGGGCTAACTTGGAATTAAAGTATTCATAAGTGAAAACTTTTCAAATTCCCAAACTTGAGGGCAAGTTTTGAAACTATTCAAAACTAATTAATTCCATAACTTATGTGTTTAAAGTAGTTTTAATTAAAAAACTCTTCAAGTTCCATAACTTGAGGACAAGTTATGGAAGACTTTAAACTAATAAAAGAATTAACTTTTTCTTTATTTTATAACTTATGGAATTAATTAAGGTTACATTTTTATTTATTTATTATTTAATGAAGAGACTCTTGGTCCTCCATAACTTGAGGACAAGTTATGGAGTCATAAAACCATTTAATTAGAACTAGACTCTTCATTTTGTAACCTTTGCCAACTTTTATGAGTTTTATTGGGTTTTGAGCATTTTAACACTCCTAAGTGTACATGCAACCCTAAATACATTGGATCTATGTTTTCTTTATTATACATGCAAATATGAACTTCCAAGGTATTATCCTAATCTAGCATACAAAACAATGAATATAACAAGATAGAATACATACCTCTTTGATGTAGAATGTCTTCATGAAGCTTGAGTGCCAAGTGCCTCGAGTGTGACACCTCAAATGGTTCACACAACACCAAATACACTTGGAATAACTTGAGAGAATTCTACACTTCATGAAAATTGGCTAGCCCTTTCTTACTATCTCTAGTGGCCGATTTTGGTCAAGAATAAGATGCATATATAGTTGGGGTTACACCATGTAAACCCTAATTGACATGGCCTTTCATTTCCATGATCCATGGGTACAAAACCACCATGGAGCATCATATGGGTTTTAGCCCAACTAGATAATCCATGGAGCATTAGCCCACTATATAAGTATGGATGATTTACACAATCAACCCATATATTTAATTAGTCTTCTTTTGATCACTTAATTAATCCTAGATTAATTCTTGATCAATACTAATTAAATAATCTTATTATTCTTATTATTAATATACTAGAACTTATAATATATTAATAACCATAAGTGTCTTATTTCTCTCATTTAGTCTATCCAAGTGCATGATGTCATGCAACCTAAATGGACCAAACCGGGTCGGGTCAAATCTTACCAATTATAGTTATGGACATAGACATTAATCCAACACCGACATGGTAGCAGCGCATCGGACACACACCTGATTTCTGCACTATGATGACCTTGGGATTGTACTCTGACATTATTCTTATTCTATGACATGTTTTTTTGACATTTGACTTATGGGCTATGAGTTTGATATGATATTGATGTTGTTTTTCAGAAATGGTTTTAATAAATTAACTAATCAAAAACGAAATTTTTGGTATTGAAAATTGGGTTGTTACATTTTTATTGGTTTCTTTGCGTGTCTGTTAGTAGAGGTAGCAATGAGTCGACCCGGGTTGGGTTCGGGTTGAAACCATTTAATAATTGGGTTGAAAATTCCAACCTGTTTATTTAAATGGGTTGATATTTCCAACCCAAACCAACCTTTTAGATAAATGGGTTGTCACCAGGTTGACCTGTTTATGTAGTTCACGACCAAACCTATTAAATAATTGGGTTAAACTTGGATTAACCCATTTAAAATCAATTAAATAAATTATATAATTCAATATTATTCCACTTAAATTATAAAACATAAATAAAACTTCATAATTATGACAAAAGCACAAGACTAATTCATAAATACAAATAAACTGTTCAAATAACTTTAAAAATGTTTAGTTTCACAGTGTTTTTGGAGAGTGATCAGTCTTATCGGCGCTAAAAAAGGATAGAAATTAGAATTGAATTTTTAAAATATAGATAATAATAATGCAACATTATAATTTACAAATTAATACTTTGATTAATACATGATAATAGTCAAATAATATTAAACTATATATATATATATATATATATATATATATATATATATATATATATATATTAAAGTTAAATGGGTTGAAAACGGGTTGATAATTTTTACCCAACCCAACCTATTAATTAAATGGGTTAGACGGGTTGACCCGTTTAAGTTAAATGGGTTGAAATTTTCAACTTTTTATAAAGTTTTCCTATATATTGCAATTATACCTTTTATTATTTATATTAAAACAATAGTAAAAAATTTAAATGTAGACAAAATTGCAAAAATAGTCCCTGTGATATGCAATTTTTTGGGATTTTAGTCCAAACCCCAAGTTTTTTTTGGATTCATGGTCCTTTTGAAGTGGTTTGTATGTGGAATTGGTCCCCGGACTTAACTCCCATTAAAAAGGATCTGTTAACTCTCTCATGTGCCTTACACGTGAGGGTATATCCACCATTTCATATGTAAGGGATTATTTTTGCATAAAACTTTTTTTGGCTTAATTCCTTTTAAAGATCCCCACCGTTGCTATCTTCTTCCCTAATGTTCCCCGACGTCTCTTTTTTCTACCCTTCTTCTTGAGCTCTGTTACTACAACAATGGTTCAATAGTGATCCAAATCCAAAGAAAAGTGCTATGGTTTCCCCAATCCCAAAAGCAACAGCTAAGGCTAAAGAAGTTGATATAGATAGAAGAAACTTCTTCTTGCTTCCACTCATGTTATCTAAACAAAAAAAAGGTTGTTCTTAATTAGCTTAAGTAAGAGTAAATAACAAGTAGTTATCGATACATAAATTGGAATTACCATGGCTGAGAAAAGTGGAGTCATCATCATCATCATCATCCTTGACTAATACTGCTTGTTCTTCAGCAACAAATGAGGTTGTGATATTGAGTAGAGGGATATTGAATAATTTTGCTACCAGATTGAATATTGATATGGAAACGCCAACAGCAGCCAATTCAGCAAAGCCTAAAAGGAGTAACTAGATACATCAAATGCATATATGAGAATTGGATAATTTTTTCCAGAGAAAACATTGTCAATTGAAGAAACCTAATGGAAGTTACTCCAGATAAAGAACCAACATATGAGCTCTTCCAAAACGAACAACTTCCCATTGTTTCTGAGGGAAAATCAGAAGGAATCACGAATTCCAAAGAGGAATGGATTGTCCAGTTCTCAAGACTCTTCAAGAGCCATGTAGGATTCGATATAGATCCATATTTAGATCTTTATGAACTCGGAATGGAGATTTACTCATAAGCAATGGAAGATACAATCACAACAGAAAGCTCCCAGAATCTTTTCGACATAGCTGGATCAAAATTCCAAGAAATGTCCGCTTTAGCTTTGTTCAACCTAGCTAACGTCCACATGAACAAAGCAAGAAAATCGATTGTCATTAAAAAAGATGACAACACTAGCAAAGAATCAGTATTAGAACAAGTGCAAAGCGGATTCGAATTCTCCCAAAAAGAATACGAAAAAGCAGGAAGAGCTAATGCAGCTAGCAATGCGATCGACATGATATCCATTCCAAGTTCATATAACTTAAGCTTCTCTCTGCACTCCAAAACCAATCAAAACAACTAAATCATACACTTCGATAAGAAAAAATGAATCGTACCTCTCCTTTATACATTCATACTCCCCAAATCAACTCGTTTAAACTGCTACTAGAATTCGGATATTTAAAATCGATGGTAAAAGCTAGATAAATGTCAAGAAATATTACCTAAAACTTTAAATCAACGACACGAATGGCTTGGATGAAATGGAACCGAAAGGTGAAGAAGGTGCGACTTCATCTAAGTTCTCATGATCATCATTATCATCTGAGTCAGTTTGGGATTTAAATCCAGGTTTTTCTACAGGGCGTTCTGGGGATGAAGTGCTAGGGTTTTGCCTGGATGATGATTTGGGTAGAGTTCGAAATCGAATTAAAGAATCAGGGATTTGTATGAATGATTGAACTCTGAAACAACGATTATCATGTTGACAATTTCGTGAACGAATAAGATGATTGTGGTGAAAGATACAGATACTGCTCATAATTTGCAGAATCTTAGAATGAGAAGAGCAACTGGAAACCAGATACAGATTTTGTTACTCACTAATTTTAATGGAAAAAATTGCAAAAATGGTCCTTTACATATGAAATGACGGATATACCCTCACGTGTGAGGCACATGAGGGGGTTAACAGATCCTTTTTAACGGAAGTTAAGTCCGGGGACCAATTCCACATACAAACCACTCCAAAAGGACCATGAATCCAAAAAACACGGGGTTTGGACTAAAACCCCAAAAATTTGCATACTACTGGGACTATTTTTGCAATTTTGTCTTAAATGTATTATTGGTCGTTAATAAGTATTTTGTATATGGGTTATTCGATTTTGATCAAAACTAGGAACAAAGCCCACGGGTCGTCGTCTTTTTTTTTTTTTTTTTTTGCTCCTTCGTTGTAATAGATTTTACCAAGATTTGCTAATTTATTTTTTGTACAATTCGAAGAAATTTTTGTTTCATGCGTTATTGTGCGTTAGTAACTGTGATGTCAGATATGACATTGTACTTTTAGAGGGTTGTTTTGATTATATCGGCATGTCTCCTATTGTGAGAAATTAAAAGTGGGCAAAACTATTAGAAAAGTATTTCTTTTTGGACCAAAATTTTTAAGGTAAAGCAAAACATAAATGCTTTCTAGTTCATCGATTAAAAAGCTACAATGTCGAGGGTTTTTTTAGCAAATAAACATTCAGAAACTCCTGGTCATATATATAACATCATTTATTTTATCAAGTATCATGCTCATTATTAATTTGAAAAAAAGATGAATATATTAAGAAAGATACTAACAATGTACTTTTATGTAAATCTTGAGAGTTTCATGAAGGGCCCAAACAACATTATGAGCTCTAGGAGACTGTGTGACAGAGAAACTTGTCCAAGGCCGAAATCAAACATTGTAAAGATACAAAACTTTATCTATGAATTTAGTTATTTGTATGCACACTTACCCCGTTATGAGGTATGCGTTGACCACATGTGTGAGGAAGTAATTGACCGGTAATGTGGTCAACAAATGAATCTGTCACGGTACTTGCATCGCCAAATTCTACATGCACAATGGTTCCCTGAACAAAAGTCAATAACAATCGTTTATAAGCTATGTATTTCTTCTTCATTTGACCTTTAATTCCTTAAATATCGACATCTATCCGATGTATCACTGGATCCTACACTCACACATATTAAAGAAAAATGAGCAAGGGTAATACATTATATAATCTAACAATAACCTATAACAAATTGATTAGATTAAGAGGCTCACATGTCTATTCTTGGTTCAGTCAACCACACCAAAATTGCTATCGATAGCCAAAGTCTTGGTAGGCTAATGGAAAACCAAGAACACATTAATACTAACCCGGAACATTGTAGCGCCCTATTTTTCGTTAGTAATTCGGAAAACAAGTTTATTAATTAATATGAATAATTATATAATTACGGAAAAAATTCGAAGAAATTATATTGGTGAATAGAACGAGTTAAAGGCATTATAAAAACTTAAAGTGATTAACTGGGAATTTATAATGTAAATTATAATAATAAAATAAATTAATAATAACTAGAAATATTTGCATAAACTTATAAGGAATAGTTATATAAGTTGAAAATAAAAATATTTAAGAGGAGGGTCTCAATAAGTCTAACTTAGAAACCTTGTATTGCAAGACTTTTGATTGAAGGGGGTTATTTCGTCATTATGAGAAAGAACAGGGACCAAAAGAGTATAATTCGGTTTCGTGCCATACAATCGATGGGAGTAGAGTCCGGGCTCCTTCCTTAGGTCCGAATCCATATAATTGAAGACTTGTATCGTCAAGTCCAACCATAATCATCCTAGTTGCTTGTGTCCTTCAAGAATGAGAGGCAGTTTTTGCGAAACAAAAAGAGGCAACGACGGGAGTGAAGGTGGTCGCCAGATATCTTTCTACCTGAGGTCTTGTTGCAAGGGAAGGAAGGAGGCGGCAGAGTAAGGTGACAGTAACCATCGTCGCCAATTGATGCCTCATGTCGTCGCCAATACCTTTAGCAACGGCATGTCGTTGCTAAAGAGTCGTCCCTATTACCTCATAGCTAATACTCATTTGTCGTCGCAATTGACGTCGTCTCTAAAATCCGTCCTCGCTAAATGTCTCAGTCGTCATTATCAACGTCGTCTCTATTGAATTATTGATATTTCGGCCACCGGTCGGATTTTTTCTTGCAAGGCTTCCCGGAGTCTGGAGTTGTCGTAATTGGTCATTGTCGTCCCTAAAAGTGTCACTGCTAATGCTTTTTTTTTAAACAATTTATTTATGATATTAGTTTATATATTATAAAATGCATATTTGATAAAAATACATAAATCAATACATACTCCATTACATAAAATATCAAATATACCACATTACATAAACTATGTAATAAATCCAAAAGAAACATCAAGTATATCATCCGTAACCTATCTAATAAATCCAAAATAACATCATCTATAACATAAAACAAGAAATACTATGCGTCTTCATCTTCCCCATCGTTGTTGACTTTGTTCTTAAACGAGTGGATAAAATCTCCAATTGCCCTCATAAACGCCGGTTTTTAGAAAAAAATTCACATCCACATCCTAATATTAAGTCACAAGCACATTAAGTCATTAACAATTTAACATACCATCAAACCACCAAATGAATTAAGTCGTTAACAATTTAACAAACTATTAAACCACCAAATCAATTAAGTCTTTAACAATTTAACAAACTACCAAACTACCAAAAATTACTATAAATATATCAAGTTCTTAACAATCTAGGAAAGCTACCAAATTCTTTAAGAATTTAATAAGTACTTGTGTTGGTTGCGGTGCTTGTGACTATGACTGCCAATGGGAAGGAGCACTTGTACCCGTTGCAGAAAGAGGTTTAGGCCAAATGTCTCTTGCGTCCCCTTCAAGCACCTAACACCTTCTCAAATATTGTGATCCAATCAATGGAGTCTGGATCACCACCGGAGTCAACTATATGTTGAGTCTGTAAAGCAACCTCAACAACTAAAACATTTTGTATTTCACGAAGATTGTCAATATAGTTTAAAACTAACAAAAAAACAACAATCTACCTCATTTTTAAGTAATAAAAACTTACATATTTGTCTTCAACCAAATGATCAACAAATTCTCCTTGTTTATTCACATGCCCATGATGAAATTCTTCAAATCTATTAAAATTCTGTATAACATTACAAAATATATTATACTTGAATAAAAATTAAAAAATATGTTATAAGTAAATAAACATTATTGTAACTTACGTTCTTAAAACAAGCACTACCGTAGGTGTACTTCTCTCCACAATTCTTAACTACTTGCTTCTTTCGGCATTCTTTGTTTTTAGTGGATCATTTTTTTATGCTTATCTGTTAAGAAGTGAGCAATAGCATCACTCCAACGCTGGGGATCTAACCCTCAGGGGTTTGAGCCCTTGCTCCCTCCACATCCCCTTCAAAATCAGTAAAACAAGTTTTTGTAGTATGTTTGCAGCCTCTATACCGCACACATATTTGATTGTTCAGTGATGCCCAATAAACTAAAGCCATTGGATCATTTGAAATCACCCCAAAATAAACCATGTCTAAAAAAAATTAGAGAAGTTAAAAATAAATCAAAATAAAACATATTAAATATAACTTTATAAATAATTTACCGAAAGATACTAGAACATGCCAACCCTTTCGGCTTCAGAAACTTCTTTCCATGTGTCCTTATCGAAAACGATGTCGCGCTACATATAGCTCCCAACCTCTCAAATGAAACATTCTTATACTTACCCAATCGACATGTGGGTATTTATGTCAAATGTTATCTTAGGCCGTTTTTTATTAGTTGCAACTAACTTGTACATTTTTTTTGTTTACTGACATGCCTCTTCGTTTTGGAGCCACCGTTGCGATAAAAAATTATTCGAGATAATTTTTTATATACATACAATATGAAATACAATGAGTTAGAATAAATCTTAATTACCATCGATCTGGTGGTCACCAAAACCTCCATGGAACGGATGTGGTGGCTCGTCACCACCGTTACCTCCATGCCCATCACAGCAGCCATGAGATGGAGCAATGCAATAAAAAAATGACATCTTGAAAAATTATAACACAATATGAATATATAGATACAATATGACATGATTACAACAAATACAAACCTTATTTTACTACTCAAATGTAAAGTTTTTTTTAATTATTCTCGCCCTCGGACACTTCAATGTTACTGATACATCACTATCATAATCGAAATCCTCCTCATCATAATCACTCTCACAGTCAGACATATTATTGATGATACCCGTTGACGGGCCAACTTCAATATCATTTTCACTGATTGGAAATTTTGAAAGTACTGGCTAAAGTCGATTGAAAGAGTGAAATTAGAAGAAACATTATTAAGAATGACATCGGCTGAGTCATTGTCGACATTTTCAATGGGATCATGGTCGACATCTTTCATTGGTAAATCCCAAATTCTTCTATGATTAACATTTTCAACAACCTACCGTTGGTTGTCATTTTCGTCACTTCAAAAAGGTTCTTGGATGTAAAATACTTGTTTGGCCTACGTAGTAAAGATGAGTTGATATTCGCTGCTCAATTTGCATTGTGGGTCGATAATGGTGAAATTATTATCAAATTTAACTCCTTCAATATCAAACCACTTGAAATGAAAAAGTACAGTGGAATAATTATGAGGACAATGCAACTCAATTATCTCTTCTAACCGACCATAATATTTCTGCTTATTTTTCCCTCAGTTAGAACCCCCGAGTTTTGTGTTGATCATCGGGCGTCACGCATAAGTACCATAAACCTAACACCATTCACTATGCAAGTGGTGTAAGCAAAGGCATTCGCATGTACACCAATAGAAAGAGCCAATAACTCCTTGTTAAACTCTGGAGATTTTTGTTTTTGCATATCATAAACCTTGTGAAAGAACCATTTAGGGAATTTAGTTTTTTCCACACTTTGAGGATGTAATGATTGGAATTCACTACATTGATGCAATATATATGGGCAAATACCATAAAAGCCACTACATTTTCACGCGTTTTTGAGAAAAACTCTATTATTTTTTTTTTTTGTTGGCTCTGGCCACAAATTGGACATAGAGTTACTACTCTAGCCCATTTAACGATTTTGATGGTTAACTCTGTTAAATTTGTTGCAAAATCAGTCCTAAAAGCTCAAATTTGGTCCTTATAGTTTGCAAAAATTTACAAAACGTGTCCAAAACTCTGTTTTTTGTTTTTTAACTTCTTTATTTTCATTTATCTTTTTTTTAATCAAAGCTAAACTTGCTTTTATATTTTACGTACATTTTTTGTTTTTCTTTTTGGTCTTTTTTGTTTTTTTTATATTTTTTTTTAACTTTTTTTTGTTTTTTTTTTGTTTTTATATTCATTTATTTTTCATAATTTTTTTATATTTTTTTCGTTTTTCTTTATTTTTATTTTTTTCATTTTTTCTTTATTTTAGTTTTTTTGTTTTTCTTTATTTTTGCTAAAATAAAATTTATGTTTTGTTTTTCGTCAATTTTATAACTTCTTTCGATATTTATCTAAAATTTTAAAGTGTATGAATATTTTTTATATTTTTTGTATTTGTTTCGTATTGTTTGTTTTATTTACGTATTTCTGTTATGTTTTGTTTTTCGTCAATTTGATAATTTCTTTTGATAATTTTTTAGAAAGTGTAAAGTGTATGAATATATTAGAGTATAATACATTTTTTGGTGTTTGAGTTTTTTTGGTTTTCTAAAAAAATGAAAAAACAAAAATAAAGAAAAAAATGAAAAAAATATAAACCAAATATGAAAAACAAGTGAATATAAAAAACAAGAAACGCAAAAAAAAAAAATTAAAAAATTAAACAAAAAAACCAAAAAAATGAAAAAAGAACGACAAATATAAAAAAATTAAAAAATATAAAAGCAAGTTTAGCTTTGATTAAAAAAATAATAAATGAAAAGAAAGAAGTTAAAAAAACATAAAATCGTGTTCTGGACATGTTTTTTAAATTTTTACAAACTACAGGGACCAAATTTAAACTTTTAGGACTGATTTTCAAAAAAAAATAATAGAGTTAACCATTAAAATCGTTAAATGGGCTAGAGTGGTAACTCTATGTCCACTTTGTGGCCAAAGCCAACCAAAAAAAATAATAGAGGTTTTCTCAAAAACCCGTGAAAATATAGTGGCTTTTATGGTGTGTGTGTGTGTGTATATATATATATATATATATATATATATATATATATATATATATATATATATAGTTTCTGACTTCGGCACAACTATCAAGCACAAACCATTGTAGATGTTTTCTCTCCTTTAGATTGAGATTTTTCATTTTCTTTCTGCTAACCGGTCGACACTTAGACTGAAACATCCATAACTTTGTTTCTTCTATGACAACATCCTCGTTCTTTCAAGGCGATTGAATCGAGTCTTGGCGCCTTCAAGGTACATCGAACAAAATGATAATGTCTCTTCAACGACATAACCCTTAGCTATAGAACCTTCCGGTCACGCCTTGTTTCTAACATAGTTTTTTAGCTTTTTATACACCCTTCGAAGGGATACATCCATCTCGTACATATCGGGCCTCTGAAAATAGCTTCATCAGGTAAATGCAAAACTAAATAAACCATAATGTCAAAAAACGTAAGAGGATAGACCACTTCTAATTTGCAGAATCTATATTTATATTTATCATTTCATTATCTATCTATCTATATCTATATCTATATATCTTATAAAGCTAACATTTTTCCTTGAACCTCATGCATTTGAAACTCCCATGCATTTTTCCTTCACCACATTCATTTTAAACTCCCATGACTTTTCAATTTCTTTCTAATAATAATTATAAGTTGGTTAATAAGGTTAAAAAAATATCAAACTTAAAGTGTCAATATTAAAATAATATATTTACTTCTACTTATAAAGTTATATTTTTAACTTTTAACATATTATATTTAATTTATTAGTTTTAATATATTGTTCGATGTAAACGATTATCATTTTAAAGATACAATTTTGGAACAATTTGTATAAAATAGTTAAATTATTAATTTAAATATAACATTACAGGGTCAACTAAAATATAAATTTTAGTTTACCTTAAACAACCCAAAAAATATTTTGTAAATAGTTAAAAGTGATAAATTGTAGTGTCTTTCTAATAATGATTATAAATTGATTAATAAAGTTAAATAAATATCAAACCTAAAGTATAATCATAAATAAACTAAATTTCAATTTAAAAATAATATATTTACTTCTACTTATAAAGTTATGTCAATAACTTTTAACATGTTATATTTAATTTATTAGATATAAAATGTTGTTGTATGTAACCCTTTATCAGTTTAAATCTACAGCTTTTGAACAGTTTAGAAAAAATACTTAAATTGTTAATTTAAATATAACATTACAGTATCAACTTAAATATAAATTTCAGTTCCACTTAAAAAAACCAAAGAATATTTTGTAAATAGTTAAAAGTGATAAACTGTAGTGATAAATACAAAAACTAAATTATAATCTTAATTTAACAAAAATATTTCCTAAAGATATTTTTATAATCATTAAAAGTTTTCAAATAAGTAGCTTAAAATAACTTACAATAACAACAGTTAAAAATAACTATATATAAATGATTATATTGTTACCTTTAAAATCAAAAAACAATGTTTCATGTTTTAAATAATTATAATGATAGAAATTAAAACATTAAGCAAATAAATTTTAAAAACTTTATTAAAAATAATAATAACTATAAATAACATTAAACCATATATTATATTTAATTTTATTCATGTGTAACTCGCGAGTAAAAGTCATTCAAACAATTGAAATAATGCAGTTATAATAGATGTATATATTATCATATAATTCAAAATAATCAATATATTATATCAATTTAGTATATAAATTATTATATCAAATTTAACAACAACGTTATTATTATATTTATAAAAAAAACATATATTTGTAAAGACTTCAACTATATAGGTGTTTCTGCACAACGCACGGGTATTCGTCTAGTATACTTATAAAGAAAGCATTTTTCCAAGCACCACATTCATTTGAACTTCTCATGTATTTTTTCTTTCACCACATTCATTTGAAACTTCCATGACTTTTCAATTTATTTCTAATAATAATTATAATTTGGTTAATTAGATTAAATAAATATCAAACCTAAAGTGGAATCATATATAAACTAAATTTAATATTAAAATAATATATTTACTTCTACTTATAAAGTTATGTTTTTAACTTTTAACATATTATATTTAATTTATTAGTTTTAATATATTGTTGGATGTAAACCATTATCATTTTAAAGATACAATTTTGGAACAATTTGTACAAAATACTTAAATTATTAATTTAAATATAACATTAGAGGGTCAACATAAATATAAATTTTAGTTTAACTTAAACAACCCAAAGAATATTTTGTAAATAGTTAAAAGTGATAAATTATAGTGTCTTTCTAACAATGATTATAAGTTGGTTAATAAGGTTAAATAAATATCAAACCTAAAATATAATCATAAATAAACAAAATGTCAATATTAAAATGATATATTTACTTCTACTTATAAAGTTACGTCTTTAACTTTTACCATATTATATTTAATTTATTAGATTTAAATGTTGTTATATGTAAGCCATTATCAGTTTAAAGCTGCAACTTTTGAATAGTTTTGACAAAATACTTAAATTGTAAACTTAAATATAACATTACAATGTCAACTTAAATATAAATTGCAGTTCCACTTAAAAAACCAAAGAATATTTTGTAAATATTTAAAAGTGATAAATTATAGTGATAAATGCAAAAAATAAATTGTAATCTCAAATTAACTAAGATATTTGTATAATCGTTAAAAGTTTTCAAATAAGTAGTTTAAAATAACTTACAAAAACAATAGTTAAAAATAATTCAATATAAATGATTAATTTTTACCTTTAAAATCAAAAAATAATGTTTGATGTTTTAACTAATTATAATGATAGAAATTAAAACATTAAGCAAATAAATATTAAAATTTGAATTAACAATAACAACAACTATAAATAACATCATATATTATATTTAATTTTATTCATATGTAACTCGCGGGTAGAAGTCATTCAAACGATTGAGATTATGAATTAATAATATATATATATATATATATATATATATATATATATATATATATATATATATATATATATATATATATTATCGTATAATTGAAAATAATTAATATATTATATCAATTTAGTATACGAATTATTATATCAAATTTAACAACGACGTTACTGTTATATTTAAATATATATATATATATATATATATATATATATATATATATATATATATATATATTTGTAAAGACTTCAACTATATAAGTGTTTCTGTGCATTAAAATGTGAACTTAGATATAAATTTTAGTTCCAATTAAAAAACAAAGAATATATTATAAATAGTTAAAAATTAATAAATTGTAGTGATGAATGCAAAAACTAAATTGTAATCTCAATTTAAGTAAAATATTTCCTAAAGATATTTTTATAATCGTTAAAAGTTTCTAAATAAGTAGCTTAAAATAACTTACAATAACAATAGTTAAAAATAATTTTATATAAATGATTATATTGTTACCTTTTAAATCACAAGTAATGTTTGATGTTTTAAATAATCATAATGATAGAAATTAAAACATTAAGCAAATAAATTTTAAAAAATTAATTAACAATAACAACAATTATAAATAACATTAAACCATATCTTATATTTAATTTTATTCATGTATAACCTACGTGTAAAAGTCATTTAAACGATTGAGATTATGAAGTTGTAATAGATGTATATATTATCATATAATTCAAAATAATCAATATATTATATCAATTTAGTATACAAATTATTATATCAAATTTAAAAACATCGTTATTGCTATATTTAAAAAAAACATATATTTGTAAAGATTTCAACTATATAGGTGTTTCTGCGCAACGCACGGACATTCGCCTAGTATCTAATAAATGAAACGTTTTTCCTTGATTCTTATGCATTTGAACCCCCCCCCCCCCCCCCATTTAATTTCCTTGATTTTTATGCATTTGAAACCCTCTAATTTAATTAAAACCACTCAAAAGACTTTTAATAATAACTATTAATTGGCTCTTTAATGTAAAAATAACATGAACAATATCAAACATAACGAGACCAAGTATAAATACGGTGAATAATAGGAACATATTTGTCATATTTTGTAAGGATTAAGGACCTTTAAAGAAGGAAAAAAGACTTTTATGTGTGTATTGCTTTTCATATAAATTTCAATAATTTTTTATTTTTACCAACTGTTCAATGTGTGGTTGCTTTCGGTATGTCACATGTTATATTCAGGGTAGAAACTTTTGCATAAAGATGCACATAATTCCATTCACTACAGGTACTAAATTAATATTTGACTCATGCATACAAAAACAAATCTTGCTGATCATTTTAAATTATTTAAATAGATTCGTTTTTCATCATCATTCCTTTAACAACGAAAATTATCTCCACATTTACTATTTAACACTTCCATATGTATCCATGCGTGTAAGGATTTTTATTTTTCTTAAGAATTTTTGTTAAAACCATTTTAATATTTAAGAGTATAAAAAAAGAAGGAAAACAGTGAAATATTAATCATTGGCATCACAAGGTGGATTTATTGAACCCTAGAAGATATTGGAAAATTTGAAGTCATATTAGCAAATGTATTGCTACATATAAATTGTTTTACATGTTAATTTGTCTTGGTTTCCATAAAAGTCATAATTTCCTATTTGAGCCTATAAAATATCACATGTGAACCAAAAGCAGGTCATGCATATTTTAATGTTATATTTGATGGGTTTTGGTCATAAGACATCCTATGTGCTCATACAAACCCTAAAGCTTGGATCTAGGTTTCTCTATTGTACATACTTTGAATCCAAGACTTTGAACCCTAATTCTAGCATATGGAAATCGGAATTCACATGTAATTAGGTTTAAGAACATACCTTGATTGTTATATAGCAATAACAATCCAATTCCTCCTTGAATTGACCTTGGAAAGCTGAGAGTCACAAGTGTCACTCCTCTAATGGCTTACAAACACCATAAGCAAGTGGAGAAGGTATAAAGAGAGAGGAGGGAGGTTAGAATTCGTCCTTAGGACCTCTTGGGAAGGGTTGGACGAATTCCTAAGCCCTAGGGGGTTTATATAGGTGTAAAGATTAGGGTTTTAGTCCTTATCCTTATCTAGTTGCTTGTCCACCAAGCAACCATAAGATAAGTCCTAGAAATCCTTATCCTAGTCGAATTCTAAGGGATTTACACCTCAAATTCGTTCACCGTATAAATAAGATAATCCTTACCTTATTTTGTAACTATCACATAATTACAATTCAGCCCCTCTAGTTTAATTAATTACACTTGATCACAAAATTAATTCTTAATTAATTATTGACCAATATTAATTAAACAAATATGATTTCTCCTTTAATATATTATTCTTATAACATATTAATAAATCATAACAACCTCTCTCTCTTTATTTATTTCTCCAATCAAGTTGCTTTGGTGAAGGCAACCCAAAAGGACCATGCACCATCGGGTCAAGTACATACCAAAATAGTTATGGACTTAGACACTAATCCAACAGTCTCCCACTTGGATAAGTTTAATAACTATTCTGCGTATGACTTCGGATCCCGATCTGCAATCGTAGCTTTCTAAAGCCGCTGTCAACTCTGATCATATCAAATACGCGTGTCCTTAGATAAGGGATCATATATTCCTCCATTCTAGATATCGTATGAGATATGATTTCAAATCATTCTCTTTGTACTATATCTCGATTTCCGATTTATGACGACTGACTAATTAAACAAATCAAATTAGCCCTAGCCCGGCCGAGCATTTATGTTTTTCATCACTAAACCATCGAGAGGCCCAAAGATATCGCTTTTATCCTACTTTGAATAAAAGGAACGGATAAACTTTGATACAATGCTCGCTTGCACTCACGCACCGAATCACACACAACAATATGTTTTATAACACCAAGTTACTAGTGCGTTTACATATTATCAATGTGCAACCGATTCGCAAGATACAACTCACACATCTCGGTTTCAAGAATATAAGATGTTATTGTCTCACCGATCACTCGTGATACAATTTCATGGAGTGATCCAAGTGAGCGTGGGTTTAATCCAATGCTCAAATCATATTCATAAGCACTCATGAACGTTGCAGCAAACATTTGCTTATGTCTAATGCTCTTTAGACAATCCACAAACCAATTCACGACAGTCTTCATTCATATCTACTTCCAACATATGAACGACTATGGCCCGTTTGAATAATTCGATTATTCTTAATAAACTCAATTATTCTGGAAGTCAAAACATGCAAATGTGAAACACAAGAATAATACTAATCTCATATGGCCTCAACCCTTTGCATAAATAAAACACCTTTTATTTATCACCATATTGATTACTCATTATTTATAGTTCCGGGTAATCAACTTCTTACTTGAATTACAACACTTGTCCCATGCTCCTAGCATGCACACAATGTTTACCTATGGTTCTTACTTTGTGAAATAGATCATATTGAACACATTTCCAATCATTCTCATTTCTCAACTCCAAATCCTTTTCCATAAGTTAAAGAATATCAAATTCTTGCTACTTATAGAATATGCTAGATTCTAACATTCAATGCAACTTATCCTTTCGTAATGTCACTGCACCAAAGTCACAAAGACTATTGCCAATGATATTACAAAGTCCTCTATCGGAGATTGTTACAAGACAATTCCATAGACGTGATGTCTCTCACTCAAAGTACATTCTTTGAACATCCTTTTGCATAGAAGTTGCTAATCTAATCATAGATTTCTCAATATTCAATTCCCAATATGGACACACTTCCATATGTTCCATATGACAACTCATTCTTAATAGAATCTTATCTATTCGTAATGATGTCGATATGGTCCATCCAATATGGAAAGATTTCCATATTTTCCAATACTATACTTCCAACTACTCACAAGCGACCAATCCTCGTCGAACTTGGATTGTCCTTTCATAGTTGTTTAATTATTTTAGTCAAAACCAATTCTAGTCCCTTTTCCCTCTAAATGCGCTCGACATTTGGAAAATTTTAGAATGGTCAAACATTAAAGTATTTGCAATCGATCCTATACCCGAAGCGTATGGGACACGACGCATAATGTTTTATTTGCTATGTTCTCAAAATTCGAATTGTGAAGAGGGATGCCGTAATCATAATCGAAATTTTAAGAACTCACTTTGTACCTTTGACTAAATTTTATTAACATTTCTCAACCTAAACGTTTAGATTTGAAATGAAGCATAATATTCTCTCCCTTAATTATAGCAAAACAACTTTTCAACTATTGCGACTTTGCAAAGTATGACTCATGTTTTCTATAATTAATATTGCTAACCTTGCAATACTTTCCTTAATAATCATACAATCATAACATTTATGCTCCCACTATCATGATGATTATTATAAAACATAACACTTATGCTCCTACTAGCTTCGACATGTATTCATAAACATCTTAACTTTCAGAAAACAATACTTATTGAATTTCTTAAGTTAGTGCTTTGATAATCTTTTATCAAGGTTTCTTGAACTTATACACATTTGCCTTCGATAGTTCATATGTGTGTCTAAACAATTAAGACTAATTGCCAAACCTCACAATTCAAATTATGGAAAGGGATACCGTAACCATAATCGAATTCGAGAATGCAATTTTACAATCACTATCTTCTTAAATCTTTCTTAGTGAAAGCATTTCCTCACAATCATTTTCATGAAGGAGGAAATCTTATGACACTTAGATTTGAGCGTTGTATGTGTTCCTATCCATGTGAATTTGTCAAAACCAAAGTTTACGACAAATTCAAACTCTTATGGATCGAACTTTCTTGATCTTGATTTCTTGCCTTTATGGTAGCACAGCTGCCCACCATGTCTTCCAAGTAGTTAAGCAACTCACCCTTTCCTATCAATGTACCTTTCATTGATTAAGGTGCTTTGCCTTTTATGCGTTCAAAATGAGAACTCATAGAACTCACATGCATAATTAACTCGATTGGATTGGCACAGAATCAAAATAATGTCAACACGATAGGTTGTAAACCTCAACTTGTGTGCTAGTGATGATCGATAAGGTTTATTTGATTTGTTCTTGAAACCTTTCAAGACCATTAAGACTCCCACTGACTCCTTGACATATAAGATTCTCTTGTCAATAAACATTTCTTGACAAACAAATATTCAAGAGTTAGTGTAGTTTTTATCAAAACACTTCATAAATTGGTCCTAGTTGGTCTTTGTCTTATCCAAGACATCACAACTTTCCACATTTAATGAAAGTTACAAACCTTCTTAATACCTTTCACTCAATGTCACAATCTTAACTTTAAGATTTGTTATTGGAACGAAATATGATTGACTTATTGATTTAACCATTTCTTCAATTCTTGATTCCTCTTCTTAGACATACAATTGTACTAAGACTCACTTAGAGGATCAATTGAGATATGGTTCTTAATCATTAAGACCTATCATAAAGCATAAAAGGTACTCTCCCTTCATCTTAGAATGGAGTAACTTTTATCTTTCTGCCTACTTGATTCTTCTTATTCGTTCTGCTATTGATTTAAACCCTTTAATCAATTCAGAATTACACCTAATCATGTAAGTATAATCATATTTACTAAACCTTTAGTAAATTATGACGAATATCATTTTTACTCTTATGGTGGACTTGATCAACACGCAACATTGTGTGCTCGATCTCTTAGTCCTTCACTTGACACCTTGTCAACGAATTAGTCTAATTTCCATATATGAAATTTCTCATTCATCGTGCAACCAAGTTGCATGATTCCAAATTTCTGTCGAATTGAAACTTGGGCGATGAGAAAACTCTCCTTATTTGGTAAATTTTCGACTTTTCCATAAACACCATAAATAAGATCATATCCATTTGTTGTAGAAATATGCAAACACCAATTTTCATAACGATTTCATTGCAAGGAAATAAATAAATAAGTCAAACGAAAATTTATTTTATTTATAAAAGCAGCGGAAAACATATGTCCTTACAATGCAAAATCCATTGAAAAACTATGTATTTCAAAAGAAAATTTTCTAACAACTCTATCATAACTATCTAAGATCAAAATCTAATCTTCAAGTCCATGTGATCAAGATCCATTCCTTGTGATTAGATTCATTTTGCTCTTTCACCAAGCTTCCTTTCTTTTCACCGATCCTGTAAAACATTCAAATGCAATCTTATTACATTATGTATTAAGAATTAATGAATAGGAACTTAATGGAGTTAGATAGTGGATTTTACCTGAAGCGCAGCCATACTCTTTGACTCTCCCATCTTCTGGACTCTTCAGGCTCTTTGGGCAGACTTGTATCCAACGCCCTTTCTTTTGGCAGCAAACGCAGGTCGGTTATCCTAGAACGTCCTCGGAAGTATGGTCGGTTGACTCTCCCAACAAATACGCTCCATTGCTTTGCCAAATCACTTCTGATTCAGCAGCAATGAGCATGTAAGTTAGGTTAATGAGGTTGTCGTCATGATCCATCATATAATACTTTCTTTTGAACTCATTATATGATTCTGGAAGTGACTGCAAAACCCAATTCACAGCCAACTCATTCGGGAATGACACACCCAACATTATCAACCTATCAATGTGTGATTTCATTCCTAGAACGTGGGCACACACGGGTTTACCATCTTCATGTTTCATTTCCAATAGGGCTTTAGTGATATTGAACCTTTCAATTCTTCGATCTTGTGGGTTGGGGAGAACAATAGGAGGAGGAGGAGGAAGTGAAGCATGATTTCTCGTTCCTCGATTGAATCGTGGAATACCATCTTCATGTGGAATGGTTGTTCCACGGGATTTGGGAAGACCATAGTTGTCGAACTTTGACATCTACAAAACGGGAGAAAAAAAAAACAAATTCAAGTTAGTTGATTGATTGAGTCCTTAGTAAATCACCCAAATGAAATACTAAGGCTAGGACGCAACACAATATTCTACAACTCGGGAGAGGGATGCCGTAACCCAAATTGCAGAACATTTGAAGGTAAGTGAATGACGATTCACTAATTTCCACCATGAAAAACGAAAAGAAATTTAAGTTTTAAATCTATGAAAACTCCTAGATCCTTTGAGATTCATTGAACTTTCAATGGCATGTTTAAATCTCAATATGCCCCTCTAGTTTGTGACTGGGATGCCGAGGATCACAAAGCGGGTGTGAATAACCATGCAAACTTACATGGTGCCCTCACATGTTACAGTCACCTATTCGATGTGCCGGTAAACCACACACGCTCCACCGAACTATGACAAACATTGAGTCACCCTTTGCTACCTTTGCTTAGACCCATTTAGTGTGCCGGTTAACCACACACGCTCCACTAATGTCTTTGCAAGGGCACAAAGTGTAATTTCATGGAATTGCATCAATTCACTTTTGCCTAAGTAACTAAGATTGGGAATTTTATGAAAACATTTAGTTACTTTTATACTTCATTATACTTATAATGGAAGGTTTTGTCCCATCCTACCCGTTCGGCTAACGACCCTCCACTAGTCAAGAGTGCGGTGGGTAAGAGTGGATACCCATTCAATCGCCATTTTATAGGCAATTTCCTTAAACACCCCTTATAGACCAGCTTCGTGAATGAGGCCTACTAACGGTAAGACTGACTTTTACTCATACATATATATAATGTTAGACTTTTAATGTTATATATAGTATAGGGTGTATTTTATGCTTTCAAAATACTAGGTGGTCTAATTTAACAATTATACCTTCAATTCAATTAAATTGTAAACCTAAACTTTTATGGATTTATTAAACTTCTTTCAATTATACACCTTAATTAATTAACAAAACCATAAGGGTGTGATTTGAACTTTTTCAAAACAATACTAGAGTTTTAGAATTTAACATTCCTAATTAAACTTTTAATCAACTTTTAAATTCCAAAACTTGAGGGCAAGTTTTGAAACATTTCAACACATTAGGGTTTAGAATTTAAATATGCATCAAAATTAAACTATTTAATCAAAATTTAAATTCCAAAACTTGAGGGCAAGTTTTGAAACCTTTTTTCAAAACATTAGGGTTTCAACTATTTAAATTTCAAAACAACAAAACTTTTGGGGTTCAAATTTAAACTATAAAACCTAAAGGGCCAAATATGAAACTTTTTCACAAAAACAAGGATCAAATAACAAATAATTCAAATTAACATTTAATCACATAATTATCCATATTTGATGATTTCTTGCAAAACAATTTATCAATTTACTTAAAATAATTAATCAATTATCTTATAAGGAAACAATTATCTTATTAATTGATAAATATCTTCAATTAGATTAAAAATATAGTCAAATATATCATATAATCGGATTAATATTAATCTAACATGATAGGGTAATTATCCCAATGCAAAAACAGCAAGAAATCCCGAGATAAGCACTATCTGACGCACCGACTCGCCGAGTCACCCTCTGGAACTCGCCGAGTAGAGCTGACTCGCCGAGTCCAAGAGTGACTCGCCGAGTCAGGTCGAATAGTGAGGCCAAAACACGATTTTTAGTTACATCAAGCATCAATACAATAGAAACCAATCATGGCTCTGATACCACTGATGGGTTTTAGTCATAAGACATCCTATGTGCTCATACAAACCCTAAAGCTTGGATCTAGGTTTCTCTATTGTACATACTTTGAATCCAAGACTTTGAACCCTAATTCTAGCATATGGAAATCGGAATTCACATGTAATTAGGTTTAAGAACATACCTTGATTGTTATATAGCAATAACAATCCAATTCCTCCTTGAATTGACCTTGGAAAGCTGAGAGTCACAAGTGTCACTCCTCTAATGGCTTACAAACACCATAAGCAAGTGGAGAAGGTACAAAGAGAGAGGAGGGAGGTTAGAATTCGTCCTTAGGACCTCTTGGGAAGGGTTGGACGAATTCCTAAGCCCCAGGGGGTTTATATAGGTGTAAAGATTAGGGTTTTAGTCCTTATCCTTATCTAGTTGCTTGTCCACCAAGCAACCATAAGATAAGTCCTAGAAATCCTTATCCTAGTCGAATTCTAAGGGATTTACACCTCAAATTCGTTCACCATATATATAAGATAATCCTTACCTTATTTTGTAACTATCACATAATTACAATTCAGCCCCTCTAGTTTAATTAATTACACTTGATCACAAAATTAATTCTTAATTAATTATTGACCAATATTAATTAAACAAATATGATTTCTCCTTTAATATATTATTCTTATAACATGTTAATAAATCATAATAACCTCTCTCTCTTTATTTATTTCTCCAATCAAGTTGCTTTGGTGAAGGCAACCCAAAAGGACCATGCACCATCGGGTCAAGTACATACCAAAATAGTTATGGACTTAGACACTAATCCAACAGTATTGGTACAATCAATACCAATGAGTTGAAATGCTCCTTTACAAGTCATGAGAAGGTAATCCTTTTAGCTTTCATTCTTTTGTATATATACATTTAGTCTCAACCAAGCATTTTTTTGGGAGGGGTGTGTTTGTATTAGTCTCTAATAGAAATTAGATGTTGGTATCCAGACTATGCCTATGTGGTTTTAGTTTACCGATGTTGGAATATGAAAATTAATATGATGCATCGATATGCATATAACAAATAATAAGTACATCACATTATTTACTTAGTCGATATTAATAGATATAAATGTCACTTTGCGCATTTACAGTTGCGTGATCTGGATTGAAGCACGGCAATAGAGGTGTGTGGTGATACACAAACATAAATTTCATAATAGTTGTTGGATGTTTTGGCTTTGAGAGAAAACAACCCATCAAATACACAAAAAAAAATTAATATGTTTTTAAACATGAAAACATTGTATTTTGAATAACATGTAATATTAGGGTAAAATATAAAAGGTGTTATGATATAAATATCAACAACATATATTAATTTTAATATTTATTTATCAAAATTTTAAGTTCGTAATTTTACATCGCGCAACGCACGACTATTCGCCTAGTATTTTAATAATAGTTGCTTTCACTTCTTTTATATCCTTCTCTGATAGTGTTCTCGAGCAAGGTTGCTTAAAAAACGTACAAAGCTCTACTACTGGTGTATAAATACATTTGGCCTAAAGCCCTTTAACTCCAATGGGTAACAAAAGTTGCATAAGAATGTGATAATCATGAGATTTCAGCCTAATAATGTTAGTATTATTTTCATTCACTTTCTTACTAAAGTTAGATCCAAACTCATCCGGCAGTTTCACATCTCTTATAAACTTACAAAAATGAATGCGGTAAGGTGGATGTGGTTTAAGGAAGTTGTTGCCACTCTTTTTCAACCATTGACTTTTCTGAATGTTCGGTTTTGTCAAGTCCGCCCAAGCATTTGATGTGTCTTTAGACTTATCATTCACCAGAGAAGTATCCAAAAGACTCACCCACATTTTTTTTCAATACACGTAAGACCGAATATGTGCTTCAGCTCTAGAGAAGACCAATACTCAAGTTCAAAGAATATGCTCTTTTTATACCAATTCAACTAGAAATCCTCACGATCTCTCTTAATACTAGCTCGTTGAGCAGCTACTTTACCTGGTGGACGAAACAATAGACGAGCATGTTGCGCTTGTATTTCTTCCTCACTAATCTGTCTTGGAGGGTCTATTGTCTCGTGTTGCCCGTTATAGTCCAAACTTTTTCTCCATGGATAGTCAGCATCTAAGAACCAACGATGACCAACATATACGACTTTATTTGATACTCGGTATGAGGGAGCATCTTCATTGCAAGTTGAATAGGATTTGTGCCTTTGTACGCTATAACCGGATAAACTACTACGAGCTGGAAAGTCGTTTATTGTCCATAACAACATCGCTTTCATATTGAAGAATGTACCTATCCCTATGTCTTTTGTACGTACACCAAAACTCCACAACTGCTTCAACTCATCCACCAACGGCCGAAGGAACACATCCAAGTCCTTCCCGGGTGCTTTGGGGTCGGTAATCAACAAGGTCAACATAAAGGAGGAATCTTTCATGCATCGCCATGGTGGATGATTGTAACTGGTGAGTATGACGGGCTACGTGCTATGAGGATTTACACATGTTACAAAACGGATTAAAACCATCAGCAACAAGCCCTAAGTGTACGTTTCGGGGTTCCCTCGAGAAGTTCGGATACTTCATATCAAATTTTTTCCATGAAGTACCATCAACGGGATGAAGCATCGTACCATATTTGGATCATCCGGTACTATGCCAAATCATATCTGTAGATGTGTGTCATAAACAATACAAATGTTGTAGTATAGGGATCACGGGAAAGTATCGTAACACCTTATGCCACCTTCTTACCCTTTGTATTTTCATCAACCCACCAACTCTCATTACAAACTGGACACTTTTGTAACAACTTGTGTTCTTTCCAGAAAAAGAAAGCACTCGTTTTTACATACTTGTATCGAATCATAACCCAAGCCGATCTTTTTAAGTGTCTTTTTTGCTTCATAATGTGATTGGGGGACCCTGTTTCCTTGAGGAAATGCAGTTTGCAACAACTAAGAAGTAGATCGAATGAACTATCAGTCCATTTTTTGATCACCTTGATATGCATCAGCTTTGCTAAAAAGTCAATGGACTAAAATGAACATACAGGATATAATTTTATTTGGATTTCCTCTAATAGCTTTTAAAATCCATCATCGACACCATTACCCTCTGTATCCGGGTTCCCTTCGTCGCGGTTGATATCGTTTTCAATCACCCCCCTCCCCATAACATCAACAATAACATCGGCCATCTCGTCACTACGCAGTATGTCTTCTACAACCGGATGAACTGTATTTTCGCCATGATATTTCCACATAATATAATATGGATTAAAACCACGTTGAAGTATATGGAATTTCATTATGGCTAGTAATATGAATTTATTGACATTACATTTGTTACACGGGCATCTGATTTGACCGTTGTGATCGACATATGGTTTAGACCTCTCGAGAAAAGATAAGATTCCTTATTGGAACATGGTAGAGTTACTGTTTTCAATAGTAGTCTAGGTTTTATCAATAGAAATGTTGCAACTAAACCATAAGCTAGTTTTGAAATTTTAGTCTGCAAGAACTAAAAATCGTATTGAATATTTATAAAGATAGAGTAACCACTCAATTAGATAGAGTATTCACAAGGCTAGGCTTCTAAACCCACTTTTTAAATACCTTACATCATATGTGAATGTGTATTACATGATTGATCGTTTAAAAAAAATTGGCAACATTCTTAAGTATATATAAAAATAACACAAGAAGCAAAGAGAAAATAACAATCAAATCTTTCTTAAACAATCAATCATGTAATACGCATTCACATTTTAAATGAGATAAAGTATTCAAAAACCAATCCCAAAACAGGGACAACCCAAAATTAATTTCTAAATCAATTTCGGGCGGATATTTCTAGGCTTTTGATGATTCAAACGGAAGAGATTTAAACATAAAAACCTACTTCTTTATTATAACATTGTACTTTAAATAATTAAGTTATTAAATTACAATTTTGTAGAATTAAGTCTTATATTTTTCGTTTTTTTATTATATTATATCATCTTATTTTAAATAACTTATTAGAATTGTAGTATTTATTGGTTATTTAAAGCATCTTATTTTTCCATATTTTTATTATTTATAGAATCTTAGTTATGTAGTTTTTCTATTATAGTATTGTACTTTAAATGATAATGTGAATTATAGCATGCAATTTATTATAACATTTTACAAACAAATACACATATACACAAATACCAAATACACATATACATATAATTTCAATATTCATGCATACAAATACACAAATACATACATATACACATACCAAAGACATATTTTACATACTATTAATTTCATGCAAATGTATGTATGTATATATATATATATATATATATATATATATATATATATATATATGTGTGTGTGTGTGTGTGTGAAGTTGGTGCATTCACTACCAAATGCACACATATATTTTATTAAATGAGATATAAACTAAATCAAATCCTTTATTTGTTTCTCGTGTTAAGCAACTAGGCTTTAATCCATCTTTAAACCAATTCAATGCTAAATACATTCACAGATTTACAACATATACACATTTATACATTCAAAGATTTACAAGATATGCATATATACGAACTAATCAATTTCAATACACAATTTAACAAATCAGTAGAGGAATGAGGTCAGAATAGAAAGAGTAAAAGAAATTAGGACATACTGTCACTAGAAATCGCTGGGGTGGCTGGAAAAATCAACTAATAGTGTTGTAGTGGTGGTGGTCGCTGGAGAAAAGCTTTGTTGTGGCGGTGGTGGCTGTTGTGGTGCTTAAACAGGAAAGATTCAAGAAATCAGTAAAGGAATCGAGGTCAGAATAAAGAGAGAAAGAGAATGGAGGCCATATTGTCGGCCGATTCGTCGAAACTAGAAGCTACTGGTCGGAAATTGATGTCAGAGTCATCGAAATTCGAAGCCCTGTCAACAGAAATGGATGGCCTAGTCCAACGAGTTGGTGGTGAAGGCAAGTCCGAGAAGTTCCCAACTGAAAATCGTCGAAATACGTTGGAAACACGATGATCGTCGTCGAAGAGTTCGAATGTAAAAAGAGCTTCGTGGAGTAGTTGATCTGGAATGAGGGGCAACAAAAGGGATGAGCCTTTTGCGGCGACGCCTTTAGTGGCGACACCAGACCAATAGAGGCGACAAGTTGGAGGGAAACAAACACGCCATTTTCTGGTGATTTTTGGCCGTCAGATCTGCTCGATAACGTAGGGCCAAGATTGCTTCTTAAGTGAGACACACAGATCGACAACAATAGTGGCAACAACGTCGTCGCAAACGGTGTCGTCGCTATTACGTACGCGAGAATCAACCCTGAACATTGGATCTTGTGGGAAATGTAAGGCCACAATTGAGTGTAGCGGATGTTCGCCAGATCTTCGGTTGCTATCATTATCGACGACACTATTAGCGATGACTAGTCTCTTTAGCGACCCCCATAGCCATATTGTCAGATGTCGTCCCTAATGTTGCTTGTCATCTCTAATGGTCTTATTTCTTGTTGTGGAGCACCACCATCACCGTGGTTGGTAGCCTAGGCTACCGGCGTGCCTTTTTGGCACCACAGACCACCAAAAGGTGGATATGTATGTGTGTGTGTGTGCGCGTTCAAAAGAGAGAGAGAGAGAGAGAGAGAGAGAGAGAGAGAGAGAAGTTTCCTGCTTCTAGCCCTTCAATTTTTTATGATTTGGTGGAGATATGGTTGGCTGCCGCCGTTAACCACCACCGGCAGCCTCCCTCCGCCGGTGTGAGTGTTTTTCTACCACCTCAGACCACCCACACAAAGTGGCTTAGGGTTGTGTTACTTGTGATGGTTCAGGGATGGATGTAAAACCATTATGTTCTGTAATGCCTATGTTTCTGGGAATGTCATTAATGTTGATATAATAGTCTAGGTTAACCTTTGTAACCCGTTTTGAAATAATAGAAGTGTATTATTTGAGTATTATGTGTTTTGTGCTTAATTGCTTAATTATGTGGTTTGATTAATTAAGAATAAAAATAAACGTCAAAATTTAAGTGTAAAATAAACTTGATATCTTTGGATAATGTTGTAGTAGTTGAAACGAGGTTTCCGAATATATAAAAAATGCCCAAATCTGACTTCGTATGAGGAAGTTATGATTTATTGAAGTTTCGACTTAGCGGTATGCAGCCTGAAATACTCGATTTGAGATCGAGCGGTTTTTAGCCGAAACAATCTAAACGAGGATCGAAGGTCTCATTGTTGGTATCGAAGCGATGAAAAGTTAGGCAAGAACGGACGTCAAACGAAGAAGTCATGAAAGAACAATACAAACACTTGAAGATATGCTGAGAGCATGTACTCTGGAATTCCTAGGTAACTGGGATGAACAATTACCTTTGGTAGAATTTTCCTACAATAATAGTTTCCACTCGAGCATTAAGATGGCACCTTATCAAGCTTTGTATGGACAGAAGTGTCGTACGCCGTCTTGTTGGCTTGAGGCTGGGGAAAAGCAGTTTATGGGACCGGAGATGGTTCATCAAACTGCTGAAAGTTGAAAATAATTAGGGAAAGAATGTTAGTAGCTCAAGATCGTCAAAAGAGCTATGCTGACAAGAAACGAAGACCAATGACTTTTGAAATTGGAGATTCGGTTTTGCTTAAAGTCTCGCCGTGGAAGGGACTTATAAGATTTGGTAAAAGGGGAAAGTTGAGTCCAAGGTTTATTGGACCGTTTAAAGTTCTTAAGAGGATTGGGAACCAAGCTTACAAGCTTAAACTACCAAAGGAACTGAATGGAATTCACAACACTTTTCATGTGTGTTATTTGAGGAAGTTCACGGGAGAAGTTCCCGACATAATTCCAATTTCTAAATTGAGAATTGATGAGAACAAAAGGTTGATTGAAGAACCAGAGGCAATTGTTGACCGAAAGACTAAGAAGTTGCGACGCAAAATGGTTGGGTTAGTGCTTGTCCGATGGAAACACACGAATGGGCCGAATCTCACCTGGGAGACGGAGAGTGACATGTTGAGTCGCTATCCGCATTTGTTTGTTGATGTGTGATTCCGGGGACGGAATCATTCTAAGGTGGAGAGAACTGTAACGCATGTGTTTCCGGGCTTGCCATTTTTAGCAATGTAATAGTCTAGGTTAACCTTTGTAACCCGTTTTGAAATAATAACATTGTATTATTTGAGTATTATGTGTTTTGTGCTTAATTGCTTAATTATGTGGTTTGATTAATTAAGAATAAAAATAAGCGTCAAAATTAAAGTGTAAAATAAACTTGATATCTTTGGATAATGTTGTAGTAGTTGAAACGAGGTTTCCGAATATATATATATATATATAGAACGCCCAAATCTGACTTCGTATAAGGAAGTTATGATTTATCGAAGTTTCGGCTTAGCGATGTGCAGCCCAAAATACTCGATTTGAGATCGAGCGGTTTTTAGCCGAAGCAATCTAAACGAGGATCGAAGGTCTCGTTGTTGGTATCGAAGCAATGAAAAGTTAGGCGAGAACGGACGTCAAACGAAGAAGTTATGAATTTATAACGAAGTTTTTCTGTCCCGGCCTATTAAAAATAAATAATAAAAATAAAGTTAAAATTAGCCGATGGAGTCTAAACGAAAGTTGTAGAGCGTAGTTTCACCTTCGCGTGGATATAAAGAACGTCGAAAACAGAGTTCGTATGAAGAAGATATGAATTTCCGAAGTTTATTAAATATTTTGTATTTAAATTTAATCTTTAATTCGGATGATTATCCGAAGGAGTCACCGATCTGATCCGAAGTACGCCCCGTGTACTCGTGTACGCCCCGCGTACAGCGAAGCATGACGCACCTCGCACTTGAGTTCTTCGGATGACGAACGCCATGACGATTTCGGACCTCTACGCCCCGCGTACTCCGAGGCTCCAGCCTCCTATAAATAGGATGCGAGGGCAGCCGAGTTCTTTTGCTATTTTCTCTCTTCTCTCTCCCGTTTTGCATCGATTTGCGTGCCAGAAATACCCCGAAGCCCCGGTATTATTCTCGAGTCCCGAGGCAAGTCCCGAGATCCTAAAGGTCCCGAGAAGTGCGGTTCCCGAGCCGAAGCTCTGTCCGCGAAAAGTTCGATTTTTGTAGAGATCTTCCAGATCTGCTGATATTTACTACTTCTAGAAGCCGTAGTGTTGTCTGATCATCTTCTGATCAAGTGAGTGTATACTACCTTTCATAAACACGATAATAATACAAGTATGGTTTGAGTGTATTAAGTATATTGTTGTTTATATGTGTGAATGTATATTCACTCTCTTCTATCTCATGGATCTGATTTGTTTTCTATGAAATACGTGTTATGTGTGTGTGCCTCATCTGTTATGTGGAATATGTATTGATTAAAGCATGCTATACAGGTTTTTAAACTATGTATAAAAATGTATATTTTATCTACTAATATGTTGGGTAGAACATTGGTAGATAGTTGGTGTGTAATAAACAGATGAGAGGCCTCGTTGTTGTTTGATTTAGTCATCTAGCGGAGTTTAGATGACAACCACCGACTTTTCTAGATAGTCTTGTGGAAACATTAGCAGGTTCGCCACCTGTAGGTGTTAATGAACTTGGGTGTTCATTCGCTGTACTCCATCCCCCTCATGGTTGCCTTATTTGACTTATATTGCTGAGGAACCCCCGAAGCATGTGTTGTCGCCCCGATGAAATATTCTTAGACTAGGTCCCTTGTGTTAGTTGTTTTAGGGACATAAAGTGAGAATAATGGGAATGAGTAATTGGGTTATTGTTGGTTGGTGGAAATTAAATATGATTATTTATTGTGGGTTGAAAACCCTATATGCTCACCAGGCTCCCAAGCCTGACCCACTCAGTTTTAATTTGTATTACAGGAAGTGGCGCGAGGGCATAAGATGGACGAACCATCAAGTTGTTTTGTTTACAAGTCTGTATATGTATATATTTGTTGAATGACTTGTAATGTTATCGTTTATGCTTATTGGTCTGTATCGGAACATGACACCCCGAGTTTTGATTATATAATGAAAAATACATTTCTTTTATGAAATGCTTTGGTAAACATTGTTTTATCATGTTTTGTTTTTGGGAACAAATTCCGCAACTCTTTCAAATCAAAAGGATTTACTCTGAAAATATTTTAAAAGCATAAATGAAAATCGGTCTTTTCTGGCCGAAATTTTGGGGATGTCACAGTTGGTATCAGAGCATTAGTTTAAGCGAACTAGGAATTTGTAGGATTTCTAGACTTAAACTTAGAATGCTAAGTGAAGTTTTGAGATGTGTGTCTGTTATGTTTTAGAAACGAGCACTGGTTTATTTTAGGAAAGTTGCCTAAAATGCTTTTATGTGCTAAATGTCATATGTTGTCATATATGATATTATTTGTTCGGATCTATGGTCTGTTGCCGACCGGATCTAGAAACCTTATGTGTGTAGGATTTTAAGCGTACGTCTACGATATTAGAACTAGCATGTAAACGTTTCGGAGTGATAAGGATGATTTGAATATCTATCGTGATTGAGGATCTAATTTCACCTTATTCGGTGTGTATATCAAAATGGTGAGAACAAGAAGTGGAGTTGGAAATGCTGACGAAAACAGGAATCAACCACCAGTGATTGAACAAATACCTGTCGGAGCAGCAGCACCTGAGCCAATAACCATGGCTGGTGTGCAAATGATGATTTAGACGATGTTGGATCGTCAGATGGATGAAACTAGACGATTGCTTCAACAGAATCGTGAAGAACTGTCAATTCGTGTGGAAGAGCCTGAATTAAATGAAGGGCACTCGGAAGGTGGAAACTTTAGTGGGTCTGTTGGTCAAGCCAACCCACCGATAGTTAGGCAAAACAACCACGATGGAAGGAATGATGGAATGGGATGCAAGTACAAGGACTTTCTAACTTGCAAACCATCTACCTCCAATGGAAAGGAGGATCCGATTGGGGTTATGGATTGGATCTCCGAAATGGAGTTAGCCTTCATGACTTGTGGCTGCAGAGGCAAGTTGCAGACTATCTATGCAGTGCGTCAATTCCGAGGTGGAGTCGTTCGTTGGTGGAACACTCTAGGGAAGACTTTAAGCCCTAATGAGCCACTGCAATTGACATGGGCAGAATTCTTGGTGCAGTTCAAGCGCAAGTTCTGCTCGGCTCAAAATCTGTTGGAACTAGAGAACAAGTTTCTGACATTGACGAAAGGCAGCATGTCAGTTGATGAATACACCAATAACTTCACCGATAAGATGGAGTTTGCCTTGCGTATCGTTCCAGACGAGTTGACAAAGGTGGACTGGTATGCGAAGGGACTCCCATGGGAGTACGACGTGCCAGTACGTCAGGCACATACTCTAGAGGCAACTATCTGGGCTGCCAAGTCTGTTGAGAACATGATTAAGGGGAGAACCACCGACAAGGTTGAGGTTGGTGAGAAAAGAAAGTTTGAGGGAACATCTGGTTCCGGAAAGAAAAGCAAATTTTCGAAATATGATTCGAAAAAGTTTGGTGGAGGAAAAGGAGGCGAAGCGAAGTGGTGTGATAAGTGTAAGAAAAAGCACTTTGGGAAATGTAGCGAGGATGTAACCTGCTACAAGTGTGGAAAAGTTGGACATTTTGCCAATGAGTGTCCGAACAACAAAAGGATGTGTTTTGGTTGTAATGAAGAGGGGCACATTTTGAAAGACTGTCCAAAGAAGAAGGAGGCAGCTAGGCCCAACATTCCACCAAAGCCGAAGGCGAGAGCCTTCCAGATGACACTTGAGGCCGCGAAAGATGAAGCTGATGTTGCTTCAGGTACCTTTCTTGTTAACGAATTACCTGCTCAAATTTTGTTTGATTCTGGAGCCAACTACTCCTTTATTTCGCATGAGTTTGGTAGAAAGCTAGCTTTGCCTGTTGATAGACTAGATGATGCTTTATTAGTCGAAGTTGCTAGTGGCAAGTTTGTACCTGTTAGCCATCGTATGAGAAACATCTTAATCGACCTTAATGGGAATAAGTTTCACGAGGAATTATTGCCTATCGAACTTAATGGTTTCGACATCGTGTTGGGAATGGATTGGCTTAGTGCCAATGATGCCGGAATTTTATGCAAGAAGAAGATAGTTAAAGTAAACCCGCCTGGGAAAGATTCGTTTATGGTGTATGGGGACAAACGCAGAGTAAATTCTGGAATCATTTCTCTAATGAAAGCCAGAAAGTGTTTGACCAAGGGATGTACATCATATTTAGCATTCGTGATCGATGCTAAGAAGGAAAAGAAGGTGATGCAGAGTATTCCAGTGGTGTGTGAGTATCCGGAAGTATTTCCCGAAGATCTTCCTGGATTACCACCTGATAGACAAGTGGAGTTCAAAATTGACTTGTTACCAGGAACCACGCCAATAGCAAAAGCACCTTACCGATTAGCACCGACGGAGATGAAGGAGCTGATGATGCAACTTCAGGAACTATTGGACAAAGGTTTCATTAGACCTAGTTCATCGCCCTGGGGAGCTCCGGTGTTATTCGTGAAGAAGAAAGATGGAAATATGAGAATGTGCATCGATTACAGAGAGCTAAACAAGGCAACAATAAAGAATAGATATCCATTGCCAAGGATTGATGACCTGTTTGATCAATTGCAAGGTTCGAGCTATTTCTCGAAGATCGATCTTAGGTCAGGATATCATCAGCTAAAAGTAAGAGAGCAAGATATCGAGAAGACTGCATTCAGAACTAGATATGGACACTACGAGTTCCTGGTTATGTCGTTTGGACTAACCAATGCTCCAGCAGCGTTCATGGATTTAATGAATAGGGTTTGTAATCCTTTCCTTGATAAATCTGTGATAGTGTTCATAGACGACATTCTGATTTACTCGAAAAGCCAGGAGGAGCATGGCAGACACTTGCGAGAAGTGTTAGAAGTCTTGAAGAAGGAGAAGTTGTATGCTAAGTTCTCCAAATGTGATTTTTGGATTCATGAAGTCCAATTCTTGGGTCACGTGGTCAACCAAGAAGGGATAATGGTTGATCCAGCGAAGATCGAAGCTGTAATGAAGTGGGAACAACCGAAAAGTCCCACGGAGATCCGAAGCTTTTTGGGATTAGCCGGATATTACCGAAGGTTTATCCAAGGCTTTTCTTCGATTTCTACTCCATTAACAGCTTTGACCCACAAAGAAGCTACTTATGCTTGGAGTGATAAGCATAAAGAAACATTCGAAAAGCTAAAGAAGAAGCTATGTGAGGCACCGATACTTTCTTTACCCGATGGAGTTGAAGACTTTGCTATTTATAGCGATGCGTCTGGGGTTGGATTGGGTTGTGTTTTGACCCAAAGAGAAAAGGTGATAGCATATGCGTCTCGACAGTTGAAGGAGCATGAAAAGAATTACCCGACTCATGATTTGGAGTTGGCAGCGGTAGTTTTCGCTCTGAAAATATGGAGGCATTACCTCTATGGCACGAAGTGCAAACTTTTCACTGATCATAAGAGTCTCCAATATCTCTTTGGTCAGAAAGAGTTGAATATGAGGCAACGACGCTGGCTAGAATTACTTAAAGACTACGACTGTGAGATACTTTACCACCCCGGTAAGGCTAATGTTGTTGCTGATGCTCTCAGTCAGAAAGTCAATCTTGAAAGGAAAATGCCAAGAGCGTTGAGAATTGAAGTTGTCTCGACCATTGTGGAAAGTAGAAAGAACGCTCAAGAGGAAGCTTCTGAAAAGAATGACCGAAAGGAGGAACGTTTGGGCAAAACGTTGGTGTTGATGGGTTTTGAGCATTCTAACACTTCCTAAGTGTACATGCAACCTTAATAACCTTGGATCTATGTTTGTCTAATTATCATGCAAAGTTGAATTCCAAGGTTATATTCCTATCTAGCATACATGGGGAACAATTTTAACTTGAGTCATAGATAGAATAACTTACCTTGTTGTTGCTTGTGTTCCTTGAAACCTTGTGAGCCTAGCACCCCAAGTGTGATGCCTCAAATGCTTCACACAACACCAAATGCTCTTGGAAAGACTCTTGAGATAACACACACTTCTCAAAATCGGCCAAGCCTTCTAGTTTCTTTTGTGTAACCGATTTTGGTGGAGAATATGACTCTTATATAGTGTTGACACATCTAGGGTTACACCATGTAAACCCTAATGTGTCATGACTCTTCATTTCCATGACCCATGGGTTTGTAACTCCCATGGAGCATCCATGGAGCATTCTATGGGTAGAACCCAACTTGATAATCCATGGAGCCTCTTAGCCCACTATACAAGATATGGATGATTTACATAATCAACCCATATATTTAATTAGTTATCCTTTGATCACTTAATTAATTCCAAATTAATTCTTTGATCAACTAATCAAATAATATTATTAATATATTAGAACTTATAATATATTAATAATCTCCAAGTGTTATTCCTCTCATTTAGTCTAACCAATTGCATGGTGCCATGCAACCCAAATGGACCATGCCGGGTCGGGTCAAGTACACACCTGAAATAGTTATGGACTTAGACACCTTATCCAACAGTCTCCCACTTGGATAAGTCTAATAACTATATCTCTAGTACTTCAGGAACCAACCGGCAATCGTAGCTCTTTCAAGGTCTCTCGGAACTGAGAAGATGATGGTACGCCAATTAAGATAAGTGATCATATAATCCTCTGTTCTAGATATCAGCCGGACAAATACATGGAACATTGTCTTGCTTATTGTCCAGCATTTGTTTCCCGATTTCCGATTTGTTTGACATAGAACTTAATTGAACACATCAACTTAGTTCTGACCGGGCCCGGTACATGGGTCAAAACAAAATCATCGAGGGGCCCAGATATCAGCTTCTAATCCAAGAAGGAACAGATAAACTTCGACTCATATGTTTGTTCTACCACTCATTGAATTACACACAAAAGTACGTTTTATAACATCGAGTTACCAATGCGGTTTCGTACAGTCAATGCATAACCAACTTGTAAGTAACAAATCATATCTCTAGGTTTGAAGACTTATATGATATTATCGTCTCACGATCACTCGAGATAGAATTCCATGAAGTGATTCCAGTGAGCGTGGGTTGAGTCCAATGCTCAGAACTTATGAGCACTCATGATTGTTGTAGCCTTGTCCAAGACCTCTACAACCAAACATGACAGTCTTGATTCATATCTACTTCCAACATATGACCGACTGTGGAGGTTTGAATAATATGTTATACAAAACAAAATTATTCTGGAAGTCAAAACATGCAAAAGAAATATAGTAAATGATCGACAAGAGATAGCAACACTTTACTCATAAATAAAACTCCTTTTATTCATCATCAAATGTCAATTACACTTTACAAATTTCGAGGTTATCTAACTACTAAATCTAATATCATCCTTCAGCCCTATGCTCCGAGCATGCTGAAGATGCTTAACCCGAGTCAGTCCCTTTGTGAGGGGATCTGCCGGATTCTCATCTGATGATACCCTCTTTGCCACGAGGTGTCCTTCTTCGATCCGATGTCTAATGAAATGGTATTTTCTGTCGATGTGTCTGGATCTCCCATGATCCCTTGGTTCCTTGGCTAAGGCAACAACACTTTCACTATCACAGAAAATTTCCATTGGCTCTTTAATAGCTGGTACAACTCCAAGGTCTCCAATGAAGTTCTTCAGCCATATCGCCTCCTTTGCTGCCTCGCTAGCTGCAATATACTCTGATTCACAAGTAGAATCTGCCACTGTCTCTTGCTTGGAACTCTTCCAAGAAATTGCTCCTCCGTTTAGGGTAAAGATCCAGCCCGACTGAGAGCGGAAATTATCCCTATCAGTCTGGAAACTAGCATCACTATACCCTACTACTCTCAAGTCATCACTCCCACCGAGGGTAAGGACCCAGTCCTTAGTCCTCCGTAGGTACTTGAGGATATTCTTTACCGCAGTCCAGTGTGCCTTGCCAGGGTTCACCTGATACCTGCTAACCATGCTCAAGGCAAAAGCTACATCGGGTCGAGTACACGTCATAGCATACATGATCGATCCTACAGCCGAAGCGTAAGGTGTTCGACTCATTTCTGCTACCTCAGCCTCAGTGCTAGGGCTTTGTGTCTTACTCAATCTGGTGTTACTCTGGATGGGTAACTCTCCTTTCTTGGAATCCTGCATGCTGAATCTCTTCAGCACCTTATCCAAGTAGGTACTTTAACTAAGTCCAATTAGTCTTTTACTCCGATCTCTCAAGATTCTTATCCCTAGAATATAGGCAGCTTCACCAAGGTCCTTCATAGCGAAACACTTCCCAAGCCAGGACTTAACTTCCTGCAGGGTTGGAATGTCGTTTCCTATGAGTAGTATGTCATCCACATACAATACCAAAAAGCTAACTATACTCCCACTAGCCTTGACATACACACAAGATTCATCTTCACTCCTAGAAAAGCCAAATTCCTTGACCTTTTCATCAAAGCAAAGATTCCATCTGCGAGGTGCTTGCTTCAATCCATAAATGGATTTCTCAAGCTTACACACTCTATTAGGGTACTCGTTGCTGACAAAACCCTCTGGCTGACTCATGTAAACATCTTCAGCCAACTTTCCATTAAGGAAAGCGGTTTTGACATCCATCTGCCATATTTCATAATCATGAAATGCAGTTATGGCTAACAGAACCCGAATAGACTTAATCTTGGCTACCGGAGAAAAGATCTCATCATAATCCACTCCAGGAATTTGAGAGAAACCCTTTGCAACCAGTCTAGCCTTATAAGTGTGTACTTTACCATCCATGTCGGTCTTCTTCTTGAAGACCCATTTGCACCCTACTGTCTTACGACCTGGTACATTTTTCAACCAAGTTCCAAACCTGATTGTCATACATGGATTGTATCTCGCTATCCATAGCCTCTTTCCATTTAGTAGACTCGGGGCCTGCCATGGCTTCCTCGTAGCTGTTAGGGTCATCTTGACTTACTAGTGTCCCATCACTAATAAGTGTCTCACCTTCTGCAGTAATATGGAATCCATAGTAATGCTCAGGTGCACTCCTAACTCTCGTGGAACGTCTTAGAGGTACAGATTTGTCAATTGGCTCAACAGGAGTTTCCTCCTCAAGTTGAGGGCTAGAGTTTGAAGTTCCTTCACCGCTTGATTCTTGAATTTCTTCAAGATCAATTTGCCTCCCACTGTCTCCTTGGCTTATAAATTCTCTCTCTCTCGAAAGACTCCTCTTCTTGCTACAAAGACCACATTGTCACTAGGTCTGTAGAAGAGGTAACCAAAGGATCGCTGTGGGTAACCGATGAAAATACACCTCTCGCTTCGAGGTTCGAGCTTATCATGAGTCTCGCGTCTCGCGAAAGCCTCACAACCCCAAATCTTGATGTGGTCTAGTATAGGTACTTTACCAGTCCACATCTCGTGAGGAGTTTTGGCAACTTTCTTTGTAGGGACTAGATTAAGAATATGGGCGGCAGTCTCTAAGGCATACCCCCAGAATGAGATTGGTAGCGTAGCTCGACTCATCATGGAACGAACCATATCTAACAAGGTTCGATTACGCCTCTCAGCCACACCATTCAACTGTGGTGTTCTGGGAGGTGTCAATTGTGAGACTATCCCACATTCCCTTAGATAGTCGAGGAACTCTGAACTAAGATACTCACCACCACGATCGGATCGAAGCATCTTAATGTTCCTGCCCAATTGATTCTCGACTTCCTGTTTAAATTCCTTAAACCTCTCGAAAGTCTCTGACTTATGCTTGATCAAGTAGACATATCCATATCTACTATAATCATCAGTAAAAGTCAAATAATAACGATTAGCATCCCTTGTGGCATGTTTGAATGGTCCACACACATCCGTGTGTATAAGGTCCAACAAACCTTCACCCCTCTCACACGAACCTGTGAAGGGTGACTTTGTCATTTTTCCAAGTAAGCATGATTCGCAACTATCATCTAACTTTAGGTCAAACGACTCCAAGACTCCATCCTTTTGGAGTTGGCCTATGCGTTTCTTGCTTATATGTCCAAGAAGACAATGCCATAAAGATACTTTATCCAAGTTATTATTAGTAGAATCAATACACAAAACATTATTTCCTAAGTTATCTACAACAGATACAGCTTCATACACACCATCACAAGGTAATGCTTTAAAATAAAGAACATTATTAAAGAAAGCATCAATAGAACCAACTTCATTATTAAATGAAAAGGTAAACCCTTGTTTGTACAAAGCATGAAAGGAAATAATATTTCTTGCCATTCCTAGCGAGTAACAACACTTATTCAAATCTAAACTAAACTCACTACTTAGCGATAAAGTATAAACTCCAATCTTGGTAACAGGTATAGCTTTCCTATTCCCCATGATCAAGTTTATCCTTCCTTGCTCCACATCCTCACTTCTTCTTAGTCCCTGCAAGTCACAACAAATATGAATACCACACCCGGTATCAAGGACCCAAGAATTAGAATGGGGTGACTTATTAGAAATGATAGTGTAAATACCTGCATGGTTGGGTTTAACTTTCCCATCCTTCACATCTTGCTGGTATTTTGGGCAGTTCCGCTTCCAATGAGATTTTTCATGGCAATAGAAGCATTCAGCCTCTTTTGGGTCAGAAGAAGGAGTAATGAAACCTTTCTTGGTTCCACTTGAAGAAGAGCCATCAAGGGTGCGAACCTTGGTACCCTTAGAAGAGCTCTTTCTCTTCCTCCCTCGACTTTTCCCGATTGCCAAAACCGGAGTAGAGTTTTGAGTAGGAGTGATAGCAACCGACTTCCCCTTAAGACCTGTTTCTGCGGTCTTGAGAAGTCCCTGAAGTTTGCTGAGGGTGACTTCTTCCTTGTTCATGTGATATGTCATGCGGAATTGATCATAGCACGATGGTAAGGAGTGCAAAATGATATCTATTGCAAGATCCTCCGGGAAGTTCACATTAAGCTTCAGCAAACGATCCACATACCTTTGCATTTTCTGCATGTGGCTCGTGACGGATTCCCCGTCCTTCATCATGGTTGTTATCATGGAGCAGATGATTTCATACCTCTCTTGTCGTGCACTTTGATGGTATCTTTCCATCAAATCTTGGTGCATTTCATAAGGGTAGAAATCCTCATAAGACTTTTGGAGTTCCGCTGTCATCGTGGCCATCATGATGCAAGCCACTTTCGTAGCATCCCTTTCATGTGCCCGAAATTCAGCGATCTCCTGAGGAGTTGCAGTGGACTCATCAATCTCCTTAAGCTCCTTGTCAAGGACATATTCTTTGTCCTCGTAGCGGGTAATCATCCTGATGTTTCTGATCCACTCATTGAAGTTGGATCCATCAAAGGTGACTTTCCCACACAAGTTCATAAGGGTAAAAGAGCCATTAGGATTAGAGCCAGAAGCATTGTTGAAAGACATCTGAAGAAAAGAGGACAAGATTAGTTTAGATATAAGAGAGTCCTTAATAAAACACCCAAATGTAATATTAAGGCTAGGATCCAATCACAATATAATATAACTTAGAAGAGGTATGCCGTAATCTAAGCTATATCATATTTGAAAGGTAGGTGAATGACGATTCACCAATTTCCACCACGAAAACCGCAATATTTTAGTATTAGGTTTTTGAATGGTTCTTAGAAATTCCTAGATTCTTTGAGATTCAATGAACTTTTCAAAGGCATGTTTCAATCTCGAGTGTGCCCTCCAAGTTTTGTGACTGGGATACCAAGGATCACAAAACGAGGTGTGAAGTAACCATGCAAATCACTTGGTACCCTTAAAGTTTATCACTCAATCGATGTGCCGGTTAACCACACACGCTCCATCGATACTATAATAAACCCTAAGTCACCCTTTACCTACCTTGTTAAGTCCAAGTTAGTGTGCCGGTTAACCACACACGCTCCACCAACGACTTAATCAAAGTGTAAAGTGTAATTTCATGGAATAGCACCTTATTCACATTTTTCCTAAAGTAACTAAGATTGGGAATTTAATAAAACATTTAGTTACTTTATAATATTCATCATACTTTGAATGAGAATTAATAAGTCCTTGTCTTACCCGTTCGGCTAACGACCCTCCACCGATCAAGCAAGCGGTGGGTGAGAGTGGACACCCATTAAGTCACCATTTTATAGGCAACAACCTTATACCCACCTTATAGACCGGCTTCGTGAATGAGGCGTACTAGCGGTAAGACGACTTTGTTCTTATACATACATACATATATATATATATATATATATATATATATATATATATATATATATATATATATATATATATATAATTATTAAATCATAATAATATAAGTATAAGGGTTGAATTTTAACTTTTAAAATTCTAGGGGTTGGAACTAAAGTTTTAACTTAACTTTACTTGTTCCAAAACTTGAGGGCAAGTTTTGTAAACTTTCAAAACTTTTCATTTCTTGTAACTTATGAGTTTAATAGAGTAATAAAATGAGGACTTTTCATTTTTCCTAACTCTTGTGTTCTTTTAATGGTTTTTAATCCAAGAGACTTTTGGTTTTCCATAACTTGAGGACAAGTTATGGACTCCATTAAAACACATTATGATCATGAATTAATCTACCACATAGGTTACAAATAATTCCTATGATCATCTAAACATCATAAGAACAAGAATATGAATATGAACACTTTCAAGAATCAAAATCACATTTAATCTTTGTAATTTTGATAACTAGTTGTTGTAAATGACTTAGAAAAGACATTACACCTTCTAAAACAAGTTTCCAAGTACCAAAACATTTTAGGGTAATGATTCTAATCCATTTCCAGCAACTCAAGTCGAAATTCTGCACTCTGTCGACCCTACTCGCCGAGTGCATAAACCTACTCGCCGAGTAGGTTGAAGATACACATGAACTCGACGAGTCCTCCCCATGGACTCGCCGAGTCCATCAGTCAGACAGCAGAATTTTCGACTTTCTTCAACTTTTAAGCACAAATAACAAACAAACAAGCCTAGGCTCTGATACCACTGATGGGTTTTGAGCATTCTAACACTTCCTAAGTGTACATGCAACCTTAATAACCTTGGATCTATGTTTGTCTAATTATCATGCAAAGTTGAATTCCAAGGTTATATTCCTATCTAGCATACATGGGGAACAATTTTAACTTGAGTCATAGATAGAATAACTTACCTTGTTGTTGCTTGTGTTCCTTGAAACCTTGTGAGCCTAGCACCCCAAGTGTGATGCCTCAAATGCTTCACACAACACCAAATGCTCTTGGAAAGACTCTTGAGATAACACACACTTCTCAAAATCGGCCAAGCCCTCTAGTTTCTTTTGTGTAACCGATTTTGGTGGAGAATATGACTCTTATATAGTGTTGACACATCTAGGGTTACACCATGTAAACCCTAATGTGTCATGACTCTTCATTTCCATGACCCATGGGTTTGTAACTCCCATGGAGCATCCATGGAGCATTCTATGGGTAGAACCCAACTTGATAATCAATGGAGCCTCTTAGCCCACTATACAAGATATGGATGATTTACATAATCAACCCATATATTTAATTAGTTATCCTTTGATCACTTAATTAATTCCAAATTAATTCTTTGATCAACTAATCAAATAATATTATTAATATATTAGAACTTATAATATATTAATAATCTCCAAGTGTTATTCCTCTCATTTAGTCTAACCAATTGCATGGTGCCATGCAACCCAAATGGACCATGTCGGGTCGGGTCAAGTACACACCTGAAATAGTTATGGACTTAGACACCTTATCCAACAGGTGTTCGGTGTAAACAGTCATGGACTGAAGGTGTTCCAAGGTCGGATTTGGGTACCTAAGTCCGGAGGGATAAGAGATCTTCTGATTGAAGAAGCTCACAAGACCATGTACTCGATTCATCCCGGTAGCACTAAAATGTATAGGGACCTGAAACCCTACTACTGGTGGCCGACGATGAAGCTTGATGTTGCAAAGTATGTGGCTGAGTGTGTGACTTGTGCGAGAGTAAAGACACAACATCAGAAACCGTACGGGAGTTTAGAACCATTGCCTGTGCCTATGGGTAAGTGGGAAGACATTGCAATGGATTTTGTCACTAAACTGCCCAGAACAAAGAATGGTCACGACATGATTTGGGTGGTCATTGATCGATTCACTAAGAGTGCGCATTTCATAGCAGCCAAGGAGAAATGGTCTATGGAAAAGCTTGCAAATTCTTACGTGAAGGAAATTGTGAGGCTTCACGGTGTTCCGTTAACGATTGTGTCGGATCGTGATAGCCGTTTCACCTCGCGATTTTGGAAAAGTCTACAAGAGGAATTGGGTACCAAGTTGTGTTTAAGTACAACTTATCATCCGCAGACTGATGGTCAAAGCAAATGAACGATACAAACGCTTGAAGATATGCTGAGAGCATGTACTCTAGAATTCCTAGGTAACTGGGATGAACATTTACCTTTGGTAAAATTTTCCTACAATAATAGTTTCCACTCGAGCATTAAGATGGCACCTTACCAAGCTTTGTATGGACAGAAGTGTCGTACGCCGTCTTGTTGGCTTGAGGCTGGGGAAAAACAGTTTATGGTACCGGAGATGGTTCATCAAACTGCTGAAAAGTTGAAAATAATTAGGGAAAGAATGTTAGCAGCTCAAGATCGTCAAAAGAGCTATGCTGACAAAAAGCGAAGACCGATGACTTTTGAAATTGGAGATTCGGTTTTGCTTAAAGTCTCGCCGTGGAAGGGACTTATAAGATTTGGTAAAAGGGGAAAGTTGAGTCCAAGGTTTATTGGACCATTTAAAGTTCTTCAGAGGATTGGGAACCAAGCTTACAAGCTCGAACTACCAGAAGAACTGAATGGAATTCATAACACTTTTCATGTGTGTTATTTGAGGAAGTTCACGGGAGAAGTTCCCGACATGATTCCACTTTCGGAGTTGAGAATCGATGAGAACAAAAGGTTGATTGAAGAACCAGAGGCAATCGTTAACCGAAAGACTAAGAAGTTGCGACGCAAGATGGTCGAGTTAGTGCTTGTCCGATGGAAACACACGAATGGGCCGAATCTCACCTGGGAAACGGAGAGTGACATGATGGGTCACTATCCGCAGTTGTTTGTTGATGTGTGATTCCGGGGACGGAATCATTCTAAGGTGGAGAGAATTGTAACGCCTGTGTTTCTGGGCCTGTCATTAATGTTGATATAATAGTCTAGGTTAACCTTTGTAACCCGTTTTGAAATAATAAAAGTGTATTATTTGAGTATTATGTGTTTTGTGCTTAATTGCTTAATTATGTGGTTTGATTAATTAAGAATAAAAATAAGCGTCAAAATTTAAGTGTAAAATAAACTTGATATCTTTGGATAATGTTGTAGTAGTTGAAACGAGGTTTCCGAATATACAAAGAACACCCAAATTTGACTTCGTATGAGGAAGTTATGATTTATTGAAGTTTCGACTTAGCGGTATGCAGCCTGAAATACTCGATTTGAGATCGAGCGGTTTTTAGCCGAAACAATCTAAATGAGGATCGAAGGTCTCGTTGTTGGTATCGAAGCGATGAAAAGTTAGGCGAGAACGGACGTCAAACAAAGAAGTTATGAATTTATAACGAAGTTTTTCTGTCCCGACTTATTAAAAATAAATAATAAAAATAAATTCAAAATTAGCCAACGGAGTCTAAACAAAAGTTGTAGAGCGTAGTCTCACCTACACGTGGATATAAAGAACGTCGAAAACGGAGTTCGTATGAAGAAGATATGAATTTTCGAAGTTTATTAAATAATTAATAATTAAATTTAATTATTAAATCCGGCATTATCCGAAGAGGAGTCACCGGACTCATCTGAAGTACGCCCAGCGTACTAGCGTACGCCCAGCGTACTAGCGTACGCCCCGCGTACAGCGAAGCATGACACGCCTCGCACTCGAGTTCTTTGGATACGTAAGCAATGACGATTCTGAGGCAGTACGCCCCGCGTACTCCGAGGCTCCAGCCTCCTATAAATAGGATGCGAGGGCAGCCGACTCCTTTGCTATTTTTCTCTCTTCTCTCTCCCGTTTTGCATCGATTTGCGTGCCAGAAATACCCTGAAGCCCCGGTAATATTCTCGAGCCCCGAAGCAAGTCCCGAGATCCCGAAGATCCCGAGAAGTGCGGTTCCCGAGCCGAAGCTCTGCCCGCGAGAAGTTCGATTTTGGTGGAGATCTTCCAGATCTACCGAAGAATACTACTTCTACAAGCCGTAGTGTTGTCTGATCGTCTTCTGATCAAGTGAGTGTATTCGGAAACCTCGTTTCAACTACTACATTGTGGTTTGAGTGTATTAAGTATATTGTGGGTGTATACGTGTCAGTGTGTAGTTACTTTCTTCTAACGCATAATTATGAAGTATTTTATACGAAATACGTGTTATGTGTATAATTTTGTTGTTATATGTGTGAATGTATATTCATTCTCTTCTATCTCATAGATCTGATTTATTTTCTATGACACACGTGTTATGTGGGTGTGCCTCATCTGTTATGTGGAATATGTATTGAATGTAAATGATATACAGGTTTTAAACTATGTATAAAAATATATATTTTTATCTACTAATATGTTGGGTAAACATGGGTAGATAGTTGGTGTGTAATAAACAGATGAGAGGCCTCGATGTTGTTGTTGTTGTTGATCTAGTTATTCAGCGGAGTATGGATAACGACCACGGACTCTTTCTAGACAGTCCAGTGGAACGCTAGCAGGTTCATAACCTATAGGTGTTGTGAACGATGTGTTCACCGGTGTACTCTATCCCCCTCATGGTTGCCTTTAGGATATCTATTGTTGAGGAAACCCCTTAGTAGTAATGTCCGTCCCGATGAAAATCCTAGATTAGGTCCCTTGAGATAGATGTTATTTTATGGACGTAAAGTGAGGATAACGAGAATGGGTAATCGGGATAGTGATTGGTTGGTGAAATTAAATATAATTTATTTATTGTGGGTTGAAAACCCTATATGCTCACCAGGCTCCCAAGCCTGACCCACTCAGTTTTATTTGTATTACAGGAAGTGGCGCAAGGGCGTAGGATGGATGGATCATCGAGTTGTTTTGTTTACAAGTTTGTATATGTATATATATTTGTTGAATGACTTGTAATGTTATCGTTTATGCTTTATGGTCTGTATCGGAACATGACATCCCGAGTTTTGATTATATAATGAAAATGCATCTCTTGATGAAATGTTTTGATAAATATTATTTTATCATGTTTTGTTTTGGGAACAAATTCCGCAACACTTTTAAATCAAAAAGATTTACTCTGAAATTATTTTAAAAAAAAAACATAAATGAAACTGGTATTTTCTGGCCGTGATTTTGGGGATGTCACATGTTCCATTTATTCCACTTATAGAAAAGAGTACAACTCTAAGGGGGTGTTTGGGATTGCTTTTAAAACAACTTTTGGCTTTTAACTTTTCCAAAAAGTAAAAATAAAAATGGCCAAAAGATGTTTGGTTGTTGAAAAAAATCTTGTAAAATAACTTTTTGTGTAGAAGGGAAAGTTGGATTTTCAAAAGTCATAAATCATGTCTTTTTGTAACTTTTGAGACTTTTTAACTGAAAAGTTGGTTTTTACCCTAAAAGAAAATACACACATTTTAAAAAAATTCTTTTGGAAAAAGTCACTAATCAAAAAATCTTTTTATAAAAAAGACTGTTGACCTTAAAAAGTAATCCCAAACACCCCTAAAGTTGGAAAAAATCACTATCATGAGTTTTAACTCATAATAATGATGTGAAAAGCACTCTTGTTGTAACTAATCTTATATTCATCGATACAGAATAAATACCTTTGAGCAACCAATATCATAAAGTTGTAGTTGTGGTGCAGGGCTCCTATCAAAAGGGCTCCTTTAAATCTCCAAAAGTCTTTAGCAAATTAGCTACATAAAATACAATATAAAAGTTGATAAAACTGGAGTAAATATATCAATCTTATTTGCATGAACAAAAAAACATTGTTTAAAGTCAATAATTTAAAAAAAAAAAAAAAGATTGGTTTAAAGTCATTAATTTAAAAAATAATCAAAATGGGAATATAATTTTATAAATCATCAAAATGGCAATCTACACTAATAAATAGAGATCATTTTGTCACATGTCATATTTTTATTCATTTTGCCACATATAATTTTATGGTTATTTTAAATTAATTTTTATTCCACGTGTCATTTTATGGTTTTTCTATTTTATTAAATTCCATATATTATTTAAATCTAATAATAAATGCATATCAATTTTATTATTGAACTTTCCTTCTAATTTCAAAATTACTAAATTAAAGTTTCATTAATTTCCTTTATTTATTTATCTAAATCATTTGTTTAACTTTAAAAGAGAGAAAAAAACACTTTAATTTTTATAATTCAATATTTTTCTCACTTTTCTTATAAATTCAAACTTCTCAAATATTTTGACTTTTATATTTAAATTTTCTTTTAAATAAATCCATGTAATACATGGATGTCACACCTAATGTAAAAATAAACGCTCCAAACGTTTATTTTATAGTTAAAATGGGATGTGATTTCAACTTTTTTACAATCCAATGATTTTAACTTCAATGATCAAATATTACATACTATTAAAGTCTCTTTTCAATAAATACATAGTGGAAAAAGTAAAACCATATCATGAACGTAAATAAGATGTGTGACATATACAACCATGAAATTAGTTAACTATCAATCGTGTGTTGCATGAATCATTAAAATTTACAAAAATTTGAAGAAGGGGATTTGGAAATAGATCATACATAAACTCATCCTTATTCGAGAAAGTAGTAGAGCCTCTATTTCCTATAACTTGGTTATCCTCAGATAATCTATTGTATTGTTACTTATTTTTTTAGTATATTATAAGATCTTATATCAGTTATGTTTCTAAAGCTCAAAAATAAATCCATGTAAACGTACAACAAAAAAGACAAATGAAATACGAATTTGTGCATAAGTTATGTATCTAAAAAGGGTGGGTAGTTGCTCACCTTGAAGTATTAATGTAAGGTAACGTCAAAAGGGGTGAACTTTCTTGTTCCTTATTATGTCCTCAAAGTTGTCAACACAATAAAGCACATTTTTCATAATCAAAGGGCAATGTATTGAGAACTGAACAGGTGAGTAAGAAGTATAATGTGTTAGGTGAGATTTGTATATCTACATGCGTATAGAGGGATGGCTTTTATAGCCAAAGGTACAACAAGGAAAGCATTAATTTAGGAGCTAATCAAGGAACTATTCTAGGTTAATATTACAACATAATAATCTAATTAAATACATTTTACTCAATACGCCCCAGCAAGATGGAGGATCCATCGGAGACTCCAATCTTGGACCGAAGTCGTAGAAACATGCTGCGTCCTAGTGGCTTAGTTAGAGCATCTGCCAATTGATCGGTGGAGTTGATATGTAGAACATGCAAGGACCCATCAGCAACCTTTTCATGAACAAAGTGATAGTCCAAGGCCACATGTTTCATTCGAGAATGGTATACTAGATTAGCACCGAGATAGGCGGCACCTGTGTTGTCATAGGATAAGGTGGGTGACTTAGTACTAACAACACCAAGCTCAGTTAGTAGATTTTGAACCCATGAGATTTCAGATGCAGCATTGGCTAGAGCTTTATATTCCGCTTCTGTAGATGACCGAGAGACGGATTTATGGCGAGCATAATGCCAAGAAACTATGTTGGATCCAAGATATAAGAGATATGTCGTAGTGGAACGGCCACCAGTGGTGACTCCTCCCCAATTTGAGTATGAAAAGGCCTTAATATCGAGAGAGGAGCCCCGCTTTAAGAATAAGCCATGATGAATTGTTCCTTTGAGATACCGAATAACCCTTTTAAGAGACTGCCAATGGGTTTGGGTAGGTTGATGCATAAATTGAGAGAGTTTATTCACAGCGATTGAAACATCTGGTCGGGTGTATGCAAGATATTGTAGCGAGCCTACCAACTTTCGATAAGGTGTTAGATCCACATGTGGAGACTTGTCCATGGAGGTGAGAACAACTGAAGAGCTCAAAGGAGTTGCTACTTCCTTTGCGTCATCCATATGGAAGTGGGTTAAAAGGTCCTGAATATGACGATGTTGGGAAAGGAAAAGACATGTTGTAGTGTGAATAACTTCAATACCAAGGAAATGATGTAGGGATCCAAGGTATTTGATAGAGAAATTTTTGGCTAAGGTTTGAACAAAAGAATCCATAAAGGATGAGTTGTGTCTAGTGAGGACAATATCATCAACATAAACCATGAAAAGACAGGTAACACCATTGTTATTGTAGATAAAAAAAGGGAAGCATCGACTCTAGACTTGCAAAAACCAAAGGTCAAAAAAATTTGCTTAACTCCATGTACCAGGCCCAAGGGGATTATTTTAGGCCATATAGAGATTTTCCCCAGTTTGTAGATGTGATTGGGAAATTGAGGGTGGATAAACCCCGGTGGCAATGGAAAGAACAATGCGAATAGTGATAGGTTTTGTGACAGGACTAAAGGTGTCAAAGTAGTCCTTACCAAATTGTTGCAAAAAAACCTTTGTCTACTAGACGTGCTTTGTATTTTTCAACTGTACCATCAGGGTATCGTTTAATTCAAAAGACCCATTACAACTAATGGGAGTGTGAGAGGAGCGAGGAACAAGTTCCCAAGTACAATTGTGCATGAGAGCGTTGAACTCATGGTCCATAGTTTCACGCCAGTTGGGAGCTTTCAAGGCTTGAGTATAAGTATGAGGCTCGAGGGTAGGAGGAATGGGATGTAGAGTAGATGAGTTTAAGAATGAAGGATTGTAATACTTAGAGTTAGGTTTTCGAGTACGAGTTGATGTAGAGGCAATTGGTACGATCCGAGGAGTGGGTTGTTGTTGAGGTGAGGGTGGTGGTGGTGAATCAGTTGAGGAGGGGGGATAGGAGTGGGTTGTTGTGGAGGTGAGGGTGGTGTTGGTGAATCGGTTGAGGAGGAAGGAACATGAGAATATGGTGAATTGTTTGAAGTTTTTCGTGACGACTCTTGCGAGTGGGAAGGGAAGAATATAGGGGTATGTAACATACACGTTCTAAAATTGTGTATTGTTATTATTAAAAGTGAATAAAATTGAGTGTTGAGTTCTAACAGATAGTTTTTACTAGAAATGAAGTAAAACTATGTTTAGAATCACTCATAAAATATTGGAAGTCTTATGAGATTCCAATTAATAGCCAAATAGTGAAAATTTAGCGAAAATATAAAATTCGAAATAAGTAAAATTTTATTATTTGATGTTGTAGAGAATCTCGTTAGAAGTGTTTAGGCGAAAACCTCGTCGAAATCCGAGTTATAACGAAGAAGTTATGACCAATCGAAGATCCGCGACAAAACCGGCACAACGCCGAATGACGTAAAAAGTGAGTTTTTGATAAACTAATTTTTATTCTTAGTAATCTAAATGAAAGTCGTAGTATTCGTTAAACCGAGAAGTTCGATAAAAAGAATGTCAAAATCTGACTTCGTATGAGGAAGTTATGATTTTTCAAAGTTTCAGCTTAGCAGTAGACAGCTAAAAACTCGAATTTTAGATCGAGTGATTTTTAGCCGACACAACCTAAATGATAATTTAAGGTCTCGTCATTAGTAGTACAACGGTAAAAAGTCTTACGAAAACGGATGTCAGATGAAGAAGTTATGGATTTTTAACGGATTTTCCTGTCCCGGTCTGTTAAAAATAATAATATTAAAATTAAAGTCAAAATTAGCCAACGAAGTCTAAACGAAAGTTGTAGATCATAATTTTAGCTACGCGTGCATATAAATAACGTCAAAAACGGAGCCTGTATCCAAAAGTTATGGATTTTAGAAGATCGGGGATCAATTTCCGAGAAATCTCGCAAGGATAAGGTCCGGAATAGGCCACGTCATCGGATTCTCGCATGCATGCCCCGTGTCCGACCTGCGTGTCGCGTTCTTCTTGAGTCCGAGGTTCGGTCCATTCAGCAGATGACGCGTGTAGCCTCGTGTTGCAACCCCCTCGCACCGAAGGCTCGGCCAATCCGAGACCGCCACCTACCCTTCCCATGTTGACCTGCGAAGCGAGCCACCTGGAGGCTCGTATGCGAGCCACGTGCTTGCTTCTGATTGCTCCGGATCCGAGCCCTCTCGCCTATAAATAGGAGGCCTGCGAGCCTTCCCGGGTAATTTTAGAAAATTGTCATTTTTGGCCCCTTTTTCCATATTTTGACTGTTTCCACTTCCCCCGAAGCCCCAATATTATTTTTAAAGCCCAGAATACATCTCGAAGTGCCCGGAGAGCCCGAGAAATTATTCTTTTAGGTTTGAAGCTCTACCTTTTTAGAGCCCGGTTTTTAGCTAATTCTTCCAGTTTTCAACGAATAAAGCCATATTTGGAGCCGATATGCTGCTCAAATTACTATTTTAACCCCCGATTATTTTAAGGTGAGTTCAATATATAGGAACAATTGTATGTTATGTGTTATATGTGCTATGTGCTTTTCAGTGTTATTATTCTGAGTTATTTTTCCGTGTTATTTTTATTCGCTATTTTTAATAGCAAAGTTATACCTTTGACCATGTGATCAGTGAAAGGACTTAGATTCACGGGACTTAGATTCACGGTGGTACTGGTATGTATCCTCTGGCCATGTAGAACATGTCTCGTAAGAGAATGACTTCTATTCTATGGCATTGGCAGAAGGTTAGATAGGAATGGTATGTAGCCTCTGACCATGTAGAGCATGACTCCGTAAGAGAATGACCTTTATTCTATGGTACTGGCAAATGGTTAGACAGGGCTATAAGCCTGAAATCTACCAAAATATTAATCAGAAATTATATGTCTTCTGTGCCATTTGGGCCAAAGCTTTATTGATGCTTATCAAGTATTGAAATTTTTATGTCTCATTGATCGTAAATCTTTGAATCAAATCTTGAGTTGATATTGAAAGCCTGACATATGATACGCATATGCTATTGTTGTTCTTGTTCCTTTTTGCTTCTGTCATATTGGTATATATAAGGCATAAGATTATATTGTATCTATTTATTGAATTCACTAAGCGTTATCGTTTATCCCTCTCAATGTTTAACAATTGCAGGTGATAAGTATCCAATATAGTTTTATACTGCTGAAAGATTTAGAATAGTTAATACTATTTCTCTGTATTTTAAATGTTCAAGTATGTATATGAATAGTAGATTCCTGGGTAGATATAAAATGTAATAAAACTTAGTCGGTTTGTATCCAATTTTTTGTAATCACTTTATCAATATAAAATATTGTTTTATAAATATGCATGTAGCATGTTTTGAGGAAGTAACTTAAGAATAATGTTGGAATAGTATGAAAGTTTGGGTCTTTTAGAAATATGAAAGTTGGGGTCTTTCAATCATGGTATCAGAGCAGTGGTTTAAGTGAACTAAATACCACGGATTGGTATTTAGACTTAAACTATTGGAAGTTCAATATATGAACGGATTCATAATAAATATATGGATACAAACCATAGGAAATACTTAAGTGGAGGATTGGGTAATGATAAACCCTAGTATTCTAAGATATTAAGTTACTTCAGAATTTTCAAAAAATTAGTTTAAGTGAACTAGGAATTTTGAGAATTTCTAAGCTTAAACAAGAATTGTTAAGTGACGATGATACGATATGTATCTGGTATATTTTAGGTTGAATACCTAATGGAATAAAGCACTAGAATATTAAGCGAAGACCGAGTACGATTTCCTCCACGCTGGTGTGACCGAGTGGTGTGACCGTGTATGTTACAAAATTGACAAAAGGTAGTGTTGTGAACTGAGTTGTTGTGTTGTTGTCCTCCAGACTGAGTATGATTTCCTCCATGCTGGTAGTTGTTGTTGGAGAATCTTACGGGTCGAGAGGCCGAGTTATTGCTATCAGAGTTCGGGCGATAAGTTGGATGCCTTTGTTGCGTGGAGGTGTGATTGACAATTGTCAGAAGTGAGTCTGAGGTAGATGTCGCTTCCTTGAGGGCTCTTTCAAAATCTAGTAGCTTGTCAAAGAGTTCATGGTACAATAGTGGAGTTTCATGAATTTTTATCGCAGCAACAATGGTACTGTACTGATCGCCTAATTGAGATAGGACATGAACCATAAGATCTTATTCAGTGACAGGGCTATGTGCAAGAGCAAGGTCGTCAGCAATCGAACACATGTCTTGAAGATATTCAGCGATACATCGGTTTCCCTTGGGATTTTGAACTAGTTTAGATTTGAGAGAGATAATGCGAGAACGTGAGGTGCTTGCAAAACTCGAGTTAATCGTACCCAAGCATCACGGGACGTGGTGGCAGAAGAGATGAGGGGCTGAAGAGAGTCGGAACAACTTCCCAAAATTGCATTGATAATGATCTGATATTGTATGTACCACGGAAGAAAGGCAGGATTCGCTTTTAATACTTTTTTGTCTTCAAGTTGTTGTTTCGGTGGGTTGTTGGTATCGGAGATAAAGGTGTCCAACTCAAGGCCGTTTAATGTTGATTCCACATGTTTTCTCCACACAGGAAAGTTGTTGGGGGTAAGTTTAATTAGGAAGTAAGTGGCAGCAGTGATTTGAATGGTGGAAGCCAAGAATGGGTTATGATTTTAGGGTTTGAAGAAAGAAAGAATGAGAGAGGATCGACTCTTTAGAGCTATAAAGCTCTAATACCATATAATGTGTTAGGTGAGATTTGTATATTCCAATATATATCTACATGCGTACAAAGGGATGGCTTTTATAGCCAAAGGTACAACAAGGAAAGCATTGATTTAGGAGCTAATCAAGGAACTATTCTAGGTTAATATTACAAGATAATAATCTAATTAAATACATTTTACTCAATAAGAAGCTAGTGTAATCGACGATGGAATAGAACTAATCTTACCGGCTGTTTGAAGCATTTTATCAAGCACTTGATATGCATCAACAAATCTGCAAAGTTTGAACAACAAAAACAATCGAATAAGCCCCAAATTAGTTTCCTTTTCACAGAGCGGGTTTGTCCAAAATAAGATATGAGTTCATTATATCAAAAGAGAATCAACAACTAAAAATGTATATGAAAATGTAGTACAAAGTCACAGAAATCAAAGCATCGTTCCACAAATCTCACAAAACAAGACATCAGTAGAAAAATGATGTGCATTTAATAAAAAAATCAAAGTCCCCACCTGACTCCAACCATCATAGCTATCCTAAGTTTTCTTGCAACAGTTGTGGTCTTCTACTCCATAGAATCTAAAAGAAATGAGAGAAGGTGGAATGAAGCAGAGTAGCGATCTAGTAGAAAGAAACGGAATCAATCGTATTTTAAAGAAGAATGGGAAGTCTCATACTGGTTTTGGAGGACCCAATTCGACCTCCGGAGAAGCTCCGTCTTTCCACATCCTATTCAAACCATCTCCAAACATATTGAAGAAGATTTTCGATCTGAAATTGAAACATAATAGGAAAGAAAATGAAAGCAACGACTCTAAAGAAGGTAAACCAAAAAAATACCATATAGAAACCAAAATTCAGCATAAAAATAGATAAAGTAACGTTACCTCTGGCTTGTTGTTCCTAAGGTGTCGTGGATGGTGTTTCCGATTCAAGGTGATAAATGTTCGAAAATAAGGAAGTTTACGTGTTGGCCTGGTGAAAGAAATCAATGGATGTGTAGATGTTGTGGAAGAAATTGATTGGAGCTAAAAGCGGTGAATGGGTGTAGTTGTACGCGTGTGTCGGTTATCGACAAGCAGAGCGAGTAAATAGATCACACTGACTTCAACAGAGATGGAGAATGTGTCTGATGTAATGGTAGTCGGTAGAGGCGGTGTACATTGTGAAAGGGAGCCGATAACACAACACGTGTCCAAAAGTGAAAAGCAGACCAACCAAAAAGTTAACGTCATGTTCTAAACTTTTCAATCCCACAAAATATTGGGCCAATAATGTCATTTTCAAAACATTATTGTAGCTAAGGTACCCTAAGTCTTAATATCTTTATATTATATATATATATATATATATATATATATATATATATATATATATATATATATATATATATATATATATATAATGTTTTTCATTAAATCTTTGTAAGAATATATATATCCGTATCTAAGTAATGCATTTGATTAAAAAAATTGGTTATACAGAATTGTTTTTTAAGTCTCAAGGGTGTGATACCACACTTTCTACGATTAGACCACACGATATGCAGTGTACCGCACACTGCAGTATAATGTGGTGTGCGGTAAACACCGCACCAACCCCCCATTGAAGAGTGTGGTATGCTTGTTGCGAGTCATGGTTTTGCAGCATATTTTTGTTAATTATTATTTAATCATATATATTAAAAAAATTATAAAAATATGGAGTATATATCAAAATTCATTGTTTTTAATTCCCTACAAATAGAGTATAATATTCATATATATATTTATTATTATTATTATTATTATTATTATTATTATTATTATTATATATATATATATATATATATATATATATATATATATTTAAAATTAAATACAAATATGGTAAGATATAATATGTAATGTTCTTCCACTCATCATATTTTTTTAATCTTATTTTCTATCTTCTTCCACTCGTCATATTTTTTTTAGCTATGAAATAGTCTCTAACTTCCCCTTGGAAATAAAACAAATATTAGTTAACTAAAACAATAAATTGAAAAAATATAATTGAAAACAAAGCATTTCACTAAATTGAAATGTATAATATTTGGATAGGAAGGATGGGCCATGAATATAGAAATGGATTCACATTCATAATTCATCTATCGGAAGTTAAAGCTCAAGAGCAGGGTGGAGTTAAATTCCCATATAAATGTAGTCTAAATGTGGGACACCCATATAAGATAGTGTTTCCCCTTTCACCGCATCGACATCCACTTCCGTTAAATTCTTCTCATACACCATACTCTTTCGTAAAAAAGGAAACACATTCTTTAACGTAATTAATTTTTCGGTTTGTTCAAATCTGAGTAATTTTTATACATCATAGTCTTCATAAAAAGGAAAATAGACTCATTAAAGTGATTAAATTTTTCAGTTCGTTCAAATCAGAGTAATTATTATTTTTTTGTACACAACTAGGTAACGAACTATTTCGAAGTGTTCACATATGACAATTATGACCGGCTGAAATAGATTGCATCCTGTCATATGTGAAAACTTCCAAAAAGTTCGTTACCTAGATGTGTAAAAAAATGGTTATCCAGATGTGAATAAACCGAAAAGTTAATTACTCTGATAATTCATTTTATTTTGTTTTTTATTTTACCTTCTAATTTTGATTTGGTATAAAGTTTAACCTAAGTGTTAATATTTTTAAAACCACACCATTTTGCTAAATATCTTTTTAAAATACACTATTTTGTTAAAAAAAATAAAAAATAATAAAAATAAAAATAACTCTAGATTTGACATTGAAAAAAACATATCGTCGTTTTATAGAATGTTATTGTTTAAGATAATAAATATAAAACTTTAAATTTACTAGAGACTAAAAACATCGAAAATAGAGACCAATAATATAAAAAAACACATCGTTTAATGAGTTAAAGCTTAGAATGTTGTTAATAGAGTTTTTGGTTTTGATTTGCATTTCAAGTTATGGTTTTCAACTGATCTAGTTCTCCAATTTTTCTTTCTGGTATTAAATTTATTTTCCTGCAAGGATTGTTATCCATTGGGTTGCGATGGTGGAAAATTCGATAAAGAGATAGTGGGTTATGGTATTGGTTCGCCGGAGTTGAAGGACCGAAAAATAAGGGATGGTGAAGACGTTGATGTCACTAAAGATGAAAAAGAAATAGAAATTGAGGAGTAATGGTAACTGGTGGGATCCATATTAAATTTTTCAAATGTGGTTTCAGGTTTAAGGTGAGTAGATACATACATGTAGGGTGTATTAATTTTTTTAATATATACAAAATAAATACTTAAATAAGAAAATTAATTAAAAATAAATTAATAAGAACATAATAGTTTTATTAGATAAGACAGTGACCAACACACAACAAAAAATAAATACCAGAGACCATCAGATTTTAAAAAAAAAATAAGTTAGTGACAGACACGTAAATTACCCCAAACCACAAGGACCATTCGTGTAATTTACTCTTACATTTTCGGTTTGTTCACGTCTGGTAACTATTTTTTTTACGTATCTACGTAACGAACTTTTTGGAAATGTTTACCTATGACCATTATCGTCGGATGTAACCTGCTACAGTCGGTCATAATTGTTATATATGAACAATTTCAAAAAATTCGTTACCAAAATGTATACAAAATTTTTTTTACCCACATGTTAACAAACCAAAAAATTAACTACCTTAAAAAGTCTATTTCCCTAATAAAAAGCTTGATATATATATATATATATATATATATATATATATATATATATATATATATATATATATATATATATATATATAGTTTGGTTTCGGTGAGAATTCAAAAAATGGAAAGGACTGCTAGAACAATTCTCCACCACCAATTTCGTCAAGGGCACAAACGTGAAACATAAATATTTGACCGTGGTGCATTCGTATGTGACCCACATCCGTCATAACTAATACGGACTCGATGATTTAATCACGTGTGTCGAACGTCCATGGAACGTCATTTAACTAAGTTTTATTAAATATTTTCTTTTTATTTTTTTTTGTTTTTTTTTGTTAAAAAAAATCAAAAACAAATTAAATAGATATATGCTCGGTTTTAACATTTTTTCGTTTTTTTCGTTTTTTTTAAATTCTTTTTTGTATTTTCTGTTTTTTTTTTTAATATCTTTACTACGCACTTGAATGTACTTGTCATTTTCTTTATTTTTGTTTTTATATTTTTGATTTTTTTGATTTTTTAAACTATATATCGGTTTGAGTTTTTAATGTTTAACAATTATTAAAATTTAAATAAAAAGACAAAATTACAAAAATGGTCCCTATGGTTTGCCAAAAGTCAGTCTCTGCTAATTTTTTTTTTATGTAAATGATCCTTGTGGTTTGCAAAACTTGCAATGATGGCCCTTTTTACCAACGCCGTTAGTATTCAGCCATTAGGGACTGAATTTGTAAGGGCATTTTCGTCTTTTCAAATATAAAATGACTGAATTCGTGACATTTGATAAACCATAGGGACCATTTTTGTAATTTGTCTTAAAATAAAGTATTCAGCCATTAGGGACTGAATTTGTAAGGGCATTTTCGTCTTTTCAAATATAAAATGACTGAATTCGTGACATTTGATAAACCATAGGGACCCTTTTTGTAATTTGTCTTAAAATAATATAAATGATAGAAAATGAAGGGTACTAGATTTGAACATTGGACCTCCTACCTTTCTCCCTTAATCAACCAAAACGTTAACCAACTAAGCTAGAGCCACACTTGATTTATATTTCCGCAAACTAACTAATATTATCTATAAAGCGTAAATAAATTTATAATAAAATATTAAAAAAAAACATATTTTTACAAAAAAAAATAATAATAAAACAAAATTTATTTTTAGCGTATTGTAAAAAAATACGAAAAATTATTTGTTTTTTACGTATTTGTTTTATGTATTTAAAAAAATAAGTTTTCGTATACTTTTAAATACATAAAAAAAACGTAATAACATATTACACAAAAACGTAATCCTAAAAAATATTAAAAAAGTTTTTTATATGTATTTATTTTATGTGAAGTATGTTTTTTATATTTTTTATGTATTTATTTTATGTAAATATGTTTTTTTATGTAATTAAAAATATACGTTTTATATAATATGTTATTAAGTTGAACTGGAATACAAAATCGATCAAATAAGTTTTTGCATTGGCCCAATCGATTTTCTAAAAACCGTTTTTCAGTTTAAAAAATACATAAAAAAACTTTTTTTAATATGTATTGTCTTCTTTTAATTTGGTCAAAGAAGTTCTTTTCAAACCAGAACTTGAATAAATTAATAAAAATAATTATTTTATACAATTAACTTATTTTTTTTTTATGTAAATATGCTTTTATATGTATTTAAAGAATATGTTTTTATATAATATGTTATTACATTGTATTGGAATGCAAAATCGGTCGAACAAGTTTTTGTATTGGCCCATTAGGTTTTCTAAATACTATTTTTCGGTTTAAAAAATATGTATTAAAAAAAATATAACTTTTTTTTTCGAGAAAATGTATTTTTAAATATATAAAAAAAATATTTTACAAAGAAAAGTACATAAAAAAAACATAAAACTTTATTTGTATATATTTTTTTATAATACGTAAAAATATATTTGTTTTATTAAAAAAAATCACGTAAATATATGTTTTTGGATATATTTATTATTTATGTTCTAACGGGTTTCTTACTATATAAATTAGATTTAGGAAGCAAGAAAATGGGATTGATTAGTTCATTTGGTTAAAGTATATGCATAGGAAGTGGAGCTCGTGAGTTCAACCCTTACCACCTAAGTTCCTTTACTTTTTAAGAAAAATAACAAAAATGGTCCATTTGGTTTGCTAAGTGTAACGAATCAGTCTCTCTTATACTTTAAAAGACTAAAATACCCCCACATTGAATGCACTAACGGCAGTATTTTAACGGAAAGAAAAATAACAAAAATGGTCCATTTGGTTTGCTAAGTATAACGAATTCAGTCTCTCTTATACTTTAAAAGACTAAAATACCCCCACATTGGATGCACTAACGGCATTATTTTAACGGAGTTAGTAAAAAGAGCTATACTTGCAATTTTTGCAAACCACAAGGACCATTTGCATCAAAAAAAATTTATAGCGGCTGAGTTTATGACTTTTAGTAAACCACAGGGACCACTTTTGTAATTTTGTCAAATAAAAATAATACTAAGGATCCAAATATTTTGCGTTCATTAATCATATTATTTTTTTATCATAAAATTTTGAATCAAATTATTTTGAATCGTAGTTTAAATCAAATTATTTTGAATCGTAGTTTAAATCAAATTATTTTTGAATTATATGATTTTGGATCAATAATTTATTCAATTAAATATAGTTTTTGTTCAATAAAAAATTAGCGATCATTATATATTTTGAATCATTTAATTTTCAATCATAAAAAATATAATTAAGGATTATAAAATATTTAAGTATAAATATTTTTAGATCATAACAAATTAAGCATTATAAACAAGCTGAATCAAAAGTTTTTTTTGAATCATAAATATTTTGAATCATCACATTTTGTATCATATTATGTTCAATATTTTTTTAAAAATAATATTTCTTAATATTAAAAATAAATACCTCAAAAACTTATTTTTGAAAAATTCTTTTTACAAAGTCACTAGTATATTGAGTAGAAGTAACCCTTAGATTCTTATGATTTTTTGAGATTTTTTTCTAAGCTTTTTTATAAAAAAAATATTTTTTTATTAAAATTTTAATGATTGTGCTCATTTTGTAGAGAATTAAATTTTATGAACTTTGGTTTTTTCAAACTTTTTTTTCAAAGAAAAAAAAAAAAAGTTATGCCCAAAAAACAACGAAGTGGATGGAAAAATACCCCCACCAAATGAGAGTTTGACATATGGTAGAGAGAACAATGAGAAAGAGAGAATGACGCTCGAAGGGGGTTTTTTTATTTCCTTAATTTTTTTTATCTCTTATCTTTTACCCATTTAACCTCCAAACAGTTAATGTTTGTCGGAAAATGTAAAAATCTTGCACATAATTACAAAACGTCATATCATCTCGCGAGATATTGACGATAAATAAAATTAAATCACCATATTTTATGATTTCAATGTTGCGGTAAAGATTTGTCTCATAGTCCTCACTTATTTTTTAATCCTCACTCGATACAACCTCTCTTTCTCTCCCTCTCTTTATATATATATATATATATATATATATATATATATATATATATATATATATATATATATATATATATATATATATATAGAAAAGTTGAATAGAGAACCATAATTATGGGTTCTTCAAGGAACCAAATCTTTTTTTCAATTTCTAGAGCTTATTCTTTATCGAAAAAAAATCTAAAAATATCTAAATTCATATATTAACATTGTGAATGTGAAAAATATTTTCCGGATTCACCGTGTGAATCCGGATTCACGTTGTGAATTTTCGAATATTCACATTGTGAATTTGACGTAAAAAAAATCGAATTTTATATCATTGAAAAAAGGATAAAAAGTTATGAATTTCTGAATTTTTAGTTTTTTAAATAAGTTCTAAAAGTTGAAAAAAAAAATTGGTTCATTGGTTCCTTGGTTAATTATGGTTCTCTATTGAACCTCACCCTATATATATATATATATATATATATATATATATATATATATATATATATATATATATATATATATATATATATATATATTATATAACATATTAGTCATATCTTGAATTTTAAGAATTACAAGATACACTACTTTTTGTACAAATTAGTTATGCATAAACAAATCATTAATACTTGCAAAAAGTTTGAAGACTTAGAATTAAGGAATGTTATCAAGAAATTTAATATGGAGCAAAATAACAATTTTAAAATATTAAATTTATCTATATAAATTAATTTATATTTCTTGAACTAAACACAAAAAAATAATTAATTTACATAAAATGTGTAAACAAACCATATAAGTATAAGTTCTAAACATAAATATTTTATTTACAAGTACTAATTTTTATTACATAATAACTAATAATAAAATCTAATAATTATTTTTCCATAACAAAACTATTCGCCAAAATAGCAATTTATCGTCGCTGCTTTGAACGGGCACACATCTAATAGAAATCATCGGCTTTCTGCCCAACGCCACGGCCGTGGCCCTCTTATTTAAGAAGATTCTCGGGTGTATAAGGCCAGTATAGGCTGAGTCTAATTCACCATATATATATATATATATATATATATATATATATATATATATATATATATATATACACACACACACACACACTCACACTAGGTGTATTATAAAATTTTAAATAGTTTTTATCCAATTTGTTTTTAGTCTCTTACATATACATTGTTAATTTTAAAAAAAATTATAAAAAAATAATGCATTTTATCATTTTTTATACCATCTAATATAATCTAAACATTGTTTAAACTTTATTTTTATAAGAAGGAATTACAAATTTAGTCATTTTCTCTAATGTCTTTTCAGTTATTAGCCAAAAATTAATCTTTTTCAAAAAAAATAGCCACTAAAACTGCATATGAGGCTACCTCATCTGCGATTTCATCACATCATCTTCAGTTTCGTCATAGGTGGCAAAACATGCCTTCAGTTCTTCTTCTCAACTAAAGTTTCGTCACCTCATCTTCAGATTTGTCTTCCACTATATAAAAAAAATAATTGAATTCACATATAAGGATACCTCATTTGCGGTTTCCTCTCCACTTGTCTGCATATGAGGCTACCTCATCTACGATTTCATCACATCGTCTTCAGTTTCGTCATAGGTGGCAAAACATGCCTTCAGTTCTTCTTCTCAACTAAAGTTTCGTCACCTCATCTTCAGATTTGTCTTCCACTATATAAAAAAAATAGTTGAATTCACATATAAGGATACCTCATTTGCGGTTTCCTCTCCACTTGTCTTCGGTTACGTTCATCGTTCATGGGTTTCGATGACGAAACCTCATACCGGTATATGCCTCATATTTGGTTCCATAGACTCGTTTTCGATTTTGTTATTCGTTTTGATTTTTTTCGATGATGAAACCACATTTCGTTGTTGTTTATCCGGTTTTTTTATTGTTGTATGTCATTCTTAAACATGTACTGCTAGGTTAATTTGTCTTGAAAAGAAACCAACACAAAGAATGAAACCAAAGATGAATCTATGAAACCAAATATGTGGCATATACCAATATGCGGTCTCAGTCTTGAAAACAAAATAAACTGAAGCACCGTCGGAGCTTATATAGGGCTTATATAATTAGTCAATAACTTTGACAAAAGTTACATATCATGCCTAAAACTATAAAATTTGACTTTGGTCCCTCCTGTTTTTCAATTTTTATACGTATTATATTTTCGCCCCCCAAATTAAAATATCAAGCTCCGCCACTGAACCGAAGACGAGTGGAGAGGAAAACGCATATGAGGTATCCTCATATATGACTTAAACTAAAAAAAATGATTTTTTTTAATATGGAAGACGAAACAGAAAAACGACGTGACAAAACCGTAGATGAGGAGACAAAATCAAAAGCATGTTTTGCCACCTATGACAAAATCGCAGATGAGGTAGCCTCATCGACCGTTTTAGTGACTATTTTTTGGAAAAGGTTAATTTTTAGCTATTTAAGTAAAAAACCATCAGGAAAAATGACTAGATTTGTAATTCTATATTTTATAATACCAGATACACATTATCAGTTTGTTATATCATCATATATAATTTAAACATTTTTTTAACTTTGTTTTTATAATATTTGATAGTTAATTTTTTTGGAAAAAAAATAGAATAAGAGGGTGTTTGTATTTGTAAATTATTTTCGCTATAACATAATGTATAAAAAAATATTGAATTTATATGAATTCAAATATTGTTATGTATTTGGTTGGTAAAAGGTTTAATGTAATTAAAGTTTACTTTGACATAAATATCTTTCTTTGGTTTATGAATAGAAAAATGCTTTAATAAATAACTATAAAATAAATTACATCAAATTTATCTTAACTTACATCGAATTTGACATATGTTTGTTTGTTATTCAAACCACAAATGATAATGGAAACATCACATTTTAAAATATCATAACATAAACCACATGTTTTCTCAAGAACACTAACATAATCTCACAATCATTTAATCTTTATTATTTGAATCAACTCTTCAGAAACCTTCAAGTTTCTTTATTGTTTATTTATTTTTGTATTATCTCTAAATTTTGTATGTGATTTGTTCCATCTTATATAATTTAGGGTGAATTACACGGACGATCCATGTGGTTTAGGGTAATATGCGTGGTTTGTCCCTATAAAGAATTTTTAACTCGAACCATCCCTAATGTTTGTGTTTGTAATTTCGGTCCCTGACCAATATACCCTTATAGATTATTTTAACTTATTGCTATTTTATAACTTAATTATTATAAGATTTTTTTTATAAGTGTGGGCCCCACTTATTATTTTCTTCCTTCATCGTCACCTCCTGGAACTTGATACCCTTCCTTCATCGGCACCCACTCCGGCACCATCCCTACCATCGCCTGAAAAACAACCACCATTGTAGCCCCCAAATCTAGCACCATCGCGTGACTAAAACAACCACCACAAATCTGCGTTTTTTTTTATTTTGTTATGAACTTCCCTAAAACAATCGATCTTGAAAAACTGAAATCAGAGGAATCCATCGATGGTGGTAGTGGCTCCCCCTCCATAAATGAATCCCCAAACTAAAATCAGAAGAAACACCAAATCAAACTGATGCAGAATCAGACGAATATCAAATGAAAGCAAAATCGAACTCGAGAAAGAAAATCTAACTAGAATCCAGAAATTAAAATCGAACTAGATTAAACAACAAAAAACATGACAGAATCTGTATAAGATTATTGGTATAGTGTGGTTTTCTTTCTTCCAAAGTAAATTGAAGATGCTGGCAAAGATACTGGAGATGCTAGCTACATCGACGGTGTTCCAACTTCAGGGGTTAGGGTTAGTTCACCGAAGTTGAGAGAGAGAGAGAGAGAGGAATAAGGATAGAGTTTTTGGTTTCTGATTTCCATTCGTCGGAAATACCCAAGTTGCGTCGGCAGCAAGATGTATCATACTTGCACGTTCCTCCGATGACCAAAATCTTGTTGATTTTTCGTTGTCATTTGTTTTTTCACGTAAACATTGTTTCTCCGCTAAAGAGAGGGTCTGATTGGTTGGTGTTTGTCGGAGATTTAGTGATGTCGCTGGAGTTGGGATGACAGAATCGAAGATGGGAGAAAGATGAAGGGAATTTGTTACATGCTACTATAATTAGTAAAAACAATATATTTATGTTATCATGGGTAAGAAAAATACAAATTATCATAATAATAACCAATTAGTTTTGGACACTTTAGTGAATAAATGTGTGGCTGTTTATTTAGTAATCAACATGAAAATGAAGGGTAGAAAAATCAACATAATTAGTACAAAAAACAACAAAAACGCCCACCGTGGGGCTCGAACCCACGACCACAAGGTTAAGAGCCTTGCGCTCTACCAACTGAGCTAGACGGGCTTTTTGCTTTAGATTTTAACTTAGTGTTTATATATTATTTTATTTCCTTTATAATTTGGATTAGGTATATATTTTAATGCTTTTAAGCACTAAGCAATGGTGTTCACTATTTGATATAAAGCGATGACACCGGCTGAGCTGAATCAAGTTTGTCGGTTTGAGAAAAAAAACAATATGTTTTTCATTGTTCGATTTGTAGTTTGGCTAAGAGTTTTCCAAAGAACCTGACATAATCAAACGTAAATAACCCTACTTGTAAGTATCTTTTGATTTTACAATAGGCTATTTAATTATCTTGATTTTACAATGAAATAATAATGTGTAGCTATATTCTGTACATCTTTCCAATATAAAGTCAAAGAGACTAAAACAAACATAAAATAAAAGGAAAAGTTGTTTGATTTAGTTATAATCGAATATTCGTATTTTAGATATAGTTATGTTTGGTTATTATTCATAGACCAAAGGACCATGGCTAGCATTTCTAACAATTTATTTTTCAATGTATAGTATCTTTTATACCAACAATCGTATGGCTCATTTGTTACTGTGAGATATCTTTTTTTTAAAGGTTGAAAATTTCAAATCATGTCTTGGACATAAATTAATTTAGGAGTAAATTAACGTGTGTTGAGTTCGTTGTTATGAAAAAAGTAGCATCTTTTATACATGTAGTTATATTTATCTCTTACATTTGTATTAGAAAAGTTTCATGATTGGTCCACGTAGAACATAATCAAATAATCAATCAATCAGTTTATTAAAAAATCGACAGCAAAAAGCGAACATAAATGGAACCATTAGTAAATTTCGAGAAAAAAACATCAAAATTTGAGACCATAGTGACATTGATACAAATCGAGAATCACAGTCATCTCAGGGGATCCAGAACTAGAAAAAATTGATTAAGAAAAAGGGAGGAGATTAGTATTTGTACCATACTAACATCTTTATTTTGGGCGTAAATTTTTTGCAATTCTAGTGGATTCTTTTTAGAAGAAAAAGTAATTAAATTGAATTCAACGAATTAAACTAAAATGTAGAAATAAATAAAATAAATTGTTGTGAGAATGATTAAACTGACCAAAGCCTTGAGCCTTTGGAAGACCAAACATAAGATTAAAAACAAACTTGAGAGTGACGCAAAATGTCTGCAGTCTGTGGAACATATCTGCAAACCTCTGCAGTAGAAGAGGTGGACCAAACGTCTGCAGTCTGAAAGAAAAAAACTGTTTGTTTTTTAACATCTGCATGATGTTAGAATAAACTAAAATATAATTAAACTGATTTTAAAAAAAAATTATTTAAAAGAGCTTTTTTATTTATAATTTTATAACTTTATTATAATAGATAATTAACAAATATAGAATAACTTTTATGTACTATTTATATAAAAAAATAAAAATAAAATAGTAAGAATTTTCGTATGTATTTAATAAAAACCAACTAACTTTGGACATAAAATTATATCTAAACATTGTAATTAATGATAAAATAATTTAACAAATAACATGGATGGAAATAAACTTTGATTTTAAATGAAAATTTTCAAAATTTTATTTTACTTTTTCAATTAAATCAATTAAAAACTGATCATAAATATTTTCTGAAGAAATAAACAATGTTGTATTAAATAATTTTTTATAAAATTTGGCACAAAAAAAATATAAGATAATATTATGATTTTTTTTTGCATATCTATATAAACAACTCAACAAATTAATTTTGTAATTAAATATTTATTTATAAATTTATCACAAATGTCATAATTGGGGTATCGAACTTTTTTTTTCTTTTAGTATTATAACATTTTTTTCCAATATCATAGATAAAGTTGGAATAAATGTAAGTTTTAAAAAAAAATAACAAAAGTATATGTGTTTTTTAGGTTAAAAGATGTCTGAAGAAGTTTGAAAACTCTGGTCAACATTTGCGTCAAGCGCCAAGAAGAGGACGCACAGACCTTTTTTGGTCTGCAATCTTCAAAAAACAAACAGTCTGCAAAGCCTAATGTCTGCGCGTGGTCTGCACGGTGTAGACAGAAAAAGCCAAGAAGATCTGCAGACAAAAAACAAGCAACCCCTAAATTTATCAAACTTCTGTTATTTAGCTAAGATTAAGTACTGAGATGTTATGAAAACTAATATTTAGTAGTTTAATTTGAATTTCTTAAGTTGAAAATATTATAAACATCGGGAAATTTAAATATTAAGGACAAACTTGCCAAATTTGTATCATGAATCTTTTTTATCTTATTGTAATGCTCGCTTGTATATTATTTTTCAATTACTGGATGCCAACTATCGAATACATATAATGATATAATTATCGTTGATCGCATATTTTTATTTAAGAATGTTATATGGTCCACGCAATATTTACGCACATTATTTAACATTTTAGCTAAATAACATTAATTTGCTAATATAAGAAGCCGTGAGTTTGGATGCAAACGGATTTACTGCAAAGTTAAGTATCTTGTAAGTACAATTACTTTTTTAACACAACCCGTACGATGTAATAATAACAGTAAAAGAAAAGTAGTAAACATTTAATTAGTATATTATTTAGAATATAATTACATCTAGCCCGTCTAGCTCAGTTGGTAGAGCGCAAGGCTCTTAACCTTGTGGTCGTGGGTTCGAGCCCCACGGTGGGCGTTTTGTTTTTTAAACATCCTTATTCATTTCCTGCCTTTCTTTTTTTAAATGCAAATAATTTGAGCGGAGATCAATTTTTAAACATCCTTATTCATTCCCTACCTTTCTTTATTTAAATGCAAATAATTTGAGCGGATATCATTTTTTTTAAACATTTTATCATATATATTATGTTTGGGGTTCTCTAATTTATTCTAAATAGAGTAGGGCCCATTCATCCATATAAGCATCCCTTACATATTTTTACGTAGGAATGATCTTTTTAACTATGAATCGAACCCATAATCGGTTCCATAATCGGTTGGAACCGGTTAGTGATATTCGGTTTGGTTTTATGTTTTTCAAATCCATCATTTTTGGTTTTCGGTTATTGTGGTTTCGGTCCAATTCAAGTTGATTCTAGTTTCGAACACCTTCTTAAGTAGCACACTTCTTTGTAGAATCGAATCAGAACCAAAACCGATTGAAACTGGTTAGTGGTATGCGGTTCGGTTCTCGGTTCCCTGTTCACTCCTTAATCGGGTTTTCGGTTCTTTCGGTTTCGATCTGGTTCGGGTCGGTTATGGACTGGTTTACATCCCTACCCTTATATACTAAAGTTAGAATCTATATCACGACTCCTTATGTAACATACGGAACCTTAAGGTATTAAATTTATTCAAATATTGCTTTCTGAGGGTCCTCGCGACGTGAGATCTTAGGGGTCACGTCGTGAGTGGCCGTTGACACTTTGACCCATGTTTTGGAGCCTCACGACGTGAGACATAAGTCTCACAACGTGAGCGTGGCAAAATGACCCAAACCCTAATTTTCAGGTATTTAAGGGAATGAGAGGCTAGGCTTTCCCCATCCTCATCCTCTCCCACCCTCTAAGCCTCTGGAAACCCTAGTTTTCATATCACCTTGAGTTCTGGAGCTTTTTGCTTGTAGAAAGAAAGGAAGAAGAAGTATCTTGGGAAGGAAGCTGCTTAGGTTCACCATCATCATCATCTTTCATCTTGTTTGGACCATTGTAAGTATCAAGACTCAAGCTTTATTTCATTTCATAGCTATATCTAAGCTTTTGGTCCATTTTCCTATGACTTGGCTTGGTTAGAGTGGAGCAAATCCATATAGTTAGCAACGTTATAGATTTAAATGGCATTTTGAGGCTTATATCCTTCAGATTTGGGTTTTGGTGGAGTAATAGAGTTTGCATGAGAACTTGAGGCCATAATTGCACTTTATGACCCTAAATGGTGAAGGGACATACATGGTGCATGCATGTCCACAAAGCAAGCATTTTATGGACCCTTAGAGTCCCCTTTAGCTTCTGAAGGGGTGGGGTTAATGGCTGAATTGTAACACCCGTGTTTCCAGGCTAGACATTATTGTTGATGTAATAGTCTAGGTTAACCTTTGTAACTCTTTTGAAGTATTAATGATGAAATATTTGAGTATTATGTGTTTTATGCTTAGTTGTGTGGCTTAATTGAATTAAGAATAAAATAAGCGTCAAAATTAAAGTGTGAGATAAGCCCGATATCTTTACATAAAGTTTTAGTGGTCGAAACAAGGATTCCGGAGATATAAGGAATGCCGAAATCCGAGTTATAACGAAGAAGTTATGACTTGTCGAAGTTTCGCGACAGAACCGGCACTAAAGGTGTTCGTTTGGATGGATCGGTTTGATCCGATCCAATCAAGTAAATCCAAATTGATTTCGGTTTTCAAAACATGGATCCGAATAGTCCAAACGAAATTCAAATCCGATCCGATCCGATCCATTTACAATTCGGTTGGATCGGTTTTTATAATTCGGTTTTCAAAAACCGAAACATTTTAAAATGACATATAATTATAATATTAACCAACTTTACACAAGAAGCAAAAACAAATAATTTAATTGTGAATTTAAATTTATAAACAACTAATAAGAAGATATATTATAGTTAAATATTTTATAGATACAAAACTTTCGAGAGAAAATGCATATTAATGTTTTTTTATCGGGAGGAACGTTTTGAACCTATTTGAAAAAATAAATAACAAAAGTAATAAATAATTATAGATATATATTATAAATAGATAAATAATAAATTTTTATTCGGTTTTTTTGGACTATTCGGTTCTTATTTTATAAACTAAAACCAATCCGAAATCCAAAATAATAATTCGGTTTTGTTCAAAAACCAATCCAAAAATCTGAATATCCGAACCAAATAGTCCAATCTAAATTGTCCAATTGGATAATTCGGTTTTATCCGAATAATGAACAGCCCTAACCGGCACGACGCCGAATGACGTAAAATATGAATTTAAGATAGAGCGATATCTAGCCTTAGTGATCTAAACGAAAGTCGTAGGATTCGTTAAACCGAGAGTGTGCATAAAAAGAACGCCCAAATCTGACTTCGTATGAGGAAGTTATGATTTTTCGAAGTTTCGACTTAGCGGTATGCAGGCCGAATACTCGAAACAGAGATCGAGTGATATTTAGCCAAAAATTTCTAAATGAGAATTTAAGATCTAATTGATAGTAGTCCAACGATAAAAAGACAGACGAAAACGGAGTTCGGATGAAGGAGTTATGAATTTCGAACAGAGTTTTCCTGTCCCGGCCTACTAAAAATACTATATAAATAATATACTTATAATATATTAAAAATCAATTCAAAATTAGCCAATGGAGTCTAATCGATAGTTGTAGAGCATAATCTCACCTTCGCGTCGATATAAAGAACGTCAAAAACGGAGTTCGTATGCGAAAGTTATGAATTTCTGAAGTTCGGGGCGCGAACCCCAAAGCTGTGTCAGAGACCACGACGTGGCAAGCAGTGCCACGGCGTGGCAAGTCTTCTGACACCTCCGGGAGTCCCCCAGACACAACTTGCGATGACGTATGCAGTGACGACCAAGCCCACAACGTGGAAAAAGGGTGCCACGACGTGGCAAGGGCCAAATTTGCCCTATAAATAGATTTGAAGGGCCAGCTGTTTAGGGTTGCTATTTTCTCTCCTCTCTCTCCCGTTTTACCTCGATTTACGTGCAAGAAATATCCCGAAGCAAATCCCGAAGCCCCGAAGATCCCGAGAAGTGCAATTCCCGAGCCGAAGCTCTGCCCGCGAGGAGTCCGGTTTTTGTGAAGATCTTCCAGATCTACCGAAGAATATTACTTCTACAAGCCGTAGTGCTGTTTGATCATCTTCTAATCAAGTGAGTGTGTAGTTACTTTCTTCTAACGCATAATTATGAAGTATTTTATACGAAATACGTGTTATGTGTATATTTTGTTGTTATATGTGTGAATGTATATTCACTTTCTTCTATCTCATGGATATGATTTATTCTCTATGAAATACGTGTTATGTGTATGTGTCTCATCTTTTATCTGGAATGTGTTTTGAATCAACATACTATACAGGTTTTAAACTATGTATAAAAATGTATATATTATCTACTAAAATGTTGGGTAGAACATGGGTAGATAGTTGTCTTGTGATAAAAAGATGAGAGGCCTCGATGTTTTTGATTTAGTCGTCTAGCGGAGTTTAGATGACGACCACAGACTTTTCTAGACAGTCCTGTGGAACGCTAGCAGGTTCGCCACCTGTAGGTATTAATGAACGCTAGCAAGCTCAGGGACGCACCTTCCAGCTTACAGTCGAGGAGGCCAGGACAGCACTGGATGTGGTGACCGGTATGTTTCTATCCTTTTATCTTATTGATTATATTTGTTTTATGCTTATGTGTTTATACCTATGTTAGGTACATTTTTAGTGAACTCCTTACATGCGTTGGTATTATTTGACTCCGGGTGAGTCGGTCATTTATCTCTCGATCGTTTAATAAGGAATTTGGTTTGCCTATAGGAGAGCTTGAGTGCTTGTTGCGAGTCTCTATCGCCAACGAACACAGGATTTCTGCTTCTTCAGTCTATCGGGGTTGTGTTCTGTAGATCTTCGAGGTATCCTTCCTGATAGACTTGATTCTGATTCCCATGGGGGATGTATGTGTGATTGTGGGTATGGACTGGTTGAGTTGCTTCGGTGTCATGATCGACTGCGAGGGTCAGCATGTGGTAGTTTGAACCCCATGTGGGGGAGAACTGGTTATCTACGGCGAGGGAACCAAATAGGGTTCAAGGTTTTACTCAACTGTTAGGGCTCGACAGTATATTCGGCACGGGTGTGCGGATTATTTGGCGTATGTGATGGATACATGGGTCGGGGATTAGGTTTCGGTTTCGGATATTCCGGTTGTAAGGGAGTTCGTTGATGTGTTTTCGGAGGAGTTGCCCGGAGTGCCTCCGGAGAGGCATGTCGAGTTTAGGATCGGCCTAGTGTCAGGTGCAACCCTTATCGCCAAGGTGTCATACCAATTGGTACCACCCGATATGCAGGAGCTGTCATCTCAGCTACAGGAACTGTTGGCAAACAGTTCATCTGTCCAAGCAGTTCTCCATGGGGAGCGCCGATTCTCTTCTTCAATAAGAAGGACGGTTCACACCGGAGGTACATTGACTACCGGGAATTGAACAAGTTAAAGGTGAAGAACCGTTATCCACTCCCGAGGATAGATGATCTTTTCGATCAGCTACAGGGAGCATCTTGTTTCTCCAAGATAGACCTGAGGTCCGGATACCATCAGGTCAGGGTTAGGGAGAAGGACGCGGAGAAGACCTCGTTCCGGACTCGTTACGGACATTACGAGTTCGTGGTGATGTCGTTTGGGCTCACCAACCCGTAGGCCTATCAAAACATGACACGACACGACAAGAATATACGACACGAAACGAAATTGGGACGAAATCGAATTTCTAATTCGTGTTCGTGTTAGTAAAAAAAACACGACGTCGTGTCGTGTTCGGGTTAAAAAATTAGCATGAAATTGACATGAAAGCAACACGACTCACACACGATTAAAAACCCACATATAACACGACAATAAAACGAGTTTGACACGATATAGAACCGAATTACACGTTTATTAAATAATAATTTTGAAAATGTATTAATAATTATTTTACAAGTATATATATTCGTTTAAATGTTTAGAAGTGAAGCGTCTATTTGTTTTAATGACTATAAAATTCCCAGAAAGTTCCCCTCAGGCCTCGAAACTAACAAATCAATTAAACCGACGATTCACGTATGCCTCTTCACTCTTCGAGACTTCGTCTGATCGTCTCTTCCGGTTCACAATCTATCGGCTATCCAATCTCCATCAACGATTATATATTTGAGTAATTGCAGATATAGAGCAGATTAATCCTCTACATTATCAGTTAAATCGATTTCAGCAATAGCAGTCGAACACATCGACTTGGCTCTTCAGAACACAACAATTTCTTCATTACAACTCACTTGACGATTTTTTCTGTTATTCATCAATCATCAAGGTAATGTTATATTTTGTATGATTTTTGCACACTGCACATACATAAGATTCTGTATGATTTTCGAAATTCCTTACTTTGTGCTCTTTTTTAGTTTAGCTAATCGATCGTATAGTTAGAGTTTATGATTAACTGCTTGACTTTGACTGCCGTCACACACATATCAAACCATAATTCACATCCTCATATTGTCTTTACTCATCAGTACAAGCCATCAACGTTGATTCCTTCTGTAGTTCTGTTTTCTCGATATCAGTACAAACCACAATTCCTTGCTATGTGTTCTTGCTAATCAGATTTTTATTTTTCAGTAGTTCCTTTTCTTGCCTGACATGCTCTGATTTATTGGATTAATCAGATTTTTAGTCCAGCAAACTTTTCTTGCATATCTCTTGACATTTCTTTCTTTCTGAGTGTATATTTCTTGCATTTCTTGCTATGTGTTCCTTTTCTTGCCTGACATGCGATGTGTTCCTTTTCTTGCCTGACATGTTCCTTTTAATCAGATTGTATGGTGTATCACTGATTAGATACAGTAACAATGTATGTAACCATGTATCATGTATGATCTTGTTTCTTGTTTTTATTTTTTTGTTACAAGATGCAATATTTGTTTTTTTTTACTTTCTGAATCACCCCTTGTTTCTTGTTTTTATATCTCTGTTACAAGATGTAGTATTTGTTTCTTGTTTTCGTATCACTGATTTTATATCTCTTTTTTTTACTTTCTTGTTTTTATATCTTTGTTTCTTGCATATCTCTGCACTGTAAATTTTTTCGAAACTCACTGCTATGTGTTCATATTTCTTTCTTATTTTTTACTTTATAGTAATACATTTGTATATTTCTAATTAAATTTCTAATCTTCTTTTAAATTTTTGGCATGCTAGTTATGAAGAAGGCAAAGCTTGATTCAACAGTAGAACTTGTTGTAGTTGTGGCTCCACAAGTATTTTTACTACAATTTCAACTTATTGCATTTCAGCAAATTTACTACTTTTTCAATTTACTACATACCTAACTCTTATATTTTTTTTTGAAGGATGTTGACCTCGAAGAAGATGACATTGATGTGTTTGATGTAGATGTTAAAATAGAAGGTGAAGAAGTTCATGTCAAATCAGAAAGACGGTGGTCGAAGGTATGGAGGTTTTTTGAAAGACTTCCAATTGGTAATGATGGAAGGGAAATGGCAAAATGTAAGAGATGCTCAAAATATATATATATATATATATATATATATATATATATATATATATGTGTGTGTGAAACAAAAAATGGAATAGGAAGCTTGCGAGGTCACATAGTGGCGTATACTTAACAGAAACAATTTTCACTTTATTGACCAATTGGGGGATTGATAAAAAGTTGTTTACTATCACATTTGACAATGCAACAAGTAATGATACTTTTGTCAATCTACTAAAAGGTCAATTATGCAATGAAGGTGCTCTTCGTAGTAATGGAGATTATTTTCATATTCGTTGTTGTGCTCATGTGCTAAATTTGGTTGTGCAAGATGGTTTGAAAGCTATTGATGAAGGGATCATTAAAATACGAGAGTCTATCAAGTATGTGAAGGGTTCTCAAGCAAGGAAGAAGAAATTTATTGATTGTGTGAAATATGTCAATTTGAATCCAAAAACAGGTTTGCGTCAAGATGTTCCTACCCGATGGAATGCCACTTATTTTATGATTGAAAGTGCTTTATTTTATCGACATGCTTTCTTTCATTTAGCACTTAGTGACTCTAATTATTTGGGTTGCCCAAGTCATGATGAACGGGGTAAATTAGAAAAGATTTTTAGATTCTTGGATGTTTTTTATGAAGTTACGTTCATCTTTTCTAGAAACAAATACTTCACAACAAACTTATATTTTCCTTTTGTTTCTATGGTTGAAAAAACTTTAAAAGAAGAGATGGTAAGTTCAGATGAGTTTTGAAGGAAATGGCTTTCAAAATGTATGAGAAGTTTTCAAAGTATTGGTCCGAGTACAGTGTGATTTTGGCAATGGCTGCAGTTTTGGAACCGCATTATAAAATACAATACCTTGAGTTAATTTATAAAAAAAAACTATACAGAAGCGAATCTTGTGATCACATTGAGCGTGTAAGGGAGAGATTATTTGATCTCTTTAAAGAGTATGTTCTTGATTCACACGTGTCTTGTAAAACTTCAACAATATCAAGGGGTGATTCAAGAAAGGTTGTGCATGAAAAGAAGAGTGACACGGTGCTTAGTAAAAGCACGAGAGACATGTTAAAGGTAAGAAACTACTTATTAAATATTTTTCGATCTTAATTCAATGTATAATTTTTTTCATCTTAATAATTTTTTTTCACGGGAGTTCACAGCTTACGAGAGTACAGAATTTGCTTTGTCTCAAAAGTCATAATTGGAGATGTACTTAGATGAGCCAAGAAGTGACATAGATGAGGATTTAGATGTTCTATATTTTTGGAAAGCACATTAATATCGTTATCCCGAGCTTACTTCTATGGCTCGAGATATTTTAAGCATCCTGGTCTCCACTGTAGCATTCGAATCTGCCTTTAGTAATGGTGGTCGTGTTCTTAATCAATACCGAAGTTCTTTGAAGCATGACATTGTTGAGGCTATAATTTGTGCCAAAGATTGGTTGTTTGGAACTAAAGGTATTTGTTTTTTTTACTTTCTGAAAATTTGAATTTGGTGTATTAATTAAGGTTTTTTTTTTATTAATTTTATGTTATGTTTTTTATTTTGTAGGTGATGAAGAGTTATCTTTAGAAGAATTTACCGATGATGTCATGCAAATGGATAACAATGATATACAAGTTGAGGACATTTAGTACCATTTTATGTTTTTTTTGTCGTGTTTGTCATTTCAAGCATATATTAATTTGAGGATATTGCTATTTTTTTTTGTTATTTTATAATGTTGTCGTGTCTGTCGTTTTTTAAGCATGAATTATTTAAACAAAAGAAAATTTTATGACACTTTTGTCGTGTAAGTCGTGTTTGACGGTTTTTTAATAGATTCGTGTTCGTGTTAAGAAAAAAACACGACGTCGAGTCGTGTCGTTTTCGGGTTATGCAAAAAAAATTGTGTCGTGTCGTGTTACGCATATACACAAGACGAATGCCCGAATTAACAAGCCTACCAACGCGTCGACAATATTTATGGACTTGATGAATCAGGTATGTAGACCGATGCTTGATCGCTCAGTCATTGTGTTTGTAGATGGCATCTTGGTATACTCCAAGACCAGAGATTAGCATGAGGAGCATCTAAGTGAGCTATTGGGAGTGTTGAGTCGAGAACGACTGTATGCCAAGTTCTCAAAGTGTGAGTTTTGTTTACGAGAGGTTCAATTCTTTGGACACCTCGTTAACCAGGAGGGGATTTTGGTCGACTCGGCCAAGATCGAGGGAGTTATGCAGTGGGAGGTTCCGAAATCTCCCTCGGATACCAGGAGCTTCTTGGGATTGGCATGGTACTACCGGAGATTCATACATGATTTCTCCAAGATTGCGGTACCCCTCACTCATCTAACAAGGAAGGGGGGGGGGATTTCCGGTGGGGCCCTAAACAACAGACTGCATTTGAGACTCTACGACAACGACTCTACGAGGCACTAATTTTGACATTCCCTGTGGGAGTTGAGGATTTTGTTGTGTTTTGTGATGCATCGATCACCGGGTTGGGGGCAGTTCCTATGCAGAGAGGACGGGTGATAGCCTATGCATCGCGGCATTTGAAGTTGCATGAGACGAGATATCCCACACACGATATGGATTTGGGAGCGGTGGTATTCACTCTCAAATTTTGGAGACATTATCTCTATGGGGTCCGTTGTACCATATACACGGACCACAAGAGTTTGAGACACATCATGGACCAGCTGAAACTGAACATGAGGCAGCGCAGGTGGTTAGACGTAGTCAAGGATTATGACTGTGATATCTTTTACCATCCGGGTAAAGCGAATGTGGTTGTGGACGCCTTGAGCCGCAAGTCGGTTGGATCTTCTATACCAGCAACATGTATGAGGATATCTGTGGATTCTTCACTCGTAAACTTGATCAAGGAAGCTCAGGTGTAGGGCCTGCGATAGTAGAACTGGAAGCTAGAGAGGATCAGGGTGAGAACACCCGATTTGTGCAAGATAGTCGCGGATTGTTGACCCATTGCGGTCGGGTCTGGGTTTCGATGTCTGGTGTGGTCAGACAGGTTGTATTGGAGGAGGCTCAAAAGTCAGACAGAGAGAATGATTATAATTCATGTCTTATGTCCATAAGATATCTTGTAGAATGAAGGAATATTTGATTCCTTATCTAAAGGACGCGGTTCTATTATGATCAGAGTTCGACAACGACTTTTGAGAGTTACGATTGCTAATCGGATTTTGAAGTTACATTGGCAATTATAGTTATTAGACTTATCCAAGTGGGAGACTGTTAGATTAGGTGTCTAAGACCATAACTATAATTGGTATGTACTTGACCCGATAATAACATGGTCCTTTTGGGTTGCCTTCACCAAAACAATTTGATAGGATGGATATTTTAGAAAAAGGTTATTTGTGATTTATTAATATATAATAATAATAATAATAATATTAATTGAGAAATCATATTATTTAATTGGTATTGATCAGGAATTAATTTAGTGATCAAAAGACACTGATTAAATTAACGGGGACTGATTAAGTAAATCAGTAATACATATAGTTTGGGCTAATGACCTATGTTGATTAGGATGAACTAATTTTATGTGGGGGTCCATGAAGAGTTAGTCCAAAGGGTTTATCATATGGATTATTGGATTAAAGGCCCAAGGAAGTGAATTAGGGTTTACAAGTGAAATCCTAGGAATTTCACACTATAAATGTAACCCCTATCATCACCAAAAAGGGCCCTAAGAGTTCCAAGAAGAACCCTAGACATTTTTATGTGCTTCCTAGACTCACTCTCATTATCCTCCATTTGCTTTTGGTGTTTGTGACACATTATAGAAATCACATTTGAGGTGCTAAGCTCTTGAAAGGTCAAGTTCTACATGCTACAACAAATAGGTATTCATCTAACTGTTTTTTATGTTTCAAATATCAAAGTTGTATGCTAGTTGTAGGTTTCATGCTTTGGATAATTTTATTGCATGTATAACTTGAGAAAACTTAGATCCAAAGTATTAGGGTTGTGTGTGCACCATAAGGATGTGATAGTGCTCAAAACCCATCAACATGGTACTACTGAAGGTCTCACCCTGGAAGGGTGTGATTCGCTTAAGGAAGAGGGGGAAGTTGGGTCCCCGATACATTGGACGTTTTCGGGTTATTGCAAGGGTTAGCAAGGTGGCATATAGATTGGATTTTCCGGAGGAGCTTAGTCAGATTCACAACACTTTTCACGTTTCACAATTGCGGAAGTGCGTACTAGATAAGGAGTCAGTGGTGTCATTGTATGATATTCAGGTCGATAAGCGCCTGAATTACGTGGAGAGGCCAGTGGTCGTGCTGGAGAGGAAAGTGAAGGTTCTACGAAACAAGGAGGTACCTTTGGTAAAGGTACAATGGGAGCACCGGATGGGATCTGGGTGGACTTGGGAGCCGGAGGCTGAGACGCGGGAGCATTACGCATATCTTTTTGCTGCAACAGACTTCGAGGATGAAGTCTAGTTCAAGTAGGGGAGAACTGTAACATTCGACTCCCAGGTATAAATTTTAAAGATTTTATATTCATAATTATAGACCTACTCAACGATTTGGCTGCCCCAACTCGTCGTGTAGAAACTGATAAAGTCGCGTGGATTCTAAAACCTACTCGATGATTTGGAGGAACCAAATCGACGAGTTGAAGTTGGACATGAAAACCCTAAATTTTAGGGTTTACACCCTATTTAAAGGACCTTAAGTCCTCCCTCCCAACCTCCTTATCACCATTCACGTCCAGAAACAAACCCTAATCCTATTTTGAGTGTGTGTGTGTGTGTGAGGCTAAAAGTGTGTGTTTGGTGCATTCCTTGAAGAGACTTGACGATTGAGAAGCTTTGAGCGAGAAGGATCTTGTATATCCAACATCTACTTCATGTTGGCATTCATTTGAAGGCAAAAAGTCATTACCTTGATTATTCTATTGTTAGATCTCTTCATTCAAGAGTTTAGGGTCTTTTCTAGCTTATTCTTGAGGCATTTCTGGTATTGAGCACGTTTTTGAAGTGAGAAGTTTAACTTTGGACTCCTCTAGTACCTCATGGACATAAAGTTCTCGACTTCAACAAGCTTTGGCCTTTCTCCATGCCCTAAACCTCTTCCTAAGGCTAGTTTTGGGTGTTTTTACCTCTTAAGGGCTTGCATACACGTAAAGTTAGCAACTTTACGTGGTAACTACACCCAAGGAGTCTAGATCTACAATTTGGAGCCTTGGTTTCGCTTAAAAGCATCTAAATGAGAAAAGGGCCGAAGGAACACGACGAGTTGCATAGACAAATCGACGAGTTGGATAGGGTTTACCCGCCTTCTGGATTTTGAATGAACTCGGCAAGTGGGTGAGACGACTCAGTGAGTTGGTTAAGGTTTTACCGATCTTCTGGACACTGCATGGACTCGACAAGTTGTTGGGTAACTCGACGAGTTAACTCGAGTTTTCATGGTTTCTAAATTCTGAGTTCTGAAGGAACTCGACTGCACTCGACGAGTTGGGTCAACATGGCTTGTTGACCTTGATTGTTGACTTTGATTTTGACCAAGTTTGACTTTTGAGGGCATTTTGGTAATTTGGGAATTTGTGGAATGGGATCAATGGTGGTTGTAGGTGTTTGTGCTGGGAGCCGTATTTCGGGGGTTTGACCTTTTCAATTCAGTTCGACATTGTGAGGTGAGTTTTCCACATTGGGTGGGGCCCGTTATATTCAGTGGGCGGGGCCCATTATGCGAGTGTGGGTGTGAAACGACCCAAAAAATACGGCCCGAAAATTTCATTTTTAATATAACCATAATCATAAAACGGAGTATATCATAATAAAACCATGCGTTGCAAATCTCAAAAACCATACTAAAATACAAATGAGAAAACGGTGTCATGACTGTATCAAAACATATATAAGATAACTGATCAACTCCTAGGATAAAAACTGTGGCTGTGGTGTGTGCGATGCCATCATCCCGAGCCCTTCCCTCTGCTTGCGGAAGTACCTGAAACCAAAACTGAAACTGTAAGCACGAAGCTTAGTGAGCTCCCCCAAACTACCACATACTACACAAACATATAAAGCACATACTGGGCCTTGCCCACTGCATCGGACCGAAGTCCGGCTAACCGGGGCCTTTCCCCCTACATCGGACCGGAGTCCGAAGCTGACTGGAACATCGGACCGAAGTCTGAAGCTGACTGGGATCTTCGTCCCCTACATCGAACCAAGTCCGAAACTGACTAGGACATCGGACCGAAGTCCGAAGCTGACTGAGACATCGGACCGAAGTCCGAAGCTGACTGGGACCTACGTCCCCTACATCGGACCGGAGTCCGAAGCTGACTGGACCTCTGTCCCCTACATCGGACCGAAGTCCGAAGCTGACTGAACATAGCATAACCATATCTACTGGCATAAACACATATCATGTCTGAACCACGAAGGCATCAAACATACTAACTACTACATCGGATCGGGGTTCGAAGCTGACTGCTAGCTAAACGGGCCGGCATTGTGGCCTTAGACCCGTTACTACTGGAAGGAAACTCACCTCGTGAACTGGCTGCTGTGTGAATGGCTCTGGAAGCTAACTGTTGCTGCTCCGGTATCTCCCCGGCTACAAGGCCATAAACACACTCAATCAAATACTAAACACTGCACTGGGGTAAAATGACTCTTTTACCCTTGGTCAAAGTCAACTCTCCCGGTCAAAGTCAACCCACAATTGACCTGACTCGCCGAGTTGGGCCACCAACTCGCCGAGTCTCTAATCTCATTTCACAACCCCACTCGTGGCTACTCATCGAGTATGGCATCGACTCGACGAGTACTCTCTCTATCCCAGAACTCAGACAATCTTCATCCGACTCGCCGAGTCATATGAACAACTCGACGAGTTGTTCTTGAGCTTAAGAAGATTGCCTTGGACTCGCCGAGTTGTATGAACAACTCGCCGAGTCCCTCCATTACTGAGTCTACTCTCCGACTCACTGAGTCCACTCTACTACTCACAGGCTTCCACTCGTCATCACTCAAAAGGGGAAAAACGGGGACTCGCGACTCGACTCGCCGAGTCGTTCTTCTGCCTCGCCGAGTCGTTTGCATGCAGCAACTCAAAACTCGATTCTGCTTGAATCCAGTGTATAAAACTAATAGATCTGGACTCCCTTAACTCGATTAGCACGTAAAGATTCTATCTTTACGTGCCCATATGCATCCATGAAGCTAAAATGGCTCAAAAAGCATAATAAAGGCTAGATCTAGGGTTTTCATGCAAGATAACTTCAAAAAGGCAATAGATCTGGGCTCTACAACTCCTAAATGAACAGATCTAAGGATATCTCGACATAATAGGGCATCCATACAATCATAAGGCTTGAGAGAAGCATCAAACTAGATCTAGAAGAGTTCTAATGGAGGTTAAAAGCATAAAACAGGATGGAATCCGAAGAATACCTCAAAGAACTCTGATTTGCCCTTGGATCTTTGCTCTACACCTCTTCTCCTTGCTCCTTTCTTCTTCTCCTTCTTCAAGCCTTCAAAATTTAACACAAGAACACTTAGATCACTCAAGGATGGATTAGGGTTTTCTCACAGCTTTCTGAGGGTGAAGGAGGCGAGATTGGGGGCTATAAGGTGGATTAAATAGTGAGCAACCCGGGGATTTAGGGTTTCTCCCAGGTAGGCAGACTCGCCGAGTCCCGAATATGGACTCGCCGAGTCACCGACTAACACGTGCTCAAAATCCCGTCCCTACTCGGCGAGTCAGGCTATGAACTCACCGAGTCCATCTTGCAAACTTCTAATTAAATACTATGGAATCATCATACCGGGGACGGGTCGTTACAATTCTCCCCCACTTGGCTCAGATTTCGTCCTCGAAGTCTGCTACGGATGAATCTGCAAATATCTCCGGATAGTGCTCTCTCATCTCCTCCTCAGCCTCCCACGTCCACTCAGACCCCTTCCGGTGCTGCCACTGCACTTTCACTAACTGAATTTCCTTGTTCCTCAAGGTCTTTGTCTTCCGGTCCAGAATCGCGACCGGTCTCTCAATATAATTCAGGCTGCTATCAACCTGAATGTCCTCTAGGGGAACGACTGCTGACTCATCCACCAAACACTTCCTCAACTGAGATACATGGAAAGTGTTGTGGATCTGACTAAGCTCCTCAGGAAGATCCAACCGATAAGCAACCCGACCCACCCGGGCCAGAACCCTGAAAGGACCAATAAACCTGGGACCCAACTTGCCCCTCTTCCGGAACCTGATAACACCCTTCCAAGGTGAGACCTTTAGAAGGACCATATCACCCACCCGGAACTCCAAGTATGAACGCCTCCTATCGGCGTAACTCTTCTGCCGACTCTGCGCAGTCTGCAGTCTACTACGGACCTGCTGGATCAACTCGATCGTCTTGAGCACCACCTCTGTGCTTCCAATGACTCACTGACCTACCTCGCCCCAACAAATCGGGGTCCTGCACTTCCTCCCATAAAGCATCTCAAAGGGAGGTTGATCAATGCTCGCATGATAACTGTTGTTATACGAAAATTCTGCTAACGGAAGGTACGTATCCCAACTGCCACCGAAGTCTAGAACACATGCCCTGAGCATGTCCTCGAGAGTCTGAATCGTCCTCTCACTCTGCCCGTCCGTCTGAGGGTGGAAAGCGGTGCTGAAATGAAGACGAGTACCCATCTCGTCGTGAAACTGCTTCCAGAATCTGGATGTAAAACGGACATCTCGGTCTGACACCACCGATACCGGCACTCCATGACGTGCCACGATCTCGCGCACATAGATACCGGCTAACTTTTCTGCCGATATAATCTCCTGGATCGGGATAAAATGAGCACTCTTCGTCAACCGATCAACTACTACCCATATCGAATCCACTCCTCGTGCGGTCCTGGGAAGCTTGGTGACAAAATCCTGTTGGATTAGTGTCTAAGTCCATAACTATTTTGGTATGTACTTGACCCGATGGTGCATGGTCCTTTTGGGTTGCCTTCACCAAAGCAACTTGATTGGAGAAATAAATAGAGAGAGAGGTTATTATGATTTATTAATATGTTATAAGAATAATATATTAAAGGAGAAATCATATTTGTTTAATTAATATTGGTCAACAATTAATTAAGAATTAATTTTGTGATCAAGTGTAATTAATTAAACTAGAGGGGCTGAGTTGTAATTATGTGATAGTTACAAAATAAGGCAAGGATTATCTTATATATATGGTGAACGAATTTGAGGTGTAAATCCCTTAGAATTTGACTAGGATAAGGGTTTCTAAGACTTATCTTATGGTTGCTTGGTGGACAAGCAACTAGATAAGGATAAGGACTAAAACCCTAATCTTTACACCTATATAAACCCCCTAAGGCTTGTGAATTCGGCCAACCCTTCCCAAGAAGTCCTAAGGACGAATTCTAACCTCCTTCCTCTCTCTTTATACCTTCTCCACTTGCTTATGGTGTTTGTGAACCATTAGAGGAGTGACACTTGTGACTCTCAGCTTTCCAAGGTCAATTCAAGGAGGAATTGGATTGTTATTGCTATATAACAATCAAGGTATGTTCTTAAACCTAATTATATGTTAATATTGATTTCCATATGCTAGAATTAGGGTTTATAGTCTTGGATTCAAAGCATGTACAATAGAGAAACCTAGATCCAAGCATTAGGGTTTGTATGAGCACATAGGATGTCTTATGATCAAAAACCCACCAGTGGTATCAGAGCCTTGATTGGTTTCTATTGTATTGATGCTTGATATGTTTGAAAATTTCGAATTTTGTGTTTCTGGAGGCTGGACTCGCCGAGTCCAAGGTGACTCGACGAGTCCAAGCCTGACTCGACGAGTCAACTCGTCAGATGGGGATAATCTCGGGATTTCTTGTTGTTTTTGCATTGGGATAGTTACCTTATCATGTTAGATCAATATTAATCCGATTATATAATATATTTGACTATAATTTTGATCTAATTGAAGATATTTATCAATTAATAAGATAATTGTTTCCTTATAAGATAATTGATTAATTATTTTGAGTAAATTGATAAATTGTTTTGCAAGAAATCATTAAATAAATCAAATATGGATAATTATGTGATTAAATGTTAATTTGAATTATTTGTTATTTGATCCTTGTTGTTATGAAAGGTTTCATGTTTTGCCCTTTAGGTTTTATAGTTTAAATTTGAACCCAAAAGTTTTGTAGTTTTGAAATTTAAATAGTTAAAACACTAATGTTTTGAAAAAGGTTTCAAAACTTGCCCTCAAGTTTTGGAATTTAAAAGTTGATTAAAAGTTTAATTAGGAATGTTAAATTCTAAAACCCTTGCATAGTTTTGAAAAAGTTCAAATCACACCCTTATGGTTTTATTAATTAATTAAGGTGTATAATTAAAAGAAGTTCAATAAATCCATAAAAGTTTAGGTCTACAATTTAATTGAATTAAAAGTATGATTGTTAAATTAAACCACCTAGTATTTTAAAGGTATAAAAATACACCCTATACTATATATAACATTAAAGGTCTAACATTATATATATGTATGAGTAAAAGTCAGTCTTACCGTTCGTAGGCCTCATTCACGAAGCTGGTCTATAAGGGGTGTTTAAGGAAATTGCCTATAAAATGGCGATTGAATGGGTATCCACTCTTACCCACCGCACTCTTCACTAGTGGAGGGTCGTTAGCCGAACGGGTAGGATAGGACGAAACCTTCCATTATAAGTATAATGAATTATAAAAGTAACTAAATGTTTTTCAAAATTCCCAATCTTAGTTACTTAGGCAAAAGTGAATTGATGCAATTCCATGAAATTACACTTTGTGCCCTTGCGAAGACGTTAGTGGAGCGTGTGTGGTTTACCGGCACACTAAATGGGTCTAAGCAAAGGTAGCAAAGGGTGACTCAATGTTTGTCATAGTTCGGTGGAGCGTGTGTGGTTTACCGGCACATCGAATAGGTGACTGTAACATGTGAGTGTTGGATTAGTGTCTAAGTCCATAACTATTTTGGTATGTACTTGACCCGATTATGAGCATGGTCCTTTTGGGTTGCCTTCACCATAGCAATATGTAGGATGAATTAAGGAGAGAAAGGTTTAAATATGATTTATTAATATATTATGAGAATAATATATTAAAGGAGAAATCATATTGTTTAATTAATATTAGTCAAGAATTAATTGATAATTAATTTTGTGGCTAAAAGAGATTAATTAAATTCAGGGGACTGGACTGCAATTATTGGATAATTGAGTTATTGGGCTAAGGAATGCTAAAGGATCAAGGGGTGAACGAAATTATGATGGAAGCCCATCATATTTTCGTCCATGGCCTTATCCAGAAGGTTCCATGGGCTGCTTAGAGTTTAAGTTGTCCATTAGGGTTTTGACTGAAACCCTAGCAGCCCACACAAGTATATAAAGGACCCCTTAGGCTCCAAAAATGGGGACAACACTTCAATTAGGGTTTCCATCCGTTTTTGATGCCTCCTCTCTCTTCCCTCTTCATCCAAGTTGTATATGGTGTTTGTGATTCCATTAGAGGTGCAGCACTTGAGGCACTAAGCTTTCTAAGGCCAATCCAAGCAAGGAATTAATTGTTATTACTATATAACAATTAAAGGTAATTCTATAAACCCTAATTCAGTTTATAATATGTTAGATCTAAGGTTATTAGTCTTGGATTCAAAGCATGTACAATAGAGAAACCTAGATCCAAGCATTAGGGTTTGTATGAGCACATAGGATTGTTCTTATGCCTAAAACCCATCAGTGGTATCAGAGCCTTGATTGGTTTCAGTTGTATGTGATGCTATGTTGGATTAATTACTGAAAAATCGATTTTTGGCCTCTGCCCGACCTGACTCGGCGAGTCAGTGGATGAACTCGGCAAGTCTGTCCCTGACTCGGCGAGTCCAGGGGTCAGACAGAGGGAATTCCGGGTTTTAGCTGCTGTTTTGACTTGGATTTGATACCTAATTCGTTTTTTGAAGTTAAAATCCGATTTTTATCTTAAATTAGTGATTATCCTTGCCAAAACAATAGATAATTTCAAATCTTTTAAATATTGGTTGTTTATATGATAAATATGGATTATTTCAAATTATTTGTAATTATCTAATGACTAAAATAAGATTAGGTCAAATATAGATAATTGTAAAATTAATTGTTTAATTTGAATTATTTGTTGTTTGATCTCTAATGTTTTGAAATGTTTCAAAACTTGCCCTCAAGTTTTGGAATTTAAAATTTGATTAAAAGTTTAATTTTTGAAATGTTAAATTCTAAAACCCTAGTAATTTGAAAAAGTTCAAATCACACCCTTATGATTTATTACTTAATTAAAGTGTATAATTAAAAGTGATTTAATAAACCCATAAAGTTTTGGTTTACATTTAATTAAATTAAAAGTATAATTTTACTAAATTAAACCACCTAGTATTTTAAAAGTGTAAAATACACCCTATACTATATATAACATTAAAAGTCTAATATTATATATATGTATGAGTAAACAGTCAGTCTTACCGTTGGTAGGCCTCATTCACGAAGCTGGTCTATAAGGGGTGTTTAAGGAAATTGCCTATAAAATGGCGATTGAATGGGTATCCACTCTTACCCACCGCACTCTTGACTAGTGGAGGGTCGTTAGCCGAACAGGTAGGATAGGACAGAAACCTTCCATTATAAGTATAATGAAGTACAAAGTAACTAAATGCTTTTACAAATTCCCAAATCATAGTTACTTTAGGAAAAATGTGAAATTGTATGCTAACCCATGGAATTACACTTCGTACCCTTGTCAAACGTTAGTGGAGCATGTGTGGTTAACCGACACACTAATTTGGGGATGACATTGGTGGCGAAGGGTGGCTCGATGCTTATCATAGATCAATGGAGCGTGTGTGGCTAACCGGCACATTGATTAGGTGATAGTAGCATTGGGCGCACCACGTGATTCGTATGGTTATTCACACCTTGTTTGTGATCCTCGGCATCCCAGTCACAAATAGTAGGGCATAATCGAGATTAAACATGCCATTGAAAAGTTCAATGAATCTCAAAAGATCTAGGAGTTTCAATTCATTTAAAACTTAAACTTCTTTTTCGTTTTTCATGGTGGAAATTGGTAAATCGTCATTTACCTACCTTGAAATATTTTACAACTAGATTACGGCATCCCTTTTCTAGGTTGTAGAATATTGTGTTGGATCCTAGCCTTAATAACTCATTTGGGTGTTTTATTAAGGACTCAATCAACTTAACTTGAATTTTCTCCCGTTTTGTAGATGTCTACATCTTATAAGGGTCTTCCCAAATCCTTTGGAACAAGCTTTCCAAATGAAGATGACGTTCTGAGATACGATCAAGGAAATGAGAGTCGTGCTTCACTTCCTCCACCTCCTCCAATTATTCTCCTTGACCCACAAGTTCAAAGGCTTGAAAAGTTCAAGCTCACTCAAGCCCTTTTGGCAAGTAAACACGAAGATGGGAAACCTGTGTGTACACACGTCTTAGAGATGAAGTCACACATTGATATGTTAAGCATGTTGGGTGTCGAGATTTCAAGCGAGTTGACTGTTGACTGGGTTCTTCAGTCACTTCCTGAATCATATAGTGAGTTCGTTAGAGAGTACTATATGATGGACCACGACGTGACCCTAATTGATCTCACCTATTTGCTTATAGCTGCTGAATCAACAATGATTTGGCGTGCTAGTCAAGCAAATTTGTCTAGTGAATCAAACTCCCAAACTTCAATGGACACTGGCAACATTGGAAGTCCAGAAAGAACTAAGTCTGTGATTGTCCGATGTGCTGTGCCAAAGGAGTCCATTTGCTTTTATTGCCAAGAGAAGGGGCATTGGAGACGAAGCTGCCCTAACTACCTGAGAGATCTAAGAGATGGGAGAGTCAAGACGTATGGCTCTGCTTCAGGTAAAATCCATTATCTAACTCTTTTGAGTTCCTATTCCAGATTCTTAATACATGATGTGATAAGATTACATTTTGATGTAGGATCGAAGAAAAGAGAGGAAGCTTGAGGGAAGAAGTGAGCTGAATCTAATCATGAAGAAATGGATTTCGATCGCATTACTTGAAGAATGGATTCTTGAGCTACTACTTGGAGTTAGAATAGATTGTTAAGAAATATGTAATAACATTGTTTTTCAATTGAATTGCAAGGACAAATTTTTCCGCAATAAAATGAATTTTGATTTTATCTTATTTATTTATCCTTACGATGGCATGTATGAAAAATTGATGTTTGAATGTTTCTATTATTAGCAATAATGGATTTGATTCTTAATTATGTTATTTGTGGAAATGTCAAAAGTTTACCAAATAGGGAGAGTTTCTCATCGCCCAAGTTTCAATTGGACAGAAACTTGGAATCATGCAATGTGTATTGTATGATGAATGAAAAACTTTCACATTTGGGAAACTTAGACTAATTCTTTGGCAAAGGGTCAATTGAAGGACTAAGAGATCAAGTACACTAGGTTGTGCGTTGATCAAGTCCACCACAAGAGTGACAAAGATATTCGTCACGATTTACTAAAGTTTAGTAAATGTGGTTATACTTATAAGATTGAGTATAATTCTGAGTTAACTGAAATAGTTTCAATCAATAGCAGAACGAATAAGAAAAATCAAGAAGGCAGAAAGATAAAAGTTTCTCCATTCTAAGAAGGGAGAGCACCTTCTATTGTGTTTTATGATGAAGTCTTAATGATTAAGAACCATATCTCAATTGATCCTCTAAGTGAGTCTTAGTGCATTTGCATGTCTAAGAAGAGGAATCAAGTATTGTAGAAATGGTTACATCAATAAGTCAATCATACTTCGTTCCAATATCAAGTCTTAGAGTCAAGATTGTGACATTGAGTGAAAAGTCTTAAGTAGGTTTATAACACTCACCAAATGTGGAATTTGGAAAAAAGTTTTCTTATTCTTGCACATTTGAAATTGGTAAGTTGTGCTGTCTTGGATAAGACAAAGACCAACTAGGACCAATTATGTGAAGTGTTTTGTCTTGATAAGAACTACACTAACTCTTGAATATTTGGTTTGTTAAGAAATGTTTCTTGACAAGAGAATCTTATATGTCAAGGAGTCAGTGGGAGTCTTAATGGTCTTGAAAAGTTTCAAGAACAAATCAAGAATAAACCTTATCGATCATCACTAGCATACGACTTGAGGTTTACAACCTATCGTGCTGACATTATTTTGTTTCTATGCCATTCCAATTGAGTTAATTGTGTATGTGAGTTCTATGAGTTCTCATTTGAATGCATACTAGAGCCTTAGTCGATGGAAAGTACATTGATATGTAAGGACAAATTACTAAACTACTTGGAAGACATGGTGGGAACTCGTGTTACCATAAGGCAAGAAATCAAGATTAAAAAAGGTTCAGTCCATATGAGCTTGGATTTGTCACAAACTTTGGTTTTGGCAAATTCACATGGATAGGAACTCATACACCATAAAATCTAAGTGTCATAAGATTCCCTCCTTCATGAAAATGACTGTGAGGAAATACTTCCACTAAGAGAGGTTTTAAGAAGATAGCGATTGTGAAAATTGTATTCTCACATTCGATTATGGTTACGGCATCCCTTTCCATAGTTCGAATTGTGAGATCTGGCAATTAGTTTGAACATTTGGAACTTAGTAACATAAGTTCTAGATTGTTTAAACACACATATGAGCTATCTAAGGCAAAGGTGTATAAGTTTAAGAAGCTTAGATAAAGGCTTATCGAAGCATCTGGTATTAGAAATATGAATTTCAGAAATTCAATAGGCATTGTTTTCTGGAAGTTCATTTGTTTTCTGAATACATGTCAAGGCTAGTGGGAGCATAAGTGTTGTGCTTATATGATAATCATCATGATAGTGGGAGCATAAGTGTTATGATTATTATGGAAAGTATTGCAAGTTAGCAATATTAATTATAGAAAAACAAAGATTCAATTTGCAAAGTTGCATGGGTTGAAAAGTTGTTTTGCTACAATTAAGGGAGAGAATATTATACTCCATTTCAAAATCTAAAGCTTAGATTAAGAAATTTTAATAGTTTCAGTCAAAGGATACATTGTGAGTTCTTAAAATTCGATTATGATTACGGCATCCCTCTTCATAGTTCGAATTATGAGAACATGACACATAAAATATTATGGCAAAAGATTGGTAAAGTATCATATCTTTATGTGAGACATTATGCATCGTGTCCCATACACTTCGGGTATAGGATCGATTGCAAATGCTATAATAATTTACCATTCTAAAATTTTTCAAATGTCAAGCGCATTAAGAGGGAAAAAGGACTAGAATGGGTTTTGACTAAAATTATTAAACAACTATCAAAGGACGATCCAAAGTTCGCTGAGGATTGGTCGCTTGTGAGTAGTTGGAAGTATGGTATTGGATGGACCATATCGACATTATAATGAATATATAAGATTCTATTAAGAATGAGTTGTCATATGGCAAATGTGGAAATGTTTCCATATTGGGAGTTGGATATTAAGAATCTATGTCTAGATTAGAAACTTTTATGCAAGAAGCATGTTCAAAGGAATGTACTTTGAATGTGAGACTTCGCGTCTATAGAATTGTCTTGTAACAATTTCTAAGTAAATACTTTGTAATTTCATTAGCCAAGTCTTGGTGACTTTTGTGCTATGACTTTACGAAAGGATCGTTGCGTAAAATGTTAGAATCTAGCATATTCTAGTAGTGAAAGAACCTTGTGTTCTTACACTAACCATGGGGATTGAGGAATTGTGAAATAAGAATCATTGGAAAAGTTTACAATTGTTCTATTTCACAAAGCATGGACCATAGTAAACAAAGTGTGCATGCTTAGAGCATGGGACAATTGTTGTTGTAATTCAAGTAATGAGTTGATTATCTGAAACATTAAACAATAATAATGAGTAATCAATATGGTGGTTAAATAGAAGTGTTTTATTTACTCTCACAAGTTTGAGGCCATATAGGATTAAGTATTATTGTTATGTTTCAATTTGCATGTTTTGACTTCCATAATAACTAGGTTATTCAAACATCCATAGTCGGTCATACGTTGGGAGTAGGTATGAATAAAGACTGTCATGAATCTGTCTGTAGATTTTCTGAAGTGTTTAGACATAGCACAAGTTTGCTGCAGAGTTCATGAGTGCTTTGATAAGATTAGAGTATTGGATTAAACCCACGCTCACTTGGATCACTTCATGGATTTATCACGAGTGATTAGTGAGACGATAATATCGTATTTTCTTGAAACCGATACATGTGAGTTGTTATTTGTTGGTCGGTTGCACATTGATAATAAGTAAACGCACCAGTAACTTGGTGTTATAAAACTTATTGTTGTGTGTGATTTGATCAATAAATGCAAGCGAGAATTGGAGTCGAAGTTTATCCATTCCTTTTACCCAAAGTGGGATAAAAGCGATATCTGTGGGCCTCTCAATGATTTAGTGATGACACCTAAGCGCTTGGCCAAGCCGGGACTAAGTTGATGTGTTCAATTGTAGTCTGTTGTCATTCGTCATAAATCGGAAGTCGGGAAACAGTATAGAGAGAATGATTGAAATTCATGTCTTATGTCTATACGATATCTTGAGAATGGAGGAATATATAATCCCTTATCTAGAGGACACGCTATCTGATAAGATCAGAGTTAACAGCGGCTTTTGAAAGCTACGATTGCTGATCAGGTTCTGAAGTCATACGGAAAATAGTTATTAGACTTATCCAAGTGGGAGACTGTTGGATTAGTGTCTAAGTCCATAACTATTTTGGTATGTACTTGACCCGATTATGAGCATGGTCCTTTTGGGTTGCTTTCACCATAGCAATATGTAGGATGAATTAAGGAGAGAAAGGTTTAAATATGATTTATTAATATATTATGAGAATAATATATTAAAGGAGAAATCATATTGTTTAATTAATATTAGTCAAGAATTAATTGATAATTAATTTTGTGGCTAAAAGAGATTAATTAAATTCAGGGGACTGGACTGCAATTATTGGATAATTGAGTTATTGGGCTAAGGAATGCTAAAGGATCAAGGGGTGAACGAAATTATGATGGAAGCCCATCATATTTTCGTCCATGGCCTTATCCAGAAGGTTCCATGGGCTGCTTAGAGTTTAAGTTGTCCATTAGGGTTTTGACTGAAACCCTAGCAGCCCACACAAGTATATAAAGGACCCCTTAGGCTCCAAAAACGGGGACAACACTTCAATTAGGGTTTCCAGCCGTTTTTGATGCCTCCTCTCTCTTCCCTCTTCATCCAAGTTGTATATGGTGTTTGTGATTCCATTAGAGGTGCAGCACTTGAGGCACTAAGCTTTCTAAGGCCAATCCAAGCAAGGAATTAATTGTTATTACTATATAACAATTAAAGGTAATTCTATAAAACCTAATTCAGTTTATAATATGTTAGATCTAAGGTTATTAGTCTTGGATTCAAAGCATGTACAATAGAGAAACCTAGATCCAAGCATTAGGGTTTGTATGAGCACATAGGATTGTTCTTATGCCTAAAACCCATCAGTGAGGGCACCATGTAGTTTGCATGGTTATTCACACCCGCTTTGTGATCCTCGGAATCCCAGTCACAAACAAGGGGGGCATATCGAGATTTAAACATGTCATTAAAAGTTCAATATATCTCAAAGGATCTAGGAGTTTTCATAGATTTAAAACTTAAATGTCTTTTCGTTTTTCGTGGTGGAAATTAGTGAATCGTCATTCACTTACCTTCAAATGTTCTGCAATTTGGGTTACGACATCCCTCTCCCGAGTTGTAGAATATTATGTTGGGTCCTAGCCTTAGTATCTCATTTGGGTGATTTACTAAGGACTCAATCAATCAACTAACTTGAATTTGTTTTTCTCCCGTTTTGTAGATGTCAAAGTTCGACAACTATGGTCTTCCCAAATCCCGTGGAACAAGCATTCCACGTGAAGATGATATTCCACGATTTAATCGAGGAACGAGAAATCATGCTTCACTTCCTCCTCCTCCTCCTATTGTTCTCCCCAACCCACAAGATCGAAGAATTGAAAGGTTCAATATCACTAAAGACCTATTGGAAATGAAACATGAAGATGGTAAACCCGTGTGTGCCCACGTTCTAGGAATGAAATCACACATTGATAGGTTGATAATGTTGGGTGTGTCATTTCTAGATGAGTTGGCTGTGAATTGGGTTTTGCAGTCACTTCCTGAATCATATAATGAGTTCAAAATAAAGTATTATATGATGGATCATGACGACAACCTCATTGACCTAACTTACATGCTCATTGCTGCTGAATCAGAAATGATTTGGCGAAGCAATGGAGCGTATTTGTTGGGAAAGTCAACCGACCATGCTTCCGAGGACGTTCTAGGAGAACCGACCTGCATTTATTGCCAAAAGAAAGGGCGTTGGATACAAGTCTGCCCAAAGAGCCTGAAGAGTCCAGAAGCTGGGAGAGTCAAAGAGTATGGTTGCGCTTCAGGTAAAATCCACTATCTAACTCCATTGAGTTCCTATTCATTAATTCTTAATACATAATGTAATAAGATTGCATTTGAATGTTTTACAGGATCGGTGAAAAGAAAGGAAGCTTGGTGAAAGAGCAAAATGAATCTAATCACAATGAATGGATCTTGATCGCATGGACTTGAAGATTAGATTTTAGATAGTTATGATAGAGTTGTTAGAAATTTTCTTTTTAAATACATAGTTTTCAATGGATTTTGCATTGTAAGGACAAATGTTTTCCGCTGCTTTTATAAATAAAAATTTTTCGTTTGACTTATTTATTTGTTTATTTCCTTGCAATGAAATCGTTATGAAAATTGGTGTTTGAATATTTCTACAACAAATGGATATGATTCTTATTTATGGTGTTTATGGAAAAATCGCGAATTTACCAAATAGGGAGAGTTTCTCATCGCCCAAAGTTTCAATTGGACAGAAATTTGGAATCACGCAACTTGGTTGCACGATGAATGAGAAATTTCATATTTGGAAATTAGACAAATTCATTGACAAAGTGTCAAGTGAAGGACTAAGAGATCGAGCACACAATGTTGCGTGTTGATCAAGACCACCATAAGAGTAACAATGATATTCGTCATGATCTACTAAAGGTTTAGTAAATATGATTATACTTACAAGATTAAGTGTAATTCTGAATTGATTAAAGGGTTTAGATCAATAGCAGAACGAATAAGAAGAATCAAGTAGGCAAAAAGATAAAAGTTTCTCCATTCTAAGAAGATGGGAGAGTACCTTTTATGCTTTATGATAGGTCTTAATGATTAAGAACCATATCTCAATTGATCCTCTAAGTGAGTCTTAGTACAATTGTATGTCTAAGAAGAGGAATCAAGAATTGAAGAAATGGTTAAATTAAGAAGTCAATCATACTTCGTCCCAATAACAAGTCTTAAAGTTAAGATTGTGACATTGAGTGAAAAGTATTAAGAAGGTTTGTAACATTCATCAAATGTGGAAAGTTGTGATGTCTTGGATAAGACAAAGACCAACTAGGACCAATTTATGAAGAGTTTTGATAAAAGCTACACTAACTCTTGAATATTTGTCAAGAAATGTTTTGACAAGACGTATATGTCAAGGAGTCAGTAGGAGTCTTAATAGTCTTGAAAGGTTTCAAGAACAAATCAAATAAACCTTATCGATCATCACTAGCACACGAGTTGAGGTTTACAACCTATCGTGTTGACATTATTTTGATTCTATGCCAATCCAATCAAGTTAATTATGCATGTGAGTTCTATGAGTTCTCATTTTGAACGCATAAAAGGCAAAGCACCTTAATCAATGAAAGGTACATTGATAGGAAAGGGTGAGCTGCTTAACTACTTGGAAGACATGGTGGGCAGCTATGCTACCATAAAGGCAAGAAATCGAGATCAAGAAAGTTCGATCCATAAGAGTTTGAATTTGTCGTAAACTTTGGTTTTGACAAATTCACATGGATAGGAACAAATACACTGTTTAAATCTAAGTGTCATAAGATTTCCTCCTTCATGAAAATGATTATGAGGAAATGCTTTCACTAAGACAGATTTTAAGAAGATAGTGATTGTGAAATTGCATTCTCGAATTCAATTATGGTTACGGCATCCCTTTCCATAATTTGAATTGTGAGGTTTGGCAATTAGTCTTAATTGTTTAGACACACATATGAACTATCGAAGGCAAATGTGTATAAGTTCAAGAAACCTTGATAAAAGATTATCAAAGCACTAAGTATTAGAAACATGAACTTAAGAAATTCAATAAGCATTGTTTTTCTGAAAGTTAAGATGTTTATGAATATATGTCGAAGCTAGTGGGAGCATAAGTGTTATGTTTTACAATAATCATCAAGATAGTGGGAGCATAAAAGTTATGAGTGTATGATTATTAAGGAAAGTATTGCAAGGTTAGCAATATTAATTATAGAAAACAAGAGTCATACTTTGCAAAGTCGCAATAGTTGAAGAGTTGTTTTGCAATAATTAAGAGAGAGAATATTATGCTTCATTTCAAATCTAAAGGTTTAGGTTGAGAAATGTTAATAAAATTAGTCAAAGGTACAAAGTGTGTTCTTAAAATTTTGATTATGATTACGGCATCCCTCTTCACTATTCGAATTTTGAGAACATAGCAAATAAAACATTACGCGTCGTGTCCCATACGCTTCGTGTAACGCCCGCAAATCTGGGCTAGTCAAATTAGAGGCAATAGGGGTCGAAAACGACTTTTCGACAAAAGATTATTTAGAATAAATAATATTAACCAAGTTGTAGAGTATGTTACAAGGTTTTCGTACATATAAAGAACGCCGAAAACCGAGTTATAACGAAGAAGTTATGACCCGTTGAAGTTTCGCGACGGAACCGGCACGATACCGGGAAGCGTAAATAGTGAATTTACGATAGAGCGAGATTTAGCCTTAGCGATCTAAAAGAAAGTCGTAGAATATGTTAAACTAAGAACATCAATAAAAAGAACGCCCAAATCTGACTTCGTATGAGGAAGTTATGATTTTTCTAAGATTTAGCATAGCAGTGCACAGCCCGAAATCTGAATTTTAGATCGGTCGATTTTTAGCCGACGGGATCTAAATGAAAGTTTTAGTACTCGTAAATACCAATGCGTGGATATAAAGAACGTCGATAATAGAGCTCGTATGCAAAAGTTATGGACGAAGCTTAGTCCCTACTTTTCGAGCGCGGCGAATTCGATACAGTTTTGTAAATACGAGATAGAATGAGAATTAGCCAACGAGGTCTAAATGAGATTTGAAGATCTCATTAATAGGAATTCAACGGTAAAAAGACAGACAAAAATGGAGCTCGTATGCGAAAGTTATGGACGAAGCTTAGTCCCTACTTTTCGAGCGCGGCGAATTCGATACAGTTTTGTAAATCCGAGATAGAATGAGAATTAGCCAACGAGGTCTAAATGAAAGTTGAAGATCTCATTAATAGGAACTCAACGGTAAAAAGACATACAAAAACGGAGCTCGTATGCAAAAGTTACAGACGATGCTTAGAGACTACTTTACTATAAAACTCCTATAAATACAAGGGTGAACTCCTCATATTTTCTTCACACCATAAGCCTCTCTTTCTCTCTCTAACTTCTCTCTAGCCTCCCTAAACCCCTCCCAAGTCTACGGAACCTCCCTAGCACGAGAAGAAATCCCCGGAGCGCCCGACGGCTCCGAGAAGAAAAGCTTTCGGCTTGGAAACGCTGCTCCAGCGAAGCCCGGTTTTTAATAAAAACTCGCTGTAAGTGAGCTACGCCTATACTATATTTAATATAGATTTTATTTAATTATAGTAACATTATTAGGACCTTAAAATAATTATTTGGGCTATTATTATGAGTTATATTGAGTGTTATTTAACGTTTATATAATAGTAATAATAGCTAGACTATTAATTAATCGTGGTTAACGTTAAAAACTAAACCCTAGTGGTATTGATACTAGGTTTTGTCGAGGAAAATTGTTTTGAGATAACGAAGTGCTGTCTGAGTTCGGAATCACCACCTAATCAGGTGAGTGCATAGTTACTTTCATCTTACACATAGATATGAAGTATTTTATTATAAATTTACGTGCTATGTGTGCATATTGTCTAAATACTTGCTGTCTATGCTGGTGAAAGATTTTTATACATGTTTTAAATGATGTAAACTGTATAAAGTATTTTATATCTACAAGATATGTTGGGTAAAACATGGGTAGATGAATGATGATGGATAAAAGCTGAAATAGAGGAACATTAGTAGTACGGACCTAGTGCCCTATAGGTATACATTGGCAGCAGTGGACCTAGTACCCTATAGATGAGCACTGGCAGCTGCGCCACAACCCGTAGATGATTTAGATCTACGGTAAACGTCCTAGCAGCTGCGCTCCAAGGATAGTATCGGCAGCTGCGCCTAATAGGGAGCCTTATGACCATGACAGTAGTGTTTAAAGGTCAATACCGACAGAAGCGCCTCATAGAAAATGTCCTAATTCTGGCAGCTGAGCCTAAGTGACAATATTAGCAGCTGCGCTTGACCAATGTGTCATTGGCAACAATGGACTTCATGTTGTTGAGAAATAGCTGATTCTTAGGGTAGATCCTTAAGAATAAAGAAGATAATGGGGATGGGTAATTGGGTTGATTGTTTGATTGTTTAAACATAATAATTATATTATTGTGGGTTGAAAACCCTATGTAAATCCCGATATTCTTTCCCGGAGGATTCTATTGATCCAAGACCTGTATGTAGACCTGGGCCTCCCCCGCTTTTCAACCGAGGAACAAAACAAGATCATTTCGCTCCATTTTTAGTCAAATAGTGAAGGATATTCGATTAGTAATGAAAAAAGGGGTGGAGGGGATCCGTATATGTTGTTCAGGTCGATCAGAAGGTGCAGAAATAGCTAGAACTGAATGCGGAAAGTATGGAAAAACATCTAGTAATGTATTTAACCAGAAAATAGATTATGCGATGATGCGCGTAATAGATCTCTTATTAGGTTATTAAAAAGTCATTTCTAGAGGAATGGGCCATGGAAGACTAAAAATTTTCATTTTTATCTATTTTAGATTGAAATTCAATTGTAAATCAAACTTCATAAAACATTGAACTGTATCTTCTTTGTGTTAGTTAACCTAAGCCGCACCCTTACTGCTGGGGTGGGGCTCGGCCTCCGAACCGTACGTGGGACGAGTTTCTGCCTCATACAGCTCGGGCCGAAACCCGGGGGAAGTTTAGGAGAGATGGAGAGAGCCAGCAGCTGACAGTCGGGGCGGGGATAAGCTTCCTTCTTCACAAGCTTCTCCCTCCCAAAAAAACCGGCTCACCAGGTTTCCCAACCTGACCCACTCAGTTTATTTATATCACAGGTGTTGATATGAAGTGACATTACACTGAGAGATTTAAAGAGATGTAGATCACTAGTGTAAATAATTGTAAGTTCTGTTTATGCTTATGTTTTTGTATTAACGATGACATCCCAAACGTTTTAAAATGAAATAAATACGTTTCTTCGAAAATGTTTTAATAACGTATTTACCATGTTTTTCTGGGAACAAATTCCGTAACATTTTGATAAAATGAAGTACTCTGATTTTTATAAAGCATAAACAACATCGGTCTTTTTTGGCCGTGAAAATGGGGATGTCACACTTCGGGTATAGGATCGATTGCAAATGCTTTAATGTTTGACCATTCTAAAATTTTCCAAATGTCTAGCGCATTTAGAGGGAAAAAGGACTAGAATTGGTTTTGACTAAAATAATTAAACAACTATCAAACGACAATCCAAGTTCGACGAGGATTGGTCGCTTGTGAGTAGTTGGAAGTATAGTATTGGAAAATATGGAAATGTTTCCATATTGGATGGACCATATCGACATCATTACGAATAGATAAGATTCTATTAAGAATGAGTTGTCATATGGAACATATGGAAGTGTGTCCATATTGGGAATTGAATATTGAGAAATCTATGGGACAAGTGTAGTAATTCAAGTAAGAAGTTGATTACCTGAAACGAAAAATAATGAGTAATCGATATGGTGATAAATAAAAGGTGTTTTATTTATACTCAAATGTTTGAGGCCATATGGGATTAGTATTATTCTTGTGTTTCACTTTGCATGTTTTGACTTCCAGAATAATTGAGTTTATTAAGAATAATCGAATTATTCAAACGGGCCACAGTCGTTCATATGTTGGAAGTAGATATGAATGAAGACTATCGTGAATTGGTGTGTTGATTGTCTAAAAGAGTATTAGACATAAGAAAATGTTTGTTGCAACGTTCATGAGTGCTTATGAATATGATTTGAGCATTGGATTAAACCCACACTCACTTGGATCACTCCATGGATTGTATCACGAGTGATTGGTGAGACGATAACATCTTATATTCTTGAAACCGAGATGTGTGAGTTGTATCTTCCAAATCGGTTACACATTGATAATATGTAAACGCACCAGTAACTTGGTGTTATAAAACATATTGTTGTGTGTGATCCGGTGCGTGAGTACAAGCAAGCATTGTATCAAAGTTTATCCGTTCCTTTTATCCAAAGAAGGATAAAAGCGATATCTTTGGGCCCCTTGATGGTTTAGTGATGACAAACGTAAATGCTCGGCCGGGCTAGGGCTAATTTGATTTGTTCAATTAGTCAGTCGTCATAAATCAGAAATCGAGATATAGTACAAAGAGAATGATTTGAAATCATATCTCATATGATATCTAGAATGGAGGAATATATGATCCCTTATCTAAGGACACGCGTATTTGATACGATCAGAGTTGACAGCGGCTTTGGAAAGCTACGATTGCAGATCGGGATCCGAAGTCGTACGCATAATAGTTGTTAGACTTATCCAAGTGGGAGACTGTTGGATTAGTGTCTAAGTCCATAACTATTTTGGTATGTACTTGACCCGATGGTGCATGGTCCTTTTGGGTTGCCTTCACCAAAGCAACTTGATTGGAGAAATAAATAGAGAGAGAGGTTATTATGATTTATTAATATGTTATAAGAATAATATATTAAAGGCGAAATCATATTTGTTTAATTAATATTGGTCAATAATTAATTAAGAATTAATTTTATGATCAAGTGTAATTAATTAAACTAGAGGGGCTGAGTTGTAATTATGTGATAGTTACAACATAAGGTAAGGATTATCTTATATATATGTGAACGAATTTGAGGTGTAAATCCCTTGGAATTTGACTAGGATAAGGGTTTCTAAGACTTATCTTATGGTTGCTTGGTGGACAAGCAACTAGATAAGGATAAGGACTAAAACCCTAATCTTTACACCTATATAAACCCCCTAAGGCTTGTGAATTCGGCCAACCCTTCCCAAGAAGTCCTAAGGACGAATTCTAACCTCCCTCCTCTCTCTTTATACCTTCTCCACTTGCTTATGGTGTTTGTGAACCATTAGAGGAGTGACACTTGTGACTCTCAGCTTTCCAAGGTCAATTCAAGGAGGAATTGGATTGTTATTGCTATATAACAATCAAGGTATGTTCTTAAACCTAATTATATGTTAATATTGATTTCCATATGCTAGAATTAGGGTTTATAGTCTTGGATTCAAAGCATGTACAATAGAGAAACCTAGATCCAAGCATTAGGGTTTGTATGAGCACATAGGATGTCTTATGATCAAAAACCCATCAAATCCATGGTGATGTCCTCCCATTTCCACACGGGAATGTCTAACGGCTGCATCTTGCCGTGAGGCCTCTGGTGCTCCGCCTTGACCTTCCTACAGGTCAGGCACCTCTCAACATACCAAGCGACATCCCGCTTCATGCAGGGCCACCAATAATCGGGTCGAAGATCTCTATGTTGGAATAGTGTCTAAGGCTGTAACTATATTAGGCAAGTATTTGATCCGGTTGTGCATGGTCCTTTTGGGTTGCCTTCACCATAGCAACTTGATAGGATGATTTAATAAGAGAGAGTAAATATTATTAATATATTATGGGAATAATATAGTGAATAATATATTGTTATTTGATTAATATAAGTCGTAGAATTAATTAGAATTAATTTGGTGACTTAAAGAGATTAATTAAATAAAGGGGTATAAACTGTCAATTGTTTGATAGTTAAGCTTTAGACTGTAAATCCATTGGGATATGCTTTGGACGAATTCTAAGAGCTTTAGGATAGCTAAAATCGTCCATATGCTTATCTATGGAATGGATTTGGATAGCCTTAAGAGAAGATTATCCAATTAGGGTTTAGGTTGTAACCCTTAAGGAGTCTACAAGTATAAATAGACCCCATGGCATAGGGAATTCGAGATCTAACCTAAAGTAAGGAACCTCTGGTCGAAATTCCTCCCCTCTCCTCTCTCCTAAATCATTCTTCTTGCTATTGGTGTTTGTAAGCCATTAGAGGAGTGACATTTGTGACTTTAGAAGCTCCATGACCTCAAGATCAACAAGGAACTCAAAGGTATGATTCTAGATCTGTTTCAATGTTGTTATTTAACCTAATTAGTCATTAGAAGACTTGGATTCAAAGCATGTTTATTAGAAAGCCTAGATCCAAGCATTAGGGTTTTGCATGCGCACATAGGAAAGTTCTTATGGCTAAAACCCATCAGTGGTATCAGAGACTAGCTTGGTTTTCTTTAAATTGTTGCTTGATTAACTGAAACAAACCTGCAAAATTCGATTTTTAGGTTTCTGAGTCACTGACTCGGCGAGTCCCAAGGTGGACTCAGCAAGTCCCCTTGTGCACTCGGCGAGTCCAGGCGTCAGGAATGGCCAGATTCGGGATTTCGTTGTAATTATCTTATCTAAACTTACCTTAATCATTATAGATCAATCTAAATCCGATTTTTTGATATATATGACTATTATCTTGATCTAGTTAAAGGTGTTTATCAACTAATAAAATATTTAATTTCCTTATATGATAATTAATTAATTATTTTAATTATTTTGGTAATTATCCTTCAAAGAAATCTTGAATAAAATCAAATATAGATAATTAGGATATTAATTGTTAATTGTAATTATTTGTTATTTGATCCTCCATGTTTTAAATGTTTAAAACTTGCCCTCAAGTTTTGAAATTTATATTTGTGATTAAAAGTTTTAATTTAGACAACTTAAATTTCAAAACCCTAGATTTTAAAAGTTTTAAAATACAACCCTATACTAATATGATATTACTAGAATAATATATATATGTATAACTAAATGCTAGTCTTACCGTTAGTAGGCCTCATTCACGAAGCCAATCTATAAGGTGGGTATAAGGTTGCGGCCTATAAAATGGCGCTTAATGGGTGTACACTCACACCCACCGCTTGCTTGATTGGTGGAGGGTCATTAGCCGAACGGGTAGGATAGGGCAACCTCATCCTCTCATTAAAAGTATAATAAGAAATACAAAGTAACTACACATATTCTAAAATTTCCCAATCCTAGTTACTTTAGGAAAAGTGAATTGATGCAATCCCATGAAATTACACTTTGCACCTTGCTAAGATGTTAGTGGAGCGTGTGTGGTTTACCGGCACACTAATTGGTTCTAAGCAAAGGTGGCAAAGGGTGATTCATTGTATATCATAGTTCGATGGAGCGTGTGTGGTTTACCGGCACATCGAATAGGTGATCGTTACAATGAAGGCACCATGTGAATTTGCATGGTTATTCACACCCGCTTTGTGATCCTCGGCATCCCAGTCACAAACAAGAGGGGCATATCGAGATTTAAACATGCCATTGAATAGTTTCAATGAATCTCATCTGAACCTAGGAATTCTCAAAAACACTTAGGGCTAATAGTTTAGGTTTTGTGATGGAGAATTAGTGAATTGTCATTCACTTACCTTCAATTTATTTGCATGTTAGATTACGGCATCCCTTTTCTAATATGTAAATGTTATTGTTGGATCCTAGCCCTAATTTTCTTATTGGGTGATAATTAGGGATTCTTATTCTAATCTATCTTTGTCCTTTTCTAATTATAGATGTCGAACGCAAACAACGTTGCTGCTAGTTCTTTCACGTTGATGAGCCTTTGCCAAAAGGTCACCTTCGATGGAACGAACTTTAGCAAATGGATAAGATACATTCGCACCATTGCTCGCTATGAGGACAAGGAGTATGTCCTTGATGAGAAGCTCGAGAAAATCAACACCGAAATCGCTACTCCAGCCGAAATCACCGCCTTTGAAACTCATGAGCGAGATGCAACGAAGGTACATTGCATCATGATCGCTACCATGAACTCCGAATTCCAAAAGTCCTACGAGGACATGTACCCGTACGAGATGCACCAAGACTTATTGGAAAGGTACCACCAAAACGCGAGACAAGAGCGGTATGAGATTTTCACTAACATGATTTCCGCGAAGATGGGTCATGGAAAATCTCTTACCGTGCACTTGCAAAAGATGCAAAGGTATGTCGACCGCCTTCGCAAGTTAAATGTTGACTTCGAGGAAGACTTGGCGATCGACATGGTGCTTCACTCTTTGCCTCCGATGTACAACCAATTTAGGATGACCTACCACATGAACAAAGAAGAGGTCACCCTAAGAAAACTCCAAGGTCTCTTGAGAGTCGCTGAGAGCAACTTCAAGGACAAGTCTGTTGCACCTACTCCCAATCCGCCCGCTGCTCCTGTCTTGGCTATTGGTCAAGGAAAGGGAAAGAAGAGGAAAGCTTCATCGAAGAACTATCGCAAGGAGAAAGCCCGAGATGGTGCGTCTTCTAGTGGGACCAAATTTGATCCCGCTAAGCCCTGTCCTAACCCGAAGGAGGCAGAGTGCCACCACTGCCACAAGATAGGACATTGGAAGAGAAGCTGCCCAGATTACCTGCAAGCAATCAAAGAGGGAAAGATCAAGCCATCTTTCGCAGGTATATACACAATCAAATCTAACGATACAAATCATGCTATTTCTTGGGTTCTTGATACCGGTTGTGGTTATCACATTTGTTCTAATGTGCAGGGACTAAGAAGAAGTAGGGATGTGGAGCAAGGAAGGATCAATCTAATCATGGGGAACAGAAGATCGTCACTTGTAACCAAGATTGGAGTGTATTCTTTAGTGCTTAGGAATAGTTTGGTTTTAGATTTGAACAATTGTTGCTATTCGCCAGAAATGGCAAGAAACATCATTTCATTTCATGGTTTATATAGACAAGGATTTAGATTTTCTTTTAATAATGAGAATGGTTCTATTTTGGCTTATCTAAATGGTGTCTTTTACTTTGAAGCTATACCGTGTAATGGAATATATGAAACTGTTATGATTGTTGATAACTTAGGAAATGATGTTTTGAATATTGATTCTTCCACTAGTATGGATAAAGCATCCTTGTGGCATTGTCGTCTTGGACATGTCAACAAGAAACGCATAGCCCAACTCCAAAAGGATGGAGTGTTGGAGTCATTCGACCTTAGGGAAGATGACACATGCGAGTCTTGTTTACTTGGAAAGATGACTAAATCACCCTTCACGAGTACATGTGAAAGGGGCGAGGGTCTATTGGACCTAATACATACCGATGTATGTGGACCGTTTAGATCAACCACGAAAGATGGGAACCGCTTCTATGTGACTTTTACCGATGACTATAGTAGATATGGGTATATCTACTTAATTAAGCAAAAGTCAAACACCTTTGAAAAGTTCAAAGAGTTCAAGAATGAAGTGGAGAATCAATTGGGCAGGAAAATCAAGATGCTTCGATCCGATCGAGGAGGAGAGTACCTAAGTCTTGAATTCCACGATTATCTCAAGGAGTGTGGAATAGTTTCACAATTGACGCCTCCTAGGACACCACAGTTGAATGGTGTGGCAGAAAGGCGTAATCGAACCTTATTGGATATGGTTCGCTCTATGATGAGTCGTGCTTCACTACCTATCTCTTTTTGGGGGTATGCCTTAGAGACTGCCGCCCATATCCTTAACCGAGTCCCTACTAAGAAGGTTGCCAAAACACCTCACGAGATGTGGACAGGGAAAGCTCCCTCGTTGGCACATATCAAGGTTTGGGGTTGCGAGGCTTTCGTAAGACGAGATACTCACAACAAGCTTGAACCTCGAAGTGAGCGATGTATTTTCATCGGCTACCCGCAGACATCCTTTGGATATCTCTTCTATAGACCGAAGGACAATGTGGTCTTCGTTGCGAGGAGAGGAGTTTTCCGAGAGCGAGAACTCATAAGCCAAGGAGACAGTGGGAGGCAAATCGAGCTTGAAGAGATTCAAGAGTCGATAGATGAAGGAACCTCTACCGCTGGCACTCAACCCGAGGAGGAAACTCCGGTTGAACCGATTGACGAATCCTTACCTCTTAGACGTTCCGATAGAGTTAGAGTTCATCCCTAGTTTTATGGCTTTCATATTACTACCGAAGGGGACACGTATATTAGTGATGGTACACTAGTAAATCTTGATGAACCTAATAGCTATAAGGAAGCCATGGCAGGCCCGGAGTCTGCAAAATGGAAAGAGGCAATGGACAGCGAGATCCAATCCATGTATGATAACCAAGTTTGGAATTTGGTTGATTATGTGCCCGGACGTAAGACCGTTGGGTGCAAATGGATCTTCAAGAAGAAGACCGACGTGGATGGAAACGTGCACACATGTAAAGCGCGATTGGTTGCGAAGGGCTTTACTCAAACTCCTGGAGTTGACTATGATGAGACCTTCTCACCAGTTGCGAAGATTAAATCTATTAGAGTGATGCTAGCTATTGCCGCATTTCATGATTATGAGATTTGGCAAATGGATGTCAAGACCGCTTTCCTTAACGGGAAGTTGGCTGAGGATGTTTACATGGCTCAGCCAGAGGGGTTTGTGGATCCGAAGCATCCAAATAGAGTGTGTAAGCTTGAGAAGTCCATTTATGGACTTAAGCAAGCATCTCGCAGATGGAATCTTTGCTTCGATGAGAAAGTCAAAGAGTTTGGATTTGTACGAAGCAAAGACGAGTCTTGTGTATTTGTCAAAGCCAGTGGGAGTATAGTAAGCTTCCTCGTTCTATATGTCGATGGCATATTACTCATAGGAAACGACATCCCGACTCTGCAGGAGGTTAAGTCCTGGCTCGGGAAGTGCTTCGCTATGAAGGACCTCGGAGAGGCTTCTTACATTTTGGGAATAAGGATAGTGAGAGAAAGAAGTAAGAGACTAATTGGACTTAGTCAGAATACTTACTTAGAGAAGGTACTAAAACGTTTTAGTATGGAAAACTCAAAGAAGGGAGAACTACCGATACAAAGTAATGCCAAATTGAGTAAGACTCAAAGTCCGAGTACCGAAGCTGAGATAGCAGAAATGAGCCGAGTACCATACGCTTCCGCAGTTGGCTCAATCATGTACGCTATGACTTGTACTCGCCCTGATGTAGCCTTCTCTTTGAGCATGGTTAGCAGATATCAAGGGAATCCTGACAAAGCACATTGGATTGCGGTGAAGAATATCCTTAAGTACCTTCGGAGGACGAAGGAATGGTTCTTAGTCCTCGGAGGGAGTGATGACTTGAAGGTGCGAGGGTATAGTGACGCCAATTTTCAGACCGACAGGGACAATTACCGTTCGCAGTCGGGCTGGGTCTTCACCCTAAATGGAGGAGCAGTAACATGGAAGAGTTCCAAACAAGAGACCGTAGCTGATTCAACGTGCGAATCAGAGTACATTGCAGCGAGCGAAGCGTCGAAGGAGGCAATATGGCTAAAGAACTTCATCGGTGATCTTGGAGTCGTACCTGCCATAAATGAGCCAATGGAGATTTTCTGTGATAACGAAGGCGCGGTTGCCTTGACCAAGGAACCGAGGGATCATGGTAGATCAAGACATATCGACAGAAAGTATCACTTCATTAGACATCGTGTAGAAGAAGGACAACTCGTAGTGAAGAGGATATCATCAGAAGATAACCCAGCAGATCCGCTTACGAAGGGACTGAGTAGGGTTAAGCACTTGCAGCATGCTAGGAGCATTGGGCTGAAGGATGATATTAGCATAGATTAGATAGTATTAGAAACGTGTAATAGATAAATGTAATTGACATTTGATGATTAAATAAAGGAGTTTTATTTATGAGTAATGTTACTATCTTATGTTAATTGTTTGACTATTGTTTCACTTTGCATGTTTTGACTTCTAGAATAATTGAAATTATTAGGAATAATAGAATTGTTCAAATTGTCCACAATCGTTCATATGTTGGAAGTAGATATGAATGAAGATTGTCATGAATTGGTGTGTAGATTGTCTAAATGGTGTTAGACATAGCAAAGGGTTGCTGCAACGTTCATGAGTGCTTATGAACTAGTTTTGAGCATTGGAATAAACCCACGCTTGCTGGAATCACCTTATGGAATAAGATATAAAAGGGTGATCGCAAGACGATAATATCATATAGTCTTAAAACCTAGATATATGGTTTGTTATTTGTTAATTGGTTGTACATTGATAATGCGAAAACGCATCAGTAACTCGGTGTTATAAAACGCATTGTTGTGTATAGTTGGTTAATGAATAAGTAAATGCATATAAGTCGAAGTTTATCTGTAACTTTTATCTAAGAAGGTAAAAGCGATATCTCGCCCGCTCGATGATTTGATTTGACTTATGTGCCGGGCCCGGTCAGAACTGAATTGATGTGTTCGATTAAGTTCTATGTCAAATAAATCAGAAATCAAGAAACCTAAATGCTTGACTAACCATTCCATAGGATTGTCAGCATGATATCTAACAGAGGACTGTACGTTCCCTTATCTAAAGGACAAGATTGATTAGATCAGAGTTGACAGCATCTTTGAGAGCTACGATTGCAAACTGAATTGTACTTGTATAGTTACTAGACTTATCCAAGTGGGAGACTGTTGGAATAGTGTCTAAGGCTGTAACTATATTAGGCAAGTATTTGATCCGGTTGTGCATGGTCCTTTTGGGTTGCCTTCACCATAGCAACTTGATAGGATGATTTAATAAGAGAGAGTAAATATTATTAATATATTATGGGAATAATATAGTGAATAATATATTGTTATTTGATTAATATAAGTCGTAGAATTAATTAGAATTAATTTGGTGACTTAAAGAGATTAATTAAATAAAGGGGTATAAACTGTCAATTGTTTGATAGTTAAGCTTTAGACTGTAAATCCATTGGGATATGCTTTGGACGAATTCTAAGAGCTTTAGGATAGCTAAAATCATCCATATGCTTATCTATGGAATGGATTTGGATAGCCTTAAGAGAAGATTATCCAATTAGGGTTTAGGTTGTAACCCTTAAGGAGTCTACAAGTATAAATAGACCCCATGGCATAGGGAATTCGAGATCTAACCTAAAGTAAGGAACCTCTGGTCGAAATTCCTCCCCTCTCCTCTCTCCTAAATCATTCTTCTTGCTATTGGTGTTTGTAAGCCATTAGAGGAGTGACATTTGTGACTCTAGAAGCTCCATGACCTCAAGATCAACAAGGAACTCAAAGGTATGATTCTAGATCTGTTTCAATGTTGTTATTTAACCTAATTAGTCATTAGAAGACTTGGATTCAAAGCATGTTTATTAGAAAGCCTAGATCCAAGCATTAGGGTTTTGCATGCGCACATAGGAAAGTTCTTATGGCTAAAACCCATCACTCTATACATCTTCGTCGCCCCTGGGTGGATAGAAAATCGAGACTTATGAGCCTCATCCATCAACACCTGTCATACTCCTCCCCACTACGGTACCCACACTCTCCCATGAAGTGTCAGCAATCCCCGACTGTCATAATCAAACGAAGATGCTCGTCCCACTATCCTCTCACACTTCTGCCTCTCCTCCTTGAGGCCCTCGACCTGAGCCTCCCTGATCCGTTCCAATAACGGAGTAATCACTGTCATCCTCAAACACAAATCTCTGATAGGGGTTACCGACACTTTGCGGCTTAGGGCATCGGCCACCACGTTGGCCTTCCCTGGATGGTAAAGGATCTCACAATCATAATCCTTCAGCACATCTAACCACCTCCTCTGCCTCATGTTCAGACTCGGCTGATCCATAAGGTACCTCAAACTCTTGTGATCCGTGTAGATAGTACAACGGACCCCATAAAGATAATGCCTCCAAATTTTGAGGGCAAACACAACCGCCCCTAGCTCTAAATCATGGGTAGGATAGTTAGCTTCGTGAGGCTTCAACTGTCTCGAGGCGTAAGCTATCACATGACCTCGCTGCATCAACACTGCTCCCATACCTGTGATTGAGGCATCACAGTAGACTACGAAGTCCTATACTCCCTCTGGCAAGGTAAGGATCAGAGCCTCGCACAACCTCTGCCTGAGGGTCTCGAATGATGCCTGCTGCTCAGGCCCCCAACGAAATACCACCGACTTCTTGGTCAGTCGGGTGAGCGGTACTGCTATCTTGGAGAAATCCTGAATGAATCTCTGGTAATACCCTGCCAACCCTAGGAAGCTCTGAATCTCAGATGGAGACTTCGGGACCTCCCACTGCATCACGGCCTCTATCTTGGCCGGATCCACCAGAATACCCTTCTGGTTGACGAGGTGACTAAGGAACTGCACCTCGCGCAACCAGAAATCACACTTGGAGAACTTTGCGAAAAGTCTCTCCCTCCTCAAAACTTCCAGCACCTCCCTCAGGTGCTCCTCGTGCTGCTCCTACGTCTTGGAATATACCAAGATATCATCTATGAATACTATCACTGACCGATCCAACATCGGCCTGCACACGCGGTTCATGAGATCCATGAACGCGGCTGGGGCATTGGTGAGCCCAAATGGCATCACCACAAACTCATAATGACCATACCTAGTCCTGAAAGCAGTCTTCTGCACATCCTCATCCCTAACCCGCATCTGATGATACCCGGAGCGTAGATCGATCTTGGAGAACCAAGACGCTCCCTGAAGCTGGTCAAACAAATCATCTATCCTCAGAAGTGGGTAACGGTTCTTCACCGTCACCTTATTCAACTCCCGATAATCTATACACATACGATGCGACCCATCCTTCTTCCTCACAAACAGGATAGGCGCTCCCCAAGGTGAACTGCTCGGCCGGATGAAACCCTTGTCTAGCAGCTCCTGCAGCTGCGTAGACAACTCCTGCATCTCAGGGGGAGCTAGACGATACGGTGCCTTGGCTATCGGAGCCGCACCAGGAATCAGGTCGATCCCAAACTCAACCTGCCTCTCAGGAGGTATCCCCGGTAAATCCTCGGGAAATACATCCGGGAAGTCTCGCACTATCAGAACATCATCAACTGTCGTCTTGCCCTTCTCCCGGGCATCCAAGACATAAGCTACATAACCAGCGCAACCCTGCTGAAAGTAGCGCCTCGCCCTTGCAGCGGAACAAAAGGTCGGTCCGCGCTGGGGCCTCTCGCCCTGAATCACTAACTCTCCCCCACTGGGAGTGCGGACCCTCACTAGCTGAAGCTCACAATCAATCACCGCCCCATTGGGGCTTAGCCAATCCATGCCCACAATAACCTTATTCCCTCGCAGGGGAATAGGAACTAGGTCCACTGAGAACTGCTCATGAAACAACTTAAGGGAACACCCTCTATGCACTCTGCCGACCCTCACGGTCCTGTCATCTGCTATCTCAACCTCTAATGGACAATCCAGCTCCCCTGGAGCTCTGCTAAATCTCTTGCTAAGCGCAAGCGATACGAATGATCGGGTAGCCCCCGAATCGAATAATACCATAGCAGAAATGTCGTTCACAGAGAACGACCCTATATAAAACATACAATCATAAACAATAATCAATTAATAAAATAAAGAGATGAAGGGAAGATACATACCTGTCACCACATCAGGAGTCGCTCGCGCCTCCTCTGCTGTCATCTGAAATGCTCTACTCTTCGCCACTGGCACCTCAGCTCGGCCCTGCTGGCCATCTGTAATCCTCAAAGTAGCAGGGGCAGGTGCAACCAACTTCCCTACTGTAGCTAAACTCGGACACTGGGACTTTTTGTGTCCCCTCTGATTGCACTGAAGGCAAATCAGATCTGATGCTGCAACAACAGTAGCAGGGGCCGTACAATCCCTGCTCAAATGCCTAGTCCGACCGCACTTGAAGCAGCCGGAACTCCCTGCCTTGCACACCCCATCGTGCATCTTCCCACACCTGCCACATCGACTGTGGCTCGGCTGGGACCTGGACCTGTGATCAGAAACCTTGGGCTTTTTGCCCGAACTGCCTGAACCCGAAACCGCCTCCGGTTTCCTCTTCTTCTCCATCTCGAGATCAATCTCCCTCTCTCGAGCCTTAGCAATCATGTCGTCCAACGTTTTACAGCTGGACCGGCTCACAAACTGGCGGATATCGCTCCGCAACATCTCATGATAACGGGCCTTCTTCATCTCCTCATCGGCTGCATACTGAGGAACAAGAAGAGCCCTCTCCCTGAACTTGGCGGTGATCTCCGCCACGGTCTCTGTAGTCTGGGTGAGGTCCTGAAACTCTCTGGCTAACTGTTGCACCTCAATAACTGGTGCAAACTCAGCCCTGAACCTGGTAGAGAAATCAGCCCAGGTCATGGCATCCAATGCTGCATCATCTCCCATAGTATGTCCGACCTCCTCCCACCAATCCCGTGCCCTGTCCTTCAGAAGACAGGACGCCAATCTGACCTTGTCCCCCTCGGGACACCTGCTAGTGCGGAATGCGTTGGCCACATCCGCCAACCATCTAGTACTCGCTATAGGGTCCCGTGCCCCATGATAGTCTGGAGCTCCACATGCCCTGAACTCCCTGAAAGTAAGTGTGCGCGACCCCATCATGGCCGCCACCTCGGCACGGAAGGTGCCCAATCTCTCATCCATCAGCTCTAGGATCCCCTCCTTGATCGAACCGAAGATCACAGGAGTCTGCTCTAAAATGATACGAGTAATCTCTGAAGAAAGAAACTCTCTGGTCTGCTCATCCATGTGCTCGTTTCCCGAGCCTGATCCTGATCCCTCCCCGGCACCTCCACTGCCGGCTGCTGTCCTCGGACGTAAAACCACCATACTGAAACACATCATAGCAATATCAGAAAACTGAATTATCTCAAGGGATCATTGATACTACTACTAGCTTCCTGGTCTTGTCTCGGCCTTCCTTGATTCGAGTACGGATCCTCTGCTTTCAGTAGTACGGGCCCATACTACCTTCCACATCTATCCGTACTTTCCTCAAGAACCGCCTTGACTCCACCAAGTCACTTCTACTACTACTGATCTCTGCTACTCTCATCCTAGGCTTCCCCTAGGGAAATCGCTGACTCCACTCATACCAGTCCTCAGCTGTCGAAGGCCTCCTTGTAATGTTGATTAGCCACCACTTGAATACCATCACATATAATGAGGCTCAGATAATCCTTCGAGTAAAAGACTCGTCCCTAAAACGGTTGGACTCAGACAAGAGCTGCGCAATAGGGCCAAATCCAGCACTCTGAGATTATTCAACCCTGATCACATGTGATGTGGCGTATTCACCTAATGGCTAACTCCCACCACTCAGAGTCCCACAAAGCACAAAGCAAGCAGCATTCGGATAAGGGAAACATACTCAGGCAAAACTATTCTCATAACGAGAAGCTACTCTAGCATACAATGCTAAGCTCGCGCTACCAGGCATAACCTAAACAGGCTATCCTATTGCTGTTTACTCAATACTAGCATGCAATTCTCATAAAGCTGTAACACATAAAGCAGGCACATAAGGCATCCTCCTAGATCCTTAGTCCTATACTAGCATGATGTTCTACTGAAGCTGAAACAATTAATCATAATAATAAAACTTGTATTGGTAATTTGGGAGTACTTACTTGAGCTCGGCTGATCGCATGCACCACACCCTTATCTTGTTTAAAAAAATTCTTTTCTTTCTAAGTGCTTTTCAAAATCTCATTCGAAAACATTTTTCTTTTTGAAAATCTTTTTATCTTTCCCTTAGTTTGAGTTCAGATGCACCCGGAGGTGTATCTGAATCCCTCAAACCAGGGCTCTGATACCAACTTGAAACGAACCAAAAAAATACGACCCGAAAATTTCATTTTTAATATAACCATAATCATAAAACGAAGTATATCATAATAAAACCATGCGTTGCAAATCTCAAAAACCATACTAAAATACAAATGAGAAAACGGTGTCATGACTGTATCAAAACATATATAAGATAACTGATCAACTCCCAGGATAAAAACTGTGGCTGTGGTGTGTGCGATGCCATCATCCCGAGCCCTTCCCTCTGCTTGCGGAAGTACCTGAAACCAAAACTGAAACTGTAAGCACAAAGCTTAGTGAGCTCCCCCAAACTACCACATACCACACAAACATATAAAGCACATACTGGGCCTTGCCCACTGCATCGGACCGAAGTCCGGCTAACCGGGGCCTTGCCCCCTACATCGCACCGGAGTCCGAAGCTGACTGGAACATCGGACCGAAGTCCGAAGCTGACTGGGATCTTCGTCCCCTACATCGAACCGAGTCCGAAACTGACTAGGACATCGGACCGAAGTCCGAAGCTGATTGAGACATCGGACCGAAGTCCGAAGCTGATTGGGACCTACGTCCCCTACATCGGACCGGAGTCCGAAGCTGACTGGACCTCTGTCCCCTACATCGGACCGAAGTCCGAAGCTGACTGAACATAGCATAACCATATCAACTGGCATAAACACATATCCTGTCTGAACCACGAAGGCATCAAACATACTAACTACTACATCAGATCGGGGTCCGAAGCTGACTGCTAGCTAAACGGGCCGGCATTGTGGCCTTAGACCCGTTACTACTGGAAGGAAACTCACCTCGTGAACTGGCTGCTGTGTGAATGGCTCTGGAAGCTAACTGCTGTTGCTCCGGTATCTCCCCGGCTACAAGGCCATAAACACACTCAATCAAATACTAAACACTGCACTGGGGTAAAATGACTCTTTTACCCTTGGTCAAAGTCAACTCTCCCGGTAAAAGTCAACCCACAGTTGACCTGACTCGCCGAGTTGGGCCACCAACTCGCCGAGTCTCTAATCTCATTTCACAACCCCACTCGTGGCTACTCGTCGAGTATGGCATCGACTCGACGAGTACTCTCTCTATCCCAGAACTCAGACAATCTTCATCCGACTCGCCGAGTCATATGAACAACTCGACGAGTTGTTCTTGAGCTTAAGAAGATTGCCTTAGACTCGCCGAGTTGTATGAACAACTCGCCGAGTCCCTCCATTACTGAGTCTACTCTCCGACTCACTGAGTCCACTCTACTACTCACAGGCTTCCACTCGTCATCACTCAAAAGGGGAAAAACAGGGACTCGCGACTTGACTCGCCGAGTCGTTCTTCTGCCTCGCCGAGTCGTTTGCATGCAGCAACTCAAAACTCGATTCTGCTTGAATCCAGTGTATAAAACTAATAGATCTGGACTCCCTTAACTCGATTAGCACGTAAAGATTCTATCTTTACGTGCCCATATGCATCCATGAAGCTAAAATGGCTCAAAAAGCATAATAAAGGCTACATCTAGGGTTTTCATGCAAGATAACTTCAAAAAGGCAATATATCTGGGCTCTACAACTCCTAAATGAACAGATCTAAGGATATCTCGACATAATAGGGCATCCATACAATCATAAGGCTTGAGAGAAGCATCAAACTAGATCTAGAAGAGTTATAATGGAGGTTAAAAGCATAAAACAAGAGGGAATCCGAAGAATACCTCAAAGAACTCTGATTTGCCCTTGGATATTTGCTCTACACCTCTTCTCCTTGCTCCTTTCTTCTTCTCCTTCTTCAAGCCTTCAAAATTTAACACAAGAACACTTAGATCACTCAGGGATGGATTAGGGTTTTCTCACAGCTTTCTGAGGGTGAAGGACGCGAGATTGGGGGCTATAAGGTGGATTAAATAGTGAGCAACCTGGGGATTTAGGGTTTCTCCCAGGCAGGCAGACTCGCCGAGTCCCGAATATGGACTCGCCGAGTCGCCGACTAACACGTGCTCGAAATCCCGTCCCTACTCGGCGAGTCAGGCTATGAACTCGTCGAGTCCCTCTTGCAAACTTCTAATTAAATACTATGGAATCATCATACCGGGGACGGGTCGTTACAAGGTGGGGGTCGTTACACTTATTGGGCGGGGCCCATCATTTGTTAATTTATGTATGGTATGTGGTTTTTTGGGGAACTCATTAAGCTTTGGGCTTACGGTTTTCAGTTTATGTTTCAGGTACTTCCGGATCGAAAGGGAAGAGCACAGGATGATTGTAGAGCACACACCACCTTTTTCCACCTTTTGAGATTTACTATGATATGTTTTGATGTAGTGACATAATTTGGTCTTTTGGGGTTGTATGAAAATTCTTAGATTAATGTTTTTATTAAGTTAAAATGAAATTTTTGGGTCTTATTTTTGGGACGTTATATAGTATGTCCAATAAGTGCTTAACTCAAGGTCTTAATCCATTAAGACCTTCTAAATGATGCATGGGGCAAAACTAACCACTTGGAATCCATTTTTATGACTCAAGACCCTTCCAAGGGTTTGAAAGGGCAACTTAATGGGTCAATAACGTGTTTTGTTCATGAATCATCATTTTGGGACAAAAAAGTAACTTAATAGAGCAAAAGCCTAGATCTACAAGATAAAGGGGGTAAAAATGCAAGCTTTATACCTTCAAGATGTTCCAAACCAAGTAGCAACCCCAGATCAAAGCTGCACTTCAACTCTAACATCTGTACACCACCTTCTTCTTTCTTCCAAACCACACCAAATCTCACTTAAGGCTTAAAGTTTCTTTTCTTTCGCTCTAGGGTTACTTGGGGGTCGATATTGCAGATGGAGGTTGAGTAAGAAGAGGTTTTGAGTCTATAATGTTTCTTAAATATTAACCAAAGCCCTAAAATTAGGGTTTGCATGCCACCCTCATACGTCCAATATATGAAGTGTACGCCCGACGTACTAAGGCGCGCCTTAGTACGCTTAGCTTACACACACATCGCCTTAGTACGCTTAGCTTACACACACATACGCATGACGTACTTCTCCGACCTAATTTCCACCAAAAGCCACTTTGGGCCCCTTTTCACTATTTCTCAACTTATAGACCAAAATGCAACATACAAAAATCATAAAGCCCAAGATTAGAAGTACCTTAACATCGGGATGTTACATGTTCAACATGCGAGTACGCCCAACGTACCAAGGGAGTACGCCTCGCATACTCACTCTGTGGTGACTCGGTTGGGTTGACTCAGTTGACTTTGACCAGTTTGACTTTGACTTTGACCAAATTTGTCTGTGATGTGAGTTTTCTCACTGTACTTACGGGGTGAAGGCACCAAGGCCGACTCATTGGATTAGATATCCTGTTATGTGATAGTATGTCATCGTGTTGTAGTGATTTGTTAGATCGGTATCCTGGTATATAGGATGATGTCACGCTTAGTGATCCGTAAGATCCGTCTGATTGCTTGTTGACTGGTTATATGTATGTTTATATGCTATGTATATGTCGGCATGTTGTGTGTGGTTGGGTTGAGGCGGACCAGTGTAGACTGAAGGCCAAGAGACCCAGTGTGACATCCCCAAAATCACGGCCAGAAAAGACCGGTTTCATTTATGCTTTTTTAAAATAATTTCAGAGTAAATCCATTGATTTAAAAGAGTTGCGGAATTTATCCCCAAAACAAAACATGATAAAATAAAGTTTATCAAAGCATTTCTTAAATAAATGTATTTTCATTATATATCAAAACTCGGGATGTCATGTTCCGATACAAACACAAAAGCATAAACAATAAAACATAGACCTTACACAGTTTTACACAACTACTAGTCTATAAACAAAAACATCTTCACAAGTTCTCCAACTTATGCCATCGCGCCACTACCTCTAATACAAAGAAACTGAGTGGGTCAGGCTTGGAAGTCTGGTGAGCATATAGGGTTTTCAACCCAAAATAAATAATTATATTTAATTTCACCAACCATCAATAACCCAATTACCCATTCCCGTTATCCTCACTTTACGTCCCTATGACAACAACTATTACAAGGGACCTAATCTAGGATTTTCATCGGGACGGACAATACTGCAAAGGGGTTTCCTCAGCAACGAATGTCCTAAGGCAACCATGAGGGGGATAGAATACAAAAAAATGAACACCTAAGTTCACCAACACCTACATGTTATGAGCCTGCCAGCATTCCATAGGACAGTCTAGAAAGAGTTTGTGGTCGTCATCCATATTCTGCTGAATGAGTAGGTCACAATCACATCGAGGCCTCTCATTATTTTTATTTCATCACACATCACTATCTACCCATGTTCTACCTAACATATATGTAGATAAAATATAAATATATATACAACATAAAACATGTATAAAACATTCAACCGATACTCATTTCAAATAACACATAACATATAAACACATGACACGTATTTTATGGAAATACTTCGTATTTATATGTTAGAAGAAAGTAACTACACACTCATTTGATCAGAAGATGATCGGACAACACTACGGCTCTAAGAGTAGTATTTCTTCGGTGAAACCGAGAGATCTTCACAAAAACCGGGCTTTACGCGGGCATAGTTTCGGCTCATAAACTTTACTTCTCTGGATCTTCGGGGCTTTGAGACTTGCTTCGGGTCTCGGGATTGATACCGGGGCTTCAAGTGTATAAATTGCCAAGAAATAGAAAGATAAGGGGTGAAAGAGAAGAATTTGAGCAACCAAGATCGGCTGCCCTCGAGATCTATTTATAGGGTGCTGGGCACTGGATTACGCTGGGTGTAATCAAAGTTTACGCGAGGCGTAACACCTCGTCGACATGTACGCTGGGCGTACTCCTGGTACGCGGGGCGTACCGGGTGGATCAGATCGTCTGCGTCACAGATTCGGGTATTATCCGAATAAATAATTTTATTTATATATTTAAATTATTTAAAAACTTCAAAAAATCATATCTTCATCATACGAGCTCCGTTTTCGACGTTCTTTATATCCACGCGTAAGTGAGACTAAGCTCTATAATTTTAGTTTAGACTCCGTCGGCTAATTTTGATTTATTTTTATTATATTATTTTTAGTAAGCCGGGACAGGAAAACTCCGTTAGAAATTCTTAACATCTTCATCCGACGTCCGTTTTTGTCTGTCTTTTCACTGTTGGAATACTATCGACGGGATCTTCGATTCTCGTTTAGATTGTTTCAGCCAAATATCACTCGATCTCTATTTCGAGATTTAGGCTGTATACTGCTAAGTCAAAACTTCGAAAAATCATATACGAAGTCAGATTTAGACGTTATTCTTATGCACGCTCTTGGTTTAACTTATTCTACGACTTCCGTTTAGATCACTAAGGCTAAATATCGCTCTATCGTAAATTCACTATTTAAGTCACGCAGTGTCGCGTCGGTTCTGTCGCGAAACTTCGACATGTCATAACTTCTTCGTTATAACTCGGATTTCGGCATTCTTTATATATTCGGAAACCTTGCCACGACCACTACCACATCCTTTATAAATATCGGGTTTATCTAAGATTTCATTTTGACGCTTATTTTTATTCTTAATTCATTTATGTCACACAATTAAGCACAAAACACATAATACTCAAATAATACGTCTTTATTATTTCAAAATGGGTTACAAAGGTTAACCTAGACTATTACATGGTCATTAATGCCAAGCCCAGAAACACGGGTGTTACACCCAGGACGTCCCGGATAGACTACAGGTCTGAGAGGCATACCGGTCAAGCCGAAGGCCCAGAGAACGGTCCATATAGGTTGAAGGCCCGGTGAGGCGTTCCAGTCATGTTGAAGGTTCTGTGAGCGTTCCAGATAGTCTATAGGCCGGTGCGGCGTTCCAGTCAGGCTGAAAGCTCTGTATGTATGTTGTTTGTTATTATGTTTATGTGGTGGTACTTTGAGGGAACTTACTAAGCGTTGTCTTGCAGATTTTGGGTTATGTTTCAGGTACTTCGGATGACTGCGAGAAGGCGAAGGCCTAATTGTACGCATCCTCTTATTATGACTTATGATTTTGGAAGACTCTGATGTTTGGAAAAAATGTTTTGAAAACTATGATTTGTAAACAATTTATGAAATTGGGTTGATTTTAAAAGTTTAAATTTATTGTGATTTTTATGGGTGTTACAACTTCTAACTCAGATTGATCATTGACTTTGATGAATCTAACAAATGCAAATCGTTTTCCTAAGTTAGATAACTTTCGAGCAATATAGACATAAGAAACATGCCCATATTGCTCACAGATTGACCAGAGTTTCTTAGAATCAACATCCGGAGGGAAATTGGTAAAATAAAATGGAGCAGAAACCTTATCAACATTCCATGCACCGTTCTTTTTATTGCCATTCTTCAAATCCCACTTTTCATTCCGCACTATCTGTTCGCACTCATGACTGATGATAGGAAGCACTCACCGAACTCTTCCAGAACTCTAAACAACAACTATCGGACAAAGGATGATACATCAGACAAAACTAGAAGCCTAGACGGGGGAAACAAACAAAATTGGACGAAACAGGGGTTAACTGACCAATGTTTGATCTTGCGGGAAGAGGAGCCCGATATCGCTGGTTAGGTTATAAATTATATATAGAATTGCTGCCTTAAGTGGCGTTTAAAAAAAACAATGACTTGTCATGTCTCTTAAAGCTTGAGGTGTGAACTCGTTGACAAATCACGTCTCATATTATTTAGATCGTAATTAATAGATTATTTTATGTTATAATGACTATTTTTTAAAACTAAAATACTCTAATAAATAATAATTAAATAAAACTAAATCGTAATAACTTTTATTTTTACTTTTAACCCTTAAATTTATATAAGAAAACGTTTATAGCATCAAACAATAAATTGTTAATAAAAGGGGGAAAATTCTTTTTTTTTTTTTTTTGGTTAGATTCACAAGATTGGGTGTAGGGTGTTTCATCGTGTTTTCAGTAGACCCTCACTCACGCCCAATACCCACTCGCAAGTCGTTCAAGTCTTCCTTGATGGAGACTTCTAGAAAGAGAGTCCTTTCTTTCCACGTCGTATGAGGTAATTTCACCCAATCAAACACTGCCACGTAACACCAATCTGCAAAAACAGCCGTTAGATCTTCCACGTTGGCATCACCAACCCTCATCTCACCCTTCATTCCTCGTGTCCTCCCTTTCTCTCTCTCTCTCTCACACACTCCCTCTTCACTGCTTCCCCAGTATAAAATATATTTGCCGAAGCAAACGAAGAGCATTTCGAAACCAAATCTCATAAAACCCACCCAAAATATTAAGAGTAGATCGAGAGAGATCGCAATGAGGAAGTGGACTCTTCCGTCCGTTTTGTTTCTGATATGTCTCCTCTTTCTTCTTCCAGATCAAGGTACGTTTTTAGGGTGTACTTTGTACTTCTACCATTTAGTTGTTAATGTATCTTTAGATTCTGTGCGGAGCTTATTTAATTTTGTGTTCATTCGATTTCCATGTATTTAGTAACACATTAAAAGGTTTGTAATGGAAACTGGGAAGTGTATCGTGAAGAGTTTAGATTTGTTGTATACTATGTAACATGTTAACCATTTTAAATTATGTTCTACTTATCTGATCACTGTTCTGCTAAATTTTTTATTATCGTAACTCAAATCGTTGATCTAGGTTCTGTAATTTAACCTATGCGTTTGTTTGTAAATTGCGAGCGCTTATGCGGATCAATAGGTTCTGTGATGTTTGAACTATACACTTTAAGGAAGTCGTATGATGTAGCGTAATGGAGGTTTCTCAACTAAATTGAGGCTTAGAATATATTGCTTTGATGAACAAAGCTATGATATCTGCTACTAAGGAGGTGTTATCATAGTTATGTGACATTATTTAACAACTAAGCTTCGAATTGAAGAAAAAGCACGATTTAGCTAAAACAATTTCAAATAAACGAAAGAATGATCAGTCATTCGCTCTATTTTTAGAGTGTTTAGGATATAAGGTCGTGCAAGATGATTTGTTGAATATTATGCTCTAGAATTTCAAAGTGTTTCTCAATGTCTCCTGAATGTGGTCTAATAATGTTTTTGTTTTTGCTTTATATAGGTCCAAAGTTACATGCGAATGCTGAAGCTGATTCAGATAAATTAGTGGATCCACCCAAGATTGAAGATAAGCTTGGTGCTGTTCCACATGGTTTGTCTACTGATTCGGATGTCGCCAAGAGGTTTGCTTATCCTTTTTTTTGCATGATTTCCAGTATACCTAATTCATTCATGTGGTGTTTGAAAGCATGGCATCCATCCATTGACTTTACAACATAACAAACACTTTTGAATTTAGCCAGTATTTGGTACTGTTGAATAGATTAATTCTTTCATTTCATATAAATAAACAATGCATTGCCTTACTATTAATCATTTTCAGGGAAGCTGAGTCAATGTCCAGGAAAAGCCTCCGCAGCAATGCTGAGAAGTTTGAGTTTCAAGCTGAAGTATCTCGGCTTATGGACATCATTATCAACTCTCTTTACAGCAACAAAGACATTTTCTTGAGGGAAATAATCTCCAATGCATCTGATGTAAGTTTCCATCTTCATTTTTCCTTTTTGTGAAACCTAATTTTGGTACAACAAATCTAATTGTAGTTTCGCATTCTTCTTTCTTCTTTCTTTAGGCTCTGGACAAAATTAGATTCCTTTCTCTTACTGACAAGGAGGTGTTAGGTGAAGGTGATGACACCAAGCTTGAGATCCAGGTTTGTATATCCTTTATTTTTTCTTCATTTTAATCTTTTTCTTGGAATTCTGAAAACTAATACATGTAATAACATGCAGATTAAGTTAGATAAAGAAAAGAAAATCCTTTCCATCCGTGATAGAGGTGTGGGTATGACAAAGGAGGATCTAATCAAGAACTTAGGAACAATTGCCAAGTCTGGAACTTCAGGTATTGTGTTTAAACAGACATAAGAGCATTTACTTTTTGTATTTTTAAATTATTTAACACTGTTCTTATACTCTGTTCTTGTGTTAGCTTTTGTGGAGAAAATGCAGACAAGTGGAGATCTTAATCTCATTGGTCAATTCGGTGTTGGGTTTTACTCTGTATATCTTGTTGCTGACTACGTTGAAGTCATCAGCAAACACAACGATGACAAACAGTATGTCTTCATGGTTTTTATCCCATTATAATTGATTTATTTAGATTCCATTTTAGTTTTTTTTTAACTAACTTATAACTTTTTAGGTATGTTTGGGAGTCAAAGGCTGATGGGGCATTTGCAGTTTCTGAAGATACATACAATGAGCCACTTGGTCGTGGAACTGAAATTAGATTGCACTTAAGGGAAGAAGCTGGAGAATACCTTGAAGAGTCAAAATTGAAGGATTTGGTGAAGAAATATTCTGAATTTATCAACTTCCCAATTTACCTTTGGGCTACCAAAGAGGTTGATGTTGAAGTCCCTGCTGATGAAGATGACTCCAGTGAGGATGAAGAAAAACGTATGTTTTTAACTTCTTTTAAATAAATTACATCATACTTGTAACTTCCATCTTCTAATATACATTTTTTTTTGACAAATTTATCAGCAGAATCAACAGATGGGGATGAAGAGAAGGAAGAGGAAGACTCTGAAGATGAACAAAAACCAAAAACCAAAACCATTAAAGAAAAAACCTTCGAATGGGAACGTTTGAATGATGTTAAAGCTATTTGGTTGAGAAGCCCAAAGGAAGTAACCGAAGAAGAATACACAAAATTCTATCACTCTCTTGCCAAGGTAATCATCCATTCCATTCCATTCCTTTGTGATTCCATTCCATCATACCAAATAGACTCAAAGGATGTTGTTTCTGTATGACAGGATTTTGGTGATGAGAAGCCAATGGCATGGAGTCATTTCAATGCAGAAGGTGATGTTGAATTCAAAGCTGTTCTTTTTGTCCCTCCAAAAGCTCCTCATGATCTATACGAAAGCTACTACAATTCAAACAAATCTAACCTCAAGCTTTACGTTAGAAGAGTATTCATCTCAGATGAATTTGATGAGCTTCTACCCAAATATCTAATGTTCTTAATGGTATATAACAACATACTTCACCTCTCTACTAATCAATTAACCAAAATCATCTCCAAACTTATTACTCTTATTTTCTTTCAATCAGGGTCTTGTTGATTCCGACACTTTACCACTTAATGTCTCACGAGAAATGCTTCAACAACACAGCAGCTTGAAAACAATCAAAAAGAAACTCATCAGAAAGGCCCTTGACATGATCCGTAAACTTGCTGAAGAAGACCCCGATGAATCCCATGATAAAGACAAGAAAAGTACAGAAGTGGAAGAATCAAAGGAGAATGATGAGAAGAGAGGTCAATACACAAAATTCTGGAATGAATTTGGAAAGTCAATAAAACTCGGAATCATTGAAGATGCAGCAAACAGAAACCGTTTAGCAAAACTCCTCAGATTCGAAACGTAAGTAAAATGGAATATCATTATTTCATTTTCTAAAAATTGATTTAATTATTATTATATTATACTATTACAGAACAAAGTCAGATGGGAAGCTGACATCACTGGATCAATACATCTCAAGAATGAAATCTGGACAGAAAGACATCTTCTACATCACAGGAAGCAGCAAAGAGCAGCTTGAAAAATCCCCGTTCCTAGAACGCCTCAAGAAGAAAAACTTTGAAGTGATTCTGTTCACAGATCCTGTGGACGAATACTTGATGCAATATTTAATGGATTTCGAAGACAAAAAATTCCAAAACGTGTCAAAGGAAGGTTTGAAACTCGGCAAGGATTCAAAGGATAAAGAAGTGAAAGAGTCGTTTAAAGAGTTGACAAAATGGTGGAAGGAAGCTCTTGCGAGTGAAAACGTTGATGATGTGAAAATTAGCAACCGTTTAGCTGACACCCCGTGTGTAGTTGTCACATCTAAATACGGATGGAGTGCTAATATGGAAAGAATCATGCAATCTCAGACTCTGTCTGATGCTAGTAAACAAGCGTATATGCGTGGGAAAAGAGTGCTTGAAATTAACGCCAGGCATCCCATTATTAAAGAGCTTCGTGAGCGAGTTGTCAAAAACCCTGAGGTAATTTTACAACTAAAAAATGGATTAAATTAATATTATGTTATATATTTATGTGGTTTTTGATTTGTTGTGAAATAGGATGAGGGTGTGAAGACAACTGCACAGCTGATGTATCAAACGGCTTTGATGGAGAGTGGATTTATGTTGAGTGATCCAAAGGAGTTTGCGTCGCGTATATATGATTCTGTGAAGACGAGTTTGAGTATTAGTAAGGATGCGGCTGTGGAAGAAGAGGATGAGGTGGAAGAAGTAGAGGTTGAGACAAGCGGAAAGGAAGAAAGTGAGCCTGCTAGTAGTACACAGGTGGAAGAAGAAGAGTATGATGTGAAGGATGAGCTATAGGTTTTGTGTTTTTGAAAGAATATTTGAGTCGGTTGTGTTAGGTTTAAAGATTTCATGTCAAAAGATGCAGAGGGAGATATTATATTGTACTCTACAATCTACATACATAATCTGTTAGGCAGGAAGGATTTTGTGGTGTTTGGGTTTTACTTACTAGTTACTACGACTCTCAGGTGTTTTAATTATATTCAGGAGGATTAAGTGTTTTTGTTAACTTTTGTATCTTCGCAAACTCTACTTGGTTTTACTTGTGAAATAAATAATTAAACTTTAAAAATTACTATTATTTAGATTTATTTTTAGAGTTTTTGAATAAAACTTATTAAATAAAAATATTTAATATTTATATTAAAACAAATTGGTTTTTTAATACAGTAACTTTAACATAAATGAATTTTTTTATTAAAACATCTTATAAAGTAGTTTTATGATTAATTTTGTTTCAAGTACCAAATCGAGGCTTATATGACTCTTTTTATATTGGCTATGAAAAACCAAAAAATTACAATAAGTTGTTATATGAATCAAAAACATTAAATTCAACAAATAAATTAGATAAACATTACAATTAAAACGACACATTACAATTAAATTCAACTACACATTACAATTAAATTCAACAAAGAAATTAGATAAACATTACAATTACAATAAGTTGTTATATGAATCAAAAACATTAAATTCAACAAAGATATTAGACCTGACAATTCGTGTATTCGTGTGATGAAAACGTGTCAGTCACGAATTTGACACGATATGATTACACGAGGAGAAATATACTTTATCTCAATTTTTAAGATGTATTCGTATCGTGTCGTGTCTCTCACAGATTCGTGTCTTCGTGTCTGAAATTGTCAGGTGTAATTGTAATTGGGATAATTTTTAAAGTATGTTTTCCTTATAAAAATTAAAATGTGATCTTTAAGGCTACACCTAATCATATGTACATATCTTCCGAACAAAGAAATTATTACAAATAAAAAATGTTATGAATAACAATGAATTTCATTGGTCACTGCATCCAACTAACAAATGAAATTCAGTTTAGAGGATTGACTCAAAAAGTGTATCTACAGCTTCTTTAAGCTGAAATGCTAAGACTCACTGAGATATGAGGGAACTGTTGATGATGATGATGATATGTTTAGTTTGTGGAGGACAATACAAATTCAGAATCGTTAGCAGGTATCTTTCATGCCTGTTTTAATTATCAAATTTTGATCAAGATTTTCCAAATCAAAATACAAAAAAAAATCTAGCAATCAAACAAAATATTCTTCACAGAAATATACATCATAAATCTACAATTTACACTTAATATAATATTTATAAATTATATCTTAATTTTTCATCTTTAATGATCACTAACATCTCTTTCTATCTTATTATTGTGACACACATCTATATAGCAAATAAGGAAGAGAACCATAGAGAACGAATGTTGTCAAAATAATCCTTCATTAAAAACGCAAAAAAGAAAATCTTCATGGAGCTGTTGAGATTCTTCTAGATGTAAAATTCAGTTATACCCAAGTACAACTTCGTTACTCCATCTGAACCCTACAATGCAAATTTGTGCATTAGACGATAAACATAAACCAAAGGGCTTCTAGCCCAACGGTATTTGGTGTTACCCTCCCTCCTTGAGGTTAAAGGTTCAAGTCTCGTGAAGGACATAGGTGGATAATTAGGAGTAGTGTAAGAGTATAATAGATTTGTCGTTCCAAAAAAAAAAACGATAAACATAAAATAATCAAGAAATATGCATCTTTTGATTCTAGTCCAAACCTGACAAGACGACCTAGAATATAACATACTAAGGGGTCGTTTGATAATGAGCTGACCGGGTCCGGTCAGCAAATTTCGGCTGACTCGGTCCGATCAAACTGTTTGGTTGGGCTAAAACTTGCTTCCTCGGTCAGCTATTGCTGACCAATGCTCTTACTCGGTCTGCCATCTATTTGTTGCTGACCCAAAAAAAGCGCATCTTTCTTTTTTGCCCTTGAGCCCTAAAAAAAACGCAAACATGTCGTTGTACAAACATACATCTTTCTGTCTTGCGTCTCGATTGAAGAATCCACAACATCAGAAACCTTTCCAATATGGTGCTCCCTCCAGCAACCTCGACACCTGTTCATCCGTTCATCCTCTGCCATTGTCGACATCCCAGCAACACAGGGAAGTAATCTTTTGTGTGTGTGTGTGTTTTTTTTTGAAATCGATCATCCTTTTGGCGACCTTGGCACCTTCTCCTTCTCTGCCATCGTTTACCTCCACAACAGAGCAGGTAAGCATTTTTTTTTTCTGAAATTAATTTAAATATCAATAGGACTTTGGCTGTGTCATGCTCACGTAAAATCTTCCCGTTACTTTTGGTGTACAATAATGGTGCAATGAAGGAAAATTATGTTGGGTCTCCTACTTTAGGTGAACTATTAAAACCAGTTGAGGATCCCATGGTGATTCATCATCCTAAAGGTCATTACATTCCAAGAGTTTGTAGACCTTTTACTATTTATTTTTGTATAATTTAATATAAGATTATTACTTTTAAGATACATATTTATGTGATATCTCTCGTATTTCAGATGAAGAAGGGTTGGAGAAAATGTTTAAATTTCTTGATAGAATTGAAAAGATTGTATCTAACAAGAAAGATGATGAAGTAGCAGTTTGGTATCAAGAATCAACAATTGCTTTATAAATTTGTATTATGATGTATTGTATCCCACTTGGAAAAGGGTTCTCGTTTCTCCTCTCTAATTTAGATAACATTTTGTAATTTCACTTTAAATTTATAGCATTTTACATTCATTTTATAGAATTTTACTTTTAATTTAAATCCAAAAAGTTCCAACAATCAATTTATAGCATTTTACTTGATTATTATTATTTTTTTTGACAAAAACCAATAGCAACGTCTTCATAGTTTGTAATTACACTTATGACTTTTATTGCTTTTTTATATAAATAGGAAAATGGAAGTTGGTGATGTAGTATATAGCTTGATTATTTATAAATTAAATGGTAAATCATAAATAAATTATAATAAAAAAAATATTGTTTGAGGGTAATATAGTCATTTTATAGGGCCAGTGAGATGTAAAATCAAACAACAAGTTTCAGTCAGAAGTTAACCTAGTCAGAACTTCTAACCCAGTCAACTCTAACTCAGTCAGCAACAATCAAACGACCCCTAAGATTATTAAAATGCGAAAAAAATGTTGAAATGACCAACATGCCATTTTCTTTTCTTGGTGTGAGTTCTTGTATTGTAGATAGAAGTGCATGGGCTTCCTATATAAAAGTAATCATTCAAACTCCAGCTTTTTATTTTCCTTCCACAAATACCAAAAATACCATTTGTTGTTACAATCATACATACGACATATTTTTAATCAGAGGCCAAAAACACATCTTAATTTTTATTGTTTTAAAATGTTTTAAAAGTAAACCATCCCTCTAAAAGACTCCACTTTCTAATTTGGCACTGCAAACGATTTTTTTTTTACTTTTTTTTTTTATTTTAATAAAAGTCATATTAACCGGGATATAAAATTAACAACCTCATGACCAAATTATCAAATAAAAACTAACTGATGAACAAAAATCTTGTAAAAATTAACCGTGCACTAAAAATCATGCTTCAAAAAACCATATCAAGATATAAAATGAGAAGTTAAAAGGAAGACTATATTTGATTTATAATATAAAAATTTCAAAGTAGGATGCTATAAATTTAAACACTTGTGGACCAAAATATCATGTAAAACCACCTGATCACGAAAAAAATATATAAAAACCACCTGATGACAAAAAAACCTTGTAAAATTTGGTGACTTTAGTTTATAGTTAGCTTGTAAAAAAGGTGTCTATAGTGACAACCGGTGTGACTTCTATGAGAACAACACCATTTAAAATAACAATTTTGATTAATGTAAGTGAAAAAACATTTAAAGTGCTTACCAGGCGTGAGTCGTGATTGTTTCCATTTGACTGTGACCATTGATATTCTTGTAGAGATATTGAACTTCAAATGAACATTACATACCCAAATTAACAAACATGACAACGTGGACAACGCGTAATATTATTTGATTAATTAGTGCATAACTTACATTATAGGATATGAAATTTAATAATTGTTCAAATTCATTTATACTTGATTTCACAATAAAAAATGGACAAAAATAGAACTTGGAAAGATTGAATCTTTATAAGTTTTTTCATCTCATGTGTCAAGAATTGTACACACCCATATTAGAAAATGAAAAAAAAAGTTGAATCTTGACTGGTTATATAATTTTGCATGTAAAGAATTACACATGCCCATATCCAAAATAGACAAAAAAAAAGTTGCAAATCGTAAGTGAATCAAAGAATAAAAAATGTCAAAAGGTTAAAAGCATCAATCAAGTGTATTCTTATCGAAAGATACTTCTTGTGAAGAGGTCTTGACCAGTCCCTTCATATTCATCAAAAATATAAAAATCAACAAAATAGATCATGTATAGTAAAAAAAATCATTCAAAATATACATGTTGTAATGGTGAAGATCGAGAGATAAGAGAAATGGGCAAAATTTGGATCCTGATTTGTAATTACAAACTATATCTATTCAAAATTTATGGTTAAAATTGTGCAGCAAAGCGGATAAATAGACGGATGGAGCAAAATATTTGGAAGGATCATCTTCAACCCATCAAGATTTTCGTTGATTTCTTGTTTCCACTTTATGGTTATAAATGGAATTGATACTAAAAGGGTATATTCAGATCATTTTGCTAACTAATCTTAAAAGTCTCGATGATTGTTGATTTATAGGGACTGTTTGTTGAATTTTTAGGATGATATAATATATCAAATTGCATTCAAAATGGATAACTCTTTCCATGTTTTCTTGGCCTTGAAAATCTGATATAAAGTCATGGAGAATAAATAAAGAAAATATTTTCAAAAACAATGTCATTTTCAATAAAGTTATAAGTACTTATTAAAATACTTGATAAATTGAAACTTTTATACAGAAGATTCAAAATGCATAATTGATGTCTCTCATAAACGGCATAAAATATGGTGAATTGAAGCAGTGGCTTCAAAACCATCACCCAATTTATTATTGGCCTCTTTTTCCCTCGTAAAAAACCAAACCATATGGTGAACAGAAGCCCATAAATAAGTAACATATAACATGAAATATAGAAAAATAAACGAAAAAAATCCTACACAAGAGAAGCCCTTCTAGATCCGTTGTCAACATTTTTTCAAGTTTGTTTCTCTGTTTGTAACACCCCGTTTCCAGGTCGGATCAATTTAGGGCTTCAAGGAGTCAAATGCATGATTTTTTGGGTAAAATAGAGGCTTACAACGTGACCATAGAAGGGCCACGACGTGAGGAGTGATCAATAAAGATTTTGATTTAAACTGAGCTCATGACGTGAGCATTAAGAGATCACAACGTGCGGTGCGTTACAACCTAAGCCCATGATCTTTTAGGGTTTCCATCGTATTTAAACCCCATAAAATTCATTTTAGGGTTCCAAACCAGCCTCCTTCGTCCCTAAACTTAGTAAAACCCTAACCCTAGCCTATCCTTGTGTTTCTTGAGCTTTTGGTGGAGTTTTGGTGACTTGAAGAGGAAGGAATCACAATGGAAGCATAGTTGCAGCTTGGAAGTTCCATTTGCAACATTTAGCTACCCTTCTAGACCAATGTGAGTAATCAAGATCCAAGCTTTATGTATCCTTGTTGCTAGATCTAAGGTTTTATGCATATTTATCCAAGATCTTTAGAGTTAGAGTATTGGGACTCCATAAATTCGGCAACTTTATGGGTCCTTAGGGTCCTTTGATGCTTATATGGCATGGATCTGATTATTGGAGGATGTTTGAGTCTATGCTTGAGAGTTTATCTTCTTTTTCTCCATGAATGACCTTGTTTGAGCCCAAGTATTGTGTTGGACCTACAAGACCTTAAAGCATCGATTTTTATGATCCTTGGAGTGTTAGGAAGCCTCCTGGAACAGATGGATTAGTGGATTAATGGATCAAGAGGATTTTGAATCAAAATCGCATTCAGACGGACCTCACGACCTGAGGAGATGCATGCCACGTCGTGAGGATGGTTAGGCTCAAGTATTTTGTCATGTAGTGGTTCACGACGTGAGCTATAGATGGTCACGTCGTAAGAGTTTGCTGACCATTGACTTTTGTTGACCGTTGACTTTTTGACCAAGTTTGAGTTTGGGTTAAACTTGAGGATTTTGGGTTATTGATTGAGATTCTATCTGGTTCTGGTGTTAGTGGATTCCTGGGAACAGGAAGTGCTTAAAAGGGGTCGTATCGTAGTGTTCAGGGTTCTTTGATTCATGTGAGTTTCACCTCATTATACCGTGGGTCGAAGGCACCAATGTCGGCCCACTAGTTTTAGTTATATGTCAGTAGAAGGATGCCTTAGGGGTTGTATATAGTCATGTAGGATAGAATGACGAATCTTGGTCTAGGCTCTCTTACATGTTCCTTGTTTGGTTGTGGTTCTAGAGTAGGAACGCCTGTCGGGGTGGCTATCTCACCTGTAAATATATACGATCATGCATTCCTTAGATTTTTGATACTTAGTATGTTTCTATGATGTAGTGATCTATTAGATCAGCATCCTGTTATATAGGATGTTATTATGTTGTAGTGATTTGTTAGATCGATATCCTGTTATATAGGATGTTGTTATGTTGTAGTGGTGGGTTAGATCGATATCCTATTATATAGAATGTTGTTATGCTTTAGTGCATCATTGGATTTGTATGTTATTTGTACTTGTTGGTTATCATCTAGTGGAGTGCCCTCAGGAATGTATTTGGTCATGTAGGATAGTCTGAGAACTCTTGATCTAGGATTTCTTGCATGTTCCTTGTTTGGTTGTGGCTCTATAGTAGGATCATTTGTTCGGGTGGCTATCTCACCTCTGGCTACTTATGGTTACACATTTCATGGAGGTTAGCTGGTAGTGGGAGTGTGTACTATGAGAGGACTAGTAGGAGGGAGTGAGCTTTATGATTGATGTTTGTTTGTATTATGTGCCTACTTGATCCTTGTTTGTTTATATGTCGACATATCGTAGTGCTGGGTTGAGGCGGTCATGCTTTGTGTTGTAGGACAAGATACCCGGTGCGAGCCGACTGTAAGCCGAAGGCACAGAGGCTCTAGTAGAGTGGTTGGGTTGAGGCGGTAGGCCAACAAACCCTAGGTATTCCAACCCGATGGATGATTGGACCCGTTGCATGTTGGCATTCCAGTCTGAGGACTGATTGGGCCTGGGCATTCCAATCGGGAGGTTGTGGGCCGTTATGTATGCTTGTATGTTTATCGTATGGGGTATTTTGGGGGAAACTCATTAAGATTTGTGCTTACCCAGTTGTATATTGTTTCAGGTATCATCGGTTATCTCGGGAAGGCGAAGGCGTGACTGTACACATGCATCAACAACAATGAAGACTCCGCATTTTAAATATTACTTTGAAATTACAATAAATGTATTTGGAATAAACGTTTTATCAAATATTGATTTTATAATTAGGAGGATTTACTTAAACAAAAATAAAAAATTTTGGTTGTAAAAATCGGACGTTACACTGTTTTTCAAGCTTGTATCATTGTTCTCTATTCTATGTTTCTTATGCTCTAAAATTCAAGAAAAGAAATCATTAATTAACCTAAAAATTTCATGAAAAAAAATACCTCAATCTTTTAATCCTTTAAGATCTAAGAAGATTAACTTTTTAGATGAAACAATTCCACTTTACCCATGAAGTACATACCTATGTTATATCGGACATGATTCCCCTTTTTCTTCATCTCCCATGAAACTCGATGCTATAATTGAAGCCTAAGAAGATGAGGTTCATGAGAACCTATTTAAATAAACATTTTAAAGAGCAATAAACATCAAAAATTGGAAAGATAATGAGAAAAATCATGGAAATAATAGGAACCACATATGAAAAGATATAAAAAACACATATGAATACATATCTAAATTAACAAAATAACACACTTTTCAAGTAAAAAAATTACAAAAATATATTTTGAATTGGCATGTGAATATTTTCAACGAACAATCAATCTCTCTTTCCAAGCAATCTTCAGTAACCTATCATGAATAAAGAGATGATAAGGCAAGCAAGTTAAAAATAGAAAAAATTAACACATAATTTGGGAGATATTTGGAATAACAACTTTTTAGAATTTACTGAAATGATCCCTTATTCCTTGATGCTAGACTAAGCACAAAAAAACCTTCATATTTATGATGCCATAAAGTAAAATAAATAAAAACAGAATTTATATAAAGAAAAGCCTCGAATAGACATTCACAATCCTTACTTCTTTGATACTTTCGTATGAAGTACTTTTCATGGTAACATTGAAATGTATGAAACATCAATGTAAACAAAAGAAACATGAGATCAGAGTATGTTATCTGTGGCCACTCTGTTGGATTAGTGTCTAAGTCCATAACTATTTTGGTATGTACTTGACCCGATGGTGCATGGTCCTTTTGGGTTGCCTTCACCAAAGCAACTTGATAGGATGAATTATGGAGAGAAAGGATTAAATATGATTTGTTAATGTATTATGAGAATAATATATTAAAGGAGAAATCATATTGTTTAATTAATATTAGTCCATAATTAATTGGTAATTAGTTTTGTGACTAAAAGAGATTAATTAAACTTAAGGGACTGGAATTGTAATTATAAGATAATTGCAATTTGGGTTATGGATTGCCATATATTAAGGAGTGAACGAATTCTATGGGGAAACCCATGAGGAAATCGTCCAATCCCTTAAGGAAAGGAATCCATGGGTTGCTTAGGGCTTAAGCATCCAAATTAGGGTTTCCTTGTTAGATAAACCCAATAGCCTCACTATATATAGACCCCTTATGCCTCAAAACGTGGATATGACTCCTTCTAGGGTTTGTAGACGTTTTTGGGCAGCCTCCTTTACCTCTCCTCTTCATCCTCTTGCTTATGGTGTTTGTGAACCATTAGAGGAGTGACATTTGTGACTCTAAGCTTTCTAAAGTCAATACAAGGAGATTTGGGATTGTTATTGCTACATAACAATCAAGGTAACATCTTAAACTTATTCTCATGTTAATATGATTACTTGAATGCTAAAATTAGGGTTTATAGTCTTGGATAACTTGCATGTACAATAGAGAAACCTAGATCCAAGCATTAGGGTTTGTATGAGCACATAGGATGTTCTTATAGCCAAAACCCATCAGTGGTATCAGAGCCTTGATTGGTTTCTATTGTATTGATGCCTTGTTAATTTATTCATGCTTGAAAAAATCGTTTTTTGCCTCTTGCCTGATGTACTCGGCGAGTAGGCTCCTACTCGGCAAGTCCATAAGAGGACTCGGCGAGTTTAGCTGTCAGACAGGCGGATTTTCGGGATTTTTACCTATTTTGACTTAGGATAATTGCCATAATTGTTTAAAATTAATAAAATTCGAATTTTGTTAATCCCTTATGATTATCCTTGTCAAAATAAAAGATTTTGGTCATCTAATTAGATAATTGTTACCTTATTTGATATATGTTAAGTTATGGAAATTATTTGATCATTATCCTGCAAGAATTTGAACTAGATCTAATTACATAACCACCAATTATAGTTAATTGCCTTATTTGAATTATGTGATCTAGAATATTCTTGACAAAGTTTGGAATAGTTTCAAATTAATCCCTTTAGGTTTTATAGTTTAAATTTAAACTCAAAAGTTTAGTTTTAAAATTTAAATAGTTGAAACCCTAATGTTTTGAAAAAGTTTCAAAACTTGTCCTCAAGTTTTGGAATTTAAATTTTGATTAAAAGTTTAATTTTGATGTATATTTAAATTCTAAACCATAAGTTTTTGAAATGTTTCAAAACTTACCCTCAAGTTTTGGAATTTAAAAGTTGATTAAAAGTTTAATTTAGGAATGTTAAATTCTAAAACCCTAGTATTGTTTTTGAAAAGTTCAAATCACACCCTTATGGTTTTATTAATTAATTAAGGTGTATAATTAAAAGAGGTTTAATAAATCCATAAAAGTTTTGGTTTACAATTTAATTGAATTAAAAGTGTAATTATTAAATTTGACAACTTAGTATTTTAAAAGTGTAAAATACACCCTATACTATATATAACATTAAAAGTCTAACATTATATATATGTATGAGTAAAAGTCAGTCTTACTGTTAGTAGGTCTCATTCACGAAGCTGGTCTATAAGGGGTGTTTAAGGAAATTGCCTATAAAATGGCGATTGAATGGGTATCCACTCTTACCCACCGCACTCTTGACTAGTGGAGGGTCGTTATTCGAACAGGTAGGATAGGATAAAAACCTTCCATTATAAGTATAATGAAGTACAAAAGTAACTAAATGTTTTTACAAATTCCCAATCTTAGTTACTTAGGCAAAAGTGAATTGATGCAATTCCATGAAATTACACTTTGTGCCCTTGCGAAGACGTTATTGGAGTGTGTGTGGTTTACCGGCACACTAAATGGTTCTAAGCACAGGTAGCAATAGGGATGTTATTCGGGTCGGAACCGAACCGAACCGAATAAACCGAAAACCGAATAAAGCAAATTGTATGAACCGAAAACCGAACCAAATAAGCAATACGGGTTCGGTTCGGTTCGGGTATTATTCGGTTCGGTTCGGTTCCGGCCCGAATAACCTAAATAACATGTGCAAGATGATTAAGGAGTCAAATAACCCGAATATTTTGTAGTCGAATAACCCGAATATTTTGTATTACTTTTGAAGCTTATGATTTCATAAGTATATAACCCGAATAACATGTACAAAATGATTTTGTAGTCGAATAACCCGAATATTTTGCATTACTTTTGTAGCTTATGATTTCATAACAAATCTTTTAAAGAAACAAATTAAACTCTAAATATTAAACATCCAAAACACCCAAAAATCTATCTATAAGTATATAACCCGAATATCCCAAATAACATGTACAAAACGATTAAGGAGTCGAATAACCCGAATAAATATTGTATTTTTTATGACTTTTGTAGCTTATGATTTCATAACAAACTTTTTAAAGAAACAAATTAAACACTAAATCGACTCACGCAAGGCCGCAATGGAAAAAAAGACTCTTCATATTCGGTTCGGTTTTTTGGACCGAATAACCCCTTATTCGGGTAACCCGGACCGAATAACCCGAAAACCGAATAAGCCTTATATAGATACCCGAAAACCGAATCGAATTGCTTATTCGGGTCTAATTCGGTTCAGTTCTCGGTTCTGTTCGGGTTTTCGGCCCAATTTCTCATCCCTAGGTAGCAAAGGGTTACTCAATGTTTGTCATAGTTCGGTGGAGCGTGTGTGGTTTACCAGCACATCGAATAGGTGACTGTAACATGTGAGGGCACCATGTAAGTTTGCATGGTTATTCACACCCGCTTTGTGATCCTCGGCATCCCAGTCACAAACTAGAGGGGCATATCGAGATTTAAACATGCCATTGAAAGTTCAATGAATCTCAAAGGATGTAGGAGTTTTCATAGATTTAAAAACTTAATTTTTTTTGTTTTTCGTGGTGGAAATTAGTGAATCGTCATTCACTTACCTTCAAATATTCTGCAATTAGGGTTACGGCATCCCTCTCCCGAGTTGTAGAATATTGTGTTGGGTCCTAGCCTTAGTATCTCATTTGGGTGATTTACTAAGGACTCAATCAATCAACTAACTTGAATTCGTTTTCTCCCGTTTTGTAGATGTCAATGTTCGACAACTATGGTCTTCCCAAATCCCGTGGAACAAGCATTCCACATAAAGATGATATTCCACGATTCGATCGAGGAACAAGAGATCATGCTTCTCTTCCTCCACCTCCTCCAATTATTCTCCCTAACCCACAAGTTCGAAGGCTTGAAAAGTTCAAGCTCACTCAAGCCCTTTTGGCAAGTAAACATAAAGAAGGAAAGTCGGTGTGTGCACACGTCCTAGGGATAAAGTCACACATTGATAAGTTAAGAATGTTGGGATCCGTTGTCTGTGAGGAGATGGCTGTTGATTGGGTTCTTCAGTCACTTCCTAACTCGTATAGTGAGTTCGTAAGAGAGTACTATACGATGAACCGCGACGTGACCCTTATAGATCTCACATATATGCTTATTGCTGCTGAGTCAGCAATGGTTTGGCGCAATAGAAAAGCAAAGTTGATTGGTGAATCTGCCTTCAAGACCTCTATGGATATAGACAATGGCAACGAAAGACTTGCTATGATCAAAAAGTTTGATCATAAGAGAAAGGCAATGTCTGAAATAGTTCCATGTCCCGTTCCAAAAGAGTCAATTTGCTTTTATTGCCAAGAGAAGGGGCATTGGAGACGAAGCTGCCCTATTTACCTAAGAGATCTAAGAGATGGGAGAGTCAAAACGTATGGCTCTGCTTTAGGTAAAATCCATTGACTAACTCTTTTAAGCTTCTATTCTAGATTCTTAATACATAATGTGATAAGATTACAATTGATGTTTTGTAGGATCGAAGAAAAGAAAGGAAGCTTAATGGAAGAAGTGAGCAGAATCTAACCATGAAGGAATGGATTTCGATCGCATTACTTGAAGATTAGATTCTTGAGCTACTACTTAGAGTTAGAATTAGATTGCTAAGAAAGATGTATTAGCATAGTTTTTCAATGAATTGCATTGTAAGGACAAAAATTTTTCCGCAATAAATTAAATTTTGAGTTTATACTATTTATTTATCCTTGCAATGGCGTATATGAAAAATTGATGTTTGAATGTTCCTTATATTAGCAATAATGGATTTGATTCTTAGTTATGTTGTTTATGGAAATGTCAAAAATTTACCAAATAGGGAGAGTTTCTCATCGCCTAAGTTTCAATTTGACAGAAACTTGGAATCATGCAACTTGGTTGCACGATGCATGAGAAATTTCATATTTGGAAATTAGACTAATTCATTGACAAAGTGTCAAGTGAAGGACTAGGAGATCGAGTACACAAAGTTGTGTATTGATCAAAGTCCAACATAAGATTAACAAAGATATTCGTCATGATTTGCTAAAAGTTTAGTAAATATGATTATACTTATAAGATTAAGTGTAATTCTGAATTGATTGAAAATGTTTAAATCAATAGCAGAACGAATAAGAAGAATCAAGTAGGCAGAAAGATAAAAGTTTCTCCATTCTAAGAAGAAGGGAGAGTACCTTTTATGCTTTATGATAAGTCTTAATGATTAAGAACCATATCTCAATTGATCCTCTAAGCGAGTCTTAGTATAATTGTATGTTTAAGAAGAGGAATCAAGAATTGAAGAAATGGTTAAATCAAGAAGTCAATCATACTTCGTTCCAAAACAAGTCTTAGAGTTAAGATTGTGACATTGAGTGAAAAGTATTGAGAAGGTTTATAGCATTCATCAAATGTGGAAAACTGTGATGTCTTGGATAAGACAAAGACCAACTAGGACCAATTTATGAAGTGTTTTAAACTACACTAACTCTTGAATATTTGTTTGTCAAGAAATGTTTATTGACAAGAGAATCTTATATGTCAAGGAGTCAGTGGGAGTCTTAATGGTCTTGAAAGGTTTCAAGAACAAATCAAAATAAACCTTATCGATCATCACTAACACACGAGTTGAGGTTTACAACCTATCGTGTTGACACTATTTTGTTTCTGTGCCATTCCAATTGAGTCAATTATGTATGTGAGTTCTATGAGTTCTCATTTGAACGCATAAAAGGCAGGCACCTTGATCAATGCAAAGTACATTGATAGGAAAGGGTGAGTTGCTTAACTACTTGGAAGACATAGTGGGCAGCTGTGCTACCATAAGGCAAGAAATCAAGATTAAGAAAGTTCGGTCCATATGACTTTGAATTGTCGTAAACTTTGGTTTTGACAAATTCACATGGATAGGAACACATACACCATTAAAATCTAAGTGTCATAAGATTTCATCCTTCATGAAAGTGACTATGAGGAAATGCTTTCACTAAGAAAGATTTTAAGAAGATAGTGATTGTGAAATTAAATTCTCAAATTTGATTATGGTTACGGTATCCCTCTCCATAATTTGAATTGTGAGGTTTGGCAATTAGTCTTAATTGTTTAGACACACATATGAACTATCTAAGGCAAAGGTGTATAAGTTCAAGAAGCCTTGATAAAAGATTATCAAAGCACTGAGTATTAGAAACATGAACTTAAGAAATTCAATAAGTATTGTTTTTCTGAAAGTTAAGATGTTTATGAATACATGTCAAAGCTAGTAGGAGCATAAGTGTTATGTTTATAATAATCATCATGATAGTGGAAGCATAAATGTTATGATTGCATGATTATTAAGGCAAGTATTGCAAGTTACCAATATTAATTATAGAAAACAAGAGTTATACTTTGCAAAGTCGCAATGGTTGTAAAGTTGTTTTGCTATAATTAAGGGAGAGAATATTATGCTTCATTTCAAATTTAGAGGCTTAGATTGTGGAATGTTAATAAATTTTGTCAAAGGTATATAGTGTGTTCTCAATTTTTGACTATGATTACGACATTCCTCTTCATAGTTCGAATTTTGAGAACATAGCAAATAAAATATTATGGCAGAAGATTGATAAAGTATCATATCTTTATTATGCATCGTGTCCCATACGCTTCGGGTATAGGATTTATTGCAAATGCTATAATATTTGACCATTCTAAAATTTTCCAAATGTCTAGCGCATTTAGAGGGAAAAAGGACTAGAATTGGTTTTGACTAAAATAATTAAACAACTATCAAAGGACAATCCAAAGTTCGACGAGGATTGGTTGCCTGTGAGTAGTTAGAAGTATAGTATTGGAAAATATGGAAATATTTCCATATTGGATGGACCATATCGACATCATTACGAATAGATAAGATTCTATTAAGAATGAGTTGTCATATGGAAAATATGGAAGCGTGTCCATATTGGGAATTGAATATTGAAAATCTATGACTAGATTAGAAACTTTTATGCAATAGTATGTTCAAAGGAATGTACTTTGAGTGAGAGACATCATATCTAAGTAATTGTATTGTAACAATCTCCGATAGAGGACCTTGTAATTCACTGGCAATAGTCTTTGTGACTTTGGTGCAGTGATATTACGAAAGGATCATTGCATAAAATGTTAGAATCTAGCATATTCTATAAGTAGCAAGAATTTGATATTTTTACTTATGAAAAAGGATTTGGAGTTGTGAAAGAAGAATGATTGGAAATGTGCTCAATTTAGTCTATTTCACAAAGTAAGAACCATAGGTAAACATTGTGTGCATGCTAGGAGCATGGGACAAGTGTTGTAATTCAAGTAAGAAGTTGATTACCCGAAACGACAAATAATGAGTAATCTATATGGTGATAAATAAAAGGTGTTTTATTTATACTCAAAGGTTTGAGGCCATATAGGATTAGTATTATCCTTGTGTTTCACTTTGCATGTTTGGACTTCCTAAATAATTTAATTGGTTAAGAACAGTCAAATTTATTCGAACGGGCCACAGTCATTCATACGTTGGAAGTAGGTATGAATAAAGACTGTCGTGAATTGGTGTGTGGATTGTCTAAAGAGCATTAAACATAAGCAAATGTTTGCTGCAACGTTCATGAGTGCTTATGAATATGATTTGAGCATTGGATTAAACCCACACTCACTTGGATCACTCCATGAATTGTATCACGAGTGATTGGTGAGATGATAACATCTTATATTCTTGAAACCGAGATGTGTAAGTTGTATCTTGCAAATCGGTTGCACATTGATAATATGTAAACGCACTAGTAACTTGGTGTTATAAAACATATTGTTGTGTGTGATTCGGTGAGTGAGTGCAAGCAAGCATTGTATAAAAGTTTATCTGTTCCTTTTATCCAAAGTAGGATAAAAGCGATATCTTTGGGCCCCTCGATGGTTTAGTAATGACAAACGTAAATGCTCGGCCGGGCTAGGGCTAATTTGATTTGTTCAATTAGTCAGTTGTCATAAATTGGGAATCGAGATATAGTACAAAGAGAATGATTTGAAATCATATCTCATATGATATCTAGAATGGAGGAATATATGATCCCTTATCTAAAGGACACGCGTATCTGATAGGATCAGAGTTGACAGCGGCTTTGGAAAGCTACGATTGCAGATCAGGATCTGAAGTCATACGCATAATAGTTATTAGACTTATCCAAGTGGGAGATTGTTGGATTAGTGTCTAAGTCCATAACTATTTTGGTATGTACTTGACCCGATGGTGCATGGTCCTTTTGGGTTGCCTTCACCAAAGCAACTTGATAGGATGAATTATGGAGAGAAAGGATTAAATATGATTTATTAATATATTATGAGGATAATATATTAAAGGAGAAATCATATTATTTAATTAATATTAGTCAATAATTAATTGGTAATTAGTTTTGTGACTAAAAGAGATTAATTAAACTTAAGGGATTGGAATTGTAATTATAAGATAATTGCAATTTGGGCTATGGATTGCCATATATTAAGGAGTGGACGAATTCTATGGGGAAAACCATGAGGAAATCGTCCAAGCCCTTAAGGAAAGGAATCCATGGGTTGCTTAGGGCTTAAGCATCCAAATTAGGGTTTCCTTGTTAGATAAACCCAATAGTCTCACTATATATAGACCCCTTATGCCTCAAAACGTGGATATGACTCCTTCTAGGGTTTGTAGACGTTTTTGGGCAGCCTCCTTTACCTCTCCTCTTCATCCTTTTGCTTATGGTGTTTGTGAACCATTAAAGGAGTGACATTTGTGACTCTAAGCTTTCTAAAGTCAATACAAGGAGATTTGGGATTGTTATTGCTACATAACAATCAAGGTAACATCTTAAACTTATTCTCATGTTAATATGATTACTTGAATGCTAGAATTAGGGTTTATAGTCTTGGATAACTTGCATGTACAATAGAGAAACCTAGATCCAAGCATTAGGGTTTGTATGAGCACATAGGATGTTCTTATAGCCAAAACCCATCACACTCCACACTCAATGAATCTACACATCAAAATAACAGTATAACCAAATTAAAATGAGGTAACATTTTGCCTTATAAAAAATATCAAGTTTCACCATTTTAGATCCTTTCAAAATTCAAACATACCAATTTCTATCAATCTATATTTTATATGGTGAAACTAATAAAACTAAAAATGCAACAAACCTTGCTTTCACGTTGAATGTTCTCAGCATTTGAAGGTGATGATGATGAGCCAACAACAATCGCATCATAAAACTCATCAACAACTAATTCATACTCAAATTCACTAATGGAACAAGGATTAACAGATCCTTTTTAATCCACAAAGGTGGGTCACGACTCTAATGTAAGTACATGACAAATCAATGGGAAACGAAATCATAAAAAAAATAACCCAAAAACCCCAAATAAAACAAAATAAAAGTATTCAAGGGTTTATGAAAAGGATTTACGGGGAACCTCTTATTAACATGTAGGTTTTGAAGAGTAGAATTGAGTTTGATTCTATGTTTCATCTCAATTGTTTCTGGCCTCGCTCTTGATTAGGAAGACACATGAAGATGTAAGACCAAAATGTTGGCGGTGACAATTGTGAGCGGTAGTGGTATAAGGTTTTTAGTGGTCGTTTTGACAGGTGCACATTGTGGTGAAAGTGTCAAATAATGGTCATTGGTGCTAGGCTTTGAGAGAGATGTGACTGGAGGGTGGTTTGTGTTGGTGAAGGTCATATGAAGATGGTGGTTGAGCGATGATCGAATAAACTCTTTCCTTGTAGCACTCACTTAGAAAATGGAAATGATTGAAACTATTAGAAAACAAAAAGGATTGTTGATTTCAATCCCAAAAAATCAGGGATTATGACCGTATGTTGAGAATGTAAGTTGCAAAAACGTTGTTTGACCACAAGTTTGGTCAAGTTGATGTCAGCAAAAATGATCTAAGGGTGGAAAACCTATTAATGAAATGCAATCAAGGGCACTTATTGCTTCATTTGTGAATTAAGGTTTCTCTTTTAATATATATATATATATATATATATTAGAGATTATTTATATTATAATGATTATAATATACTAAGAGAAGCATTATTAATAAGATCATTTAAGGGGTGTCAAATAGTCGAACCGAACTCGGATAGGCTCAAGATCAGCTCGTTTAAAATTCATAGGGCTCAGATCGATTCGAGCTTAATTTACAAAGATTGAGCTCGACTCATAGAGGAATTAAAATGCTCGTGTAACAACCCAAAAATGATGATAAAATTTTCATTTTTTTAAATCATCAATCCCAAACATCACATGTCTCAAAATCTTCCAAATATTAACTATCCAAATATCAGAGTAAAAGAAATCATAATTGCGGAAACATGATGGGGGAGAGAATGTTGTGCCATCATGCCAAAGCCTTCCTTTTTGTACCAGAAATACCTGAAATAAAAAAGACAACTTGTAAGCACAAAGCTTAGTAAACTTCCCCAAAATACCACATACATCATACACATAAATATATCAACACGTAACTATGTCAGGTATGTATCAACCCCATGTAACAGCAAATAGTTATTTCAGGTCCATATCAACCCCGAGTCCATAATGACTCCGGGCCCGGATTAGCTCCATGCATATATCATACAATTACATCAGTAATAGTCACATAGTTGCATACATTCTACACATACAAATCAGTGGGTTGTCCTTGGTGCATTCGACCCACTAGTATGGTAAGAAGACTCACCTCTAACTGGAGATAACTGAATCTCACACTCGAGCTACTACTATTATGGCTCCTCATACTAATCAAACCCAGATACAACCCTAATTAAGAAGCAAGGTTTTAACCCATAATCAATGGTCTAAAACCTATTTAGTCTTACCAACCATTTTGCCCTTCCCATGCATGAGCAAAAAAGCAAGGCCCAAAACCCCTAACGCCCTAAGGACTAAAATGGCCCAAGTGAGTTTTCTGGGAGTGTACTGTGTGTACTAATTTCTACGTCCAACATACAACTTCAACTTGGAGGGCTTACAAAGCTGCAACTTAGAACGCCCAACGTACTCAGGGTTATGCCCCACGTACCCTTCAGACGTCAAAATTGTCTTTTAAGGTTTAATACCTTAAGAATTAACGTTCAAACCTCATATCTAAACCTATTTAACGTATAACGTCATAACGTTGTAACATTTATGCCTTTGCATGGCAAAAGGAAGCTCAAAACAAAAACCTTAACTTATATTACCAACTAAAACTCCATAACTCTTGCATGGAAGAAAACTAAGGACCAAGCTAGCATTTTTATGACATTAAACACTCTAAAATGCTTAAAAGGACAACTTAAATGGTCTGGAATGGACAATACTCATGAGCCCAAGGTTTTTGGGACAAAAAGGTCATAACTTGCAGCCTAACAAGATCTAGAAAGGAAAGCATCAAGATTTGAACTTTATACATCCTGAAGATGCACAAAGATGAGAAGAATCTGGATCCAAAAGCTTGAGAACAACACCACAACTTCAAAGGTCTTCCTTCACCACCAAGAACACCAAAATGTCGCTCAAAAGCTTCAAAACTCACAAACAACAATTAAGGTATCGAGATAAGGGTTGAGAGGAGTGGAGACTGGTTTTAATGAGGTCTAATGGGAGTTAATGACCTGAAATAGGGGTCACACCATGAATTTAGGGTTTTAGGACAAACTCAAGTACACCCGATGTACCCACATGTATGCTTTGCGTACTCGCCTCAATCCGCGATCCATTAAAAAGGCTTATGCCTGGCGTACATGTACGCCCAGCGTAAGGGCCTGATTTACAAAAAATTTAAAATTTTGGGTTGAAAATGAAAAATAATTGGAACGGGTGTTACAGCTCGAGCTCGGCTCGTTTGTTAGGCTTGCTTAAATGACCCTAAGATCGGCTCGACTAATAGTCAAATATCAAGCTCATTTGTATTTTTAAGCTCTCTAAAAAGCTCGTTTATCATTATTTGATATGTAATATTTTATTATTAACTATAAATTAATATAAAAAATTAAAATTAAAAATTATATTTTATAAATATGCATCGGATCGTTTAGGCTCGCGAGCCTAATTGAGCTCGGGCTCCAGCTCGTTTAATAAATGAGCCTGAAACTAAGTTTGAGCTTGACTCGACTCGTTTAATTCGAGTTCAAGCCGAATTTTGAACATTAGTTCACTAGTAGCTGACTTTGTTTACACCTCTATTAGTAGTGAAACATTCCATGAATAAAAAGAATAAAGTTTTATGGACATAAGTAATACATTAAAAAAATTAGTTTTTTTTTAACTTCAAATCTTTTATGTACTTTGTAAAACTTTAATTAATAAACAACTTTTTTTTACAGACTTCAATCCTTTAGTCCATCTATATTTCTATAGATGTGATATGAGACTAGAGATATTTGGGGGGTATTTGGCAAGGAGCGTTTGTGAGAGTTTGGGAGTTTCTGACTTTTAGCGTTTGACAAAACATTCGGTTTTGAACAAAAAACTTTGTTTGACACTACAAACTTTTAACGTATACTTAAAACAAAAAGATCAAATTCTAAAAGCTATCTCACGTAGTGTTTAACAAAATGCTACACGCTACCTGCTACCAACTATTTTTTTCAGACGCACTTCTTAACAACATCTAACGGTATGAAAGAAAATATAAAAAAGTATTTAATTTCTCTTTTTCAAAGTTAAGAACATACAGTACGGGACTATATCGCCGTGGACTCGTGGAGGTGCCTATGCATAACACCACAAATACCGTCCATGCTTCTCGTTTTGGTGTTGCTCGTTGCTTCTCGTCGCCGGCATAACTCCCCGTAATGTCATGTTTTTTTTTTTTTTTTTTTTTTTTTTTACTTTTATTCTTTATCTCAACAAATTAGAATTCATGACGAGTTGTTCGTGATGTGGCAACATTATGTATGAGTATGGATGTGGCCCATACGGAATGCTATAAGGAAAACAAGTAATGTGGTGGTTATTAATATTAAATGGGGATTTAACCAAACAAGGTTTCATACTATTAATGACAAATAACATTTTTAGGTGACGTCACATTTAACAATTTCTTTCAATATCTATGGACCCTACACACTTATTTATTCGTTCAAGATATAGTTTTTACATATAATCATAATATCAAAGTTATAATATTTTATTTGACCTTTTTTGTTGTACAATTTTGATAAAAATCATTCAATATTTTTTTAAATAAAGCTAAAAGTAAAATCATTTTCTAAAAGTTGTGAGAACATAATTCAGTATTGAACTTATTTTGAATATGTTAGTCACCTCTTTTTAATGGAATAAGTTTATTTAAGGGATAATGACTTAGGAGGGTAATAAGGTTTTCGATTTGTCCGTATTAGGTCACTAAAGTTTTTTTTATGCGTATTAGACCAATATGGTTGTTATTACCGTTTAAAAATAGTCATTTTCACTGGTTTTAAACGGTAAATAGGACTATTTCTAAACGGTAATAACAACCATATTGGTCTAATACGCACAAAAAAACCTTAGTGATCTAATACGAACAAACCGGAAACCTAATTACCCTCCTAAGTCATTAACCCTAATTATTTAGAAAACATGCTTACTAATCAATGTGACTGACTTGTTTGATTGAAAATAGTTACTTCCATTTAAACTTATCTCATAACCCTTCCAGAACTTCTAAGTCCAAAAACTCATATGATCCAAAAACTCATATGATTGATGATATTCATTACATAAATATGCAACATTTTATCAATAACTTTTTTTGTCATTTAAATGTTTACATGAACACATCCATATGTACAAATACAATCTCACTTTGATACCTCCCATCAATGTCTACATTTGATAATGAATGAAAATATAAAACCAACAGGGACTTGCAGAGGATGCCTACTATCAATTATTTTATAAAAAACAAAACCACAACATGAACTAAGAAACCGAAGTTGCAAAATTATCAAAAATCAACACATAAACAAACACATACAGACTATATACAACACATAAACGGAAGTTTATAAAGCATGAAACTTAATGACAGGAAAAGTAAAAAACTTAAAGGAGACTTTATAAAAAAGAAATATCACCCTTACTTGCCACAAATGGTTGAAGACATCAACAAGAAGATCAATTTGACCATGGAATCTACATGTTGTTTGATCATGACTTCAGTAGATGAACTACTGAAACGTAAGAATTGCAATTGAACTCTATTAGCATTTGAAAATGGAATTAGGGTTCCAGAGAAGACGACGAAGGGTTTAAAAAAAATTTGGACCATTTCTCGATTTGTGTGTCATCCTTGCGCAGAGGCCATGCTAATCTTCTCTGTATCGTTCCAATTTTATCGGATGTCCCCAAAGGGACGACCATAGATGAAGAGCTTCGCCATATAGAGGAGTAGCAGGTTATATGGGATGTCGCGAGTTCTAAACGAACTAGTTTACTGTTGATGGTCATATATTCTCAATGTCTTTAAATTTAGGGTAAATGACTTAAGAGGGTAATTAGGTTTCCAGTTTGTTTGTATTAGGTCACTAAGGTTTTTTTTTTGTACGTATTAGACCAATATGGTTGTTATTATCGTTTACAAATAATCATTTTTACCAGTTAAAACCAATAAAATGACTATTTCTAAATAGTAATAACAACCATATTGGTCTAATATACACAAAAAAAAGTTAGTGACCTAATACGGACAAATTAAAAACCTAATTACCCTCCTAAGTCATTATCCCTTTATTTAAAATAAAACTTAAGTTTTGATACACGTATTTTTAATAAATAAATAAAAAAGCCAAGGAGAAAAATGAAAATATTACGTACTGACAGGGGAGTGAAATGAAATTTACACAAAAGTAGAGGCAAGTTTCAAGGGAATGGCTTGTCGGCTGTCGCCCCTTCGCAGTTCCCACCATCATCAGTTATACGGTACCCATTGGTTTTCCTTTTTGCTTTTCGAGAAATTGACTTTAAGGTGATTAATTTTTTATTTTGTTTCATTAAATATTTTTGTTTTTTACTAACGAATTTTTTGAAAATGGTCAAATATTATCATTATAATGATGGGTTGGACTAGGGATGAGTATTAGAACCGCCGGAACTGGAACCGGAATTGATAACAAGGTCCGGTTACCGGTTCTTCATTTTTATGAAATATCGGTCCCAGTTTTAAAAACCGGAACCGATTTGACATTGTTTTCGTTTTTTAAAATACGCATAACTCACTTATATGAAGTCAGAATTATTTGATTTTTTCTCCAACATGGAGTTTGTAGTTCATTTTTTATTGTACAAACTTATGTTTTGGTTAGATACTGAATCAGACACATGCCTCGAAAGAAAGAATATCGATGTTGCGTTTTTTCTATTTCAACATTTTTTGTTTTTTTGAATCTGTCATATTTTTTTAAATGATCATAACTCATTCATATGACGTCGGAATTACTTAATTTTTTTTCCAGCAATTTGATGTTTGTAGTTCATTTTAGACTATAAAAACACATATTTTGGTTAGAAATTGAATTATTTATAAACCTCAAAAGACAATATATCAATATTGCGTATTTTCTGTTTCGGCATTTGTTTTTTGAAATTTGTCCCGCTTTTAAAATGTGCATAACTCACTCATATGAAATCAATATTACTTGATTCTTTTTTCATCATGTAATTTAGTGTTTGTACTTCAATTTAGAATGTAAAAAGTCATAATTTGGTTAAATACTGAATCATTTACAAGTCCCGGAAGATAACATATCATCTATAATGTTTTAAACCGGTTCTATTTTGAAAAATAACCGAAAAACCGGGACCGGAATCGGAACCGGCGGTCCGGTTCCCGGTTCTTATAATATACGAAAATCGGTTCCGGTTTTGAATCGGTCCGATTCTAAAGCTCATCCCTAGGTTGTAGCAGGTTATATCCGATCATAATAGTTATATGTGAACACTTCAAAAAACTTCATCACCTATATGTATACAAAAAAAATAGTTATCCATTTGTGAACAAACCGAAAAATTAATTGTCATGATAACTCATTTTTTTTATTTTAAATTACCATCTAATTTTGATTTGATATATAAAATTTAACTTAAACGGTAAATATTTTTAAACCACACTATTTAGATAAATATCTTTTTAAAATACACTACTTTTGTAAAAATAAAATAAATATAAAAATTTAAATTTACTAAAGACTAAAAGTATGAGAAATAAATACCAATAACATGAAGAAAAACACCACCTTCAATGAAGTTTGCTCCATATATAAAATGAGAACAAGAGAACACTAATTTTATGTTATTATTATACTATAAATTATATATATATATATATATATATATATATATATATATATATATATATATACTAGTTGTAAAACCCGTATGTTATACGGGTTGGATAAAACAAAAAAAAATTAGATATGAAGGTTTAAATAAAAATTTATATAAATTTGAAATTTAAAATTTGTATTTAAAAGGAAACATATTCAATAGTATATGAGTTGTAATATTGTAACTTAATGATTATTTTCAAATATGACAATTATTAATTAAGATGTAAATATGACGTGTTAATTAAAAAAATAAACAATGAGAAAATGACACATGGAAAAAACATTTATTTAAAAATACCAAAAAATGACAAGTGTTCAACTTAATGAAAAAGTGACATGTGGTAAAATTATTTTCATTTATTAGGAAGGATATATTTGAAATTATGCTACCAAATACGACTCCAAACATGTTGCAACCAATTTAAATGCTCATAAATGGTCATAAATATTGCTTTAATGAAGTTTAACTGAATTTATTAATATCACAAACATTATGATCTGACTACCTTAATAAAACTGCAAATTGACTTATCAGGTTAATTACCTTTTCGTTTTGTTCATATTTGGGTAACTTTTTTTTGTACGCATCTAAATAACGACCTTGTTGTAAGTGTTTACATATGATCATTATGACCAAATGTATCTGTTACCGTCGCTCATAATGGTCATATGTGAACACTTCTAAAAAGTTCGTTACCTAGATGTGTATCAAAAAAAATTATCTAGATGTGAACAAACCAAAAAATTAATTATATATGATTTTTGATATCTTTATATAATCTAAATAAATCAAAAGGCAATATAACATTTTCTAATATTATTATCGAGGATTTTTCAAAACTAAATAAATAACAAAGTTATATATAAGTCTTTTTGATACATTTTCTTTTTCATAACTCACTGGATTTTTCAAAATTACATATGATTATTTTATTTTTATACATTAAATTATGTTTATTGTCAATTTACTTCACTCAATTGAATTTGTTTTTGACAATGATATTTCTGTAATTTAATGTATAGTTAGTTACTTTTTTTCTTGATGGCTTCAAATAGTTAGCTTGAGTTGTAAGCTATATATATTAGTTCTTTGTACAAATCCGTAGTTGGTTAATCAATGGAAGATTTTAAATTCTCTCGTTAATGTGTTCATTTTTTTCATAGAAATCAACATGGTATTGGATTGATTTGATCCTCACCTTCCGCAATTTCAAATTCAATTTCAATCGCCTTCTTCATTTTCAGTTCATCTTCTTCTTTAATTCTTCATGCCTGATTCAGACGTAAATTCACCCTAATTCAACTATCATTTCTCTGTTAAATCCATATTATCTTGGATCGTTTGGTAATCCAAGCTTTGTTCTTATCACCAGTGTCTTCAATGGTGTTGGATTCAATGCATGGAAACATGCAATGATCATTGCATTATCTGCCAAGAATGAATTGGGATTCGTAGATGGTTCGATTGCGCAACCTGCTATTACTTCCTCTGAATATCCTAGATGGTATCGAGTCAACTGAATGGTGATAAGCTAGTTATTGAATTCACTCTATAAGATTATTGCAGATAGTGTGCTTTTTCTTCAATCTACATCACAAATCTGGACTGAATTGAATCAACATTGTGAACAATCAAGTGGTGCATTGATTTACCAAATTTAGTAGCAACTTTACTCTACTTTGCAAGGTTCAGATGATTTCTCTACTTACTACACTAAACTCATGAAGATCTAGGATGAATTACGATTTGTTCAGGATTTATCTGTTTGTTCTTGTACTACTGCAACTGCTCTTAACAAGTTTCTTGATGATCAGAAACTAATTCAATTTCTCATGGGACTCAATGATTGTTATAAAATCATTCGAGGTCAAATTCTCATGATGAAACCCCTACATTCTCTCTCCATTGCTTATGCTATTATTATCAAGAAGAACAAGTTAATTTTGTCCCAATTTTGAACATTGATGCTATTGCCATGAAAGTTTCTCATAATTAATCTTTTGCTTCATCAAATAAATCTCTTACATGCAAACATTACAAGAAATCAGGCTACACGAAGTCTCAATGTTACAAACTTGTTGGCTTCCCTTTTAGTTTCAAGTTCACCAAAGGAAAGAAAGATGAATCACAATATGTTATGTAGAATGTTCAAAGTGTCTCTACAACACCTACTATGAATTTTTGACTTGAGCAATATCAACAACTTCTTCAACTCTTTAATAATAACAACATCAATAATGATTCTTCTCTTTCTCAAGTGCATTCTGCCATTTCAGAAGGAGCCTTGCATCCAGATGGTACAATTTTTTCCTTTAAACATTTTTGTGCAAATGTTTACAAATCTTCTCGTCTTCTTCATAAAACTAATTCATAGATTATAGATTATGGTGTTAATGATCACATTTTTTCTAATTAAAGTTTCTTCGTGTCTCTTTCTAAACTAATCCGACGTCATTCTCTTGGTCTTCCTAATGGAATTAACACATATGTCAATTATATTGGTGATGTTTAGATTCATGATTCAATTGTCCTTCGTGGGGTACTTTATGTTCCTGAATTCAAATAGAACTTTCTTTCTATTCCCAAACTCACTTCTCAACTTCACACTTTCGCAATTTTCACTGATGAAAATTGTTTTCTGCAGGACCCTTCCATGAAGGATAAAATTGCTTTTGGACTTCTTGGTCATAGAATCAATGATTTGTATGTGTTTGATCATCATCAAATCAAGACTACATTAGCATATGATTACTCTGTTTTTCCTTCATCATTGTCTTGTCAAACTTCTGTATTCATTTTTACTTCTAATAATCAAACAATGTTATGGCATAATAGACTTGGCCATATTCTTGTTGCAAAAATCTATAGATTTATTTCTTGTATCTTCAAAATGTACTTATTTGAATGTTGAATCTTGTGTTGTTTGTTCAAAAGCAAAACATCGAAAATTGCCATTTCCTGTTAGTGAATCCATGTCTAAGGCATCTTTTGATTTGATTCCTGTGGATGTTTGGGGTCCGTATAAACACATGACCCATGATGGTTTTAAATATTTCATAACAATTGTTGATGACAATAGTCGACATATATGGATTCATCTGCTCTCTCATAAGCTGTGACATCCCCATTTTCACGGCCAGAAAATACCGATTTTGTTTATGCTTTATAAAAATCAGAGTATCTCTTTTAATAAAAACGTTGTGGAATTTGTTCCCAGAAAAACATGATAATTACATTATCAAATCATTTCCGAAGAAATGTATTTTGATTCATTTTAAAATATTTGGGATGTCATCGTCAATACAGAAACATAAGCATAAACAGAGCTTACATTCATTATCACTAGTGATTTATATCTCCTTAATCCCTTAGTGTAATGTAACTTCATATAGACACCTGTGATACAAATAAACTGAGTGGGTCACGTTGGAAAACCTAGTGAGTACATCGGGTTTTCAACCCATAATAATAAAATTATTATGTTTAAACATCAAACAATCAACCCAATTACCTATCCCCATTATCTTCTTAAGGATTTACCCTAAGAATCAGCTACTCCTCGTTCATTCATTCCTAAGGAAACAGCACGAAGTCCATCATTGCCAATGACACAATTGTCAAGCACAACTGCTAATAAAATCACTTAGGCGCAGCTGCCAGAATTGTGACATTCTCTATGAGGCGCTTCTGTTGGTACTGTCCTTTAAACGCTACTGTCATGGTTATAATGGTCTCTATTGGGCACAACTGCCGATACTATCCTTAGAGCGCAGCTGCTAGGATGTTTATCGTAGATCTAAAACATCTACAGATTTTGGCGCAACTACCGGTGCTCATCTATAGGGTACTAGGTCCATTGCTGCCAATGTTCACCTATAGGGCACTAGGTCCATACTACTAATGTTCCTCTATTTCAGCCTTCATCCCTCATCATTCATCTACGCATGTTTTACCCAACATATTTTGTAGATATAAAATACATATACAGTTTGAATCCTTTAAAACATGTATAAAATCGTTCACCCAGCATAGACGACAAGTATCCAGACAATATGCACACATAGCACGTAATTTATATAAAATACTTCATATCTTTATGTAAGATGAAAGTAACTATGCACTCACCTTATTAGGTGGCGCCTCTGCACTCGGATAGCGCTTCGTTACTCTCAAAATAATTTTCCTTGACAAAACCTAGTATCAATATCGCTAGGGTTTAGTCAAACGTTAACTGCGACTAATTAATAGTCTAGCTATTATTACTATTATATAAGCGTTAACACAATACTTTTCACCTACTATATACAGACGAGGCCAGACATGGAACACCGAAGGGCATGATGATTTTGGCATATAAGCACTTCTGAATCCAACAACCCAAGCGGCCCTCCAAACCGGAACCCCCGTACCGCGAGTGGTTAAAAAGATATTATATGATACTTATATAACCCATAATAATAGCCCAAATAATTATTCTAAGGACCTGATAACATTACTATAATCCGACGTCCGTTTTAAATTCATAACTTCTTCATATTACGTCCGTTTTCGTCCATCTTTTTATCGATTCGCTAATATTAACGAGATCTTCGATTCTCGTTTAGGTTGTGTCGGCTAAAAACCGCTCGATCTAATATTCGAACTTTGGGTTGTACACTGCTAAGCCGAAACTTCGAATAATGATAACTTCCTCATACGAAGTCAGGTTTGGGCGTTCTTTTTATGGACGCTCTTGGTTTAACATATTCTACGACTTACGTTTAGGTCACTAAGGCTAAAAGTCGTTCTATCGTAAATTCACTATTTACGCTTCCCGGTATCGTGTCGGTTCCGTCACGAAAGTTCGACGAGTCATAACTTCTTCCTTATAACTAGGATTTCGGCGTTCTTTATATGCACATAATCCTTGTGACATATGCTACAACTTGGTTAAGATTAATCCTCCTAAATAATCTGATGGGTTTTGAGCACTACATCATTCCTATGGTGTACATGCAAACCCTAATAGCTTTTGGATCTAGTTTGTCTAATGAACATGCAATTGAATATCCATAGCTATAAACCCTAGATCTAACATATTATAGTCTGAATTAGGGTTTAGAGAATACCTTTGATTGTTATGTAGCAATAACAATCTATTCCTTCCTTTGATTGGCTTCAGAAAGCTTAGTGTCTCAAGTGTTGCACCTCTAATGGAGTCACAAACACCACTAAGCAACTAGATGAAGAAGAAAGAGAATGGGAACTCCAAAAAACCGTCCGGAAAACCTCTTGAAAAGATTAGCCACGTTTCTGGGTCTCAAGGGGCCTTTAAATAGGTAGGCAATTAGGGTTATCTAACAAGGAAACCAAAATTTGACTACTTAAGCCCTAAGCAGCCCATGAACCCCTTATGGAACATTCCTTGGACGAAAATCATATGGGCTTCCCATAGATTTCGTCCAACCTATATTCCAAGGTGATCCATAGCCCGATTGCAATTATCTTATAATTACAATTCCAGTCCCCTAAGTTTAATTAATCTCTTTTAGCCTCGAAATTAATTCTTAAATAATTCTTGAATAATATTAATTAAACAATATGATTTCTCCTTTAATATATTATTCTCATAATATATTAATAAATCATAATTAATCCTTTCTCTCCTTAATTCATCCTACATATTGATGTGGTGAAGGCAACCCAAAAGGACCATGCTCATAATCGGGTCAAGTACATACCAAAATAGTTATGGACTTAGACACTAATCCAACAGTCTCCCACTTGGATAAGTCTAATAACTATTTTGTATAACTTCAGAACCTGATCGACAATCGTAGCTTTCAAAAGCCGCTGTCAACTCTGATCCTATTAGATAGCGCGTCTTTTAGATAAGGGATTATATATTTATCTATTCTCAAGATATCGTATAGACACGAGACATGGATTTAAATCATTCTCTCTGTCTATGTATTGTTTCCAGACATCTGATTTATGACAACTGACAACAAACTACAATTGAACACATCAACTTAGTCCAGGCTTGGCCAAGCGCTTAGGGTGTCATCACTAAATCATCGAGAGGCCCACAAATATCACTTTTATCCCATTTTGGGTAAAAGGAATGGATAAAATTTGACTCAAATGTTTGTTTGCACCTACTAATCGAATCACACACAACAATAAGTTTTATAACACCAAGTTACTGGTGCGTTAACTTATCATCAATGTGCAACCGACCAGCAAATAACAACTCACACGTCTCGGTTTCAAGAATATACAAAGTTATCGTCTCACTAATCACCCGTGATAAATCCATGAAGTGATTCAAGTGAGCGTGGGTTTAATCCAATACTTTAATCTTATTAAAGCACTCATGAACTCTGCAGCAAACTTGTGCTATGTCTAAACACTTTAGACAATCTACAGACAGATTCATGATAGTCTTCCTTCATACCTACTTCCAACGTATGACCAACTATGGAGGTTCAAATAACCCAGTTATTCTAGAAGTCAAAACATGCAAAGTGAAACACAATAATAATACTTAATCCTATATGGCCTCAAAACTTTTGAGTATAAATAAAACACCTCTTATTTAGTCACCATATTGATAACTCATTATTCATTGTATAATGTTTCAGATAATCAACTTGACACCTGAATTATAACAATAGTTGTCCCATGCACGAGGCATGCACACTATGTTTCTTATGGTCCATGCTTTGTGAAATAGATCAATTGAAAAACTTTTCCAATGATTCTCATTTCACAATTCCTAATCCTCATCGTTAGTGTAAGAATACAAAGTTCTTGCCACTACTAGAATATGTTAGATTCTAACATTTTATGCAACGATCCTTTCGTAAGGTCATAGCACAAAACTCACCAAGACTTGGCCAATGAAAATACAAGGTTCTCTATCAGAAATTGTTACAAAACAATTGTATAGATATGATGTCTCTCACTCAAAGTACATTCCTTTGAACATCCTTTTTGCATAAAATTTTCTAATCTATACATAAATTCTTAATTTCCAACTCCTAATATGGAAACATTTCCATATTTGCCATATGACAACTCATTCTAAATAGAATCTTATCTATTCATAATAATGTCGATATGGTCCATCCAATACTATACATCCAACTACTCACAAGCGACCAATCCTCAGCGAACTTTGGATCGTCCTTTGATAGTTGTTTATTTATTTTAGTCAAAACTGCATTTGGAAATTTTTAGAACGGTCAAATATTATAGCATATGCAATCGATCCTATACCCGAAGCGTATGGGACACGATGCATAATGTCTCACATAAATACACGATGCTTTATTAGTCTTCTGCCATAATATTTTGTTAGCCATGTTCTCACAATTCGAATTATGAAAAGGGATGTCGTAATCATAATCGAATTTGAGAACATGCTATATGTCCTTGACTAAATATTATCAACGTTTCTCGATCTAAGCTTTTAGATTTTGAAACAAAGTATAATATTCTGTGCCTTAATTATAGCAAAACAACTTTTCAACCCCTGCAACTTTGCAAAGTGAATCTTTGTTTTTTATAATTAATATTGCTAACTTGCAATACTTAAAATAATAATCATGCTCCTACTAACACAATGATTATTTCCATACAAGCATAACACTTATGCTCCCACTAGCTTTGACATGTATTCAGAAAACACTTGAACTTCTAGAAAACAATACTTATTGAACTCCAAAGTCCATATTTCTAATATTAGATGCTTCGATAAGCCTTTATCTTAGCTTCTCAAACTCATACACCTTTCCTTAGATAGCTCACATGTGTGTCTAAAGAAATTCAGAACTTATGTTACTAAGTCCCAAATGCTCAGACCAATTGCCAAATCTCACAATTCGAATTATGAAAAGGGATGCCGTAATCATAATCGAATTTGAGAATACAATTTTCACAATTGCAATCTTCTTAAAATCTCTCTTAGTGAAAGCATTTCCTCACAATCATTTTCATGAATGAGAGAAACCTTATGACACTTAGATTTTAAAGTGTATGTGTTACTATCCATCTAAATTTGTCATAGCAACAATCATATGACAATGTTTGTGACAAATCCAACTCATCTGGATTGAACTTGTTCAATCTTGATTTCTCACCTTATGGCAGCATAATACCCACCATTGCTTCCAGGTTGTTAAGCAGCTCACCCTACATATCAATGTACTTTCCATTGATCAAGGTGCTTTGCCTCTATGCAATCAATTGAGGACGCAGAGAACTCATATGCATAATTGACTTAAACTGGAATGGCACAGAAACAAAATTACGTCAACACGATAAGTCGCAAACCTCAAGTCGCGTGCTAGTGAATAAATATCGGTTTATTCTTGATTAGTTCTTGAACTTTTCAAGACAATTGAGACTCCCACTGACATCTTGACATATATGATTCTCTTATCAAGGAACTTTCCTTGACAAAACAAATATTCAAGAGTTAGTGTGAAATCTTATCAAGACTAACACTTCACATAACCGGTCCTAGTTGGTCTTTGTCTTATCCAAGACAGCACAACTTATCAATTTCAAATGTGTAAGAATAAGTAAACTTTTCCCAATTCCACATTTGTTGAGTGTTATAAACCTACTAAAGACGTGTCACTCAATGTCACAATCTTGGACTATGAGTCTAAGACTTGATATTGGAACGAAGTATGATTGGCTTCTTGATTTAACCAATTCCACAATTCTCGATTCCTCTTCTTAGCCATACAAATGCACTAAGACTCACTTATAGGATCAACTGAGACATGGTTCTTAATCATTAAGGTTTATCATAAAACACAATAAAAAGTACTCTCCCTTCTTAGAATGGAGAAACTTTTATCTTTCTGCCTATTTGATTCTTCTTATTCGTTCTGCCATTTATTGAAACCTTTTCAATCAACTCAGAATTACACTCAATCTTATAAGTATAATCATATTTATTAAACTTTATTAAATCATGACGAATATCTTTATCACTCTTGTGGTGGACTTGATCGACGCACAACCTAGTGTACTCGATCTCCTAGTCCTTCACTTGACACTTTATCAAAGAATTAGTCTAATCTCCAAATATAAAGTTTCTCATTCATCACGCAACCATGTTGTATGATTCCAAGTTTCTGTTCATTTGAAACTTGGGCGATGAAAATCTTTCCTTATTTGGAAAATTCTCGACATTTCCACAAATAACATAATTAAGAATCAAATCCATCATTGCTAATAATAGAAACAATTAAACATCAATTTTTCATACACACCATTGCAAGGATAAATAAACAAGATAAAATCAAATTTTATTTTATTGCGGAAAAATTTGTCCTTATAATGTAATTCAACTGAAAACTATGCTATTACATATTTATTAGCAATCTATTCTAGCTCCAAGTAGTAGCTCAAGAATCCAATCTTCAAGCAAGGCGATCGAAATCCATTTCTTCACGATCAAATTCAGCTCACTTCTTCCCTTAAGCTTCCTCTCTTTTCTTCGATCCTACAAAAACATCAAATGTAATCTTATTACATCATGTATTAAGAATCAAAAATAGGAACTTAAAAGAGCTAGATAGAGGATTTCATACATGAAGAAGAGTAATAACACTAGACTCTCCCATCTCTTAGATCTCTCAGGTAGACAAGGCAGCTTCGTCTCCAATGCCCCTTCTCTTGGCAATAAAAGCAAATGGACTCCTTTGGAAAAGCACATGGGACAATCTCATACTTAGTCCTTTCTGGACTTCCAATGTTGCCAATGTTCATTGAAGTTTGGGAGTTTGATTCACCAGACAAATTTGCTTGATCAGCATGCCAAATTATTGTTGATTCAGCAGCTATAAGCAAATAGGTCAAATCAATGAGGGTCACGTCGTGGTCCATCATATAGTACTCTATAACGAACTCACTATATGATTCAGGAAGTGACTGAAGAACCCAGTCAATAGCCAACTCACTTGAAATCTCGACACCCAACATCCTTAACATGTCAATGTGTGACTTCATCTCTAAGACGTATGCACACACAGGTTTCCTGTCTTCGTGTTTACTTGCCAAAATGGCTTGAGTAAGCTTGAACTTTTCAAGCCTTCGAACTTGTATGTCAGGGAGAATAATTGGAGGAGGTGGAGGAAGTGAAGCATGATCTCTGGTTCCTCGATCATATCGTGGAATATCATCTTCATTTGGTAAACTTGATTCATGGGATTTGGGAAGACCATTGTTAGATTCAGACATCTACAAAACGGGGGAATTCAAGTTAGTTGATAAGAATCCTTGATGTAACACCCGAATGAAACATCAAGGCTAGGATCCAATACAATACTCTACAACCTAGAAGAGGGATGCCGTAATCTAGTTGCAGAATATTTGAAGGTAGGTAAATGACGATTTACCAATTTCCACCAGAAAAACAAAAATGAAGTTTAAGTTTTAAATGAATTGAAACTCCTAGATCTTTTGAGATTCATTGAACTTTTCAATGACATGTTTAACCATGCGAATCACAAATAAGGTATGAATAACCATGCGAATGTACGTGGTGCACCCAATGTTACGATCACCTAATCAATGTGTCGGTTAACCACACACGCTCCATTGATCTATGTAAAACATCGAGCCACCCTTCGCCACCAATTTCAACCCCAAATTAATGTGTCGGTTAACCACACACGCTCCACTAACATTTGACAAGGGTACGAAGTGTAATTCCATGGATTAGCATGCAATTTCACAAGTAACTATGATTTGGGAATTTGTAAAAGTATTTAGTTACTTTTTACTTCATTATACTTTTAATGGAAGGTTTCATCCTATCCTACCCGTTCGGCTAACGACCCTCCACTAGTCAAGAGTGTGGTGGGTAATGGTGGATACCCATTTAATTGTCATTTTATAGGCAATTTCCTTAAACAACCATTATAGACCAGCTTCGTGAATGAGGCCTACTAACGGTAAGATTGACTGTTTACTTATACATATATAATATTAGACTTTTAATGTCATATATACATAGTATATGGTGTATTTTAAACTTTTAAAATACTAGGTGGTCTAATTTAATTAATTATACTTTTAATTTAATTAAATGTAAACCAAAACCTTATGGATTTATTAACTCTCTTTAATTATACACTTTAATTAATTAAGAAAACCATAAGGGTGTAATTTGAACTTTTCAAAATACTAGGGTTTTAGAACTTAACATTTCGAAATTAAACTTTTAATCAACTTTTAAATTCTAAAACTTGAGGGCAAGTGTTGAAACTTTTCAAAACATTTGGGATTAGAATTTAAATATTTCAAAATTAAATTTTAATCAATAATTTAAATTCCAAAACTTGAGGGCAAGTTTTGAAACTTTTCAAAACATTATCAGGAATATTGTAGATCACAAATTCAAATAAAGCATTTAACAATTAATTGGTGATTATTTAATTTTGACCGAGTCTAATTACATGCAAGATAATTCACCAAATAATTCAAATAATCAAATTTTATCATATAAGGAAGTAATTATTCAATTAATATGAAATTATCTTTTATTTTGGCAAGGATAATCACCCAATATCATAAAAATCCGATTTTTATCAATAAAAAACGTTTTGGTAATTATCCCACAGCAAAAGGCAAGAAAATCACGAAATTTGCTCCATCTGCGACTCTGACTCGTCGAGTTCACTATGGACTCGGCGAGTTCAACCATGGACTCGGCGAGTCCAGCCCCCAAAAAACATAATTTTGCAATTTTAAGCATGAATAATCAATTATAGCATCAAATACATCAAAGAAACAACCTAGGCACTGATACCACTAATGAGTTTTGAGCACTACATCATTCCTATGGTGTACATGCAAACCCTAATAGCTTTTGGATCTAGTTTGTCTAATGAACATGCAATTGAATATCCAAAGCTATAAACCCTAGATCTAACATATTATAATTTGAATTAGGGTTTAGAGAATACCTTTGATTGTTATGTAGCAATAACAATCTATTCCTTCCTTTGATTGGCTTCAGAAAGCTTAGTGCCTCAAGTGTTGCATCTCTAATGGAGTCACAAACACCACTAAGCAACTAGATGAAGAAGAAAGAGAATGGGAACTCCAAAAATGTGACATCCCCAAAATTTCGGCCAGAAAAGACCGATTTTCATTTATGCTTTTTAAAATAATTTCAGAGTAAATCCTTTTGATTTGAAAGGGTTGCGGAATTTGTTCCCAAAAACAAAGCGTGATAAAATGATGTTTACCAAAACATTCCATAAAAGAAATGTATTTTCATTATATAATCAAAACTCGGGATGTCATGTTCCGATACAGACCATTAAAGCATAAATGATAACATTACAAGTCATTCAACAAATATATACATATACAGACTTGTAAACAAAACAACTTGATAGTTCGTCCATCTTATGCCCTTGCGCCACTTCCTATAATACAAATAAAACTGAGTGGATCAGGCTTAGGAGCCTGGTGAGCATATAGGGTTTTCAACCCACAATAAATAATTAAATTAATTTCCATCAACCAACAATAACCCAATTACCCATTCCCGTTATTCTCACTTTATGTCCCTAAAATAACTAACACAAGGGACCTAGTCTAAGAATATTTCATCGGGGCGACAACACATGCTTCGGGGGTTCCTCAGCAATATAAGTCAAATAAGGCAACCATGAGGGGGATGGAGTACAGCGAATAAACACCCAAGTTTATTAACACCTACAGGTGGCGAACCTGCTAGCGTTCCACAGGACTGTCTAGAAAAGTCTGTGGTCGTTATCTAAACTCCGCTAGATGACTAAATCAAAACAACAACGAGGCCTCTCATCTGTTTATTACACACCAACTATCTACCCATGTTCTATCCAACATATTAGTAGATAAAAATATATTATACATAGTTTAAAAACCTGTATAGCATGCTTTAATCAATACATATTCCACGTAACAGATGAGGCACACACACATAACACGTATTTCATAGAGAATGAATCATATCTATGAGATAAAAGAAAGTGAATACACATTTACACACATAACCACAAAATTATACACATAACACGTATTTCGTATAAAATACTTCATAATTATGCGTTAGAAGAAAGTAAACACACACTCACTTGATCAGAAGATGATCGGACAACACTACGGTTATAGAAGTAGTATTCTTCGGTAGATCTGGAAGATCTCCACAAAAATCGAACTTCTCGCGGGCAGAGCTTCGGCTCGGGAATCTTACTTCTCGGGATCTTCAGGACCTCGGGACTTACTTCGGGGCTCGGGAATGATACCGGGGCTTCAGGGTACTTCTGGCACGCAAAACGATGCAAAACGGGAGAGAGAAGAGAGAAAAAGAGCAAATGAGTCGGCTGCCCTCGCATCCTATTTATAGGAGGCTGGAGCCTCAGAGTACGTTGGGCGTACAGCAGTACGCGGGGGCGTACGCGTCCGAATCGTCATGGCATGCGTCATCCGAAGAACTCGAGTGCGAGGGATACGTTGGGCGTACAGCAGTACGCTGGGCGTACTTCGGATGAGTCCGATGACTCCCCTTCGGATAATACCGGATTTTATAATTAATTTTAAATATTAATTATTTAATAAACTTCGGAAATTCATATCTTCTTCATACGAACTCCGTTTTTGACGTTCTTTATATCCACACGTAGGTGAGACTACGCTCTACAGCTTTCGTTTAGACTACGTCGGCTAATTTTGACTTTATTTTTATTAATTATTTTTAGTAGGCCGGGACAGAAAAACTTCGTTATAAATTCATAACTTCTTCGTTTGACGTCCGTTCTCGCCTAACTTTTCATCACTTCGATACCAACAACGAGATATTATGTTCTCGTTTAGATTGATTCGACTAAAAACCGCTCAATCTCAAAGCGAGTATTTCGGGCTGCATACCGCTAAGTCGAAACTTCAGAAAATCATAACTTCCTCATACGAAGTCAGATTTGGGTGTTCTTTATATATTCGGAAACCTCGTTTCAACTACTATAACATTATCCAAAGATATCAAGTTTATTTTACACTTAAATTTTGACGCTCATTTTATTCTTAATTAATCAAATCACATAATTAAGCAGTTAAGCACAAAACACATAATACTCAAATAATATACTTCTATTATTTCAAAACGGGTTACAAAGGTTAACCTAGACTATTACATCAACGAAAATGCCTAGCCTGGAAACGCGGGCTTTACAATTCTCTCCCCCTTAGGATGATTCCGTCCCCGGAATCACTCATCAACAAACAAATGTGGATAGCGACTCAACATGTCACTCTCCGTTTCCCAGGTGAGATTTGGCCCATTCGAATGTTTCCAACGAACAAGCACTAATTCGACCATCTTGCGTCGAAGCTTCTTAGTTTTTCGGTCAACAATTGCCTCTGGTTCTTCAAATAACCTCTTGTTTTCATCAATTCTCAATTCAGAAATTGGAATTATATCGTGAACTTCTCCCGTGAACTTCCTCAAATAACACACATGAAAAGTGTTGTGAATTCCATTCAGTTCCTCTGGTATTTCAAGCTTGTAAGCTTGGTTCCCAATCCTCTGAAGAACTTTAAACGGTCCAATAAACCTTGGACTCAACTTTCCCCTTTTACCAAATCTTATAAGTCCCTTCCACGGCGAGACTTTAAGCAAAACTGAATCTACAACTTCGAAGGTCATTGGCCTTCGCTTCTTGTCAGCATAGCTCTTTTGACGATCTTGAGCTGCTAACATTCTTTCTCTAATTATTTTCAACTTTTCAGCGGTTTGATGGACCATCTCGGGACCCATAAATTGCTTTTCTCTAGCCTCAAGCCAACAAGACGGCGTACGACACTTATGTCCGTACAAAGCTTGATAAGGTGCCATCTTTATGCTCGAGTGGAAACTATTATTGTAGGAAAATTCTACCAAAGGTAAATGTTCATCCCAGTTACCTAGGAATTCCAGGGTACATGCTCTCAGCATATCTTCAAGTGTTTGTGTTGTTCTTTCACTCTGACCATCAGTCTGCGGATGGTAAGCTGTACTTAAACATAACTTGGTACCCATTTCCTCTTGTAGACTTTTCCAAAACCTCGAGGTGAAACGGCTATCACGATCCGACACAATCGTTAACGGAACACCGTGAAGCCTCACAATTTCCTTCACGTAAGAATTTGCAAGCTTCTCCATAGACCATTTCTCCTTGGCTGCTATGAAATGTGCACTCTTAGTGAATCGATCAACAACCACCCAAATCATGTCGTGACCATTCTTTGTTCGGGGCAGTTTAGTGACAAAATCCATAGCAATGTCTTCCCAGTTACCCATAGGCACAGGCAATGGTTCTAAACTCCCGTACGGTTTCTGATGTTGTGTCTTTACTCTCGCACAAGTCACACACTCAGCCACATACTTTGCAACATCAACCTTCATCGTCGGCCACCAGTAGTAGGGTTTTAGGTCCCTATACATTTTAGTGCTACCGGGATGAATCGAGTACATGGTTTTGTGAGCTTCTTCCATCAGAAGATCTCTGACTCCTCCTGTCTTAGGTATCCAAATCCGATCTTGGAACACCTTCAGTCCATGACTGTTTACACAAATAATACATTTTTATTATTTCAAATTGGGGTTACAAAGGTTAACCTAGACTATTACATTGCTAAAAGTGGCAAGCCCAGAAACACGGGCGTTACAATTCTCTCCACCTTAGAATGATTCCGTCCCCGGAATCACACACCAACAAACAAATACGGATAGCGACTCATCATGTCACTCTCCGTCTCCCAGGTGAGATTCGGCCCATTCGTGTGTTTCCATTGGACGAGCACTAACTCAACCATCTTACGTCGCAATTTCTTAGTCTTTCGGTCAACGATTGCCTCCGGTTCCTCAATCAACCTTTTGTTCTCATCCAGAAACCATTCGCAAAGCAACAAAGAAGATAATCCAAAATCCAAACTCGAATTCAAGCATCATGAGACAGACAGAAGAGTTATGCTGACAAATGATGAAAACCTTTGGAATTCCAAGTCGAAGGTCGGGTGCTAATGAAAGTTTTTCCTCAGAAAGGAATGATTCGCTTTAGGAAACGAGAAAACTAAACCCACGATACATCGAATTGTTCGAGATTCTTGCTCGGATTGGTCCAAAGACTTATAGGCGGCAGCTGCCTGTAGAGCTCAGCTACGTACACCCTGTGTTCCATGTCTTGAATCTGAAAAGATGCATATCAGATGAGACTCTATCATTCCTTTACAAGAAATCGGAATAAACGAGAATCTCATGTTCGTCAAAGAACCAGTCGAGGTATTGGATAGGGAAGTAGAGCATACAAAACAAAGCCACATTTTGATTGTGAAGGTTCGATGGAACGCTAAGCGTGGACCGAAATTCACATGGGAAACGCGAAGATCAGATGAAGTACCTACTCTCTCATTCATGAACCTACCTTTCGAAAGAATTTCGGGATGAAATTCCCTCTAACGGGGGGATGATGTCACAACTGGCATTTTGCTAGGAAATTCTATTCTCATATAAACATCATCCTTTGTAAGAGCCTATACTCTAAGTGAATACTATACTCCATTCTCATTCAAATATATCTCATATGCTCAAATAAGGGTTGGAAACCCTAGAAATCCCGACTCAAGTTCATTATGGACTAGAATTCTCTTATTGGGCCTAAGGGACCAATAAATTATCAATTCATCCATCTATAACATTTTGGGCCATTTGGGCCTAAAATAATTCATTTCTATCTCTAATAGGCCTTGTTGGGCCATAAGATCCATTTCTTTTACCATTTTGGGCCGTGAGCCTCCTTAAGAGCCCAATGGGCCGAAAAATAATTTTTGGGCTCCATAAAAGTCCGAACAAGCCAAGAATGAGTCCAAAACCAATTCATCTTCATATCTTTTAAGCCCATTTCGGCCCATTTACTAAACAAAAAGAAAAAAAAGGGGAGAAATCAAGTTAAATTGTAGGCATGACACCTAATTATTGTTTAATGGTAACCTAGGCTAGAAACTCATGACCATCATGCAATAACCCACAAATCAATCTTTCCTCTCCTTCCTTATCCTCTTGGCCGAGACCACCGCCCCACCACTTTCATTCCTTCTTTCAAACACTCTCATAAACCTTCTCAAGAACTACTCTTCTCTCTTCAAAATTTTATGACTTTGGTGGGGTGTTTCAAGCAAAAATTTATCAAGGACTCATCCATTGTGGTAAGATCTTACAAACCAAGTTTTATACTACATCTTTAAACCTAAATCACTCCTCTTACATCATATTTTCATGGATCATGATTCTTAGAACCATCCAAGTTCGAAAACTTCTTCAAGAGGCTTGCTAAAGCCGAGATCTTCACCTTATTCTTCATCAAAACCGTAACTTCAAAGCCAAGTGAGTTCATACCCCTTGTTTTCTGTTTTTATATGATTTTTGGGGGAGAATACAAGTTGCTTTGTGTAGATCTATGTGTATATGCATGTCTATGTGTGTTTTCCATGAATTATTTGGTGATTATGTGTTGATTTCTTCACTAATCTAAAAATATGTTAAGAAACTTGAAGTTTATCACTAGGATCTTCATATGAATCTTGAGAAAAGTATTTTTTATCACAAGTATTACGTGTGAACATGTAGATCTGGGATTTGTATACTTGATATAGCAAAAATAAGTGTTGTGTTCAAAGATCTATAAACTAAACCCACAAAACAGCCCTTGACAGAAAACTTTTGGTCCAATCTCGGACTATTTTGACCATCCAAATGGAAGTCTTTTTCAAAACTGTTTTACATGGATAAAGTTCAGGTTTATAGCTTTAAAATGACTACTCGCACGTTTTCATACGATTTTTCTACAATTTTTGGCGAATTTTACAAAACTGCCTATCATATTTGAAATAATTTCGGACCAACCTGTGAAGATGAGAAATTTCACACTAGTTTGAAGCCATCAAAAATTATGAGAAACATTGTGAACAAAGTAGACAAAATTTAAAAACTTCCAAAATTTACGGATCCAGATTTCGACTTACGATGAATTTTCTACAAATTTTCTAAAAACTAGTTCGGAAAAGCCAAAAACCAGAAAAATATGTATTTTCACAAAACCAAGCCAAAAATGATATTTTTGACAAAAATGGGTTTAAAATGCTATTTTTATCACAAAGTAGTCATCAACACAAGTTTTTAACAAAATTGGAGATTAAAGTGTTATTCTTACAAAATTGGGCCTTAATTGTAAATTTTTGGCTTATTGGGCCAAGAATGTCATTTTTACAAAAAGTGGGCTTTAGATATCAATTATGTAAATAATCAAGCTAAAATAAACAAAACAATAACAAACGGGTTAAAAACGACATTCATATCCTTATTGGGCCTGGAAATAATATACATGTTTAGTGGGCCTTAGTGTCATTTTACCTGTATATTGGGCTCGAGATAGGTATTCATATCCTTATTGGGCCTGGAAATAATATACTTGTTTAGTTGGCCTGAGTGTCCTTTTACATGTATATTGGGCTCGAGATAGGTATTCATATCCTTATTGGGCCTGGAAATAATATACTTGTTTAGTGGGCCTTAGTGTCCTTTTACATGTATATTGGGCTTAGGATAGACATTCACATTCCTTGAGCCTGGAAATAATAGACACGTATAGTGGGCCTTCGTGGTCCACTTACATGTTTATTGGGCCTAGGAATGGGTTTTATATGCGTTATTCTTTTTATGCTATTTTAGTGGATACCATTTGCATGCTATTTGGGCCTATAAATACCTTACATGTGAAATGGGCCTTAGTTGTCCTTTCACATATATTTTGGGACCATGTTATATAATCTCATTCCCTTTAGGTTTTGAAATGATTTACATGTTTAGTGATGCCTTAGTGGTTCACTTACATGGATCATTGGTCCTAGAATGAGTTTATACATTTTTCTTCATGTAAATTCGATTAAGGATCTAGCGAGTTTTTATCGGTTGGCACCTATTAAGTGTACGATCGTAGCCTGTAGTTATAACCAGAGTCTCTTGGAGGGAGAGCGGGGATTTGTGTATAGATCTATACGGGGATGACACCCCACACCTGAGCTGTTCGCTACAGTTAGACTAGGCCAGTCTAGGGTGACAAAAACCTTATTCTATTTTCCGTCGGCGTCCAACGACGCCAAGACAAGCGAAATTTTCATTATTTAGTATGGTTATGACGGCTCGCTTAGAGGAATTAACGTTATGAAGTTTACGGAAGACCATTCACCATTCTCTTGGATTACTCGGAAACATTCTCTTACTAGTACTCAACCTCGGGGGTTGGTACGGCAACTTCCTCTTGTACAGACAACATCGGGTTGTCTGGGAACATTCTCGTTACATGCTCTTACATTCTCTCCACATTCTCTTTACCTTTTTAGTCAAATAAACAATAACATACATGCATTAATACAAGATCTAACACAAACACACTAAACAGTTTCAGAAAATATCGGATTTTCTAGTGGTTTTCAAAGTTATACAAATCATTTTCACAAACATGCTTATGAACTCACCAACATTTTTATGTTGACCGTTTTCAAAATAACTTGTATTCTCAGGATACCGTTGAGGCAGGATGAACGAAACGAACTAATGGATATTGTGTTATATTTTGTCTCATCATACTCGTACTATTTTGAAATGTAATATTCAAATACAATACTCGATGTAAACAATGAATGTTGTAATATTACATGTGTGATGATGATGATGTTATGTTTCAATTATATTCACTGTAATGATATTTTAAGATGAAGTCACGCACAAGCCCCCGAACGTTTCCGCCGTCTGGTTCGGGGGTGTGACACATTCACACCTACTCATACTCGTCCCAAGTATTATCTCGCAGTTCACCCAAGTCGCCATACAAGAAAATCACATAACAACTTGACACATCAGATAACAAAACGAAGGTTTTATAATATTATTCCTTGAAACGATTACATAGGTGTTCAAGTTCAAACTATACCATGCCTCTAATAGGCTACACCACATGGTACTATCTACACGACTACTTCATCACTCTATCTTTGGATGTCAAGCCTTCACTCCTGAATCTTTGTATTGTCATCTGCTTCGTCAAGGATCATTTGAAATGCTCTCTCCTTTGGCGTTGGTGGCAAATTTGGCTTTGTAGCCCCCTCTCTCTTTGGGCAGTCTCGCTTGAAGTGCCCTTCCTTGTTACATCCGTAACACACCCTTTCTTTGAATGTACACTCGTTATCATAATGCCCATGCTTCCCACACTTGAAACAAGTCACCTCCTCACTGCATTTTCCAGTATGTTTCTTTTTGCACTTTTCGCACCATCTTTCTTCACTTCCTCCTCCTCTAAACTTCCTTGTATTGGAATTTCTCTTCTCGTCGGGCCTTGACGATCCTTCGAATTTCCTCATTTTGCCAACCTCAACCTTGTTGGCAGCTCTTCCCTTAATCATATCCTCCACAGATTTGGCAGCCCAGATAGCTGCTTCCAGAGTAGGTGTCTGACGCATTGGCACCGTGTATTCCCATGGAAGTCCCTTTGCGTACTTGTTGACTTTCGTCAGCTCACCCAGGACAAGACGCAAGGCGAACTCCATCTTCCCTGTGAAGTTGTTGGTGTATTCATCAATAGACATGCTCCCTTTCTTCAGGGTTAGGAATTGGTTTTCTAGTTCTAGCAGGTTTTGAGTTGAGCAGTACTTGTGTTTGAACTCACAAAAAACTCTGCCCACGTCAGTTGCAGGGGCTCATTGGGGCTTAGAGTCTTCCCTAGAGTGTTCCACCAACGAATCGCGCCCCCTCTGAAATGGCGTACTGCAAATGTGGTATGTAGTTTGCCTCTATAACCACACATCATGAAAGCTAACTCCATCTCCGAGATCCAATCCATGACTCCGATCGGATCTTCCTTTCCAGTGAAAGTCGATGGCTTGCAAGTCAGAAAATCCTTGTACTTGCATCCATTTCTCTCGACTCCGTCATCCTGGTTGTTTTGTCGAACTATTGGTGGGTTGGCTTGACCAATGGTCCCACTGCAGTTCCCTCCTTCTGACTGCCCATCGTTCAATTCGGGCTGTTCAACTGGCATCGTAAGATCCTCAAGATTTTGTTGAAGCAAACGTCTGGTTTCCTCCATTTGACGACCAACATCGTCTGGATCATCGCTTGCACTCCGGCCATGGTGATTGGCACTGGAGCGGCTACCATAATGGGTATTTGCTCAATCACTAGAGGTTGATTCCTGTTCCCAAAACGTTGCGGTGTTCCCAGAAAAACATGATAATTACATTATCAAAGCATTTCCAAAGAAATGTATTTTTATTCATTTTAAAACATTTGGGATGTCATCGTCAATACAGAAACATAAGCATAAACAAAACTTACATTCATTATCACTAGTGATTTATATCTCCTTAATCCTTCTGTGTAATGTAACTTCATATAGACACCTGTGATACAAATAAACTGAGTGGGTCAGGTTGGGTAACCTGGTAAGTACATCGGGTTTTCAACCCACAATAATACAATTATTATGTTTAAACATCAAACAATCAACCCAATTACCCATCCCCATTATCTTCTTAAGGATTTACCCTAAGAATCATCTACTCCTCGCTCATTCATTCCTAAGGATCATCTAAAGGAAACAACACGAAGTCCATCGTGCCAATGACATAGTTGTCAAGCACAACTGCTAATATTATCACTTAGGCGTAGCTTCCAGAATTGTGACATTCTCTATGAGGCGCTTCTGTTGGTACTGTCCTTTAAACGTTATTGTCATGGTTATAGTGTTCTCTATTAGGCACAACTGTCGATACTATCTTTAGAGCGCAGCTGCTAGGATGTTTATCGTAGATCTAAAACATCTACATATTTTGGTGCAGCTACCAGTGCTCATCTATAGGGTACTAGGTCCATTACTGCCAATGTTCACCTATAGGGCACTAGGTCCATACTACTAATGTTCCTCTATTTCAGCCTTCATCCCTCATAATTCATCTACGCATGTTTTAATCAACATATTTTGTAGATATAAAATACATATACAGTTTGAATCCTTTAAAACATGTATAAAATCGTTCACCCAGCATAGACGGCAAGTATCCAGACAATATGCACACATAGCACGTAATTTATATAAAATACTTCATATCTATGTATAATATGAAAGTAACTATGCACTCACCTGATTAGGTGGCGCCTCTGCACTCGGACAACGCTTCGTTACTCTCAAAATAATTTTCCTCGACAGAACCTAGTATCAATATCGCTGGGGTTTAGTCTAACGTTAACCGCGACTAATTAATATTCTAGCTATTATTACTATTATATAAGCGTTAACACAATACTTTTCACCCACTATATACAGACGAGGCCAGACATGGAACACCGGAGGGCATGATCATTTTGGCATATAAGCACTTCTAAATCCAACAACCCAAGCGGCCCTCCAAACCGAAACCCCCGTCCCGCGAGTGGTTAAAAAGATATTATATGATACTTATATAACCCATAATAATAGCCCAAATAATTATTCTAAGGACTTAATAACATTACTATAATTATTTAAAAGTTATATTAAAATAGCGTACGCGTAGCTCACTTACAACGGGTTTTCTCGAAAATCGGGCTTTGCTCGGAGCAGCGTTTCCGAACCGAAAGACCCTTTTTCTCTGGACTCCGGGAGCCTCGGGGCTTCCTTCGGGTGGTAGGGGGTTTACCTAGGCTTAAAGGGGTTTAGGATCTAGAGAGAGAGAGAGTGTGTGTGTGTGTGTGTGTGTGTAGAGAGAGAGAGAGAGAGAGAAAGATTTGAAAGGTGTGGGAGAAGTGGCTGCCTTTATAGCCTTTTTATAGGCGTCCAGCTTCAGTCTATGCTAGGTGTTCCAAAGTGGTATGCGGCGCGTTCGTCGGATAAGGCTTCCAGGTGGCCAGCTTCGGATGGTGCAACGTGGAGGTTTGTGGCTCGAGCAATGCAGTTGTACGTTGGGCGTACTGAGGGCCAGGTGTCTGAATCTGAAGCAAGTACCCTGATCATCAACGGAGGGTTGGGATCGCGCCATGTCGTCGCTCTTGCCACAGACTTCGCAAGTTCGAGTACCAACTTTAAATATTCGTATCTTTCGCATACAAGCTCCGTTTTCGACGTTCTTTCTATCCACGCGTAGGCGGGAACGTACTCTACAACTTTTATTTAGACTCAGTTGGCTAATTTTGACTTTATTTTAAAAATTATATTATTAACAGGCCGGGACATGATCGGTTCGTTAAAATTTCATAACTTCTTCATCCGACGTCCGTTTTCGTCCATCTTTTTATCGATACACTACTATTAACGAGATCTTCGATTCTCGTTTAGGTTGTGTCGGCTAAAAACTGCTCGATCTAAGCCGAAACTTCAAAAAATCATAACTTCCTCATACGAAGTCAGATTAGGGCATTCTTTTGATGGACGCTCTCGGTTTAACATATTCTACGACTTTCGTTTAGGTCGCTAAGGCTAAAAGTCGCTCTATGGTAAATTCACTATTTATGCTTTCCGGTATCGTGCCGGTTCCCTCGCGAAACTTCAACAGGTCACAACTTCTTCGTTATAACTCGGATTCCGTCGTTCTTTATATGCACAAAATCCTTGTGACATATGCTACAATTTGGTTAAGATTATTCCTCCTAAATAATCTTCCATCAAAAACACATTTTTGATACTCTTTGTCTCTAAATTGACTAGCCCAGATCTATGGGCATTACATAAGCATTATGTTTTCACCCTTCTCAAAGCTTTTGCTAGAATGGTCAAAACTCAATTTAACACTATGGTCAAAATTATAAGAATTGATAATGCTTTGGAGTTAGGGCAAGTACAGAAGGTGTTGGTTTTTTCCAATACAATGGCATTCTGCATAAATAATCCACTCCTTCTAATCCTAGACAAAATGGGATTGTTGAAAAGAAACATCAACATATTTTTGGTACTGCAAGGGCTCTATATTTTCAATCAGGGATTGTTATTGCTTATTGGGAGAGTGTGTTAAAACAATTGTTCATCTGCCATCAAAGGTCTTAAATGAAAAAAGCCATTTTCAAGTTTTTCACAAAGAACAACCACCTTTGGAAAGATTAAGAAAATTGGTTGTTTGTGTTATATCTCTTCTTTAACTAAAGCCAAAGAAAAATTCATGCCACATTATAATCCTTGTATTTTTATTGGATACCCACATGGTCAAAAAGCCTATAAAGTATTGGATTTAATCACCAAATCCATTTCTATATCACAGGACATCAAATTTTTTGAATCCATTTTCTCTTTACACTCTCATTCTAACATTATTTCTCAATTACCAAATAATTGTTATCTTCCCACAACAATAATTGACATTGATTCTGCAAATTCCAATTATGCCCATTAGACCTGACAATGGGGCGGGTTTGGAGCGAATTGAACTTGATCCAAACTCTTTTAACAAATTTCAAAATCCGATCCAAACCCGCTCCGTAACCCGCGGGGTTTTGAATAGTCAACCCATACCCTTATCCACCAAATCAACATATATCCAAACACGCCCCGTAACCCGTAGGTTTTTTGAAAAATCAAACAAATTTTTCGTAAATCTTAAAATAACATTTATCAAATTAAACAAATGTTGATTTAGAAAACACATTACGTACTCAAGGACTTTCGGTTGGAATTAAAATCATTATTGTAGTAACTTCTGATTGATTTTTGACCGTCAATTACATTGATAAAGAATAGCAATTACAAACCTTCTTTCGGTTGAAAAATGACTTTATTGATATACATATGAAATTGGTGATTGCTTGAATGACATCATGAGTCTTAGTAGATGATTGGAAGTCTAGAAATCGAGTCCTAAAGACCTATGTTAAAATAGTTTAGTCTTTGGTCTTTTCTCTTTGGACTTTCGATTGGAATTAAAAGTAAACTTTAGGTAGTATTAGATATAAATATATAATTCTAAAATTTATACGGAGTGGGTTATAAACGGAGTGAATCAATGATGATCCATACCCGACCCTTTTAATAAAAGGGTTAGCGGGTACGGGTCCTTAACGGGTAAACGGATCAAAAACTATGCTCCAAACCCATAAAATTGTTAAGGGTTTCGATCGGATCAGGGTCAAAACCCGCTCCATTGTCAGGCCTAATGCCCATGTAACACTTGAAATTGGTATGTTTCATATTTAACCCTTCTTATTTAAAGCCTTGCATTATGATCCTCAAGCTAGTACGTGGGGAATACTAGGTGGTACGCTCGGTGTACTAGCCTGATGTTGGTCGCGGAGCTCATTCACATATGTTGGGCGTATGTGGAGTACGCATGGCATGCGTACGTGAGCATTTGTCAAAACCATAATTTTAGGGTTTGCACCCTATATAAACCATATGATAGCCTCATTTGGCCTCGTTTAACTAGCCTCCATATCTTCATAACCCTAATTTTGTCCTTAGCCTTTGTATGGTGCTTTTGAGCCCTTGCGAAACATTTTGGTGTATTTTGTGCATTTTGAAGAGGAAGGAAAAGATTGAAGACTCGTCCTTTGGAGAAGAGCTTATAGATCCAAATTTAGCATCTTCATTTCATGGATTTTGAGGCATAAAGTCCATAACTTGTCAACTTATTTCATAGATTTACTCCTTGGCTTGTTTATGGTCATTTTGGTTCCTTTTGGTTAGTCCTCTTGAGCTAAGGCCATTTCTGGAGTTTAACCTTTTAGGTCTGGACATATTAATGGTTCCTTAAGCATAAAGATCCAAGCTTTATGGTGTTTATGGACTCATGCATGTGTTATGTGATTTTTTAAGCTCTTTTGAGCTCCAGAGTCCCATTAAGCCATGCATGCACGTAAATTTGCCAACTTTACGTGATAATCCACCATAAGGAAGTCAGATTTGAGTGTTGAGTTGAAGTCTTAACCGATTAAGAGCTTATTGATGGAATTTGGCCAATCTGGGGAGTACGTTGGGCGTACAAGCTGGTACGTTGTGCGTACAAGCCCCAAAGCAAGTACGCTAAGCATACGAGCTGAGTACGCCCTGCATACTCAACAATGGGCTTCAGAATTTTGGGATTTTCGATATTGGGCCCATATTGGATCTTAGTAGTCTTGGGCATTGTTGGGCCATCATAATTCAATTTTTAGGCTGATGCTATTTTATTGGAATCTTTTGGTTGAAGGCCCATGAAGGGATTTGGGTCCAATTTGGAAAATTAGGCCATATTTGGGCTTTGGGTGATTATTTTGGAATTTGGGCCTTTTGGACAATTGGATTGGGCCGTGTCCTTGGGCCAAGTTAGGTAAAGGGTAAAAAGGTAGTTTACCCTAATTTGGACTCTTAGTGTGAGTAGGGATCCAATTTTTAATTGGATGTTATTTTGTGATTGATAGCGCGAGGATTTTAGCGAGCCAACAGCCAGAGAAATATTCGTGAGGTTCGGCAGTCTGAGGTGAGTTTACTCACTTGGTTTAGTGGTTCAAAAGGCACCAATGCAGACCCATGATTATTATGATAGGATGCTAGATGTATGCGTGACTCTTGCATGTGTTATGTGCTGGTATGTTTACCGAGCGAGGCTCGATGCCAGGCGAGGCCCGCTGACTGTATTGTATGCTATTGTTTTGTGATTAACGCATGTGTTAGCATGATTATATGTTATATGTTTATTATGTGTATCGGGCGGAACCCGATATCAGGCGGAGCCTAATGAATGACATATTTGTAATCCGAGCGGGGCTCGATGTCGGGCGGGGTCCGAGGCCGAGTAGGACTCGATGTCGGGCGAGGCCCGATGTGGGGTGGGGGCCCAGTATATGTTTATTTATGTATGGTGTGTGGTATTTTGGGGAACTCACTAAGCTTTGTGCTTACGGTTTTCAATTTATGTTTCAGGTACTTCAGGATCGAAAGGGAAGAGTCTGGGATGATTGCAGAGCACACACCACATTTTTTCGCATTTTGTGATTTACTATGATATGATATGATATAGAGACATACTTTGGTCTATTTGGATTGTATGATAATGTTTTGAAATACGGTTTTATTTAAATTAAAAACGAAATTTTTTAGTCTTATTTTTGGGACGTTTCAGCGCCTGATATAGATTTTGTCACCGTTTTACTTGAGGCCATTTCTAATCATTCATTACCTACCAATAATTTGCATGAACATGATCCTCCTTCATATGCACCATTATTAAGAAGAACTACACATGTTTCTCAACCCCCAATTCATCTACAAGATTACATATGAAATAATGTCGTTTCTGCTAGTTTATCTCCATGTTCTTAAACAATTACATATATGTGTATTGGTTTGGATTTCTCTTCTTCTAAAAAAATTCAATGAATGTTACAAGAAGTATTGATCATTCTCACACTCATGAAGTTGAACCTGCATTTTATCATGAGGCTAAAGGCAAGCCCCAATGGGAAACAACTATGAATAAAGAACTTGATGTATGGCTGGTAATAATACTTGGGATGTGGTTAAATTACCAAAAGGCAAAAAACCAATAGCTTGTCAATGGGTATTTAAAATTAAATATCGTGCAGATGGTAGTATTGAAACACATAAAGCACAATTAGTAGCCAAAGGCTTCACTCAAAAATAGGGGTTGAATCCCCACAGAACTTTTTCACCGATCATCAATTCACAACGTACAGTGAGATGTCATGTATCATTGGCAGTTAAAAGATGATGGAACATTCATCATTTTGATGTAAATAATGATTTTTTGTGTGGTGAGTTACATGAAGAAGTTTATATGAAGTTACCTCCTGGACCCCCTCTAGATTCAGCTTCTTTAAAAGTTTGCAAACTTAAAAAATCCTTGTATGGATTAAACAGGCATCAAGACAGTGGTATTATAAGCTTTCTTCTACATTAATTTTGAAAGGATACACAAGATCAACAAATGATTATTCTTTGTTTCTCAAAAAGACCACTAATACGATTGTTATTGTAGCCGTATATGTTGATGGCATCTTGGTTACAAGAGATGACAATGAGGAGATAATGTCTCTTAAAGCTTCGCTTCATCAACAATTTCAAATCAAAGATTTGGGTCACATTCATTATTTTTTGGGTTTGGAATTTAACAAAATTGATCAAGGAATGATTGTTCATCAGCAAAAGTATGTCAAAGAACTTTTGTCTTCATATTCCATGGGAACATCAACCTATTTCCAACACTCCTCTACCACCAAAAACACATTTGTTACCAATTATGGATGATGTTTTACTTAATCCAACTGTGTATTGACAACTTATTGGAAATTAAATTTATTGTTACACACAAAACCTGATCTTGCTTATTTGATTCAATACATGAGTCGGTTTAATCAAACACCTTGTAAAGCCCATTATGAAACAACACTTCATGTCCTATAGTATCTTAAAAGGGTCTTTTTCACAAGGTTTATTCTTTAACAAGAATGACAATTTTACGGTTGAAGCATTATGTGATTCTGATTGGGCTTATTGTCCAATAACTAAAAGAAGTGTTAGTGGTTTTTTCATATTGTTTGGTGATTCTCCAATATCTTGGAAATCTAAGAAGCAAGTAATTGTTTTCATTGTCCTCTGTTGATGCTGAATATAGGTCAATGAGACGAATTTGTGCGAAATTGGCTTGGCTTAGTCGATTACTTAATGAGTTAAGTTGACAATATTACCCCTATACCTTTGTACAAATTTGTAGTTGGTTAATCAATGGAAGATTTTGAATTCTCTCATTAATGTGTTCATTTTTTCATAGAAATCAACATTTATTATTGATCAATTTGTTTCTTTCAAAAAAAAAAACTATTGTATCTTCATTGTTTTAATGCTTGTATCGTTGTACGTGTTTATTTGTATGCTCAAGGTAATTTCCTCTATAAAAAAATAAAAGAATATATTTCAAAAGATTTAAATAATCAGTTGACCTTATGTAAATGTCTAGACATCATAATACTTTTAACAATACGAATATATTATAACATTGATTAATTTGTAATGTATTTAAAAATATGTATCATTTATATCCATTATAACTACTAATATTTTCATCCACATATAATATAAAGCTATCAACCAGTCACACCTGTATCATTTTCACAAGTTGAACTATCTTTTACTTTATAAATAACAAAAAAATCAATATATGTATTTTTTTTTTTCGTGAATTACTCATGGTATATTCTTGATCTAATAGTCATTTTTAAAAAGCAAGCTTATGTTGTACATGCAATTTCAATGCCGAAGTTGATTTTTAAACACTCAATATTAACCCAAAGAATAAAACTAAAAAGCCTAAGATTAAATTGGTTGTCTTGGACTTAAGATGATAGAATGTCCTTTTCATGCTTATAAAATATGAAAGAACCTTCTAGAAGTTATAATTCGAAAAAACAACTTAAAGATTTGAAGGGTGTTTTATTTTTGTTTTAAAGTTATACGATAAAGAAGTATTGGTTTCAAAATCCTGACACGATTCCTTGACCATTATATTTTTACGATTTATTTCTCAGAAAATGGTTAAGAAACGGATACGAATACGACATGATACCACTGGTGTTTCTTAACCATATTTTCACATAAAATGGTCGTTGGTTGCAATTTGATCACTTGCTAGCTTCTAGCACATCAAGACAAACACAATTAGATTTAATTCAATTCTATTTTGACTATAAATACAATGTCTTCAATAAAATCTTTCTACTTTTCTGTCGCCTTACAAAGACAAACACATTCTTGTTACACCACATATAATGTGGTCCCTTGTCTCTTATTTGACCATTTAATCATTTATTAGCCTCAAATATATTGATACAAACACAATTTGATTTTGTTTGAAATTGGTGTATCATCCCAAGTAAACCTTCCTGGGGTACTACAAAATAAGGACTTGTCCAATATGTTCTAATTTTGAGCCGTTTATAATGAATTAGATATTTTTATATATTATTATTACGAGGATATTATATTATTGAATACTATCTCAAGGCTCTCGAAAGAAACTTATTTTTTAACATCTTCATTTTCGACATAAAATTCTTTCCCGGTACAAGTTTAATTTTGAAAAAAAAAAAAAGGTAAAAATATAAATGGATAAATAAAAAAGAAATTAACAATAAAAATATTTATTATCTAGTTTGAAAGGAGAAATACATAATTTATTAATATTAATAGTTAATCTAGTTAAAGCGTAAAATTTATGAAACAATGATGCTGAAGTTTGGGCACTCCTATGATGTAAGCTCTTGTTTCTCTCGTCACAGATGACGATTTTGAAGGTCATGTGTACCCGATTCTTTTGTCGTTGACTCAGTGACTTGTGTTGGATGTGATTATTTCTATTGCTCAGAGTGTGTTTATGCAATTTCAAGTACAAATGAGTTTTTTTTTTTTTTTTATCATATTAGACCTAGACACAACAAGATTCTTGATGACATAGTTACTTTTTTTTGTTGGTTGTTTGTAAGAAGCATAAATGTTCATTTTATTTTGGAATTTATGGCTTCAAAACTCAATTTTAAACATTTCGTTGTAATAGTTCTACTTTTTCAATAGCTCTTTACTAGTGTCGTTTAAACTCAATTTTAAACATTTTGTTGTAATTGATCATGACTTGAGATAAAATAACCATCTTTGGACCAAAAGTGGTAGCAACATTGTTAGGGGGGATTAGAATTAAAAAATAAAAGCCAAATGGTGGTCAAAATAGGCAAATACGAGGTTTAAGGGTGTAAATTATCAATTTACCAACAATATGAGCTAGTTACATTCTTTTTCATTTCACCCATTTTCAAAAATGAGATTAGACAGAGGGAAAGGAAATCAATGGTGATTTCAAGCATTTCAAGGACAATATAAGTGTAGATTGAAGCCTTAGTGTTAGAATTGAGTTAGGGACTTCGGAAATGTAGCATCATCTTAATTCTATTATTTTTGAGTTAGGATGTTGGAGAAATGTGCAATTTGAAAATCAAACATATTAGAGATGTTTGAATGAGTTAGTACTGATCATTAGGCTGCTAGTCTTCTTTTATTATAAACATGTTTAACTTGAGTTTGAGCATAAATGAGTTTTTGAAGTTTTAAAACCCTAACAATGGTGGAAATCCGAATTTGAAATTGTTCTCATGAAGTTAATGTAGTTTTCAAGCTTGCTTTGATGTTTATAAGCTTTATTTGAGTTAAGAAATCCATCATTTGTTAGTAATCACACCTTATGGATCTAATTTGAGGTTTCATCTTTAACTTATGGCTTTAATGAAGTTTCAAGCACTAGTTACATAATCTGGATTTTGATCTATTAAAATTCATTTCAATGTCATATGTTTGATTCGCTAAATCAAATTGAAAGATAGTTGGTTATCATTTATATTTATTAAAGGTTTAGTTAGAATTTAAAGCTTTTATGATTTCGTGGAACTAAATCAAGCTTTTGGTTGTTTATAGCATTTGAAAATCAAAAATGTGCACTTACGTTTTCAAAAGGTTAATAACACGGGAGTCGTTAAGAACATGATGCCTAATTAGTTCACTTTAATGGGTGTAGCTAACTATAAGCATAAGTGATTGTATGTAGTTTGTAAACGTCTGAACCTATAAATTATTGGACCATCGAACTACAACCAACAAGTTATGTATTAAAATTGAATCTTACCATACAACCTAGACTCCCAGTGCGACAAACAAGAACTCAAATCGGTCGAAATTCTTTCTTGGTAGGGAAAATTGCTTCGAGATTTTTTTTTCTTTCCAAAATTGCATGATGAACTCGTTTTAGCCATAGATAAATTATATTTGTGGTGGTAAAGATATGTACGTTTAAACGTTAAACAGCACATGCACGAATACAAAATACCAGTTCACAATAATTGTCTGGAATGTCCGACCGACCCCATTTTATGTACAATCTATGTTAGAAAAAAATACATCGACAATGTTATTTCTAATTAAAAGTCTAAAATGTTAGATTTCATAACATTTTCTGTCGTATTCTGTCAGAATAAGTAGTACCTCTTATAGTTTTAATTAATTCGAAACATAGTATTTCAAAGTCACTAGAGGTTTCTTGTAAGCAAATAAAAGGTGGGTCATATGCATTTATTCTACAATACTTTATGGTATTTTTTTTGTGAATATCTCAAGTTTCACTTCAGTAAAGTAAATCAAATTTTGCTTTTGATTATATTTCTAATTGAAAGTCTAAAATGTCAAATTCTATAACATTTTCTGTGTACAACCTTTACATAATATTTCAGAGTCACCGATGGTTTTTTTATAAGCAAATGGAAAATGGATCATATACATTTATTCTACAAATCTTACGGTATATGGTGTGAATATTTCAAATTTCACTTCAGTAAAGTAACCAGATCTTGCTTTTGTTATCATTCAATAAATTATAAGAAATGGTTTTCTACATTGTTTTGAGAAAACAATAGATATCATGTGTCTACCAACATGACAAAATAGATAAGAGAACATATCAATGCAGTTAGATTTTCTTTTGGATTACAATTTAAGCAAAAAATAATTTCCAATTACATAATTATAATGTTTATAATCATATTAATTCAAATGTTTCTTTAATATTACATTACATTATTAAAGTATCTATACTTTTGTCTCAATCATTTGTCTTCTCATTCTATATCCCGAATAGACAATTCACGTTAAATAACTTAACAAAATTAAATATTAATATACTTACAAATATCTAAATATGATAGATCATGATCATCGTTCATCGTTCATCGTTCATCAATATCTGTACTTTACTTACTTACTTCGATGTTGAATATTCAATACCATGGCTTTGAAATATGGCCAAGTAAATTGCAATTCAGTTTTAAGCTAATCTATGAGCTACTACATATGTACATACAAACAGTCAGACACCAATCTCCACCTCAAACTACCAGCACTGATCTGTTTCCCATCTCCGGCCACTGTATCCGGTGAATTCCGCCGACGACGACGAGCTCCTAACAGCCACTTTCTGTCTCCCGAACAGACTCCGATCATAATCGGCTCGTTTTCCTGGATCCGACAAGGTCGCGTAGGCAGAATGCACCTTCATGAACTCATCAGCTGACGAATCATGGTCTCTTACATCCGGATGCAAAACTCTCGCCAATCTCCGGTACGCAGCCTTGATCTCAACCGTATCAGCTCCGATTTGGATCCCGAGCACTTCGTATAGTGACGATTGTTGGGTAGCAATGCGTGAAGATCTGGGAGTGGCGGTTGCGTAAGTGGCTGAAATCCGAGATTTGGCGCTTCTGGCGGAGGTTGACGGCGTTAATGGGTGTTGATTGGTGGAGAAATTGGGGGAAGTGAAGAAGCAAGATGAAGTTGAAAATGCCATATTTTGGAATGTAGATATAAAATTTGTGTGAAGTGAGATGAATTGGATAAGGGTTTGGATTATAATTATATAGATAGATGCGTAGAATCGAATTGTGGTGAGTTGGAATTTAAAATGAATATATTCGAGGTTATCCATTCATTCATTCAATTTACATTTATTTGATGGTATCGATTGGGTTAGGGTTAGGGTTATGGGGTCAGGATGTGAATGTGAGTCGGCAAACAGCGTATGGTACTGGTAGGGATGAATGATAATGTCGGTATATGAAGAAGAAAATCGACGATTTACTTTTTCTTATCGATCTCAACAAAATTACTTCCAATAGAAGAAAACAAAACACACCCTATTCATTGTACGATAAAAGAATCTTAACCAATATCGAGTGTATAAAAGTTTAATGTCGACAATGATAATAGATTTTTATGGGATGATGAATTTAATCACTAATAAACTTTTAATTTTATCCGTATTTAGTTACTGAAATTTTTTTCATGCTAGATATATATTTTTGAATTATTTGAAATTGTTCGTGTTTTACCTGTATGACCGGTTGTAAATAATTATAAAGTAAAATATGAACAATTTCAAATAATCCATAAATAAATCAATCACGAAAAAAAATTCAATAACTAAAAGTAAACAAAATTAAAAGTTTGTTCCATTTTCAAGTCATTTTCCTTTTCTGTAATCATTTATTTATTTATTTTGCATATTGGTAACAATTATTTAGATTAATAATTTTGATTTCAGTAATTACGTTTGTTTTATGTTGTGTTTGTAAGAAGTATTACATAACGTAATACGTGTACATAACAATGTTATAGTTTATGGCTTTGATCTTAGTCAATGATATAAACTTTTAATTATAGTTTCTTTATTCATTCTATGTTTTATGTTTTTTATTTATAATTACAATTTTATAGGGTTATATATATATATATATATATATATATATATATATATATATATATATATATATATATATATATATATATATATATATATATTACAAATTATAATGCTATTGGCGATGAAGTGTTGCGAACAGAACACTACTTGTGCGCATTATATATATATATATATATATATATATATATATATATATATATATATATAACATTTGTTACAAGTTATATCAAGAGATATAAGGACGTGGAGGTAATTGCAACAACTCTTGATACCTTTAGTAGCGATATATGTCTCCACCTTTAAACCTTTTAGTGAAAACAAATATATTTTTTAAATCTAAAAATTAAACCTTACACCCATATAAAATAATATAGTGCAATTTATTAAGAATGCCTTAAATGGAGAACATAACAATATGATTTACCAACGTAAAACCATTTATTTATGGAATAACGACTTGAAGGATAACAAATTTTCAATTTTGTTCACATTTAGTCATTAAACTTTTTTCGTACCTGATTTACCCATGGATTATTTGAATTTGCTCATATTTTACCTTTATGACCGGTTATAACCCGTAATAAGAGTAAAATGTGAACAATTTCAAATAACTCGTGGGTAAATCAAACATGAAAAAAAGTTTAGTGACTATATATGAATAAAATTGATAGTTTATTACCTTTTCAAGTGATTATCCCAATATTGATTAACAACGACAATAATATACACAACTCAGAAAAATAGGATAAGAGGGAGGTAAAATGTAAATGATAAAACAAAGGGATACTATTTGCATTGATGACCATCGAAATAAAAAATACGAGTTCACAAACGATGTTCTTGCATATGAAAATGTTAACGTGTAATGAATGGTGTGGCTAAAGAAAAAAATAAAATAATACATATTGTAAAGCCAAAAGTAAAAAAGAACAAAAGTAAACAAGTAGAAAACTTGTACTTATGCCTGCCAATTAGGTTGGGTTCGAGTTGGCAGGTTGACAGGTTAACGAGTTAAAAAACATAAATTCAACCCAACCCATATGATATATTGGTTGGCGGGTTATGGGTTTGTGGGTTGGAAACCTCAACCGACCCCAACCCATATAACTCGTTTTAAGTATATGAGTTTGTGGGTTCAGAAGTTAATGAGTCGGACATAACCCATATAACCCATTAAATAAATAAACAATGCATTTTCAAAAATGAGTTTTTTTCAACATAAAGTTACAAAGTGATTAAAGTAATTAACATCAAAAAAAGAGGTTTTCAACATAAATTAATAAAGTCATTAACATTCAGATAAAATTGAAAAATGAAAACATTCATACAAAATGGAGGTGTTATTCGTTCATGACTCGTGAGTACCTAAAAAAGACGACATGCATTTATTCTCTTTTATTAAGGCACCGCAAACGCAGAGTAGCCACATACGGATACGGAAGGAAATTAGGCTTAATTAATAATTAAATATATCTATTTTTTAAATGTAATATATATATATATATATATATATATATATATATATATATATATATATATATATAGGTTGGCAGATTGACCCGTGAACCCAAACAGGTAACCCAACCCAACCTGTGAAATAAATAGGTTGGTGAGTTGGTGGGTTGATGTGTTATCGGGTCAAAAGTCTCAACCCAAACCCGTCTATTTTCGAGTTGGGTTAGTGTTGGGTTGAGTTGGTTCGAGAGTTGTCACCCCTACATGTACTACCAATACTAGTTACAAATAAAGAGAAGACAAAAGTAAGACTAATAAAAGGCGAGCATTAGTCACGAACAGTGAAAAATGAGTCGATACATACATTACTCCTATATCATACCACTTTGACGAAATTTTACTAAAATTTCAAGATGTTTGAAAAAAGAGATATTACAAAAAGAAGATTGTGTAACAATATTTTCTATCCAAAAAGAAGTATATTTCATAATGGCAAAATAACCCAACATGTAGTAAGCGCCGTCACATCCCAACTTCATTTGCATCATACTTAGACTCGGATTGCCAGTCTAACAAATCCAATCCTTAACCGTATGAATGTGAGAAATATTCAACTCATACTAATTGTTATTTGCTCCAAAATAAAAACATCATGTGCCATATTGAATTAAGGCAATGATCATATGTCTCAACACGAGAATTACAAACCAAAAAAAATAAAAGGGAAAATTTATCTCTCTATTCTATCTAAATTGCTTCTAGCAGGGAACTTGTCCAAATAAAGTCTCCAAACAAAAATTTGTACTTTTATAAGAACCATCTTGTTCTATCTCAAAGTGTAAAATGGTATTTGCTAGAATGAAGAAGTTTGAAGAAGAAAACTTGTATGTATCGACCTTTACAAACAAAAGATACAGGAATATATATACACAAATATGGGAAACTAATTCTAAAATTATGGCTAAAATCTCTGTCAATCTAGCTAATCAAGGATAATTACAATCTCCAAAATATGGAAAGAAGATAATACAATATTTCTAATAATCCCCTTCAAGTTGGAGAGTGAAGTTCTGAACTTCTAACTTGGATAAAAAAATCTTCAATAATCCCCTTTAAGTTGGAGCGTGAAGATCTTGAACTCCCAACTTGTTTCGCAACAATTTGAATTAAACTTTACCCAATGCCTTTGTGAAGATGTCTGCCAATTGTAGTGTTGTTGGGACATAGAAAGGCTTAATCATACCTGCTTGTAATTTTTCACAAACTATATGACAGTCGATCTCAATGTGTTTTGTTCTTTCATGAAACACTGGGTTTGCTGTTATGTGTAATGCGGCCTTATTATCACAATATAGGGTTGCAGGGTATGAAAGAGGAACTTTTAAATCTTGTAAAAGGTATCGTAACCAGGTTAATTCCAAACATGTATTTGCCATTGCTCTGTATTCAGCTTCTGCTGATGATCTTGAAACATTTGTCTGCTTCTTGGATTTCCATGAAATGACTGAGGTTCCAAGAAAAATACAATATCCGAAAATTGATCGTCTTGTAATGCGACAACCTCCCCAATCTGAATCACAGTATGCCTTCAATCTAAGATTATTAGAAGAAGGTAAAAGTAATCCCTGACCCAGAGTGCCTTTTATGTACCTTAGAACTCGCATCGCTGCATCCCAATGTGGCTTGCGAGGTTCATGCATGAATTGACTTAGGGTGCGAACTGAGTAAACTATGTTCGGTCGAGTGACAGTTAGATAAATCAATCTGCCAACTAACCTTCTATATCTTGTTGGATCATGCAATTTATCTCCATCTGTTAAGTTTAATTTTAAATTTTGCTCTATTGGAAATTTTTCTGGTTTGGAACCTGTGAGACCAGAATCCTGTAGAATATCAACAGCATATTTCCTTTGTGACATAAAGATACCATTCTTTGAACGAGAAAATTCAATACCTTAAAAATATTTTAGGTCTCCCAAATCTTTAATGTTAAATCGCTTGAGTAAACATTCTTTAAGACGTTTTATTTCTTGAGGATCATTACCCGTTAAAAGAATGTCATCAACATAGATGAGGATGGTTGTGAAAGAGTTACTTTGTGTCCTAGTGAAAAGAGAGTAATCAGCCTTTGATTGGGTGTAACCGGCCTTTTGAATAGTATCTGAAAATGTGGAGAACCAATTACGAGACGCCTGTTTTAAACCGTATAGAGACTTATTGAGCCTACAAACGATATTATTTCCTTGTTGTAGAAGACCAGGAGGTGGTTTCATGTAAACAATTTCATGTAAATCACCATGAAGGAATGCGTTTTGGACATCCAGTTGATATGTAAACCAATTTCTTGCAGCAGCAACAATAAGTAGGCAACGAAGCGTTGTGAGTTTAGCCGTCGGAGAAAATGTTTCTTTATAATCAATCCCTTCAACTTGTGTGTAGCCTTTAGCCACCAAACGCGCTTTGTATCGCTCGATAGTTCCATCTGAGTTGTATTTAATTTTGTATACCCAGCGGCAACCAATAGGTTTGTGACCATAGGAAGTGGAACTAGAGACCAAGTGTTATTATCCTTTAATGCCTTCAATTCTCTAGCCATGGCTTCTTGCCAATGAGGATGACAAACAACTTCATCATAAGATTGAGGTTCTGTTTGTGCTATAATGTTGGCTAAAAAGGTACGATCAACAGGTGAAAAATGCAAGAATGACAAATGATTAGAAAGAGGATACATGGTCCCTTTACGAGTACTTGTGCTAGAGGTTAAATGATTGGCTTGAGAAGGCATGAAGTATGTATTATGCCATGCAGGGGTATTTTTGTTACGATTGGAACATCGTAGAGGAGGTGGTTCAGGAACGAAGTGGGTAGTGCCAGGTCTATTTTGTTCAATGTTGGCATTGGTTGTATCAAGACAACTTCCACTATCATCTATTGTATTTGATGGATTTGTAGCATCTGATGGATTTATAGTAGGTGAGTTAGAAGGGTTTGCTGATGAGATTGGTGATAAGGGTGTTGGCTCTGCTTGTTGTGGTGATTCAGACGTAATGTTCATTTGTGGGGTCATAAAAGTTTCATCAAAGCCTAGGTTGGGAAGTAATGGAGATGTGGTTTCTGTTGAGAGTGAAGAGAAAGGGAATATATGTTCATAAAACCTAACATCTCGACTAACAAAGAATTTCTTTGTAGCTAAGTCATACAATTTATAACCTTTCTGTCCATGAGGATAGCCAACAAAGATGCATTTTGTTGCACGAGGATCAAATTTATGCTTGGGATGTACTACTGTGGCGTAACATTGACATCCAAAAACACGTAAATGACTAAGGGATGGAGGCCGGTTGTATAGAGATTCAAAAGGTGTTTTGTTAGATATCACGGGAGATGGGAGACGATTTATAAGATATACTGCAGTGACAACACACTCTCCCCAAAAGGTGAGGGGAATATTTGACTGAAAACAAAGGGACCTAGCAACATTGAGAATGTGACGGTGTTTTCGTTCAACGACCCCATTCTGTTGGGGTGTGTAGACACATGAGCGTTGGAACTCAATACCACTAGCATGAGATAGTGGTTGCAAGGGAAGGAATTCTGTCCCATTATCTGTTCGTATGGCTTTAACAGTTGTGCAAAATTGAGTTTGGACAAATTTAAGGAAGCATTCTAAAAGATGGTGTGTCTCTGATTTGCGTTGCATGAGAAATACCCATGTACATCAAGTAAAATCATCTACGATTGTAAGAAAAAAAAACGAGCCCCTGAATGGGTAGGAACTTTATGTGGTCCCCAAATATCACAATGTAAAAGATCGAATGGATAATGAGTTGAAATTGAACTTGTAGGAAAAGAAAGTCTTGTTTGTTTTGCCATAGGGCATACATCACAATCATCACTCAATGGAATGTTACAATCTTTATTGCAAGGCAAAATAGAAGATATCAATTTAAAACGATCAATAGATGGATGGACAAGACGTAAATGCCACAGGTTAGCAGGACGAGACACTTGGAAGGAAGAAGGTGTTTTGTAGTTTGGAGACATGTGATACATACCTCCATGTTCTTTACCCGAGCCAATCATCTTCCCTGTAGCCAAGTCCTGCAAGACACAGAAATTTGGGAAAAGCATAACACAACAGTTCAAAGATTTGGTTAATTTGCTGGTTGAAATCAAATTTAAATTAAAAGAAGGCACACATAGGGCATTTTCAAGTTGAATATGGGGGCTGAATGGAACAGTTCCTGTATGTGTAATGGGTGTTGATGCACCGTTAGGTAAATTAACACAGGGAACAGAAGAAGATTCGGATCGAGATAAAAGATTTGGATCTGAAATAATGTGATCAGTAGCGCCACTATCTAATATCCATGATTTAGAAGCAACGAAGTTAACAAAAACATTTGGTATAGACAAACCTGCAGCATTTGCAAAAACATCACCATTAGCGGGAGATTGATTTTGTTTTAAAGCATATAGAGCTTGAGATAGTTGTTGAAGTTGATCAGATGTAAATCCTTGTAACATGTTTGAAGAATGATTCTTAGTTTGTGATGCTTCTGTCATATTAACTGTGGGAGGATTGTTTCGGGCACCACTTCTTTGTCCACGAAGTTGATGTGTTTGAGGTGGTTTACCATTCTGACTTTCTGTTCCGTGCTTCATTCTACATCGATCCTCTGTATGACCCCTTTTATCACAGAATTTGCAGTGGAATTTGAGGGTGCGACATTCGTTGATTGTGTGTCCAGATCTGTTACAATGGTCACATATTTTATCTTTGAATTTTGCATGGGTTGTTCGATTTTGAACAACTGCAGCAATAGAGAAGCCTTCAGTTGGTTCTGAGGCCATTTTTCGTTGAGTTTCTTCTTGAATTATTAGAGAGTATGCTTGACGAACATTTGGTAAAGGAGACATCATAAGTATGTTTGATATGACGGTTTTGTAAGATTCATTGAGGCCCATGAGGAACTGCATAAGTTTGTCTTCTTCTCTCTGATCCAAATGTGTTTTCATTTTATTGCAAGTGATAGGGGTGCGATGTGCTTCAAGTTCATCCCAAAGACCCTTAATTTTGATGAAATAAGAAGCAACAAACATGGTACCTTGAGAGATAATGGCTATAGACTTCTAAATTTGAAAATTTGTTGGGGCATTCTTTTGAGAAAACTGATCACGAAGGTCTTCCCAGACTTGTTGAGCGGTTTTAGCATGAATCACACCTTGTGTGAGATCTGATTCAACCGAGTGTGTCAACCACGATAAGATCATACTATTGCATTGATTCCACAAGGCGAATTCAGACGGTTGGTCTGTTTCTGATGGCATCTCTATCGATCCATCAATGAAACCAATCTTGTTTTTTGTAGTGAGTGCGTGAATCATTGATTTACTCTAGGATTGATAGTTGGCTCCATCCAGCTTTATTGGAACAAGCATATGTCCTGGTTGATCTGAATGATGTACATAGTATGGATTTGATGGATCCATGTTGATAGGTTTGGGATCAGTGGATCCTTGTTCTTTGTTTGTCATGAAAGAAACGAGGAGCGGAAGATAGGTAGTACCAGATCAATGCTCTGATACCATGTAAAATGGTATTTGCTAGAATGAAGAAGTTTGAAGAAGAAAACTTGTATGTATCGACCTTTACAAACAAAAGATACAGGAATATATATACACAAATATGGGAAACTAATTCTAAAATTATGGCTAAAATCTCTGTCAATCTAGCTAATCAAGGATAATTACAATCTCCAAAATATGGAAAGAAGATAATACAATATTTCTAATACAAAGCTTCTTCCCCATTCCCATAGTAACATCCTTACCGGTTATAAAACTAACCCAACCATTAACTCACATGTCAATTTTAGAATCTTAACTCCATGTATATGGTTGGCCTGCCAACAAAAGGGATCTATTAAAGCATGTATATCCTCGAGTTGTTCATATTCGACTATACCCTCGAGTTTATGCTACCAAGACCATTTATATGCTCCCATTAGCCAACCAAAAAAGCAAGTCTTTTCAATCAAAGAAGATAATCTCGAGATTTTTTTTATGAAAAAAAGACATTTCTCTAAACAAAATTTCCTCCCAAAATATAGTTAACATGCCATACCATCTTTCTTGTAAATGAAAGGTTGAAAATCGATTCCTTTTCACCGAAGTTGATTAGTATAGTGGAAAAAAATATCATTGTAAAGTTCATGGCTTCTAAGTATTCTTTGGTTGAGACGAAATCCCTATTTGACTCCATATATGGATTTTTAATTGAAACTTATAGAGATTTGGCTTTGGTTAAAACCCTCCAACGCCATTTAGAACTTAATAAATGATTGAAATCATAAAGAATTCTGATACCCAAACCACCTTACATATTTTGAAGCCAAAACTTTTTCCATTTTACCCAATAAGGTCTCCGTTTTCCACTTCTCATCCACAAAATAGCTAACACCTTAATCTTCCCAAGCAGGGTCGGCCCAATACATGGGCGAGTTGGGCAGCGGCCCAGGGCAACAAAGAGAGGAGGGCATAACTTTAGTCGTATCATTTCAATGTATTAGGTATTTGGCCCAAATGATTTCAGCATCTCCGATTGACTGTGTTGTTTACTTGCTCTAGTTCCCGTCTTCCCAGTTGTCTCCTAGAAAGATGAAAGGTCCAGATGCAGAAGACGAGGAGTTCATTGGTTTCCCCAATCATCAATTTTTTAAGAGGCTCTTATTTGGATAAATAATGGATACCCACTCCCGATTTCTTTCTAGTACACAAGAGCAGTGATTTCTACAAACTCTCATATCTTGCCTCTCGGTTTCTTTGAACTCTCTTTTCTTATCTTATTTTTTGGATACCATTTCCTCTTCCGATTTCTGTGACGATCTCGATATTTATCTTCTCTCCGGTTTGGAACTCATCATAGTTGGAATGGAAGTATAAAGTATTCACCTGTCTAGGACGATCTTGCCCCTGTTGCTATGGAATTGTCCGGTTCTCCATTTATTACATAGCTTTTCTAGATGTTATGTTTTGTCATATGGTGTTACTTTTCTGGATTTGGAGTTTTACCTAGGTGTACGGTTGTGTTTTCCTTGTTTTGGTCGGTTTGGATGTTAAAGGTGTCTCCATGTACATATTGAGTTTTGCCAATTTGGACGATTTTGCCCTTGTTGTTGTAGGTGCATTTAGTTTTTGTAATCGGTTTCAAGTTATCACGATTTTGGTTTCAAGTAGTATTAAAGGATAGCCTGGTTGGACGATTATGCCCTTGGAGTTGATTCCCTGCAATTCTAAAATGTTTTGTTGTTGTGAACAAAATTCTTTGTTCTCAATTTTACAATGGATTCTAAAATTAATTGTTTCAATTTGAGTTTTTATTATACATATATTAAGGTAGTGACATTTTTGTTTTCTAATTTTGATATTTTGTTGACATTTTATATAGTGTGATAAGGGGTATTGTATTTGTGAATGTGTTAAATTTTTGTTTTCGTGCTTCACAGTTCACAATTTCGTTTGACACAACAATTTTATTTTTGTTGCAAATCATATAAGAGAGTAAGTCTAAATCTAATGAACTTGTTGAAGATACTTATCTTAACTATGATATATTAATCAAGTTTTTTATTCATATAATGCTTAAAGGAAATGTTATAGTGATGTTTGCAACTTTTAGTTGTATGAATATGAATTTGTTTGAAAAACATGCTAGTTGCATTTTTGTTTTATAAATCCATGTTGTATTTAGATTTAATATAAGTATTGGGGTATTATTAAGTTTTTTGCCCAGGGTAGTAAAAGTTTATGGACCGGCCCTGCTCCCAAGATATTGAGAACTATTTCTAGAGCTCGAAAGATTGATATATAATAAATACAAAGACATCCTAACATCAATAAAAACATATAATTTTTTTATAAATAAGTTTTGTTGAAAGAAAATAAACTCAACAAATCATAACGGAAAACCACCGAAAGAAATTTTAAGTTTAACGATCTCACCCTTTTAAAAACTTGGGCTTGATCGTTTCTTACATTCCTCATGTAAATTTAGTTTCTTATTTGATGTATAAGCACATAATTTAGCTTTAATTAAATTAAACTTGTGTTTATATTCAGAGAAATTAAATTGTTTCCTACATTTTATGCCTACAAATATTCTTACCTATTAAAATTAAAGTTGTGTTTATATTCAGAGAAATTAAATTGTTTTCTACCTTTTATGCCTACAAATATTCTTACCCACTAAAATAATGATAAATGTCATCATTCCACCATTCGATTTAATTTTATTTGATATCCCTAATATACCCTTAAGACCGGTGGGTACGGAGCGGGAAAGGGAATTGCACCCCGGACACCATACTAGGGTTGCAGGAAAAGGGATGCGGGGAAAGGGTGAGGGGAGATTATCCCCCACTCTCTCTTCTTGTGTGATTGTTAGTCTTTTTTATTTTTTATCTTTTCAGTTTTTAAATATTTATTAAATTATATATATATATATATATATATATATACTAAAAAATTATAAAAAATATTTTAAAAATCATGATTTTTAATTCCCTAAAAAAAATTAAAGATAGTGAAAGATGACAATTTTGTGTCTTTTGGTGAATGAAAGGAGAGTGAAAGAAATCTGACATGACACTTAAAAAGTAAAATATGATTATTGATCATACACTGTGGTCTAATGAGATAATTAAAAAAATAATGAAATTATGACACTTATCATAATTTCAAAGGATATAAATATTTGTATACATAAAATATATGATACAATTTAATAACTCTTATAATCGTTGCGTTTGATTTGTCTTTCATTTATCTAATTTAAGTATACATTAAAACATTTTTTACCGATTACAAAAGTGACATTCTTATTTTAATCTCATATATTTTCTCATCCGGCACAATGATTTCTTGACTCTTTAAAAAATTTATATTGGTTTATGAAAAAACAAAGACTTTTTCTAGAAATTCTTGTATATAATTTATTAAGGCTCGATGGAGTGGCCTCAGTTAGAGGCTCGACAACCTCGTCGAACACCGGTCCGACCCCATGGCTTTCCAAGCTCGGTTCGACAATTCAGAGGATTTCCGCCGATGAGAGAAAGTGTGAGATTTAAGTGGTTAAATGCTTGTGACCGTTTTTCGGTCAAATATTCCCGTTTTTTTTTTTCAGAAAACTTAACCGTTTTTTTACCCTATATAAATGCTACTATATATCATACTTCATCACACTTAACCTTAAAGTATCTTCTTCAATCTTTCACTCAAAAAACTCTTTTATTATAGAGGGATCAGAAAGGGACGAACTTTAAATTTCTATATGTTTGTAACGTTGTGAAATTGTCAAAAAAAATGGCAAGGCGTAGAAACTTCTGAACGTTTAAGGGTTGTTCCTCTAAGCAAACCAAAAACATTCGAACGACAAAACTACAAAAATGGTCCCTATGGTATTCAAAAAATTTTGGATAGGGTTCAAAAAGTTTTCAACTTGCATGGACGGTCCAAAATCAAGAATTTCCTTTGGTTTTAGTCCTTGGAGAACTTGAAAATACCGTTTTGCCCTTTTTATTTCATTTTTTAATTTTTTATATTTCCTTTTAACACTTATTAATTAAAAAAATAAAAATAAAAGAATTGGGCCCACCCACCCCTACCCCTACTATCTCTCTCTCTCTCTCTCTCTCTCTCTTCAACAGCTACAAATCAAAGTCTCAGACAACACACATACGACTAACTTAAACACATACAAATCAATTTATGGGTTTTCTAGGAATAACGACTAACATAAACACATACTAATTCATGACTAATGGAACTGGAAGAAGAAGAAGCAATGTATTTGGGTTTGAAATCGGATGTAATGTGTCACGACTAGGAATTTGAAGTCTTGTAAACATTGAACAAAGATAACAAATGTAAACCAACAATGGGAAAGCATGTAAGATGCTTATTCATTAGCAACAAAATCTCAATCAAACACATCATATGTGCACTACAAATAGCCAACAACCTATTGAGAACCAAGAAATCCTTGTTTAAGTCCATTTTGGACTAGGATTTCCTTATTGGGCCCAATGGACCAATAAGCTTCCAATTGGACTATCTTTGGCTTAGAACTCTTGAATGGGCTCTAATTAGACCCACTTTCAATTATTTTAACATTTTGGGCCATATTGGGCCTAGAATGAAATAAAACACCTTAACGGTCCTCATTTGGGCCACAACTAACCTAATTAGCCCTAAGGGGCCATAAAAATTATTTCTTGATTTATTTTGGGCCAATAGTTATCTAAATTATCTATGATTTGGACTTAGGCATTTAAGGGCCCAATTCTTTCCTCTTTCTCTCCAAATCTCGGTCCAAGCCCAAATGAAAGGAGGAGTTGACTTCTCATGGCCACCTCATTTTTACATAATGGTTTTCCATGCAACTTATCCCATATCTCCATGCACACATCACCTGAAGACCTCTCTCTTCTCCTCTCTCTTTCTCTCGGCCGAAAAAACACCAACACACACACACTTCACTCAAAATCTCTCAAAGAAACTCTCTCCATTCCTCTCCAAAATTTTCGAGATCTAGGGAGCTTTCAAGGAAATTATCCCACAAATTCTTCATCTAAGGTAAGATCATGCTTGGATCTATGATCTAGATTCTTTTTTTTTTATCAAAATCTTTTCCTAACCCATGCAAAATCATGATCACTATCTTAGAAACCCTCTAAGTTCGAAATCAACAAAGGAGGGCTTGCTAGGGCCGAAAGTAATATCAAACTTCTCCCAACATTCTTCAAAACCGAAATCACAACTTAATGTGAGTTTCATACCCCCTTCTTTTCGGTTTTTATGAGTTTTATGGGGGAGAATACAAGAAAATGTGTAGATCTATGTGTAAATGTATGCTATGTGTGATTTGATGCATGTATGTGTGTGATATCATGTGTTTTGTGATGAATATGTTATCAAAAAGTGTGTAAAAACCGAGATCTAAGACATGAGAAAGGAAATAAACATAACTTAAGCTATTTTACACTAATCAAGTCAAGAAAAATAGTTTATAAGGTTAGGATAAACATACTTGAATATAAAACCCATTTTTGGGCTTAAATTGTCAAAAATACAAACTTGGGGCAAAAATCAACAAGTCACGGTTTCTTGAAGGTTAAAAGGGTCCAAAACAGTTTCCATAAATATTTTCCTGATTTTTAGAAATTTCTAAGGACTTAAAATGTAAATTTTTAACCTAATGGGCTAATTTTGGGCTTTTCGGCCCAATAAGCCCCAAAATGCGAAATTTTACAAGTTGAGGGGCTGTAAATGAAATTTTCTATAAAACAGGGAGTAATTAGCATAATAAAATGTTTATAAGGTTCAAAAATGCTTTTCATTATCAAAAAGGACTAAAACTGCAAACTTTTTAGATTTTGTGCCAAAATTATAAAAGTTGTGAAAAATGGGTCCTTAACCGAGAACCACTATTCTAGAGGGACTGAAACTGTCAACTGAATAAACTTTGGGGTAATATCGTGTTTTCATCAAATAAATCATACAAAAGTGTCAAGAAAAGTGTTTTAAGGACTAAAAATGAAATTCCTTTATATAAAAGGACCAAAAGTTATTTTTATAAAAGGAAGAGTAATTAAAAAGGGCCAAACTCTACTTACAAACAATCAAATTAAGATACAAGATCCGCGAATTACCGACGAATATGGAAAACAAATACACTCTTAATAATACATATCGTTACCAAACGAATTGATTCGGTCTCGAATCAATAACAACACAAAATCGTTAAACCAAAGTAATTCGTTAATCACACGATAACTACAATTAGTCAACATACAAACTTTGGGCTTGAAAGTTTCAAATCTTGTTTGTTGGGCCTTGCAAGCCCATCAACATGATCTTTAGGCCCAAAGGGATTATGCTTACGTGATATTGGGCCTTCTATGACCCAATTCCACGTAAAAAGGACTTTCAATAACTCTAATGTGTTATTGGGCCCTAATGGCCCATTAGTACTGCTAGTGAGGTCGAGAAGTCAAATGCGAGTTGGGCCAAGTGTCTTTCGCATTCCCGATAGCCTTGAATAACTCCTGGTAATAAAAGGGGCTTCGTACCCTCCTTTCTCCTCGGTTGTTGGGCTTATGAGAAAACAAAGTAAACAAATTTAGGACGATAAACAATAGTAATCAGGGTGGGTGGATTAAGTGAGTAGTAATGGCCGACGCCTTTAAGGATCGTTCGTAATCTGTGGTTATAAACTAGTCATTTTCCTAATGCGTGATTATAACAACTCACAAACCCTAATTAATCCAACGCCACCCGGGTAATCAAAAACATTTGACGTATCGGTATAACAATAAATAAGTCATGTATTTTACGTATTGGGAAAACATCGGGTTTTCCTGGGAAGTTCAACATTTTCACTTGTGTGACGTATACAAAGTTCAACAACTATACATGTTTTAAAAATCAACAAGCATATTTACGGATATTCACACTTTTTTTTTAAACAAATACTCTTTTCAAAAAATATCGGATTTTCTGGGCTTACAACTACACCAAATCATTTTACTACAACATTACTTATGAACTCACCAACATTTCATATGTTGACGTTTTTTAAAATAACTTGTATTCTCAGGTAACAGGTAAGCCGAAGAATAAGTACCAAGTTATGTCATGGTGTTTTGCTTAGATTATCTATCGAACGGTTTATGTTATGATTGACTAAAACAATGTAATGGATGTAAACAATATCAGTTGTATTATTTCAATGCATGGTGATGAATGATGTTATGATTCATGTATAATCATGGTGATGGTATTCAATTTAAGTCACAAGAGCCCTCAGACGTTTCCGCCGTCTGGTTCGGGGGTGTGACATAATGTATTTGGGTTGTGTGGATTCCCAGTTCAATAGGTCACCACCATTCCAAACTTTAATGACAACCAGGCTTGTACTATAATCGGAGGTGCAAAAGATCGTCAATAACTTCAAATTTGGATGCTCATTGAAAACCTATAGAGACCAGTGTGCAACCTAATTGCAAAAGAGGCGAACCTGGATGAGTTCATTAATTTGACCAATATTCCCCATTTAACGTTGTTCTTGGTGAGATTGACTTTTCATCTTTTTTAGTGATGGATAGCTTCTGTTTTTGAAACGTGGTGGAGATGCAGTTATTGAGGGGTTTATCGAGCAGATCTTTCATGGTGAGTTTGGAAGGGGAAATATGGTAAGTGATGAGTTGTATCTTCATGAATGTCGGTGGATCCGGTGGTGGCTCCTATACTTTTGCCACCAGCACTCGGTGTTGCTTCGTTCTCCGGCAAACTGAATAGAGACATATCGATGACAAAGAGAAACTTCTCAAACTTCTGAAGCACAACAGAGAGAAGTGATGTTGGATGAAGATAACTCGATTTTCAAGGAATAACAAAACATAGCAGCCAACTCAAAAGTCTTCGGAGCAGTTCGTGAAACTTTTTTACTCACATCTGATTTCGGGTTGTTGACGGGAAGCAATTGCAGTGGATCTGTGTGAGTAGAAGGCAACTTCCGGTTCTAATGGAGAAGGGGGTTCAATGTTTTTGGAGGTGAAGGAGAAAGACAAAGGTGGGTCGGTGTGTTTATGAGAGAGAGAGAGAAAAAAAAAACATGTGGGTTGGGTGAACCCGACATATTTTTTATTTTTCTTTTGTTTGTTTTTTTAATTAAGAAGGTATTAAAACAAATATAAAAATACAAAAAAGAAATGAGAAGGGCAAAATAGTCCTTTCAATATTTTTTGGACTAAAATCGCAGTAAATTCTTGATTTTAGACCGTTCATGCAAGTTAAAAATTTTGGGACCCTATCCAAAGTTTTTTTAATACCATAGGGATCAATTTTGCAGTTTTTTCCATCTGAAACGCGCATATTTAATCGTCTGATGCACATGTCGGGATTGACCTCAATGAATATGAGCATTTTTAGGTTCCAAGATTCAATCGTTCAATGAGAAGAGATCAAGCCAAAAGGAAAAGCAGCAACAATGGGTTCGGGTGACATTGAGCAACTAACGACCAAAATGGACTACTTGAAGTCGTCATTGGAACAATACTTGGCGGTTGCACAAGAGAACTAAAAAAAACATGTCATGGTGATCTTAACGTGAAACACTAGCAATCTCATTGGACGTTAAAAAAAATTACAATAAAAGAAAAATATGAGATTGCGAAAAAAATAACATTTAGGTTTCATTATTTAAGTTTGGTGGTTTTGATATTAAAAATTTTAGGTTCGTAAGTTTAATTCTATGTTTGTTTGTTGGTGTGTTGTAACTTTCTTTTCCAGTTAAATGAAATTTTAGTTTTTTAAAAAGTAGCATATTTGAAATGTTAATTTTTTGTATTAATTATTTGAAAAAAATGACATGGCAAATATAACAACCCATGTCATGTAAATAGTAAAAATTAGAGGGATTGTGCCAAATCATAGATGACGTTTAGATGGACATGACAAACTTAACACTACTCTCTCTTTTCTTTTGATGAGTAAAAGAAAAATAAAGAAAAACTGAGATTACATTCAAAAAGTAAAAGATAATTCTTCACCATACTCTATGGTCTAATGAGATAATTAAAAAAATTATGAAATTTTGACAATTGTCATAATTTTAATAAATAAAAATATTTAAAGACAAAAGATACGATACAATTTAATCACTTATATTCTTTACGTTTATTTGTCTTTCATTTATATAATTTAACTATACATTAGCACATTTTTTTTTACTATTTACAAAAATGACATTCTTATTTTTGATCTTAGATATTTTCTCACCCGACACAATGATTTCTTGACTCCTTAAAAAACATTATATAGGTTTATGAAAAAACAAAGATATTCTAGAGATTCCTGTATATAATTTATTAATTGTACAGTGATAATGTAAAAGCAGTTGGACGTTAAGGCGAGTCAGCAAGTTGTCGTTATCTACGTGTGGGTCCATGGAATCGCCACCGCCAATAATACACGTTAGTTGTTTCCTCCGCTCATCAACCCGGTTAATGGAAATTATTATCCGTTCGTTTATAATTTTATAAAGAGTAAATTACAGTTTTGGTCCCTTAGTTTGATCAACTTAGCATATTCAGTTAAATCTTTGAAATTTGACAAGTTGCATTTTTATGGTTTAAAGAAATTACATTGTACATTCTTAATCCACTTAAAAAGACCATTATACCCTTACTTTTATATATTTCTTTTTCTATATATATATATATATATATATATATATATATATATATATATATATATATATATATATATATATATATATTATATTTTTTATGATTTATATATATATTTTTAAATTTTATTCGAATATATTTTTAATGTTTTTTATATTTTGTTAGTTTATATTGTTTGACGTTTTATTTGAATAATTTTTCTAGTTTTTTTTTGATGTCTTGCTCGAATGTATCTTTTAATGTTTTTTGATATTTTGTTTTTTTATATATTTGTAAAGTTTTTTAAAAATTTTTTTTGTAAAAAAAATATAAAAATGTTAGTTACATGAGAATATGATTAACATATATTAGGTACATAATTATTTATTTTAATAAGGTCATTGTATAGGCTAACCAAAATTCAAAACAAGTGTCAATGACTTCGAGTTTAATTTTTATAGTTTTAGTATTTTTTTTTATTTCGTCCTAAATGGAAAATGTTAATTGTAACTCATATAACTCAAACACATGTGTCAATCTTTCGAGTTCATTTTTAAATTTTTAGAAATTTTGATCGTTTTAGAGCTATATGGTTTTCCAATTAGCTTTTATATAACTTGAAACCCTTTTCCGAATCTCAATTAGTCTATCTAATAATCTTATTAAAAATATAATTTTATACCTAATCTAACTTAATAATAATCACATTTAACGAACTTTTTTTTTACATTTTTTTTATAAAAGTACAAACAAACAAAATTTCAAAAAAATCAATATGTATTCAAAAACACGCAAAAAAAAACTAAAAAAAAATATTCAAAAAAATCATAAAAATATATACGAAAAAAATATAAAAAACATTTTTTGGTGTGTTGTTTGAATATAGTGTTTAATGTTTTTTTACATTTTTTATGTTTATATTGTTATGATGTTTTTTTTAATAATTTTTTTAGTTTTTTGGCGTGTTTTTTCAATACATTTTAATTTTTTTGACTTTTTGTTTGTTTATAATTTTTGCAAAAAATGTTAAAAAAAAGTTCGTTAAATATAAATATTATTAACTTAGATTAGGTATAAAATTATATTTTTAATAAGATGAATAGATAGGCTAACAAAAATACAAAAAAAAATTTCAAGTTATATAAAGGCTAATTAAAAAACCATATAACTCGAAAACGAATAAAAGTTCTAAAAAAGAACTAGAAAACATTGGCATATGTGTTTGAGTTATATGAATTTTGATTAGCATTTTTCATTCAAAAACAAAATGTAAAAAAAAAAACTAAAAAGATTGAATTTGTATCCATTAACACTCGATTTGAATTTCGGTTAGCATATACAATAACCCTGTTTAAATAGATAAGATAAAACTTCAAAAATGGTCCCTGTGGTTTCCAAAAATATAAAGTTTAATCCCTAAGTTCAAAATAACCTCACGGATCGTCCCTGTGGTTTCAAAACTTTTAACAAATGATCATTCTCGCTAACTCCGTCAGCTTTTGGCCGTTAACTTAAGGGTATTTTCGTTATTTTACTATGACAAGGACCATTTATGAAACTTTGTCTTATTTAATATATATATATATATATATATATATATATATATATATATATATATATATATATATATATATAATATAAAGGGGGCCTACCCATCTCTCTCTCTCTCTCTCTCTCTCTCTCTCTCTCTCTCTCCTAATTGGAAAATTAGGGAAAATTGACTCCATCCACCCGACTCGTTTACCCCATTCCATTTTATCTTCATAGAAACGGGTCATGACCTTAATTGTTTCTCCAATCGCTACTCGATCATTTGGTTTGCGTTCGACTGCAAGTGACCCTGAAGGTCTACCATGCCTGCCTTTTCCTCATAATTCAGGAATCAATCTTCCTTCAAATTCAACAACAACAAATCGAGTCGATCAAATAGGTGGAATCTCCGAAGAGTTATGGATGCGTGAGACTAGCGTTCGTTCATGGGGATGTAAGCTTCCTTCTTCTTTTTTGCTCTAGATAGACAAACTTTGAGGAAGGAAGAAGGAACAGTTGGTAAAATAGTGATTTGGGGTGTACTTCAACCTTCCCCCACTACATCTCATTTCTTTCCGAGAATGAATAAACCCCAGGAGCTGATTAGCTTCCGGGTTGGTTTCCAAATATGACCGAACAAGAAATCGGAAAGCTGCTTGTTCGTCGGCGTCGTTGAAAAAAGCTTTACCCTTTTGTGCTAACTCTTCTTCAAGCTCATCGAAGACTTTATTGTATGTCGCTTCGAATTCCGTCATAACTCTGCTTCAGGATGCTTTGGGAAGATTTGAGCATGAAAAATATCAATTTTTGAATAGAGCATGCTTGGGCTCTGATGGGTCAAGATACGAGAGGACACGGTGGCCACCGGTGAGTTAGTGGGTTTATCTTGGGTACATCAAGATTCAGGTTGTGGAGAGAAGGAAAGCTAAAAATGACGGAATCGGGTTTGCCTTTCGAATCAAAGTGAATGGAGAAGATGGGTATTCATATGACCTGGAAGTATGTATATGTGCTCTTCAGATCTGGGGAAGAAGAACAATTTGGTGGGGGTTTGACTTTCTTTTTACGTGTGTGTGAGAGAGATGTGAGACCCTTTATTTTAATATATATATATATATATATATATATATATATATATATTTTTTTTTTTTAATAAGACAAAGTTTCATAAATGGTCTTTGTCATAGTAAAATGATGAAAATACCCTTAAGTTAACGGCCAAAAGCTAACGGAGTTAACGAGAATGACCATTTGTTAAAACTTTTGAAACCACAGGGATGATCCGTGAGGTTTTTTGAACTTAGGGATTAAACTTGATATTTTTGAAAACCACAGGGACCATTTTTGAAGTTTTGTCAATAAATAATTATATACCTAATATGTGTTAATCATATTCTCATTTAACTAACTTTTAATTTTTTTTATACACAAAATATTTATAAAAAGCTTTAAAAATATATAAAAAACAAAAGATAAAAAAAAACATTAAATGATATACTTGAACAAAACATCAAAAAAAAACTAGAAAAATTATCCAAATAAAACGTCAAAAAAATATAAACGAACAAAATATAAAAAATATTAAAAATATATTCGAATAAAATATATATATATATATATATATATATATATATATATATATATATATATATATATATAAATCATAAAAAATATAAATAAAATGTAAGCGGCAAAATATAAAAAAAATTAAGGATGGCCTTTTAAGTGGATTAAGGATGTGCAGCGCAATTTCTTTAAACCAAAAGGATATATCTTGTCAAATTTTTAAAGATTGGACTGAATGTATAAATTTGAGCAAAACACAGGGATCAAAACTGTAATTTACTCTTTTATAAAATACAGATGTCGTTCAACTCTTTTTTTACCAAATATTTTATAAAATTAATATTTAAAATTTTATGTTAGCACCTATATATATATATATATATATATATATATATATATATATATATATATATATATATATATATATATATATATATATATATATATAACGAACCACCTTTCCTAAAGAAGGTTCTACTTACGAAAATATAACTTAGATTCTATGTAAAGATATATGCCAGAAAATAGATAAGTAGATAATAGTGCCTTTCAAAAGTTAGAATACTTTGTGATGACGATAGAGATATTTCTTATGTTGAGAGATCATCTATGATAATAGATATCCAATAACTTTAATTGGATAAACGGTTGACATCACATATTAATTTAGTATTATACGAATATACGACACGAAATAAAGAATTTTGGATAAAAAATTTCAATCTATTTAAATGAATGAGTTAAACACAATATGACATTACATGAGAAATAACATGATATGCTATTATATTTACAATATCTAAAACAATACCTGGACTTTTGGTAAAAGATTTCAACCCCTTTAAATAAAAGAGGTTGACACACAACACCCAAAAAAAAAAAAAAAAAAAAAACATGTAAGGTTATGATCAAGTTCTTTCAAGTCGTTTAATGTTTCAATTTGAGACAACCTAAAAATATTTTTTTATGTATTTTTTAAAAGTAAAATCAAGTTACCATTGATGACTATTTAATGGGTTGAGCAAAACCAAAAACCGCGACAAATATGTATGAAATATTATTCGACGAGCATGCATTTTTTAAAATTGACCAAATTTGGGATGTTACAGATAAAAATTTAACTATCATTGTATCAAATATTGTTTTCAAAGCAAATATACACAGGTAACGTCGGTATTTTCTTTTATTGAAATATGAAAATGAAAGAAAATAAAAACAGGGATTGTCGAAGGATGAAAAAACATGTTATGGAGGAATGTGATTACCTCCTAGTAAAACAATCATTTCAGATAACTAACCAAACATGCCATATATACCCTTCAATGGTTCATTCATTTCCTTCGATCATTATTGCATACCAAACATGCACTTATAGTGAGTCCAATCAAACTGAAAACATATCATCTTAGACTTGGGGAATTACCAAATCAAATTGGAGTTTATTTTTGATATGAAATGGTCCCATATTGGAATTGGAAAAGAAGGTGTAAGTTGGGGAATGGTTATAAAAAGAGATCAAGTGGAATAGAAAAGTCATATGATCCTTCAAGCAAGTTTTAATGGGAGGTGATGAGTGGTCATAGCTTGCATTTAAAAATGCAAGATGGGTTGTCTGACTAAATATTTACGACAATTAGGCAACTCTAATCTTATAACCATCTGATCCCTATATTATTATTATTTTCATTTTAGTTTGTCTATTTAAATTTTTATATTGAAACTTTTTTTTATTGGAATGCCAGTTTATTATTAGTTGTTATTTGATTTTAAATTAATAATTGAGCAAATCATTACATTGACTTAAAAAGTTTAGTATAATCAAAGTTTTTTCAGCTTATATAATATCAAATTATCCATTTTATTTTTTATTTTTTTAATTATAAAACGACTTGTTTTACAAAAGTTAATTCGTGTTTTGGGAAATCACCTTTCCGGAGATTATATTTTACAAAATTTAGTTTTGCTTATACGAATAATTTGTAGCTTCTTCTAGCACATTTTGCAAAAGATCGGCATGATTTTTTTATTTAATGAAAATAACATCATTATTAATGAACTAACATTATTTTTGTGAAAAGTAAAGTTATTTCGTGATTTTTTTCACAAATTATGATGTCATGAAAAATGATTTTGTATATTAGCGGATATTTTTGTTAAATAAACGGTTATTTTATAATAAATAGTAAAAGTATATGATTATGAGTGTGATATAACTTTTCCTTGTTTGGTATTTCATTGATATGTTATCAAAATTACAATCTGTTAAGTTCATATTTTATTGATAAATAACTATCTTTGGGTATAGATTTGGAATTCATGATCTAAATGAAAGTTGTTACGTAGTTCGAGAGTAACATCGTTTGACTTATCGTTTTAATCACTAAATAACAAGTTATAAAAAGGATGTAATCAATTAAAATGTTTTTATTAAGTATGATGATAAGTTGGCCTTACAGCCCAAAATTGAGTTAAGGCCCAAATCACTATAAAGGCCGAATTCTTTCAAAATACAATTTCTGTTTATTACATTAAGAATTTGTCTGTTTTTTCACAAAAACTGTCATACTAAATTGAATCCACTAAACAATAAATATGTCATCTAAACAATAAGGGATAATGACTTGAAAGGGTAACGAATTTTCGACTTTTGTCACATTTAGTCACTAAACTTTTTTTCGTTATCTATTTGCCATTGAACTATTGAAACTGTTCATATTTTACCCTTATGATTGGCTGTTACCGGTCATAAGGGTAAAATGTGAACAGTTTCAATAGTTTAGTGGCAAATAGATAACGAAAAAAAGTTTAGTGACTAAATGTGAACAAAATCGAAAGTTTGTTTCCCTCTAAAAAGTTCAATGACTAAATGTGAACAAACTTACTATTATATTATGTTTTAGCAAATTATTTATTTTTGTTTAATTGTAACAACATTTGTTGATGAAGAAATCTATGAAATAAAAAAACAAAATGTAACATCCGGATTTCCAGGTATCATAATTTAAGTATTTTTCATTTGAGTTAGAAAGAGAGACTCGACGAGTTGACGCCTCAACTCGTTGAGTAAGGTCGCGACTGATGACTCGGATTAATGAATGGACTCGACGAGTCCGCGTTGTTGGTAGAAACCCTAAATCTTTGGGCCCGAGCCATATTTAAAGGCACTTATGGCCTTCAACTGCGACTACATTTCCCATAAGTGAGAACCCTAGCGAGGTTGAGTGTGTAGAGTGAAAGGAAGAGTTATCTTGAGCTTTTTGGTGTGATAGATTTGGACCCTTCTAGGTCCAGAGAGCCGAGAATATGAAGCTTTAGTAGAGTAAACCTTGGGGTTCGAAGCTAGGAAGCATTTATGGGATTTTTATGGTATATATAGTTATCTTCATCTTACACATAGATATGAAGTATTTTATATAAATTACGTGCTATGTGTGCATATTATTTAAATACTTGTTGTCTATGCTGGATGAACGATTTTATACATGTTTTAAAAGATTTAAACGGTATATTTATTTTATATCTACAAATATGTTACGGATGAAACATGGGTAGATGAAATAGTTGGTGTGTGATGAAATAAAATGATGAGAGATAGGTGATGACAGAAAGGTGATGATAATTAGGTAAATAGATGATGATGAATATGTGATGTAGGATGAAAGGAGATACCATAACCTTAACCGACAATGTGGTGATGTAGTCATCTACCAAAGTATAGATGGCGACCATGGACTATTCTAGACAACCCAGTGGAAACACCAGCAGGCCCGTAACCTGTAGGTGATGAATTACGAGTTCAGATGATGTTGTAACTACGTATTCATGCGATGATACTCTAACCTCTTACTATGAATTACGAGTTCAGACGATGTTGTAACTACATATTCATGGGATGTCACAAATTCCGCATGCCAAACTAATGGTCATAATTCACATCAGTGAGAATGGTTCATTTTTTTTGTAAAACCAAAATCAGATAAGAAATTTTGATTTTTTATTTTGGAAAATGTCAAACCATTGGTTTTTTATTTCGGTTTTGGTTTTTTGTTTTTTTTAAATATATTTTTAGGGTTCTGTTTTTTTTTTTTTTTTTTTATTTCATAGATTTCTTTATCAACAAATGTTGCTACAATTTAACAAAAATAAATAATTTGCTAAAACATAATACAAGAGAAAGTTTGTTCACATTTAGTCATTGAACTTTTTAGAGGGAAACGAACTTTCGATTTTGTTCATATTTAGTCACTAAACTTTTTTTCGTTATCTATTTGCCATTGAACTATTGAAACTGTTCACATTTTACCCTTATGACCGGCAACAACCGGTCATAAGGGTAAAATGTGAACAGTTTCAATAGTTCAATGGCAAATAGATAACGAAAAAAAGTTTAGTGACTAAATGTGACAAAAGTCGAAAGTTCGTTACCCTTTCAAGTCATTATCCCAAACAATAAAGGGCCAATGATTTAGCGGTATGGAGTGACCATCTTATATAAGAGGTATGGGGTTCAAGTCTCGGTGGAGACATAAGTGGTTATTTAGGACTAGATTAGTTAGTTTGTCGTTTCAAAAAAAAAATCTAAAATTAGCCGGTTTAAAATATTTACCATTTTGGACAAAAAAAAAAGTTAAACTTGGAATACTTAAGTATCAACTTGACTTTCAATCATCGTGGTCTTGGTGGTGATGTAGAACAATAGGAAGCCATCTTCTCCATTTAATGTGCAATGACTATTTGCTTAAAAAAAATTAAAAAAGAAAAAAACATTTAACACACTCTCTTTTATACTTTTTAACACCACAAAAGATGTATTCTTTTACAAATTATGATTCGAATGATGATGAGGAGTTTATCGCAACATGTTTTAATGTTGTGCAAATCATAGCCGATTATATGAATGTTAGTAATACAAAAACAGTTGCCAGTCGAGATTGGCAAGTTGCACATAACTTTTGATACATGATTATTTTGTCGATAACTGTCTTGATAATGATGCAACATTCGGACGTCATTTTCGTATTAATAGGGCATTATTTTTTACGTATTAGTGATGTTTTAGTGGCGCGATATGAATATTGTCAGCAAAAACCATATGCTAGATGTGGAATGGGCTTTAGTACTATACAAAAATGTGCAATTGTATTCAGATATTTAGGATATTTTATAACGTATGATGCATCGAACGAGTATTTGAAAGTGTCTGAGTGGACCCCAATTGAGTGTAGATCATTTTTGCGCATGTGTTTATGAGTTTTTTCGCAAAGAATATTTGCACAAATTTGTTGCACATGATATTGAGAAATTATAGTTGGCACATGAAGAGAGGCATACATTACCAAGAGCTTTGATTGTACACATTGGTCGTGGGAAAATGTTCAAATGTATGGCGCAGTCAATATACCCAAGTTGATGTAGGTGAACCGACTATGATATTGGAAGTTGTTGCATCTCAATATTTCTGGATTTGGGATGCGTACTTTAGGGTAGTATAGTCTAACAATAAACATAATGTTCTTGTCCATTCTCTTATTTTCAATGATATATGTAACGCCATGTCCCAAATAGTCTCCCAATTGGGTGTAGGTGACGTAATTTAGATGATCCGGGTGTTCAGTTTGTGTTTTGGAGTCAAGGGGTATTTTGGTAAAGTGACAGTTCGGGCTTTTATGGAAATTGGATTTTTGTTCGGGAAATATCAAAGCAAGTATGAGTTGATAGAAGTGTAGAGCATCTTGTTACCTATTTGTGGATATAAGAATCGTCGGAATCGGGCTTATAATGAAGGAGTTATGGCCTTCAGAAGGTTGCGAGGTTTAAGGCAAAACCCTAGTACACCCCCCGTACATAGGGAGTACGCGGGGGCGTACTGATGCGAAGGTAAGTACGTTGGGCATACCTCGATGTACACTGGGCGTATGAAGGAGAAGGATCACGATCTTGAGAGGAGTACACAAAGCGTACTAAGAGTACGCGGGGCGTACTCCAGATTCATGCAAACCCTGTTTTAGGGCTTTGGACCATATTTAAGCTCATTTTCTCTTCACCAAACCATAATACCTTCAGCCTCCACCCATTTTTAACCCTATAATTGAACCTTAAGTGCAATTTTGTGATTTTGAGCTTGGTTTGTGCCTGTTGGGTGTTTTGTGAATAAGAAGATAAATCATTTAGAGGTGTGCCTTGAGCTTCTAGATCTAAGAGTATCTTTCCATTTTCAAGTTTCCTAAGGTAAAAAGCTTTAACCTTTATGATCTTATTGGTTGGGTCTTCTTTATGGAGTTCTTTGGCATTTTGAGTCCCTTGATATACAGGTGAGCTTTTGATCTACTCCAGAAGTAGTAAATGTTAGATCTAAGCTCCAATGAGGTCCTTTGTTCATAAAAATGGAAAATTTATGATAGATTTTGGTCCGTGCATGTATTAATCTCTTATTTAGTTCTTTCTTTAGGAGTTGATTCCCACTAAGTTGTGTTTGTGACTAAAGTTGGAAACTTTATCGGTTAAGACCTTGGCTAGGGACCAAATCTATGTTTTGGACACCTTGACTTAACCCATTAAGAGCATAATATGATTTTTTGGACTCTTGACTAGTACGTTGGGCGTACGAGGAGGTACGCTCAGCGTAATGCGAGAATCGTGCATCAGGTTGTTGTATGTTGTTCTTTATGGTCGAGTATGTGGGGCGTACGTCTCTAGTACGTTGGGCGTACTCCCTAGAGGGTCGTTTTAGGCTTTTGAGGTTTGGTTCATTGTTGGGTTTTCTTAGTTTGGGCCTTTTGGGCCAATAGATTTCTTTTTGGGCTTTTAGTTTGTACCTTTTGGGCTCCATTGGATTTTAGACCCATAAAGGGTTTTGGGGGGCCAATTTGGAAAAATGGGTCATATTTGGGCCTTGGCTGTTTATATGGAAGTTGGGCCTTTGGATTATTAGTTTGAGCTTGGGCATTGGGTCAAGCATGCGGAAGGGTAAAAAGGTCTTTTACCCTAGTTGGGACTCTCAGTGTGAATCGAGACCCAATTATTAATTTGATGTTATTTTAGGTAATTGATAGCGCATGATTGTTAGCGGATCTGCAATCAGAGAGTATCCGTGGATTTCAGTTGTATGAGGTGAGTTTTCTCATTATGTTCATGGGTCGAAGACACCAAGGTCGGCCTATTATATGGATATGTATTATGATAGTTTGTTGTGTGATACATGTTCTGATCGGGTTGAAACACGCCCCAGGGCAGGCCCAACATGGCATGACGGGTTGAAATATAACCCAGGGCGAGGCCCACTGTGAAATGTTCGGGTGAAATATACCCTAGGGCGGGGCCCACTGTGATATGTTCGGGTTGAAATATGCCCCAGGGTGAGGCCCCAAGACGGGGCCCATACTTGCTTTTTGGGTTGAAACGAACCCCAAGGTTGGGCCCATTTGTATGTATTGGTATGTGATACTTTGGTGAACTCACTAAGCTTTGTGCTTACGGTTTTCAGTTTATGTTTCAGGTACTTCGGTTTTCAAATGGAAGAACTCAGGATGATTGCAGAGCACACCCAACCTCATTCCATATTTTCTTGACTTACTCTGATATGATGCGATGATTGATACATTTGTTTCATATGGATTATTATGATGATGTTTTTGGAATACTGGTTTTATTAATTTAAAAATGAAAAAAAAAATTGGGACGTTACAATATATGGACCGGGAATTTCCTTCACGATGAACGAGCGCAAGTACAAACATGGTTACTACATTTGTGAAGGCATAAACGGTACATCGAACAGAAAAAACAAAGATGTTGACAAAAAAAAAACAAAACAAAAAACAAAAAACTTACATGAAAGGATATAGAGAAGGCATTTAGAGTCTTCAAGTAAAAATGACATGTAATGAAACACGTTGCATGACCCTGGAATAATGAAATATCACAAGCAATAGTGTATGCATGTATTATATTGCATATTGTGATTATTGAACATGAAGGTATAGTGATTTACACGTACAATGAGAACGACATACCTAACTCGGATCAACATTTCATTATGAGTTCGATTGAATTCTTAACAAAGGAAGCTGGAATTCAAAATGTTGAAACATGTCAATATCTCCGAGGAGACCTAGTGGAGCATCTATACTATAACAACATGAAAGAGGACTACTAATATATTTGAATTATGTTTTTTATAGAACCTTTATTTTATGTAATTTTAAGATTAATTTTTAAATGTTCGATATTTTTCTTCTACGTTTTTTTTAGTTGTTTGGTGTTAGTTTAAATTTATGCATTGTAATGTTTTATTTTAATTAAAAAACCTAGCAATTTCATCATATTGTATATTTAATTTAAATTACAAAAGATAATGTGTAGTGGTGAATATACCAACGCAACATAGTTATGCGTGATGATGAGGTGATAGTGATATAAACATATCATATTTGTGGTTATTATTAAGTACTCTAGAAGACTTAAAATAATATTGTTAATATTGTTTGTGAAAATATTATAAAACATCATTGAAATCTCTCTTTTCTAATAAAAGAATCCTAAATTTGTCACTCGTCATTTTTCTATAATTTTGAATTTTTTTCTTTTATTCTAAAAAAATAACACATATCTTTTCTTAATGATTTTACATTTAAATTTAAATCCTCTTCTAAATCCCTTAAAATTAGCATTATTAATAAAGATTTTGAAATTCAAAATGTTTGATAATCAATTATATGAAATAATCAATTATAAATAATCTTCTATTCCATTCATTTTATTACAATTATTATTTATCTTACTTTAATTTATCAACTGTATATTATACGGGTTATAAACTTGTCAATTAATAGTAGAGTTGTACACAAACTGTGTTTTATTTTTCACAAATTCCAATTAAATATTTTTTTATAATTAACCCGTGTACTACACGGGTTATAACCTAGTTATTGGTAATAACCAAAGTTCTAAATAACATAAGGTGTGACTTGGCGACAATGTTTAGTGTTAAGTTTTTTTGAGTCGTGACGAGCCACCTCGTTTGTAAAGCGTGACTTAAGCCGGCAATTATATATATATATATATATATATATATATATATATATATATATATATATATATATATATATATATCATTATTATATATAAAAACGTTGTTTTTCTCGTTTCGTCAAAATCAAATTTACAACCTTCATTAAACGCTACGTCACATACATTCTAAACGCCGCCGTTGACGTCGGTCTTCAAGCATTACTTTTGGCTGGAAGATGGAATCGACTCCACCATCACACCTATTCTCTCAACCGCTTTGCATGTGGTGTCGATTCAACACGCGCTTCCCGCTGCTTCTCTAATACATCATGTTTGTAATAAGTGCATCTAATATGCTTCCCTCATCTACAAAACCCATGGAACCTAGGAATCGACAAATTTTAATTCATCGATCACTTGCATGTTCTTCCTCTCTTAATTTCTCTCCTACTTCAGTGAAGCCCTACCCTCCGACTCTGCCAATACCATCATCGCCCCATATGGGGCATCGCTTCCAGAAAACGACGCATCCAATCTTAGCGACTTCTCATACGATTTTTGAACGCTCCTTTCTTTCTCCATCTTCTTCTTCCCTTCTCATTTCTCTCTCCCCATTTTTACAGATTCATTTTCCGAGATCGTTTTTCCATAAGTGAAACCCTCTCCTCTTATGTCGACATATTCATCTTCATACCACAAGTATGGGTTTTGTTAAAGATGTACAAAAAATCACACTTCAACGTTTATGGTCCACCACAACATTTCGATTTCATCTTTTGTAAGTGTTCTTCCTTGCTTTAATTCCTCTTCATGTTTCTCAATTTATCCCCTTGGTTTGGTACTTCTGATAGAAAACATGATGATTTTCTTGGAAGGGCAAACGATTTCAAGGCTCAAGCAACCTTATCTTCACAAAATCCTTTTTGAAGGTATGTGTTTGATAATTTGTTACACATATTTTTAATGTAACCTGATAAAAATTCTTATTCATTGTTTCTACTCATCTCCACCTTAATGTTATGATCCAAACCGATATCATCATTTTTGGTATTTTGCAACCAAATTTGTTTTTAACTTGTGAATTGTGTAAAAATCTCGTTCTAATACCGTTCATTGTTTAGTTTATATTTTGAAAATGGGTTAGTGCTTGATATTATAATAAGTGTTTTATATGAATGCATATAAGGTGTTCAATGAAATGCCTTTTGGGATTGGACAATATGAGTGGGTATGGAAGGGAAGCATTTTGCTACACCATCTGTGAAGTTCTTGTGTTAATGATTGAAGATAATGTGTTGCAGAGACTAAAGATGGTATAAAACTCTTTTATATTTTTTAGTCCTAACAAGATATTTTTTGTGAGTTATGTGAATATATGATCCTATTTCATCTTTTTATTATTCACCCAAAATCTCTCGATCACACAGTAACTTATATATGCATATTTTTAATCACTATATATTAGCTAATTTCTTAAGATTATACTTTTAATTTATCAAAATTATACTTCATCTAGAAACATTGAAAGGAGATATTCTAGGTAAGAGTTGGCTTATAACATATATCTGGTAGCCCCATGATAATTTTCTCGTGTATTGGTAAATTAGATACAATTAGAAAACTTGGCTAAAAAGAAATATAGTTCAATTTGGTCAAAATCATGAAGCATAGAAAAAAGTCATTTCAATCACCTGTGTTCAAATTCTTATTCATACTTCTCTATTTGGAAATCAAGTAGCTCTAACTACCAAAACACATTTGACTAAAAAGATAGGTTTTGATCGAGACAACTCTATTTTTGTTGCAAACTATTGCCTACAACAAAATAGATCTCAATACATTTGGCGGACTACACTACATGTATAAAGATTGGTTCATGATGCTTATTATATGGGATGTATTTGTAGCAAATTATTTATGAATTAGCAAAATAAAGAATTAATATTTGAAACATTTTTACTAAGATTACTTGTCCTACCTTCATAGAGACTATGCATAATCACGATGCTTAAAAAATTAGGTCTTCATTTACAGTTATGATCGAAACCATGAACAAAAATACCAGCTTTAGTAATCACCATGTAATTATTTGCTTCCCATAGTGGCTAAGCATTAGTCCTTAATTCAAGACAATACTCCCATAAGAAGTGAGGAAGCTATGAAAGTAACCAAAATTAACTAAAATTAGCAGCATAAAAATTGCTTTAATCATTATAAAACAACTATTTAATAACACATCAGTACACTACTCAAATCGTAACGGAAACATGTTTATCAATTTGTTTGATGGTGAATGAGCATAACGTTGTAGTGAATGAGATTGATACAGGTTATTCTAGCCCATTGGTAAAGTTGTATCAAGAGGTATGTGATCACATATTGGAAATACAAAACCTCTCTGTAATATCAATGCATTTTACTTTTCTTAATGCATATTAAACAACCTTCATGTGATATGCAAAAAGAAACAAGTTAGACAAGTTGACATTTTATTTTATGTGGTCAGTAAATGCCCATAAATGTGGAAGCACTTTGATTGGGATGAAACATACAGTGAGTGCAAACACAAGGACCGACAATGTAACTTATTATGCAACTGTGAACGATTTTTTTTTACTATATGTTTAATCATTTCCGGTGCGAGGAAACAAGCAAAACAATTATAGCCATGAAAGATTAAAATTGCTAATTCCATTTCCCTTAAAAACTGTGCATTGACTTTGATAACCAAACTAACTAATTCGTATATCAATTTTCAAATAGTTGTTTCATTTTAAATGAGAAAACAATGCAAATCAATTCAAGTATATGAAAAGTACTACCAATTACAATACAAACATGCGTCGAGTCTATGTGAAACCAAGACGGTGGATACATGAATTTTTTTTTGGTTAAAAATAGAAAATAATCATGTAATTTTTATTAGTTTATATGTTTGAGTTTTGATTTAGTTGTTGATGATGAAGAAGTTGGAGTGTAGGGACACATAGAAAATTACAATTTTTTTTACCTATATATGGATATTACGTCTAAAGTATTTTCTACCCCATTAAACCAATAAACTATTATATATATATATATATATATATATATATATATATATATATATATATATATATATATATATATATATATATATATTTAAAGTTATGAAAGATTTTAACAGTAAAGTGGTACATTTTTTTGTCAATTTTGATCCTCCAACTTACAAATTGACCATTCGCCTTTATGTTTTTGCTTACAAACAACCTTTTCACTTTGGTTTGAATTTTTCATAACCCTCACATTTTATTACATATTATTAGTATTTAGTCTTTTGGCAGAAATGGTCCCTCATTATTATTATTATTATTATTATTATTATTATTATTATTAGACAAAATTACACGATTGGTCCCTATGGTTTACCATATTTAACATTCTCTTTTTGGTTTTAAATTAATGTTTTATTTATTAGAAAATACCCACAATATAACACCTTTTTCTATCAATTTTGGTCCTCCAACTTACAACATTGACCCTTCACCTTTATGCTTTTGTTCACAAACAACCCTTTCACTTTGGTTTGAATTTTTAATAACCTTCACCTTTTATTACATATTATTAGTATTTAGCCTTTTGGCAGAAATGGTCCTTCATTATTATTATTATTATTATTATTATTATTATTATTATTATTATTATTATTATTGTTAGACAAAATTACACGATTGGTCCCTGTGGTTTACCAGATTTAACATTCTCTTTTTGGTTTTAAATTAATGTTTTATTTATTAGAAAATACACACCCAATATCATAAACCCACCCACCATCTGCCATCACCACCACCGCCGCCAAAATTACATAAATTGTCCATACAGTTTACCCATGGTGACAAATTCAGTCCCTACTACCTGAAAAGACCAAATTACCCTCACATTAACGGACAAAAAGCAACGGTATATATTTTCTGGATTGGTTTTCTGACCGCTGCCATACATGACAATAAAGTTCAATTTGTGAGACCATTCTTTATTTTCCTCATTTATTACATTAATTAATGATTTAGATTTCTTTACTTATGTAATTAGATGACATTGTTTATCTTCGTTTACTAGATTATCTTAATGCAATTTAACATGCTACTTTACTTTACAAAGCAGTACCTTCCGACCCCGGCAAGGCCGGCGAATCTTTTCTAGTTTATTATTATTATAACTATTATTCAGTATTTTGAAAAAAACTATAAATTTGGTATCTTAATAATAATGATAATCATCATGATATGATGATAAATATTAATAGTTTAATGGTACAATCTGCATGAAAAATACTTTTAACATGATGTAAATCCAATTGATTTTTAAATTTTCCACCCAAATATTATTTTAGTTGATCAAAAATAGTTTTTTTTTTTTTTTTTTTTTTTTTTTTTTTTTTTTTTTTTTTTTTTTTTTTTTAAGATTTAAGTAAAATACTTATATATAACAATGTAGTTTTTGGTAATTTTATAAATATCTTACTAGATAACCAAAATTGCCAAACACTAAACACAATAAAATTGTTTGATAGAGAATTTTATTTAATAGCAAGTGGTTCAATGTTACATGACAAGGCTGCTAAGAAAACTATTAAGGTAAAAACTATTTGTCAATTTATCTACTAATGTTGCTTTAAAAAGGACCTTAATTGCAGTATATTTAAAATTTTATAACCATAATAACAACACATTTGCATTTACCTATAGACAACAACAATTTAAAGATAGATCCATGTTATGCTTTATGTAAATATCAATTATGCATGAAACGTGGGAGCCATGGACAAGCCCGGGGTCTTGACCAGCCAATAAGGGTAAATTCGGAATTACAGGAGACAAATTTTATGCTTTTTGCCAACATAAACAATGTACTTTAGTTTTTACCCATAATAACAATGTTATTTAATTTCCTTACCCATAGTAGCAATGCATTTTCATTTCCTTGCCAATAATAACAACATACTTGGTTGTTTACCAATAACAATCAACATACTTTGAATTTCTTATTAATAACAGCTATGTACTTGTGTTTGTTCAAGATTCAGACAATAGAATGAAATACCCAAATTACATTTCATGGGCCGTGATTAGCACGGGCCTTGAACGTAACTAGTATATATATATATATATATATATATATATATATATATATATATATATATTATACTGTTATTTATTTTTGTATACATATGTGGCTTAAAACGACATTTTGTCAAAGTTTGACGACAAATACAAGCTTTGGAGCAATGACGCGTCATAACGAGTTCTTTAGGACATGGTAATAGTCGTATTTTTTTAACACATGACGTTTTTATGGTTAAATTTCAAATGTGATACTAATTTCAGCAACATCAAATGTTAAACAATATCATTGTCAAATATATCAAATGTTGGAAGGGAACTTTTAATCTAAAAATATAACGACAACAGTTTCGCCTTTATCTTATTTAATATTGTTTATTATACTTAGATTTAGATATTGATACACTGATAAATACCGATAGGAAAAATATAAATATATAATTAAAATTAATTTTGAGATAATATGTACATGGTGGTGTTGTGTGGTGTATATATGATAAATGTAATTGGTCCCATATCGAAGACGGGAGAGAAATAGTAATGTGGGGAGTGGCTATAAAAGGGAGGTTAAGGGAAATGGAAAAGGCATGATCCTTCAAAGCAAGTTTTAATGGGAAGTGATGAGTGGTCATCGCTCGCAATTAAACATGCGAGATGGGGTGTCTGCCTAAAGCTTTACGACAATTAGGCACCTCCAATTCTTTACCGTCTGATCCCTATTTTATTAGTATTATTATTTAGTTTTTACTTGTATGATTTTTTTTTATTCGAAAAATTTAATAGTTCTGTTTATGTTTTTTAAAGATTTATTTTTGTACTTCATAAATTTTATACGAACTAGTTTGGTATTTCCTTTTGAAAAGGATCCGATTTTTTTATTAAAATAATATCACTATTAATGAAATAACATTTCTTTTAGAACTTATGTTATTTCGTATATTACCAAATATTTTTTTTGCTAAATAAACGATTATTTTATAATAAACAATGAAATATATGAGTAACGATTCTTTTATAATAGATAATGAAATATATGATATACCCCTTTTCGTTAGTATGGTTATTCGGTCGATGGCTTCCTACATGCAACTTGTTTACATAAACAAAAACGTCAAAAACTTGATCTAGGTCGCATCATGGTATTGATCTTAAATGCTTAAGTCATGACAATATTGCATTTTTTAGTATGGATTGATGATGAAGAAAATAGTGACCCTTTACCTTAAGTCATGCTCTGTTTTTATATAACTTATTAGGAGATCGGGTCCATTGTTTTACCCGATCCCTTATAGGACTCTATTAACTATAAGATATACATTGTACTTTTAAGATTAGTTTATGTCTCGTAATTGTACATTTATTTTCATAGAATGCATTTTTTGAGATATGTTATCTTAGGGTTCTTGACCAATAGTTATGTGATGGTCTTAATGGTGTTCGACAATTCAGGGTGTAAGCTTTTATCATGCCAAGGTTCGATGTTAGTATTTTATGAAGACATCGACTTGAGCACACCATTAATCCCCCATAGTCCAAAGGATAAAGTTAGTCCATGAAAATTTGTCTTTGGACTTGATTGTGGTAGCAAACGAGGAGTCGTCTGTGAGTAAATTGCATTTATTAGTTGTTGTCATTAGTCACATATGTATATTCTTCGTTAACAGCATTTAATGCTTGAGCAACCCTTTTTAACCTTTGTTCATGGCTTGTTTAGACCGCCGTTCATTGTACTTTTGACAGTTCTTTCATAACTTACTCGCATGACCGTGTTAATGTCGTCAGTTCGTTATGAGGTCAACACTTGGATGCTAGACTAGTATGTCGACGTATGTAACAAATAAATATATAACCAACAAACAAATAATCATGCAGATCTAATAGATCACTACAGCATAGCAACAACCTATATACCAGGATACATAACCTAATGGGTCGACATTGATGCCTTCAACCCACAAGTACAGTGAGGAAACTCACCTCACACTCTGAACATATAGCAAAAAAGAACGTTGCTCCAAATGCAAATTCTACATGTTACCTATACTACAAACAATGACCTAAGCTCAAACTACAACTTAAAACACCCAAAATGCCCCTAGGTCACACTTGGTCAAACCTCGGGTTAAAGGTCAAAGTCAAAAAGTCAAGGAAAATCAAACTAACTGAGTACACCCTGCGTACTCCGTTACTACGTTGGGTGTAGTCGCAACTCATTTAAACCACGAGACTCTAACCCAATACGTGCAACGTACCTCTTGGTATGCCCAACATACTTCGTCTGAACCCAATCCTTCTTATTAAGTGCTCATTCCTTAAGGACTTTTCACCCAAATTAAGATCTAGACCCAAAACATCATTCTAAGTCATAAATTTTCCACCTTTTCGACTTTCCATGGCTAGAAAAGGTCAAAGAGCTAAAATCCCAACTTATTATTCCATTAAAAAATCATAACTCTTGTATGGAAGGGATAGAAGGATAAAGATCACATTTTTTTGGTTCCTAACACCTAAAAACGTCTAAAAGGACAACTCTTATGTTTAGAGTAATCCATACTAATGAACACCAAGCTTATGGGACCAAAATGAACACAAACTCAAGGCTAACAAGATCCAAGAAAATAACTCATAAAGTTTCAAACTTTATACCTCCAAGATGATTTCACTTCCTTCTTCTTCCTTCAAGAACACCAGAAATGCACTTTCAAGCTTAAAAATGCTCACACAATGGATATGGGTTTGCAAAGGACGATTTGGGAGATGGAGGTTGATGAGGGAAAGGGTTCGAGGGGACAAGAATGCTTAAATAAGGCTTAAACCCTAAAAATTAGGGTTTTCTCGTTTGTTACATACACCCGACGTAATCGTGAGTACGCACAACATACTCACATGAGGCGTGACATTCATTAACGTGCCATGGGGACCAATTTGCAACAAATTTTCGCTTTGGGTCAAAAATATAAATTTACCTGAACAATGATTCTTACAACGATCTTCCTAATACTAATAGTTTGATTCTTACAACGATCTTCCTGATACTAATAGTGGATAAAAGATCATCCGACACAACTTTATCATAATGTTGTGTCAAAGGTGGATGCGTCTATTATTTGTCTAGGGAAGAAAGTGAGTGAATCTGAATTGTTCGATGACTGAACCGAGAGTACCTTACTTTGCACATTTAGAGATCAGTTTTAATTTATAAAGTTCTAACCTTTTTGTCAAATCTTTGTTCAAATATTTTTGTGACAATTACAAGTAATCCATTTTTCATTTACTATTTTGACACAAAGTTTGACCATGAACTCCCCATGGATTCAATCCTTACTTAGCCTGCCTATCTAATGGTTTTTGTGGTTATTTTTTATTGAGACAACGACCTCGAACACTGCTACGTGTCCATTTTTTGTGGCACCAACATGTCGCAGTCGTGTTGGTCCATATCGGTATGTCGTTCGCCTTCTAGAACACTGCCACATGTCCATTTTTCATGGCGCCACGTGTCACTTTCTTATTCGGCCACATCACTCGGTCACCTGGAGGAGTCGGATACCGGACAAGGCAGTCCGGCGTGTTCTCGGAATGCCACACCATCAGACCAGCATTTTCCTGAAATCTTCAAACGGTCATAACTGTCACATACGAGCTCCGTTTTTTATGTTCTTTATATTCCTGGAATTCTCTCGATGAGCTCTACCACTTCCCTTTATACCTCAACAACTAATTCTCGCTCTATTTTAAATTCATATTTTTAGACAGATTGGACTGTTAAAGTCTATACGAAAATCATAAACCCTTCATACGAACTCCTTTCTCGACTTTTTTTATATTTACGGGTTCATATTTATGTGATCTTTAACTCTCGTTTACATTGTTTTGGCTAACCATCAACCAATTTTAATGTCGCTTTCAGTGTCACGCTCTGTTGTACTTAAACTTCGAAAAATCATCACTTCCTAATACGAAGTCAGATTTTGGCATTCTTTATATGTACACTATCTATTTTTACGACTAATAAGCAACCTATCTCTGGTTCGAATTTTACGATGTAGTTTTTCGTATAGGTTTGAACGCAAAACTTCGAACAATCATAACTTCTTTATACGAAGTCAGATTTGAGTGTTCCTTATATCTATGGAATCATCATCGAGACATTATTTTTATCCTAAATAATCATCTATCAAAATTGTTATTTTTATCGCTTAGTAATAAAAGGTTAATATAGTTCGTAACGCGTAAAACTAACAAATAATAAAATGAATATTTATTTATAATAATCACTTAAATAATCTAGCCCTAACTTATGGGCATTACAATTCTCCCCACTTAGGATGATTCTGTCCAGAAATCAAACAATAGCAAAACAACTATGGGTAATGAATCTTAAACAAATATTTGTTTGTGTATCGCATACCCACAGTACTAAATCAACTAATTTATTGGACTGATATTCATCATGGTATCCTAGGTTCTTTTATGACAACTTATCAACATGTCGACACAGTTTCATCATCAAAACATCAACTTGGTTTTTTTAAAATCTTACTATAACCCAAAATACTCTTTTTCAATGAATCTCCTCACACGACTAATCCCTTATCACTAAAGATTAATATGACAAAGTTCACGATCTTTACGAATCCGTATTTCCTTCGAGTTACAACTCAGTCTTCATCCGAGGCTCGTGCTCCTTCTCAATTTGGGTCATAGACTTAACCATATATAAGGTCTTTACTTTGGATATAGTAACAAACCAAATGGTCACACTCTAATGGTATTCCATTGCACAACACAACATATGTATAATCAAACTAGACTCATGTTTCTATGAGTCAAACTCTTATCACGAAAAACACCTTCCTTCATGTTCTAATGTGTTACAACCACATTGTAGCAAGTAACATTTATAGTTACTATCTACCTAACCCTAACGAATGTTGCAATACTTCTTTCGATCATCTCGCTCATTTCCTTCTTCAATCCCCCGACTAAAGTCGGTTATTACACATGACGTGGCTCTTTAAACCGGTCAATTAACTTCTCAAACTTATATAAATCTTACTCGATTCGTTATGACAACTAGGGTCTGAATAAAAGTCATTTTCCTAGTCATCACCATACCACATGTAATGATGGAAACAGACAAAACAAACTCAACTACTAGTGCCTTAGTAACCTTGTGACTCTATTTGTAACGACCCAATTTTCATGACCAAAAATTTCGTTTTAAAAACATTACTTTAGAAAATATTAAAAGCTAAAAACATTGTCTGATCAAATCATAACACAAGTGAACCATGTCTAAAAGCCAATTCATACATTCAATCAAAATATCAGAGTACAAATCCCAGTGAAGCTCGTAAATGCGGAAACCGGAGAGTGTGTGTGTGTGACATGCTGCTACTGCGCCGGCTCCTTTCCCCTAGCTGAGGAGGTACCTGAAACCAAAACTGAAGACTGTAAGCACAAAGCTTAGTGAGTTCCCCCGTCGTACCACATACCATACAAACACGTAACATACATACTGCCAGGCTATTCTGGGGTGCCTGACTACCCGGTACGGCCGTTCTGGGGTGCCGTCCTACCCGTGTCAAGCCATTCTGGGGTGCTGACTACCCGTGTCAATCCATTCTGGGGTGCTGACTACCCGTCGGTCCTAACAACCGACCACAGGGACTGGTCCCCTCATACTACCTCTATCGCATATAACATAACAAGCCAGCATGCAAACATATCATCATATACTGTCAGACGTATCTGGGGTGTCTAACTACCCTTCGGTCCTAACAACCGAACTCGACTACTATCACATACAACGTATCATGCTAGCATATAACATATCAGGTAGTAGTAAACCTAGATGATATCACAAAGACAATCATCTACCATACGTCTCCTACTGGTGGGTCGGCGTTGTGGCCTTAGACCCACCGCTACTGAAAGGTAACTCACCTCTAAGTAGCTGTTGATCTGATCGGGAACTGACTGCCTACTGCTGCTCCGGAAATCCTCCGGCTGCAATTCCCATAATATACCCAATCAAACACTGCGCACTGACCTTTGGGTAAAAAGACCATTTTACCCCTGACCATGCCCTAAGTCAAAGTCAGAGTCAACTTTCAGTTGACCCGACTCGCCGAGTTGGCTTTCCAACTCGCCGAGTCCCTATCCAAACGACTGCCCTGAATCCCGATCCTACCCGTCGAGTTAGGCGACGACTCGACGGGTTTACCTTCTTAACCAATATTCAAGTCCTTCATCCTACTCGCCGAGTTGTATGAACAACTCGTCGAGTTCATCTTCATCCGATGAACACTGATGCTAAGACTCGCCGAGTTGTATGAACAACTCGCCGAGTCTGTTCTTGATCTAAGGAGATTGCCTTGAACTCGCCGAGTCAGGGCATTGACTCGCCGAGTACCTCCATAGATGAGTTAAGCTTCCGACTCACTGAGTCACACCCCGTGACTCACTGCTCACTCGACACTACGAAAAGGGGACAAACTCGGAGACTCGCGAACAGACTCGCCGAGTCGTTGCCATGCATCCACTAAATACACAGATTTGCTCGATTCCAGTCCATGCCATTCACATATCTGGACTTCTAGGACACGAATCACACGTAAAGTTTCCAACTTTACGTGTGGATATTCACCAATATGGATTTTAGGGCTCAAAATGTCTCAAAAGGGTAGATCTAGGGCTAACAAGCAACATGGGGCCATAAAGCTAACAGATCTGAGCTCCTGGAGCTCAATCTTGCCTAGATCCAGAGGCCAAACAACTTATTACGACATACAATGCACATACAAGCTTGGGGATTTGACCAAGAAGGACCCAAATGAAGTTTTAAGCATAGAATCAAGGGGAAAACGGGTTATACCTCAAAGGAACTGCTGGAAGAACACAAATAATGCCTGGATGGCTTCCCTTCTTCTGGATCTACTTCCTTCCTTCTTCCAAACCTTCAAAAACACACACACTAACCTCAAACTCTCAAAGAATAGCTTAGAACGAGAGATACAGGGCTTTAAGGGTCAATGTGGGCCGGATTGGGGCTGATAAGTCCTTTAAATAGGGTGCAAACCCCTGAAACTTAGGGTTTCATCCAACAACTATGACTCGCCGAGTCCAGGATATGGACTCGCCGAGTCGCCAACTTAAACGTGTCCCGGGTCCCGCATCCACTCGGCGAGTCAGACCTATGACTCGCCGAGTCCAAGGCTAAAAGAAAGGAAATACTCAAATAACATTTACGTACCAGGAACCGGGTGCTACAAATCTCCCCCACTTATTTTAGACTTCGTCCTCGAAGTCTGCTGCTCGATCCTGAAACAGCTCGGGATAATGCTCCATCATCTCGTCCACCGGCTCCCAAGTTCATTCCGAACCCTTGCGTGCTGCCATTGCACCTTCACTAGCTCCACCTTCTTGTTCCTCAAATCCTTCGACTTCCTGTCGAGGATTGCGACTGGGTGCTCAATGTAATTCAGGCTGTCATCAACCTGAATATCCTCCAAAGGTACTACTGCAGAATCGTCCACTAGGTACTACTGCAGAATCCTCCAAAGGTACTACTGCAGAATCGTCCACCCGGGCTACGACCCTGAACGGTCCGATGAATCGCGGGCCCAACTTGCCCCGCTTCCTGAATCGAATGACGCCTTTCCACGGCGACACCTTCAGGAGAACCATATCCTCGACCTGAAACTCCAAATCGGATCGACGCTTGTCGGCATAACTTTTCTGCTGACTCTGAGCAGTCTGAAGCCTGCTCCGGACCTGCTGGATCCTCTCGGTCATCTTGAGCACCACTTCGGTGCTCCCCATGACCCTCTGACCAACTTCACTCCAGCATATCGGGGTCCTACACCTCCGCCCGTACAACATCTCGAAGGGAGGGCGGTCGATACTCGCGTGATAGCTGTTGTTGTAGGAGAACTCGACCAGGGGAAGATAGGTATCCCAGCTACCACCGAAATCTAGCATGCACGCTCGCAGCATATCCTCCAGAGTCTGGATGGTCCGCTCGCTTTGCCCATCCGTCTGCGGGTGAAAGGCAGTGCTAAAATGCAGACGAGTGCCCAACTCGTCATGGAATCTCTTCCAAAACCTGGAAGTAAAACGCACATCCCTGTCCGAGATCACCGATACTGGCACCCAATGCCGTGCCACAATCTCTCTGATATAGATGTCGGCCAATTTCTCGGCCGATATGCTCTTCTGAATCAGAATAAAGTGAGCACTCTTGGTCAATCTATCCACGATGACCCAAATCGAATCCACTCCACGTGCGGTCCTGGGAAGTTTCGTGATAAAATCCATCGTGATATCTTCCCATTTCCACAGTGGAATATCCAACGGCTGCATCTTGCCATGCGGTCTCTGATGTTCGGCATTGACCTTCCTGCAAGTCAAACATCGCTCGACATACCATGCCACATCCCGCTTCATGCAGGGCCACCAATAGTCTAGACGAAGATCCCTATACATCTTCGGCGCCCCGGGATGAATAGAGAATCGGGACTTGTGCGCCTCCTCCATCAAAATCTGGCGCACGCCTCCGTGATACGGCACCCACACCCTACGGTGTAGTGTCAAAAGTCCTCGGCTATCATAATCAAAGGAGGAAGCCTGACCCACCACACGCTCGCTCTTCCGATGCTCCTCCTTGATAGCCTCCTGTTGAGCCTCCCGAATCTGCTCCAACAGGGGAGTCACCACGGTCATCCTCATGCAAACGTCCCTGATCGGCGCCGCCTTGCGGCTAAGCGCATAGGCCACCACATTGGCCTTCCCCGGGTGGTAAAGGATCTCACAATCATAATCCTTCACCACGTCCAACCATCGACGCTGCCTCATGTTCAGATTCGGCTGATCCATGAGGTACCTCAAACTCTTGTGGTCCGTGTAGATGGTACATCGAACCCCGTAGAGGTAATGCCGCCAAATCTTGAGGGCAAAGACCACCGCCCCCAACTCCAAATCGTGCGTCGGATAGTTCGCCTCGTGAGGCTTGAGCTGCCTCGAAGCGTAGGCAATGACATGCCCCCTCTGCATCAGTACCGCACCCAACCCAGAAATGGACGCATCACAATAAACCACAAAATCCTCTACGCCCTCTGGCAGGGCTAAGATCGGTGCCTCACACAATCTCTGTCTCAGCGTCTCAAATGCAGCCTGCTGCTCGGGTCCCCACCGAAAGACCACGGCTTTCTTCGTTAGCCGCGTTAGGGGTACGACTATCTTGGAGAAATCCTGGATAAATCTCCGATAGTAGCCTGCCAATCCCAGGAAACTCCGAATCTCAGATGGAGACTTCGGAACCTCCCATCTCATCACGGCCTCGACCTTGGCCGGATCGACCAGAATCCCGTTCTGGTTGACGAGGTGTCCTAGAAATTGCACCTCGCGTAACCAAAACTCACACTTGGAGAACTTGGCATACAAGCTCTCCCTCCTCAGGGTCTCTAACACCTCTCTCAGATGCTCCTCATGTTCCTCCCGAGTCTTGGAATAAACCAAGATGTCATCGATGAAGACTATCACAGACCGATCCAGCATCGGTCTGCATACGCGGTTCATGAGGTCCATGAACGCGGCAGGAGCATTGGTGAGCCCAAACGGCATCACCACAAACTCATAATGGCCATAGCGTGTCCGAAACGCGGTCTTCTGCATATCCTCCTCCCTGACCCTCATCTGATGATAACCCGAACGCAAATCAATCTTGGAGAACCAAGATGCTCCCTGAAGCTGGTCAAAGAGGTCATCAATCCTCGGAAGCGGGTAACGGTTCTTCACTGTTACCTTGTTCAGCTCCCGATAATCTATACACATCCGATGCGACCCGTCCTTCTTCTTCACAAACAGAATCGGAGCTCCCCAAGGCGAACTGCTCGGACGAATAAATCCCTTGTCTAGCAGCTCCTGCAGCTGCGTAGACAACTCCTGCATCTCGGGAGGAGCCAACCGATACGGTGCCTTGGCTATCGGAGCCGCACCAGGAACAAGGTCAATCCTGAACTCCACCTGTCGCTCCAGAGGTATCCCAGGAAGCTCCTCTGGGAAAACATCTGCAAAGTCTTGGACCACCGGAACCTCGCTCACTGTCGACTTACCCGCCTCCCGGGTATCCATCACATACGCGACATATCCTGCGCATCCCTGCTGAAGGTAGCGCCTAGCCCTCGCTGCTGAACATACAGCGGGTCCACACTGGGGCCTCTCTCCATGAATCACTAACTCTCCCCCACTTGGGGTCCTGACCAGCACTAGCTGCTGCGTGCAATCTATCACAGCCCCATTAGGGCTCAGCCAATCCATGCCTATAATCACCTTGTTCCCACGCAACGGTATGGGAACCAAATCTACCAAATAGCGCTCCTCGAACAAACACAACATGCAATCTCGAAATACCATCGATGCTCGCACCGATCGATCATCAGCAATCTCCACCTCCAAAGGGCAATCTAACTCGCCTGATGGCTCATGAAACTTCTTGCTAAGTGCAAGGGAAACAAATGATCGGGACGCACCCGAATCAAATAACACATGAACTGGGAGGCCGTTCACATGGAACGATCCTAATGCATACGTATACATACAGAGCACATATCAATAACATAACATTATAAAAATAAGATAGAGGGAAAGAATCATACCCGTCACCACATCGGGTGCGGTGCATGCCTCCTCGGTAGTCAGCTGAAATGCTCGGCTTCTCACCACTGGAGCCTCTGACTTGCCCTGCCGGCCATCCGTGATCCGCAGGGTCGCTGGAGCTGGCGCCTTCACCGGCGCTGAAACTATCAACTAGGGGCAATTGGCCTTCTTGTGGCCCCTCTGGTTGCAGTGAAAACACAGCAACTCTGATGTCTGAATAACTGCTGCCGAAGCAGTGCAATCCCTGCTGATGTGCCCGGACTTGCCGCACTTGTAGCAGCCTGATGATCCCATCATGCACGCCCCCTCGTGCGGCCTGCCGCATTTCCTGCAGCGGTTCGGTCCTGACTGGCCTTTCGGCCTACCATCTGATCCCTTGGGCTTCTTCCCCGAAGCCCCTCCTGCCTGTCCCTCCTCCAATTTCCGTTTTCGTATGTGCTCCAAATCTATCTCCCTCTCCCTCGCCCTGGCAATCATAGAGTCCAAGGTAGGGCAAGCCGAAAAGCTAACATGCTCCCGGATGTCAGCTCGTAGCATATCATGGTAACGAGTCCTCCTCATGTCCTCGTCACCGGCATACTGGGGCACCAACAAAGCCCTCTCCCGGAACTTGGTGGTGATCTCCGCCACAGTCTCTGTCGTCTGTCTCATGTCAAGAAACTCCCTGGCCAGCTGCTGAAGCTCGACCGCCAACGCAAACTCTGCCCTGAACCTGGTCACAAAGTCCGACCAGGTCATGGCCTCGATAGCTGAGGCTCCCAACGAGTCACCCACTGACTCCCACCAATTCCGGGCTCGGTCCCGTAAACATCCTGCTGCATACCTCACCTTCGACCCCTCGGGGCAGAAGCTAGTCAACTGGGCAGACTCGATGTCTGCAATCCATCGCCTGGCAGCAATGGGGTCTTTCACCCCATGGAAATCCGGCGCACCACTGCCCCTAAAGTCCTTAAAGGACAGTGTGCGAGACCCCGACTGGCCAGATGCCATGTCGCTCCTGAACGCCCTGAGGCGATCCTCCATCAACTCGATGATCCCTTCCTTGATCGACCCGAAGATAATGGGAGTCGACTCAAGGATGCCCCTGGTAATCTTTGACGCGATGAACTCGCGTAGTCTCTCATCAACCGGCTCGGAACCTGATCCCGAACCTGACCCCTCTCCTGAACCGCCATTTACCGGCCTCGATCGAAGTACCACCATTCTGCAATACATCACAACAATCATTAGTGATACTGATACTCCCTGAGGGATCACATCTACTTACAAGTTCCCTGGTATTATCTTGGCCATCGTTGGTTCGGGTACGGATCCTCTGCTTTCAGTAGTATGGGCCCATACTACCTTCCACATCTATCCGTACCTTCTTCAAGGAATGCCTCGACTCCACCAGATCCCTTTCACTACTGCTGATTACTGCTATACTCATCCTAGGCTTGCCCTAGGGAAATCTCTAGTTCCACTCTAACCAGTCCTCAGCTGCTGCAGGCCTCCTTGTAATGCCAGTTAGCCATTACCCGAATACCATCACATGTGACGAGGCTCAGATAGTCCTTCGAGTATCGGACTCGTCCCTACAACGGTTGGACTCAAATAAGAGCTGCACAGTAGGATCAAATCCGGCACTCTAAGATTATTCAACCCTAATCACATGTGACGTGACGCATTCGCCTAATGGCTAACTCCCATTATTCAGAGTCCCACGAAGCACGAAGCAAGCAGCATTCAGATAAGGGTAACAATCTCAATTAACTCTATCCACTTTCAGGAACTGAGCTAGCATAAAGTGCTAAGCTCATACTACCAGGCATAACCTAATCAGGCTATCCTACTTACTATCTACTCAATAACTAGCATGCAGGTTCTCATACAACTGAAACACATTAAGCAGGCACATCAGGCATCACTCCTAGATCCTTAGTCCTATTCTAGCATGCTGTTCTACAAAAGCTGATAAACATAACGTAAACTTGTATGGATACTTTGGGGATACTTACTTGAGCTCGGCCGGTCGCGCACATCACACACTTCGTTCCTTCTCAAAACTCTTTTCTCAATTTTAGAAAACATTTTCTTTTAGAAAATCTTTTAATCCCTCGATTTGAGTTCAGACACTCCCGAAGGTGTGTCCGAATCCCTCAAACCAGGGCTCTGATACCAACTTGTAACGACCCAATTTTCATGACCAAAAATTTCGTTTTAAAAACATTACTTTAGAAAATAAATGCTAAAAACATTGTCTGATCAAATCATAACACAAGTGAACCATGTCTAAAAGCCAATTCATACATTCAATCAAAATATCAGAGTACAAATCCCAGTGAAGCTCGTAAATGCGGAAACCGGAGAGTGTGTGTGTGTGACATGCTTCTACCGCGCCGGCTCCTTTCCCCTAGCTGAGGAGGTACCTGAAACCAAAACTGAAGACTGTAAGCACAAAGCTTAGTGAGTTCCCCCGTCGTACCACATACCATACAAACACGTAACATACCTACTGCCAGGCTATTCTGGGGTGCCTGACTACCCGGTACGGCCGTTCTGGGGTGCCGTCCTACCCGTGTCAAGCCATTATGGGGTGCTGACTACCCATGTCAAGCCATTTTGGGGTGCTGACTACCCGTGTCAAGCCATTCTGGGGTGCTGACTACCCGTGTCAAGCCATTCTGGGGTGCTGACTACCCGTCGGTCCTAACAACCGACCACAGGGACTGGTCCCCTCATACTACCTCTATCGCATATAACATAACAAGCCAGTATGCAAACATATCATCATATACGGTCAGACGTATCTGGGGTGTCTGACTACCCTTCGGTCCTAACAACCGAACTCGACTACTATCACATACAACGTATCATGCTAGCATATAACATATCAGGTAGTAGTAAACCTAGATGATATCACAAAGACAATCATCTACCATACGTCTCCTACTGGTGGGTCGGCGTTGTGGCCTTAGACCCACCGCTACTGGAAGGTAACTCACCTCGAAGTAGCTGTTGATCTGATCGGGAACTGACTGCCTACTGCTGCTGCTGCTGCTGCTCCGGAAATCCTCCGGCTGCAATTCCCACAATATACCCAATCAAACACTGCGCACTGACCTTTGGGTAAAAAGACCATTTTACCCCTGACCATGCCCTAAGTCAAAGTCAGAGTCAACTTTCAGTTGACCCGACTCGCCGAGTTGGCTTTCCAACTCGCCGAGTCCCTATCCAAACGACTGCCCTGAATCCCGATCCTACCCGTCGAGTTAGGCGACGACTCGACGGGGTTACCTTCTTAACCAATATTCAAGTCCTTCATCCTACTCGCCGAGTTGTATGAACAACTCGTCAAGTTCATCTTCATCCGATGAACACTGATGCTAAGACTCGCCGAGTTGTATGAACAACTCGCCGAGTCTGTTCTTGATCTAAGGAGATTGCCTTGAACTCGCCGAGTCAGGGCATTGACTCGCCGAGTACCTCCATAGATGAGTTAAGCTTCCGACTCACTGAGTCACACCCCGTGACTCACTGCTCACTCGACACTACGAAAAGGGGACAAACTCGGAGACTCGCGAACAGACTCGCCGAGTCATATGAACGACTCGCCGAGTCGTTGCCATGCATCCACTAAATACACAGATTTGCTCGATTCTAGTCCATGTCATTCACAGATCTGGACTTCTAGGACACGAATCACACGTAAAGTTTCCAACTTTACGTGTGGATATTCACCAATATGGATTTTAGGGCTCAAAATGTCTCAAAAGGGTAGATCTAGGGCTAACAAGCAACATGGGGCCATAAAGCTAACAGATCTGAGCTCCTGGAGCTCAATCTTGCCTAGATCTAGAGGCCAAACATCTTATTACGACATACAATGCACATACAAGCTTGGGGATTTGACCAAGAAGGACCCAAATGAAGTTTTAAGCATAGAATCAAGGGGAAAACGGGTTATACCTCAAAGGAACTGCTGGAAGAACACAAATAATGCCTGGATGGCTTCCCTTCTTCTGGATCTACTTCCTTCCTTCTTCCAAACCTTCAAAAACACACACACAAACCTCAAACTCTCAAAGAATAGCTTAGAACGAGAGATACAGGGCTTTAAGGGTCAATGGGGGCCGGCTTGGGGCTGATAAGTCCTTTAAATAGGGTGCAAACCCCTGAAACTTAGGGTTTCATCCAACAGCTATGACTCGCCGAGTCCAGGATATGGACTCGCCGAGTCGCCAACTTAAACGTGTCCCGGGTCCCGCATCCACTCGGCGAGTCGGACCTATGACTCGCCGAGTCCAAGGCTAAAAGAAAGGAAATACTCAAATAACATTTACGTACCAGGAACCGGGTGCTACACTATTTGATCCAAGTGTGAGTCTTGTGTTGTGGGTAGTATAGACCTCTACTACCTTCCACACATATTCATACTCGTTCCAAGAATTTTCTGGTAGTCTCCAATTCACTATATCACTAAGCAACTAATCACACAAAAGTGTTTTCAAACAAGTACATACAACAATTTCTCCAAAAATCAACTAGGGATTTTACATATCTATCAAGCACATCTTGGCTTTCCCATACTTGCCTTTTAGGATCCTTCTCATGCATATGTATGATCTAGCATGTTCTAATACTTTTCCTAGGTCACTAGTAATTTTCACTTCCAAGCTCTTCATATAAATTCTTTCTCAAGTGTTGTCTAGTCTACAAGGTACACTATAGTAGAATTTATTCTAGCGGTATGGAGAAAAACACTCTCTAACTACTTGTATCATCTTTTAACTCATGCAAGTCACCATACATATCGTTCTATTTCTTCATTTCATAATCCTTCCATGACATCGTTTGTAACACTCGGTTTTGAAAGTGTTTCGTTGCTCGGGGTTACGGCCCAATCATCAATTGTCATAAGGATTAGGGCCTTAGGAGAGGAAGGATTTGGCCCACTTCGGATGTGGGTGTCATGGTATAAGTGGTCCAAGTATTCGATTGTGCCTTCAAAAGCCAAGGGTATAATCGTAATTTGATATCTCGGTCTTTTGTGGGTTTTGGATTTTTTTTTCCGGGAGGTTTTAAGGCTTGGGTGTGTTGTTAGGAGCGTAAGGCTTCTCGACACCTTTTCGTGGATATAAGGATCATCGAAATCAGAGTTATACTGAGAGAGTTATGGTTTTCGGAAGAATTAGGGTTTGGGGAAAACCCTAGTACGCAGGGCGTAGCATTGATACGCGCAGAGTAGGCGCGAGGGTTAGGTCGGGGTGCGAGACCTCGTACATTGGGCGTACAAGGTGGTATGCGGGGGATACGGTCAGATCTTGAAAACCCTAATTATAGGGATAAGAGATATATAAAGAGCACAATGTCCTTAAAGATCAGCCTCCCTCTCACCCTTAGACAACTTTCACGAAACCCTAATCCCTCCTTGTGTGTTCTTGGAGCTTATAAGGCCATTAGAAGAGCATGTTGGTGTTTTTGAAGAAGGTGTTCACTCTTGAAGATTTATTGGAGAAGATTGAGCTTTTAGATCCAACACCTCATCAACTTTTGGCTCTCATTTGAGGTATAAAGTCTTGAACTTGGTGGTTATTCTCTTAGGTCTCTTTTAGATTGGGTTTATAGACTCTTTTGATCCCATGGATGAAGTCCCTTGTGTCCATGTCGTTTTGGAACTTAGAGTTTCCATTCTCAATGTTATTTGAGTTCAAGAATCATAAAGTTGCCATTTTTGGGGTTGAAATCCACCCATGCATGAGTTAAGGTCACTTTCATGCTAAGTCACCAAGTCAGTGACTCTATAGGTCAAGACGTTAAGTAGAGCTCATATCTGTGATTTGGTCCCTTGGTTTGAAGCATTAAGTGCTTAATAGAAAAACAGAATTAACATAGGAGTACGTTGGGCGTACAGGCTGGTACGCACAACGTACATGTCACAAACCCAGTACGCGTTGCGTACAATTGAGTACGCCTTACATACTCAGTTAGAGTGGGCTTCGCACATGTGGGCTTCGGTTTAGGCCATTCATTGGACTTTACTACTTTGGGCCTTTGTAGGTCATCAGAAATCAGATATTTTGGGCTAAGAATATGTTTGGGATTTAGGATAAGGCCCATTAGAGGGGTTGTCCCAATTTAGAAGAGTGGTCCATTAGTGGGCCACTAGTGGACTTAGTTGTGAATCTTGTTGGGCCAGGGGTAAAATGGTCATTTTACCCCAAGTATGGATTATGGATCATGGTTTGGGACCTGATGGCTAATTGGGTGATATTTTGGTATTGATAGATGGAGGAATTGTCAGGGCACCAACTAAGGATTTCGTGCAGTGAGCTTCAACATTCAAGGTGAGTTTCCTCCTGTTTGAACGACTTGAAGGCACAAATGCCAGCCTATATTTATGATTGTATGTTTTCTGGACTAAGGTCCGATGTCGGGCGGTGCCCGATGTATGTTTATATGTTTTCCGGATTACGATCCGATGTTGGGCGGTGCCCGAGGAATGTTGGTATGCTTGATGTCTTCATGATTCTTGCATGTGTCTGTATTTGTATGTTTTCGGATTACAGTCCGATGTTGGGCGATGCCCGAGGAATGTCTGTATGCTTTCCGGATAACGGTTCGATGTTGGATGGGGCCCGATGAATGTTTATATGTATGTTTCCAGACTACAGTTCGATGCCAGGTGGCACCCGATGACTATGTGCATGTTTAGTTATACCTGTTATCTATGTGATACTTGTATGTGCCTGGTTAGGGAAGTGAGTATGGAGGGGGTCCCTGCGCACTACCTGAAACCGAACCGGCTTGGTAGAAAAAACCGAACCGAACCAAACCGTGTGAAGACGGGTAACCACGGTTCGGTTCACGGATACCCACTAAATATAAACGTCAAATTCAAACAAAACTACAAACTCTATTTCAACCTTTTTTTTTATCAAAATAAGCAAGGTAGACTTCAAAAACATGATGACGTCAAATAATATTCATTATAATATTTATAATAACTATTATAATAAAAATAACACGAAAACATGATGAATGTGAAAATGGAAACTGAAAATTGGCAATGGCCATTACCGGATCATGCTTAAGGATAAATTTTGTTATGTCAACCATCCTAACCATCAAAAAGTATTATATATCGTGACTAAAAAATATTACAAGCATACAATTAAGATCTTTAATATTTTTATTATGTTTTATATTTATACTAATAATATATATCATTATTATTTATTTATTTGTTTATTTGTTTATTGCATATTCACTTTCTCTTCGTGACTAAAAAATATTACAGGCATACAATTAAGATCTTTAATATTTTTATTATGTTTTATATCTATACTAATAATATATATCATTATTATTTATTTATTTGTTTATTTGTTTATTGCATCTTCACTCTCTCTTTTGGAAATAATGCTTGAATATATATATATATATATATATATATATATATATATATATATATATATATATATATATATATATATATATATATATATATATAACGGTTCGGTTCGGGTATCCGTGGATACCTAAATATTAAAACCGAAACCGACCCATAGATAGTCGGTTTTTTTGGTTTCGTTTTTTTTTTATTTCGGTTAATTTCGGTTCAGGTTTTTCCGGTTTTGGATTGACTGGATCGGCTCGGGTTTTCGGTTTTGCGGTTTTTTTGAACACCCCTAGGTAAGACGGTAACAAACCTTAAACTTCTTCAAGTAATAGCAGTTTTGGTAAGCAACCTAAAGCATGCTATATTATTTATCAATCAACACATATTAGCATATAAGGCATCTCTCCTAATATGCTACTACACATCATATCGATTAAGGTATTAAACCTAAGGTATGTTATAAAATAATTTTCATGAGCACATAATCTTAATTATGGTCAACGCCTTAAGGTATTCTAGTACTATTTAGATATACAACCTAATATACACAACCTAAGATATACTAGACACACGCCTTATCATCATCGCTTATCACTCTAAGTTTAAGTCTAGAAATCCTCATAATTTCCTAAATCGCTTAAACTAATGCTCTGATATCAATTGTAACATCCTAATTTTCAAAACAAAAAAAAAATTTGCGCTTTCAAAAATCATTTTTTTTTGCAGAAAATTCGAGTAAGGCACAACATTTTGAGTACTAATAAATGTCTCAAAATAATAAAACTTTAAGGATGTCATAATCGATACACATCATGTGTTAAAGCGTAAAAACCTAATGGTCTTGAACATTATTGTAGGTATCAGTGGCGGAGCCAGGGTCAAAGTAAGTTCGGTTTCTCGGTTTTCCAAACTCGGTTTCGGGTTTAAACCTAAACCCATTCGAAAGTTTAACTTTTGAGAATTGAGAAGTTTGTCTTGCTTATATAACATGTGTATGATCCATGTTTCATGTTATGATTGATGTGAGACAATTTTAGAATTAAAAAAAACAAGTTGAAAAACTGATAAACAAAATAAAATAGGAACCTTAAAGTTAAAAGTTCAACGCTTTACCACTTTGACAACACAATATTTGTGTTTAACTTTCACAACATCATAATATAATAAGTATAATCCATATAAAGCTATATAAAAGAAACTGTGAAAATGAAAGAAAATAAATATTTATAAGAAAATATGAACTTGCAACCTCCCGAAATACATCCTAACACCTTAACCGTCTAAACCAACTACAACTTGTGTAATTATCTCGCTAAACATATTAATATTATGTATATATACACTACATAAAACAGGTTTTTTCTAAAAAAATTATAGTACTAAATTTTTTTGAGGGGCATCCTGATATCTATTGTGGATCCACCCCTGCTACATATTATAGGATGATTTATTTCTTCTGTTTTTTCTCGTATTTGGTATTTTTGTACTGATACGTTGTCAAAATTAGAATCTCTTAGATTCATCATATGAAAGTTACGTTATTTGAGAGTAATATCGTCGACTTGTCATTTTAATCATTAAAATATAAAAAAAAACTTAAAATGAAAAAAAAATTAAGAGCCTATTTAATGCTCTTTTTAAATTTATTAAGAAATGCGTTTTTCATGTTTAAAAAGTTATCTCTTTTTACGACCTTAATAAAAAACTACTTTTTTAAATCTGCGTGGACTTTTGTATGAGATAAAATATAAAGGCAGTAATCGATTCAAAATGCTATTAGGGCCCATGATTTGAAAAAAATATTTTCAAATCTGCATTGAGTTGAGACCCAAATCACTATAAAGGCCCAATTCATGGGCCCATTAGTTGATAGTTCATGCGAGTCTTAAATTATGTTAAATTCCAAAATACAATCTGTGTTTATTACATTATAGAATTTGTCTCAGTATAAAAAATGTCATAATAAATTGAATCCAATAAGCAACAAATATGTCATCTAAAATTAGTCAATTTAAAATACTACCGTTTTTGGACAAAAATGTAAAACTTGGAATACTTAAATATCAACATCATTGACTTTCAATGACTTGATAATATTGAATGTGAAAATATTATAAAACATCATTGAAATTATTGGTAATAACTGATTTTTAACATATGAATGACGTTTTAATGTTTAATTTCAAAATGATACTAAATTCAGCAAAGTCAAATGTTTTAAAACAATATCATTGTCAAATAATTAAACTGTTAAAGGAACTTTAAATCTGAAAACATAACAACGAAATAGCCTTTATTTTACTCAAAAAACATTTGTTATATTTAGATTTATTCACATGTGTGTTTGACATGAAGTTTTTATCTTTTAAAAATGTAGAAAAAAAAAGTTTCGTTTGTCACAAGAATTTATTATTATTATTATTTTTATTTTTTAAACTCTGAGTCTAAAAACTACTTCAAGTATATCTTTGGAGTTTTTAACTTTTAGTTTTAACTAAATTTACACATCTAAAAGCAAATAGCTACTTTCCCAAACCCTCTTATGTATATAAAAGACATAACTTTCAGCTATCTAATTTTACCAAATATGCCGTAGTTTAAACTTTAAGAATGAAACATTTTTTGGAACATGGTGATTTCTTTAAATAAAAGGTTTGTATCCTTTGTAGTGTGTGCATAATTTAGTTTCTTATGAGTAATATTTTTACGTAAATTTTACTGTATTCCTTTTACATTTTAGTAATAATAATACTTTGATTCACATATAGAGATAATTATACATTTTTCTGATCTTATGCCAAGAGAACAAAAATAGTTCTAACTTTATAGCCACATTCATGGCAAATATTAAATTGCAACAAACAACTCAACACAAACATTATCACTTCCTTCTTAATAATTGAAGGTTTTTTTACCGCATGTCAATCTCTCGTTATTTTTGACATTTATCATTTTGTGGTATTTTTGAAAAAAAATATTATCTACTTGTCAATTTTTGGTTTGTTTCAATTTTTAAAATTAAAGTCATTTACTATATATGCAAAGTATTAAATATCATATATATGATATTAAATTGCAATAAATACATTTCTTTCTTTTTTATTTTAAAATTATACATTAAAAAATATTAATAATTTACACTTTAATGTTTAATCTTTTTTTAAATCAACATGTGTAATACACGGGTCTCACACCTAGTAAAATAATATATATGATTTAGCATTAAGTTTATGAATATTATGACTATATATATATATATATATATATATATATATATATATATATATATATATATATATATATATATATATATATATATATATATATATATATATAATAAATGTAATTGGTCCCATATCGAAGATGGGAGAGAAATAGTAATGTGGGGAGTGGCTATAAAAGGGAGGTTAAGGGAAATGGAAAAGGCATGATCCTTCAAAGCAAGTTTTAATGGGAAGTGATGAGTGGTCATCGCTCGCAATTAAACATGCGAGATGGGGTGTCTGCCTAAAGCTTTACGACAATCAGGCACCTCCAATTCATAACCATCTGATCCCTATTTTATTATAGTTTCAAATTTTATTTGATTTAATTTCATTTCTAAGCTTTTTTTTGAATGTATAAACTATGTTTCTTTCATTCAAACCCAACTCATTCTTTTTATTAAGACTTGTTTTCTTGTCTTTATTTATATAAATAGGGCTATAAATAAACATTAAACCTATAAATATTTGGAAAAATGTTTTAAAAACGTCCAAAAAAGATTATTTAAGTTTTGCATGTTTAAAAGTTGCCATAAAATTAATGACATGGTATTTATTTCTTTAAATCTTAGGGATACCTCATAATAAAGGAACGACTTGACTCTCCTGCATCGTCTTTCTTTCGGTATGTGATGGGTTCATCTTCTTCTAGTAAAGTGGGAAGAAATGAGATGAAGTAGAACTGAAGTTACTGCATATACTGGGACTATTTTGCGATTTGTGAATCTTGCTTCTAATAAACCTTGGTTATTTAGCTGATTGTGTTAAATAAATTCTGTATAAACCTTTTACAATTTGCGTGTAATTGAGGGGTAAAACTGTCCTAATTCCACTAGTAGTGAGAAATGTCACTAAACTAGGGTGACAGATTGATTGATGTTTTAGAGATAGAAATCAGTTTGCTACAAAGTATTTGGAATTTTTTTCTAGCTTTTTCTAAGGAGAACATGGTGTATAGTAACGTATATACATGGGTATTTTGGGCAATATTCAGCAAATAACAATTTGGCTGCTAAAATCAGTAATTTTAGGGTAAATTACACGGATGGTCCCTATCGTTTGGGGTAATCTGTGCGTTTACTCCCTAACAATTTTTTTTAAATCGGATCATCCTTGTGTTTACTCCCTAACATTTTTTTTAAATCGGATCGTCCTTATAGTTTGATTTTGTTGCGTCGTTGGTCCCTGAATGACTTAAAATGACCAATATACCCTTACTAAAAAGAAATCGACTAATATGTGTGGGTCCCACCCACCAAATCTTTTACCCTTTCTCTCTAATATCTTTTTCCCTTTCTATCTACAAAAATGAGAATACGGACCATCAACACCGGCACCGGACCTAAAACCTCTGACCTCCTCAACCCCCATTTTGGTTTTGCTGATAAAACACGAAGGTGAAAAAGATGGTGATGGTTCAAAGGTTTCTGGCGATCCAACGAAGGCGAAGGCCATCTTCTCTCCCATTCCCCTCCTCTGTCGCCCTGTCACCACCAACCCCCTAACTATATCTTCTCCATTTCATATTTGACCCCAAATCACTCTAATGTAAAAAAGATGCCTCTAAGCTACCATTTTCTTCTCCTATATAACTCCAAAAGTATTTTGATCAGTTATGTAGATCTGTGATCTCGACCCTTACCCAGTGCTCACGTGTAAATCGGTTATGGAGAAACTGATTTTGTTCGTCAATGGATGTATGGAAGAAATCGATTTATTTGGTTGTATCAGAGGAAATGAGGGAATGTCTGAAATCACGGAGGTTGCCTGACGTTGGAGTCCGAAGGCGGATGCTTGATGACGGAGACCAGTGACGGTAAAAAGCACCGATTTCCTGTGAAACGGAACGTCGGAAAAGGAGGTGCTCCAACTAAGAGAGAGGGAAATAGAGACGATGGGGCAAGCGGCAGTCGACTTGGTCGGTCATCGTCGCGAGTCACATTTTGCAGCGATATTTAGGGCACAAAGGGGGTAATTCTGGGGTTGGGGAGATGATGAAGCATGTGTACAGTGAAGAGGAGGAGAAAGGGATATTACTCAGGTGGGAGGAAGGAGGCAGTCAACATTCTGGATACACGTGAAACCATATTCAAACGCGAGAGAGAGGAATGCGTTTGTATGGAGGGACGGATGAAGTTTTTTTTTTTTATTAAATTATTCTATTTAAATAACATATAAATAATAAATAAATCTGAAAATAAAATCATAAGGTAAAAAGTGTCTTTTTATGTTTAGTAGACACCAAATACGCAACAAATTATAGTTTAAGAGACTTTCCGAGTTAAAAAAAATTATTAGGGACTAAACGTGCAGATTACCCCAATCCACAGGACCGATCCGTATAATTTACCCTAATTTTTATAGTTTGGTCATAACATGTTAAAACAAGCCATTTTTTTTTCTATAAACAAGAAGAAAAAGAAAAATCAAGGCTGAGGAGGAATATGTCAAAACTAAAGAAGAAAATCTTAAAATTTGTATTTATGTTTGACTTCCAAAGCAAATGTCGACAACAAAAAGCAGCGTATCCAAATTAGCCGTACAAAAGAACCAACATGAACCATCAAACAGATAAAAAGGTTTTTTTTATCATATTCAATTAATTAACAAATAATCTTGTTCATGTTTGTTTATATTCGCGAACAAGGTAAATAAAACATATACACGAATGAACATAAAAAACATAATATATATTAATATAATAAAAAACTATTTAACATATATAAACATAAATAAACTTACAAAAACAAACATAAACCAACATTCATGAACATAAATGAATAAATGTGACAATTGTTAATGGTCGTTCGTTTAACTAAAAGAATAAAAATTTAATTAATAAATAAACTAATAAAAGAATAAAAATTCAATTAATAAATAAACTAATATAAATGAATTTTCAACTGAACGATTTATAAACGGTCATTTAAACATGCGATTTATTTACACTTCTACCTCTGCAATCCAACTATGATTTGTTTTCACAATCCAATTCAAACCAAATTTTTAATAATATAATACGTAATTATTTTTACTCTATTAATAATGTTTTTAATTTATTTTGAAACAAATAAATTATTGTTTATTTAATTATAAAACTTAATATATATATAGACAAAAAGATTATTTTATGTAATGGATAAACAAAATTATAATCATAACATGAAATATAAAACTACAAATATAAAAAATACAAATTATTTAATTATTTATCAATACAACATATATGCTGTGTTTCTTCCATTTTTTTAATTCATTTGTTGATCGAAAATTGATTTTTTTTTTTTTTTTTTTTTTTTTTTTTTTATTTTTAATTTATAACTTCAACTTTGATGCCCCTTTAATAAGCCTTATTGCACATAGTTATACACCACTTTATTAGAAGCCTTACATTTTTACTTTTTTTCTGTAACAATTTATTTTTCTTTTTGTGCTGCATCTCTTTATGTTGGGTGTTTAATTGTTAAATTTATTTTTATTTTTCATTTTTTTTCTTTGTGCTACATATTTAATTTTTAAATCAACATCTTTTTTAGAGTTTCCAGGTTGGAATAGACACAATATTCTCTTATTCTATAGTCCTTGTTTTTTCCATGTTTGCACCATTCTCTTTATTATCCACTCCATATTCAAGATGGAAACATGTCGGGTCACAATCTAGCTCAAAATCCATTTCGGCTGTTTACACATAACATCGTTAAAAACAATATTGCTATTAAACTTGTTCCCAACTTGCCTCGTAAATTAAATGAACTTCATTTTCTAAAATCTTTCATACACATTCCACTTCTTTTTTTATATGCTTCTTGGTATAAAATGATAAAACATATTATCTGAACATTAACAACATTTTGAAAGTTTTAAGGTTTGATCCTTGGACCTCCTACGTGGATTTATCAATGTTTACTATATAATAATATCTTTCCAACGATCCCACCATTACAAATTGAATCTTTTGTGTGACAAATATTAAAAAAAAAATAAATAAATAAATAAATAAAACAACCCACGACATAATCTCATATAATATTTAGTACACCCACCTCATGTATGTATTACGATATAAGATTATATATTATATGATATATACACATATAATTAAGATGCAAAGCATGTGTTGTATCAACAGCTCAAAAAGTTGTACCCAATCCATCCATCTAACCTTGAAATGTATATATATGTACCAACAGCTTAAAAACTTGTACCCAAACCATCCAAAACATCCAACATATCGGCATTCGTGTACCCTAATTCCCTCCTAGGTGAGCTCCCCATGCTTCGACTCGATCTCGATGCAAAACCCTTCAATCTCTTCTTCTTCACCATCACGAATTCCTGACTTTTGCTGATTCCGGGAACCAACATCCTTCGCTTCATCACCTCCTCCAGAAGATTCCGATCTTCCAATGAGATCTGAACGCGTTGAACCTTTCCATTGCCTTTCAATCGAGATGGATCTACGACAACGCCATTGTTACTCGGTGGAGGTGGAGATCGAGCAGGAACGTATTTTGGAACCTTGTCTCTGAATCTCACAAGGCTTATTAAACGGTGAAGCCAGATGATTAATTCAAGTATGTACCGATCCATCTTCTGTTTATCAGCGTGATAAAGTGTTTGAAGCCGGATAACATTGTTTCCCCCTGTTGTCTTCTTCCCAAACTCATTGCTGTTGAAAAAAAACAAATCCAATTAGGTCAAATACGAAGCAGAAAGAAATCAAAAATCGATATGCATAAGAATTGATTAGCTTATTACCACGTGTTTGCCCACTCTCCCACCCATCCAAAACCTTGATGCGCTCTATAAACACAAAATTGAATAATTTCAAAGTATTAGGAACACAAATCGAATTGTTTGAAGCATTGGTGTTTATACATGTTCTTAAATACAAATACATACTTGGTGGTATCTGTAGCTACTGGAACCAGCCATTGGAGTGTTTTTTCCATTTCTGCCTTGATTTGAGGCATTGTCATCTGAAATATATATAACACACTTTCTCTGTAAGAATCTCGCTAATTGAAACTTTTTGCACTCATGATATATACAATCTATTTTTAATTTTCATATATAATAACAAGTTACTCTTATATTTCGTTTACCCCTTCTTTGGAGTCAAGTGCTTGCAAACGAGATCTTAAAGCTGTCTTGACATTTGTTGGCAAACCGTTGTATAAATTGTCCCTAATATTAGGAGGCAATGAAATAGGGCGAGATGCCTGTATAATAACAATAATAATAATAATAATAATAATAATAATAATTAATCACAATAATGTTAATTTAAAGATTAAACTAAAATAAATCATGATTACAAAAAGTGAAGAAAAATGGAGAACAGCTTACAATGTTGTCCATTTGAGTGATTAAGTTGGCGTAGTGTAAAGAAAGCCCCGCAACACCTAATGTTTCGGGCTTTTTATGGACCTCTTTGTCATTGATTGTTGAACTTGGAGCTAAAAGTAATAATCAAGGATTTTATGAGCTAAGTTTTGAATGTTGTATAAAGAAATATATTTAATCCAAGATTTTGATACCATTTTCATCAAAAGCCTCCACAATTGCTTGATGGATGTAGGTGACAACATCTACAAGCTTCTCCACAATCTCTTCCAAACTTTTAGACCAAAGAGATTTCTTTTTCAAGCTTCTCACGAGTTTTCTTTGATGTTTTACATCACTATGTAACATTGAGAGACTCTCTCCTACAATGTAAAGAAATAATCAACACCAAATAAAAATAATAATTCAAAGGCAAAAAAAGCTATTAGAGACGTGCTTAATAACAAAAATTGTTACTATTTTTTATCTATAATTATACGTGTCTAACCTTTTCGAGGAAGATTCAAGGCTTCAACTTCCTCAAGCTTACGTCTGTAATCTTGTTCAAATCTTCCTAAAGCATGATACTCATGATATAATTCCTACAACAAACAAAATAAGATATTAAAGCTTTCAACTTTGTGATGTATATGGAATAAAACTTTGAACTTATTGATGCATATAGAATAAAGTTTTTAACTTTGTAATGTATATCAAAAAAATCTATTTAACTTTGTGAATGTATACAGAATAAAGCTTTGAACTTTGTGATGTAAACTGAATAAACCTGTAAATTTTGTAATGTATATCGAATAAATATAAGCAAATTACCGAAGTATATTGAGCAAGATTGGTCAATTCTTGCATAGTAATTTCTGCCTCCTCTCTTAGCTGTTGATTTGTTAACAGATCTGTATCCAATCTGATTCATCAACAGTCAAAAAGTCAAAATCCAGTTCCAATTTCATAAAAAAAATGTCAAAATAAACAATCGGATTTTTACCTCGAAAAAAACCGACCCAAATTATGCCATTGTGGATCTTTACACATATCCCCAAACCTTACAACCTCTCTAGAAAACACATCAAGTTCCTCCCTACAAAAACAAAAGACCATGTTATAATTTATAAAAACAAATATACAAATTGGTTTAAATGAGATAATAAAGGAAGAAGAAGATGAAGATGAAAATCTCACCTCTTGTCAGAAGCTGCAATACGTAACAACTCCTTTGAATCTGTGGAAACTAAAAGCTGAACGCCTTCTGAATGCAAAATCTCTTTTTTAAGAGTCTTGATATTTTCTTGAGAAAGTGATTGCATTAAATTGGAGCCTTTAACAATGGTGTTAGCTACTTCAAATGCAAGGATTGATACTTTATTTCCTCTTGAAGCCATATTTGATACAAATCCACTATTAGCATTTAAATTTATCATACTACTTCCTAATGTATCCAACACTTCAAGACCTACACTACCAGCTTTTCCAAGAAATGTGCTCACATGAGGTGCCTATAAAAATACAAGATCAAGAACATCACTTTAGTACAATTATTGTTTTTTTGTAAAGAAATGTCTTAAATTGGTTTTTTATCATATGAATTATTGGTTAAATCTTTAACTTTTAGACAAATAATCAACATTAGAAGTTTATAATGGAGCTTTCAGTCCAAATTTCTAAAACATGTCACCATGTCAGAAAAGGTTGAATATATACAAGATTATAGAGAAGTTGTATGAATATGTTTTTCGATATACACAAGATTATAGAGAAATTGTATATGGTTTTGTTTCAAATCTAGAAACCAATTTTTTTCATTCATCTTCAATTCTAGATTTCCCTTTTCATTTTTCAGTTTCAATTGCAGGAATCAACATTCAACAGTCATCCTAAAGTTCCAATTTCAGATGATCTTGTGTGTGTGTGTGTGTGTGTGTGTGTGAGAGAGAGAGAGAGAGAGAGAGAGAGAGAGAGAGAGATTGAACATACAGACCTTAATAGCCCCAACCCTAGCTGGAGTAGATGGTTTCAATTCTCTTGAAATGGAGAACATCAGTTCGCCAGAATCATAAGGAGTTATCCTCCTATGATAAACATCATCATCGTCATCATCATCATTATCATGATGTGAATAAGAAGAATATAAACCTGAATCATCATAATCATTCTTCTTCGTCTGCCGACTAAAACTCGTCGCCGATTTCAACTTCCCTGAAAACCCCAAAATCCCCTTATCACCGCCATACTCGGCCGCTACGCTCCGCTTCAACGTTCCACCAGTACAAACCCCTCCCATTTCACACAATTCCGATTACTCTACTGCGTTGTTTTACCTGAAAAATCCGCTTGATTGTTCAACATCGCAGTGTTACCAACCACATCCGAAATTCAAAGAAATCGACGAAGAAGATGAACGAGATGCGAGCTTATGTATCACCACAAAAAGTAGAAGAAGAACAACACAGATAAAGAGTTGAGAATATTGGAACGATGATTCGTTGCTATGAAGGCTTATGATATGATTATAAGAACACGCTAATTGATGGGGTTTTTTTATTTTGCCAATTGGGGAATTTGGGTTGAATTGAAAATTCGAGATTTGGATTTTGATTGACGAAAATGATTCTAAAAGACAAAAGAGCAATAAGAACACAAGATTAAAGGGTTTGACTCTTCTTTAGTTTACTCTCTCTCTCTAGAAATTTTCTTCTCAATTTCTCTTTCTAGTTTCTAGATATCTTCGGGGGGGGGGGGGGGGGGGGGGGGGGGTGGGTATGCAGTTGTGAATTTAATTATGAAAGTCGTCTACCCTTTTTTGAGTTTTGACTAGCATTTATTAACCTATATATAATACTAACATTTTGATTTTTGTTAGATTTTATTTTGGGAAACAACTTTTATTTCTATTTGGTTTTTTACACAAGTAGCCTTTGCTTCAATAATTTATTAGGGATTTTATTTTATTTTACTCTTACATCTTAAGTATTTATCGTATGCACGAAGATATATCATATATATATGGGTAAATCATACAAAAAACACTCTTTTTACACAGAAATTCGATTTTGACACTGTGTTTTTTTTTGTGTCAATTTTGACACTGTGTTTTTCAATTTGTTACAATTCTGACCACTTGATCGGTTAACCAGGTTGCATGCTGATGTGACATGCTGACGTGTCAGTTTTGATGACGTGGCATGCTGACGTGTCAAAATTGAATTTTTTTTCTCACAAAAAACACTAAGTTTTCATTTTTTTTTTCGATTTTGACACTACGTTTAATTTTTTCTTTCAACTTTGACACTATGTTTTTTTGTTTCAAATTGAACATCATTTTTTTCAATTTTGTTCAATGTTGACAATTTTCTATTTGAAACCGTATAAATATTTTTTTAATACATTTAAATCGTATAAATATGTTTTTTTTTTCATTTAAAAACCATAGTTTTGTATAAATACATTTTTTTTTACACTCAAACCATATTTTTATGTATAAATATGTATTAGCTATATAAAAATTGTATTTTATATTAATATGCAACTTTAAAATGTGTTTGAAGGTTTATAGGCGTGTAGTTGATCAAAATTTGGATATCAAGTTTGCAACCCATCAAATTTTTACATCTTATTAGAAGCTTATGGTTAGTTTGATTCTCATGATATAACTAATACTTTGAATGTAAGAAAAAAAACACCTTGTATTTAAATAAAAATGTGGTTTTTAAACGAAAAAAATATGTTTATACGGTTTAAAATGTAATAAAAAAATATATTTATACGGTTTCAAATGGAAAATAGACAAAATTGAACAAAATTTGATAAATGATGTTCGATTGGAACAAAAAAAACATAGTGTCAAAATTGAAATAAAAAATTAAACTTAATGTCAAAATCGAAAAAAAGTGAAAACTTAGTGTTTTTTGTGGAAAAAAAATCAATTTTGACACGTCACCATATCATGTCAGTATGTCACGTCATCAAAACTGACACGTCATCATATCACGTCAGCATGTAACCTGGTTAACCGGTCAAGTGGTCAGAACTGTAACGAATTGGAAAACACAGTTTCAAAATTGACACAAAAAATAACATGGTGTCAAAATCGAATTTCTTTGTAAAAATAATGTTTTTTGTATCATTTACCCTATATACATAAGTCTGCAAATAAAGTATACAGCGGTATCATATAATCGAAAAACTAATTGATTAACAAATAGTAATTTTTACTATTAAGAAAACCTAGTACTGTGATTGTCAAATTTCAAACCTGAATAGATGATTTATCTCAAATTCTAAACATAAAAACTAATTGATTATTTTGTTTGTTATCGATCAAAACAAATAACATTTTTATATAACAATTTTTATCTTACTTTTTGTTAATCTAAGTATCATGAAGAAGAATCAAAATCAAACAAGAAAGGTTAGGTGTTTGTAAGACCTGACAGTTTGGTTTTAGTATTTGAAAAACTTAAATTTAAAAGTTTCGATTTGCTTTTTTTATTATAAAAACTGAATCAAACAAAAAAAACTGAAAAAATATATCATTTTATTTTATGTATAAAATTATAATTTAATGAAATTATGAAATTTTTAGATTACCACTTTGTCCAACAGTCCAATACAATCTCACTGTCCTTTATTCCTTCCAAATGACAAGTTGTTGCAATTATAAGGGCTCGCTCCTATAGCTCGACACAATGAGTACTTATCTAAGTTTGACATAAAGTCCTTAATCCACCCAAAAAAAAAAAAACAAAAAAATTAAAGAAAAAGTTATTAAAATGGTCCTATAGTTTTTATCAAAATTAAATGTTTGGTCCTTAACTTTTTTTTTTTGTTTTATTTTCTGCATTCGGTCCGTTCCTAGGTTGCGGTTTTGTTATGTATTTCATCCTTGTCACATATAAAAAGACTATCTTGTCTTTTTTTTTTTTACATTTATTTATTTTATTAGTTATTTATATTTATATTCTTAATTAATTAAATGGGTCCCACCTACTCTATCTCTTCCCTACCCATTCCCCTCCTTCATTTTCTCATGGACCATTGGTATAAGTGGGTGTTATAACACCAAAAAATTGTCACATCACCATGACACATTACCCTTAACACCACACCATTTACATAGGAAATGGTGTTCAATGTTATAACATGTGTTAAGAAAGAGAGATATAGAGAAAAAAAAAAGAAATTTGATTGGTGGAAAATGGCATTTTGGCCTGTTCTCGTTACAACATTGCATGCCACAACGAGAAGGGGGCGGTGTTCCCCCGTTACCACGCCGTTAAAGCGTGTCCACGTCGGCAATAACGAGAACGAGATAGCTTATACCGTGTGCTCATATGCACAATCAGCTACCACCACCAATGTTGCCTCCATGGCCGACCCCGACTCCTCCACCGCCGCCACCACGTCTGCTTCCATGTACAAGCTCCTCGTATGGAACAATTACGTCAATGACCTTGGTCTGTCTGTCAGATCCGTTCTCGAAAACATTCTCAACAGATCTTCAACCCTAATTGATGATTGATTAAAGTTTTCTGGGCGATTTTCTGGTGGTGTCGGTGATAGCTTTATGGGTGATTTTCTATGCTCGTCGGTAGTCTAATAGAGGATTCAGACGAAGGGAAGTTATAATAGGTCTTTTTTGAAATCGAAGATGAGTTCCTCTCCCTACCTCTTTGCCATGTCTCATCTTCTACCCTAAGTTCAAATGTTCCAACAACCTAGGGATGGTTCCTCTCCATACCTCTCTTCTCTGTCTCTTCTTTTAACCCTAAATTCAAAAACTACAACTCAACCTTCCACGTTTCATTGTGCAAGAAATAAAGAGGGGTCAATGGATTCAGACGAAGGGAAGTTATTTGTTGGGGGTAGGCCTGTCGAAAAAAGCCGAAACCCGTTCTACCTACCCGACCCGTTCCGAATTCGGGTAGAATGGGGCGAGTAGAACGGGTAACGGGTATGAACATTCGGGTAATAGGTTAACCCGATAATAATATATGTCGGGTTTTAGATATGAATATTTATTTTCGGGTATACCCGAATTCCCGAATTCGTTTTTTAAATAATACCAAATATATAATGCATTCACGTACGCAAATACTTCAAATAAAACAAAACCCTTCGTTTCATTCTTATGAACGACGACTCGACATTCGACGCAAACTTGCAAAGGGAATACGACGCTGAAGCTAAAGTCCTGAATCGTCATCACAATTCTCAGTTTCTCACTATCGCACGGAATGGAATTAAAAAAGTACATAACATATTATAATGATTTGTATTGTTATTATATATGTACTTGTTAATTGTATGGAGTATTTTCCTACCAATTCTTTATTAAACCAAACAACATGTAAAAAAAAGTAGGAATGTTCATTATTTGGATAAAACCGAATTGTCCAATTGGACAATTTGGATCAGACTATTTGGTTCGGATATTCGGATTTTTGGATTGGTTTTTAACAAAACCGAATTATTATTTTGGATTTCGGATTGGTTTTGGTTTATAAAATAAAAACCGAATAGTCCAAAAAAACCGAATTACAATTTATTATTTTGTTCTTTTTAATATATATCTTTAATAAATTATAAATTTACTAAATTATTATTTTAATATATTAAAATTTTTCATCTATTATAATACTTTAATATGTACTTCTTATAAAAAAAAATTGTCAATAAAGTAGTAAACTATAATATATTTTTCTTGATAGTTATTTATAAGTTTTAGTTCAAAACTAATCAACCAATATTTTTTAGTTTATATTATAGAGTAAGTTAATACTAAAGTTATATATTTGTTGAAATGTCTTGATTCTTGAAAACCGAATTGTAAAAAACCGATCCAACCGAATTATAATTTGGTTGGATCAGATTGGATTTGAATTTAATTTGGACTATTTGGATCTATGTTTTGAAAACCGAAATTAATTTGGATACACTTGATTGGATCGGATTAAACCGATCCATCCAAATGAACACTCCTAAAAAAAAGCTATCAATAAGTGTCATTTAAGAAATTTTCGGGTATACCCGATAATTACCCGACGCGACCTCAAACTCGAATACCCAAAACCCGAATGACAATATAGGTCGGGTATCGGGTATTATTTTCTTAAGATAGGCATACAATTGAGGGTTGAATTATAAGAAATTTTTCTCCGTTTTTTGTATGTGATTCTTTGGGTTTAGGGGTTTACATTTATTAAAACTGTTCTTCAATTTTTGTATGAGCTGGAAACGATTGTAATGATAGTGTGGTAGTAATTGTAGTTGGAATTTGGAGCTTTGGATTACAATACCATCTAGATAGATCAATTTTGGGTTTTTATTTTGGAGTTTCATAATTTAGGTCGGATATTGAGTCCAATTTCAGGTTTTGATTTTGAGTTTTGGTTTTCAGTTTCAGATTCAAATTTTAGATTTAGTTTTTAATTTTAGATTAGGATTTGAGGTGTTTATTTACAGATTCTCGCAAGAGCACCAGAAGATTAACCGGAGAGCACGAAGGTTGGAGGGAAGGACATGTTGTGGGCTGGGGGAAGTGTCCGTTGGTATTTTAATAACATTTCTTTATTAACCCAAAATTTAATTGATAATATAATTTTTTTTTCAAAAATTAACATATTAAAAAGTTATAGACAATGGCATGATGGTCTTTTTACATCCAATAGGGACCAAGACCGTAATAAAGTTAAATTATAAGGATTGTCCGAATGCAAAAGAAAAGTTAAAATACCAAACATATAATATTGATGTAACGCCTGTAGATCTGGGCTAGTCAATTTAAGGACAGTGAGCGTCAAAAATGACTTTTTTTTGGGAAATATTATTTAGAAGTAGTAATCTTAACTAAGATGTAGTTTATGTTACGAGGTTTCCGAATATATAAAGAACGTCGAAATCCGAGTTATAACGAAGAAGTTATGACCTGTCGAAGTTTCGCGACAGAACCGGCACGACACAGCGCGACGTAAATAGTGAATTTACGTTAGAGCGATATTTATACAAAACAATATAAATGAGAATTGAATATCTCATCGATAGTAGTGCAACGACGGAAAGACGGACGAAAACAGACGTCAGACGAAGGAGTTATGAGTTTATAACGGAGTTTTCCTGTCCCGGCCTACTAAACATAATATATAAGTAATATAATTATAATATATTAAAAATAAAGTCAAAATTAGCCAATTGAGTCTAAACGAGAGTTGTAGAGCATAATCTCACCTTCGCGTCGATATAAAGAACGTCGAAAACGGAGTTCGTATGCGAAAGTTATGAATTTCTGAAGTTCGGAGCGCAAAACCCCAAAACTGTCAGATACCACGACGTGGCCAGTCTTCTGACACCTCCGGGAGTCCCCTAGATGCAACTTGCGATAACGCATGCAGTGACGACCAAGCCCACGACGTGGAAAAAGGTGCCACGACGTGGCAAGGGCCAGTTTTGCCCTATAAATAGATTTGAAGGCCCAACCGAGTTTAGTTGCTCATTCTCTCATCTCTCACCTGTATTGCATCGATTTACGTGCAAAGAAGTACCCCCTAAGCCCCGTTATCATCTCGAGACCCGAAGCAAGTACCGAAGATCTCGAAGAGCGTTATTCCCGAGTCGAAGCTCTGCCCGCGAGGAGCCCGGTTTTGGTGAAGATCTTCCAGATCTACTGAAGAATACTACTTCTGCAAGTCGTAGTGTTGTCCGATCATCTTCTGATCAAGTGAGTGTGTTTTCACTTTCTTCTAACGCATAAATATTAAGTATTTGTTATGAAATACGTGCTATGTGTATAATATAAACTTGTTTATATGTGTGAGTGTATAGTCCCTTTCATAAACACGATTTTAATACAAGTATTGTTTGAATGTATTAAGTATATGTTTGGTGTAAGTGTGTAGTTACTTTCTTCTAACACATAATTATGAAGTATTTTATACGACATACGTGTTATGTGTATATTTTGTGGTTATATGTGTGAATGTATATTCACTTTCTTCTATCTCATAGATAAGATTTATTCTCTATGAAATACGTGTTATGTGTATGTGCCTCATCTGTTGTTTGGAATATGTATTGAATGAGAATGTTATACAGGTTTTAAACTATGTATAAAAATATAGATTTTTATCTACTAATATGTTGGGTAGAACATGGGTAGATAGTTGATGTGTGATAAACAGATGAGAGGCCTCGATGTCATTGTGATCCAGTCATCTAGTGGAATTTAGATGACGACCACGGAGTCTTTCTAGACAGTCCCGTGGAACACCAGCAGGCTCATAACCTGTAGGTGTTAATGAACTTGGGTGTTCATTCGATGTATTTCATCCCCCTCATGGTTGCCTTATTTGACTTATATTGTTGAGGAACCCCCGAAGCATGTGTTGTCGCCTCGATGAAATATTCTTAGACTAGGCCCCTTGTGTTAGTTGTCTTAGGGATGTAAAGTGAGAATAACGGAAATGGGTAATTGGATTATTATTGGTTGATGAAATTAAATTAATTATTTATTGTGGGTTGAAAACCCTATATGCTCACCAGGCTCCCAAGCCTGACCCACTCAGTTTTCTTTGCATTACAGGTAATGGCACAAAAGTATAAGTTGGTGGACTTGACGAGAGGTTTTGGATTATAGATCAGTAGTTATAAATAACTGTTGTAAGGTCTATTTTGTTCTGTTTATGCTTTTGGCATGTATTGAACATGACATCCCGAGATTTTGTTATATAATGAAAATACATTTCTTTAAAGAAATGCTTTGATAAACTCTTATCATATTTTGTTTTAGGAACAAATTCCGCAACCGTTTTCTTTAAACGATCACTCTGATTTATAAAACAAAGCATAAACAAATCGGTCTTTTTTGGCCGTGAAATTGGAGATGTCACAATTGACCAAACCATACGGACAATTTTAATAATTTGTTCAAAATTAAAAACTGAAAATTAGAAAAACATCTACTCATCCTTATGGGAAAATGACTCTTGATGACAATTAACTTTTGCGTTTGTACTCATTTGGTCCATTTCCTTTTTTTGTATTCAATATACCATCAAACTTGTTGTTTGTGTTCACCATAACCCTTTTGACCGACTTTTGACCTGTGATAGCCGGTCAAAGGGTTATGGTGAACACAAACAACAAGTTCGATGTTATATTGAATACAAAAAAAAGGAAAGGGGCCAAATGAGAACAAATGCAACAGTTGGTTACCCTCCTGATTCATTTTTCATATACTCATTTACAACAAATCTCACGTCATCTCCTACTGATATTAATGACTTTATGAGATTCATTCTTGCTTCTCTTAAAAACATAACCCACGAAAGAACATTATTCATACATGTACAACTTTGTAATGCACTTGAATATTTATTAGGGGAATCTTGACTAAGCATGCGCATTTCATGACTACAATTACATTTCCAATCAAATGATTTATCGTATCATGGATTCTAGACAAGTCTACAAACGAGTGGAATCACAAGTGCTGTGATTTTTGAGTTTACTTAGCTTTAAGATCGAATTCATGGGATAAGATACAACATCAATATGTACAATATCATGCTGCTTTTGTAGACACATCATCATAATATAACTTGAGGTAAACGTTTATGCTGATAAATATACCTCTCATACACAGTCATATCATTTTGCAAAGAATTGTTGACAGCTAACCACAGTAAGCATAACATAGACCATGTTTTAATAAGGTTACGCCTTTGAAACGCTCTTCATATACGTTATAGCCAAAGAAGGTTGCAGTCTTTGATAATTTTGCAACTTTAATTTCATTTAAATTTTCGAGGAAAATGACTCAGGAGGGTAACCAACTTTTGAGTTCGTTCTCATTTGGTCTATTTCCTTTTTTTGTACTCAATATACCATCGAATTTGTTGTTTGTGTTCACCATAACCCTTTGATCGGCTATCACATGTCAAAAGTCGCTCAAAAGGGTTATGGTGAATGCAAACAACAAGTTCGATGGTATATTGAATACAAAAAAAGGAAATGGACCAAATAAGTACAAACACAAAAGTTAATTACCCTCAAGAGTCATTTTCCTCATCCTTATTAGTCTTCATTTAACACAATATACTGTCAAACATTCTACAATGCAAAACGTCTTTCAAAAATATTCTTAACAATTAAATATTTTTATCCTTGTTTATTTAGATTATTTTATAATTAAATCTATTTCATCTAATATTTGGTTTCTAATCATAGATTATATTTATGGCATAAACCACTACAAGATTCATAAAGATTTAAGTAGACACCCTACACTCTACAGAATGCTATGGTAATTGTAACGAAACCCGGCATTGGAGGATACATCTTACATAGTTAGTGGTAAAATATATCACAAATTCACAATATCATTTTCGCGAGTTACATAATGTTGTTATTTTGTAATATTCTGGTATTATTTTGTTTTTTTTCTTGTGATTAGCACTTTTTAGCCTTTGAAAGTGACTTGTAAGAGTTTATTACGATGCATGGTAAATATGTTAAACTTTTGTGTTACACAAAAGTTGCTATATCTATATGAACTTGGTTGTGAAAGTCAAAATATAGGTTCGATATTAGGTTTTGAATATGCACATCATTTTTGACCTTCCACGTGTTAATTAACTAATCGGCAGTTTCAACTTTTTACTACTTATTAACTCATGTTCATGTTGGTTGGGTGTTACATTTGCATGTTAATATCAAACTCTATTTATAAAAAAAACAAACATAAGGTGATGAAAATAAATAATATATGGGTTGGCTAAAAAGACATCTCATATTTTTTAAATATTTTTATCGGTTGAAATTGTATTATTTTTCGGAAAAGCTGATTATAAACAATTAATTATTTGTTGACTTTTTAAAAAGTGGTCAATGAGATGTCTAAAGGGTGTCTTATTAGCAACACCCATAATATATTCAGTTTTTTAAATGAATAACAAATGTTATAAACAAAGTTTGACTTTTGCTATCTGGCAGTTTCTTAAATAAAAGCAGCCCAGGCATGAAACGAAATACATCAAAAAACATTGGTAGTCAAATTTGTCGATGCATTTGAATCAGTAAAAAGTGGGGCCCAGGAAACAATGCACTCTTTAATGTGAAATCGTGACTTGGTCTGTATACCAATTCCTTCTCCTACGTTAAGATAATTATAAATACAAAAATTATAAAGATAAAATTGAATAATTAAATTAGATGAAATTGACTATATTGGTTTTAATGTTTTTTTATAACTGGTTTTCGGCACATTAAATTTGAAAGAAAATAATCGTCGGTTAGACACATGAAACATACCGGTTTCTTATTATTTTTGTTTATTTAGACGTGAAATGGAATGATATTATTTTGTATTCTTTAAATTAAACCAGATATGTACTTTTAGAAAGAAAATATAAAAAAGATACTATTTTTTTAATATGGTTGAGCACCTATTTATTATGCAGTAAATACATACATCACGTCTATACTTATAGTATCAACACATGCAACATTTTAAATGGTTGAATTGTGATTGTATTTGTATTATCTAAGTTTTTTTTGTATTCGTTAAAAATACTAAAAATTGTTGTAGGTATTATTGTATACATAATTAAAAATAACTATTATAATATTAATCAATTTAACAATATTTAATAAATTTAAGATAAGAGGAGTTAAGGACATCCACAATACATTGAACTTTATAGAGTTTAATGGAATGTCACATCATCATTCAGTATTCCATACAACTCTATTTATTTTATCCCACAATGCATTAAACTTTACAAGTTCAATGAAACATATTAAAAAAATATTTATTTAAAGATTTAAAGATTTAAAAACTTTCCTTTTTTCCATTAAAGAGTTCAATGGTCATTGAACTTCAAATTCATTGAATGTCAAGTTGGCATTTCACAATGGTGGAGTTGTATCTATTGAATGATAAGTAGGCATGACACCACATTCAACTCTTCCATTAAACCCCCCGTTGTAGATGCTCTAAGAGATGAAGAAAGAAGTGAAATAGGTAAAAATGTTAGCTACTTAATACATTATGCAAGATTTTTTTGAGTAAATTACACGAATGGTCCCTATGGTTTAGGGTAATTTACGTGTTTGGTCCCTAACTTATTATTTTAACTCGGAAGGTCTCTACTGTTTGTTTTTGTTACGCGCTTGGTCCCTGTCTCATCTAAAAAAAATATTTTGCCCTTGATTTTTTAACTTAATTAAATAAACACACCCCCAACCCAACCCATCACATTACCCTATCTACCACACCATTTTTCTCTATTTAAATAATAGTCTTTTTAGGTAAGACAAAGATCAAGCGCGAAACAAAAACAGAGTATGGACCAAGCACGTAACAAAAACAAACATTAAGGACCTTCCGAGTTAAAAAAATAAGTTAGGGACAAAATGCGTAAATTACCCCAAACCATAGGGACCATTCGTGTAATTTACTCTTTTTTTTTTTTTTGACTTAACTCATTGAAACAAACAAAAAATAAATACAGAAAGAAGAAGAGTCTTTCCGTTTTGATTAAGTCAAAAGAAACATCAAACCAAAATAAAGACAAACGCAAAAATACAATACATAGTAAAACAAAGAGATTCCGTATTAAAAACTGACTTTTAAACATATGTTAATAAACATTTAACCATCAATAGCAATTTTATAAATTATTGTTAAACTATAAATCATATTTTTTAAAGCATAAAAATTACTTTGTCTTGATATGACACGATACTAAAACGAGAGGATTGCAAATTTATGGTTTTATATAATATTTAGGTAGTGTTTGTTTTTTGTCTGCAGATCTGCGTGGCCTTTTCTGTCTTCGCCGCGCAGACATTAACATTCGCAGACTGTTTGTTTTTTTGAAGACTGCAGATCTAAAAATGTATGCGCGCCCTCTTCTTGGCGCAGATATGGACCAGAGTCTTCTAACATCTTCAAACATCTTCTAGCCTAAAAAAACATATATATATATATATATATATATATATATATATATATATATATATATATATTTATTTTTTTAAGTTTTTTTTTTAATTTATATTTTTTCCAACTTTTATTAATGATAAACAATTTGAAAAAAAAAATTACAAAACTTAAAAAAAAAAAACATTTGACGATAGAAACATGATATTTTTGAAAAATTTATAAATAAAGATTTATTACAATTATAGTCGTTGAAGTTGCTTATATAAATATGAAAAAAAAATCATAATATATTCTTATATTTTTTTGCCAAATTTTGTAAAACATTATTTAATACAGTATCGCCGATTTCTCGAGAAAATATTTATGGTACGTTTTTAATGGATTTAATTGAAAAAATCTAAGTTTATTTCTATCCATTTATGTATCAAATTCTTTGATCACTAATTATAATGTTTAGTTATAACTTTGCAACCAAAGTTGTTGGTTTTTATCAAATATATACATTAATTCATACTATTTTTATTTTTATTTTTTATATAATAATACATAAAAGTTGATCTATATTCGTTAATTATTTATAACAAAGTCATAAAAATATTAAAAAATCACTTTGAAAATAAAAAAAAATCAGTTTATTTAGATTTCAGTTTATTTTAGTAGCCCGCGGATGTTAAAAAAACAAACAATCTTCTTTTTTCAGACTGCAGACGTTTGGTCCACCTCTTCTACTGCAGAGGTCTACAAATATGGTCCGCAAATTGCAGACATTTTGCCTCAGAAAAAACAAACGGCACCTTAGTCACTAATTTTCTTTTTGTACACATTGTAATAATACTCTTTTGTTCAACAAATATTATTTTAACCGTTATTGAGCGTGTCATGTAGTCGTTGATCTAGATGTTTAGACTAATATAGCTTGTACACATTTATTTACTGAATTTTTTTGTACACATTATATCAATAATCATGCAAATACACAGCCTACTAACTTTACAACCAAAAACCTTTATTAAACATAAGGAAGCCTTAATGCATTGCATAGTGCATACCATGCAAGTAAACTACAAATTTGACAACCATATACCTTCGGGATTCATGATGGGTCTCAAACAAACTTAAAAACATGATCAATCCGCTTCAATAGTCCTCAAGGTTTCGAATAATTAAATCCATATTTATATTCACTAAATAAATAAATATCATATACATTAATCCAATCCTTTAATAATATTCAAATTACAAAATTTTGATGTTTGCTACAAAATAAGATTTCTCCAAAAAAATAAAATTATGTTATAATAAGAATTATATAACTTAATACGAACACACAACATTACAATATAACATTACAATATGAATCACAATACATATTACTCAAAATCTAATACAATAAACATTATATTTTACTTAAATGTCAATTTGCATACTTTTTTGTTGCCTTGATGTTAATCAATCTTGTGTTTTCACCAAAGCCTTTAACCAAAGCTAAGGGAAGTGGTAATATTCTTACATTTTGTCATGTCAGTGTTTTGAGAGTCACCTTATTTTTCTCTCTTTAACACTTAATATTAATATTTGGTAGGAGTGGTAACATTCTTCATACTCCATTTTTTTCATTTTTTTTCTAATTTATTTTAATTACTTTATTTTACTAAACAAACATCTTTTGTTTAATACTATATATATATATATATATATATATATATATATATATATATATATATATATTGTAATTTAATTTAATAAACAAATATTTTTTTATTTAATATAATATAAAATATATTTTATTTAATATTACACAGACAATTTTGATTTAATTAATATGACATAATTTCTTTTTAACGACAAACACTACTTAAGACCTAAAACAAATACATAAAAAAAACACATTTCATTACTAAAACTTCATAAAAAAACATACACCAAAGCAACGGGTCTTCCTCCGAATATTGGCTTTCCAATTCGTCTTCCGGTGGCATATCAAGATTGTCCATTGTCCAAAGATGATCGATCAAATTGCAGCAAAGATCGGTATGGATTATTTTACTGTGAATTATCCTCGTTTTTTGTATCCATTCTTGACCATCATATTCTAGTAGTTATGTCTCTGGGATAACTTCATTTTCGCCGTACGCACATATCGCGTTTCCTTCATTTTCTACTATCATATTATGCAATATGATACGTATATACATCACCTCTGCATATTAGAAATATCACGAACCATGGATGGTTCTACAACTATCTACTAACGCTTTTTAAGTGCTCCAAACACTTGTTTGATATATTTTCTTGCTTTTTCTTGGACTCTCTTAAATTTGGCACTCTGATGGTCATCCGGACTTGACAAAATTTTAACGAAAATTGAAAGCTCAAAATATATATCATCCACAAGATAGTACTCAAATTTGTATTCTGTTCATCGGAGTATAAATGACGAATATTAATGTCATACACCTTGTTGATTGATAGTTTATTTTATTTCCTTATTTTTATTAGTTTATTTTAGATTTTTAGCTCTTTTTATTAATATTGCATTGTATATTCTTTATTTTCTTTATCATGGATCGTATCGGGGACTTGTTATGTTGCATGAGAAATTTTACAGGGTTTTGGAGCTTTTTGTGATTGTGGATTAGAGTGAAGACCGCTTAGTGGGCTCCCGAGGCATTGTTGGGCTTGGCGGAATCAAAGAAGAAGAATTGGGCTTTTAAAGTTGATGGCTTGGATTATTTGGGCTTGTGAAGATGGATCATAAATTTCTAATTTTGGGTTTGGAGCATCCATTTGGTAGCTAAATGATGATTGGTGGATTCAAATTAGATGGACAAGGGGGGACCAAAGGAATCTTTGGTAGTGGAAGGGTGGAGTAGTGGAATGGTGGACCGATGGCAACACATGGGTTGCATAATGATGCTTGGATGGAGTTCTTTGCTGCCTAAATACACATGGATGAAAGCTTGGTCACACAAAGGACGCATATGAAATGGCTCGAAATTTTCTTATGAAATGACACAGCAGCGTTTGCGCGGGTGGAATTTTCGTCGCGCGGGTACCGCGCAACTGCCTAGTTTGGGCATTTTGGTCATTTGGCACACCATAACCTTGGGGGATCAGATCTAGAGGCACATTGACGATTTTTCACCATTGGAGACCTGCAAGAGGCGATTTTGGGAGCTAGAAACCATTTCCTTTCATCTTTTCAAATCTTAGGTAGTTTCTTTATGCAATTAGATTATTGTTCTTGTTACTTTGTTGCCATGAGTGGCTAATACTCTTATTTGGTTGACTTTGGCTGAAAACCAATGAATGTTTGTGGGTTTTGAAGGATTTATGTTGATTATCAATTTATTCCATGTTTATGATTGATATTGATGAATTATTGAGAATATTAATGTCATTAAACGGACCAACACTACCGAAAAAGGCATTCCATCTCCGATGCATGCAATCTAAACTTCCTAACATCCTAGCCAAACCATGCACATTCCCATGATGAGCATACAACTATTGTATGTCACAAGCAATAGGCTGACGCAAATATCGCGAATCATACAAAGACATGACAGCTAGTGCCCTCCTTTCATCATTCGTCCACCCTTGACAAGGAGCCCTCTCTTTTCCTTTTTTTATGTGCTTGTGGTTCGACTTTCGGCTCTTAAAATGATTCTTGAACAAGATCTTCAACAGGGCCTTCATCTGAAGAATCGGTTGACTCGTCGAGTAGGCGGCATGGTTAGGACTGAAAGTGATTTTGCAGTTAAGGTTGAGAAAAAAATTGAGTTTCTTGAACCGTTTCAAACATATCAAGATCCAAATTCGGACGAGATGTTTGTTGAGGTTGTGGTAAAATCTCATTAACTAAAAAGAGTAATGATCAAATGCAAACATTTATAGACCCATTGTAAGATAGTCGAGAGAGTTAATTGGTTGATCAAATGATGGTAAATAACATTGTGGTAATGGAAAGTTTGGGGATGGAAGGTTTGCTAATTAATTGCTTAGAGATAATAGGTTTATTGATGGAAAGTTTGAGGAGTTCTTGGGTCTTTGGTTTTTTTTTGGTTGATATGAAGACGTTTTTATGGTGGTAAATTGAAAGAGAATGCAAGGGAGATAATGATATTTTTTTGTGTGTGGGAAATGTTCACATTATGGTTTGATTTTTAGTAGTTGAATGGTAGTTGAAATTTCTAATTATATATACATACTAATTTAGAAGTCCTTGGTGAATAGTTCTTGGATTTCATTGGTTGATATATTTTTTTTTTTTTTTTTGGGGGGGGGGGGGGGGTTTGCTAAAATAATCTACACACAGTTCTTTTATCTGTCTTTTTGAAATTAAATACACCGGCTCTCTAAACTAATAAGGATGGGGTTAGTGTCATCAACTTAGTATCCACTAATTCTATTTCTACTTCGTCACCGCTCAAATCTTCGTACCCTTACGTTCTTTGAGGCAGTAGAGCACCGATGGTGTTGTTCCAATTCATCACTACCCATCAACCCTTTGTTTCTTAATCTCCTTTCCCACTGATTTCACAGCTCAAACCCAATTCATCACTACCCAGCAGCCCCGTCCATACATGCAACCTTCGATGGCCTCGACACAACAATCCCTCCTCGCGATTGATTAAGAGCCACCGATGCCACCGACTGCTGCTTGTGTCGCCCCATAACGACTCTCCTTTTCCCCTTCGCACATCACCATTGGAGTAGGAAGAACTATTTTAGCAACCCCCCCCCCCCCCCCCCCAAAAAAAAAAAATCAACCAAGGAGATCCAAGACCTATTCACCAAGGACTTCTAAATTAGTATGTACATATAATTAGAAATTTCATCATCCCTTCCACATTGAAAGGACACGTGTCTTTAATAATGTCTTCAAAACGTCATTACTTTCGTCATTCCTCCCGCCACCGAAAGAACATGATGGAATTAAAGACATGATGGAATTTATAGAAAGTTAGGATAGGATTATACCTGAATGATGCGTCGGGATTGATTGTTTAAATTATAAGAATGATTATATGGATAATCTTGGGTATGTTTGGATAGGGCTCTGCTATTCATAAATAGGACAACTATTTCAACAAAGGAAGAACTTTGAGATCAACTCAAGTCTTAAACACTAAAACTTCACTTGTTTATTTCATACGGGCAAAGGCCCTATTTATAGGCTCAAGAGAGCATGTTACATAATTGAGTTGGAATCGTTTGATTTCAATACGACATATATATTTACATTATAGCCCCCTAGACTATTGAAGGTTACCCACTATATTTCATTTCTAACCCACACTAATTTTATATCATATTCTCTATCGACAAACGTATATAATAATAATCATATAACGATAAATGACAAATAATTTACAATCCCTTCTATATTGAAAGGACACGTGTCTTTAATAATGTTTTCAAAACGTCATTGTTTTTGTCATTCCTCCCGCCACCGAAAGGACAGGTATTTCTGAATGATGTGTGTTTTAGTCATTGCTGACGTTAGTCTTCCATGAACGGTGTTTCCTCCATGTTTGAGTAAGGATGTTTTTAGTTGTTGCGCTATGATGGCTTCCATTCTCTTGTCAATGTGTCTGCTATATGATTGTTGGTGTTTTTGATATACTTGAGGTATGGATGAAATTGATGTAATTGTAATTGCCAAAGAATCAATCGTCCTCGACAATAATCTTCTTGTAATTTATATCACCAAAAGCCAAGTAGATATTTAGAATATGTGCGTAATTCAAATCTGGTTTGAAGTAGCTCGACTTTCCATTTTTTTCAATGTTCTGAGATATGCTAGTGTTTCTCGTTCATGTGTGCTATAATTTTTCTCCGTTTGGGAAAATGTTCCCGATATATACTTGCAAAGTTTTTCTCATATTTATCTGTTTTTAATACTTCGGATGATACATCCGTATCAGTGTATGGTTTTGGTGATATTTTCATATCACTGTATGCTTTATCATTGTTTACTTTGGATGATATTTTCATACCAATGTATGCTTTATCGTTGTATACATTTGATGAGTTAGATATGAGGTTTCCCTCACTATCTAATCCCAATAATACTTTTCCACGTATAGTTGCTTTTAGGCATCATGCCTAAGTGTCTTGTGATGCATCTATCTTCACAATTAGAAAATCATCGACTTTTGCATTATATAAAGTGGGGGAGAACTTGAATTTTTTGTTTTATACTTTGTACCAAAATAGTATTTGTATTGGTCCAAGACCAAGATATTTTTTCTGATATTTTCTTTTGTAAGACTTTTCTTTCTTTTGCTAAGTTTTTCAAAAACCCTTGCTTTGCAATATAATTTAAACAACCAAGTCGTTGTATTTGTTTTCTATTTTGAAGTTTATCAGGAAACATATTTAATTTTTCTTGTATGTTGCTGTTAAAGATAGTTGACCATTTTCTTCAATTTTTAAACCAAGATATTCAACTGTAGTTTGAAAAAGTTTTGATTTCTTTTTTGATAGAACTAAACCTTTTTCTTTGATTCTTTGTAAAACTTTGATAACTGCATCGATATGTGTTTGTTCATTTAATTTTGTAAAAACAATTATATCATCAATGTAAGCAAGACAAATATGATCTAAACCATTTAAGGTTTCATCCATGAATCGTTGATATATTGTTGGTGCCTGCTTTAAACCAAATGGAAGGACATTCCATTCATAATGCTTATGAGGAGGACATGAAAAAACAGTTAGTGGTTTCGTATTTTCATGTAAGCGTAATTGCCAATATCCGGATTTTGCATCAAAAGTACTAAAATGTGTATTTCCTTTTATTTTTTCTAAAATATATTCTCTGTGGTAATTTATATGAATCTCCAATAGTAGCATCATTCATCTTTTTGTAATTAATTACCATTCTTCTCTTACCTCGTTTTATTTCGTTATTATTTTCTACATAAAATGCAGGTGCAGAATGAGGACTCGTACTAGGTTGAGTAATTCATTTTTCTAATAGTTCAGTGCATTCATGTTTAAATTCTGAAACGTCTTTTATACTATATGGAATTTTGTTTGGGACATTAACTTCGTCATCATGATTTTTTTAATAATATTATTATTTCTTGATTATTTCTATTTTTTAAATGATCGAGCGGGTTTTCACTACATAATTCTTCAAGTTGTTTTTCAGCAATTTCTCTAGCAAACGTTAGTAATATGCGTAGTTGAAAACTGACTTCTTGTTAGATTGTTTTAACAAGATCAAAATGTTTGATAATTGCAGTTTTTATAATACCTTTTGTTGGGTGATTGAGACTTATATGGTCATTTGTTTGTGTAAATGGTTGATATAATTTAAGAAAATTATTTCCTATTACTAAATCTATTCTCGAATCATGTTGATATATAGTTAGAGTTTTAAATGGTGATTTTTCAATTAATATATCTATGTCTCTTCCTACGAACCAAATTTTGTGAATTAATTTATCAGCAATTGTAATTTTTAGTGGTTTTCCTAATTTTTCCCAATTTTTTAATATCTTTCTTCTTCCGAAACATAAAGTAACTCTTGTATCTATATATGAGACTAGCTCTTTTTCTTGTATTTTAGTAGTAATAAAGGTACTGTTTGGATTAATATTTGTTTTTCTTTTACTCATTAGAGTTAGTTTATAAATTTCTATATCTGTGTTTTTATTTTTTCTTGCAAAGTTTCCATATTAGCAAGTTGTGTTTGTTAAAATGGTTGAAACATTGCGTATTGTTTTTAAATTATGATTTTGTGATTTTTTGTATTTCTTAATTCCTTCTTGTAATCGAGATATCTTTTTTAATTGATTATTATATTCTTCTTGTTCTGATTGTAATCTTAACAAATAGTTTTCTTCATATGATAAAGTATTTTCTAAATGTTGAATGATATTAGAGATATTAGAATTTATTTTCCAATGGTTTTTTAATATATTAGTCCAAAGCATGTTATCTTTTTAAGAATTAATTTGAAGTTTTGAATTCATTTTAACAAATTATTAAAGCGTCTGAGAGAAAATTAATTGAATTGTTAATGTTTTTTATTACTATTTTAAAATGATTAATTTGAGTTCTTAATCTTCCAATTTTAATTAGTTGATATGCAATATACTTCTTGCTTTTAGAAATTAGTTCTTATACTTCATATTCTTTTTCTTTTAAATGTTTTGTGGAATTTTCTAAATCTTTCCATAATTTTTTAAGTAATTTAACTTTATATTTATTATCAAAATTACAATTTACTTGAGTTTTATTGCTAATAATTTTATTTATTTATACCATGTCAAATGTCGTTTAATAGTAAGTGGTTTTTCTTTGATTGGTGGTTTTTCATTAAGTGGTTCTTCTGTAATAGTTTTTATTTTTAAATATTTTTCAAGTAATGTTTTCTGTTGAGTTAGATTTTGTAATAATTCAGGAATTTGTTTTAATACAAGTAAACTTTCTATTTTTATAATATTATTTAATTTTTGACTAATTATATTTAATTTATCTCCTACTGGTTTATCTTCTTCAGAACTAAGCCCAATATTATATAATGTTCATTGTGGTAAATTTTGTGGTATTTCTATAATCATTTCTTTATCAGGTATGCGTGGTTTTATATTTTGATATGGACCTTCAAGTGTTTTAAGATATTTTAAGGAATTACTAGATGATTCTGCCATATTTTTAAACTTAATAATCTAATCATTTCTTTAATATCTTCTAATTTTCCATCGCTATTTTCATTAGATGTTGTAGGTTGACATTCCGAAATAGAAGATCTACCTATAATAGTTGAAATTGGAGGTTCTATAATTGAGTTTCTTTTTATTAACGGAGTAGTTATTATTGATTGAAAATTAGTTTCATTAAAAATTCTATTATTATTCATATTTGGTGATTCAAGGGATAATAAAGGGGTAAATAATTTATCGATATAAATTCTATCTTCCGTTTTAAACGTAATAGTATGATGAGAGTTTGTTATTGCATAATTTATTTGATATGTAATAGTAAATGGATGATTACCTTTTAACATAAAATTTTGTCTTAATATGTTATATCGTACGGTAATACTATTACTTAGATTTTTATCTTTAAGACTTAATCCTAGTTGAATATTAATATTAAATTTTATTTTTCCTTCAATTAAATTACATTTTCCTTTTGCAATGATACTTTCTTGATTATTAATTATACGATCATCTCTAATTTCTAATTCTAATGGTATAACTAAATCACTAAATGTACTTTTTAAAATTACTTGAATAGTTGATATGTGAATATAAACAATTTTTATTCTATCTATTTCTTTAATATTATATAATTTATTTATAATTTGTTGTTTATTTATTATAGGTATAATGATATTTCCTTGAGTTGATTCTATGGATATTGGTTTTTCTCCTATAATTTTTCCATAATATATAATATTTTTTCTAGAAAAGAAGTTTTTTAGTGTGTTATTTCTAAAATTATGTTTTTCGGATAGTGTAAAATTTGATTTTCTTATAGCATCTTTATTGATATTATTTTTATTAATTAAGGCGTCAAAAATATATCTAGATTTATTTTCTTCATTGTTAATAATTATTGGTGAATTTCTATTTCTTGAGACATATTTTATAGCTTTAAAATTAATAATGAAGTTTATTATATCTACTATTTTTTATGACAAGTAATATGCATGAATGTAATAACATTTTTAATGATGTATGATGAATATTTTTCTTATGAATGAACGCATGAATAATCATATTGATAATAAAAATGATAAGAACGAAACTTAGCTCTAATACCAAAATTAAAGACATGATGAAATTAATAGAAAGTTAGGATAGGATTATACCTGAATGATGCGTCGGGATGGATTGTTTAAATTATAAAAATGATTATATGGATAATCTTGGATATGTTTAGATAGAGCTCTGCTATTCAGAAATATGACAACTATTTCAACAGAATAAGAACTTTGAGATCAACTCAAGCTTTAAACACTCAAACTTCAAAACGTCATTGCTTTCGTCATTCCTCCCGCCACCGAAAGGATATAATGGAATTAAAGACATGATGGAATTTATAGAAAGTTAGGATAGGATTATACTTAAATGATGCGTCGGGATGGATTGTTTAAATTAAAAGAATGAATATATGGATAATCTTGGGTATGTTTGGATAGGACTCTGCTATTCATAAATAGGACAACTATTTCAACAGAGGAAGAACTTTGAGACTCAAGTCTTAAACACTAAAACTTCACTTGTTTATTTCATACGGGCAAAGGCCCTATTTATAGGCTCAAGAGAACCTGTTACATAATTGAGCTACAATCGTTTGATTGCAATACGACATATTTATTTACATTATAGCTTGCTAGACTATTGAAGGTTACCCACTATATTTCATTTCTAACCGACGCTAACTTTATATCATATTCTCTATCGACAAACGTATATAATAATAATCATATAACGACAAATGACAAATAATTTACAATCCCTTCCACATTGAAAGGACATGTGTCTTTAATAATGTCTTCAAAACGTCATTGCTTTCTTCATTCCTCCCGCCACCAAAAGGACATGATGAAATTAATAGAAAGTTAGGATATGATATTTTGTGTGAGTGGGAAATGTTAACATTGTGGTTTGCTTTTTAGTAATTGAGGGGGGGGGGGGGGGGGGGGGGGGGTTGCTAAAATAATCTATGTACACTTCTTTTATCTGTCTATTTGAGATTAAAAGAGAGCGTCTCTCTAAACTAATAAGGATGGGGTTAGTGTCATCGACTCAGTATCCACTAATTCTCTTTCTACTTCGCCACCGCTCAACTCTTCGTACCCTTACGTTCTTTGAGGCAGTAGAGCACCGATGGTGTTGTTCCAATTCATCACTACCCATCAACCCTTTGTTTCTTAGTCTCCTTTCCCACTGATTTCACAGCTCAAACCCAATTCATCACTACCCAGCCGCCCCGTCCATACATGCAACCTTCGATGGCCTTGACACAACGATCCCTCCTCGTGATCAATTATGAGCCGCCGACGCCACCGACTGTTGCTTGCGTTGCCCCAGAACGACTCTCCCTTTTCTATTTAGTCATAGCGCAAGATAGGGGACGACAACGATGGGGAGGAGGAATGCCAGTCGAAACATGGCATGCATTATGTTTGGTGGTTGATGACGTTAAGAAGATGTTCGACTGAGAAAGATTGGTTTCTATTTTATTCTTGATCAGCTATAATGGTGTAACCAAACCCATACTCCAGGTATTCGATGAAAACCCCAGTTGAAGTAGACAATGTTTAAAAACAACATTTAACCAGGTGAGTGTTTCTGTTCTCTTCTCTCCAAACCCAAATCAATATCAGTTTTTAGGGGTGTATTGAAGTTCTTTTTTTTTAATAAATATTTTACTGACTAAGCATTGTTTTTGGATATCAGTTTTTGGGGGCGTATTGAAGTCTTTTTTAAACAAATATTTAACTGACTAAGCAATGTTTTTGGTGGTGTTAGATTGTTCTTACAAGTGATAAAGTGCGATAATTTATTTAAACCTTTTTGAATGTTTGATTCCATAAGTTCACTCTAATCTTTTCCTATCTTGCCCTTTCAAGTTAGAGATGAAACCTATACGACATTTGAGAACATATATCCTGTGCTTACAGAATTCAGAAAGAACCAGCAGTGGTATGTTCTTTCACTAATCCACTACATTTTTTTCCCATTGATATTTTTGTCAAATAGTTTTAAAAGGGTATACAAAGATTTAACAGAATACGTTGTTTTTCTGTTGCAGATTCTTGATTTGACCTGCCATCGGACTTGTAGAGTTTTAGTGGTATAAGGAAAGGTAAGTGTATATATGATGTTGGAAATGGATATGGAAAGGAAATGAAGCCAAATGCCCACTTTTTCTTTTTTTTTTCAATTATTTTGAATTCAGAAACTTATTTATAAAACAAGATCATGTTTTATACAACTGGAGAAACAAATTTTTGCATCTCTTTGGGTTGTTGGGGACTCATTATTGTTTAAGAGAATCACGAATTTAAAAGAAATTGAAATGGAAGATTTTGCCAACATGTAAATTATTTGATGTAATATTTTCCTTATCCAGTTTTTCAGCTCTGGTCATAAGTGCCGCCTGTAGCTTTGAAATGTTAATTACACATTTTAACAATTCATGCAACAAAATTTCACACTTTTACCAATTTATGCAACTCTTACAAATTATGCAGGCAGGTTTAAATTGTTTAAAAAGGCTTTCATAAGATAATTGCGTATATAGGTGTGACATCATAAAAATAATCGCATCGACCCTGTCAATAAAAAAAACATCAACGACGATGAACTTAATCATCCATATAGCATAACAACATCCCATAATATGCCATATGAAATATAACAAGAAAGTATTTTAGAAAATAGATATTGAAAAAAAAACTGTAGATTACTTTAACCTAAGAAATTTTCGTCAAATTTTGGTATCATCCTGCAAACATTAATAGCCAATGAACTTTATAAAATTTGACAACATAACATCTTGCACAACTTTTGAGCTCAACAAGCTTCGATTATATAGACTTTGTCAAGCCTTCGAATGTGCTTTATTTCTTAAAAATATATTAACCTAAGAAGAAAAATATTTAAAGTCATTCATCAATCAAAACATTAACAAAATGCTAAAAGGATAAAGGAGCCCTCAGATCTCATAGCTATTGATCATGCAAGGATTTACAATTGGTATTAACTATTCATCCAGAGTCATTAACTTTACCACGATAAAAACATTTTTATGTGATTTGTGTGCTTGTGAAGAAAAAAATTTAAAATTCGTGGCAAAGAACAACAATGGACGAAAAGATATACAAAAATACCTATTCAAGTATATGATTTTCCATCATTGGGCATTCCTTACATTATTCTACAAAAGCAAAACAACAAACAGATTTTCTCAGGATTTTATTTCAAGAGTAGAAAAAGGTAAAAGGAAAGAAAGGAGAATGAAACATGATTAATCAACTATAGAGATGGTAAAAATATACATCCCCTATGATTTCCATAGTTTTTTTAATAAAAAACTACGTGATTTATCACAGAACGAGAAAGTTGATATTGGGGAAGCATTCATCCCAACAGGCAATTGAAGAAAACTCCAAGCCAATGAGTCAAATTTGCTACCCTTTTTTTACTAAAGACGTTTTGTCGATCATATGAACCAAAAATGAATATGACATTAAATTAGTCTATTGTTGTAAAATGGAATTGAAAATCCAAAGCCTATATTGCATTGGAAACAGATACGTCAAAGCTTTGATATCATCAGCACAAATACCCAGTAATCGTTATTGGAAAAAACAGGGTTTGTTGAATATAAGAAGAAACATAAAGATATAACGGCGAGCATTCAGAATGAGTAGGAGGTTTGATATTCCATTCATGAATTAGTCGGAACACATAAAACAATCATCACTATGCTCGCAAAACTTCCAACCCAAAGTAACTTCTACGTACGAATAAGATAAAATTGAAGTAAAAGTGATTGTAAACCATCAGAACTATTGGATCACTACATCAATTAATCAAACCCTACGAAAAGGCGTGATTCTCAGACGACCGTCGTGAGATTAAATCCAAAATCTTCATTTGGATTGACAATTCGTAAACTTAGAGCGTAAAATGAGATTAACCATAACATACCTGATAGCCGTAAACCCTAGAATCGGCGTTTAGAAGAGACGAGCTTCGTTTCAGTAATGCAGACAGGATTGGTTTCAGGCGCGGCGTATAAATAACGACGAGATTGTTGAATGTTGATGTTAGGTTAAAAACCCTAGGCAGTTATGAGTTATGACTCGCAAGGCCCAACTATTGACCATTTTGGCCCGTTTATCATAAATTTTAACGATCATCTTTGAAATAGACACGTACAATTTTAGATTTGTTTGAACTTGGATTGTTTCAAAATGGGATCTAATATGGTTTAATACTCTAAAATAACAATAGTTAAAAAAAAAAAAAAAAAAAACCGTTCAATGGAACATGTGGTTTTAAAAGGGGAAATAGCATTTTAGCCTTATAATGTTTTGGGAATTGATTGAATCAGTCCTAAACATTTTTTCTTGTTTTATATAGGGGCATAAAGTTGTTTTTGTGAGATCGAATTAGGCCTCGTTTGATAGTTGCTGATTGAAAAGTGCTGACTGGGAAAGGTCTGTCTGAGTAAGAAATTTTGACTGAGTAAGAAATCATGTTGTTTTATTGTACATCTGACTAAATGCGTTGACCGATGAAAAATGTTCGTTTTACCCTCACGACCATTAGTGGTTACCATTCTATTTTGTATTTTATATGTTTTTTAACCCGACGAGTAGGGACGGGATACAGGACATTCGATTGGATAGGGACTCGGCGAGTTGGAGAGCCAACTCGGCGAGTCGGGTCAACTGAAAGTTTACTCTGGCTTTGACTTATGACATGATCAGGGGTAAAATGGTCATTTTACCCAATGGACAGTTAGCAGTGATTGATTGAGCTTGTTGTGGGAATTGCAGCCGGAGGATTTCCGGAGCAGCAGTAGGCAGTCAGTTCTCGACCAGATTACCAGCTACTTCGAGGTGAGTTACCTTCCAGTAGCAGTGGGTCTACGGCCACAATGTCGGCCCACCAGGAGGAATTGTATGTGGATGATTGTCTCTGTGATAATCATCTAGGGTTACTACTACCTGTTCCATGCTTAAGTGTTAGTATGATGTGATGCTATGTGTTAGTGGTAGTAGGGGAGATAGTCCCCAAGATATCCGGTTGATAGGGCCGAAGGGGTAGTTATACCCAGCCATGCCATATAGATTCTTATACTGTGGTACGTATTATGTGGTAGTAGTAGAGGGGAGAAGTAGTCTCCGGTACCCGGTCGAGAGGACCGAAGGGGAGGCCAGCACCCAGATATGCTAAGCAGTATCCGGTCGAGAGGACCGAAAGGGAGGCCAGCACCTAGGTATGCTAGGTAATATTCGGTCGAGAGGACCGAAGGGGTAGGTCGGGCACCCAGATATGCCTGACAATAGATGTATGTTATGTGATTATTATGGTATGTGGTATAGTGGGGGAACTCACTAAGCTTTGTGCTTACGTTTCTCAGTTTTTGTTTCAGGTACCTCTTCAGCCAAGGGGAAGGAGCAGGCGCGGTAGCGGCTCATCACACACACACTCCTTGATTCCGCATTTATGAGTTTACCCTGGGATTGAAACTTTGATATTTTGATTGGTTGTATGATTTGGCTTTTAGTCATGGTTTACGTTGTGATGTGGTTTGATCAAACAATGTTTTTAATTATTAATGTTTTCTAAAGTAATGTTTTAAAAACGAAATTTTTAGACGTGAAAATTGGGTCGTTACAAGTTGGTATCAGAGCCCTGGTTTGAGGGATTCGGACACACCTTCGGGAGTGTCTGAACTCAAATCAAGGGATTAAAAGATTTTCTAAAAGAAAATGTTTTCTAAAAAAATTGAGAAAAGAGTTTCGAGAAAGAACGAAGTGTGTGATGTGCGCGACCGGCCGAGGTCAAGTAAGTATTCCCCAAAGTACCCATACAAGTTTATGTTATGTTTATCAGGTTTTGTAGAACAGCATGCTAGAATAGGACTAAGGATCTAGGAGTGATGCCTTATGTGCCTGCTTTATATGTTTCAGTTGTATGAGAATTGCATGCTAGTTATTGAGTAGACAGCAAGTAAGATAGCCTGATTAGGTTATGCCTGATAGTATGAGCTTAGCACTTTATGCTAGTACAGTTCCTGTAAGCAGATAGAGTTGATTGAGATTGTTACCCTTGTCTGAATGTTGCTTGCTTCCTGCTATGTGGGATTCTGAATAATGGGAGTTAGCCATTAGGCGAATACGTCACGTCACATGTGATCAGGGTTGAATAATCTTAAAGTGTCGGATTCGATCCTACTGCGCAGCTCTTGTTTGAGTCCAACCGTTGTAGGGACGAGTCGGGTACTCGAAGGATTATCTGAGCCTCGTCACATGTGATGGTATTCGGGTAATGGCTTATTGGCATTACAAGGAGGCCTGCAGCAGCTGAGGACTGGATAGAGTAGAACCAGAGATTTCCCTAGGGCAAGCCTAGGATGAGTATAGCAGTGATCAGCGGTAGTGAAGGGGATTTGGTGGAGTCGAGGCATTCCTTGAAGAAGGTACAGATAGATGTGGAAGGTAGTATGGGCCCGTACTACTGAAAGCAGAGGATCCGTACCCGAACCAAGGAAGGCCAAGATAAGACCAGGGAACTTGTAAGTAGTTGTGATCCCTCAGGAAGTATCAGTATCACTAATGATTGTTGTGATGTATTGCAGAATGGTGGTACTTCGATCGAAGCCGATAGATGGCGGTTCAGGAGAGGGGTCAGGTTCGGGATCAGGTTCCGAGCAAGTAGATGAGGGACTACGCGAGTTCATCGCGTCAGAGATCACCAGGGGTATCCTTGAGTCGACTCCCATTATCTCCAGGTCGATCAAGGAAGGGATCATCGAGTTGATGGAGGATCGCCTCAGGGCGTTCAGGAGCGACATGGCATCTGGCCAGTCGGGATCTCGCACACTGTCCTTTAAGGACTTCAGGGGCAGTGGTGCGCCAGATTTCCACGGGGTGAAAGACCCCATTGCCGCCAGACGATGGATTGCAGACATCGAGTCTGCACAGTTGACTAGCTTCTGCCCCGAGGGGTCGAAGGTGAGGTACGCAGCAGGGTGTTTGCGAGACCGAGCTCGGGACTGGTGGGAGTCAGTGGGTGACTCGTTGGGAGCCTCAGCGATCGAGGCCATGACTTGGTCAGATTTTGTGACCAGATTCAGGGCAGAGTTTGCGCCGCCTGTCGAGCTTCAGCAGCTGGCCCGGGAGTTTTTAGACATGAGGCAGACGACTGAGACTGTGGCGGAGATCACCGCCAAGTTCCGGGAGAGGGCTTTGTTGGTGCCCCAATATGCTGGTGACGAGGATATGAGGAGGACCCGTTATCATGATATGCTACGAGCTGACATCCGGGAGCATGTTAGCTTTTCAGCTTGCCCTACCTTGGACTCCATGATTTCCAGGGCAAGGGAGAGGGAGATAGATTTGGAGCACATCCAGAAACAGAAGGCAGAAGATGGTCAGTCAGGAGGGGCTTCGGGGAAGAAGCCCAAGGGATCAGATGTGGGGCTGAAAGGCCAACAGGGGCGGGGACGCTGCAGGAAATGCGGCAAGACGCACGAGGGGACGTGCAAGTTGGGATCATTAGGCTGCTACAAGTGCGGCAAGTCTGGGCACTTTAGCAGGGATTGCACTGCTCCGGCAACAGTTATTCAGACATCGGAGTTGTTGTGTTTCTACTGCAACCAGAGGGGCCACAAGAAGGCCAATTGCCCCCAGTTGACAGTTTCAGCGTCGGTGAAGGCGCCAGCTCCAGCGACCCTGCGGATCACGGATGGCCGACAGGGCAAGGCAGAGGCTCCGGTGGTGAGGAGCCGAGCATTTCAGTTGACTACCGAGGAGGCACGCGCCGCACCCGATGTGGTGACGGGTATGATTCTTTCCCTCTATTTTTATTTTATAATGTTATGATATTGATATGTGCTTGGTATATATATATATATATATATATATATATATATATATATATATATATATATATATATATATATGTTTTAGGATCGTTCAATGTGAACGGTATCCCAGTTTAGGTGTTATTCGACTCGGGTGCATCCCGATCATTTGTGTCCCTTGCGCTTAGCAAGAAGTTTCCTGAGTCTTCGGGCATGTTAGATTGCCCTTTGGAGGTAGAGATTGTTGATGATCGATCGGTGCGAGCATCGATGGTGTTTCGGGATTGCGTATTGCGTCTGTTTGAGGAGCGCTACTTAGTAGACCTGGTTCCCATTCCGCTGTGTGGGAACAAGGTGATTATAGGCATGGATTGGTTGAGCCCTAATGGGGCGGTGATAGATTACGCGCAGCAGCTAGTGCGGGTCAGGACCCCAAGCGGGGGAGAGCTAGTGATTCATGGCGAGAGGCCGCAGTGTGGACCCGCAGTATGTTCAGCAGCGAGGGCGAGACGCTACCTTCAGCAGGGATGCGCAGGATATGTCGCGTACGTGATGGATACCCGGGAGGCGGGTAAGGCGACAGTGAGCGAGGTTTCGGTGGTGCGAGATTTTGCAAATGTTTTCCCAGAGGAGCTTGCTGGGATACCTCCGGAGCGACAGGTGGAGTTCAGGATTGACCTCGTTCCTGGTGCGGCTCCGATAGCCAAGGCACCGTATCGGTTGGCTCCTCCCGAGATGCAGGAGTTGTCTACGCAGCTGCAGGAGCTGCTAGACAAGGGATTTATTCGTCCGAGTAGTTCACCCTGGGGAGCCCCAATCTTGTTTGTGAAGAAGAATGATGGGTCGCACCGGATGTGCATAGACTATCGGGAGCTGAATAAGGTAACGGTGAAGAACCATTACCCACTCCCGAGGATTGATGATCTATTTGACCAGCTTCAGGGAGCGTCTTGGTTTTCCAAGATCGATTTGCGTTCGGGATACCATCAGATGAGGGTCAGGGAGGAGGATACGCAGAAGACCGCGTTTCGGACGCGCTATGGCCACTATGAGTTTGTGGTGATGCCGTTTGGGCTCACCAATGCTCATGCCGCGTTCATGGACCTCATGAACCGCGTATGCAGACCGATGCTGGATCGGTCTGTGATAGTCTTTATCGATGACATCTTGGTTTATTCCAAGACTCAGGAGGAGCATGAGGAGCATCTGAGAGAGGTGTTGGAGACCCTGAGGAGGGAGATCTTGTATGCCAAGTTCTCCAAGTGCGAGTTTTGGTTGCGCGAGGCGCAATTTCTCGGACACCTTGTCAACCAGAACGGGATTCTGGTCGATCCGTCCAAGGTCGAGGTCGTGATAAGATGGGAGGTTCCGAAGTCTCCATCTGAGATTCGGAGTTTCCTAGGATTAGCAGGCTACTATCGGAGATTTATTCAGGATTTCTCCAAGATAGTCGTACCCCTGACGCGGCTGACGAAGAAAGTCGTGGTCTTTCGGTGGGGACCCGAGCAGCAGGCTGCATTTGAGACACTGAGATAGAGACTATGCGAGGCGCCGATCTTAGCCCTGCCAGAGGGCGTAGAGGATTTTGTGGTTTATTGTGATGCGTCCATTTCAGGGTTGGGCGCGGTACTGATGCAAAGGGGGCATGTCATTGCCTACGCTTCGAGGCAGCTCAAGCCTCACGAGGCGAACTACCCGACTCATGATTTGGAGATGGGGGCGGTGGTTTTTGCCCTCAAGATTTGGCGGCATTACCTCTACGGGGTTCGATGTACCATCTACATGGACCACAAGAGTTTGAGGTACCTCATGGATCAGCCGAATTTGAACATGAGGCAGCGTCGGTGGTTGGACGTGGTGAAGGATTATGATTGTGAGATCCTTTACCACCCGGGGAAGGCCAACGTGGTGGCCGATGCGCTTAGCCGCAAGGCGGCGCCGATCAGGGATACGTGCATGAGGATGACCGTAGTGACTCCCCTGTTGGAACAGATTCGGGAGGCTCAACAGGAGGCTATCAAGGAGGAACATCGGAAGAGCGAGCGTGTGGTGGGTCAGGTTTCCTCCTTCGATTATGATAGTCGAGGACTATTGACACTACACCGTAGGGTATGGGTGCCGTATCACGGAGGCGTGCGCCAGATTTTGATGGAGGAGGCGCACAATTCCCGATTCTCTATTCATCTCGGGGCGACGAAGATGTATAGGGATCTTCGTCTAGATTATTGGTGGCCCTGCATGAAGCGAGATGTGGCATGGTACGTTGAGCGGTGCTTGACCTGCAGGAAGGTCAAGGCCGAACATCAGAGACCGCATGGCAAGATGCAGCCGTTGGATATTCCACTGTGTAAATGGGAAGATATCACGATGGATTTTATCACGAAGCTTCCCAGGACCGCGCGTGGAGTGGATTCGATCTGGGTCATCGTGGATCGATTGACCAAGAGTGCTCACTTTATCCCGATTCAGGAGAGCATATCGGCCGAGAAATTGGCCGACATCTATATTAGGGAGATCGTGGCGCGCCACGGGGTGCCAATATCGGTTATCTCGGATAGGGATGTGCGTTTTACTTCTAGATTTTGGAAGAGATTTCATGACGAGTTGGGCACTCGTTTGCATTTTAGCACCGCCTTTCACCCGCAGACGGATGGTCGGAGCGAGCGGACCATCCAGACCTTAGAGGATATGTTGCGGGCGTGCGTGTTAGACTTCGGTAGTAGCTGGGATACCTATCTCCCCTTGGCCGAGTTCTCCTACAACAACAACCACCACGCGAGTATCGACCGCCCTCCTTTCGAGATGTTGTACGGGCGGATTTGCAGGACCCCGATATGCTGGGGAGAGGTTGGCTAGAGAGTCATGGGGAGCAACGAAGTGGTGCTCAAGACGACCGAGAGGATCCAACAGGTTCGGAGCAGGCTTCAGACTGCTCAGAGTCGACAGAAGAGTTACGCCGACAAGCGTCGATCCGATTTGGAGTTCCAAGTCGGGGATATGGTTCTCCTGAAGGTGTCGCCTTGGAAAGACGTCATTCGATTCAGGAAGCGGGGCAAGTTGGGCCCGAGATTCATCGGACCGTTCAGGGTTGTAGCCCGGGTGGGCAAGGTGGCGTATAGGTTGGATCTGCCAGCCGAGCTCAGCCATATCCACAACACTTTCCATGTTTCTCAGCTGCGGAAGTGCCTAGTGGACGATTCAGCGGTAGTGCCGTTAGAGGATATACAGGTTGATGACAGCCTGAATTACATTGAGCGCCCAGTCGCAATCCTCGACAGGAAGTCGAAGGATTTGAGGAACAAGAAGGTGGAGCTAGTGAAGGTACAATGGTAGCACCGCAAGGGTTCGGAATGGACTTGGGAGCCGGTGGACGAGATGATGGAGCATTACCCCGAGCTGTTTCAGGATCGAGCAGCAAACTTCGAGGACGAAGTCTAAAATAAGTGGGGGAGATTTGTAGCACCTGGTTCCTGGTACGTAAATCTTATTTGAGTATTCTCTTTTTTTTAGCCTTGGACTCGACGAGTCATAGGTCCGACTCGCCGAGTAGATACGGGACCCGGGACATGTTTAAGTTAGCGACTCGGCGAGTCCATATCCTGTACTCGGCGAGTCACCGCTGTTGGATGAAACCCTAAGTTTTAGGGGTTTGCACCCTATTTAAACCTCATGTCCGCCCCAAGCCAGCCCCCATTCACCTCAGAGCTCCCAACCCTCGTTCCAAAGCTTGTTTCCTTGAGAGTTTGAAGCATTTTGTGTGTTCTTGAAGGATTTGAGAAGGAAGTGGAGTAGATCAATAGGAAGGGAAGGAAGCCAAGCATCTTAGCATTCTCTCAGTGATTTCCTTGAGGTATAAACCATTTTCCCTCTGTTTTTATGCTTATTGCTCCATTAAGTCTTTCTTGAGCCCTTCCCCAAACTTGTATGTGCAATATAAGTCGTAATAAGTTGATTGGCCTTTAGATCTAGGCAAGATTGAGCTCCAGGAGCTCAGATCCGTTACCTTTATGGACCCATGTTGCTTGTTCACCCTAGATCTACCCTTTTGAGGCATTTTGAGCCCTAAATCCCTCATTGGTGAGTATCTACACGTAAAGTTGGAAACTTTACGTGTCATTCATGCTCTAGGAACCCAGATATGTGAATGGATTGGACTGGAATCGAGAAAAATCGTGTATATAGTGATTGCATGGCGACGACTCGGCGAGTTTGCTCGCGAGTCTCCGAGTTGTCCCTTTTTCGTTGTGTCGAGTGTGTGTAGTGAGTTGGAAGCCAAACTCATCCATGGAGGAACTCGGCGAGTCCATGCCCTGACTCGGCGAGTTCAAGGCAATCTCCTTAGATCAAGAACAGACTCGGCGAGTTGTTCATACAACTCAGCGAGTCGCAGCATAAGTGTTCATCGGATGAAGATGAACTCGGCGAGTTGTTCATACAACACGGCGAGTAGGATGAAGGACTTGAACCTCAGTTTAGAAAAAGAACTCGTCGGGTCAACGCCTAACCCGACGAGTAAGGACGGGATACAGGACATTCGATTGGATAGGGACTTGGCGAGTTGGAGAGCCAACTCGGCGAGTCGGGTCAACTGAAAGTTGACTCTGGCTTTGACTTATGACATGATCAGGGGTAAAATGGTCATTTTACCCAATGGACAGTTAGCAGTGATTGATTGAGCTTGTTGTGGGAATTGCAACCGGAGGATTTCCGGAGCAGCAGTAGGCAGTCAGTTCTCGACCAGATCACCAGCTACTTCGAGGTGAGTTACCTTCCAGTAGCGGTGGTTCTACGGCCACAATGCCGGCCCACCAGTAGGAATTGTATGTGGATGATTGTCTCCGTGATAATCATCTAGGGTTACTACTACCTGTTCCATGCTTAAGTGTTAGTATGATGTGATGCTATGTGTTAGTGGTAGTAGGGGAGATAGTCCCCAAGATATCCGGTCGATAGGGCCGAAGGGGTAGTTATACCCAGCCATGCCATATAGATTCTTATACTGTGGTACGTATTATGTGGTAGTAGTAGAGGGGAGAAGTAGTCTCCGGTACCCGGTCGAGAGGACCGAAGGGGAGGCCAGCACCCAGATATGCTAAGCAGTATCCGGTCGAGAGGACCGAAGGGGAGGCCAGCACCTAGGTATGCTAGGTAATATTCGGTCGAGAGGACCGAAGGGGTAGGTCGGGCACCCAGATATGCCTGACAATAGATGTATGTTATGTGATTATTATGGTATGTGGTATAGTGGGGGAACTCACTAAGCTTTGTGCTTACGTTTCTCAGTTGTTGTTTCAGGTACCTCTTCAGCCAAGGGGAAGGAGCAGGCGCGGTAGCGGCTCATCACACACACTCCTTGATTCCGCATTTATGAGTTTACCCTGGGATTGAAACTCTGATATTTTGATTGGTTGTATGATTTGGCTTTTAGTCATGGCTTACGTTGTGATGTGGTTTGATCAAACAATGTTTTTAATTATTAATGTTTTCTAAAGTAATGTTTTAAAAACGAAATTTTTGGATGTGAAAATTGGGTCGTTATAGCTTCCTTGCAAGATCCAACAATAAATCACATTCTTTTCCTCTTGTCGTCTTCGTCAAGTTATCAAATGCTCCCAAAAGACCATAAATCTCCAATAGAATGGGCTAGGGTTTCTCTAAGGTATAAGGGGGGGGGGGGTAGAGGCTGGAAATGAACCCTAGAAATGGCTTAGAGAGACTTAAATACAAATGATGTTGGATTAGGTGTCTAAGTTGATAACTATTTATGGGGTGTACTTGACCCGGTTGGCATGGTCCATTTGGGTTGCATGACATTGCAACACTTGGATATACTAAATGAGAGAAAGGACACTTAAGGATTATTAATATATTATAAGTTCTAATATATTAATAATATTATTTAATTAGTATCGATCAAAGATTTGATTTGAAATTAATTAAGTGATCAAAAAGAGACTAATTAAATATATGCGGTTTATTGTGTAAATAATCTATTCTTATATAGTGGGCTAATGATCCATGGTTTGTATGGATTGGGCTAAAACCCATAAGGTGCTCCATGGATAATCCATGGAGGTTACAAACCCATGGATCATGGAATATGAAAATCCACGACAATTAGGGTTTACATGGTGTAACCCTACTTGGGCGACAACTATACAAAGACCCATAGTCTAGCAAAATTGGCACTACTTGTAAAAGATAGAGGGCTAGCTGATTTTGAGGTTAAGTGAACTTCTCTCAAGTCTATTCCAGGAGTTGTAGTGTTGTGTGAGACATTTGAGGCATCACACTTGAGGTGCTAGGCTCACAAGGTTCTTAAGGAATCCAAACTACAAAAGGTATGTTCTTCTTCTAGCATTTATGTTTAAAAGTTCCCTATGGTATGCTAGATAGGTTAAGAACCTTAGAAAATCAATTTTGCATGTATCATAGTAAAACATAGATCCACGACTTCTAGGGTTGCATGTACACATTAGGAGTGTTAAAATGCTCAAAATCCAATAGTGGTATCAGAGCCTAGGCTTGTTTTCTTGATATTTGATGCAAACTTGCTGAAAAACTCGAAAAATTGGTTGTCTAGACAGTGGGGGGACTCGACGAGTCCATGCCTATATTCAACCAACTCGACGAGTCAGTTCATGCACTCGGCGAGTTGGCTTGTCAAAGTGTAGTTTTTCGACTTTGGCTGCTGGAAATGGACTAGAAACATTACCCGAAACTGCTTCGGTCTTATAAAACTTGTTTTAGATGGTGTAATGGTTATGCTAATCCATTTTCAATAGCTATTATCAAAATTTCAAGTTTTATATGGTTAATTTTATGATTCTTGAAATTGTTGATATGCATGTTCATGAACTTATGAGTTTAGAAGATCATAAGAATTATTTGTAACTTGACTGTTAGTTTAATTCTTGATCATTATGTGTTTTAATGGAATCCATAATTTGCCCTCAAGTTATGGATTACCAAAAGTCACACTTTGAAAGCCCATTAAAGAAACACATAGGTTACATAAAATGAAAAGTCACTCATTTTAATAAACCATTTAACTCATAAGTTATGAAAAATGAAAAGTTTTGAAAGTTACAAAACTTGCCCTCAAGTTTTGGAACATGTAAAGTCTTTTTAAAAACTTTAGTTCCAACCCCTAGAATTTTAAAAGTTAAAATTCAACACTTATACTTTATAATATTATAAGTTAATAATAATTATATATGTATAAGAACAAGTCGTTTTACCGTTAGTAGGACTCATTCACGAAGTCGGTCTATAAGGGGGGTATAAGGTTACTGCCTATAAAATGACAGCTTAATGGGTGTCCACTCTCACTCACCGCTTCCTTTATCGGTGGATGGTCGTTAGCCGAACGGGTAAGACAAGGACTTTAAATCTTCATTAAAAGTATGATGAATATAAAGTAACTAAATGTTTTTATAAATTCTCAATCTTAGTTACTTTAGGAAAATGTGAATAAGGTGCTAACCCATTAAATTACACTTTGCAATTTGCTTAAGTCGGTTAGCGGAGCGTGTGTGGTTAACCGACACACTAGTTGGACTTAACAAGGTAGGCAAAGGGTAACTGGATGTTTATCATAGTATCGATGGAGCGCGTGTGGTTAACCGGCACATCGATTGAGGGGTAAACATTAAGTGTACCAAGTAATTTGCATGGTTACTTCACACCTTGTTTTGTGATCCTCAACATCCCAATCACAAAAACTGAAGGGCACACTCGAGATTGAAACATGTCATTGAAAAGTTCAATGAATCTCAAAGAATCTAGGAGTTTCAAAACCAATTAAAACCTAATAATTTATTTCATTTTTCATGGTGGAAATTGGTGAATCGTCATTCACCTACCTTTAAGTATTTTATAGCTTGGATTATGACATCCCTTTTCTGAGTTATAAAATATTGTGTTGGGTCCTAGCCTTAATATTTAATATTGGGTGTTATATTAAGGACTTTAAATCAACTAACTTGAATATCTCCCATTGTAGATGTCTGGTTTAGACAACTATGATCTTCCCAAATCTCATGGAAATCATACTTCTCTACCTCCACCTCCTCCATTTATTCTCCTTAACCCACAAGCTCGAAGACTTGAAAAATTCAAGGTCACTCAAGCCCTACTAGCAAAGATGGAAGACCTCTGTGCACTCATGTCTTAAGAATGAAGTCACACATTGATAGGCTGAGAATGTTGGCACTACTAGAATACATGCCTTTAATGACACGCAATTTACGACACACACCAATTTATGTTACGCAAAAGATAGTGTCCTTAAAATAGTGTCATCTCTCCAAAAATTTTAATGATTGACGTCACACATTATTGCGTGCCCTTAAATCAGTGTCTCAAGAAAAAAAAAATTAAAAACATGGAGGGCGCTTTATCTTAAACGCGCGTCATCTGTACCTTTAGCTTTATAATTTTAATGAAACACGCATTTAGTAGACAAGGGGGAATCGAAATCCCCAAAATTTTGAAAACCCGCCTCGTTCTTTCTACCTTCTTTCTATATTTCATCTTCGCAATCGACTCTCCTTCTTCGATACTCTCTTCCTTCTCCGATACTCTCTCCTCTAGATCTCCCTTCATTATCTACCTCCTGTCTCTCTGTAAACCCTAAGCCATCACCACCTTCATTTTCTCTAGCATGTTCTAGGGTTTTATTTTCTTCCAAGCTTCCGTTTCTCTCGTTTTCTATCAACACAGTACGTACGTGGTTTCTCTTGTTTTCTCTCAACTATCTTCTCTAGACCTCCTTTCATTTTCTACCTTCTTCAAAGTCAATTGTTTTTACGGTTTTCTGGATCATAATTGGGTTATGTCCAAGTCGAGGGTTTCACCAAGCACCTGCAATTACCACCCTAGTGACTTGTGAGGCGTTGAAGACGAGGAAAAACAAAAGTAAGCAAGGAATGAACAACTGGAAAGATCATGAGTTTTCTGATTATACAAGGAGGTTACTTGAGACTGTTTCTAGGCTAGTTAGGATTATATATGAAGTTAGGTCAGGCAATGGGGACTTGAAGAATGTGGAAGCGACATTAAAGGATGTGAAATCGAAGAAAAAAGAATTGCAAGATGAGATTATAACTTGAATTTATGTAGAGTTAAGTGTTTTGAGGGGAAAAATGGAATTGGATAGAAAGTCAAGGGACATTATTGATTCCATGATGAAGTCCAAGAGAGAGAAAGATAGGTTCTGGAAAGAGGTGGGAAAAGACGACCAAGGAGCTGGTGTTGACGGAGTTGGATGAGACTATTAGCTACAAATAGAAGGAGTTTATGGAGACTTCAGAGGAAATAGATGAGATTGAGGATCAAATGTTGAGGAGATAGGCCATGACCTTGAGCATTGGTGTTAGGGAACTTTGTTTTATAGAGAGGGAAAGCATCACCCTAGTTGAGAATTTTATTCGGCAAATGAAGTAGAAAGACACTGACAGGTAAATATTTTATAATGTTTTTATGTATGTATGTATATCAGTATATGTACTATGTAAATATGTATGTTTTTGGTGCTTACGATTATTGATTATGTGCTTGCAGGGTGCCTAAAAGCTCTAATACCAACGTTTCTAGACCTGAAATCAAGAAAGAGCTGCAAACTGCCCGACCCATAATATGTAATATGTATGTTATTTTCTGTTTCTGTAAATTGTTTTATATATACTAGTTTATAATAAAAAATGTTGTTATGTGGTTAAATTATAGGGAGTTTTGATTGTAGGTGAGAGGGGAACAGGTAAGACTGCATTGGCTTTGGCTATAGCTGCAGAGGCTATGGTTCCAGTTGTTGAAGTGAAGGCCTAATAATTGGAGGCTGGTTTATGGGTCGCGCAGAGTGCATCCAATGTTATAGAACTCTTCCAAACTGCCCAAGATTTGGTAATACTTTTTGTGTTCATTGTTTCTTTTATGCCTTTTATGAATATTTAGACCAATATGAATATATTTGTAGGCACATGTGATCATATTTGTGGAGGATTTTGACCGGTTTACTGGTGTGCATAGCAAGTTTATACATACTATGAAACAGGATCATGAGGCTTTTATCAATCAGCTACTTGTGGAACTTGATGGGTAACTCTCTAACTTCTTGTGGAACTTAAATAATTTCTTATTCTATTCAAGAATTCCCCTTCTGATCATGTAGGTTTGAGAAACAAGATGGGGTTGTTTTAATGGCTACAACACGAAACTTGAAATAAATTGATGAAGCTTTACAATGTCCTGGTCGAATGGACAAAATATTCAATCTTCAAAGACCAACACAAACTGAAAGGGAAAAAATACTTCAAATAGTTACAAAAGAAACCATGGACCCTGAACTCATTGCCTTTGTTGATTGGCAGAAGGTATAATAAACTCATGTTTAATGACATCATTCTTTTTTCTTCTAATACCTCACTACCTTTTGTGTTCAGGTGGCTGAAAAAATGGCTTTCTTATGTCCTGTTGAAGTAAAACTTGTTCCCATGTCCTTGGAAGACGCTGCCTTTAGGACTAAAGTCCTTGACATATATGAACTCATGAGTTATACTAGCTTGATTGCAGTAAGAAAATAGTCCAAATTTAATCATTTTATGTGTATAATTTTTCTCTTTGTGTTGACTATTTCACAGACTTTTAGTGGTAGTATTCCCACATGGTTAATGAAGACAAAACTCGCAAAGACAATGGGCAAAATGGTGGTTAATCGTCTCGGGTTAACATTAACCAAGGAGGATTTGCATAAGGTGGTTGACTTAATGGAGCCATATGGTCAGATAAACAATGGGATTGAGTATATAACCCCTTCCATTGATGTAAGTATATTGCTATTTGCTAGTTATATTAGTCAGTTTGAATGTTATTTATATGGATTTTTCTGTTTTAGTGGACAAGATAAAAAAAGTTTCCTCATGTTATTTGGGTTGCGGGCCGTGGACTTATAACTGATCTTTTACCAAAATATGATGTGGTTGATAACTTATGGTTAGAGCCTTTGTCTTGGGAGGTATGCATTTTATTTATTTTTAATTCTTGTACGCATTTACTTTTTTGTATTTGTTTGTTAGTAAAGAGTAAAGAGTAAAGAGTTGTGGTCTTGATTTAGGGAATTGGGTGCACGAAGATTACAAAGGCTAAAACGGAAGGTTCCAGGTTTGGGTGTGGCTCAAGCCCTGATGACAGTACGACATTCTATTCTACTAAAAACTGATAGCTACAAGAATGGTGATTTAGTATGGGTGTGGCCTAGGCCCTGATGACAGTCCAACAATTTATCACCACTGGAATGCAGTGACTGGTTTAATCATGGGGTACAATCATTTAACAGGTTTAAGTATGGGAATGCATAACAATGGAAGCCAGTTGGAGGGTAGAGAAGGAAACAACCATGTTGGCGCTTCTAGGGGTGTCCAAAATGGGGATGCAGAAGTTGTCTCTTCACAGGTAAATGTCGGTATCTTTTATTTATCTATATGTATATAGAAATTCATTTGCTTAAGATAATCTATTGTATTTCAGAATAGAAATCTACATGTTGTTCAAGTTTCTCCTTAGTCAATGCATGGAATGCCAACTTTCTTTTCACCTGGACAACTGGCAGTGGCACCTCTGCATCCATATATTCTACACCATCAAGGGTTACCTCAAAATGTGAATTCACATCTTGTTCAGTCTCATGTTGGCCTATTTCATTCTTTGCCCACTTGGCAGAATCAATAGGTGAAGGTACATCTAGTGTGCTATAAGTCTTTTTTTTTAATTTCTTTTATTTGTGTTTGAAACGTGGAAGTAGGGTTGGGTTTGCGATCCATAATCGTTTAGTATACACCTTCGAAGCAATTTGGTTTGATTCAAGTTAGCTTTTACAAATATGTTGATGAGGTAAGTTTTAATTTTTAAACCCCTCTATTAACCATCACCATAATTGTTGTAATATGCTTATCATGTGATTTTGGATTTTGGTTTATCTTTTAGGCAGCATTTGAGCGGATAAATGCTAGTGTGGAGCCATATCTTGATCAATATAAACTAATGATGTTGTCTTATTTTTCATTTTCCATGTTTACCCTTAGCACAATGGCCCCACAATTTACAGGTTAGGCTAATTGATTGTTTTAACTTTTACATTTATCGTTTCATTTGTTTTCATGTTTCTTAATTCTTTGATTATGTTCTCTACTTGCTAAAGATGATTCCATATTTTATTGAATCTTGGTTGTTATTTGTTTATTTGTTTAGGAGTTTCTATCATTGGAGATGGACGTGAAGGAATAACAATGAAGACAGAAATGAATTGGGGTGGAATCGTTAGTATATTACTTGATATGAAGACTAGACTAGGAGGTGAAGGAATAACAAGTAATTCAATTTGCTTTGATGTCGAGTGCTATTATTGGAATAATTGGATTTAACTTTATTTACTATTAACAAACCATATCATTTAACTTTATTCACATCTTGTTCAATCTCACATGTGATTTATAGCCCTAATTATGATTTGAATCAAGTGATGATGTTATCTGTTTAGCTGTTATAAATGGGAAAAATGTTGTTGTCAAGAGTGATACTCAGAGAAGCTGTCTCGTGTGGTGAAATATTGCTTATGTGGTGGCACTACTGGTGCTTTTAGGAAGTCAACTGATGATCAATGGATCCATTCCTTCCGTGATAAGGTAATATTCTTTGATTATGATTCTTACTTGTGTTCCTCTTCTATTATGGTGATTAATATATAGATTTTTTTTTCTGATTTTGTGGTGTAATGGGTTCTGGAATGAACATTCAGAAGGGGGCAACCGAAACCCATTCAGGACATGATATGTATAGTGTGTAAGAAATGTCTAGGGTTCTAGAAGGAGTTGAAGTTCTTGGAGGGGTTGTTCTATTAGATGGGGTAAAAGGTCTTCCAATTTTAGTAGGGGTAAAATGTCTTATATAAGAAGAAACAGAAGCATATATTGTGTTTAAAATATTGGTGTTTCTGCTAGAATAGTTTGTATATTGTGCGGTGGAGATGGAGGATCGAGTCACTGAACTGCTTCTTGCAGGTCTTGAAGGATGATTGGTCTCAGATTGAGATACAGATAGCTGTAATTCAGGGACATTGATGAAGATGATGATGGTGAATGATTATCCTAGAATGTTAATTGTAACAGATCATGGTAGTAGAATTTGAAAAGAAAACTAACCCTTGAAGTTTTTTTTGGAAAGAAACTAACCCTTGAAATTTTGTTTATGGAACTTGATCTTACTGAAGACTTGCTTCTTGCAGTGATACGTGCAGGTTGTTGAGACTCTTTTTCCATCCAAAGAAGGAAAGAGAGGAGTTCCTGGGGGAGTTAAAAGCCTGTTGACACAAAAGGTAATGCTTCATATTTGTAATTCGAATCTTATGGTTTCAGAAATTAAGGAGGAACAAATATAGAAGCAATTTTATTATGTTCTTAAGTGTAAGTGTAAGTGATGATATAAGGTAATCAATGAGAATTCATCGAAAATCAATCGACAAACACACTAATTGGAAATGGGGAGTTAAGTAGTATACTAGTGTATAGAACAGGAGGGTATCTATTAGTACACAGTTGGAATTGTTATGTAAAACAAATAATCGTAGTGATTAAATAAGTGGGAACAATCGAACTGTCAGCATAAATCCAAATAAGAGGCATATTATAACAATGTTCAAAATCCTGGAAAATGATGTGGTTTATGTTGGTTAGTTTTTTTATGCTTTTGTGGCTTGCACTGTGACAGTCAACTCAATGCAATTAACAGAAAGCAGACTGGAAGGTAAAAATCTATTTATGCCTATCAATGAATTAAAAGTAGTGTGAGGAGGTTTCTATTGTATTTCTTATAATCCACTTGACATGACCTAGTTCATTTAATTTTGTAGCTTAGCAGTTCGTGATCTGTCCAATTTAGTCGCACCAGATGATCTTGTGACTTCAGAACATCTGGTCACTCTCATTGTTGTTGTCCCCAAGTTTTCACAGAAGGATTGGTTGTCAAGTTATGAGACACTGACCACTTATGTGGTAATGGAGCCATGTTATTTTGATTTTTATTGTTGTTGCATACAATTTTCATAATTTAGTTAGATAATATTAATCCGGAAATTCTACCCTTTGATTGAACTAATTGTTTTAGGTCCCCTAGATCCTCCAAGAACCTACAAGAGGACAATGAGTATGCCATCTATACTGTGACATTATTTGTGTGTTATGCTGACAATTTTAGAACCAAGGCACGCGAAAGAGGGTTTCAAGTGAGTTTTTCATCAATTAAGTAGCTTGTTTGTTACTGTGATTGAAGTTGAACAACCAATCTACTTATACAAAACCTAGGGGCTAGGGTTATTAAAACATGTAACCGAAAACCTTTTCCTTTGTCTTAATTTGTGGTAACATGTAAGTTTTGTTAAGGTTGACTTAAAATTGTGGTTCAGATTCGTGATTTTGAATATAATTCAGAAACTCGAGAGAGCCGAAAACAGGAGCTTGAAAAACTGATTGAAGACCAGGAATCCCTGAGAAACTCTCTTTTGAATTGGTGTTACACAAGTTATGGGGAGGGACTTGTATCTCTCAAAAGTGAGTAAGCTTCAACAAATATTAATTCCTGTTCTTGTTTTATATTTGGGACAATGTTATTAAATATTATTTGTATCGATCTTTGTATTCCCATGTTCTTAGGTCCAAATCATGGTCAAGGGGGTACTACTGCATGGAAGATGTGTGGACTTAACAAATCGACTTCCTTATGCTTAATATTTGATATTGTGTATAAGGAAAGCTTAGATGTTATTGGTGAAGGGGGTACTACTGCATGGAAAATAGGTATCATGTGGAAACAGAAGCATAACAATAAGAAGTAGAAACAAGAAGGTGTTCCTTAATAGCAATGTAGTATTAGGTGATATAATTATGGAAAACCTCTTAATAACAATGTACAATCGGATCCCCATAATACCAATGTATTATAATTTTTTGACATGATCTTATGGATGAAATTGATTGTTTTTGTATATATTTGTTTCCATATTTTTGTATTATGCGTAAATGAGTATCGTAAAGACGCGTCGTAAATGTATATCGTAAATGGTTGCTGAAGTTTATAACACGCAAATGCGTGTCGGCTTCATTTATGATAGGGGCTTTAATGATACGCAATGCGTGTCCTAAACGTGCGTCGTAAGGTTACGACACGCAAATGCGTGTCGTCTTCGTTTATGACAGGGGCTTCCTTGATACGCATTGCACGTCGTCAATGCGCGTCGTAAATGCGTGTCATAAATGCGCGTCGTCTATTGACGACGTGCAAAAGCATGTCGTCTCTCGTTATGACAGGGTCATCCTTGACACACATTTGCGCGTCGTCAGAGCGTTTTACGACACACATTGCGCGTCGTAAAAGGTTGTTTTTCTAGTAGTGTGGGTGTCGTTGTCCCAAGGAAGTTGGCTATTGATTGGGTTCTACAGTCACTTCGTGCGTGTAACGCCGCGTTTCCACGCGAGGCATTATTGTTGATGTAATAGTCTAGGTTAACCTTTCTAATTCTTTTGAAGTACTAATGATGAAATATTTGAGTATTATGTGAATTGTGTGTATTTGTATGCTTATTACTTAATTATAAAGATATAATTAATAAAGGATAAAAATAAGCGTCAAAATTAAAGTGTGAGATAAGCCCGATATCTTTACATAAAGTTCTAGTGGTCGAAACAAGGATTCTGGAGATATAAGGAATGCCGAAATCCGAGTTATAACGAAGAAGTTATGACCTGTCGAAGTTTCGCGACAGAACCGGCACGACGCCAAATGACGTAAAATACGAATTTAAGACAGAGTGATATCTAGCCTTAGTGATCTAAACGAAAGTCGTAGGGTTCGTTAAACTGAGATCGTGCATAAAAAGAACGCCCAAATCTGAATTCGTATGAGGAAGTTATGATTTTCCGAAGTTTCGACTTAGCAATATGCAGCCTAAATACTCAAATATGAGATCGAGTGATTCTTAACCAAAACAATCTAAACGATGGTCAAAGATCTCGTCAATAGTAGTCCAACGATAAAAAGACAGACGAAAACGGAGTTCAGATGAAGGAGTTATGAATTTCGAACGGAATTTTCCTCTCCCGACCTACTGAAAATAATATATAAGTAATATATTTTTAATATATTAAATATAAAGTCAAAATTAGCCAAGGGAGTCTAAACAAGAGTTGTAGAGCATAATCTCACCTTCGCGTCGATATAAAGAACGTCGAAAACGGAGTTCGTATGCGAAAGTTATGAATTTCTGAAGTTCGAGGCGCGAACCCCAAAGTTGTATCAGAGACCACGACGTGGCAGGTCTTCTGACACCTCCGGTAGTCCCCCGGACGCAACTTGCGATGATGCATGCGGTGAAGATCAAGCCCACGACGTGGAAAAAGGTGCCACAACGTGGCAAGGGCAGATTTTGCCCTATAAATAGATTTGAAGGGCCAACCGTTTAGGGTTGCTATTTTCTCTCCTCTCTCTCCCATTTTACCTCGATTACGTGCAATAAATATCCTGAAGCCCCGATATCATCCCGAGACCCGAAGCGAGTCCCGAAGCCCGAAGATCCCGAGAAGAAAAGAGTTTCCGAGCCGAAGCTCTGCCCACGAGGAGTCCGGTTTTGGTGAAGATCTTCCAGATCTACCGAAGAATACTATTTCTACAAGCCGTAGTGTTGTCTGATCATCTTCTGATCAAGTGAGTGTAGTTACCTTCTTCTAACGCATAATTATGAAGTATTTTATACGAAATACGTGTTATGTGTATATTTTGTTGTTATATGTGTGAATGTATATTCACTTTCTTCTATCTCATAGATCTGATTTATTCTTTATGAAATACGTGTTATGTGTGTGTGCCTCATCTGTTCTGTGGAATATGTATTGATTGAACATGTTGTACTGGTTTTAAACTATGTATAAAATATATTTTTTTATCTACTAATATGTTGGGTAGAACATGGGTAGATAGTGTTGGATTAATGTCTAAGTCCATAACTATATTTGGTAAGAGTTGACCCGACCCGGCATGGTCCATTTGGGTTGCATACCATCATGCACTTGGATGAGAGAAATAAGACACTTATGGTTATTAATATATTATAAGTTCTAGTATATTAATAATAAGAATAATAAGATTATTTAATTAGTATTGATCAAGAATTAATCTAGGATTAATTAAGTGATCAAAAGAAGACTAATTAAATATATGGGTTGATTGTGTAAATCATCCATACTTGTATAGTGGGCTAATGCTCCATGGATAATCAAGTTGGGCTAAAACCCATAGGATGGTCCATGGATGCTCCATGGTGTATTTGTACCCATGGATCATGGAAATGAAAGGCCATGTCAATTAGGGTTTACATGGTGTAACCCTAACTATATAAGCATCTTATTCTTGACCAAAATCGGAAACTAGAATCACACTAGTGTGTGTGAAGAAAGGGCTAGCCGATTTTGATGAGTGTAGAATTCTCTCAAGTCATTCCAAGTGTTTTGATGATTGTGATTCCATTTGAGGTGTCACACTTGGGGCACTAGACACTCAAGCTTCATGAAGACTTTCTACATCAAAGAGGTATGTATTCTATCTTGTTACATTCATTGTTTTGTATGCTAGATTAGGATAATTCCTTGGAAGTTCTTATTTGCATGTATAATAGAGAAAACATAGATCCAAGGTATTTAGGGTTGCATGTACACTTAGGAAGTGTTAGAATGCTCAAAACCCAACAGTGGTATCAGAGCATAGGCTTGTTTTCTTGTTATACCTGCAATAGAAGCTGAAAAAACGAATCTGGTGCTGTCTGGCCATCAAAATCGGCGAGTCCATCAGGAGACTCGGCGAGTCCATGCCTAAAAAGTGATGAATTCGATCCAACTCGCCGAGTTTGTTCATGCACTCGACGAGTTGGACCCCCAGACAGCATATTTTCGAGTTTTTTGGCTAGAAATGGACTAGGAACATTACCCTAAGTTGTTTTTGAACTTATAAACTTGTTTTTGATGTGGTAATGTTCATGCTAATCCATTTTCAAAGATAATTGTCAATAGATTCATGTTTTGTATTAGTTTAAGGTTTAGACTAATTACATGAAAAAGTTTGATTTGAATTATCTTGTTCTTATGAGTTGCTTAGATTAATAGAAATGTTGAGTGAAATAGTTGTTTTCAATCCATTTTAATCTAAGAGTTGAGTATAAAATGTGTTTGTGTAACTTGTCCTCAAGTTACATGAAGAGTCACATTAAAGACTCATAAAATTCATAAGAGTTGGCAATGGTTACAAAATGAAGAGTCTTGTGTCATTGAATGTTTTTTTTTATGACTCCATAACTTGTCCTCAAGTTATGGAAGTTCAAGAGTCACTTCATTAAAAGGAAAATATGTAACCATAATTAAATCCATAAGTTATAAAATAAAGAAAAAGTTAGTTCTTTTAATAGTTTAAAGTCTTCCATAACTTGTCCTCAAGTTATGGAACTTGAAGAGTTTTTGGATTAAAACTACTTTAAACACATAAGTTATGGAATTAATTAGTTTTGAATAGTTTCAAAACTTGCCCTCAAGTTTTGGAATTTGAAAAGTTTTCAAGTATGAATACTTTAATTCCAAGTTAGCCCTTAGAATTTTAAAAGTTAAAATTCAACCCTTATACTTTATAATATTATAAGTTAATAATATATATATGTATAAGAGTAAAGTCAGTCTTACCGCTAGTACGCCTCATTCACGAAGCCGGTCTATAAGGTGGGTATAAGGTTGTTGCCTATAAAATGGCAACTTAATGGGTGTCCACTCTCACCCACCGCTTGCTTGACCGGTGGAGGGTCGTTAGCCGAACGGGTTTGACAGGACTATAATTCTCCCTTCATTAAAAGTATTAATGAAAATACTAAGTAACTAAACTCTTAATAATACCCAATATTAGTTACTTAGGAAAAATGTGAATAAGGTGCTAATCCATGAAATTACACTTTACACTTTGTCAAAGTCGTTAGTGGAGCGTGTGTGGTTAACCGGCACACTAACTTGGACTTAACAAGGTAGGTAAAGGGTGACTTAATATTTATCATAGTATCGATGGAGCGTGTGTGGTTAACCGGCACATCGATTGAGGGGTAATTTATTAAGGGTACCAAGTGATTTGCATGGTTACTTCACACCTTGTTTTGTGATCCTCGGCATCCCAATCACAAAACCTGAAGGGCACACTCGAGATTGAAACATGCCTTTGAAAAGTTCAATGAATCTCAAAGATCTAGGAGTTTCAAAACCAATTAAAACCTAATAATACATTTCGTTTATCTTGGTGGAAATTGGTGAATCGTCATTCACCTACCTTCAAATACTTTATAGCTTGGATTACGGCATACCTCTTCTAAGTTATAAAATAGTTTGTTGGGTCCTAGCCTTAATATTTCATATTGGGTGTCATATTAAGGACTTAAGATCAACTATCTTGAATATCTCCCAAAACATGTCTGGTTTAGACATTTATGATCTTCCCAAATCTCTTGAAACAAGCTTTCCTAATGAAGATGATATCCCATGGAAATCATACTTCATTCACCTCTTCAAATTATTCTCCCTAACCCACAAGTTCTTGAAAAGTTTAAGGTCACTCAAAGCCCTATTGGCAAGGCAAGGTCTAGGTGTGATCACATCTTGGAGATGTAGTCACATGTTGACAAGCCGGGAGAGTTGGGTGTCAAAGTCTTGAGAAAGTTGGTGGTTCAATCACTTTCTAAGTCACATAGTGAGTTCTTTTGGAACACCTATGAAACCGACTATGACAAGACCCTTAATGATCTTATCTATTTGCTAAGATCAACTTCCTAAAACTTTATGGACATTGACAATGATGACATTGGATATCTAGTAAAGCTCTCTCTTCCCGATGGAAAGGGATCGGCCATAGTCAACTCGGTTGACCAAATGGTAAAGAGAAAAGCTAAGTCTGTGATAGTCTCGTGTACCATTATCAAAGGGTCCATATGTTTGTATTGCCAAAGAAAGGGGCATTGGTTGCGAAGCTGCCAAATTTACCTAAGGATGTTAAAGTCAATAAGTTTGACTCTACTTCAGGTAAATTCCACTATCTAACTCTGTTAAGTTTCTATTCTGAGATTCTTGATACATGATGTGACTGGGTCACATGGTGATGTTTTAAGAATGAAAGAAAAGTGAAGAAACTTAAAGAAAGAATATGCTGAATCTGATGGCGTAGATGGATTTCTATCGCATAGTTTGAAGATCGGATTCTTGAGCTACTTCTTAGGAGTTATGAGATATTGCTTAGGAATAGATAACAACAAGTTTTCATGTGCTTATGGATTGTAAGGATAAGTTTTTTTCCGCAAAGTTTTAAAATAAAAGAAAATTTTTGATTTTATTTATTTTAAAATATCCTTACAATGGCATTTGAGGAAAAATTGTTGCTTATATGATTCCATTAAGAGCAAGAGTGGAAATATGAAATTGATTCTTTCATTTGTGGTAATGTCTAGATTTACCAAATAAGGAAAGATTCTCATCACCCAAGTTTCAATTGGACCGGAACTTGGAATCATGCAAGTTGTATAGCATGATGAATGAGAACTTTCAAGTTTTGGAGAAATTAAGACTAATTACTTGTTCACATGGATGTGTGAGTCAAGTAAAGGACTAAAGGATCGAGTACACATTCTTGTGCACTGATTAAGTCCACCATAAAAGTTTGATAAGATTATTCGTCATAGTTTACTAAAGCTCAGTAAATATGATTATACTTACAAGCTTAAGTGTAACTCTGAGACATTGGAAAAAGGTTCCAATGTATGACAGAGCGAATAAGAAGAATCAAATTAGGCAGAAGGATAAAAGTTTCTCAAATCTGAAAAGATGGGAGAGTACTTTAGTATCAGTTTTTGTGATCATCTTAATGATTAAGAAACCATAGCACAATTAGTTCTCTAAGGAAGTCTTAGTGCATTCTTATGACTAAGAAGAGGGATCTTGAATTGTTGAAATGGTTAAATCAAGAAGATGAGTCATACTGCAAGTCTTAGAGTCATACTCCAAGATTGTAATTTGAGTGACATGTCTTAAAGAAGGTTTAAAACGCTTGTCAAATGTAAGAGTAAAAGTTTTCTACTCTTGTACATTTGAAATTGGTAAGTTGTGATGTTTTGGATAAAACAAAGACCAACTAAGGCCAATTGTGTAAAGTGTTTGTCTTGATTAGAATCCGCACTATCTCTTGGATGTTTGACAAGGGAGTCTTATATGTCAAGAGGACAGTGGGAGTCTTAAAGGTCTTGAAAGTCTCAAGAACTAATCAAGAATAAAACCTGAAGTTCTTCTCTAGCACACGACTTGAGGTTTATAACCTATCGTGTTGACATATTCTGTGCCCATTCCAGTAAAGTTGGCTTTGCATATGAGTTCTTAGAGTTCTCAATTTGTTGCACAACAACTTGGAAGCAATGGCAGGCCCTTGAGCTGCCAGGTGGCAAGAAGTTAAGATTGAGTTCAATCCATATGGTTTTGGATTTGTCATTATCTTTGTCTTATGATTATGGTTTTGACAAATTCATATGGGTAGGAACTCATACACCATTAAATCTAAGTGTCATAAGGTTTCTCTCCGATTCATGAAAATGATGGTGAGGAAACTCTTTCACTAAGTAGATTTTAGCTAGATAGCAATTGTGATATTTGCATTCTCAAAGTCGTTAGTGGAGCGCGTGTGGTTAACCGGCACACTAATATGGACTTGTGAGAAGTGGCAAAAAGGTCTAACCATTATGATTACGGCATCCCTCTTCATAATTGTTTAGATACACAAGTGTGCTATCTAAGGGAAGGTGTATGATTTTGATAAAGTCTTATCAAAACAATCTAGTATCAGAAATCTGAACTTTGGTAAGAAAGTCAATAAAGTATTGATTTCTAGAAGTCCAGCTGGTTTCTGAGTACATGTCAAAGCTAGTGGGAGCATAAGTGTTATGCTAATAATCATCATGTTAGTGGGAGCATGATAATTATGATAAGTATTGCAAGTTAGCAATGTTAATTATAGAAAACAAAAGGTTTCAATTGGGAAAAGTTGTTTTGCTATAATTAAGGGAGAGGAAATTATGCTTCATCTCAAATCTATAAGCTTAGATCGTGAGGTTTTAATCATTTAGTCAAGGTTATATATATGAATTTCATGTTGGAATGGCTCAACATAAGGAAATTCTGTATATGGGTCCATTATTTGCGTTCTAAAATTCGATTATGATTACGGCATCCCTTTTCATAATTTGAATTATGAGAACTTGGCAAGTAGAAATGGAAATGTTATAGCAAAAGACTGGTTTAGTCTTTATGTAAGACATCATGAATCGTGTCCCATATGCTTCGGATATAGGATCGATTACATGTGCTATATTCATCCGTTCTAAAATTTTCCAAATGCCCGGGGCATTAAGAAGGGAAAAAGGTTTAGAACTGGATATGACTAAAAGGATTAAACAATTGTCGAGGACAATCTAAGGTTTACCAAAGATTGGTTACTCAAGGACAATTGGAAGTATAGTGATATTTCTGGAAGGACCATATTGACATAATCTGGAAGGAGGGAACTCTTGTTCAGAAGTGATAGTCAAAATGGATTCTGGAAATGTTTCAAAGTTAGAATTTTCAATCTGTGTAAGATTAAGGAAACTTAATGCAAGAAGGATATTTCCAAGGAGTTGATCTCTTTTGGAATACTCTGTAATGATTGTTGCCAAGTCTTTATGACTTTGTGCATAATCATTACGAGAGGATCAATGCATATAAGTTTAGAATCTAACAGATTTCAGTAAATGGCATGAATTTGGAATTCTTGCATTTGCAGTAAGGATTTGGGAGTGTGAAAAGAGAATCATTGAAGTTATGTTCAATTGATCTAGTTCACAAAGTAAAGATCATAGACAAACATAGTATGCATACTTGATGTGTGGCATGACTAGTGTTTAGAAAACATAGTGTACATGCTTGGAGCATGGGACAACTATTGTTTTAAATTCAAGAATAAAGTTGATAGTTGAAACAGTATACAATGAATAATGTGTAATCATATGGCGATAAATAAAAGGTGTTTTATTTATGTTCAAAGAGTTGATACCATATTGGATTCAATTATTATTGTGTTTCACTTTGCATGTTTTGACTTCCCGAATAAACTGGGTTATTCTTCCGGAATGACTAAGTTATTCAAACCATCCATAGTCGGTCATATGTTGGAAGTAGATATGAATTAAGACTGTCATGGGTTGGCTTGTAGAGGTCTAAGGTGTTGGACAAGGCTACAACACTCATGAGTGCTCATAAGTTCTGAGTATTGGATTCAACCCGCGCTCATTGGAATCACTTCATGGATTTTTATCACGAGTGATCATGAGATGATAATATCTTATATTCTTCAAACCTAGAGATATGAGTTGTTACTATGAGTTGATAGTACATTGATTGCACGAAACCGCATTTGGTAACTCGGTGCTATAAAACGTGCCTTTGTGTATGATTCAACAAGTAGTAGAACAAGCCATATGAGTCGAAGTTTATCCATTCCTTTTACCTTCGGGATAAAAGCGATATCTGTGGGCCCCTCGATGATTTGATGATGACAAATGGAAGTGCTCGGCCGGGCCAGGACTGATTTGATTTGTTCAATTAGTCAGTCGTCATAAATCGGAAATCGGGAAACAACAGATGGATAGAGAGAATGATTATAATCCATGTCTCAGTCCATATGATATCTAGAATGGAGGAATATATGATCCCTTATCTAATGGACAAGTCACTGACAAAGGTCAGAGTTCATCTACAAGGTCAGAGTTCGACAGAAGCTTTTTGAGAGCTACGATTGCCGGTTGGTTCCTGAAGTCATACGCAATAATAGTTTTAGACTTATCCAAGTGGGAGACTGTTGGATTAATGTCTAAGTCCATAACTATATTTGGTAAGACTTGACCCGACCCGGCATGGTCCATTTGGGTTGCATACCATCATGCACTTGGATGAGAGAAATAAGACACTTATGGTTATTAATATATTATAAGTTCTAGTATATTAATAATAAGAATAATAAGATTATTTAATTAGTATTGATCAAGAATTAATCTAGGATTAATTAAGTGATCAAAAGAAGACTAATTAAATATATGGGTTGATTGTGTAAATCATCCATACTTGTATAGTGGGCTAATGCTCCATGGATAATCAAGTTGGGCTAAAACCCATAGGATGGTCCATGGATGCTCCATGGTGTATTTGTACCCATGGATCATGGAAATGAAAGGCCATGTCAATTAGGGTTTACATGGTGTAACCCTAACTATATAAGCATCTTATTCTTGACCAAAATCGGAAACTAGAATCACACTAGTGTGTGTGAAGAAAGGGCTAGCCGATTTTGATGAGTGTAGAATTCTCTTAAGTCATTCCAAGTGTTTTGATGATTGTGATTCCATTTGAGGTGTCACACTTGGGGCACTAGACACTCAAGCTTCATGAAGACTTTCTACATCAAAGAGGTATGTATTCTATCTTGTTACATTCATTGTTTTGTATGCTAGATTAGGATAATTCCTTGGAAGTTCTTATTTGCATGTATAATAGAGAAAACATAGATCCAAGGTATTTAGGATTGCATGTACACTTAGGAAGTGTTAGAATGCTCAAAACCCAACAGTGGTATCAGAGCATAGGCTTGTTTTCTTGTTATACCTGCATTAGAAGCTGAAAAAACGAATCTGGTGCTGTCTGGCCATCAAAATCGGCGAGTCCATCAGGAGACTCGGCGAGTCCATGCCTAAAAAGTGATGAATTCGATCCAACTCGCCGAGTTTGTTCATGCACTCGACGAGTTGGACCCCCAGACAGCATATTTTCGAGTTTTTTGGCTAGAAATGGACTAGGAACATTACCCTAAGTTGTTTTTGAACTTATAAACTTGTTTTTGATGTGGTAATGTTCATGCTAATCCATTTTCAAAGATAATTGTCAATAGATTCATGTTTTGTATTAGTTTAAGGTTTAGACTAATTACATGAAAAAGTTTGATTTGAATTATCTTGTTCTTATGAGTTGCTTAGATTAATAGAAATGTTGAGTGAAATAGTTGTTTTCAATCCATTTTAATCTAAGAGTTGAGTATAAAATGTGTTTGTGTAACTTGTCCTCAAGTTACATGAAGAGTCACATTAAAGACTCATAAAATTCATAAGAGTTGGCAATGGTTACAAAATGAAGAGTCTTGTGTCATTGAATGTTTTTTTTATGACTCCATAACTTGTCCTCAAGTTATGGAAGTTCAAGAGTCACTTCATTAAAAGGAAAATATGTAACCATAATTAAATCCATAAGTTATAAAATAAAGAAAAAGTTAGTTCTTTTAATAGTTTAAAGTCTTCCATAACTTGTCCTCAAGTTATGGAACTTGAAGAGTTTTTGGATTAAAACTACTTTAAACACATAAGTTATGGAATTAATTAGTTTTGAATAGTTTCAAAACTTGCCCTCAAGTTTTGGAATTTGAAAAGTTTTCAAGTATGAATACTTTAATTCCAAGTTAGCCCTTAGAATTTTAAAAGTTAAAATTCAACCCTTATACTTTATAATATTATAAGTTAATAATATATATATGTATAAGAGTAAAGTCAGTCTTACCGCTAGTACGCCTCATTCACGAAGCCGGTCTATAAGGTGGGTATAAGGTTGTTGCCTATAAAATGGCAACTTAATGGGTGTCCACTCTCACCCACCGCTTGCTTGACCGGTGGAGGGTCGTTAGCCGAACGGGTTTGACAGGACTATAATTCTCCCTTCATTAAAAGTATTAATGAAAATACTAAGTAACTAAACTCTTAATAATACCCAATCTTAGTTACTTAGGAAAAATGTGAATAAGGTGCTAATCCATGAAATTACACTTTACACTTTGTCAAAGTCGTTAGTGGAGCGTGTGTGGTTAACCGACACACTAACTTGGACTTAACAAGGTAGGTAAAGGGTGACTTAATATTTATCATAGTATCGATGGAGCGTGTGTGGTTAACCGGCACATCGATTGAGGGGTAATTTATTAAGGGTACCAAGTGATTTGCATGGTTACTTCACACCTTGTTTTGTGATCCTCGGCATCCCAGTCACAAAACCTGAAGGGCACACTCGAGATTGAAACATGCCTTTGAAAAGTTCAATGAATCTCAAAGATCTAGGAGTTTCAAAACCAATTAAAACCTAATAATACATTTCGTTTATCTTGGTGGAAATTGGTGAATCGTCATTCACCTACCTTCAAATACTTTATAGCTTGGATTACGGCATACCTCTTCTAAGTTATAAAATAGTTTGTTGGGTCCTAGCCTTAATATTTCATATTGGGTGTCATATTAAGGACTTAAGATCAACTATCTTGAATATCTCCCAAAACATGTCTGGTTTAGACATTTATGATCTTCCCAAATCTCTTGAAACAAGCTTTCCTAATGAAGATGATATCCCATGGAAATCATACTTCATTCACCTCTTCAAATTATTCTCCCTAACCCACAAGTTCTTGAAAAGTTTAAGGTCACTCAAAGCCCTATTGGCAAGGCAAGGTCTAGGTGTGATCACATCTTGGAGATGTAGTCACATGTTGACAAGCCGGGAGAGTTGGGTGTCAAAGTCTTGAGAAAGTTGGTGGTTCAATCACTTTCTAAGTCACATAGTGAGTTCTTTTGGAACACCTATGAAACCGACTATGACAAGACCCTTAATGATCTTATCTATTTGCTAAGATCAACTTCCTAAAACTTTATGGACATTGACAATGATGACATTGGATATCTAGTAAAGCTCTCTCTTCCCGATGGAAAGGGATCGGCCATAGTCAACTCGGTTGACCAAATGGTAAAGAGAAAAGCTAAGTCTGTGATAGTCTCGTGTACCATTATCAAAGGGTCCATATGTTTGTATTGCCAAAGAAAGGGGCATTGGTTGCGAAGCTGCCAAATTTACCTAAGGATGTTAAAGTCAATAAGTTTGACTCTACTTCAGGTAAATTCCACTATCTAACTCTGTTAAGTTTCTATTCTGAGATTCTTGATACATGATGTGACTGGGTCACATGGTGATGTTTTAAGAATGAAAGAAAAGTGAAGAAACTTAAAGAAAGAATATGCTGAATCTGATGGCGTAGATGGATTTCTATCGCATAGTTTGAAGATCGGATTCTTGAGCTACTTCTTAGGAGTTATGAGATATTGCTTAGGAATAGATAACAACAAGTTTTCATGTGCTTATGGATTGTAAGGATAAGTTTTTTTCCGCAAAGTTTTAAAATAAAAGAAAATTTTTGATTTTATTTATTTTAAAATATCCTTACAATGGCATTTGAGGAAAAATTGTTGCTTATATGATTCCATTAAGAGCAAGAGTGGAAATATGAAATTGATTCTTTCATTTGTGGTAATGTCTAGATTTACCAAATAAGGAAAGATTCTCATCACCCAAGTTTCAATTGGACCGGAACTTGGAATCATGCAAGTTGTATAGCATGATGAATGAGAACTTTCAAGTTTTGGAGAAATTAAGACTAATTACTTGTTCACATGGATGTGTGAGTCAAGTAAAGGACTAAAGGATCGAGTACACATTCTTGTGCACTGATTAAGTCCACCATAAAAGTTTGATAAGATTATTCGTCATAGTTTACTAAAGCTCAGTAAATATGATTATACTTACAAGCTTAAGTGTAACTCTGAGACATTGGAAAAAGGTTCCAATGTATGACAGAGCGAATAAGAAGAATCAAATTAGGCAGAAGGATAAAAGTTTCTCAAATCTGAAAAGATGGGAGAGTACTTTAGTATCAGTTTTTGTGATCATCTTAATGATTAAGAAACCATAGCACAATTAGTTCTCTAAGGAAGTCTTAGTGCATTCTTATGACTAAGAAGAGGGATCTTGAATTGTTGAAATGGTTAAATCAAGAAGATGAGTCATACTGCAAGTCTTAGAGTCATACTCCAAGATTGTAATTTGAGTGACATGTCTTAAAGAAGGTTTAAAACGCTTGTCAAATGTAAGAGTAAAAGTTTTCTACTCTTGTACATTTGAAATTGGTAAGTTGTGATGTTTTGGATAAAACAAAGACCAACTAAGGCCAATTGTGTAAAGTGTTTGTCTTGATTAGAATCCGCACTATCTCTTGGATGTTTGACAAGGGAGTCTTATATGTCAAGAGGACAGTGGGAGTCTTAAAGGTCTTGAAAGTCTCAAGAACTAATCAAGAATAAAACCTGAAGTTCTTCTCTAGCACACGACTTGAGGTTTATAACCTATCGTGTTGACATATTCTGTGCCCATTCCAGTAAAGTTGGCTTTGCATATGAGTTCTTAGAGTTCTCAATTTGTTGCACAACAACTTGGAAGCAATGGCAGGCCCTTGAGCTGCCAGGTGGCAAGAAGTTAAGATTGAGTTCAATCCATATGGTTTTGGATTTGTCATTATCTTTGTCTTATGATTATGGTTTTGACAAATTCATATGGGTAGGAACTCATACACCATTAAATCTAAGTGTCATAAGGTTTCTCTCCGATTCATGAAAATGATGGTGAGGAAACTCTTTCACTAAGTAGATTTTAGCTAGATAGCAATTGTGATATTTGCATTCTCAAAGTCGTTAGTGGAGCGCGTGTGGTTAACCGACACACTAATATGGACTTGTGAGAAGTGGCAAAAAGGTCTAACCATTATGATTACGGCATCCCTCTTCATAATTGTTTAGATACACAAGTGTGCTATCTAAGGGAAGGTGTATGATTTTGATAAAGTCTTATCAAAACAATCTAGTATCAGAAATCTGAACTTTGGTAAGAAAGTCAATAAAGTATTGATTTCTAGAAGTCCAGCTGGTTTCTGAGTACATGTCAAAGCTAGTGGGAGCATAAGTGTTATGCTAATAATCATCATGTTAGTGGGAGCATGATAATTATGATAAGTATTGCAAGTTAGCAATGTTAATTATAGAAAACAAAAGGTTTCAATTGGGAAAAGTTGTTTTGCTATAATTAAGGGAGAGGAAATTATGCTTCATCTCAAATCTATAAGCTTAGATCGTGAGGTTTTAATCATTTAGTCAAGGTTATATATATGAATTTCATGTTGGAATGGCTCAACATAAGGAAATTCTGTATATGGGTCCATTATTTGCGTTCTAAAATTCGATTATGATTACGGCATCCCTTTTCATAATTTGAATTATGAGAACTTGGCAAGTAGAAATGGAAATGTTATAGCAAAAGACTGGTTTAGTCTTTATGTAAGACATCATGAATCGTGTCCCATATGCTTCGGATATAGGATCGATTACATGTGCTATATTCATCCGTTCTAAAATTTTCCAAATGCCCGGGGCATTAAGAAGGGAAAAAGGTTTAGAACTGGATATGACTAAAAGGATTAAACAATTGTCGAGGACAATCTAAGGTTTACCAAAGATTGGTTACTCAAGGACAATTGGAAGTATAGTGATATTTCTGGAAGGACCATATTGACATAATCTGGAAGGAGGGAACTCTTGTTCAGAAGTGATAGTCAAAATGGATTCTGGAAATGTTTCAAAGTTAGAATTTTCAATCTGTGTAAGATTAAGGAAACTTAATGCAAGAAGGATATTTCCAAGGAGTTGATCTCTTTTGGAATACTCTGTAATGATTGTTGCCAAGTCTTTATGACTTTGTGCATAATCATTACGAGAGGATCAATGCATATAAGTTTAGAATCTAACAGATTTCAGTAAATGGCATGAATTTGGAATTCTTGCATTTGCAGTAAGGATTTGGGAGTGTGAAAAGAGAATCATTGAAGTTATGTTCAATTGATCTAGTTCACAAAGTAAAGATCATAGACAAACATAGTATGCATACTTGATGTGTGGCATGACTAGTGTTTAGAAAACATAGTGTACATGCTTGGAGCATGGGACAACTATTGTTTTAAATTCAAGAATAAAGTTGATAGTTGAAACAGTATACAATGAATAATGTGTAATCATATGGCGATAAATAAAAGGTGTTTTATTTATGTTCAAAGAGTTGATACCATATTGGATTCAATTATTATTGTGTTTCACTTTGCATGTTTTGACTTCCCGAATAAACTGGGTTATTCTTCCGGAATGACTAAGTTATTCAAACCATCCATAGTCGGTCATATGTTGGAAGTAGATATGAATTAAGACTGTCATGGGTTGGCTTGTAGAGGTCTAAGGTGTTGGACAAGGCTACAACACTCATGAGTGCTCATAAGTTCTGAGTATTGGATTCAACCCGCGCTCATTGGAATCACTTCATGGATTTTTATCACGAGTGATCATGAGATGATAATATCTTATATTCTTCAAACCTAGAGATATGAGTTGTTACTATGAGTTGATAGTACATTGATTGCACGAAACCGCATTTGGTAACTCGGTGCTATAAAACGTGCCTTTGTGTATGATTCAACAAGTAGTAGAACAAGCCATATGAGTCGAAGTTTATCCATTCCTTTTACCTTCGGGATAAAAGCGATATCTGTGGGCCCCTCGATGATTTGATGATGACAAATGGAAGTGCTCGGCCGGGCCAGGACTGATTTGATTTGTTCAATTAGTCAGTCGTCATAAATCGGAAATCGGGAAACAACAGATGGATAGAGAGAATGATTATAATCCATGTCTCAGTCCATATGATATCTAGAATGGAGGAATATATGATCCCTTATCTAATGGACAAGTCACTGACAAAGGTCAGAGTTCATCTACAAGGTCAGAGTTCGACAGAAGCTTTTTGAGAGCTACGATTGCCGGTTGGTTCCTGAAGTCATACGCAATAATAGTTTTAGACTTATCCAAGTGGGAGACTGTTGGATTAATGTCTAAGTCCATAACTATATTTGGTAAGACTTGACCTGACCCGGCATGGTCCATTTGGGTTGCATACCATCATGCACTTGGATGAGAGAAATAAGACACTTATGGTTATTAATATATTATAAGTTCTAGTATATTAATAATAAGAATAATAAGATTATTTAATTAGTATTGATCAAGAATTAATCTAGGATTAATTAAGTGATCAAAAGAAGACTAATTAAATATATGGGTTGATTGTGTAAATCATCCATACTTGTATAGTGGGCTAATGCTCCATGGATAATCAAGTTGGGCTAAAACCCATAGGATGGTCCATGGATGCTCCATGGTGTATTTGTACCCATGGATCATGGAAATGAAAGGCCATGTCAATTAGGGTTTACATGGTGTAACCCTAACTATATAAGCATCTTATTCTTGACCAAAATCGGAAACTAGAATCACACTAGTGTGTGTGAAGAAAGGGCTAGCCGATTTTGATGAGTGTAGAATTCTCTCAAGTCATTCCAAGTGTTTTGATGATTGTGATTCCATTTGAGGTGTCACACTTGGGGCACTAGACACTCAAGCTTCATGAAGACTTTCTACATCAAAGAGGTATGTATTCTATCTTGTTACATTCATTGTTTTGTATGCTAGATTAGGATAATTCCTTGGAAGTTCTTATTTGCATGTATAATAGAGAAAACATAGATCCAAGGTATTTAGGGTTGCATGTACACTTAGGAAGTGTTAGAATGCTCAAAACCCAACAGTGGTATCAGAGCATAGGCTTGTTTTCTTGTTATACCTGCAATAGAAGCTGAAAAAACGAATCTGGTGCTGTCTGGCCATCAGACTCGGCGAGTCCATCAGGAGACTCGGCGAGTCCATGCCTAAAAAGTGATGAATTCGATCCAACTCGCCGAGTTTGTTCATGCACTCGACGAGTTGGACCCCCAGACAGCATATTTTCGAGTTTTTTGGCTAGAAATGGACTAGGAACATTACCCTAAGTTGTTTTTGAACTTATAAACTTGTTTTTGATGTGGTAATGTTCATGCTAATCCATTTTCAAAGATAATTGTCAATAGATTCATGTTTTGTATTAGTTTAAGGTTTAGACTAATTACATGAAAAAGTTTGATTTGAATTATCTTGTTCTTATGAGTTGCTTAGATTAATAGAAATGTTGAGTGAAATAGTTGTTTTCAATCCATTTTAATCTAAGAGTTGAGTATAAAATGTGTTTGTGTAACTTGTCCTCAAGTTACATGAAGAGTCACATTAAAGACTCATAAAATTCATAAGAGTTGGCAATGGTTACAAAATGAAGAGTCTTGTGTCATTGAATGTTTTTTTTTATGACTCCATAACTTGTCCTCAAGTTATGGAAGTTCAAGAGTCACTTCATTAAAAGGAAAATATGTAACCATAATTAAATCCATAAGTTATAAAATAAAGAAAAAGTTAGTTCTTTTAATAGTTTAAAGTCTTCCATAACTTGTCCTCAAGTTATGGAACTTGAAGAGTTTTTGGATTAAAACTACTTTAAACACATAAGTTATGGAATTAATTAGTTTTGAATAGTTTCAAAACTTGCCCTCAAGTTTTGGAATTTGAAAAGTTTTCAAGTATGAATACTTTAATTCCAAGTTAGCCCTTAGAATTTTAAAAGTTAAAATTCAACCCTTATACTTTATAATATTATAAGTTAATAATATATATATGTATAAGAGTAAAGTCAGTCTTACCGCTAGTACGCCTCATTCACGAAGCCGGTCTATAAGGTGGGTATAAGGTTGTTGCCTATAAAATGGCAACTTAATGGGTGTCCACTCTCACCCACCGCTTGCTTGACCGGTGGAGGGTCGTTAGCCGAACGGGTTTGACAGGACTATAATTCTCCCTTCATTAAAAGTATTAATGAAAATACTAAGTAACTAAACTCTTAATAATACCCAATCTTAGTTACTTAGGAAAAATGTGAATAAGGTGCTAATCCATGAAATTACACTTTACACTTTGTCAAAGTCGTTAGTGGAGCGTGTGTGGTTAACCGGCACACTAACTTGGACTTAACAAGGTAGGTAAAGGGTGACTTAATATTTATCATAGTATCGATGGAGCGTGTGTGGTTAACCGGCACATCGATTGAGGGGTAATTTATTAAGGGTACCAAGTGATTTGCATGGTTACTTCACACCTTGTTTTGTGATCCTCGGCATCCCAGTCACAAAACCTGAAGGGCACACTCGAGATTGAAACATGCCTTTGAAAAGTTCAATGAATCTCAAAGATCTAGGAGTTTCAAAACCAATTAAAACCTAATAATACATTTCGTTTATCTTGGTGGAAATTGGTGAATCGTCATTCACCTACCTTCAAATACTTTATAGCTTGGATTACGACATACCTCTTCTAAGTTATAAAATAGTTTGTTGGGTCCTAGCCTTAATATTTCATATTGGGTGTCATATTAAGGACTTAAGATCAACTATCTTGAATATCTCCCAAAACATGTCTGGTTTAGACATTTATGATCTTCCCAAATCTCTTGAAACAAGCTTTCCTAATGAAGATGATATCCCATGGAAATCATACTTCATTCACCTCTTCAAATTATTCTCCCTAACCCACAAGTTCTTGAAAAGTTTAAGGTCACTCAAAGCCCTATTGGCAAGGCAAGGTCTAGGTGTGATCACATCTTGGAGATGTAGTCACATGTTGACAAGCCGGGAGAGTTGGGTGTCAAAGTCTTGAGAAAGTTGGTGGTTCAATCACTTTCTAAGTCACATAGTGAGTTCTTTTGGAACACCTATGAAACCGACTATGACAAGACCCTTAATGATCTTATCTATTTGCTAAGATCAACTTCCTAAAACTTTATGGACATTGACAATGATGACATTGGATATCTAGTAAAGCTCTCTCTTCCCGATGGAAAGGGATCGGCCATAGTCAACTCGGTTGACCAAATGGTAAAGAGAAAAGCTAAGTCTGTGATAGTCTCGTGTACCATTATCAAAGGGTCCATATGTTTGTATTGCCAAAGAAAGGGGCATTGGTTGCGAAGCTGCCAAATTTACCTAAGGATGTTAAAGTCAATAAGTTTGACTCTACTTCAGGTAAATTCCACTATCTAACTCTGTTAAGTTTCTATTCTGAGATTCTTGATACATGATGTGACTGGGTCACATGGTGATGTTTTAAGAATGAAAGAAAAGTGAAGAAACTTAAAGAAAGAATATGCTGAATCTGATGGCGTAGATGGATTTCTATCGCATAGTTTGAAGATCGGATTCTTGAGCTACTTCTTAGGAGTTATGAGATATTGCTTAGGAATAGATAACAACAAGTTTTCATGTGCTTATGGATTGTAAGGATAAGTTTTTTTCCGCAAAGTTTTAAAATAAAAGAAAATTTTTGATTTTATTTATTTTAAAATATCCTTACAATGGCATTTGAGGAAAAATTGTTGCTTATATGATTCCATTAAGAGCAAGAGTGGAAATATGAAATTGATTCTTTCATTTGTGGTAATGTCTAGATTTACCAAATAAGGAAAGATTCTCATCACCCAAGTTTCAATTGGACCGGAACTTGGAATCATGCAAGTTGTATAGCATGATGAATGAGAACTTTCAAGTTTTGGAGAAATTAAGACTAATTACTTGTTCACATGGATGTGTGAGTCAAGTAAAGGACTAAAGGATCGAGTACACATTCTTGTGCACTGATTAAGTCCACCATAAAAGTTTGATAAGATTATTCGTCATAGTTTACTAAAGCTCAGTAAATATGATTATACTTACAAGCTTAAGTGTAACTCTGAGACATTGGAAAAAGGTTCCAATGTATGACAGAGCGAATAAGAAGAATCAAATTAGGCAGAAGGATAAAAGTTTCTCAAATCTGAAAAGATGGGAGAGTACTTTAGTATCAGTTTTTGTGATCATCTTAATGATTAAGAAACCATAGCACAATTAGTTCTCTAAGGAAGTCTTAGTGCATTCTTATGACTAAGAAGAGGGATCTTGAATTGTTGAAATGGTTAAATCAAGAAGATGAGTCATACTGCAAGTCTTAGAGTCATACTCCAAGATTGTAATTTGAGTGACATGTCTTAAAGAAGGTTTAAAACGCTTGTCAAATGTAAGAGTAAAAGTTTTCTACTCTTGTACATTTGAAATTGGTAAGTTGTGATGTTTTGGATAAAACAAAGACCAACTAAGGCCAATTGTGTAAAGTGTTTGTCTTGATTAGAATCCGCACTATCTCTTGGATGTTTGACAAGGGAGTCTTATATGTCAAGAGGACAGTGGGAGTCTTAAAGGTCTTGAAAGTCTCAAGAACTAATCAAGAATAAAACCTGAAGTTCTTCTCTAGCACACGACTTGAGGTTTATAACCTATCGTGTTGACATATTTTGTGCCCATTCCAGTAAAGTTGGCTTTGCATATGAGTTCTTAGAGTTCTCAATTTGTTGCACAACAACTTGGAAGCAATGGCAGGCCCTTGAGCTGCCAGGTGGCAAGAAGTTAAGATTGAGTTCAATCCATATGGTTTTGGATTTGTCATTATCTTTGTCTTATGATTATGGTTTTGACAAATTCATATGGGTAGGAACTCATACACCATTAAATCTAAGTGTCATAAGGTTTCTCTCCGATTCATGAAAATGATGGTGAGGAAACTCTTTCACTAAGTAGATTTTAGCTAGATAGCAATTGTGATATTTGCATTCTCAAAGTCGTTAGTGGAGCGCGTGTGGTTAACCGGCACACTAATATGGACTTGTGAGAAGTGGCAAAAAGGTCTAACCATTATGATTACGGCATCCCTCTTCATAATTGTTTAGATACACAAGTGTGCTATCTAAGGGAAGGTGTATGATTTTGATAAAGTCTTATCAAAACAATCTAGTATCAGAAATCTGAACTTTGGTAAGAAAGTCAATAAAGTATTGATTTCTAGAAGTCCAGCTGGTTTCTGAGTACATGTCAAAGCTAGTGGGAGCATAAGTGTTATGCTAATAATCATCATGTTAGTGGGAGCATGATAATTATGATAAGTATTGCAAGTTAGCAATGTTAATTATAGAAAACAAAAGGTTTCAATTGGGAAAAGTTGTTTTGCTATAATTAAGGGAGAGGAAATTATGCTTCATCTCAAATCTATAAGCTTAGATCGTGAGGTTTTAATCATTTAGTCAAGGTTATATATATGAATTTCATGTTGGAATGGCTCAACATAAGGAAATTCTGTATATGGGTCCATTATTTGCGTTCTAAAATTCGATTATGATTACGGCATCCCTTTTCATAATTTGAATTATGAGAACTTGGCAAGTAGAAATGGAAATGTTATAGCAAAAGACTGGTTTAGTCTTTATGTAAGACATCATGAATCGTGTCCCATATGCTTCGGATATAGGATCGATTACATGTGCTATATTCATCCGTTCTAAAATTTTCCAAATGCCCGGGGCATTAAGAAGGGAAAAAGGTTTAGAACTGGATATGACTAAAAGGATTAAACAATTGTCGAGGACAATCTAAGGTTTACCAAAGATTGGTTACTCAAGGACAATTGGAAGTATAGTGATATTTCTGGAAGGACCATATTGACATAATCTGGAAGGAGGGAACTCTTGTTCAGAAGTGATAGTCAAAATGGATTCTGGAAATGTTTCAAAGTTAGAATTTTCAATCTGTGTAAGATTAAGGAAACTTAATGCAAGAAGGATATTTCCAAGGAGTTGATCTCTTTTGGAATACTCTGTAATGATTGTTGCCAAGTCTTTATGACTTTGTGCATAATCATTACGAGAGGATCAATGCATATAAGTTTAGAATCTAACAGATTTCAGTAAATGACATGAATTTGGAATTCTTGCATTTGCAGTAAGGATTTGGGAGTGTGAAAAGAGAATCATTGAAGTTATGTTCAATTGATCTAGTTCACAAAGTAAAGATCATAGACAAACATAGTATGCATACTTGATGTGTGGCATGACTAGTGTTTAGAAAACATAGTGTACATGCTTGGAGCATGGGACAACTATTGTTTTAAATTCAAGAATAAAGTTGATAGTTGAAACAGTATACAATGAATAATGTGTAATCATATGGCGATAAATAAAAGGTGTTTTATTTATGTTCAAAGAGTTGATACCATATTGGATTCAATTATTATTGTGTTTCACTTTGCATGTTTTGACTTCCCGAATAAACTGGGTTATTCTTCCGGAATGACTAAGTTATTCAAACCATCCATAGTCGGTCATATGTTGGAAGTAGATATGAATTAAGACTGTCATGGGTTGGCTTGTAGAGGTCTAAGGTGTTGGACAAGGCTACAACACTCATGAGTGCTCATAAGTTCTGAGTATTGGATTCAACCCGCGCTCATTGGAATCACTTCATGGATTTTTATCACGAGTGATCATGAGATGATAATATCTTATATTCTTCAAACCTAGAGATATGAGTTGTTACTATGAGTTGATAGTACATTGATTGCACGAAACCGCATTTGGTAACTCGGTGCTATAAAACGTGCCTTTGTGTATGATTCAACAAGTAGTAGAACAAGCCATATGAGTCGAAGTTTATCCATTCCTTTTACCTTCGGGATAAAAGCGATATCTGTGGGCCCCTCGATGATTTGATGATGACAAATGGAAGTGCTCGGCCGGGCCAGGACTGATTTGATTTGTTCAATTAGTCAGTCGTCATAAATCGGAAATCGGGAAACAACAGATGGATAGAGAGAATGATTATAATCCATGTCTCAGTCCATATGATATCTAGAATGGAGGAATATATGATCCCTTATCTAATGGACAAGTCACTGACAAAGGTCAGAGTTCATCTACAAGGTCAGAGTTCGACAGAAGCTTTTTGAGAGCTACGATTGCCGGTTGGTTCCTGAAGTCATACGCAATAATAGTTTTAGACTTATCCAAGTGGGAGACTGTTGGATTAATGTCTAAGTCCATAACTATATTTGGTAAGACTTGACCCGACCCGGCATGGTCCATTTGGGTTGCATACCATCATGCACTTGGATGAGAGAAATAAGACACTTATGGTTATTAATATATTATAAGTTCTAGTATATTAATAATAAGAATAATAAGATTATTTAATTAGTATTGATCAAGAATTAATCTAGGATTAATTAAGTGATCAAAAGAAGACTAATTATATATATGGGTTGATTGTGTAAATCATCCATACTTGTATAGTGGGCTAATGCTCCATGGATAATCAAGTTGGGCTAAAACCCATAGGATGGTCCATGGATGCTCCATGGTGTATTTGTACCCATGGATCATGGAAATGAAAGGCCATGTCAATTAGGGTTTACATGGTGTAACCCTAACTATATAAGCATCTTATTCTTGACCAAAATCGGAAACTAGAATCACACTAGTGTGTGTGAAGAAAGGGCTAGCCGATTTTGATGAGTGTAGAATTCTCTCAAGTCATTCCAAGTGTTTTGATGATTGTGATTCCATTTGAGGTGTCACACTTGGGGCACTAGACACTCAAGCTTCATGAAGACTTTCTACATCAAAGAGGTATGTATTCTATCTTGTTACATTCATTGTTTTGTATGCTAGATTAGGATAATTCCTTGGAAGTTCTTATTTGCATGTATAATAGAGAAAACATAGATCCAAGGTATTTAGGGTTGCATGTACACTTAGGAAGTGTTAGAATGCTCAAAACCCAACAGTGGTATCAGAGCATAGGCTTGTTTTCTTGTTATACCTGCAATAGAAGCTGAAAAAACGAATCTGGTGCTGTCTGGCCATCAGACTCGGCGAGTCCATCAGGAGACTCGGCGAGTCCATGCCTAAAAAGTGATGAATTCGATCCAACTCGCCGAGTTTGTTCATGCACTCGACGAGTTGGACCCCCAGACAGCATATTTTCGAGTTTTTTGGCTAGAAATGGACTAGGAACATTACCCTAAGTTGTTTTTGAACTTATAAACTTGTTTTTGATGTGGTAATGTTCATGCTAATCCATTTTCAAAGATAATTGTCAATAGATTCATGTTTTGTATTAGTTTAAGGTTTAGACTAATTACATGAAAAAGTTTGATTTGAATTATCTTGTTCTTATGAGTTGCTTAGATTAATAGAAATGTTGAGTGAAATAGTTGTTTTCAATCCATTTTAATCTAAGAGTTGAGTATAAAATGTGTTTGTGTAACTTGTCCTCAAGTTACATGAAGAGTCACATTAAAGACTCATAAAATTCATAAGAGTTGGCAATGGTTACAAAATGAAGAGTCTTGTGTCATTGAATGTTTTTTTTTATGACTCCATAACTTGTCCTCAAGTTATGGAAGTTCAAGAGTCACTTCATTAAAAGGAAAATATGTAACCATAATTAAATCCATAAGTTATAAAATAAAGAAAAAGTTAGTTCTTTTAATAGTTTAAAGTCTTCCATAACTTGTCCTCAAGTTATGGAACTTGAAGAGTTTTTGGATTAAAACTACTTTAAACACATAAGTTATGGAATTAATTAGTTTTGAATAGTTTCAAAACTTGCCCTCAAGTTTTGGAATTTGAAAAGTTTTCAAGTATGAATACTTTAATTCCAAGTTAGCCCTTAGAATTTTAAAAGTTAAAATTCAACCCTTATACTTTATAATATTATAAGTTAATAATATATATATATGTATAAGAGTAAAGTCAGTCTTACCGCTAGTACGCCTCATTCACGAAGCCGGTCTATAAGGTGGGTATAAGGTTGTTGCCTATAAAATGGCAACTTAATGGGTGTCCACTCTCACCCACCGCTTGCTTGACCGGTGGAGGGTCGTTAGCCGAACGGGTTTGACAGGACTATAATTCTCCCTTCATTAAAAGTATTAATGAAAATACTAAGTAACTAAACTCTTAATAATACCCAATCTTAGTTACTTAGGAAAAATGTGAATAAGGTGCTAATCCATGAAATTACACTTTACACTTTGTCAAAGTCGTTAGTGGAGCGTGTGTGGTTAACCGGCACACTAACTTGGACTTAACAAGGTAGGTAAAGGGTGACTTAATATTTATCATAGTATCGATGGAGCGTGTGTGGTTAACCGGCACATCGATTGAGGGGTAATTTATTAAGGGTACCAAGTGATTTGCATGGTTACTTCACACCTTGTTTTGTGATCCTCGGCATCCCAGTCACAAAACCTGAAGGGCACACTCGAGATTGAAACATGCCTTTGAAAAGTTCAATGAATCTCAAAGATCTAGGAGTTTCAAAACCAATTAAAACCTAATAATACATTTCGTTTATCTTGGTGGAAATTGGTGAATCGTCATTCACCTACCTTCAAATACTTTATAGCTTGGATTACGACATACCTCTTCTAAGTTATAAAATAGTTTGTTGGGTCCTAGCCTTAATATTTCATATTGGGTGTCATATTAAGGACTTAAGATCAACTATCTTGAATATCTCCCAAAACATGTCTGGTTTAGACATTTATGATCTTCCCAAATCTCTTGAAACAAGCTTTCCTAATGAAGATGATATCCCATGGAAATCATACTTCATTCACCTCTTCAAATTATTCTCCCTAACCCACAAGTTCTTGAAAAGTTTAAGGTCACTCAAAGCCCTATTGGCAAGGCAAGGTCTAGGTGTGATCACATCTTGGAGATGTAGTCACATGTTGACAAGCCGGGAGAGTTGGGTGTCAAAGTCTTGAGAAAGTTGGTGGTTCAATCACTTTCTAAGTCACATAGTGAGTTCTTTTGGAACACCTATGAAACCGACTATGACAAGACCCTTAATGATCTTATCTATTTGCTAAGATCAACTTCCTAAAACTTTATGGACATTGACAATGATGACATTGGATATCTAGTAAAGCTCTCTCTTCCCGATGGAAAGGGATCGGCCATAGTCAACTCGGTTGACCAAATGGTAAAGAGAAAAGCTAAGTCTGTGATAGTCTCGTGTACCATTATCAAAGGGTCCATATGTTTGTATTGCCAAAGAAAGGGGCATTGGTTGCGAAGCTGCCAAATTTACCTAAGGATGTTAAAGTCAATAAGTTTGACTCTACTTCAGGTAAATTCCACTATCTAACTCTGTTAAGTTTCTATTCTGAGATTCTTGATACATGATGTGACTGGGTCACATGGTGATGTTTTAAGAATGAAAGAAAAGTGAAGAAACTTAAAGAAAGAATATGCTGAATCTGATGGCGTAGATGGATTTCTATCGCATAGTTTGAAGATCGGATTCTTGAGCTACTTCTTAGGAGTTATGAGATATTGCTTAGGAATAGATAACAACAAGTTTTCATGTGCTTATGGATTGTAAGGATAAGTTTTTTTCCGCAAAGTTTTAAAATAAAAGAAAATTTTTGATTTTATTTATTTTAAAATATCCTTACAATGGCATTTGAGGAAAAATTGTTGCTTATATGATTCCATTAAGAGCAAGAGTGGAAATATGAAATTGATTCTTTCATTTGTGGTAATGTCTAGATTTACCAAATAAGGAAAGATTCTCATCACCCAAGTTTCAATTGGACCGGAACTTGGAATCATGCAAGTTGTATAGCATGATGAATGAGAACTTTCAAGTTTTGGAGAAATTAAGACTAATTACTTGTTCACATGGATGTGTGAGTCAAGTAAAGGACTAAAGGATCGAGTACACATTCTTGTGCACTGATTAAGTCCACCATAAAAGTTTGATAAGATTATTCGTCATAGTTTACTAAAGCTCAGTAAATATGATTATACTTACAAGCTTAAGTGTAACTCTGAGACATTGGAAAAAGGTTCCAATGTATAACAGAGCGAATAAGAAGAATCAAATTAGGCAGAAGGATAAAAGTTTCTCAAATCTGAAAAGATGGGAGAGTACTTTAGTATCAGTTTTTGTGATCATCTTAATGATTAAGAAACCATAGCACAATTAGTTCTCTAAGGAAGTCTTAGTGCATTCTTATGACTAAGAAGAGGGATCTTGAATTGTTGAAATGGTTAAATCAAGAAGATGAGTCATACTGCAAGTCTTAGAGTCATACTCCAAGATTGTAATTTGAGTGACATGTCTTAAAGAAGGTTTAAAACGCTTGTCAAATGTAAGAGTAAAAGTTTTCTACTCTTGTACATTTGAAATTGGTAAGTTGTGATGTTTTGGATAAAACAAAGACCAACTAAGGCCAATTGTGTAAAGTGTTTGTCTTGATTAGAATCCGCACTATCTCTTGGATGTTTGACAAGGGAGTCTTATATGTCAAGAGGACAGTGGGAGTCTTAAAGGTCTTGAAAGTCTCAAGAACTAATCAAGAATAAAACCTGAAGTTCTTCTCTAGCACACGACTTGAGGTTTATAACCTATCGTGTTGACATATTTTGTGCCCATTCCAGTAAAGTTGGCTTTGCATATGAGTTCTTAGAGTTCTCAATTTGTTGCACAACAACTTGGAAGCAATGGCAGGCCCTTGAGCTGCCAGGTGGCAAGAAGTTAAGATTGAGTTCAATCCATATGGTTTTGGATTTGTCATTATCTTTGTCTTATGATTATGGTTTTGACAAATTCATATGGGTAGGAACTCATACACCATTAAATCTAAGTGTCATAAGGTTTCTCTCCGATTCATGAAAATGATGGTGAGGAAACTCTTTCACTAAGTAGATTTTAGCTAGATAGCAATTGTGATATTTGCATTCTCAAAGTCGTTAGTGGAGCGCGTGTGGTTAACCGGCACACTAATATGGACTTGTGAGAAGTGGCAAAAAGGTCTAACCATTATGATTACGACATCCCTCTTCATAATTGTTTAGATACACAAGTGTGCTATCTAAGGGAAGGTGTATGATTTTGATAAAGTCTTATCAAAACAATCTAGTATCAGAAATCTGAACTTTGGTAAGAAAGTCAATAAAGTATTGATTTCTAGAAGTCCAGCTGGTTTCTGAGTACATGTCAAAGCTAGTGGGAGCATAAGTGTTATGCTAATAATCATCATGTTAGTGGGAGCATGATAATTATGATAAGTATTGCAAGTTAGCAATGTTAATTATAGAAAACAAAAGGTTTCAATTGGGAAAAGTTGTTTTGCTATAATTAAGGGAGAGGAAATTATGCTTCATCTCAAATCTATAAGCTTAGATCGTGAGGTTTTAATCATTTAGTCAAGGTTATATATATGAATTTCATGTTGGAATGGCTCAACATAAGGAAATTCTGTATATGGGTCCATTATTTGCGTTCTAAAATTCGATTATGATTACGGCATCCCTTTTCATAATTTGAATTATGAGAACTTGGCAAGTAGAAATGGAAATGTTATAGCAAAAGACTGGTTTAGTCTTTATGTAAGACATCATGAATCGTGTCCCATATGCTTCGGATATAGGATCGATTACATGTGCTATATTCATCCGTTCTAAAATTTTCCAAATGCCCGGGGCATTAAGAAGGGAAAAAGGTTTAGAACTGGATATGACTAAAAGGATTAAACAATTGTCGAGGACAATCTAAGGTTTACCAAAGATTGGTTACTCAAGGACAATTGGAAGTATAGTGATATTTCTGGAAGGACCATATTGACATAATCTGGAAGGAGGGAACTCTTGTTCAGAAGTGATAGTCAAAATGGATTCTGGAAATGTTTCAAAGTTAGAATTTTCAATCTGTGTAAGATTAAGGAAACTTAATGCAAGAAGGATATTTCCAAGGAGTTGATCTCTTTTGGAATACTCTGTAATGATTGTTGCCAAGTCTTTATGACTTTGTGCATAATCATTACGAGAGGATCAATGCATATAAGTTTAGAATCTAACAGATTTCAGTAAATGACATGAATTTGGAATTCTTGCATTTGCAGTAAGGATTTGGGAGTGTGAAAAGAGAATCATTGAAGTTATGTTCAATTGATCTAGTTCACAAAGTAAAGATCATAGACAAACATAGTATGCATACTTGATGTGTGGCATGACTAGTGTTTAGAAAACATAGTGTACATGCTTGGAGCATGGGACAACTATTGTTTTAAATTCAAGAATAAAGTTGATAGTTGAAACAGTATACAATGAATAATGTGTAATCATATGGCGATAAATAAAAGGTGTTTTATTTATGTTCAAAGAGTTGATACCATATTGGATTCAATTATTATTGTGTTTCACTTTGCATGTTTTGACTTCCCGAATAAACTGGGTTATTCTTCCGGAATGACTAAGTTATTCAAACCATCCACAGTCGGTCATATGTTGGAAGTAGATATGAATTAAGACTGTCATGGGTTGGCTTGTAGAGGTCTAAGGTGTTGGACAAGGCTACAACACTCATGAGTGCTCATAAGTTCTGAGTATTGGATTCAACCCGCGCTCATTGGAATCACTTCATGGATTTTATCACGAGTGATCATGAGATGATAATATCTTATATTCTTCAAACCTAGAGATATGAGTTGTTACTATGAGTTGATAGTACATTGATTGCACGAAACCGCATTTGGTAACTCGGTGCTATAAAACGTGCCTTTGTGTATGATTCAACAAGTAGTAGAACAAGCCATATGAGTCGAAGTTTATCCATTCCTTTTACCTTCGGGATAAAAGCGATATCTGTGGGCCCCTTGATGATTTGATGATGACAAATGGAAGTGCTCGGCCGGGCCAGGACTGATTTGATTTGTTCAATTAGTCAGTCGTCATAAATCGGAAATCGGGAAACAACAGATGGATAGAGAGAATGATTATAATCCATGTCTCAGTCCATATGATATCTAGAATGGAGGAATATATGATCCCTTATCTAATGGACAAGTCACTGACAAAGGTCAGAGTTCATCTACAAGGTCAGAGTTCGACAGAAGCTTTTTGAGAGCTACGATTGCCGGTTGGTTCCTGAAGTCATACGCAATAATAGTTTTAGACTTATCCAAGTGGGAGACTGTTGGATTAATGTCTAAGTCCATAACTATATTTGGTAAGACTTGACCCGACCCGGCATGGTCCATTTGGGTTGCATACCATCATGCACTTGGATGAGAGAAATAAGACACTTATGGTTATTAATATATTATAAGTTCTAGTATATTAATAATAAGAATAATAAGATTATTTAATTAGTATTGATCAAGAATTAATCTAGGATTAATTAAGTGATCAAAAGAAGACTAATTAAATATATGGGTTGATTGTGTAAATCATCCATACTTGTATAGTGGGCTAATGCTCCATGGATAATCAAGTTGGGCTAAAACCCATAGGATGGTCCATGGATGCTCCATGGTGTATTTGTACCCATGGATCATGGAAATGAAAGGCCATGTCAATTAGGGTTTACATGGTGTAACCCTAACTATATAAGCATCTTATTCTTGACCAAAATCGGAAACTAGAATCACACTAGTGTGTGTGAAGAAAGGGCTAGCCGATTTTGATGAGTGTAGAATTCTCTCAAGTCATTCCAAGTGTTTTGATGATTGTGATTCCATTTGAGGTGTCACACTTGGGGCACTAGACACTCAAGCTTCATGAAGACTTTCTACATCAAAGAGGTATGTATTCTATCTTGTTACATTCATTGTTTTGTATGCTAGATTAGGATAATTCCTTGGAAGTTCTTATTTGCATGTATAATAGAGAAAACATAGATCCAAGGTATTTAGGGTTGCATGTACACTTAGGAAGTGTTAGAATGCTCAAAACCCAACAGTGGTATCAGAGCATAGGCTTGTTTTCTTGTTATACCTGCAATAGAAGCTGAAAAAACGAATCTGGTGCTGTCTGGCCATCAGACTCGGCGAGTCCATCAGGAGACTCGGCGAGTCCATGCCTAAAAAGTGATGAATTCGATCCAACTCGCCGAGTTTGTTCATGCACTCGACGAGTTGGACCCCCAGACAGCATATTTTCGAGTTTTTTGGCTAGAAATGGACTAGGAACATTACCCTAAGTTGTTTTTGAACTTATAAACTTGTTTTTGATGTGGTAATGTTCATGCTAATCCATTTTCAAAGATAATTGTCAATAGATTCATGTTTTGTATTAGTTTAAGGTTTAGACTAATTACATGAAAAAGTTTGATTTGAATTATCTTGTTCTTATGAGTTGCTTAGATTAATAGAAATGTTGAGTGAAATAGTTGTTTTCAATCCATTTTAATCTAAGAGTTGAGTATAAAATGTGTTTGTGTAACTTGTCCTCAAGTTACATGAAGAGTCACATTAAAGACTCATAAAATTCATAAGAGTTGGCAATGGTTACAAAATGAAGAGTCTTGTGTCATTGAATGTTTTTTTTTATGACTCCATAACTTGTCCTCAAGTTATGGAAGTTCAAGAGTCACTTCATTAAAAGGAAAATATGTAACCATAATTAAATCCATAAGTTATAAAATAAAGAAAAAGTTAGTTCTTTTAATAGTTTAAAGTCTTCCATAACTTGTCCTCAAGTTATGGAACTTGAAGAGTTTTTGGATTAAAACTACTTTAAACACATAAGTTATGGAATTAATTAGTTTTGAATAGTTTCAAAACTTGCCCTCAAGTTTTGGAATTTGAAAAGTTTTCAAGTATGAATACTTTAATTCCAAGTTAGCCCTTAGAATTTTAAAAGTTAAAATTCAACCCTTATACTTTATAATATTATAAGTTAATAATATATATATGTATAAGAGTAAAGTCAGTCTTACCGCTAGTACGCCTCATTCACGAAGCCGGTCTATAAGGTGGGTATAAGGTTGTTGCCTATAAAATGGCAACTTAATGGGTGTCCACTCTCACCCACCGCTTGCTTGACCGGTGGAGGGTCGTTAGCCGAACGGGTTTGACAGGACTATAATTCTCCCTTCATTAAAAGTATTAATGAAAATACTAAGTAACTAAACTCTTAATAATACCCAATCTTAGTTACTTAGGAAAAATGTGAATAAGGTGCTAATCCATGAAATTACACTTTACACTTTGTCAAAGTCGTTAGTGGAGCGTGTGTGGTTAACCGGCACACTAACTTGGACTTAACAAGGTAGGTAAAGGGTGACTTAATATTTATCATAGTATCGATGGAGCGTGTGTGGTTAACCGGCACATCGATTGAGGGGTAATTTATTAAGGGTACCAAGTGATTTGCATGGTTACTTCACACCTTGTTTTGTGATCCTCGACATCCCAGTCACAAAACCTGAAGGGCACACTCGAGATTGAAACATGCCTTTGAAAAGTTCAATGAATCTCAAAGATCTAGGAGTTTCAAAACCAATTAAAACCTAATAATACATTTCGTTTATCTTGGTGGAAATTGGTGAATCGTCATTCACCTACCTTCAAATACTTTATAGCTTGGATTACGGCATACCTCTTCTAAGTTATAAAATAGTTTGTTGGGTCCTAGCCTTAATATTTCATATTGGGTGTCATATTAAGGACTTAAGATCAACTATCTTGAATATCTCCCAAAACATGTCTGGTTTAGACATTTATGATCTTCCCAAATCTCTTGAAACAAGCTTTCCTAATGAAGATGATATCCCATGGAAATCATACTTCATTCACCTCTTCAAATTATTCTCCCTAACCCACAAGTTCTTGAAAAGTTTAAGGTCACTCAAATCCCTATTGGCAAGGCAAGGTCTAGGTGTGATCACATCTTGGAGATGTAGTCACATGTTGACAAGCCGGGAGAGTTGGGTGTCAAAGTCTTGAGAAAGTTGGTGGTTCAATCACTTTCTAAGTCACATAGTGAGTTCTTTTGGAACACCTATGAAACCGACTATGACAAGACCCTTAATGATCTTATCTATTTGCTAAGATCAACTTCCTAAAACTTTATGGACATTGACAATGATGACATTGGATATCTAGTAAAGCTCTCTCTTCCCGATGGAAAGGGATCGGCCATAGTCAACTCGGTTGACCAAATGGTAAAGAGAAAAGCTAAGTCTGTGATAGTCTCGTGTACCATTATCAAAGGGTCCATATGTTTGTATTGCCAAAGAAAGGGGCATTGGTTGCGAAGCTGCCAAATTTACCTAAGGATGTTAAAGTCAATAAGTTTGACTCTACTTCAGGTAAATTCCACTATCTAACTCTGTTAAGTTTCTATTCTGAGATTCTTGATACATGATGTGACTGGGTCACATGGTGATGTTTTAAGAATGAAAGAAAAGTGAAGAAACTTAAAGAAAGAATATGCTGAATCTGATGGCGTAGATGGATTTCTATCGCATAGTTTGAAGATCGGATTCTTGAGCTACTTCTTAGGAGTTATGAGATATTGCTTAGGAATAGATAACAACAAGTTTTCATGTGCTTATGGATTGTAAGGATAAGTTTTTTTCCGCAAAGTTTTAAAATAAAAGAAAATTTTTGATTTTATTTATTTTAAAATATCCTTACAATGGCATTTGAGGAAAAATTGTTGCTTATATGATTCCATTAAGAGCAAGAGTGGAAATATGAAATTGATTCTTTCATTTGTGGTAATGTCTAGATTTACCAAATAAGGAAAGATTCTCATCACCCAAGTTTCAATTGGACCGGAACTTGGAATCATGCAAGTTGTATAGCATGATGAATGAGAACTTTCAAGTTTTGGAGAAATTAAGACTAATTACTTGTTCACATGGATGTGTGAGTCAAGTAAAGGACTAAAGGATCGAGTACACATTCTTGTGCACTGATTAAGTCCACCATAAAAGTTTGATAAGATTATTCGTCATAGTTTACTAAAGCTCAGTAAATATGATTATACTTACAAGCTTAAGTGTAACTCTGAGACATTGGAAAAAGGTTCCAATGTATGACAGAGCGAATAAGAAGAATCAAATTAGGCAGAAGGATAAAAGTTTCTCAAATCTGAAAAGATGGGAGAGTACTTTAGTATCAGTTTTTGTGATCATCTTAATGATTAAGAAACCATAGCACAATTAGTTCTCTAAGGAAGTCTTAGTGCATTCTTATGACTAAGAAGAGGGATCTTGAATTGTTGAAATGGTTAAATCAAGAAGATGAGTCATACTGCAAGTCTTAGAGTCATACTCCAAGATTGTAATTTGAGTGACATGTCTTAAAGAAGGTTTAAAACGCTTGTCAAATGTAAGAGTAAAAGTTTTCTACTCTTGTACATTTGAAATTGGTAAGTTGTGATGTTTTGGATAAAACAAAGACCAACTAAGGCCAATTGTGTAAAGTGTTTGTCTTGATTAGAATCCGCACTATCTCTTGGATGTTTGACAAGGGAGTCTTATATGTCAAGAGGACAGTGGGAGTCTTAAAGGTCTTGAAAGTCTCAAGAACTAATCAAGAATAAAACCTGAAGTTCTTCTCTAGCACACGACTTGAGGTTTATAACCTATCGTGTTGACATATTCTGTGCCCATTCCAGTAAAGTTGGCTTTGCATATGAGTTCTTAGAGTTCTCAATTTGTTGCACAACAACTTGGAAGCAATGACAGGCCCTTGAGCTGCCAGGTGGCAAGAAGTTAAGATTGAGTTCAATCCATATGGTTTTGGATTTGTCATTATCTTTGTCTTATGATTATGGTTTTGACAAATTCATATGGGTAGGAACTCATACACCATTAAATCTAAGTGTCATAAGGTTTCTCTCCGATTCATGAAAATGATGGTGAGGAAACTCTTTCACTAAGTAGATTTTAGCTAGATAGCAATTGTGATATTTGCATTCTCAAAGTCGTTAGTGGAGCGCGTGTGGTTAACCGGCACACTAATATGGACTTGTGAGAAGTGGCAAAAAGGTCTAACCATTATGATTACGGCATCCCTCTTCATAATTGTTTAGATACACAAGTGTGCTATCTAAGGGAAGGTGTATGATTTTGATAAAGTCTTATCAAAACAATCTAGTATCAGAAATCTGAACTTTGGTAAGAAAGTCAATAAAGTATTGATTTCTAGAAGTCCAGCTGGTTTCTGAGTACATGTCAAAGCTAGTGGGAGCATAAGTGTTATGCTAATAATCATCATGTTAGTGGGAGCATGATAATTATGATAAGTATTGCAAGTTAGCAATGTTAATTATAGAAAACAAAAGGTTTCAATTGGGAAAAGTTGTTTTGCTATAATTAAGGGAGAGGAAATTATGCTTCATCTCAAATCTATAAGCTTAGATCGTGAGGTTTTAATCATTTAGTCAAGGTTATATATATGAATTTCATGTTGGAATGGCTCAACATAAGGAAATTCTGTATATGGGTCCATTATTTGCGTTCTAAAATTCGATTATGATTACGGCATCCCTTTTCATAATTTGAATTATGAGAACTTGGCAAGTAGAAATGGAAATGTTATAGCAAAAGACTGGTTTAGTCTTTATGTAAGACATCATGAATCGTGTCCCATATGCTTCGGATATAGGATCGATTACATGTGCTATATTCATCCGTTCTAAAATTTTCCAAATGCCCGGGGCATTAAGAAGGGAAAAAGGTTTAGAACTGGATATGACTAAAAGGATTAAACAATTGTCGAGGACAATCTAAGGTTTACCAAAGATTGGTTACTCAAGGACAATTGGAAGTATAGTGATATTTCTGGAAGGACCATATTGACATAATCTGGAAGGAGGGAACTCTTGTTCAGAAGTGATAGTCAAAATGGATTCTGGAAATGTTTCAAAGTTAGAATTTTCAATCTGTGTAAGATTAAGGAAACTTAATGCAAGAAGGATATTTCCAAGGAGTTGATCTCTTTTGGAATACTCTGTAATGATTGTTGCCAAGTCTTTATGACTTTGTGCATAATCATTACAAGAGGATCAATGCATATAAGTTTAGAATCTAACAGATTTCAGTAAATGGCATGAATTTGGAATTCTTGCATTTGCAGTAAGGATTTGGGAGTGTGAAAAGAGAATCATTGAAGTTATGTTCAATTGATCTAGTTCACAAAGTAAAGATCATAGACAAACATAGTATGCATACTTGATGTGTGGCATGACTAGTGTTTAGAAAACATAGTGTACATGCTTGGAGCATGGGACAACTATTGTTTTAAATTCAAGAATAAAGTTGATAGTTGAAACAGTATACAATGAATAATGTGTAATCATATGGCGATAAATAAAAGGTGTTTTATTTATGTTCAAAGAGTTGATACCATATTGGATTCAATTATTATTGTGTTTCACTTTGCATGTTTTGACTTCCCGAATAAACTGGGTTATTCTTCCGGAATGACTAAGTTATTCAAACCATCCACAGTCGGTCATATGTTGGAAGTAGATATGAATTAAGACTGTCATGGGTTGGCTTGTAGAGGTCTAAGGTGTTGGACAAGGCTACAACACTCATGAGTGCTCATAAGTTCTGAGTATTGGATTCAACCCGCGCTCATTGGAATCACTTCATGGATTTTATCACGAGTGATCATGAGATGATAATATCTTATATTCTTCAAACCTAGAGATATGAGTTGTTACTATGAGTTGATAGTACATTGATTGCACGAAACCGCATTTGGTAACTCGGTGCTATAAAACGTGCCTTTGTGTATGATTCAACAAGTAGTAGAACAAGCCATATGAGTCGAAGTTTATCCATTCCTTTTACCTTCGGGATAAAAGCGATATCTGTGGGCCCCTTGATGATTTGATGATGACAAATGGAAGTGCTCGGCCGGGCCAGGACTGATTTGATTTGTTCAATTAGTCAGTCGTCATAAATCGGAAATCGGGAAACAACAGATGGATAGAGAGAATGATTATAATCCATGTCTCAGTCCATATGATATCTAGAATGGAGGAATATATGATCCCTTATCTAATGGACAAGTCACTGACAAAGGTCAGAGTTCATCTACAAGGTCAGAGTTCGACAGAAGCTTTTTGAGAGCTACGATTGTCGGTTGGTTCCTGAAGTCATACGCAATAATAGTTTTAGACTTATCCAAGTGGGAGACTGTTGGATTAATGTCTAAGTCCATAACTATATTTGGTAAGACTTGACCCGACCCGGCATGGTCCATTTGGGTTGCATACCATCATGCACTTGGATGAGAGAAATAAGACACTTATGGTTATTAATATATTATAAGTTCTAGTATATTAATAATAAGAATAATAAGATTATTTAATTAGTATTGATCAAGAATTAATCTAGGATTAATTAAGTGATCAAAAGAAGACTAATTAAATATATGGGTTGATTGTGTAAATCATCCATACTTGTATAGTGGGCTAATGCTCCATGGATAATCAAGTTGGGCTAAAACCCATAGGATGGTCCATGGATGCTCCATGGTGTATTTGTACCCATGGATCATGGAAATGAAAGGCCATGTCAATTAGGGTTTACATGGTGTAACCCTAACTATATAAGCATCTTATTCTTGACCAAAATCGGAAACTAGAATCACACTAGTGTGTGTGAAGAAAGGGCTAGCCGATTTTGATGAGTGTAGAATTCTCTCAAGTCATTCCAAGTGTTTTGATGATTGTGATTCCATTTGAGGTGTCACACTTGGGGCACTAGACACTCAAGCTTCATGAAGACTTTCTACATCAAAGAGGTATGTATTCTATCTTGTTACATTCATTGTTTTGTATGCTAGATTAGGATAATTCCTTGGAAGTTCTTATTTGCATGTATAATAGAGAAAACATAGATCCAAGGTATTTAGGGTTGCATGTACACTTAGGAAGTGTTAGAATGCTCAAAACCCAACAGTGGTATCAGAGCATAGGCTTGTTTTCTTGTTATACCTGCAATAGAAGCTGAAAAAACGAATCTGGTGCTGTCTGGCCATCAGACTCGGCGAGTCCATCAGGAGACTCGGCGAGTCCATGCCTAAAAAGTGATGAATTCGATCCAACTCGCCGAGTTTGTTCATGCACTCGACGAGTTGGACCCCCAGACAGCATATTTTCGAGTTTTTTGGCTAGAAATGGACTAGGAACATTACCCTAAGTTGTTTTTGAACTTATAAACTTGTTTTTGATGTGGTAATGTTCATGCTAATCCATTTTCAAAGATAATTGTCAATAGATTCATGTTTTGTATTAGTTTAAGGTTTAGACTAATTACATGAAAAAGTTTGATTTGAATTATCTTGTTCTTATGAGTTGCTTAGATTAATAGAAATGTTGAGTGAAATAGTTGTTTTCAATCCATTTTAATCTAAGAGTTGAGTATAAAATGTGTTTGTGTAACTTGTCCTCAAGTTACATGAAGAGTCACATTAAAGACTCATAAAATTCATAAGAGTTGGCAATGGTTACAAAATGAAGAGTCTTGTGTCATTGAATGTTTTTTTTTATGACTCCATAACTTGTCCTCAAGTTATGGAAGTTCAAGAGTCACTTCATTAAAAGGAAAATATGTAACCATAATTAAATCCATAAGTTATAAAATAAAGAAAAAGTTAGTTCTTTTAATAGTTTAAAGTCTTCCATAACTTGTCCTCAAGTTATGGAACTTGAAGAGTTTTTGGATTAAAACTACTTTAAACACATAAGTTATGGAATTAATTAGTTTTGAATAGTTTCAAAACTTGCCCTCAAGTTTTGGAATTTGAAAAGTTTTCAAGTATGAATACTTTAATTCCAAGTTAGCCCTTAGAATTTTAAAAGTTAAAATTCAACCCTTATACTTTATAATATTATAAGTTAATAATATATATATGTATAAGAGTAAAGTCAGTCTTACCGCTAGTACGCCTCATTCACGAAGCCGGTCTATAAGGTGGGTATAAGGTTGTTGCCTATAAAATGGCAACTTAATGGGTGTCCACTCTCACCCACCGCTTGCTTGACCGGTGGAGGGTCGTTAGCCGAACGGGTTTGACAGGACTATAATTCTCCCTTCATTAAAAGTATTAATGAAAATACTAAGTAACTAAACTCTTAATAATACCCAATCTTAGTTACTTAGGAAAAATGTGAATAAGGTGCTAATCCATGAAATTACACTTTACACTTTGTCAAAGTCGTTAGTGGAGCGTGTGTGGTTAACCGGCACACTAACTTGGACTTAACAAGGTAGGTAAAGGGTGACTTAATATTTATCATAGTATCGATGGAGCGTGTGTGGTTAACCGGCACATCGATTGAGGGGTAATTTATTAAGGGTACCAAGTGATTTGCATGGTTACTTCACACCTTGTTTTGTGATCCTCGGCATCCCAGTCACAAAACCTGAAGGGCACACTCGAGATTGAAACATGCCTTTGAAAAGTTCAATGAATCTCAAAGATCTAGGAGTTTCAAAACCAATTAAAACCTAATAATACATTTCGTTTATCTTGGTGGAAATTGGTGAATCGTCATTCACCTACCTTCAAATACTTTATAGCTTGGATTACGGCATACCTCTTCTAAGTTATAAAATAGTTTGTTGGGTCCTAGCCTTAATATTTCATATTGGGTGTCATATTAAGGACTTAAGATCAACTATCTTGAATATCTCCCAAAACATGTCTGGTTTAGACATTTATGATCTTCCCAAATCTCTTGAAACAAGCTTTCCTAATGAAGATGATATCCCATGGAAATCATACTTCATTCACCTCTTCAAATTATTCTCCCTAACCCACAAGTTCTTGAAAAGTTTAAGGTCACTCAAAGCCCTATTGGCAAGGCAAGGTCTAGGTGTGATCACATCTTGGAGATGTAGTCACATGTTGACAAGCCGGGAGAGTTGGGTGTCAAAGTCTTGAGAAAGTTGGTGGTTCAATCACTTTCTAAGTCACATAGTGAGTTCTTTTGGAACACCTATGAAACCGACTATGACAAGACCCTTAATGATCTTATCTATTTGCTAAGATCAACTTCCTAAAACTTTATGGACATTGACAATGATGACATTGGATATCTAGTAAAGCTCTCTCTTCCCGATGGAAAGGGATCGGCCATAGTCAACTCGGTTGACCAAATGGTAAAGAGAAAAGCTAAGTCTGTGATAGTCTCGTGTACCATTATCAAAGGGTCCATATGTTTGTATTGCCAAAGAAAGGGGCATTGGTTGCGAAGCTGCCAAATTTACCTAAGGATGTTAAAGTCAATAAGTTTGACTCTACTTCAGGTAAATTCCACTATCTAACTCTGTTAAGTTTCTATTCTGAGATTCTTGATACATGATGTGACTGGGTCACATGGTGATGTTTTAAGAATGAAAGAAAAGTGAAGAAACTTAAAGAAAGAATATGCTGAATCTGATGGCGTAGATGGATTTCTATCGCATAGTTTGAAGATCGGATTCTTGAGCTACTTCTTAGGAGTTATGAGATATTGCTTAGGAATAGATAACAACAAGTTTTCATGTGCTTATGGATTGTAAGGATAAGTTTTTTTCCGCAAAGTTTTAAAATAAAAGAAAATTTTTGATTTTATTTATTTTAAAATATCCTTACAATGGCATTTGAGGAAAAATTGTTGCTTATATGATTCCATTAAGAGCAAGAGTGGAAATATGAAATTGATTCTTTCATTTGTGGTAATGTCTAGATTTACCAAATAAGGAAAGATTCTCATCACCCAAGTTTCAATTGGACCGGAACTTGGAATCATGCAAGTTGTATAGCATGATGAATGAGAACTTTCAAGTTTTGGAGAAATTAAGACTAATTACTTGTTCACATGGATGTGTGAGTCAAGTAAAGGACTAAAGGATCGAGTACACATTCTTGTGCACTGATTAAGTCCACCATAAAAGTTTGATAAGATTATTCGTCATAGTTTACTAAAGCTCAGTAAATATGATTATACTTACAAGCTTAAGTGTAACTCTGAGACATTGGAAAAAGGTTCCAATGTATAACAGAGCGAATAAGAAGAATCAAATTAGGCAGAAGGATAAAAGTTTCTCAAATCTGAAAAGATGGGAGAGTACTTTAGTATCAGTTTTTGTGATCATCTTAATGATTAAGAAACCATAGCACAATTAGTTCTCTAAGGAAGTCTTAGTGCATTCTTATGACTAAGAAGAGGGATCTTGAATTGTTGAAATGGTTAAATCAAGAAGATGAGTCATACTGCAAGTCTTAGAGTCATACTCCAAGATTGTAATTTGAGTGACATGTCTTAAAGAAGGTTTAAAACGCTTGTCAAATGTAAGAGTAAAAGTTTTCTACTCTTGTACATTTGAAATTGGTAAGTTGTGATGTTTTGGATAAAACAAAGACCAACTAAGGCCAATTGTGTAAAGTGTTTGTCTTGATTAGAATCCGCACTATCTCTTGGATGTTTGACAAGGGAGTCTTATATGTCAAGAGGACAGTGGGAGTCTTAAAGGTCTTGAAAGTCTCAAGAACTAATCAAGAATAAAACCTGAAGTTCTTCTCTAGCACACGACTTGAGGTTTATAACCTATCGTGTTGACATATTCTGTGCCCATTCCAGTAAAGTTGGCTTTGCATATGAGTTCTTAGAGTTCTCAATTTGTTGCACAACAACTTGGAAGCAATGGCAGGCCCTTGAGCTGCCAGGTGGCAAGAAGTTAAGATTGAGTTCAATCCATATGGTTTTGGATTTGTCATTATCTTTGTCTTATGATTATGGTTTTGACAAATTCATATGGGTAGGAACTCATACACCATTAAATCTAAGTGTCATAAGGTTTCTCTCCGATTCATGAAAATGATGGTGAGGAAACTCTTTCACTAAGTAGATTTTAGCTAGATAGCAATTGTGATATTTGCATTCTCAAAGTCGTTAGTGGAGCGCGTGTGGTTAACCGGCACACTAATATGGACTTGTGAGAAGTGGCAAAAAGGTCTAACCATTATGATTACGGCATCCCTCTTCATAATTGTTTAGATACACAAGTGTGCTATCTAAGGGAAGGTGTATGATTTTGATAAAGTCTTATCAAAACAATCTAGTATCAGAAATCTGAACTTTGGTAAGAAAGTCAATAAAGTATTGATTTCTAGAAGTCCAGCTGGTTTCTGAGTACATGTCAAAGCTAGTGGGAGCATAAGTGTTATGCTAATAATCATCATGTTAGTGGGAGCATGATAATTATGATAAGTATTGCAAGTTAGCAATGTTAATTATAGAAAACAAAAGGTTTCAATTGGGAAAAGTTGTTTTGCTATAATTAAGGGAGAGGAAATTATGCTTCATCTCAAATCTATAAGCTTAGATCGTGAGGTTTTAATCATTTAGTCAAGGTTATATATATGAATTTCATGTTGGAATGGCTCAACATAAGGAAATTCTGTATATGGGTCCATTATTTGCGTTCTAAAATTCGATTATGATTACGGCATCCCTTTTCATAATTTGAATTATGAGAACTTGGCAAGTAGAAATGGAAATGTTATAGCAAAAGACTGGTTTAGTCTTTATGTAAGACATCATGAATCGTGTCCCATATGCTTCGGATATAGGATCGATTACATGTGCTATATTCATCCGTTCTAAAATTTTCCAAATGCCCGGGGCATTAAGAAGGGAAAAAGGTTTAGAACTGGATATGACTAAAAGGATTAAACAATTGTCGAGGACAATCTAAGGTTTACCAAAGATTGGTTACTCAAGGACAATTGGAAGTATAGTGATATTTCTGGAAGGACCATATTGACATAATCTGGAAGGAGGGAACTCTTGTTCAGAAGTGATAGTCAAAATGGATTCTGGAAATGTTTCAAAGTTAGAATTTTCAATCTGTGTAAGATTAAGGAAACTTAATGCAAGAAGGATATTTCCAAGGAGTTGATCTCTTTTGGAATACTCTGTAATGATTGTTGCCAAGTCTTTATGACTTTGTGCATAATCATTACAAGAGGATCAATGCATATAAGTTTAGAATCTAACAGATTTCAGTAAATGGCATGAATTTGGAATTCTTGCATTTGCAGTAAGGATTTGGGAGTGTGAAAAGAGAATCATTGAAGTTATGTTCAATTGATCTAGTTCACAAAGTAAAGATCATAGACAAACATAGTATGCATACTTGATGTGTGGCATGACTAGTGTTTAGAAAACATAGTGTACATGCTTGGAGCATGGGACAACTATTGTTTTAAATTCAAGAATAAAGTTGATAGTTGAAACAGTATACAATGAATAATGTGTAATCATATGGCGATAAATAAAAGGTGTTTTATTTATGTTCAAAGAGTTGATACCATATTGGATTCAATTATTATTGTGTTTCACTTTGCATGTTTTGACTTCCCGAATAAACTGGGTTATTCTTCCGGAATGACTAAGTTATTCAAACCATCCACAGTCGGTCATATGTTGGAAGTAGATATGAATTAAGACTGTCATGGGTTGGCTTGTAGAGGTCTAAGGTGTTGGACAAGGCTACAACACTCATGAGTGCTCATAAGTTCTGAGTATTGGATTCAACCCGCGCTCATTGGAATCACTTCATGGATTTTATCACGAGTGATCATGAGATGATAATATCTTATATTCTTCAAACCTAGAGATATGAGTTGTTACTATGAGTTGATAGTACATTGATTGCACGAAACCGCATTTGGTAACTCGGTGCTATAAAACGTGCCTTTGTGTATGATTCAACAAGTAGTAGAACAAGCCATATGAGTCGAAGTTTATCCATTCCTTTTACCTTCGGGATAAAAGCGATATCTGTGGGCCCCTTGATGATTTGATGATGACAAATGGAAGTGCTCGGCCGGGCCAGGACTGATTTGATTTGTTCAATTAGTCAGTCGTCATAAATCGGAAATCGGGAAACAACAGATGGATAGAGAGAATGATTATAATCCATGTCTCAGTCCATATGATATCTAGAATGGAGGAATATATGATCCCTTATCTAATGGACAAGTCACTGACAAAGGTCAGAGTTCATCTACAAGGTCAGAGTTCGACAGAAGCTTTTTGAGAGCTACGATTGTCGGTTGGTTCCTGAAGTCATACGCAATAATAGTTTTAGACTTATCCAAGTGGGAGACTGTTGGATTAATGTCTAAGTCCATAACTATATTTGGTAAGACTTGACCCGACCCGGCATGGTCCATTTGGGTTGCATACCATCATGCACTTGGATGAGAGAAATAAGACACTTATGGTTATTAATATATTATAAGTTCTAGTATATTAATAATAAGAATAATAAGATTATTTAATTAGTATTGATCAAGAATTAATCTAGGATTAATTAAGTGATCAAAAGAAGACTAATTAAATATATGGGTTGATTGTGTAAATCATCCATACTTGTATAGTGGGCTAATGCTCCATGGATAATCAAGTTGGGCTAAAACCCATAGGATGGTCCATGGATGCTCCATGGTGTATTTGTACCCATGGATCATGGAAATGAAAGGCCATGTCAATTAGGGTTTACATGGTGTAACCCTAACTATATAAGCATCTTATTCTTGACCAAAATCGGAAACTAGAATCACACTAGTGTGTGTGAAGAAAGGGCTAGCCGATTTTGATGAGTGTAGAATTCTCTCAAGTCATTCCAAGTGTTTTGATGATTGTGATTCCATTTGAGGTGTCACACTTGGGGCACTAGACACTCAAGCTTCATGAAGACTTTCTACATCAAAGAGGTATGTATTCTATCTTGTTACATTCATTGTTTTGTATGCTAGATTAGGATAATTCCTTGGAAGTTCTTATTTGCATGTATAATAGAGAAAACATAGATCCAAGGTATTTAGGGTTGCATGTACACTTAGGAAGTGTTAGAATGCTCAAAACCCAACAGTGGTATCAGAGCATAGGCTTGTTTTCTTGTTATACCTGCAATAGAAGCTGAAAAAACGAATCTGGTGCTGTCTGGCCATCAGACTCGGCGAGTCCATCAGGAGACTCGGCGAGTCCATGCCTAAAAAGTGATGAATTCGATCCAACTCGCCGAGTTTGTTCATGCACTCGACGAGTTGGACCCCCAGACAGCATATTTTCGAGTTTTTTGGCTAGAAATGGACTAGGAACATTACCCTAAGTTGTTTTTGAACTTATAAACTTGTTTTTGATGTGGTAATGTTCATGCTAATCCATTTTCAAAGATAATTGTCAATAGATTCATGTTTTGTATTAGTTTAAGGTTTAGACTAATTACATGAAAAAGTTTGATTTGAATTATCTTGTTCTTATGAGTTGCTTAGATTAATAGAAATGTTGAGTGAAATAGTTGTTTTCAATCCATTTTAATCTAAGAGTTGAGTATAAAATGTGTTTGTGTAACTTGTCCTCAAGTTACATGAAGAGTCACATTAAAGACTCATAAAATTCATAAGAGTTGGCAATGGTTACAAAATGAAGAGTCTTGTGTCATTGAATGTTTTTTTTTATGACTCCATAACTTGTCCTCAAGTTATGGAAGTTCAAGAGTCACTTCATTAAAAGGAAAATATGTAACCATAATTAAATCCATAAGTTATAAAATAAAGAAAAAGTTAGTTCTTTTAATAGTTTAAAGTCTTCCATAACTTGTCCTCAAGTTATGGAACTTGAAGAGTTTTTGGATTAAAACTACTTTAAACACATAAGTTATGGAATTAATTAGTTTTGAATAGTTTCAAAACTTGCCCTCAAGTTTTGGAATTTGAAAAGTTTTCAAGTATGAATACTTTAATTCCAAGTTAGCCCTTAGAATTTTAAAAGTTAAAATTCAACCCTTATACTTTATAATATTATAAGTTAATAATATATATATATGTATAAGAGTAAAGTCAGTCTTACCGCTAGTACGCCTCATTCACGAAGCCGGTCTATAAGGTGGGTATAAGGTTGTTGCCTATAAAATGGCAACTTAATGGGTGTCCACTCTCACCCACCGCTTGCTTGACCGGTGGAGGGTCGTTAGCCGAACGGGTTTGACAGGACTATAATTCTCCCTTCATTAAAAGTATTAATGAAAATACTAAGTAACTAAACTCTTAATAATACCCAATCTTAGTTACTTAGGAAAAATGTGAATAAGGTGCTAATCCATGAAATTACACTTTACACTTTGTCAAAGTCGTTAGTGGAGCGTGTGTGGTTAACCGGCACACTAACTTGGACTTAACAAGGTAGGTAAAGGGTGACTTAATATTTATCATAGTATCGATGGAGCGTGTGTGGTTAACCGGCACATCGATTGAGGGGTAATTTATTAAGGGTACCAAGTGATTTGCATGGTTACTTCACACCTTGTTTTGTGATCCTCGGCATCCCAGTCACAAAACCTGAAGGGCACACTCGAGATTGAAACATGCCTTTGAAAAGTTCAATGAATCTCAAAGATCTAGGAGTTTCAAAACCAATTAAAACCTAATAATACATTTCGTTTATCTTGGTGGAAATTGGTGAATCGTCATTCACCTACCTTCAAATACTTTATAGCTTGGATTACGGCATACCTCTTCTAAGTTATAAAATAGTTTGTTGGGTCCTAGCCTTAATATTTCATATTGGGTGTCATATTAAGGACTTAAGATCAACTATCTTGAATATCTCCCAAAACATGTCTGGTTTAGACATTTATGATCTTCCCAAATCTCTTGAAACAAGCTTTCCTAATGAAGATGATATCCCATGGAAATCATACTTCATTCACCTCTTCAAATTATTCTCCCTAACCCACAAGTTCTTGAAAAGTTTAAGGTCACTCAAAGCCCTATTGGCAAGGCAAGGTCTAGGTGTGATCACATCTTGGAGATGTAGTCACATGTTGACAAGCCGGGAGAGTTGGGTGTCAAAGTCTTGAGAAAGTTGGTGGTTCAATCACTTTCTAAGTCACATAGTGAGTTCTTTTGGAACACCTATGAAACCGACTATGACAAGACCCTTAATGATCTTATCTATTTGCTAAGATCAACTTCCTAAAACTTTATGGACATTGACAATGATGACATTGGATATCTAGTAAAGCTCTCTCTTCCCGATGGAAAGGGATCGGCCATAGTCAACTCGGTTGACCAAATGGTAAAGAGAAAAGCTAAGTCTGTGATAGTCTCGTGTACCATTGTCAAAGGGTCCATATGTTTGTATTGCCAAAGAAAGGGGCATTGGTTGCGAAGCTGCCAAATTTACCTAAGGATGTTAAAGTCAATAAGTTTGACTCTACTTCAGGTAAATTCCACTATCTAACTCTGTTAAGTTTCTATTCTGAGATTCTTGATACATGATGTGACTGGGTCACATGGTGATGTTTTAAGAATGAAAGAAAAGTGAAGAAACTTAAAGAAAGAATATGCTGAATCTGATGGCGTAGATGGATTTCTATCGCATAGTTTGAAGATCGGATTCTTGAGCTACTTCTTAGGAGTTATGAGATATTGCTTAGGAATAGATAACAACAAGTTTTCATGTGCTTATGGATTGTAAGGATAAGTTTTTTTCCGCAAAGTTTTAAAATAAAAGAAAATTTTTGATTTTATTTATTTTAAAATATCCTTACAATGGCATTTGAGGAAAAATTGTTGCTTATATGATTCCATTAAGAGCAAGAGTGGAAATATGAAATTGATTCTTTCATTTGTGGTAATGTCTAGATTTACCAAATAAGGAAAGATTCTCATCACCCAAGTTTCAATTGGACCGGAACTTGGAATCATGCAAGTTGTATAGCATGATGAATGAGAACTTTCAAGTTTTGGAGAAATTAAGACTAATTACTTGTTCACATGGATGTGTGAGTCAAGTAAAGGACTAAAGGATCGAGTACACATTCTTGTGCACTGATTAAGTCCACCATAAAAGTTTGATAAGATTATTCGTCATAGTTTACTAAAGCTCAGTAAATATGATTATACTTACAAGCTTAAGTGTAACTCTGAGACATTGGAAAAAGGTTCCAATGTATGACAGAGCGAATAAGAAGAATCAAATTAGGCAGAAGGATAAAAGTTTCTCAAATCTGAAAAGATGGGAGAGTACTTTAGTATCAGTTTTTGTGATCATCTTAATGATTAAGAAACCATAGCACAATTAGTTCTCTAAGGAAGTCTTAGTGCATTCTTATGACTAAGAAGAGGGATCTTGAATTGTTGAAATGGTTAAATCAAGAAGATGAGTCATACTGCAAGTCTTAGAGTCATACTCCAAGATTGTAATTTGAGTGACATGTCTTAAAGAAGGTTTAAAACGCTTGTCAAATGTAAGAGTAAAAGTTTTCTACTCTTGTACATTTGAAATTGGTAAGTTGTGATGTTTTGGATAAAACAAAGACCAACTAAGGCCAATTGTGTAAAGTGTTTGTCTTGATTAGAATCCGCACTATCTCTTGGATGTTTGACAAGGGAGTCTTATATGTCAAGAGGACAGTGGGAGTCTTAAAGGTCTTGAAAGTCTCAAGAACTAATCAAGAATAAAACCTGAAGTTCTTCTCTAGCACACGACTTGAGGTTTATAACCTATCGTGTTGACATATTCTGTGCCCATTCCAGTAAAGTTGGCTTTGCATATGAGTTCTTAGAGTTCTCAATTTGTTGCACAACAACTTGGAAGCAATGGCAGGCCCTTGAGCTGCCAGGTGGCAAGAAGTTAAGATTGAGTTCAATCCATATGGTTTTGGATTTGTCATTATCTTTGTCTTATGATTATGGTTTTGACAAATTCATATGGGTAGGAACTCATACACCATTAAATCTAAGTGTCATAAGGTTTCTCTCCGATTCATGAAAATGATGGTGAGGAAACTCTTTCACTAAGTAGATTTTAGCTAGATAGCAATTGTGATATTTGCATTCTCAAAGTCGTTAGTGGAGCGCGTGTGGTTAACCGGCACACTAATATGGACTTGTGAGAAGTGGCAAAAAGGTCTAACCATTATGATTACGGCATCCCTCTTCATAATTGTTTAGATACACAAGTGTGCTATCTAAGGGAAGGTGTATGATTTTGATAAAGTCTTATCAAAACAATCTAGTATCAGAAATCTGAACTTTGGTAAGAAAGTCAATAAAGTATTGATTTCTAGAAGTCCAGCTGGTTTCTGAGTACATGTCAAAGCTAGTGGGAGCATAAGTGTTATGCTAATAATCATCATGTTAGTGGGAGCATGATAATTATGATAAGTATTGCAAGTTAGCAATGTTAATTATAGAAAACAAAAGGTTTCAATTGGGAAAAGTTGTTTTGCTATAATTAAGGGAGAGGAAATTATGCTTCATCTCAAATCTATAAGCTTAGATCGTGAGGTTTTAATCATTTAGTCAAGGTTATATATATGAATTTCATGTTGGAATGGCTCAACATAAGGAAATTCTGTATATGGGTCCATTATTTGCGTTCTAAAATTCGATTATGATTACGGCATCCCTTTTCATAATTTGAATTATGAGAACTTGGCAAGTAGAAATGGAAATGTTATAGCAAAAGACTGGTTTAGTCTTTATGTAAGACATCATGAATCGTGTCCCATATGCTTCGGATATAGGATCGATTACATGTGCTATATTCATCCGTTCTAAAATTTTCCAAATGCCCGGGGCATTAAGAAGGGAAAAAGGTTTAGAACTGGATATGACTAAAAGGATTAAACAATTGTCGAGGACAATCTAAGGTTTACCAAAGATTGGTTACTCAAGGACAATTGGAAGTATAGTGATATTTCTGGAAGGACCATATTGACATAATCTGGAAGGAGGGAACTCTTGTTCAGAAGTGATAGTCAAAATGGATTCTGGAAATGTTTCAAAGTTAGAATTTTCAATCTGTGTAAGATTAAGGAAACTTAATGCAAGAAGGATATTTCCAAGGAGTTGATCTCTTTTGGAATACTCTGTAATGATTGTTGCCAAGTCTTTATGACTTTGTGCATAATCATTACAAGAGGATCAATGCATATAAGTTTAGAATCTAACAGATTTCAGTAAATGGCATGAATTTGGAATTCTTGCATTTGCAGTAAGGATTTGGGAGTGTGAAAAGAGAATCATTGAAGTTATGTTCAATTGATCTAGTTCACAAAGTAAAGATCATAGACAAACATAGTATGCATACTTGATGTGTGGCATGACTAGTGTTTAGAAAACATAGTGTACATGCTTGGAGCATGGGACAACTATTGTTTTAAATTCAAGAATAAAGTTGATAGTTGAAACAGTATACAATGAATAATGTGTAATCATATGGCGATAAATAAAAGGTGTTTTATTTATGTTCAAAGAGTTGATACCATATTGGATTCAATTATTATTGTGTTTCACTTTGCATGTTTTGACTTCCCGAATAAACTGGGTTATTCTTCCGGAATGACTAAGTTATTCAAACCATCCACAGTCGGTCATATGTTGGAAGTAGATATGAATTAAGACTGTCATGGGTTGGCTTGTAGAGGTCTAAGGTGTTGGACAAGGCTACAACACTCATGAGTGCTCATAAGTTCTGAGTATTGGATTCAACCCGCGCTCATTGGAATCACTTCATGGATTTTATCACGAGTGATCATGAGATGATAATATCTTATATTCTTCAAACCTAGAGATATGAGTTGTTACTATGAGTTGATAGTACATTGATTGCACGAAACCGCATTTGGTAACTCGGTGCTATAAAACGTGCCTTTGTGTATGATTCAACAAGTAGTAGAACAAGCCATATGAGTCGAAGTTTATCCATTCCTTTTACCTTCGGGATAAAAGCGATATCTGTGGGCCCCTTGATGATTTGATGATGACAAATGGAAGTGCTCGGCCGGGCCAGGACTGATTTGATTTGTTCAATTAGTCAGTCGTCATAAATCGGAAATCGGGAAACAACAGATGGATAGAGAGAATGATTATAATCCATGTCTCAGTCCATATGATATCTAGAATGGAGGAATATATGATCCCTTATCTAATGGACAAGTCACTGACAAAGGTCAGAGTTCATCTACAAGGTCAGAGTTCGACAGAAGCTTTTTGAGAGCTACGATTGTCGGTTGGTTCCTGAAGTCATACGCAATAATAGTTTTAGACTTATCCAAGTGGGAGACTGTTGGATTAATGTCTAAGTCCATAACTATATTTGGTAAGACTTGACCCGACCCGGCATGGTCCATTTGGGTTGCATACCATCATGCACTTGGATGAGAGAAATAAGACACTTATGGTTATTAATATATTATAAGTTCTAGTATATTAATAATAAGAATAATAAGATTATTTAATTAGTATTGATCAAGAATTAATCTAGGATTAATTAAGTGATCAAAAGAAGACTAATTAAATATATGGGTTGATTGTGTAAATCATCCATACTTGTATAGTGGGCTAATGCTCCATGGATAATCAAGTTGGGCTAAAACCCATAGGATGGTCCATGGATGCTCCATGGTGTATTTGTACCCATGGATCATGGAAATGAAAGGCCATGTCAATTAGGGTTTACATGGTGTAACCCTAACTATATAAGCATCTTATTCTTGACCAAAATCGGAAACTAGAATCACACTAGTGTGTGTGAAGAAAGGGCTAGCCGATTTTGATGAGTGTAGAATTCTCTCAAGTCATTCCAAGTGTTTTGATGATTGTGATTCCATTTGAGGTGTCACACTTGGGGCACTAGACACTCAAGCTTCATGAAGACTTTCTACATCAAAGAGGTATGTATTCTATCTTGTTACATTCATTGTTTTGTATGCTAGATTAGGATAATTCCTTGGAAGTTCTTATTTGCATGTATAATAGAGAAAACATAGATCCAAGGTATTTAGGGTTGCATGTACACTTAGGAAGTGTTAGAATGCTCAAAACCCAACAGTGGTATCAGAGCATAGGCTTGTTTTCTTGTTATACCTGCAATAGAAGCTGAAAAAACGAATCTGGTGCTGTCTGGCCATCAGACTCGGCGAGTCCATCAGGAGACTCGGCGAGTCCATGCCTAAAAAGTGATGAATTCGATCCAACTCGCCGAGTTTGTTCATGCACTCGACGAGTTGGACCCCCAGACAGCATATTTTTGAGTTTTTTGGCTAGAAATGGACTAGGAACATTACCCTAAGTTGTTTTTGAACTTATAAACTTGTTTTTGATGTCGTAATGTTCATGCTAATCCATTTTCAAAGATAATTGTCAATAGATTCATGTTTTGTATTAGTTTAAGGTTTAGACTAATTACATGAAAAAGTTTGATTTGAATTATCTTGTTCTTATGAGTTGCTTAGATTAATAGAAATGTTGAGTGAAATAGTTGTTTTCAATCCATTTTAATCTAAGAGTTGAGTATAAAATGTGTTTGTGTAACTTGTCCTCAAGTTACATGAAGAGTCACATTAAAGACTCATAAAATTCATAAGAGTTGGCAATGGTTACAAAATGAAGAGTCTTGTGTCATTGAATGTTTTTTTTTATGACTCCATAACTTGTCCTCAAGTTATGGAAGTTCAAGAGTCACTTCATTAAAAGGAAAATATGTAACCATAATTAAATCCATAAGTTATAAAATAAAGAAAAAGTTAGTTCTTTTAATAGTTTAAAGTCTTCCATAACTTGTCCTCAAGTTATGGAACTTGAAGAGTTTTTGGATTAAAACTACTTTAAACACATAAGTTATGGAATTAATTAGTTTTGAATAGTTTCAAAACTTGCCCTCAAGTTTTGGAATTTGAAAAGTTTTCAAGTATGAATACTTTAATTCCAAGTTAGCCCTTAGAATTTTAAAAGTTAAAATTCAACCCTTATACTTTATAATATTATAAGTTAATAATATATATATGTATAAGAGTAAAGTCAGTCTTACCGCTAGTACGCCTCATTCACGAAGCCGGTCTATAAGGTGGGTATAAGGTTGTTGCCTATAAAATGGCAACTTAATGGGTGTCCACTCTCACCCACCGCTTGCTTGACCGGTGGAGGGTCGTTAGCCGAACGGGTTTGACAGGACTATAATTCTCCCTTCATTAAAAGTATTAATGAAAATACTAAGTAACTAAACTCTTAATAATACCCAATCTTAGTTACTTAGGAAAAATGTGAATAAGGTGCTAATCCATGAAATTACACTTTACACTTTGTCAAAGTCGTTAGTGGAGCGTGTGTGGTTAACCGGCACACTAACTTGGACTTAACAAGGTAGGTAAAGGGTGACTTAATATTTATCATAGTATCGATGGAGCGTGTGTGGTTAACCGGCACATCGATTGAGGGGTAATTTATTAAGGGTACCAAGTGATTTGCATGGTTACTTCACACCTTGTTTTGTGATCCTCGGCATCCCAGTCACAAAACCTGAAGGGCACACTCGAGATTGAAACATGCCTTTGAAAAGTTCAATGAATCTCAAAGATCTAGGAGTTTCAAAACCAATTAAAACCTAATAATACATTTCGTTTATCTTGGTGGAAATTGGTGAATCGTCATTCACCTACCTTCAAATACTTTATAGCTTGGATTACGGCATACCTCTTCTAAGTTATAAAATAGTTTGTTGGGTCCTAGCCTTAATATTTCATATTGGGTGTCATATTAAGGACTTAAGATCAACTATCTTGAATATCTCCCAAAACATGTCTGGTTTAGACATTTATGATCTTCCCAAATCTCTTGAAACAAGCTTTCCTAATGAAGATGATATCCCATGGAAATCATACTTCATTCACCTCTTCAAATTATTCTCCCTAACCCACAAGTTCTTGAAAAGTTTAAGGTCACTCAAAGCCCTATTGGCAAGGCAAGGTCTAGGTGTGATCACATCTTGGAGATGTAGTCACATGTTGACAAGCCGGGAGAGTTGGGTGTCAAAGTCTTGAGAAAGTTGGTGGTTCAATCACTTTCTAAGTCACATAGTGAGTTCTTTTGGAACACCTATGAAACCGACTATGACAAGACCCTTAATGATCTTATCTATTTGCTAAGATCAACTTCCTAAAACTTTATGGACATTGACAATGATGACATTGGATATCTAGTAAAGCTCTCTCTTCCCGATGGAAAGGGATCGGCCATTTATGGTGTATGGGGATAAACGCATAGTGAATTCTGGAATCATTTCCCTAATGAAAGCCAGAAAGTGTTTGACCAAGGGATGTACATCATATTTAGCATTCGTTATCGATGCTAAGAAGGAAAAGAAGTTGATGCAGAATATTCCAGTGGTATGTGGTTATCCGGAAGTATTTCCCGAAGATCTTCCTGGATTACCACCTGATAGACAAGTGGAGTTCAGAATAGACTTGTTACCAGGAACCACGCCAATAGAAAAAGCACCGTATCGATTAGCACCGACGGAGATGAAGGAGCTGATGATGCAACTTCAAGAGTTATTGGATAAAGGTTTCATTAGACCTAGTTCATCGCCCTGGGGAGCTCCGGTGTTATTCGTAAAGAAGAAAGACGGAAGCATGAGAATGTGCATTTATTACAGAGAGCTGAATAAGACAACAATAAAGAATAGATACCCGTTGCCAAGGATTGATGACTTGTTTGATCAATTGCAAGGTTCGAGCTATTTCTCGAAGATCGATCTTAGGTCAAGATATCATCAGCTGAAAGTAAGAGAGCAAGATATAGAGACGACTGCATTCAGAACACGATATGGACACTACGAGTTTTTGGTTATGTCGTTTGGACTAACCAATGCTCCGACAGCATTCATGGATTTAATGAATCGGGTTTGTAATCTATTCCTTGATAAATCTGTGATAGTGTTCATAAACGACATTCTGATTTATTCGAAAAGCCAATAGGAGCATGGCAGACACTTGCACGAAGTGTTAGATGTTTTGAAGAAGGAGGAGTTGTATGCAAAGTTCTCCAAATGTGATTTTTGGATTCGAGAAGTCCAATTCTTGGGTCACGTGGTCAACCAGGAAGGGATAATGGTCGATCCAGCAAAGATTGAGGCTGTAATGAAGTGGGAACAACCAAAAAGTCCCACAGAGATCCGAAGCTTTTTAGGATTAGTCGGATATTACTAAAGGTTTATCCAAGGCTTTTCTTCGATCGCTAGTCCATTAACAGCTTTGACCCACAGAGGAGCTACTTATGCTTGGAGTGATAAGCATAAAGAAGCATTCGAGAAGCTAAAGAAGAAGCTATACGAGGCACCGATTTTATCTCTACCCGATGGAGTTGAAGACTTCGCTGTTTATAGCGATGTGTCTGGAGTTGGATTGGGTTGTGTTTTGACCCAAAGAGATAAGGTGATCGCATATGAATCTCGACAACTGAAAGAGCATGAAAGGAACTACCCTACTCATGACTTGGAGTTGGCAGCGGTAGTTTTTGCTCTGAAAATATGGAGGCATTACCTCTATGGCACGAAGTGTAAACTTTTCACTGATCATAAGAGTCTCCAATATCTCTTTAATCTGAAAGAGTTAAACATGAGGCAAAGACGCTAGCTAGAGTTACTCAAGGACTACGACTGTGAGATACTTTACCACCCCGGTAAAGCTAATGTTGTTGCTGATGCTCTCAGTCGGAAAGTCAATGTTGAGAGAAAAAGGCCAAGAGCGTTGAGAATAGAAGTTGTCTCGACAATCATGGAGAGTATAAAGAAAGCTCAAGAAGAAGCTTCTGAAAAGAATGACCGAAAGGAGGAACGTTTGGGAAAAACGTTGGTGTTTGGTACAAACGGTCATGGACTGAAGGTATTCCAAGATCGTATTTGGGTACCTAAGTCAGGAGGAATAAGAGATCTTCTGATGGAAGAAGCTCACAAAACCATGTACTCAATTCATCCTGGCAGCACTAAAATGTATAGGGACCTGAAACCCTACTACTGGTGGCCGACGATAAAGCTTGATGTTGCAAAGTATGTGGCCGAGTGTGTGACTTGTGCAAGAGTTAAGACACAACATCATAAACCATATGGGAGTTTAGAGCCTTTACCTGTGCCTATGGGTAAATGGGAAGACATTGCTATGGATTTTGTCACTAAACTACCCCGAACAAAGAATGGTCACGACATGATTTGGGTGGTCGTTGATCGATTCACTAAGAGTGCGCATTTCATAGCAGCCAAGGAGAAATGGTCTATGGATAAGCTTGCGAATTCTTATGTGAAGGAAATTGTGAGGCTTCACGGTGTCTCGTTAACGATTGTGTCAGATCGTGACAGCCGTTTCACCTCAAGGTTTTGAAAAAGTCTACAAGAGGAAATGGGTACCAAGTTGTGTTTAAGTACAACTTACCATGCACAGACTGATGGTCAGAGCGAAAGAATGATACAAACACTTGAAGATATGCTGAGAGTATGTACCCTAGAATTCCTATGTAACTGGGATGAACATTTACCTTTGGTAGAATTTTCCTACAACAATAGTTTCCACTCGAGCATAAAGATGGCACCTTATCAAGCTTTGTACGGACAGAAGTTTCGTACGCCGTCTTGTTGGCTTGAGGCTGGGGAAAAGCAGTTTATGGGACCCGAGATGGTCCATCAGACTGCTGAGAAGTTGAAAGTGATCAGGGAAAGAATTTTAGCAACTCAAGATCGTCAAAAGAGTTATACTGACAAGAAGCGAAGGCCGATGACCTTCGAAGTTGGAGATTCGGTTTTGCTTAAAGTCTCACCATGGAAGGGACTTATAAGATTTGGTAAAAGGGGAAAGTTAAGTTTAAGGTTTATTGGACCGTTTAAAGTTCTTCAGAGGGTTGGGAACCAAGCTTACGAGCTCGAATTACCCGAAGAACTGAATGGAATTCATAACACTTTCCATGTGTGTTATTTGAGGAAGTTCACGGGAGAAGTTCCCGATATAATTCCAATTTCTGAATTGAGAATTGATGAAAACAAAAGGTTAATTGAAGAACCTGAGGCAATTGTTGACCGAAAGACTAAGAAGCTTTGACGCAAGATGGTCGAATTAGTGCTTGTTCGTTGGAAACATTCAAATGGGCCAAATCTCATCTGGGAAACGGAGAGTGATATGTTGAGTCGCTATCCGCATTTGTTTGTTGATGTGTGATTCCGGGGACAAAATCATCCTAAGGGGGAGAGAATTGTAACGCCCGCGTTTCCAGGATAGGCATTATTGTTGATGTAATAGTCTAGGTTAACCTTTGTAATTCTTTTGAAGTATTAATGATGAAATATTTGAGTATTATGTGAATTATGTGTATTTGTATGTTTATTACTTAATTATAAAGATATAATTAATAAAGGATAAAAATAAGCGTCAAAATTATAGTGTGAGAAAATCCCAATATCTTTACATAAAGTTCTAGTGGTCGAAACAAGGATTCCGGAATTATAAGGAATGCCGAAATCCGAGTTATAACGAAGAAGTTATGACCTGTCGAAGTTTCGCGACAGAACCAGCACGACTCCGAATGATGTAAAATACGAATTTATGATAGAGCGATATCTAGCCTTAGTGATCTAAACGAAATTCGTAGGGTTTGTTAAACCGAGAGCGTGCATAAAAAGAACGCCCAAATCTGACTTCGTATGAGGAAGTTATGATTTTCCGAAGTTTCGACTTAGCGGTATGCAGCCCGAATACTCAAATATGAGATCGAGTGATTCTTAACCGAAACAATCTAAACGAGAGTCGAAGATCTCGTCAATAGTAGTCCAACGATAAAAAGACAGACGAAAACTAAGTTCATATGAAGGAGTTATGAATTTCAAATGAAGTTTTCCTGTCCCGGCCTACTGAAAATAATATATAAGTAATATATTTATAATATATTAAAAATAAAGTAAAAAATTAGCCAACGGAGTCTAAACGAGAGTTGTAGAGCATAATCTCACCTTCGTGTCGATATAAAGAACGTCGAAAACGGAGTTCGTATGCGAAAGTTATGAATTTCTGAAGTTCGGGGCGCGAACCCCAAAGTTGTGTCAGAGACCACGACGTGGCAGGTCTTCTGACACCTCTGGGAGTCCCCCGGACGCAACTTGCGATGATGCATGCGGTGAAGATCAAGCCCACGACGTGGAAAAAGGTGCCACAACGTGGCAAGGGCAGATTTTGCCCTATAAATAGATTTGAAGGGCCAACCGTTTAGGGTTGCTATTTTCTCTCCTCTCTCTCCCATTTTACCTCGATTAACGTGCAATAAATATCCTGAAGCCCCGATATCATCCCGAGACCCGAAGCGAGTCCCGAAGCCCGAAGATCCCGAGAAGAAAAGAGTTTCCGAGCCGAAGCTCTGCCCGCGAGGAGTCCGGTTTTTGTGAAGATCTTCCAGATCTACCGAAGAATACTACTTCTACAAGCCGTAGTGTTGTCTGATCATCTTCTGATCAAGTGAGTGTAGTTACATTCTTCTAACGCACAATTATGAAGTATTTTATACGAAATACGTGTTATGTGTATATTTTGTTGTTATATGTGTGAATGTATATTCACTTTCTTCTATCTCATAGATCTGATTTATTCTTTATGAAATATGTGTTATGTGTGTGTGCCTCATCTGTTCTGTGGAATATGTATTGATTCAACATGTTGTACTGGTTTTAAACTATGTATAAAAATATATATTTTTATCTACTAATATGTTGGGTAGAACATGGGTAGATAGTTGATGTGTGATAAACAAATGAGAGGCCTCGATGTTGTTTTTGATTCAGTCATCTAGCAGAGTTTAGATGACGACCACAGACTTTTCTAGACAGTCCTGTGGAACGCTAGCAGGCTCGCCACCTGTAGGTGTTAATGAACTTGGATGTTCATTCGCTGTACTCCATCCCCCTCATGGTTGCTTTATTTGACTTATATTGTTGAGGAACCCCCGAAGCATGTGTTGTCGCCCCGAAGAAATATTCTTAGACTAGGTCCCTTATGTTAATACAAAATGTGACTCGGTTACATTTTGGTGTTTGGCAGGATCAAGCAAAGGGAAGGAAACTTAAAGAAAGAGTATGCTGAATCTAATCGCGAAGATGGATTTCAATCGCATGGTTCGAAGATCGGATTCTTGAGCTACTACTTAGGAGTTATGATAGATTGCTAGAAAATATGTAATAACATAGTTTTCATTTAAAGTTGCATTGTAATGAATAAGTTTTTTCCGCATTTATAAAAAAATAAAATTTTGTTTTATTTAATTATACCTCCTTGCAATGGCATTTTATGAAAAACTGATGTTTGTATGGTTCTAGCAATAATGGAGATGTGAATTTGATTCTTTCATTTGTGGTAGTATCTAAATTTACCAAATAAAGAAGATTCTCATCAACCAAGTTTCAATTGGACCGAAACTTGGAATCATGCAAGTTGTATAGTATGATGAATGGGAATTTTCATCTTTGGAAAATAAAGACGAATTCCTTGGTTACATGTATATGTGAGTCAAGTGAAGCACTAAGGGATCCAATACACATTCTTGTGCACTGGTCAAGGTCCACCACAAAAGATTGTTAAGACTATTCGACATGATTTACTAAAGTTTAGTAAATATAGTTATACTTGCCAGTTTAAGTATAATTTTGAAACATTGGAAAAGTTTCAATGTATTGCATGACGAATGAGAAGAATCAAATTAGGCAGAAAGATAAAAGTTTCTCAAATCTGAAAAGATGGGAGAGTACTTGAGTATCATGTTTTGTGATCATATAAATGATTTAGAAACCATATCACAATTGGTCCTCCAAGGACATCTTAGTGCATTCTTATGGCTAATAAGAGGAATCATGAATTATTGAAGTGGTTAAATCAAGAAGAATGAGTCATACTTCGTTCCAAACAAGTCTTAGAGTCATACTCCAAGATTGTAACATGAGTGACATATCTTAAAGAAAGGTTTATAACACTTGTTAAATGTAAGAGTAAAATGTGCCCTACTCTTGTACATTTGAAATTGGTAAGTTGTGATGTTTTGGATAAAACAAAGACCAACTAAGGCCAATTGTGTGAAGTGTTTGTCTTGATAAAGGATCCGCACTATCTCTTGAATATTTGGCAAGTGAGTATTATATGTCAAGATGACAGTAGGAGTCTTAAAGATCTTGAAAAAACTTATAGATCTAATCTAGAAGAAAAACCTATAGTTTATCACTAGTACACGACTTGAGGTTTATAACCTATCGTGTTGACATATTCCTATTTATGTGCCCATTCTGGTTAAAGTTGGCTTTGCATATGAGTTCTGAGAGTTCTCAATTGGTTGCATAAAAACTTGGAAGCAATGGCAGGCCCTTGTGCTGCCACGTCGCAAGAAGTTAAGACTGCACTAGTGTTGGATTAGTGTCTAAGTCCATAACTATTTTGGTATGTACTTGACCCGATGGTGCATGGTCCTTTTGGGTTGCCTTCACCAAAGCAACTTGATAGGATTGATTATGGAGAGAGAAGATTAATTATGATTTATTAATATATTATGAGAATAATATATTAAAGGAGAAATCATATTGTTTAATTAGTATTAGTCAATAATTAATTAAGAATTAATTTTGTGGCTAAAAGACATTAATTAAACTTAAGGGACTAGAACTGTCAATTGTATGATAGTTGAATATTGGGCCAATGGACTCCATATTAGAGGGGTTGATGAATTCTATGGGGAAACCCATTAGAAACCGTCTTAGGCCTCAAAGGAGGGAGTCCATGGGTTGCTTAGGGCCTAAGCATTCAAATTAGGGTTTCCTTGTTAGATAACTCTAATAGCCTCGCTATTTAAGGATCCCTAGAGCACCAAAAACGTGGTGAAGAGTATCCTTAGGGTTTCTACACGTTTTTGGGTGCATCCTCTCTTATCATTCTTCATCCTCTTGCTCTTGGTGTTTGTGAGCCATTAGAGGAGTGACACTTGTGACTCTAAGCTTTCTAAGGAGGATTTGAGATTGTTATTGCTACATAACAATCAAGGTAAGATCTAAACCCCATTCTTATGTTAATATGATTAATTGTATGCTAGATCTAGGGTTTATAGCTTTGAATATTCAATTGCATGTTTATTAGACAAACTAGATCCAAAAGCTATTAGGGTTTGCATGTACACCATAGGAATGATGTTTTGCTCAAAACCCATCAGTGGTATCAGAGCCATGGATGTTTGTTTGATGTATTTGATGCTATTGTGAATTATCCTTGATTAGAGATCGAAATTTAGGGTTTCTGGGGGCTGAACTCGCCGAGTTCATGCCTGACTCGACGAGTTAGCTGGTCAGAAAGAGGGAAAATCGGGATTTTGTGCTATTTTGGCTTAGGATTATTACCAAAAACATTTTTGATGAATAAAATCCGATTTTTATTGATTTTGGGTGAATATCCTTACCAAAATAGAAGATAATAACAATTAATCAAATATTTGTTTCCTTATATGATTAGGTTTAATTATTTGAATTATTTGGTCAATTATCTTGCAAGAATTTGGATTAGGTCAAATTAGATAACCACCAATTAATTGTTAATTGCCTTATTTGAATTTTGTGATCTAGAATATTCTTGACAAAGTTTGGAAAAGTTTCAAATTAACCCCTTTAGGTTTTATAGTTTAAATTTGAACTTAAAAGTTTAGTTTTGAAAATTAAATAAGTTAAACCCTAATGTTTTGAAATGTTTCAAAACTTGCCCTCAAGTTTTGGAATTTAAAAGTTGATTAAAAGTTTAATTTAGAAATGTTAAATTCTAAAACCCTAGTATTGTTTTGAAAAGTTCAAATCACACCCTTATGGTTTTATTAATTAATTAAGAAGTATAATTAAAAGAGATTTAATAAATCCATAAAGTTTTGGTTCATATTTAATTAAATTAAAAGTATAATTTATTAAATGAGACCACCTAGTATTTTAAAAGTGTAAAATACACCCTATACTATATATAACATTAAAAGTCTAGTATTATATATGTATAAGTAAACAGTCAGTCTTACCGTTAGTAGGCCTCATTCACGAAGCTAGTCTATAAGTGTGTTTAAGGAAATTGCTTATAAAATGGCGATTGAATGGGTATCCACTCTTACCCACCGCACTCTTGACTAGTGGAGGGTCGTTAGCCGAACGTGTAGGATAGGACAAAAACCTTCCATTATAAGTATAATGAAGTACAAAAGTAACTAAATGCTTTTACAAAATTCCCAATCTTAGTTAATGTAGGCAAAAGTGAATTGATGCAATTCCATGAAATTACACTTTGTGCCCTTGCGAAAACGTTAGTGGAGCGTGTGTGGTTAACCGACACACTAAATGGTTCTAAGTAAAGGTAGCAAAGAGTGACTCATTGTTTGTCATAGTTCGGTGGAGCGTGTGTGGTTAACCGGCACATCGAATAGGTGATTGTAACATTGAGGGAACCATGTAAGTTTGCATGGTTATTCACACCATGTTTTGTGATCCTCGGCATCCCAGTCACAAATCGAGGGGCATATCGAGATTTAAACATGCCATTGAAAAATTCAATAAATCTCATAAGATCTAGGAATTTTCAATAGATTTAAAACTTAAATTTCTTTTTCGTTTTTCATGGTGGAAATTAGTGAATCGTCATTCACTTACCTTCAAATGTTCTGCAATTTGGGTTACGACATCCCTCTCCCAAGTTGTAGAGTACTGTGTTGGGTCGTAGCCTTAATATGTCATTTGGTTGATTTATTAAGGACTCAATCAATCAACTAACTTGAATTTTTTCCCCCGTTTTGTAGATGTCAAAGTATGACAACTATGGTCTTCCCAAATTCCATGGAACAAGCTTTTCACATGAAGATGATATTCCACGATTCGATCGAGGAACACGAGATCATGCTTCACTTCCTCCACCTCCTCCTATTGTTCTCCCTAACCCACAAGTTCAAAAGATTTAAAAGTTGAAACTCACTCAAGCCCTTTTGGCAAGTAAACATGAAGAAGGAAAGTCAGTGTGTGCACACGTCCTAGAGATGAAGTCACACATTGATAGGTTAAGAATGATGGGATCCGTTGTTTGTGAGGAGCTGGCTGTTGACTGGGTTCTTCAGTCACTTCCTGACTCATATAGTGAGTTCGTAAGAGAGTACTATATGATGAACCACGACGTAACCCTCATCAATCTCACATATACGCTTATTGTTGATGAATCAGCAATGATTTGGCGCACTGGAAAAGCAAGGTTGATTGGTAGATCTGCCTTCCAGACCTTTATGGATATAGGCAATGGCAACGAAAGGCATGCCATGATTGAAAGTTTGATCATAAGAGAAAGGCAAAGTCAGAAGTAGTTCTGTGTGCTGTTCCAAAAGAGTCAATTTGCTTTTATTGCCAAGAGAAGGGGCTTTGGAGACGAAGCTGCGCTATTTACCTAAGAGATCTAAGAGATGGGAGAGTCAAAACGTATGAATCTACATTAGGTAATGTGACTTCCCCATTTTCACGGCCAGACAAGACCGATTTTGTTTATGCTTTATAAAAATCATAGTACTTCTTTTCATAAAAATGTTGCAGAATTTGTTCCCAGAAAAACATGATAAATACGTTATCAAAACATTTTCGAAGAAACGTATTTTATTTATTTTAAAACGTTTGGGATTTCATCGTCAATACAGAAACATAAGCATAAACAGAACTTACTAGTGATCTACATCTCTTTAATCTCTCAGTATAATGTGACTTCATGACAACACCTGTGACATAAATAAACTGAGTGGGTCAGGTTGGAAAACCTGGTGAGTACATAGGGTTTTCAACCCACAATATTGTATTTATTATGTTCAAACAATCAAACAATCAACCCAATTATCCATCCCATTATCTTCTTTACTCTTAAGGATTTACCCTAAGAATCAACCATTCCTCGTTCATACATTCCTAAGGATCATCCTAAGGAATCGGCACCAAGTCCATCATCGTCGGTGTTTAGGCACTAGGTCTGCACAGTCGCCAGAATTTATACAACAGGCACGAAGTTTGCATAGTTGCCAGGATTTTGGCATCAAGTCTACATGATCACCAGGGTTTAGGCATCAAGTCTGCATGATCGCCAGGGTTTAGAGTACACCGAGTGAACACATCGTTCACAACACTTACAGGTTGCGAGCCTGCTAGTGTTCCACTGGACTGTCTATAATAGTCCGTGGTTGTCATCCATACTCTGCTGAATGACGGGGCCATCGTTTGGGAAAAGGCTTCTCACATCGTTCACCTCTCACCCTCACCTCGTGGTCTATAACACCTCTCAACTCATCTTCCAACTTATATTCCATCTATTACATCTACCCATGTTTTACCCAAACATTTTTGTAGATATAAAATACATATATAGTTTAAATCCTTTAAAACGTGTATAAAATCGTTCAACTAGCATAGACAGCAAGTACTCAGATAATACACACACATAACACATAATTTATATAGAATACTTCATATCTATGTGTAAGATGAAAGGGACCATGCACTCACTTGATTAGGTGGTGATTCCGAACTCAGACAGCACTTCGTTATCTCAAAACAATTTTCCTCGACAAAACCTAGTATCAATACCACTAGGGTTTAGTTTTTAACGTTAACCGCGACTAATTAATAGTCTGACTATTATTACTATTATATAAGCGTTAAATAACACTCAATATAACTCATAATAATAACCCAAATAATTATTTTAAGGTCCTAATAATGTTACTATAATTAAATAAAAGCTATATTAAATATACTATAGGCGTAGCTCACTTACAGCGGGTTTTTATTAAAAATCGGGCTTCGCTGGAGCAGCGTTTCCGAGCCGAAAGCTTTTCTTCTCGGAGACGTCGGGCGCTCCGAGGCTTTCTTCTCGTGCTAGGGAGGTTCTCTAGACTTGGGAGGGGTTTAGGGAGGTTATAGAGAAATTAGAGAGAGAAAGAAATGCTTATGGTGTGAAGAAATAATGAAGGGTTCACCCTTTATTTATAGGGATTTTATAGTAAAGTAGCCGCTAAGTTTCGTTTGTATCTTCCACGTACGAGCTCCGTTTTCTACGTTCTTTATATCCACGCGTTGGTATTTACGAGGAATACAACTTTCATTTAGACCTCGTCGGCTAATTCTCCTTCTATCTCAGATTTACAAAAACTATATCGTATTTATCGCACTCGAAGAGTAGCGACTAAGCTTCGTCCATATCTTTCGCAAACAAACTCCGTTTCCGACTTTATTTATATCCACGTGTTGGTATTTATGAGTACTACAACTTTCATTTAGACCACGTTGGCTAATTCTCATTCTATCTCGGATTTATAAAACTGTATCGAATTTATCGCGCTCGAAGAGTAGCGACTAAGCTTCGTCCATATCTTTCGCATACGAGCTCTGTTTTTTACTGCCTTTTTATCGTTTAACAACTATTAATGATATCTTCATTTATCGTTTAGATTATTTAGGCTGAAAATCGACCGATCTAAAATTTGAATTTTCGGGCTGTGCACTGCTATGCTAAATCTTAGAAAAATCATAACTTCCTCATACGAAGTCAGATTTGGGCGTTCTTTTTATGGGCACTCTTGGTTTAACATTTTATATAACTTTTGTTTAGATCGATAAGTCTAAATCTCTCTCTATCGTAAATTCACTATTTACGCTTCCCGGTATCATGCAAGTTCTGTTGCGAAACTTCGACGAGTCATAACTTCTTCGTTATAACTGGGATTTTGGCGTTCTTTATATGTACGGAAACTTTGTAACATAAACTACAACTTGGTTAAGATTATTCATTCTAAATAATCTTTTGTTGAAAAGTCATTTTCGACCCCTATTATCTCTAAATTGACTAGCCCGGATCTACAGGCGTTATAGGTAAAATCCATTAATTAACTCTTTTAAGTTCCTATTTTATATTCTTAGTACATGATGTGATAAGATTACATTTCGATGTTTTGTAGGATCAAGAAAAGAGAGGAAGCTTAAGGGAAGAAGTGAGCGGAATCTAATCGTGAAGAAATGGATTTCGATCGCATTACTTGAAGATTAGAATCTTGAGCTACTACTTGGAGTTAGAATAAGATTGCTAAGAAATATGTATTAACATAGTTTTTCAATTGAATTGCATTGTAAGGACAAATTTTTCCGCAATAAAATAAATTTTGATTTTATATTATTTATTTATCCTTGCAATGGCGTGTATAAAAATTGATGTTTGTAAGTTTCTATTATTAGCAATAATGGATTTGATTCTTAATTATGTTATTTGTGGAAAGGTTAATAATTACCAAATAGGGAAAGTTTCTCATTGCCCAAGATTCAATTGGACAGAAACTTGGAATCATACAACTTCGTTGGATGATAAATGAGAAATTTCATATTTGGAAATTAGACTAATTCGTTGACAAAGTGTCAAGTAAAGGACTAGGAGATCTAGTACACAAGGTTGTGTGTTGATCAAGTCCACCACAAGAGTAACAAAGATATTCGTCATGATTTACTAAGGTTAAGTAAATATGATTATACTTATGAGATTAAATGTAATTCTCAGTTGATTGAGAGAGTTTCAATAAATAGCAGAACGAATAAATAAGAATCAAGTAGGCAGAAAGATAAGATTCTATTAAGAACGAATAAATAAGAATCAAAGCTTGCAGAGGATTGGTTGCTTGTGAGTAGTTGGAAGTGTGGTATTGGATGGACCATATCGACATTATTATGAATAGATAAGATTCTATTAAGAATGAATTGTCATATGGAAAATATGGAAATGTTTCCATATTGGGAGTTGGATATTGAGAATCTATATCTAGATTAGAAACTTTTTTGCAAGAAGGATGTTCAAAGGAATGTACTTTGAGTGAGAGACGTCATATCTATAGAATTGTTTCTGATAGAGATTAGCCAAGTCTTGATGATTTTGAGCTACGACTTTACGAAAGAATCATTGCCTAAAATGTTAGAATATAGCATAAGTAACAAGAATTTTATATTCTTATACTTATGATAAGGATTGGGAGTTATGAAATGAGTATGATTGGAAATGTGTTCATTTGATCTATTTCACAAAGTAAGGACCGTAGGTAAACATTGTATGATTGCTGAGAGCATGGGACAAGTGTAGTAATAATTCAAGTAAGAAGTTGATTACCCGAAACAACAAATAATGAGTAATAAATATGGTGATTAAATAAAATGTTTTATTTGTACCCAGATTTTGGGGTCATATGGGATTAGTATTATTCTTGTGTTTCACTTTGCATGTTTTGAATTCATGAATAATTAAATTGGTTCAGAACAATCAAATTATTCGAACGGACCACAGTCGTTCATATGTTGGAAGTAGGTATGAATGAAGACTGTCGTGAATTGGTGTGTGGATTGTCTAAAGTGTATTAGACATAAGCAAATGTTTGTTGCAACGTTCATGAGTGCTTATGAATATGATTTGAGCATTGGAATAAACCCACGCTCGTTTGGATCACTTCATGGATTTTATCATGAGTGATTGGTGAGACGATAATATCATATATTCTTGAAACCGAGATGTATAAGTTGTATCTTGCGAGTTGGTTACACATTGATAATATGTAAACGCACCAGTAACTTGGTGTCATAAAACATATTTTTGTGTGTGATTCGGTGAGTGAGTGCAAGCAAGCATTGAATCAAATTTTATCCGTTCCTTTTATCTAAAGTGGTCTCGTATGGTCACCAGCTGACGCTCACAGTCGATGACAGCGCCGAATCGGCTTAACCAGTCCATGCCTACGATGACACAAACATCACCCATCGCAATAGGGATTAGGTCAATCGGGAATTCCACCCCGAAAATCTCTAGTACACATTCCCGAAAAACCTCCGTGGCACAAATCACTTTCTCGTCAGCTATAGAAACTCTCAAAGGTCGACTCAACGACTCACGACTGACGCTGATATGCTGACTAAAGGCTAAGGACACAAAGGACCTACTCGCACCCGAGTCAAATAACACTAAGGCAGGCACAGAGTTCACAAGAAAAGTACCTACGCATATAATAACATAAGCATAACATCTCGACATTAAAATAATTACATGAATTACAACATACCTGCCACAACATCGGGCGCAGCGCGGACCTCCTCCGCAGTCAGCTGAAAGGCTCTTCCCCGAGCCCTCGGGGCCTCGACCTTCACCGGTCGAGTCGCAGTAGTTCCGGCAGCAGGTGCAGATCCCTGAAGAAGCTGAGGGCACTCGGCCTTCCTATGGCCAGTCTGGTTGCAATGAAAGCAAACCGTAAATCCCTTGGGACACTCCCTAGCAATGTGCCCCTCCTTGCCACACTTGTAGCAAGCACCAGATCGACACGCCCCCTCATGACCCTTGCCGCACTTTCCGCAAGTGCGGCTCTTCGAACCTCCCGTCCTCGCATCGGCGGACTTGGTCCGCTTGGCTGCCGGCTGGAACTGAGCCGGTCGCCGGTCCACCCGCTGAGACTCGGCCTCCTCCCTGGCCTGGGTCTCCAACTCGATCTCGCGCTTCCTGGCATTTGCCTGAAGCTCAACAAAAGTATGGTAGGTGGAGTTCGACACAAACTCCCGGATATCCCTCCTCAACACTCCCAAGTACCGGCTCATCCGAGCCTGATCAGTGGACACCAGCTCGGGGCAGAACATTGCCCTCTCATGAAACTTCCGCGTAATCACCGCAACAGAATCAGTACCCTGCTTGAGGGTTAAGAACTCCTGCACCAATCGTTCCCTCTCCACCGGGGGAACGTACTCATCCCTGAACATGGCAGTAAATCCCTCCCATGTCACCGCTGTAGTCTCTGCCAAAGTGAAGTTCGCCGTCACGAACTTCCACCAGTCCTTCGCTCCCAGGCGGAGCTGGTTCAATGCGAACCGTACCCTCAGGTGCTCCGGGCATGAACACGTGTAGAAGCACCCCTCTATGTCCGCGATCCACCTCATCGCAGCAATCGGATCCTGCGTCCCATCGAACTCCGGTGGCTTCGTGTTGCTGAACTCTCGGAACAGCAACGAGTCACCTCCCTGTGGCCTAGCAGCGGCCACAGCTGCGGTAGCTGCAGCGGTTGCAGCCTCAGTCAACGCGGCGTACCGCTCATCGAATGTCTCCATCAGGGTGGTCTTAATAGACCCAAACATCTCCGGGATCTCAGCCCGGATCGCTGCCGCCACCTCCTCGTGAATCATCTGACGAATATCCTCGTCACTCACACCGCTCGTACTCGCTCCGTGGCGCGGTCTAACCATGATGTCTCTGAAATACAACATAAAACTATCAGAGACTCCACCGAGTATAATTTTACTCGATACGCAACCCTACTCAGTCCCCGATATCCAGGGATTCTTACTTGGGTCTCCCACTGACCCGGTGTCCTCGGTAGTACGGGCCCAATACTACCGACCACACCGCATCAGTGTTCATCCCAAGTCCTCCTCCCCAAACTCCGGATAGTGAGTACTCTACTGCTGATATGCACTATCTACCCGCATGCTAGCAACACATCTCATATAGGCAAATTTCCCTAGACTAAGGCATCACAAATCAGGCCACTCTAGTCCTATCATGGATACCTAGTCTTCTAGCATGCATAACAATTCATATCATATAATATTGTAAGGTATTTTGGGGATCTTTACCGTTCGGGCGCTGACTGATCGTACACACTGCTTCTTTCTTGCTCACCACAAAACCATTTACAAAAGTTTATGCCTTTATTTAACAAAAAAGTTTCCCTCAAATCCTCGGTTTGAGTTCAGCTACTCCCGAAGGTGCACCCGAATCCCTCAAACCAAGGCTCTGATACCAATTGTAACAACTCAAATTTTCAAACAAATTTTTCATTTTAAAAATGTATTTATTTCCATTCAAAACAAGGCATAAATAGTTTAAGTATTCTGTCAATACAAATAATCAAAATCCCAAGATCATAAAAGTAGTCTTCAGTGTGTATCGATCACGTCGGCGCCTTCCCACGGACCTCGCTAGTACCTGAAATACATGTACAACAACTGTAAGCATAAATGCTTAGTGAGTTCCCCAATATACAACTTACGCACATACGCCTTTCCAGGCCCGACCTTCCGGTCCATGTGTCTCAGGGGACTTCCGTCCCTGCTGGGTAAACCTTCCGGTCCTACCCACGCCGACCTTCCGGTCCATCACACAACATATCGCCTTCCGGCCCATAACATATTGCCTTCCGGCCCATAATATAATCGCCTTCCGGCCCATAACATACATAGAACATATAACAAATAACTTACCACATATAGCATACATATCACATATCATATCCGACCTTCCGGTCACTCAGTCAAACCCTTCCGGGTATAGTATAGTGAGAAGACTCACCTCGTAAAAGCTGAAAGCTAGCAAATCCTGAAATCACTCGTGCACAATCCGACGAGCTACAACCTCCCTATAACATCACATATCTCATTAATACTTATATCTTCTAAGTGTGACTATCCCTAAGAAGTCAGACTTAGGTCAACTCTGGTCAACGGTCAACGGTCAACTTGACCGGACTCGGCGAGTACCATGGCGACTCGGCGAGTCTAGACGTCCTCCAACTTTCTGAGATTCATTATCTACTCGACGAGTATCCTCCTCGACCCGACGAGTTACCCCTGGAAGAATCGCGGGGCCACCCCGACTCCACTCGCCGAGTCTGAAGAACAACTCGGCGAGTCCCAGTAAATCTTTAAGCTACTCGCCGAGTCTGAAGAACAACTCGGCGAGTCCATGCCATGCAGACGAGCAACTGCTTTCTAAATTACGTATGATCCCGAGATATACAATCATGGGACTTTCTGGACTTCTAAACATCTTATTACTGGGGTATAAACGTTCGGGTAATAACATAATAACCCATCTAATCACTAAATGGGTTTCATAAACCCTAATTTCGCATACACATCAAATAACAGAATTGGAATCCGAAATATTACCTGGAATATGCCCTCTCTGAGTCTCCAAACCGCAGAACTCGAATCCCTTGTTGTTCCTTTAGCCAAAACCCTTCTCCTCTTTGCCCAACAATCTCTTCAAGCCCTAATATCCTCCAATCTTGCTCTAGATGCCCACAGCCGTTTAGGGTTCCTCTCAATCGACTAAAGACGGACAATGACGGCATATAAGAGCATTATATACGATCCACAACCGGACGGTTAGGGTTTCTGCTGAACAGCGTCGACTCGCCGAGTCCATATCTGGACTCGTCGAGTCCAGTCGCGGACCCGCAACCAAGTCTGCGATCCTACTCGGCGAGTCTAGGCTCCAACTCGCCGAGTCCCCTCTTAACTCACCCCAAAAACATAATTAAACAATACCTGAGATTTCGGGCTGTTACAACTACATGTCAAAGCTAGTGGGAGCATAAGTGTTATGCTAATAATCATCATGCAAGTGGGAGCATGATAATTATAACACGTGTTGCAAGTTAGCAATGTTAGTTATAGAAAACAAAAGGTTTCAATTGGGAAAAAGTTGTTTTGCTATAATCAAGGGAGAGGAAATTATAATTCATTTCAATTCTAAAAGCTTAGATTAAGATTTTAATCATCTTTAGTCAATGATATATATATATATATATATATATATATATATATATATATATATATATATATATGAATTTTATGTTGGAATGACTCAACATAAGGGAATTCTATATATGGGTCCATTATTTGCGTTCTAAAATTCGATTATGATTACGACGTCCCTTTTCATAATCTGAATTATGAGAACTTGGCAAATAGAAATAGAAATATTATAGCAAAAGGTTGGTCTAGTATCATGTCGTTATGAATCGTGTCCCATATGCTTCAGATATAGGATCGATTGCATGTGCTATAATATTCATCTTTTCTAAATTTTTTCAAATGCCCAGAGCATTAAGAAGGAAAAAGTACAAGAAGATATGACTAATTTGATTAAACAATTGTCGAGGACAACCTAAGGCTTACCAAATATTGGTTGCTCAAGGACAGTTGAAAGTATAGTGATAATTTTGGAAGGACCATATTGACATATTCTGAAAAGCGGCAACTCTTGTTTAGGAGTAATAGTCAAAAGGGGAACATGGAAATGTTCCCATAGGTGGAAGTTATTCATTAAATCTGTGTAAGATTAGGAAACTTAATGCAAGAAGAATGTTCAAAGGAAATGAAATTAGAATATGAGACTTCGTTTCCATGGAGTTGATCTCCATTGGAATACTCTGTAATGTCTATTGATTACGTCTTCCAGGATTACGTCATACACTATGAGGCGCGACTACCATGTTTATGACATTCTCTTTTAGGCGCATCTGCCGACATTATCCTATAAGCGCATCTGCCAGGATTATCATATAAGCGCATCTGATAGTATTATGACATTCTCTATTTGGCGCATCTGCCGACATTATCCTATAAGCGCATCTGCCAGGATTATCCTATAAGCACATCTGCTAGTATTATGATATTCTCTATTTGGCGCATCTGCCGACATTATCCTATAAGCGCATCTGCCAGGATTACGACGTTCACTACTTTGTGAATCTACCGATATTATTCTTAAGCGCATCTTTCATACCTCATCATTTATCACATTCCAACTATTTCATCTACCCATGTTCTACCCAACATATCTGTAGATATAAAATACATATACAATTTAACTCATTTAAAAGCTATATAAAACATCCATTCCACACTCATCTCAAATAAACAACAATATATAAACACATAGCACGTATTTTATAACAAATATTTCATATTTATGTGTTAGAAGATAGTAACCACACGTTCACCCAAACATATACTTAATACATTCAAACAATACTTGTATTATACCCGTGTTTATGAAAGGGACTATACACCCACACATATAAACAACTTTATATTATACACATAGATGGTATTTTATAGCAAATACTTAATATATATGTGTTAGAAGAAAGTAACTACACACTCACTTGATCAGAAGATGATCGGACAGCACTACGGCTTGTAGAAGTAGTATTCTTCGGTAGCTCTGGAAGATCTTCACAAAAACCGGACTCCTTGCGGGCAGAGCTTCGGCTCGGGAATTTCACTTCTCGGGATCTTCGGGGCCTCGGGACTTGCTTCGGGGCTCGGGAATGATACCGGGGCTTCGGGATAATTCTTGCACGAAAAACGATGCAAAAACGCGAGATAAAGGGAAGAAATGAGCAAAGAAGTCGGTTGCCCTCGACACCCTTTTATAGGGACTGGAACTTCAAATTACACTGGGCGTAATATGAAATTACGTTGGGCGTAATGAAGATAGGGTCGCTGACTCCCCCATGGATACTATCGGTTAATATATATATAAATTAAATATCGAAAATATTTAATAAACTTCAAAAAATCATATTTTCCTCATACGAACTCCGTTTTCGATGTTCTTTATATCCCCGCGTAGGTGAGACTATGCTCTACAACTTTCGTTTAGACTCCATCGGCTAATTTTAACTTTATTTTTATTATTTATTTTTAGTAGGTTGGGACAGGAAAACTCTGTTATAAAATCATAACTTCTTTATCCGACGTCCGTTTTCGCCTATCTTTTCATAGTTTCACTACAATTAACGAGATCTTCGATTCTCGTTTAGATTGTTTCGGCTAAAAACCGCTCGATCTCAAATCGAGTATTCGGGCTGCATACCGCTAAGTCGAAACTTAGAAAAATCATAACTTCCTCATACGAAGTCAGATTTGGACGTTCTTTTTATGCACGCTCATGGTTTAACGAACTCTACGACTTTAATTTAGATTGCTAAGGCTAAATATCGCTCTAACGTAAATTCACTATTTACGCTTCCCGGTGCCGTGCCGGTTCCGACGCGAAACTTCGACGGGTCATAACTTCTTCGTTATAACTCGGATTTCGGCGTTCTTTATATGTACGGAAACCTTGTGACATATTCTACAACTTGGTTAAGATTATTTATTCTAAATAATCTTTTGTCGAAAAGTCATTTTCGACCCCTATTGCCTCTAAATTGACTAGCCCGGATCTACGGGCGTTACAATTATCTCCCCCTTAGGATGATTATGTCCCGGAATCATCAACGAAATAGGACTTGCATAATGATTCCACTCGTTATTTCTTCATCCTAGGTAATTAACGTAACTTCTATGTTTCCTCGAAAGAGTATTTAACTCTATGGCTTTCTTGACCGCAGAAGATGCCCAATCTTGCATCTGCTTATCGTACCATGTCGTACTTTTCAATTGTAACCTTCGAATTAACAAATAAATCCTTATTGTGGACTCCTTCTTCTTCTCAGGATAAATACTTTCCTTTTATCTATTGTAACAGACCGATGGGTCGTGCTCTACTGACCTCTCATCGCACGATGCGACGCTTAGACTCGGTCTTTTTAAAGTTAAATTCCAGAATGGAATATACCTTCCTTCATATTCTAATGTGATATAATCACATTTTTACATGTAGCGTTTCTAGCTACAAGCTTCCTTCGATCGTATTAATTTCAATCTTCTGACTTGAGTTAGATGCTACCTCGAAATTGGTTCAATGAACCACGTAACAAACCCGTCATAGTCGGACTCAATTTGAATGTGACCACTAGGTTCGGAATAACAACCACCTTACTAGTCACTACCGAAACAATGGTAATGACATACCAGAATAAAACGGAATCAATTACTTGCTTCTTGGTAACCTTGTGACTTTCCCTGATCCAAGTGCGAGTCATGTACTTCCGGTAGTATATGCATCTACTACCTTTCACACCCACTCATACTCGGCCCAAGTATCGTCTCGTAGTCGACCAAGTCACCATAAAAGAAAATCATACAATCATTCAACACACCAGATAACAAAACTAGGGTTTATATTACTTTCTTGAAACTATTACACAAAAATTCAAGTTCACCCTATACTATGCCTCTAATAGGCTACACCATAAGTTACTGTTCACATTGCTACTTCATAACTTGATCTTTGGATATAAAATCTTCATTCCTGATTCCTTGCATTGCCATCTGCTTCATCAAGGATCATCTGAAATGATCTTGCCTTTAGCTTTGGCGGCGCCTCTAGCCTTGCTGCTTGATTTTTCCTTGGGCAGTCTTGCTTGAAGTGCCCCTCTTCGTTACATTCGTAACACACCTTTTTGTTGAAAATACATTCATCAGCGTAGTGCCCATGCTTTCCACACTTGAAACATGTCACCTCCGCGCCACATTTTCCTAAGTGCTTCTTCTTGCACTTATCGCACCACCTTGCCTCATCCCTTCCTCCTCCTCCAGACTTCGAGAATTTTCTTTTCTCATTAGAACATGAAGTTCCTTCTAACTTTCTCTTCTCGCCAACTTCAACCTTATTGTCAGTCCTCCCCTTGATCATATTCTCAACAGACTTGGCAGCCCAAATAGTTGCCTCTAGAGTAGGTGCCCGACGCACTGGCACCGCATACTCCCAAGGGAGTCCCTTTGCGTACCGGTCGACTTTTGTCAGTTCGTCTGGTACGATGCGCAAAGCAAACTCCATCTTGTCTGTGAAGGCATTAGTGTATTCATCCACTGACATGCTGCCTTTCTTCAATATCAGAAATTTGTTCTCCAACTCTAGCAGGTTTTGGGCCGAGCAGAACTTACGCTAGAATTGCACCAAGAACTCTGCCCAGGTCAGTTGGAGTGGCTCATTAGGGCTTAGGATCTTCCCCAGAGTGTTCCACCAACGAACAGCCCCACCCATGAACTGACGTACTGCGAAAGTGGTCTGCAACTTGTCTTTGCAACCACACGTCATGAAGGCTAGCTGCATTTCCGATACCCAATCCATAACTCTGATCGGATCCTCCTTTCCAGTGAAGGTCGATGGTTTGCAAGTCAGAAAATCCTTATACTTGCATCCCATTCCATCATTCCTTCCATTCTGGTTGTTTTGCCTAACTATCGGTGGGTTGGCTTGACCAACAGATCCACTGAAGTTTCCTCCTTCCGAGTGCCCTTCATTTAATTCAGGCTCTTCCACTTGAATTGACAGTTCTTCACGATTCTGTTGAAGCAACCGCCTAGTCTCCTCCATCTGACGATCCAACATTGTTTGAATCATCATTTGTACACCAGCCATTGTTATCGGCTCAAGTGCTGCTGCTACGACAAGTATTTGCTCAATCACTGGTGGTTGATTCCTGTTTTCATCAGCATTTCCAACTCCACTCCTCGTTCTCACCATTTTTGATCTATACACCGAATAAGGTGAAATTAGATCCTTATTCACGATAGATACTCAAATCATCCTTATCACTCCGAAACGTTTACATGCTAGTTCTAATATCGTAGACGTACGCTTAGAATCCTACACACATAAGGTTTCCAGATCCGGTCGGCAACAGACCATAGATCCAAACAAATAATATCATATATGGCAACATATAACATTTAGCACATAAAAGCATTTTAGGCAACTTTCCTAAAATAAACTAGTGCTCGTGTCTAAAACATAACAGACACACATCTCAACATTTCACTTAGCATTCTAAGTTTAAGTCTAGAAATCCTACAAATTCCTAGTTCGCTTAAACTAATGCTCTGATACCAACTGTGACATCCCCAATTTCTCGGCCAGAAAAGACCGATTTATTTATGCTTTGTTTTTAAAATCAGAGTAATATTTTAAAGAAAACAGTTGCGGAATTTGTTCCCAAAACAAAATATGATAAAAATTATCAAAGCATTTCTTTAAAGAAATATATTTTCATTATATAACAAAATCTCGGGATGTCATGTTCCGATACAGACACATAAGCATAAACGGAACTTACATTATTTACACTAAAGATTTTACATCTCTTTTAATCTCTCCGTGAAATATATCTTCGTATCGATACCTGTGATACAAAGAAAACTGAGTGGGTCAGGCTTGGGAGCCTGGTGAGCATATAGGGTTTTCAACCCATAATAATATAATTATTATATTCAACCATCAAACAATCAACCCAATTACCCATCCCCATTATCTTCTTTATTTCTTAGGATTTTACCCTAAGAATTCAACTACCCGTCATTCATTCATTCCTAGGATTGACCTATGGAATTAGCACAAAATCTATTGATACATAAGGCGCATCTACCAACATCATCCTTTAAGCGCCTCTGCCAGGATTACGTCATACACTATGAGGCGTGACTGCCAGGTTTATGACATTCTCTTTTAGGTGCATCTGTCGACATTATCCTATAAGCGCATCTGCCAGGATTATCCTATAAGCGCATCTGCTAGTATTATGACATTCTCTATTTGGCGTATCTGCCGACATTATCCTATAAGCGCATCTGCCAGGATTATCCTATAAGCGCATCTGCTAGTATTATGATATTCTCTATTTGGCGCATCTGCCGACATTATCCTATAAACGCATCTGCCAGGATTACGACATTCACTACTTGGTGCATCTACCGATATTATTCTTAAGCGTATCTTTCATACCTCATCATTTATCACATTCCAACTATCTCATCTACCCATGTTCTACCCAACATATTTGTAGATATAAAATACATATACAATTTAACTCATTTACAAACTATATAAAACATCCATTCCACACTCATCTCAAATAAACAACAATATATAAACACATAGCATGTATTTTATAACAAATATTTCATATTTATGTGTTAGAAGATAGTAACCACACGTTCACCCAAACATATTCTTAATACGTTCAAACAATACTTGTATTATACCCGTGTTTATGAAAATGACTATACACCCACACATATAAACAGCTTTATATTATACAAATAGCACGTATTTTATAGCAAATACTTAATATATATATATATATATATATATATATATATATGTGTGTGTGTGTGTGTGTGTGTGTTAGAAGAAAGTAACTACACTCACTTGATCAGAAGATGATCGGACAGCACTACGACTTGTAGAAGTAGTATTCTTCGGTAGCTCTGGAAGATCTTCACAAAAACCGGACTCCTCGCGGGCAGAGCTTCGGCTCGGGAATTTCACTTCTCGGGATCTTTTGGGCCTCGGGACTAGCTTCGGGGCTCGGGAATGATACCGGGGCTTCGAGATAATTCTTGCACGAAAAAACGATGCAAAAACGCGAGATAAATGGAAGAAATGAGCAAAGAAGTTGGTTGCCCTCGACACCCTTTTATAGGGGCTGCAACTTCAAATTACGCTGGGCGTAATATGAAATTACACTGGGCGTAATGAAGATAGGGTCGCTGACTCCCCCAATGGATAATATCGGTTAATATATATTTAAATTAAATATCGAAAATATTTAATAAACTTCAAAAATTCATATCTTCCTCATACGAACTCCGTTTTCGACGTTCTTTATATCCCCGCGTAGGTGAGACTACGCTCTACAACTTTCGTTTAGACTCCGTCGGCTAATTTTGAGTTTATTTTTATTATTTATTTTTAGTAGGTCGGGACAGGAAAACTCCGTTATAAAATCATAACTTCTTTATCCGACGTCCGTTTTCGCCTATCTTTTCATCGTTTCACTACAATTAACGAGATCTTCGATTCTCGTTTAGAATGTTTCGGCTAAAAACCGCTCGATCTCAAATCGAGTATTCGGGTTGCATACCGCTAAGTCGAAACTTAGAAAAATCATAACTTCCTCATACGAAGTCAGATTTGGATTAGGTGTCTAAGCCCATAACTATAATTGGTATGTACTTGAATTGATAGCAGCACAGTCCTTTTGGGTTGCCCTCAAACCTAGCAATCAGACAAGGAAATTTTGAAAGGAAAGATATTAATTTATTATAAGATTAATAAATTAATATAAATGAATTTATTAATATGTTAAAAGATTAATATATTAACAAGAAATCATTTTGTTTAATTAATTGTTAGCCATAAATTAATTAGAATTAATTTTGGGGTTAAAAGAATTGATTATAAGGTGCAGGGACTAGTTTGCAATTATCTAATAGTTGAGTGGAAGGCTCTAGAAACCCCTTGGATAAGGGTGGACGAAATCTTTAGGGTAAACCCTAATAATTTCGTCCATAGGGGCTTGGATAAGGCCCTTGGGTTTGCTTAGGCCCTAAGCAAAGGATAACTAGGGTTTCCCCTAAACCCTAGATCCCTCAGCTATATAAGGAGCCTCCTGGTTCATGTTTTGGTCACTCTTTTCTTTTGAAGAAACCCTAAGGGCCGAAATTTTGCATACTCCCTCTCCCCTCTCTCCTCTACTTTCCTTCTTGCTAGTTTGGGTGTGATTCCATTAGAGGCATTACACTTGTGGTGTTAAGCTTCCAAGAAGATCAAGATCAAGATCAAGGGAATTATCAATTGTTTACTATAACAATTGAAAGGTATGTAATTACTAAACCCTAGTTTGTAAATTTCGATTATAGCCTCTCTCCTCTAGGGTTCTTGTTTTGCAATTCAAAGTTGTATGTTCAATAGATAAAACACAGATCCAAAGTAGGTTGCATGTGAACTTAGGAATTGTTTTCTAGTTTATTTGTTTTACCTAAAACCCATCAGTGGTATCAGAGCCATTGTTTGTTTAAATTGAATTGTTATAATTGTTGAATTGCAAATTAGGGTTTATAGCTATTAAACCCTAAAGACCATTTTTTTCGATTTTTAGGGTTGTGGATCAAAGGGTTTTTGAAAACCCTAGCCTCCAAAGAACCCTAATCGAAATTAGGGTTAGGGTTTTGAAAACCCTAGCCTCCTCCCTTGAAAATTTCGAAATATGCTATAAAGATTAGGGTTTCTTTGTTTTGGATAATAGTTGCCTTATTGGATAATTGAGAAAAATAAGGAAATTAGCCTATCCCCATATTTTCGAAATCTAGAAGGGATATGGATTAGGATTAAATTAATTGTTTAATTTAATTAGATAATCCTTACAAGATTTAATAAATTAATTAAAAGTTAATTAATAGATAAATATTAAATCTAATTAATTGGTTTATTTAAATTTAAAATTTAATAGTTTAAATTTCGAAAAAAATTTATATAAACCCTTGAAGTTTTAAAATGTTATTAAAACACACCTTATATATATTATAATTAAAAGTTAAGTATTATATATGTATAAGAATATGGTCAGTCAAATCGCTAGTATGCCTCATTCACGAAGCTAGTCTATAAGGGGGGTATAAGGAAACTGCCTATAAAATGGTAGTTGAATGGGTGTCCACTCTCATCCACCGCTTCCTTGATTAGTGGAGGGTCGTTAGCAGAACGGATTTGATAGGACAACTACTTCCCATTAAAAGTATAATGCTATTAAAGAAAGTACTAGAACACTATTTTTCAAAATCCCAACTCTAGTTACTTTAGAAAAAATGTGAAAAGTATGCTAATCCATGAAATTGCACATTATGCTTTATTGGTCGTTAGTGGAGCGTGTGTGGTTAACCGACACACTAAAAGGCACTAATAAAGAGTAGTAATGGGTATCTTATAATTATCATTTTGATGGAGCGTGTATGGTTTACCGACACATAAATAGTTAATGATAAAGACAATAAGGTTACCAAGCACATTTGCATGGTTATTCACATCTAGTTTGTGATCCTCGGTATCCCAGTCACAAATAGTAGAGCATAATCCGAGATTAAAACATGCCATTAAATAGTTTTAATGTATCTCAAAAGAATTAGGAATTTCACTTCGTTTATTTTGTCTGATGGTGAAATTGGTGAATTGTCATTCACCTACCTTTATGAGATTTGAACTTGGATCTCGGCATCCCATTTCTAAGTTGTAAATCGTCATAGTTGGGTCCAAACCTTGATATGATATCTTTGGGTTATTATATTGAGGTGTCTTGGAATCTAACTAAAACTATCTTTCTTTTCAGATGTCTACTCCTGGAAACACTTCTGCTTCATCATCCTCCATCCACAACTTCTCTCTACTAAACATCTGCTCCAAAGTCGTTATGGATGGCTCCAACTATAACGATTGGATGCGTAACATCAAGATGGCGCTTAGATTCAAGGACAAAGAGTATGTCCTTGAAAAGGAGCTCAAAGAACTTGATGAGTCAAAAGCTACTCCCGAAGAGTATGCTGCCTACAAGAAACACTATGATGATGCTACCAAAGTGGCATGCATCATGGTTGCAACCATGTCCCCAGAATTGCAGAGGTACTATGAGGACTACTGGCCTTTTGAGATGAACAAGGACCTTATGGAAAAGTACCATTATCGAGCTCGTCAAGAAAAGTTTGAGGTAGTCAAGTCACTCATGGCTTGCAAGATGAAAGAGGGGGAATCAGTTGTATCTCATGTGCAAAGAATGCAATGCTACATAGAGCGTTTGGTCAAGCTCAACATTCACTTCGATGAGGAATTGGCCATTGACATGGTCTTGAACTCGTTGCCTGATTGTTATGGTCAGTTTATCTTAACTTACCATTTGAACAACACTGAGCAGACTTTGGCCCAATTGCACAACTTGTTGCAGACAGCTGAGGCAGGGATGAAGGGTAAAAGTATACCCTCCACACCTGCAAGTGCCCCTGTCTTGACCATTGGACAGGGAAAGGGGAAGAAGAGGAAAGGTCCTCCCAAGCAAAACTGGAAGAGCAAGGCTCAAGCTGTGTCATCTAGTAATGGCCCGAAGGCTAAGCCCAATGGTTCCACTCCCCATGTTTCTGATCCAAAAGAGGCCATTTGCTTTTACTGCAATCAAAAGGGGCATTGGAAGAGATCTTGCCCACAATATCTGTAAGATATCAAGGATGGCAAAGTGAAGCCATCCTCGGCAGGTATTTACACTATTTCTGCTAATAACTCATTATCTTCTCGTTCATGGGTCCTTGATACAGGATGTGGATTTCATATATGTTCTGATTTGCAGGGGCTAAGGGAAAGTGAGGAAATAGAGCATGGGAGAATAAACTTGATCATGGGGAACATAAAGTCTTCACCAGTTACCAAGATCGGAGTTTATCAACTTTTGCTCAGTAATGATGTTAGATTAGATTTAATAAATTGTTGCTATTCGTCTGAGATGACGAGAAACATTATTTCATTTCATGCATTGTTCATACAAGGTTTTAAATATTCTTTTAATGATTTGAATGGTTCAATTTCTGTTTATAAGAATGGTGTTTTTGTGTTTGAAGCTTTACCTTGTGATGGTGTGTATGAAACAGTGACTTATGTTGATAGCTTAGGAAATAGTGTACTTAATATTGACTTGTCTAATAGTGTAGACAAGGCATGCTTGTGGCATTGTCGTCTTGGACACATTAACAAGAAACGCATAGCCCAACTCCAAAAGGATGGAGTGTTGGAATCATTTGACCTAAAATCAGATGATATGTGTGAATCATGTCTTTTAGGAAAGATGACAAAATCACCATTCACAGGGTCTTGTGAAAGAGGTGAAGGTCTGTTGGATCTCATACACACAGATGTGTGTGGGCCCTTCAGATCAACCACAAGGGATGCTAATCGATTCTATGTGACTTTCACTGACGATTATAGCAGATATGGTTACATCTACTTGATCAAACATAGGTCAGAAACCTTTGAAAAGTTCAAAGAGCTTAAGCATGAAGTCGAAAATAAATTGGGCAAAAAGATCAAGATACTTAGATCCAATAGAGGCGGGGAGTATCTTAGTACCGAGTTCAACGACTATCTGAAAGAATGTGGGATAGTCTCACAATTGACTCCTCCTAGGACACCACAGTTAAATGGTGTAGCTGAGAGGCGTAATCGAACCTTGTTAGACATGGTTCGTTCTATGATGAGTCGTGCCTCGCTTCCTATTCACTTCTGGGGGTATGCCTTAGAGACAGCCGCCCACATCCTCAATCTTGTCCCTACAAAGAAGGTTGCCAAAACACCTCACGAAATGTGGACAGGGAAAGTTTCCTCGTTATCACATATTAAAGTCTGGGGTTGTGAAGCTTTCGTAAGACGAGAGACTCACGAAAAGCTAGCAGCTAGAAGTGAGAAATGTGTTTTCATTGGTTACCCAAAGCAGTCTTTTGGATATTTGTTCTACAGACCTAGTGAAAACGTGGTGTTTGTAGCTCGAAGAGGAGTCTTTCTAGAAAGAGAGCTCATATTCAAAGAGGACAGTGGGAGTACCATTGACCTTGAAGAGATTCAAGAGTCAACCAATGAAGGAACCTTATATGACACTAGCACTCAACCAGAGGAAACAGTTCCTGTTGAACCGGTTGATAAATCATTACCTCTTCGAAGATCCACTAAGGTGAGTGTGCCACCTGAGTTGTATGGTTTTCATATTACTTCAGATGGTGACACATTCATAAGTGACAGAACACTGGTAAACTTAGATGAACCAGTCACTTATAAGGAAGCAATGGCAGGCCCAGAGTCTTCCAAGTGGAAAGAGGCAATGGACAGCGAGATTAAGTCCATGTATGACAACCAAGTTTGGAATTTGGTTGATAGTGCACCAGGTCGGAAGACAGTTGGGTGCAAGTGGATCTTCAAGAAGAAGACATACATGGATGGGAATGTGCATACGTTCAAGGCTCGACTGGTTGCAAAAGGTTTCACTCAAACCCCAGGGGTTGACTATGATGAGACTTTTTCGCCGGTGGCTAAGATTAAATCTATTAGGATATTGCTCGCCATAGCTACCTTTCATGACTATGAAATCTGGCAGATGGATGTCAAGACTGCCTTCCTTAACGGGAAGTTGGCTGAGGATGTTTACATGAGTCAGCCAAAGGGTTTTGTTGATGCAAAGTTTCCCAATAGAGTATGCAAGCTTGAGAAATCCATTTATGGATTGAAACAAGCATCTCGCAGCTGGAATCTTTGCTTCCATGAGAAAGTCAAAGAGTTTGGTTTCTCTAGAAGTGAAGATGATTTTTGTGTGTATATCAAGGCTAGTGGGAGTATAGTAACTTTTCTGGTGTTATATGTCGATGACATATTACTCATTGGTAACGATGTTCCAACCTTGAATGAAGTTAAGTCTTGGCTTGGAAAGTGTTTTGCCATGAAAGACCTAGGAGAAGCCGCCTATATTCTTGGGATTAGAATATTGAGAGATAGAAAGAAGAGACTAATTGGACTTAGTCAAAGCACATACTTGGATAAGGTACTAAAGAGGTTTAGTATGGAAAATTCCAAGAAGGGAGAGCTACCTATCCAGAGCAATACCAAATTGAGTAAGACTCAATGCCCGAGTACAGATGAGGAAATAGATGACATGAGTCGTGTACCTTATGCTTCCGTTGTCGGATCGATCATGTACGCTATGACATGTACTCGCCCTGACGTGACATTTGCTTTGAGCATGGTCAGTCGCTATTAGGGAAACCCAGGTAGAGCTCATTGGATAGTCGTGAAGAATATACTCAAGTATTTGCAAATAACAAAGGACTGGGTCCTTGTACTTGGTGGCAATGATACTTTGAGAGTAGATGGTTACAGTGATGCTAGCTTTCAGACAGATAGAGATAACTTCCGTTCTCAGTCAGGCTGGGTATTCTTATTAAATGGAGGAGCAGTTACTTGGAAGAGTTCCAAGCAAGATACGGTGGCTGATTCTACTTGTGAATCAGAGTACATAGCAGCAAGTGAAGCGTCGAAAGAAGCAGCTTGGTTGAGGAACTTCATCGGGGATCTCGGAGTTGTTCCAACCATCCAGGAGCCTATAGAACTGTTCTGCGATAATGAAGGAGCCGTTGCCTTGACAAAGGAACCGAGAGATCATGGTAAAACCAGACATATCGACAGAAAGTACCATTTCATCAGACATAGAGTAGAAGAAGTCCATCTTATAGTGAAGAGGGTTTCATCTGAAGATAACCCAGCAGATCCCCTCACAAAGGGTCTGAGTAGGGCTAAGCATATTCAGCATGCTCGGAGCATAGGACTGAAAGATGATATTAGTTTTAGTAGTTAGATTAGTTTTCTGAAACTTGTAACAAAGTAAATGTAATTGACTTTTGGTGATTAACTAATAAAGTATTATTTATAAGTTTGGGTTCTACCTTTTGTCAATTGTTTATTATTGTGTTTCATTTTTGCATGTTTTACTTCCCGAATAATAAGATTATTCAAACTCCACAGTCGCTCGTACTTTTGGAAGTAAGTAGTGAATCAAGACTGTCATGAACTGGATTGTAGATTGTCTAAGGATAGACATGGGAATGTATTTGCTGCAACGTTCATGAGTAGTCAGAAATTGAGATTTGAGTATTGGATAAACCCTCTCTCAGAATATTACTTCATGGAATTCATCACGAGTAATACTGAGACGATAATATCTTATAATCTTGAAACAGAGATATATGAGTTGTGATTTGCATGTCGGCTATGCATTGGTGATACAAAAACGCATCAGTAACTTGGTGTTATAAAACATATTATCATGTATGGTTTGATGAGTAAAAGATACAAGCATATGAGTCAATGTTTATTCGTTCCTTTTGCCCTAACGGGAAAAGCGATATCTGTGGGCCCCTCGATGATTTGGTGTTGACTTGTGTGTTGGGCCCAGCCAGGACTAAATTGATGTGTTCAATTAGAAGTCCTACATCATCACAAATCAGGAATCGGGAAACATAGATTCTGGACAAAGAGGTTGATTGCATTCCATATCTTTTGTCTAGGGATATCTAGCAGAACGAAGGATTATATGATCACTTATCTTAGGACACGTAACTGACTGGGTCAGAGTTCGGAAGCAGTTTTTTTGGAAGCTACAATTTGCTGGTCAAATTTAGAAGGCATACTAGCAATTATAGTTACAGACTTATCCAAGTGGGAGACTGTTGGATTAGGTGTCTAAGCCCATAACTATAATTGGTATGTACTTGAATTGATAGCAGCATAGTCCTTTTGGGTTGCCCTCAAACCTAGCAATCAGACAAGGAAATTATGAAAGGAGAGATATTAATTTATTATAAGATTAATAAATTAATATAAATGAATTTATTAATATGTTAAAAGATTAATATATTAATAAGAAATCATTTTGTTTAATTAATTGTTAGCCATAAATTAATTAGAATTAATTTTGGGGTTAAAAGAATTGATTATAAGGTGCAGGGACTAGTTTGCAATTATCTAATAGTTGAGTGGAAGGCTCTAGAAACCCCTTGGATAAGGGTGGACGAAATCTTTAGGGTAAACCCTAATAATTTCGTCCATAGGGGCTTGGATAAGGCCCTTGGGTTTGCTTAGGCCCTAAGCAAAGGATAACTAGGGTTTCCCCTAAACCCTAGATCCCTCAGCTATATAAGGAGCCTCCTGGTTCATGTTTTGGTCACTCTTTTCTTTTGAAGAAACCCTAAGGGCTGAAATTTTGCATACTCCCTCTCCCCTCTCTCCTCTACTTTCCTTCTTGCTAGTTTGGGTGTGATTCCATTAGAGGCATTACACTTGTGGTGCTAAGCTTCCAAGAAGATCAAGATCAAGATCAAGGGAATTATCAATTTTTTACTATAACAATTGAAAGGTATGTAATTACTAAACCCTAGTTTGTAAATTTCGATTATAGCCTCTCTCCTCTAGGGTTCTTGTTTTGCAATTCAAAGTTGTATGTTCAATAGATAAAACATAGATCCAAAGTAGGTTGCATGTGAACTTAGGAATTGTTTTCTAGTTTATTTGTTTTACCTAAAACCCATCAGTTAGGAGTAACAGAATTCGAAGCAACAAATTCTGAGTTCAAAGAGTCATTGGTTTGTTTAGTAGTTTTGTCCTTGTTCTCATCTTATGCTACTTTACCTGCACATGAAGTAGATACATTAGTATTTTCAACCTGAATACCTCCTGACACAAACCCAGCTGGTTTGCCATATCGAAGATGTGCCTCCCTGTCAATTTCTTCCTGAGTCATAGGGATGGATGTGTAGTTATGATTGAAAGGTGGAGGAACACTATCATACCCTAGACCCTTGTTTTGATTACCTTTAAATTTTAATTGGGTTTCAAATAAGGACTCGACTGTCTGACTTGACGCAGTATAATTTTTGAAACTGACATCTGTTTTGTGACATCCCCAAAATCACGGCCAGAAAAGACCGGTTTGTTTATGCTTTTGATCTGTACGAACATGATATCCCAAGTCTTTTAACGAAATACATTTCTATGGAAATGCTTTTGATAAATCTTTATCATATTTTGTTTTGGGACAAATTCCGCAACACTTTTATTTAAAATGTTACTCTGATTTATAAACAAAGCATAAACAAACCGGTCTTTTCTGGCCGTGATTTTGGGGATGTCACAGTTGGTATCAGAGCATTAGTTTAAGCGAACTAGGAATATGAATTTATTTCTAGACTTAAACTTAGAATGCTAAGCGATGATTGTGAGCTGTGAGCACTAGATTATTTTAGGAATTATGCCTAAAATGCTTTATGTGCTAAATGCTTTGTGCCTGATATGCTATTATTTGTTCGGATCTATGGTCTGTTGCCGACCAGATCTGGAAACCTTATGTGTTTAGGATTCTAAACGTATGACTACGATATTAGAACTAGCATGTAAACGATTCGGATTGATAAGGACGATTTAAACGTCTATCCTAAATAAAGATCTAAATTCACCTTATTCGGTGTATAGATCAAGATGGCAAGGACCCGTAGCGGAAATGTGAATGCAAATGGGAACAGAAACCAAACCCCAGTGATTGAGCAAATACCGGTGGTGGAAGCCGCTGCTGAGCCAATAACGATGGCCGGAGTGCAAGCGATGATCCAAGCGATGTTGGATCGTCAAATGGAGGAAACCAGACGTTTGCTCCAGCAAAATCGAGAGGAAGCAACTATTCAGATCGAACAACCCGAGTTGAATGAAGGGAAGACTGAGGAAGGAGACTACAGAGGAACTGTTGGTCAAGTCAACACACCAATAGTTCAACAAAATAACCAAGATGACGAATTCGAGAGAAATGGATGCAAGTACAAGGATTTTCAGACTTGCAAGCCATCGAATTTCACGGGAAAGGAAGATCCAATCGGAGTCATGGATTGGATCTCGAAAATGGAGTTAGCTTTCATGACGTACGGTTGCAGAGGAAAGCTACAGACCACGTTTGCAGTGCGTCAGTTTCGAGGAGGCGCTGTACGTTGGTGGAATACCTTGGGGAAGACTTTAAGCCCCAACAAGCCCCTGCAACTGACATGGGCAGAATTTCTGGTGCAATTCAAACGAAAGTACTGCTCAGCTCAAAACCTGCTCGAGCTAGAGAACCAGTTTCTAACCCTGAAGAAGGGAAGCATGTCAATCGATGAATATACTAACAACTTCACAGAAAAGATGGAGTTTGCCTTGCGTCTTGTTCCGGATGAGCTGACGAAAATTGATAAGTACGCAAAGGGATTACCATGGGAGTACGTGGTGCCAGTGCGTCAGGCACCTACTTTGGAGGCAGCTATCTGGGCTGCTAAGTCTGTGGAGGATATGATTAAGGGAAGAGCTGCCAGCAAAGTCGAGGTTGGCGAGAAGAGGAAATTTAAAGGGTCTGCTAAACCCAACAAAAAGAGCAAGTTCGGTTCAAAGAAGTTCGGGGGAGGAAATGAATTTAAATGGTGCGAGAAGTGCAAGAAGAAGCACTCGGGAAAATGTGGTGAGGAAGTAATCTGTTACAAGTGTGGGAAAACGGGACACTATGCCAATAAATGCACCACCAACAAGAGGGTGTGCTACGAGTGTCGTGAAGAAGGGCATATTGCCAAGGATTGCCCAAAGAAGAAAGATGCAGGAAGGCCCAACATACCACCGAAACCGAAGGTGAGAGCCTTCCAGATGACGCTCGAGGCTGCGAAGGAGGCAGCAGACGTCGCTTCAGGTACCTTTCTTGTAAATGGTTTGCCTGCAGATGTACTATTTGATTCCGGAGCCAACTACTCTTTTGTGTCGCATAAATTTGGTGGGAAATTAGCATTGCCTGTAGAAAAACTTGATAATGCCCTGATTGTAGAAGTTGCCAGTGGCAAGTTCGTACCTATTAGTAACCGTATTAAGAACGTAGTCATCGACCTAAACGGAAACGAATTCCATGAGGAGCTATTACCCATAGAGTTAAACGGTTTCAACATCGTTTTGGGTATGGATTGGCTTAGCGCCAACGATGCCGAGATATTATGCCGAAAGAAGATAGTTAGAATAAACCCACCCGGAAAGAAATCATTTATAGTGGGGACAAACGTAGAGTGAATTCTGGAATCATCTCCCTGATGAAAGTCAGGAAATGTTTGTCCAAAGGATGTGCATCATACTTGGCATTCGTAATCGATGCTAAGAAGGAGAAGAAAGAGGTGCAGAATATACCGGTTGTGTGTGATTATCCGGAAGTCTTTCCCGAAGATCTTCCCGGATTACCACCTGATAGACAAGTGGAGTTTCGTATAGACTTGTTACCAGGAACAACACCAATAGCAAAAGCACCTTATCGATTAGCATCGACGGAGATGAAGGAGCTTATGACGCAACTTCAGGAGCTGTTGGACAACGGTTTCATTCGACCTAGTTCATCACCCTGGGGAGCTCCGGTGTTATTCGTAAAGAACAAGGACGGAAGTATGAGAATGTGTATAGACTACCGAGAGCTGAATAAGGCAACGGTAAAGAACAAGTATCCATTGCCGAGGATTGACGACCTATTCGATCAGCTGCAAGGTTCGAGCTACTTCTCAAAGATCGATCTTAGGTCAGGATATCATCAGCTGAAGGTGAGAGAACAGGATATTGAGAAGACTGCATTCAGAACAAGATATGGACACTATGAGTTCTTGGTTATGTCATTTGGACTAACCAATGCCCCTGCAACATTCATGGATTTGATGAATAGGGTTTGTAAACCATTCCTCGATAAATCCGTGATAGTGTTCATCGACGACATTCTGATCTACTCAAAAAGCCAAGAGGAGCATGGCAAGCATCTACGGGAAGTGTTGGAAGTGTTAAAGAAGGAGAAGCTTTTTGCAAAGTTCTCCAAATGCGAATTTTGGATACGAGAGGTCCAGTTCTTAGGTCACGTGGTTAACCGGGAAGGGATAATGGTTGATCCCGCAAAGATCGAGGCGGTAATGAAGTGGGAACGTCCAAAGAATCCCACGGAGATCCGAAGCTTTCTAGGATTAGCCGGATATTATCGACGATTTATCCAAGGTTTTTCTTCGATAGCTGCTCCATTAACAGCGTTGACCCATAAAGGAGCTACGTATACGTGGAGTGAGAAGCATGATGAGGCATTCGAGAAGCTAAAGAAGAAGTTATGTGAAGCACCGATACTTTCTCTACCCGATGGAGTTGAAGACTTTGCGGTTTATAGTGATGCATCTGGAGTCGGGTTGGGTTGTGTGCTGACCCAAAGAGAAAAGGTGATAGCATATGCATCTCGACAATTGAAAGAGCACAAAAAGAACTACCCCACTCATGATCTGGAGTTGGCAGCGGTAGTATTTGCCTTAAAGATATGGAGGCATTACCTCTACGGCACGAAGTGCAAGCTCTTCACTGATCATAAGAGTCTCCAGTATCTCTTTAATCAGAAGGAGTTGAACATGAGGCAACGATGCTGGCTAGAACTACTCAAGGACTACGACTGTGAGATACTTTACCACCCAGGTAAAGCAAATGTTGTTGCTGATGCTCTCAGTCGGAAAGTCAACCTTGAAAGGAAAAGGCCAAGAGCATTGAGAATCGAAGTCGTCTCGACAATTGTGGAAAGTATCAGGAAAGCCCAAGAAGAAGCTTTAGAGAAGAATGACCGAAAGGAAGAACGTTTGGGCAAAACTTTAGTGTTCGGTGCAAACAGTCGAGGACTGAAGGTATTCCAAGATCGGATTTGGGTACCTAAGACGGGAGGAATAAGAGATCTTCTGATGGAAGAAGCACACAAGACCATGTACTCGATTCATCCCGGTAGCACTAAAATGTATAGGGACCTAAAACCCTACTACTGGTGGCCGACAATGAAGCTCGATGTTGCGAAGTATGTGGCCGAGTGCGTGACATGTGCGAGAGTTAAGGCACAACATCAGAAACCGTATGGGAGTTTAGAACCTTTACATGTACCCATGGGTAAATGGGAAGACACCACCATGGATTTTGAGTCTAAACTACCCAGAACGAAGAACGGACACGACATGATTTGGATAGTCGTGGATCGTTTCACCAAGAGTGCACACTTCATAGTAGCCAACGAGAGGTGGTCTATGGATAAGCTAGCAAATGCTTACGTGAAGGAAATTGTAAGACTTCACGGTGTCCCTCTTACAATTGTATCTGATCGTGAGAGTTGTTTCACGTCGAGGATTTGGAGGAGTCTGCAAGAGGAATTGGGTACGAAATTATGTTTGAGTATTGCTTACCATCCGCAAACTGATGGTTAGAGTGAAAGAACGATTCAGACATTGGAAGATATGCTGAGAGCATGTACCCTCGAATTCCAAGGGAATTGGGACGAGCACTTACCTCTGGTAGAATTTTCCTACAACAATAGTTTTCACTCGAGCATCAAGATGGCACCTTATCAAGCATTGTATGGACATAAGTGTCGTACGCCGTCTTGTTGGCTTGAAGCCGGAAAGAAGCAGTTTATGGGCCCCGAGATAGTCCATGAGACTGCTGAGAAGTTGAAGGTGATTAGGGAAAGGATGTTAGCAGCTCAGGATCGTCAGAAGAGCTATGCTGACAAGAAAAGACGACCAATGAACTTCGAAGTTGGGGATTCCGTTTTGCTTAAAGTCTCACCGTGGAAGGTACTTATACGATTTGGGAAATGAGGAAAGTTGAGTCCAAGGTTCATTGGACCGTTCAAAGTTCTTCAGAGGATTGGGAACCAAGCTTACAAGCTGGAATTGCCCGAAGAACTCAATGGTATTCATAACACCTTCCATGTGTTTTATTTGAGGAAATTCACGGGAGATGTTCCCGACATAATTCCAATCTTAGAGTTAAGGATGGATGAGAATAAAAGGCTGATCGAAGAGCCCGAGGCAATTGTTGACCGTAAGACTAAGAAGTTACGACGCAAGATGGTCGACTTAGTGTTAGTCCGATGGAAACATTCGAATGGGCCGAATCTCACTTGGGTAACAGAGGATGACATGATGAGTCGCTATCCACATCTGTTTGTTGATGCATGATTCTGGGACGGAATCATCCTAAGGGGGAGAGAATTGCAACGCCCGGGTTTCAGGGCTAAGCGTATTTGTCAATTTAATAGTCTAGGTTAACTATTGTAACTCTTTTTGAAGTAATAAAGATGAAATATTTGAGTATTATGTGAATTATGTGTACTTATGTGCTTACAATTTAATTATAAATAAAGAATAAAAAATAAGTGTCAAAATTAAAGTGTGATATAAGCCCTATATATCTACATAAAGTTTTAGAATATGTCTCAAGGTTTCCGTACATATAAAGAACTCCGAAATCCAAGTTATAACGAAGAAGTTATGGCCCGTCGAAGTTTTACGGCAAAACCGGCACGGCACCGGGAAGCGTAAATAGTGAATTTACGATAGAGCGAGATTTAGACTTAGCAATCTAAACGAAAGTTGTAGAATATGTTAAACTAAGAGCGTCGATAAAAAGAACGCCCAAATCTAACTTCGTATGAGGAAGTTATGATTTTTCTAAGATTCGGCTTAGCAGTGCACGACCCGAAACTCGAATTTTAGTTCGAGCGGTTTTTGGCTTACGCGACCTAAATGAGAGTTGAAGATCTCATTAATAGGAACTCAACGGTAAAAATATGGATGAAAACGGAGTTCGTATGAAGGAGTTACGAATTCTTCATGGTCATTTAACAGTCTAAACGCCTCCTACTGTTAAATTTGAGATCGGTCGAGAATTAGCCGACAGAGTCTAAATGAAAGTTGTAGATCTTGATTTTACCTACGCGTGGATATAAAGAACGTCGAAAACGGAGCTCGTATGCGACAGTTATAATTTTTCTAAGTTCGAAGGCTGATACGCGATAGGGGGTGATGTGGCACCACCAGAATTGGACACGTGGCACCACCAGAAGGCCACCACATGGACCAAATCGGCGAGTAGGTCCCCCCTACTCGGCGAGTCCATCAGATTTTTGCACTATAAATAGAGGTGTCGGGTCTAGCCTTCTCTTCACACCTCCCAAACTCACTTTCTCTCTCTAGTTTCTCTCTCTAGCCTCCCTAACCCCCCTAAAAGCCTAGGTAAACCCTCTAGCACCCGAAGGAAGCCCCGAGGCTCCCGGAGTCCCGAGAAAAGAGCCTTTCGGCACGGGAACGCTGCTCCAGCGAAGCCCGGTTTTCGAGAAAATCCGCTGTAAGTGAGCTACGCCTAACCTACCTTTAGTTTAGCTTATGTTTGAATATAGTAATGTTATTAGGACCTTATAATAAGTACTTGGGATATTATTATGGGTTATATAAGTATCGTTTAACGCTTATATAATAGTAATAATAGCTAGACTACTAATTAGTCGCGGTGAATATTAGACTAAACCCTAGCGGCAATGATACTAGGTTTTGCCGAAGGAAAAGTGTGTTAAGAGTAACGAAGTGCTGTCCAAGTGCCGAGTTACCACCTACTCAGGTGAGTGCATAGTTACTTTCAGCTTACACATAGATATGAAGTATTTTATATAAATTACGTGCTATGTGTGCATATTGCCTGAATACTTGCTATCTATGCTGGATGAACATTTTTATACATGTTTTCAATGATTTAAACTGTATATTTATTTTATATCTATGAAAATGTTGGGGTAAAACATGGGTAGATGTATTAGTTGTTGTGTGATAAAATGAAATAATGAGAGGTCTCCTTATAGATGTTATTGATGATCCAGTCATCTAGCGGAGTATAGATGACGACCACGGACTATACTAGACAGTCCAGTGGAACACTAGCAGGCTCGCAACCTGTAGGTGTTTATTCGAACTGTGTGTTTATTTGAACTGTGTGCTCACCAGATGTACTCCATCCCCCACATGGTTGCCTTAAGGACATTTATTGCTGAGGAATCCCCTTAGCAGTAGTGTCCGTCCCGATGATAATCCTTAGGATAGGTCCCTTATGATAGATGCTTAGGGACGTAATGTGAGGATAACGGGAACGGATAATCGGGTTATTGTTGATTGATGAAATTAATAAACTTATTTATTGTGGGTTGAAAACCCTATGTGCTCACCAGGCTCCCAAGCCCGACCCACTCAGTTTTATGTATTACAGATAGTGGCGCTTGAGCATATATATGATGTTTGGACGAGGGATTACGGATATAGGCTTGTAGATATGAAATAATGTAGTAAGGCTTATATTGTACTGTTTATGCTTTTGATCTGTACGAACATGACATCCCAAGTCTTTTAATGAAATACATTTCTATGGAAATGCTTTTGATAAATCTTTATCATATTTTGTTTTGGGACAAATTCCGCAACACTTTTATTTAAAATGTTACTCTGATTTATAAACAAAGCATAAACAAACCGGTCTTTTCTGGCCGTGATTTTGGGGATGTCACATGTTTTTCCACACTTAATTTTCAATGTGTCAGGTTCTTCAGTTACAACAACAAGTTGTCTCTTAATATAGTCATAATTTTCACACTTGTTGCTATACTCTTCCTGAAGCTTCTTAAAGTCCTTGGTTTTTGCTTCTAATTCAGCCTTCAGAGGTTTCTGTCCTTTCCTGAGTTGATATCCTTCATATCTCAGGTCCTCAACTTCTCTTTTTAATAAATCAATTTGTTCCCGAAGAAATTAAATCGTAGTTTCACAAACTGGAGTACATGTAACTTCAGTGACCGGAATGTTTTCAGAACTCATTGTTTTTCTTCACTTCAAAGCATCAAGTTCTTCAATTACATCAGCAAGACTAAGATGATTGAGATCATTTGTCTTCTTGATGATAGCTACGTTCATATCCCATGATTTCAGAAGTGAATTCAGTAGCTTTTTGTTTATCTCATATTTGGTCAAGAAGATCCTAACTATATTCATCTCAGTAGTAAGTGTAGTAAATCGTTGTAACTAAGTTTCGAGGGTTTCTCCAGGGATATAATAAAAAATGTTGAAATTTTGTCTTAACATATCCTGACGACTCTCTTTCATGTTTTCAACTCCCTCGTAGAGCTTAAAATCAATTAAAAAGCATAACTAGAAGCCAAAATAAAACTTAAAAGTCAAACCCTTTGATTATAAACCTCAAAAGTCAAATTTAAAAAGTTAAATTCAAAAGTCAAACTTGAAAAGTCAAACCGAAAAGCTAAATTTGAAAATTTAAAAGTTAAACGAAAAAATCAAAGTTTAAAATCAAAGATCAAACCTGAAAGTCAAAGTCAAAATTTTAAATAAAAGTCAAAATTTAAAAACTATTTTTTTATATATTTTTTATTTTTTTTTAATTTATATATATATATATATATATATATATATATATATATATATTATTGAAAATGAGGTTTTACAAATAAAAGAAATTGATTTTGGGGGTTAAAGATGCCAATTTTCGAAATTTAGATGCGAAAATGAGAGGTTTTGAATGAAAAACGGAAGGAAAGAAGCATGTGGCAATGTAGATCAACTGGTAAGGTGTTGGTCTTCTATGGAGGAGACCCGGGTTCGAATCCCGGCACCTCCCAAAAACGCTTCGCCCCCTTTTTTTTAAGTGTATGCGTGCGAACTTCGGACCTTGATCGAAGTCTCGCACACGTTGTTGACCGAGGCTAACCGTAAACGAAGCTGACCGTGAACGCAAAGGCCGTTAGCTCGGGTCTTGAACTTCCGAGGCCGTAAACTGTTTACGGCTGAGAACCCTTCGATGGCCGTAAACCCTTAAAAAAAACGATGTTTTTCACCATTTTTTGCTCAAAAACTCAATCAAAAACTCGTTTTTATAAAAAATGCAAAGAAGAAACCCCCGTTATTTTTTAGATATCTATCTAAAAACGCAAGAATATTTCGAAAATAAGATCAAATTATGCCCAAAATCTGACAAAATTGACTGATACAACTTGGCTCTGATACCAATTGTAAGTCCCTAATCTGCCTGTGTATCAATCCGATCCGTTTAATGGTGAGGAATCCCAATCAAACGGATGATGTCAGATCAAATAGAAGAGAAGGAGAAGAAGAATAATATGAATCTTGTTTGAATTGATTAGAATGAAGATCCGAATACAAAAGATTCACACACACAAAACTTCTCTCTAGTTTCTCTTTTGGCCGTACACTCCTTGTGTTTCATCCATCCGTTCCTCACACCCTAACACCTATATTTATACAAGGGGAGCATGGGCTTGGTGGACATGGGCCGTAAATGGGTTTACGGTCGTAAACCTGTTTACGGCCGTAAACACAACCGTAAACTCGTTTACGGCCGTAAACACCAAGTTGTTTGCGGTCCAAAACACAAAAATACATTTTTTTCTAGAAAAGTAAAGTATAAACCATATTTTTGACACAACACAACTAGAAAGCAAAATTTCTGACCATTAATTTCTACTGAACCATTCACTCGAAAACAAGGTGACTCCCAACAAAAATCTCAATCATTAGTATCATACCAATGTTTCAGTCTTATCTTGCTGACCAATAATCACATTTACGGTCTAACTGATATCTCTCAGGCTTTGTACTTACCTACCAATTAACCGAAATATCGAATTTCTAACTGATTATCGTATCTAATAGCCTCCCACATGCCCAAAACATAAGACTTCGACCAAGACTCTTCCTGACAAAAGCTATCCTAGCCTAAATGCCAATATGGCTCTAACAACCCCCTAGTCCAACCAAGGATACATAGCCAACCACCATACGGATGTCAGATAGTCCACTTCACTCTAGGTGAATGCTACCAGCCTAACTATAGTTTGACATCACGATCGGCCCCAAATCGGCCTACATCCTTCCTCGATCTGCTGAATGTTGTGGTCATTCCATAGTCTCACAACCTATCCGGTCATTCCATAGTCTCACAACCTATCCTGCCATGGTCTAATATTTCCTTGAGAAAACTACAAGCCAAATAGTAGATTCAGAACACCCTCACATGAAACATTCCAAAAATCATGAATACAAATTCGTTTTTAATCCAACCAAAATCCATCAAACATTCATACCAACCATCAAAAGTATGCCAATGTGAAAATAGTTATCAAAGTACAATCCCAAAATCATAAAAATGCTAGACACGGATGGATGCGCTGCGATCATGCCAGGCCCTTCCCCTTATAACTGGAAGTACCTGAAACATAAACTTAAACCATCAGCTCGAAGCTTAGTGAGTTTCCCCAAAATGTCACATACCATACATATAATGGGCCTCACCCAATATTGGGCCCCGCCTAGTATAGATATGTCAGTAACATGAAATGGGCCCCGCCCAACACACTCATCAAGCCTCGCCTAACATTAGGCCCCGCCCGGTATACATATTGTAACGTCCCAAAAATTAAGACCAAAAATTTTGATTTTTATATTAATAAAACCATCATCCATAACAATATCATAAAACCATAGTGAAATCAGAGAATATCAAATAACATCCAAGTGCAATCACATTCATATAAAATACGGAACAACGTGGTGTGTGCACTGCAATCATCCCAAGCTCTTCCCCTTTGAACCAGAAGTACCTGAAACATAAAATGAAAACCGTAAGCACGAAGCTTAGTGAGTTCCCCAAAATACCACATACCATACATATCAAACATATAATGGACCCTGCCTGACATCAGGCCCCGTCAGGCATTGAGCCCCGCTCGGAACAAAACTTTCAGTCATCAGGCCTCGCCTGGCGTTGGGCCCCGCTCGGTATAAATACAAACATATAAACACATGCAAAAATCACAGAGATAAATAACATACAATATAATCATCAGGCCCCACCAGGCATCAGGTCCCGCCCGGTAACATATCAGAAAACATACATATAGAGTCACACAGACAACTTGTTGGATTAGTGTCTAAGTCCATAACTATTTTGGTATGTACTTGACCCGATGGTGCATGGTCCTTTTGGGTTGCCTTCACCAAAGCAACTTGATAGGATGAATTATGGAGAGAGAGAGAGAGGATTAATTATGATTTATTAATATATTATAAGAATAATATATTAAAGGAGAAATCATATTGTTTAATTAACACTCCCTTTGTCCCAAATTAATAGTCCACTTTTGACTTTTTAAGTCTTTTTTTTTCAACTTTGACCGTAAATATTTTTATTTGTGTTATATATTACTTGATAAAACTTATAAAAATAAAAAAACATTTAAAATACAATACATTCATATATTTTGCATCAAGTATTATCTATCAAAAGTAAAAATATTTAAGGTCAAAATTGAATAAAAAAGACTTCAAAAGTCAAAAGTGGACTATCAAATTGGGACGGAGGTAGTATCAGTTAAGAATTAATTTTGTGGCTAAAAGATATTAATTAAACTTAAGGGACTAGAACTGTCAATTGTGTGATAGTTGAATATTGGGCTAATAGACTCCATAGAGGATGAAATGGACGAATTCCATGGGGAAACCCATTAGAAATCGTCCAAGCTAGGCCTCTAAAGTGGGAGTCCATGGGTTGCTTTGAGCGTCAGTTAGAGCAGATTTCGGGATTTCTTGTTGTTTTGCTTGAGAATACTTGCCTTAATTGCTTTGGGTCATTAATATCCAAATTTTGTCATATATTTGAGTATATCCTTGACCAAACAAAAGATAACTACCATTTGATTGAATGATAATTTCCTTATATGATATTAATTGATTATTCGAATTAAATTGGTAAATTGTCTTGCAAGTAATATTGACTAGGTCAAATTTAGATAATCATTAAATTAATTGTTTAATTTAAATTATTTGCTATTTGATCTTTTGTGTTTTTAAAAGTTTCAAAACTTGCCCTAAAGTTTTGGAATTTAATTTTTTGATTAAACGGTTTGATTTTGAAATATTTAAATTCTAAACCCTAATGATTTGAAATGTTTCAAAACTTGCCCTCAAGTTTTGGAATTTAAATTTTAATTAAAAAGTTTAATTTTAAATGTTAAATTCTAAAACCCTAAGTTTTGAAAAAGTTCAAATTGCACCCTTATGGTTTTATTAAATTAATTAAGTGTATAATTAAAAGAGATTTAATAAATCCATAGTGATATGGTTTGCATTTAATTAAATTAAAAGTATGATTTATTAAATTAGACCACCTAATATTTTAAAAGTGTAAAATACACCCATATATTATATATAACATTAAATGTCTAATATTATATATGTATAACTTAAACTGCTAGTCTTACCGTTAGTAGGCCTCATTCACGAAGCTGGTCTATAAGGGGTGTTTAAGGAAATTGCCTATAAATGACAAATGAATGGGTATCCACTCTTACCCACCGCACTCTTGACTAGTGGAGGGTCGTTAGCCGAACGGGTAGGATAGGGCAAACCCTTTCCATTAAAAGTATAATGAAGTATAAAGTAACTAAATGTCTTATACAAAATTCCCAATTCTAGTTACTTTAGGCAAAAATGAATTGATGCAACTCCATGAAATTACACTTTGTGCCCTTGCAAAGACGTTAGTGGAGCGTGCGTGGTTAACCGGCACACTAAATGGTTCTAAGCAAAGGTAGCAAAGGGTGACTCGATGTTTTTTATAGTTCGGTGGAGCGTGTGTGGTAAACCGACACATCAAATAGGTGACTGTAACATTGGGGGCACCATGTAAGTTTGCATGGTCATTCACACCCTGTTTTGTGATCCTCGACATCCCAGTCACAAATCGAGGGGCATATCGAGATTTAAACATGCCATTGAAAAGTTCAATGAATCTCAAAGGATCTAGGAGTTTTTCAATACATTTAAAACCTAATCTCTTTTTCGTTTTCATGGTGAAAAAAATAGTGAATCGTCATTCACTTACCTTCAAATATTCTGCAATTTGGGTTACGGCATCCCTCTCCCAAGTTGTGGAATATTGTGTTGGGTCCTAGCCTTAATATCTCAGTTGGGTGATTTATTAAGGACTCAATCAATCAACTAAATTGAATTTTATCCCATTTTGTAGATGTCAAAGTATCTCAACTATGGTCTTCCCAAATCCTGTGGAACAAGCTTTCCACATGAAGATGATATTCCACGATTCGATCGAGGAACACGAGATCATGCTTCACTTCCTCCACCTCCTCCTATTGTTCTCCCTAACCCACAAGTTCAAAGGCTTGAAAATTTCAAGCTCACTCAAGCCCTTTTGGCAAGTAGACATGACAAAGGAAAGTCAGTGTGTGCACACATCTTAGAGATGAAGTCACATATTGATAGGTTAAGAATGTTGGGATCCGTTGTTTGTGAGGAGCTGGATGTTGACTGGGTTCTTTAGTCGCTTCCCGACTCATATAGTGAGTTCGTAAGAAAGTACTATATGATGAACCACGACATGACCCTCATCGATCTCACCTATATGCTTATTGCTGCTGAATCAGCAATGATTTGGCGCACTGGAAAAACAAGGTTGATTGGTGGATCTTCCTTCCATACCTCTATGGATACAGGAAATGGCAATGAAAGGTGTGCCATGGTCGAAAAGTTTGATCATAAGAGAAAGGCAAAGTCTGAAGTAGTTCCGTGTGCTGTTCCAAAAGAGTCAATTTGCATTTATTGCCAAGAGAAGGGGCATTGGAGACGAAGCTGCCCAGTCTACCTGAGAGATCTAAGAGATGGGAGAGTCAAGACGTTTGGCTCTACTTCAGGTAAAATCCACTATCTAACTCCATTAAGTTCCTATTCATTGATTCTTAATACATAATGTGATAAGATTACATTTGAATGTTTTGCAGGATCAATGAAAAGAGAGGAAGCTTGATGGAAGAGCAAGATGAGTCTGATCATAAAGAAATGAATCACGATCGCCTGGATTCAAATATCATATTTTGAGCTTAGAAGGTTATGATAGAGTTGTTAGGAATATTTGATTACATAGTTTTTCAGTTGATTTTGCATTGTAAGGACATGTTTTCCGCTGCTTTTATGAGTAAAATAAATTTTGATTTATCTTATTTATGTATATCCTTGCAATGAAATCATTGTGAAAAATTGATGTTTGTGTATTTATATAAATGGATGTGATTCTTAGTTATGTTGTGGTAGTGTCAAAAATTTCTAAGGAAAGATTCCCATCACCCAAGTTTCAATTGGACATAAACTTGGAATCATATGATTTTAATCATGTGATGTATGGAAATCTTGGTACTTAGGAAATTAAGAATAAATCCTTGACCACACAAGTATGTGAGTCAAGTAAAGGACTAAAGGAATAGAACACAATGTTGTACACTAGTCAAGTCCACCACAAATAACAATAAAACTATTCGTCATAATTTACTAAAAGTCTAGTAAATGTGGTTATGCTTACAAGATTAAGTAGAATTCTGAATCATTGAAAAAGGTTTCAATGAATGGCAGAACGAATAAGAAGAATCAATTAGGCAGAAAGATGAAAGTTTCTTCAATTTAAGAAGAATGGAGAGTACTTTTGTATCGGTTTTATGATCATATTAATGATTAAGAACCATATCACAATTGATCCTCTAAGGACATCTTAGTGTACTGGCATGGCTAAGAAGAAGAATCAGAAATTGTTGAAATGGTTAAATCAAAAAGGAATGAGTCATACTTCGTTCCAAAATCAAGTCTTAAAATCGTACTCCAAGATTGTGAATTGAGTGACACACATTCATCAAATGTGAAGTATAAAATTGTTTTCCTACTCTTACACATTTGAATTTGGTATGTTGTGATGTCTTGAAGAAACCAAAGACCAACTAAGACCAAATATGTGTAATGTTTTGTGTTGATATAGACACACACTAACTCTTGGATATTTGTTTATAAAGAAATGTTCTTGATAAGAGAATCTAATATGTCAAGAGGTCAGTGGGAGTTTGAAGATCTTGAAAGGATTCAAGAATTAATCAAGAGTAAACACCAACGCACGACTTGAGGTTTGTAACCTATCGTGTTGACAAAATTCTATTTCTGTGTCATTCCAGTTGAGTGATTATGCATATGAGTTCTACGAGTTCTCAATAGACTACATAAGGCAAACACCTTGTTCAATGAAAGTACATTGACTGGCATAGGTGGGCTGCTAGATAACTTGGAAGCAATGGTGGGACCCTTGATGGCAAGAAATTAAGAATGGACAAGTTATGTCCATAAGAGGTTGAATTTTCCACAAACATTGTCTTTCGATTATGGTAAGGGAAGATTCACATAGATAGGAACTCATACACCATAAAATCTAAGTGTCATAAGGTTTCTCTCCTTCATGAAAATGATTATGAGGAAACGCTTTCACTAAGAGAGATTTTAAGGAGATAGCAACTATGTAAATTGCATTCTCAAATTTGATTATGATTACGGCATCCCTTTTTCATAGTTCGAATTATGAGATTTGGCAATTAGTTTGAACATTTAGGACATAGTAAGATAAGTTCTGAATTAGTTTAGACACACATATAAGGTATCTAAGGAAAGGTGTATGATTTTGAGAAGCTTAGATAAAGGCTTATCAAAGCATATCGTATTAGAAACAATGAACTTTGGAAGTCAATAAGTATTGATTCCTAGAAGTTTAGCTGGTTCCTAAATACGCGTCAAAGCTAGTGGGAGCATAAGGGTTATGCTGGAATGAATATAATCGTCATGTTAGTGGGAGCATGATTATTATTTAAGTATTGCAAATTGGCAATATTAATTATAGAAAAACAAAAGTTTCACTTTGCAAGGTTGCAGGGGTTGAAAAGATGTTTTTGCTATAATTAAGGGAGAGAATATTATGCTTCATTTCAAATCTAAAGGCTTAGATTGTGGAATGTTAAGAAATTTAGTCAAGGATACATAGTGTGTTCTCAAATTTCAATTATGATTATGGCATCCCTTTTCATAGTTCGAATTATGAGAACGTGACACATAAAATATTATTGCAGAAGATTGATAAAGTATCATATCTTTATGTAAGACATTATGCATCGTGTCCCATACGCTTCGAGTATAGGATCGATTGCAAATGATATAATATCTGACCATTCTAAAATTTTCCAAATGTTTAGCGCATTAAGAGGGAAAAAGGACTAGAATTGGTTTTGACTAAAATAATTAAACAAATATAAAAGGACGATCCAAAGTTCGTTGAAGATTGGTTGCTTGTGAGTAGTTGAAAGTATGGTATCGGATGGACCATATCGACATTATTACGAATAGATAAGATTCTATTAAGAATGAATTGTCATATGGCAAATATGGAAATGTTTCCATATTGGGAGTTGGATATTGAGAATCTATGTCTAGATTAGAAACTTTTACGCAAGAAGGATGTTCAAATGAATGTACTTTGAGTGAGAGACATCATATCTATAGAATTGTTTCTGATAGAGATTGGCCAAGTCTTGATGATTTTGAGCTATGACTTTACAAAAGGATCATTGCATAAAATGTTAGAATCTAGCATGTTCTATAAGTGGCAAGAATTTGATATTCTTATACTTATGATAAGGATTGGGAGTTGTGAAATGAGTATGATTGGAAATGTGTTCATTTGATCTATTTCGCAAAGAAATGACCATAAGTAAACATAGTATGCATGCTGAGAGCATGAGACAATTGTTGTCATAATTCAAGTAAGAAGTTGATTACCCGAAACAAAAAATAATGAGTAATCAATATGGTGTTTAAATAAAATGTTTTATTTATACCCAAAGTTTGGGGACATATGGGATTAATATTATTCTTGTGTTTCACTTTGCATGTTTTGACTTCCTGAATAATTAAATTATTTCAGAATAATTAAATTATTCGAACGGTCCACAGTCGTTCATATGTTGGAAGTAGATATGAATGAAGACTGTCATGAATTGGTTTGTAGATTGTCTAAAGTGTATTAGACATAACAAAGGTTTGCTACAACGTTTGTGAGTGCTTATGAATATGATTTTGAGCATTGGATTAGACCCACGCTCACAAGAATTACTTCATGGATTTTATCACGAGTGATTGTGAGTCGATAATATTGTATATTCTTGAAACCGATACATGTGAGTTGTTATTTGCTGGTCGGTTGCACATTGATGATAAGTAAACGCACCAGTAATTTGGTGTTATAAAACTTATTGTTGTGTGTGATTCGATAAGTGAATACAAGCAAGCATTGAGTCGAAGTTTATCCGTTCTTTTTATCCAAAGTGGGATAAAAGCGATATCTGTGGGCCCCTCGATGATTTAGTGATGACACCCTAAGCGCTTAGCCAAGCCGAGACTAAGCTGATGTGTTCAATTGTAGTCTGTTGTCAGTCGTCATAAATAGGAAATCGTGAAACAACACATAGACTGAGAGATTGATTTCAATCCATGTCTCATATCTATGCGATATCAAGAATGGAGGAATATATGATCCCTTATCTAAAGGACGCGCTCCTGATAGGATCAGAGTTGACAACGGCTTTTAAAAGCTACGATTGCGGATCAAGATATGAAGTCATACGCATAATAGTTATTAGACTTATCCAAGTGGGAGACTATTGGATTAGTGTCTAAGTCCATAATTATTTTGGTATGTACTTGACCCGATGGTGCATGGTCCTTTTGGGTTGCCTTTACCAAAGCAACTTGATAGGATGAATTATGGAGAGAGAGAGAGGATTAATTATGATTTATTAATATATTATGAGAATAATATATTAAAGGAGAAATCATATAGTTTAATTAATATTAGTTAAGAATTAATTTTGTGGCTAAAAGATATTAATTAAACTTAAGGGACTAGAACTGTCAATTGTGTGATAGTTGAATATTGGGCTAATGGACTCCATAGAGGATGGAGTGGATGAATTCCATGGGGAAACCCATTAGAAATCGTCCAAGGCCTCTAAAGTGGGAGTCCATGGGTTGCTTAGGGCCTAAGCAGTCAAATTCGGGTTTCCTTGTTAGATAACCCTAATAGCCTCACTATTTAAGGATCCCTAGGGCACCAAAACGTGGATAAGAGTTTCCTTAGGGTTTCTACACGTTTTTGGGTGCCTCCTCTCTTCTCATTCTTCATCCTCTTGCTCTTGGTGTCTGTGAGCCATTAGAGGAGTGACACTTGTGACTCTAAGCTTTCTAAAGCCATTACAAGGAGGATTTGAGATTGTTATTGCTACATAACAATCAAGGTAAGATCTAAACCCCATTCTTGTGTTAATATTGATTATCACATGCTAGACCTTGGGTTTAAAGTCTTGGATGAATTGCATGTAAAATAGAGAAACCTAGATCCAAGCATTAGGGTTTGCATGATCACATAGGATGTTCTTATGGCCTAAACCCATCACAACTAGCATCCTTGATAAATGTTATTTCATGCAACTTTTAGGGTAGTTTTTTATTATCATTGTAACATTGTGTTTTGAGGTGTTTTCATCTTTGACCCTTATATTAAGACTTACTAGATTTTGGTCCTTGGAATGTAAGACTTGTGGAGGGGAGGGGTTGTTTGTGCCATTTTTGGATTTTTAGGGTAGAGCCACGTACGTTGGGCATACACTTTGAGTACACAGGGCGTACGCGATGAAGTCCCAAACCCTAATATTTAGGGTTTGGACCATATTTATTCATCATTAACTCCCAACCTTGGATCCTTCCATCATCCTCCATCCTTTCAAACGACCTTGCAGTCCTAATTCATATTATGAAGCATTTCTAAGCTTATGTGTGTGTGTTTTGTGCCTTTGAAGAAGAAGGAAGGAAGTAGAGATCATCTTAAAGGAGTGAAGCACTTTAGATCCAGAAACACACCCTCATTTGGCATCACTTGGAGGTATAAAGTTATGATATTGGTGAAATTTCTTTTAGATCTTATTTTAGGATTGATTTTTGGTCCTTTTTGTCCCAAATGTGGTGTTTCATGAGCATAGCATGTTGTTGACCCAAGTGTTGTTCCATTTAGTCTAATGATAAGTCAATTATGTCATCCATGTGGTGTATCCCAAAATCAACCAAATGTGAATCTAGCCAAGCATAGCCAAAATAAAGCAGATACAAGATAGTTTAGAGATACCAAACATGATTCAAAGTGCAAGATGAAATGAAATTATACCAATCTTCAATTTATTCCAAACTTTTCTTGAGAGAAAAAGAGTAGTTTTTCCAAGTGATTCCTCATGAAAACCCCCCAAAACTTCAGTAAAAAGTGTTTATTTATGGATTCAAAAGCTCCCCAAAAGCCATCCACCAACCTTCTTAAAATAGAGTCAAAAAGTCAAAACCTAAATTCACTTAATCATGATCCACACGGACCGTTTGTGGATCCACGCGGACCACGTGGGTCTCGCTGATTGCATGCCTTTGCCCAATTAATATGTAATCCAGCCCAATATTCCTTTAACATCCTAGCCCAAATGCATCAATTATTGGAAGTCCAATTATGTTATTCCAAAGCCTCCAATGATGGTCCATTGCCTCATTAGTCTTCCTTAACTCGAATCCTCGTCCAAAGATTAAGTCCAACGCGCTTCTCACTTATACTGACACCAAGCCCAAATTGCACTACTTCAAGTCCATGAACAAATTGCAAGCCTCCGGCAGTCCCGCACTCATTCCATACCTCCAATAACAAATAGTCTTCGATAAATCCTGCAAATAAGCTCAAAAGACTGGAAAGTACCTGATAAAGGAGAAAAATAACAAAAAGAGAAAATATGCATGAAGATTAACTAAAATGAGATGGTGTTAACTAAAAATAAAATATGAAAGAAGTAATAAAAATGAAACTATCACACTGTAACATCGTGTTTTGAGGTGTTTTCATCTTTGACCCTTATATTAAGACTTATTGGATTTTGGTCCTTGGAATGTAAGACTTGTGGAGAGGAGGGGTTGTTTGTGCCACTTTTGGATTTTTAGGGCAGAGCCACGTACGTTGGGCATACACTTTGAGTACACAGGACGTACGCGATGAAGTCCCAAACCCTAATATTTAGGGTTTGGACCATATTTATTCATCATTAACTCCCAACATTGGCTCCTTCCATCATCCTCCATCCTTTCAAACGACCTTGCAACTCTAATTCAAATTGTGAAGCATTTCTAAGCTTGTGTGTGTGAGTGTTTTATGCCTTTGAAGAAGTAGGAAGGAAGTAGATACCATCTTGAAGGAGTGAAACACTTTAGATCCAGAAACACACCCTCATTTGGCATCACTTGGAGGTATAAAGTTATGATATTGGTGAAATTTCTTTTAGATCTTATTTTGGGCTTGTTTTTAGTTCCTTTTTGTCCCAAATGTGGTTTTTCATGAACATAGCATGTTGTTGACCCAATAAGTCGTCCTTTCAAACCTTTGGAAGGGTCTTGAGTCATAAAAATGGGGTCTTAATGGTTGGTTTTGCTCCATGCACTCACCACAGGCGCATCCTCCTTGCCTAGCGACCATAAGGAATCCATAGAGTCGTTGGAGCAGGTGCTACCACTGGTCCTGCTGCTTCCAAACTAGGAAAATTGGATTTTTTATAGCCCATCTGAATGCAATAGAAACAAATCAGATCAGATATTGGGGTGGTGATAGTAGTAGCATTGCAATCCCTGCTACTATGACCCGTTTAACCGCACTTGAAGCAACTCGAACCACCCACCCTACACGCCCCATCGTGCGTCCTGCCGCACTTGTTACAACGGCTCCGGCTATTCCTCTTATTCTCCATCTTTAAATTAAGACCCGTCTCTCTGACACTCGCTATCATATCATTTAGTGACTTGTAACTGGATCGGCTCACAAACTGTCGGATATCACTCTTCAACATCTCATGGTATCCCACCTTCTTTATTTCCTCATCCGCCACATACTGTGGAACCAACAATGCCCTCTCGCAGAACATAGCAGTGATCTCGACCACCGTCTCAGTAGTCTGGCGAAGGTCCTGGAACTCCCTCGCCAACTCCTACACCTTAATCACCGGTGAAAAATCAGCTCGAAAACTAGTCACAAAATCATCCCATGTCATCAAATCAACCGCCGCATCACCCACAAAGCGCCCAACCTCCTCCCACCAATCTCGAGCTATGTCTTTCAGAAGATAAGAAGCAAGTTTGAACTTTGCCTCATCAAGACAACTGCTATTGCGGAAGGCATTAGCAACTTCCGATAACCATTGTCTGCTCTCGATCAAGTCCTTCTCCCCGAAGTACTCCGGAGCCCCACATGCTCGAAACTCACTGAAGGTCAAAGTGAGAGCTCCCATCAATGCCACTATCTCATACTGAAAAGCAATCAAGCGCTCATCCATAATCTCTAGAATTCCCTCTTGACTGTGCCAAAAATCACATGTGTCTGCTCGAGTATGCTGCCGGTAATCTTAGATGAAATGAACTCCCGCGTCTGATCATCCAACTGCCCGACTCCACAACCTGAGCATGAACCCCCATCAGCACCAAAGGTACTTTAGACTTCCTACACCTATTAAAAATCCAAAAAATATGACCTATCAATAACATCATAAAAATGGTTGAATTCTTAAGTGCATTCGCACCAAAACTTTGGAATACCTAAAATTCCATATAAACCCAAGAAGAACTTATAACAACAATATCAAACGCCTTCCGAGGTCCCACACAAAGTATAATTGAGTCATACCACACAACAAGAGACTACATATAAAGATGGGTAGGAATCTGAACTCCCCATAAAATAGCAATTCGAGACCATAACTCTAATAACTCTAAACACCCTACAAAAAGATGGTCCATTGACTCTATTGGTCTTGAGCAAATAAGACACAAAATAGACTCCACCATAATACCCTTAGAAGAAAGGCGTTCCCTCATAGGGATACATATTAGATTGATACACCATATGAGGATATTTAACTTGATAAGAATCCAATTATTCCATATAGTCTCACAGCCCCCATTAGGGAGAGAACCGCTATCCAAAAAACTCTGATCAGTGGCGACAAAGAAATAGTTCAACACATCTAAAGTCCACTCCAATGTATTCGAACGATCACACAACTGGACCCTTGCATCAAAACAAGAAAAGATTCCCATTGGGAAAGCTCGACGCCACTCTTCGAAAATCTCTTAAGAGAATCAAGCAACCAACTTATAGAAATCCGATCTGCCATCGAGATATCATTATGAAGAGCTAAAGCAAAAACCGATTAAAACCAGTCACTAAAACCTGACCCCCGATCCAACTCCACTGCCAGAAGTCAATCCTCTTATCATCTCCAACATGCGAATGACATAACTGTTGAAGATCTAAACCTCGGTCTCTCAACTGCCATATGGACCTAACAATACCGCTCCAAGGACCATGAGGACATCCATAATGAAATGAAAAACTACAACACCCATCCTTACATAGATAGCTTTCACAAACTTAATCCATGCAATCATTCGTATTGTGAAAGAACCTCCGCCTATCTTTAGGCGACTCTCGTCGAGAAAGTAGACACATCTATTACGTTGATGTTTGATTGGCTCTTCAGTTACATTGACCCATGCGCAAGACAACATGATCGCTTCATACGTGGTCTAAAGATGAGTCATTTTTTAGAGATGAAAGTTTGAAGGTGGAAAAAAATATTAGGATAATGAAAAATGTTTGAATTCGGTGAAAATTAAAAGACAATGTTTGATATCTATAGTAGTTGATGAAAGGTTAAAATTTTGAAATTTATATAAACAACAGTTATACTTTGAAAATTTGGGTTTTTTTTTTTGAAAAATATGATTTTTTTGGAAAAATATAGTATTTATTTAAAGTGGTAAAAAAAACACTCCGTGTAGCCTAAGGTTAAAGTCAAATTAGCTAAATGGCAACCTTCAAAGCTTATGCTTGATGGTCATTGTTATAGAAAAGGTAAAAAGTGAAAGATTGGTGGCTAGAAAGTACAAAGTACCAAATAGCTCCTAAATCAAACCACGTTTTTTTTTTTGGGTTTTCTACGATTACGTCATACGGTGGATTAATTACACCGTTGAAACCCCTCTGGTGACGCAGAGCTAAACCCAAAATTGATCGGTGGAATTCGACGACGGACCAAAATCACACACCATCTGGTGACCATGGCGGTTGATAGTATGCCTCCGATCATCTACGCACAACTCAATTACCTCCTCACTCATTCTCCTCACTCCATCAAGGTACGCGATTTCCGCATTTAGGGTTACATCAAGCTTTACAATTGAACTTGAAAAACCCTAAGTCAGAATCAAAGGTTCGTGTTTCTCATTTGATTTCTTTTCTCGTTTTCTGCAGGTCGAGCAAATGTGGTCTGGTTCCAAAAATCCTGGTTTCCTTGATCGATTTACCTTGGCAATTCCTTTTTGTCTCGATTACATCAAATGTCAGTTTACCAGTTTCCTTTTTGCATTTTCAGTTGATTTGTTATACAGTAGAAACCGATTCTTTTGCTCGTTGATGTACTCTCTACATTTAGAATAGAAAAAAACATTTTTCGTTTTATGATCAGAAATATCCTCTCACATTCATGCGGATTTGTATTCAGATTTGGTGTTGTAATTACAGGGGATGTTATCTACAATGCACAATTCCCATTGTTGGCACCAGATATCATTTTTGGACCTGAAGATGAAAGCTTCAGACCATACCACGCTGGTGGAGAAGGAGAACTGAAACCCAAGAACAGTTTATCTGATTGGAATTGCAAAGATCCAACTAAGCTATTGTCTCTGATTCATGAACTTAGGTATTTGCATTATGGATAATTTCCCATTTAGTATATGTAAATGATTATGTTCTCCACCGCAGAAATTTATACATGGCATACCAGAAAAAACGTGTTGGAAATGTTGATGATGAAAGACTGAAGTTTGAAATCAACACCATTTATTCTCAAGAGGGAATCGAAATGTATATGAGCTCTGGTTTTGACAAGGTATTTTGATTTTCATATGAGTTATTATATACTTTCACTTCATTATCAAAATTTTAAATTTTGTAATGATGTTATTATTCAACTGTAGTGTAGCCAGAAGAGGTAAAATTTGCAGTGCCTTTGTTGGAGATGGATTTGAACAAAATGGTTGCAGGGTCCACCTGGCGTCATCAACAGAAGATATACTTACAGGTAAAATCTTGTTTATGTTTTTATATTTATTTATATATATATATATATATATATATATATATATATATATATATATATATATATTTATTTATTTATTTTATTATCATTTCTCTTTTTGTGTTGAATCAATTCAGGTTATATATCCTGTGGGTAGAAAGTTTTCAGCAATGAGTTCAGCTCCACGTTTAAAATTAGTATCTACCCCTGAGTTGAAGTCTTTATTCTCCATTGATGACTTCAGACTTCCTCCTTGGTTGGAAGGAATGTAAGCCCCTGTTTCTTTTTTCTTAAATGACTATTTTACCCTAAAAGAAACAACACCTAAGACATTTGAAATATCGTTTTTTGATTCTGTTTAAAGGTGCATGGCTGAATATCTCCCCAATTTAGAGGAGATTCTTCAATCACAGGTTAATATTTTATTCTCTTCTATTACAACATTGTACATTCAAGAAATAGCAACATACTTTCATTACTTGTTTTTGTTTTTTTAATTTTTTTTATTAATTTTATAGATAAGAGATGCTATCTCATCAATTGAAGTTAGAAGAAAGTTCATTACAGCATTAGCTATTCCTTTTGGAAGGCCGCTAGAAGCTGATCCGGTATGTAAATTTTTACATTTTGAATTTAATAAACTTTTTTTTTTTTTGATTAAAAATCTTATATTTTATATTTGTTTTACCAGGTATTTTGCAGGAAGGCAACATTTCTAGCTTGCTCTGGTGTATTCACATTTCTGGTATTATCAATTATGACAGTTTTATAAAGTTATAAAACTTCTGGTATTATAATTTTATAAAGTCAAAATTTTTTTAAATAAATTTCATATTTTATGTTTTATAGGTTCACTTTTCGCTTCCGCTTCAGTTCCCTAGGCAACAACCTTCTCTCATTCTTCAAAGTTCTCAGGTTCCATATCACTTTAAAAATAGCAATGTACTATCGACATCTTTTTTATTTTTATTCATTTTATTTTTTTTGAAGCATTTTCACTCTCCCCCTGGTAATGCACCCATAAAGTCAGCTATTTTACAAGATTATCCATGGAGTCCAAGGTGGGATGTGGCAGAAATGACAGAGAGAATCTTGTAAGTTTTTTTTTTTTTTTTTTTTTTTTTTATATAAAACTTTTAAAAAATATATATATATATATATATAATTTGTATGATGATATGTTCTCATGAAGTTTGCTGATTCTAACAGTGAGTATCTTATGGAAGAATGTTTAAATTTCAAGAAGCATTGCAATGAAGTACTCCTTCAGCAGCGTTAGTGATATTTATTATTTACTTCAATTTCTTGTATTATTCGTATAATATAATGTGTTTTTTAAAAATTGTCCTTTTATTTCCAGATTTAATTCGTGATCATATGTTTGTAATGTTGAATTAAGTAGTTAAAGACTTTAACATAATTGGGTAAATATGCTTTTTTTTTTATTTATTTTTATGATGAGTTGTAGATTTAAGTCGTTTAACATTTTAGGTTAGCCTTATGCTTAAAATAAATAAAAATGACACATTTATAAAAGTGGCATGTTAATATTAGTAATATTAGTAAGTGTTAACTTTTTTTATATAATCTAGCAATTCGAATATGAAGCATTTTGTTTATTTGCAAACTTGCCACCGAATAAGTCAAAGGCAGGCTGCAGGCGGCAGGCCATGGGTCAAATTGCCAATACCAATTTATTTTATCATATGGTTTCTTTAATTAGAAATTGATTTTATATGTATATATTAAATATATATACCGTCTTTATATTTTAGTTTCATACTGTCTTTATAATCTTTAGAAATAGTAAATCTTCTTTTATTTATTTTGTCCACAATGATTGATTAATTTCACTAAGCTTTTTATAATTTAATATTAGAGTGAACAATCAACACACGTTGATGACACCTTGTATTTATGACATGAATATGATTCCACCGACTTTACATATTACCAAATACCAACTTTAGTTCTTCATTTGTTTTACTTTTACCATTCAACTAGTTGGATCATCCCTATTGGTTGGTTTACTACATTCACGGGATTGAGTGTGATCTTTATCAATAAAAAATCGATTTACTATTATTACATATTTTCTCAGTTTATTCATTCTATAAATATTTTTATTCTATTAACGCGAATTGGATCTTTATAATATTCCCAAATCATTCAATTTTTCAATCATTCTATAAATATATTTTTTCAAACATGATCTTTTGTAGAGAAAACAATAGTTGAGGGGTGAGAGTTGCAATTAGGGAAAGTTTTAAACCTGAAAAGCATTTTCAATATCAATACCCTGGCGCCATTTGGGCCCTCAATTTCCTACCACCGTCAACCCCCATCATCCACGATCCTTTCAACTCCGATTCTCTCTCTTTCTCTCTCTCTCTCCCACCGCTTTAGATCTATCGATCAGTTCCTTCATCTCTATATATCAACCGCAATCTCGCATCATCTTCTCCAGAAATCATGAGAGAAATCTTGCACATCCAAGGAGGCCAATGCGGCAACCAAATCGGTACAAAGTTTTGGGAAGTTATCTGTGATGAACACGGCATTGATCACACCGGAAGTTACAGTGGAACGACTGCTGATCTACAACTTGAACGTATCAACGTTTACTTCAATGAAGCTTCCGGTGGCCGGTATGTTCCTCGGGCTGTGCTTATGGATCTCGAGCCTGGGACTATGGAGAGTATTAGATCTGGTTCCAATGGGCAGATCTTTCGGCCGGATAACTTTGTGTTCGGGCAATCCGGTGCCGGAAATAATTGGGCTAAAGGACATTATACTGAAGGCGCTGAGTTGATTGATTCAGTTCTCGACGTTGTTCGTAAGGAGGCTGAGAATTGCGATTCGTTGCAAGGTATATGATAATATTTCACTCCGTATACAATTCGAATCCCGATCTCTGACACTATTCATTTCGAAACGCATTTTTTTTGTGTTTACCGACATCAGTATTGATATGAATTTTTGTGTGTAATACTGTAAATCGTCATAAATTATGTGTTCGTGTTTGATCTCATGTTGAAATTGCTTTGTGTGGTTTTTGTTTGATCCAATTTTGCAGGTTTTCAGGTCTGCCATTCGCTCGGAGGAGGTACAGGTTCCGGCATGGGAACACTTTTGATTTCGAAGATCAGAGAGGAATATCCCGATCGAATGATGCTTACGTTCTCAGTTTTTCCTTCACCAAAAGTCTCTGACACAGTTGTCGAACCCTACAATGCAACACTCTCGGTGCACCAGTTGATCGAAAATGCCGATGAATGTATGGTTCTCGACAACGAAGCACTCTACGACATCTGTTTCAGAACATTGAAACTCAGCAATCCAAGTTGTAAGTTCGTTTTTTCATCAATTCGTTTACGATTCATCGTTTTATTTCATCATTTTGCTTTACAGTCGGTGATCTCAACCACTTGATCTCTGCAACAATGAGCGGCGTAACTTGCTGTTTGAGGTTTCCCGGCCAACTGAACTCCGACCTCCGGAAGCTAGCAGTTAACCTAATCCCATTCCCTCGTCTCCATTTCTTCATGGTCGGTTTCGCACCTCTCACATCTCGTGGGTCCCAGCAATACACCTCACTCACCGTTCCAGAACTAACTCAACAAATGTGGGACTCCAAAAACATGATGTGCGCAGCAGATCCACGTCACGGACGCTACCTGACGGCGTCCGCCATGTTCAGGGGGAAGATGAGCACGAAAGAGGTGGATGAACAGATGATGAACGTTCAAAACAAGAACTCATCTTACTTTGTGGAATGGATTCCAAACAACGTGAAATCCAGCGTCTGTGACATTCCACCGACTGGACTGAAAATGAGTTCGACGTTCATCGGAAACTCGACTTCGATTCAGGAGATGTTCAGACGAGTGAGCGAGCAGTTCACGGCGATGTTTAGGCGGAAGGCGTTCTTGCATTGGTACACCGGTGAAGGAATGGATGAAATGGAATTCACTGAAGCGGAGAGTAACATGAATGATTTGGTGGCGGAGTATCAACAATACCAAGATGCAACGGTGGAGGAGGACGAGGAGGAGGAGGAGGAGGAATACGACGGCGGCGTGGAGGAGTAAACTGTAAACTGGTAAAGTCTCACTTTTTGTTGTCGTCTTGCTATGTGATGCGATTTCGATTGTACTCTTTACTGTTTTGTTGGTTGATTGAGTTTTTGCGTATGACCTTTATGGGTGATTTTTACTTTTTATATAAGTATTTTAAGATTCACTTTTTTAATTATTTTTTATAGAATGGTTAATGAAGTGTAGTGAGGTTACCCTACATGATGGGTGATTGGCAACAAAGGGACAAAATGCTGGACTTTTTTGAGCCAATTAAAAAATGTGGATGTGTATTTTTCACACATTTTTAAAAACCAACTTCTCTCTCTAATAATGGATATAATTTGTTTAATTATAACCAAATTATTTAATCTTTTTATGTGTATTATGAGGTAAGCTAAACTAATAATAATAATAATAATAATAATAATAATAATAAATTCTTAAACTAAAACAGTGAACTTCGAATACGCGGCCAATCTCAATCAAATTAAGATTGGGAAGCGATTTGGTTTTTATTTGGTTTATTCGTATCAACGACATGGAGAAGCTATTTACACGTCTTTGTGATATTTGGATCAGAAATTTTAGAATGTTTGCAACTAAGACAAAGTTTGGGAGAAAGGTTTCCGTGCATGAATCTCGTACACGTTATGGGAAAGTGGTGGAACATCCACATCATAATCAAAATGATACCATCTTTATATGAGATGGTAATATGGTATGTCTTATGCTAATTGTTGGAAATTCTGGAAGGGTAAATTGCAAGTTGGCATTTTTCCCCATACAGTGAGATGAAGAGCATTTCTGTGAGGCTTTAAGGCTTTCCTTCTCTTAATCTTTTAAAGCCTTCACCGCAGGTTAAAAGCTTGCTTAGGAGTGACGAATCTAGAACCGAAAACCACATGGTTTTCTGAAACTGAAAAAAAAATGAAAGAGTAAAAAATTACTAGTTGTTGATCTTGTTGTATAAATAATTTTTTTTAAACATATCAATAATTATATTAATTTTCTTACAATTATACACGACAATGTCGTATATCTTGAAATATATTCATTGTATCGTTATCGATACTTTCTAAAACATATTATTTCCGTAACTATTGAACTAACCATGCTAATTGTAACTAACAACATTAATTTCAAAATAGTCACTAACCGTAACTAGCAAACATAACATTAAATTGATATACACAACATTTTTCGGTAGCAATATGACGATTTAATATATGTATGTTTAATACTTAAAATGCACAAACAAATTCATAAGATAAGTAATTAAGTAATATATTGTATTGTAATTACCATCACTTGTGACACATGAGTTGGGACATTGATTTTGAAGGCTAAATGATGAGAATATCAGTTTAAAACTTTAGAACCAACATACGTTTTATTATCAATCAAATATTCTCAAATCTCTACTAATTATATAAACTTGGAAATAGATAAATGTCACAAACTTGTGGGCTATGGGGTGGAAATTGGAGGTATGTCCTTTAAAACTTCTAAGGTAGTTCCTAATTTTTCTAGGCATAATTTATAATATAAGTTGCAAAATTAGGTGGGTCCTAAGACCCACCTTAGCACTGTGTACATACGCCTCTGTTGCCTAGTCGGGCCGAGGACGCTGACATGATGTTCACGAAATGGAGGGATTTAGTTAGGCGTGCACGTTAAAACTTCATATCAGTCATTCCTTCTTAGCCAAAATGTGTGACATGCCTAACCTAAATATCGAGATCCCCTCTTGACCCTAAATCGCCCCTTTTTCTAGTTGATCTAATCATGAAGTAGGAAAGGAACCAATCTGAAATAAATTTTCGATCTATGAAAATCGAGGGTTGTGGCTGTACATAGAGAATCTGAGTGATCATGCGTTGAACACATAAATAATTTCTTATTTAACAACCTTTATGATATGTACACATCGGTCACATATCCTAAAGAGCTACAAAAAGCGTAGGAGCTCAAGTATATGACACATGAGAAAGATACTAACAAGTACTTTGCGCCAAAGTACCGAGAGTTCCAAATAAAGACCAATCTTGGAGCACGTGCATTGGTTTTAGATTTTACTCAACAAGTTGATTGTGCTTTCCTTCTCTCTATCATAACTCTTCCACGTGTGTGATTATTGTATACTCTCTTGGAAAGATTTCTCTAAGCGCAGGTGTAATTATTGCACACCCTCTTAGAAAGATTTCTCTGAGAGAATGATTGCATAAATATAAGGACTACTCATCAAATGATTTGTTGAAGCACTTATGATTTGAGGATGATGATTGCACAAATATGATGATTACTCTGGCCAAAAGAGCAAAGTTAGGTTAAAAAAAGAACAACTTTGCACCATGAAGCGAGAGTTCATGAATCACAACCATCAACAAGAATCCACCACAGAGTACCAAAAATTGGCATGCATGCGAAGAAGCCAATCACTATATATGAGTGCCCAGTGAAGAGTTGTCTAGTTGTTATTGTGTTTTGCTAAAGACATCCCCACCACTTGAAGCATCAAGTCTTCTGTCCATTGGTAACAAACCCTTATTGAAATGTTGGATGAGGAGTTGTTCGAGAATTTGATAATGTAGGCAACCCATAGACTATTAAACCTCTCCCAATAATCATGAAAACTTTCATTTTGGCCTTGACAGATTCCACAAATCTCGTTTCTATGTTTTGAGACTCTAGAAATGGGATATAATTTATCTAAGAAAGCTCCAGCCATGTCAGTCCAAGTGTTCGTCGACCCCGATAGAAGATAAAAAAATTAAACTTTTTTGCTTTGTCAGTCGAATAGGGTGCGTATATATATCAAACCACAACTAGGTATTTCTGAGTTATCTAGCAGAGTATATATGGCCACCTTAACTAAACTCAATCTTGTGGTGTTAATGAATTGTACTGATCCAAATAAATAGGATTGTGTGTTCATTCGATGTACTCCACCCCCATGGTTGTCTCTACTAACTTACTGTTAAGGAATCCCTGAGACAGTTTAGTCTACTCGTTGCTTAGAAGGATCCATCAGGTTAGATCTTGAAGGATCTCTGTATAGGTGTGAGGATTGACGGGATGAGTAACTAAGAGTATAGTGTCTTATAGATATTATTGAAATATTATTTGCTAACAGTTGGTTTTGCAAGTTTGTTAAATATGGAGTAGTGTCATAATAATATTATGGGATTGAAAACCCTATGTATCTTACCAGGTTTCCCAACCTAACCCACTCAAATTATATGTATCACATGTAACGATGTTAAGACTATTAGAGACTTGAATAAGATGTTGAGAGATTAAAGAGAAAGCCTACAATAGTGTTATGGACCATAGGTCTTCACGTTGTAACTATGTTGTGTATTGATTATAACATCCTTAAAGTTTACTATTTTGAAAAAAAAACATTTGTACTCAAAATGTTTTAATATACTTCGATTTTCCGCAAACAAAGATGTTATGGTTTTTGAAAACATAAAGAAAAAGTTTTTTTCGTTTCTGGAAAATAGGGGATGTCACACAAACCCAATGCATGGCATCAGACAAGTGATTCACTTTAGATCCGAAACATATGATGCACTAGGGACCTTAGAGAGTGATAAAGTTGCCAAATTTATCAATTCCAACCTTTCAAGAGTTACACAGCAATATGAAACTTTCTCATTTACTAGATCCAAAGGAAATTAAACATAAAGGTAGAGTATTGAATGCTTAACAAGGTCCAGGACTGAAGAGAAAGTTGCACAATCACTGGATCTTACTTGCTTGCACCTCAACACCTTGATACTTTCACTAAAATACACCAAAATGCCAAGATTCTCACAAAAAACTCAAAGAGTAGCTAGGTTTTGCTTCTGGGGAGAGGAAGGATGAAATGAGGTGAAACCCTAGCCAACATGTCGCTTAAATAGGGTCCAAAGCTCGAACTCTAGGGTTTAGGGATTTGTTACCGCCACGACATGATAGACACTCGACCATGCCATGGTCAATGCTCAAATGCATTCTTTATTTGGAAAACTTGGCCACGCCATGGTCAACAACTTACCGTGTCATGGCTAAAGGTTTTCCCCAAAATAATTATCCTTCGAGTCCTTGAGTCTTCCACTGATCAAATCCGAAAAATAGGAGTTATAGTAAGCTAGAATCTTGAGTTGGAATGAACTCCTCCAAGTACCACAAGCTAGGTTTCTCTTTAAGGCTCTCACAAATGCACCAAAATTTCACTAATGGAGGCTTAAAGGTGATGGTTTTGTTTACAGATGGTGGAGGCTAAGACTGGCTCAAAACACTAGGAGTAAGTGTTATTATATAGGGCCTAAAGCCCGGGATTAGGGGTTGGGTTGATTGCGGCCTTGCACCGCGACTTATATAAGGTCGTGTCACTACTTAATGACATAGCACGCTTCGTGACGATCAAGTAACCTCATCGAGATTCTCCCACAACCAGGGGTTGACGCAAAATTTCATAGTAGGGGTGTCACGGGAAAGTCAGGGTTGATAATAGAAAAAAATAAAAAAATCCGAAAATTTTCCACTGCGCCCAGAAAATTCAGGGGTTGCCGGTGCCACTGTGGACCTCCCCTAAAACTGCCCTTGCCCAAAACCCTAATTAAAACCTAGCTTAAATATGATCAACAGAAAATCAACATACAAGAAACCAGGTGTTACACTCTCGACCACTATCGCCATTAATATCGCATCATCATGAGAGGAAATAGGAGGCCAACGAGGGTTAGTGTTTCACAACAAAGAAGCCACAACAGAACCATGCTTCCTCGTCTTCACACTTTTTTTTATCCTCTTACATAATATATTGACATCAGGGGCGTAGCCAATTTTTTTTAGGGTGTTCCTTTTATATATATATATATATATATATATATATATATATATATATATATATATATATATATATATATATATATATATATATATATATATATATATATAAAACTTACTATAGAAATTTAACTGCTAAACATAAGGGGTCGAAATGTAACTTTAAAAATGAATTATTTAAAAAAAGCATGCCAAAATGTAAGGCCATGAAATCAATCTCATAGTGTTTAAGGATGTGATATTATAGTGCCTTGCCAACTGCACTACATATGTTTTTCAAATAACTTATATCCAAATATTATTTTATTTTGAAATGCTAAAAGAAATAAAAATTTGAGGATGGGCCTAGAACTACCCTGGTCCTAAGGTGGCTACACCCTTGATTGGCATGAATATATCGGCATAACATATGGCCTAAAATATATGCTTCAAACCAAGGTACCATACTAAAACAACAAACTTGTATGTGTAAACAATATGTTTCTTCAAGAAAAACATTTCTATCAGAGCTAATTGCATATCATTTATTACTTTTGTTTCAGGCCGAATAAAATTTTTAATTGCGGTAGATTGTGTTGCTTATATTGAAATCTGATATTTTTTAATGTTGTTATTAATTGTTGAATATCATTTGTAGGTATACAAAAGCACGAGCCATCTTAATTAACCTTGTATTAGCCATGTTTTTGATAAAATATGATCCTTATCTTCAAACAATAAGATGGACCTTTACTCCAATTACATACATGGTTTAAGATAAATAGTTATATCGACTAACCATCATGATTTCTATTGCAAATGATTAAAGTTATAGTTTCTTTTGTTAGTTATTTAATTATAATAATAATTAAAATAATATTATGTAAAAAATAATACATGATTTTATTCATACACAAGAGTTAAATAGAAACCTTTGAGATCGTGTGCTTCAAAATAACAATTTACCTTGATTTATAATAATTTGAATTTGAGTTTGTAAATTGCATTAAATTATTGTCTGTTATTATAATTTTTCAACTTAAAACATTATAATAAATATAACATTTATCACTAGTTTCAAACTATTGACAATATTAGACTGTTGAAGAATTAATATTTCATATTTAATGACAATATTTTATTTTTAACGATATATATATATATATATATATATATATATATATATATATATATATATATATATATATATATATATATATATATATATATATATATATATTATTCGACAATAGGCTTAGAAATAATAAATTTTATTGTCTTTGTGTTTTTGTCAGAGTTCTTTAGTCATTGACACTTTTAGTCCCTACAACTTTATTAAGGTGTTGTTTGTGTCAATATGAGACTCGACCACTTGATAGAGACTTTGCCTCTTAGCTTGTAGATGTTTAATTCTAACCCTGACATGAATAATTTTGTGATATTAACTTCTAATCACTATTTACCTTGAATTATAATAATTTGAATTTGAGTTTGTAAATTATATTATATTATTGTCTGATATTATAATTTTTCAACTTAAAACATTATAATAAATGTATCATTTATCATACGACTCAAACTAATGACAATATTTTACTATTGAAGAATTAATATTTCATATTTAATGATAATTATTTTATTTTTAACGATATATATATATATATATATATATATATATATATATATATATATATATATATATATATATATATATATATATATATAGAGAGAGAGAGAGAGAGAGAGAGAGAGAACTAAGTTCAATTATTCTAACTAATTATTGTGCGGATAGTATGAGAATTACTAAGAGAATAAGTTGTTTAACAATGCGAATACATTCAACCTTATTTGTAAAATTGTTTATAAATTGTTTATGGTAGAATGATTTCTCACTTTGTATATATAAAATTGTTTAAGGTGGAATGATTTCTTTTCACATCCAACATATCCATTACAAACTTCTATATAGGTAACTCGTATCAAAATTTAAAAGTATTAATTACAATATATTGTTTAATAAAAAATAATATGACATATTTTGTTTTATCACACTATATCTATTATGTTTCAAAAAACCAAATGAATAAAGTCTTGAAAAAGAGTAACACACATGTTGGTAATACAAATACTTACACACAAGACATACATACACAACACGCACTCATACACTAATACATGTGGTAGCAAACTTAATTATAAACTTGACTTGATCCTCTCTCTCTCTCTCTCTCTCTCTCTATATATATATATATATATATATATATATATATATATATATATATATATATATATATATATATAAAAGAAATGTCCGCTTACAAGTTAAGAATAATAAGCAAAAAACTGGAAATTTAATGATAATATTAATAGTCCATGACACAAAATCAGTATTTATAAACAATTTGAAAAATAGACAACTTTTTTTAAATTGGTAAGTGTTAATATTCTCAATTGAAAACAATAATAACAAATGTAAAATGACCATATACAAAGTGAGAATATACAAGCAAACATTTATGATTTCAATACCATCCGTTCCACTTTCAACTTTAAAAAATGTTTTTAATATTCTTTTTTCATTTATATGTATTATTCACAATATTAGTAATAATGAATTTAAAAAATAGTATATTTATTTATATTTTTCTATAAAATATAATAATAATAAAATAATAATAATAATAATAATAATAATAATAAGGTTTTTGTTTGCAGAAAAGTTCTAATATTTTTGTTTGCAAAAATGTCCCAATATTATAGACCAATTTTCAAAATAGTCGCAAATTAATTTATTACCGGTTCCAACCGGTTAAAAATTGTCGAAATGTAAACTTTTGCCGGTTTTAAGGATTTTTTGTAAAAAAAAATTATTTTATGACTAAAACGTAAACTGCACCAAAATTTTAAAAGTTTATTGGAGATTTCCCAAATTTAAATTCAAGAATAATCTTTAGACTAGTTTACCAGTGGATCATTACAATAACATTCGTAATCCGAAAAGAGACAAACAGTCTATTGTAATTTTTCATCTCTTAGATAAAATAACCAAATGAACCTAACCAATGAAAACTCTAATTATCAATATCTATGAATATAAAGACAGAGAGAAGTACAATCGAATCCTCCTTAATAAATGAAGATTTTTTTTTGCCACATGTCAATCTCTCATTAATTTTGACACTTGCCATTTTGTGGTATTTTAAAATAAATATTATCCACTTGTCAATTTTTGGTTTGTTTCAATTTTTAAAATTAAAGTCATATACTTATATATGTAAATTATTAAATATTATATATATGATATTAAATTGCAATAAATACGCTTATTCCTTTCTTATTTTGAAGTTGTACATTAAAAAATATTTTTTATTTACACTTTAATTTAATGTTTAATTTTTTTAATATCAACCCGTGTAATACACGGGTCTCACACCTAGTTTCTAAAATATAAAGTTGAAGAGAAAGAAACAATGCTCATTGTGTTTAGTAACCAAAATATGTGACAACACACACCAATATATTTTCTTTATAATTTCTCCCCGTTTTAAAATACTTTTTATTGACATTAAGAACACAATATGATCATTAAAATAGATAAAACCTATAAACAGAATGAGCCACTTCCCTTAAAATCTAATGAAATACACAAATAGAATTTTTAATTCTATTTTAAATTTAAGAAAAAACTTTAAACTAGTTCATCAATAGATCATCACAACATCATCCATAATCCAAAAACAAAAGGCAAAAAATCAATAGTAATTTAGACATATCTGAGATGAAATTACCAAATCATCCATATCCAATAAAAAATGTATCTATCCATTTCTAAGAAAATATTAAAATAAAGCAGAATAGAAACAAAAATAAACGAGTTTCAAAAATATGAAGTTAAAGGACATGACAACATACACGAAGATATTTTCCTTATATTTTGCCTCCGTTTTTTTTATTGACTTCAAAAGTAAAATATAACCCTTAAACTAGATTGAATTTAATAAAAACTTTTAAACAAAATGAGTCACATTCAACTGCATCAGTAACCCAAAAATTGGGGAAAAAATTAATTTAGATATCTATTGTTAGAGTGTCAAATCCAACAAATAATACATGTAAAATAGATTTTAAATACATTGTAATAATGCACTGAAAATGTAGTACAAGACAAGCATTCGTCGATCATGGTTTACACATTTTTACGTAAGGTAATTTCATTGCGAAAGGGGGTTTTTGTTTGAAAATATAAATAACAATCCAATTTCAAAGCATGCAAAAAATTAAATAGATATGTTGAAACGGTTCTAGTTCTAGTTTTCAATGTTGTCATTTATCCTGATTATGCCTTGATGCAATTCATGATCACTATTTTATGTTGGTACTGAAAGATAATAACACGCTCTAATACCTATCGTTTGTCAAATTATCCAATCAAAACACATTCTTTGATTAAACCTAGCTTCACTAATTCAACATAAACACCACTCTTAGATTGTATTGAAAAACCACATTAAGTTTGATACAAGCTTTCTAATAATGTTCATTTCTTTTCATATGTTCGAAAGTGTGAAAACATTTGATATATAATAATAATAAAAATAATAATATTAATAATAATAATAATAATAAAACTTATTGCTTGTTACCTAGCATTAACTTTATAGAATGATTAGGTATCCTAAAAGTTAATTAACTACACATGAATTCAATTCATATGAGTAGTCAATCAAACACAAATCAAATTAAGGTTTCTAGTTAAAACAAAAACATTAGCACCAGAATAGAATCATAAACCAAACATCAAGTTATATACTTCAAGTCAAACGATCAGCATGTTTTGAAAAATAACCAGAAACCAGGGGTTTTAGCCACACACAACTAAAATCAAATCAAACAAAGAGATGCAATTGGAAATGTTTAATGCTCTTACAAATTAGGATTACTAATGTTTGCAATGATTAGACGCCTTCAAAAATCTCCAAAAATTGCTCACACAAGCTCCAACAATTATCTATATGTGAAATGAACTAAATTTATCAATTTTAGCATAAATGGTAACCGCTCTTGGGTGAAACACACGGTCATGTGTTGAATGTGCCTTTTGAACTGATGCCCATGAGTTTCTGCAACAGATTGCGTTTATTACTGAAACTTCAATGACCTTTGATCTTCATTCCACTTTCATTTTATCTTCAACCTAAGTTGTGTTGCTCAAATATATGATGAAAATGACAAACACAACTCGTGTCGGTGTAATGCGTATCACGTTTTAAACGTAGTCATTTACTATGATGTAGTGCAACGACTTGGGTTATATTTTCATGTTTTCTTTCGTGACATGTTCGATTCATCTTCGCTTCATGCTCCATGCTCCATGCTCACCTCCATAGCTTCTTGCTTCACATACCTGCTATGCCTACAAAATAATTCACAAAATGTGATCAAAATAAAACATACAAGTGCCCCCAACTATTAACTAAATACAAGAATTAAGAAATAGAATGCAATGAAAGGACGAAATTAAACATGCAAAATAGGTGCATAAATGCTCCTAACTATGTTCTCAAATTACAAAATCAGGTATAGCCAATAAAAACCCTAACTATCCACTTCTAAGAATATAGTGTTGAACAGAAAAAATAAATGAGTTTTTATAAATACGAAGGCGAAGAGCAAGAAACAATGTTTGATAGTGTTTAGAAACAAAAATATGTGACAACATACACATTAATATTTTCCTTATAATTCTCTGTCCGTTTTGAAATATTTTGTATTGATGTCAAAAGTAAAATATTAAACTAGATTAAATTTTTATAAAACTTTAAGACTAAACTGTGTGGGCAACGCCCACAACCGTTTTTCTGACGTGGCTTCCCTTCAACACCGTGGTAACGACGAAACCCCCCCTCCCCCGGCTCATTTCGTTTTCCTCCATTGTGATCCAAGCCATTACCCTTCGTTGCCCCCATAATGTTTGATAACGCGTATAACGGTCCATTTTTTTTTACCGTTGGAAAATGGCTAATATGTAAAAAAAAATAACTTTTATTATTTTTCATATAAATACACATACAAACATAAAATTTTAACTACACAATCTTTTCTCATCTTCATTCTATTTTCAACTTAAAAAAACCACTTTTCCTTTCAACCAAATATGGAACAAAACCCGAACACCTCGCCTCCAAACACAAACACATCCATCTGGATGGGTTTCACACAATACAGAAGTTATAAGAACCTGCTCAACTCAAACTCACCCCCAATGCAATTTGCTACATCCCCTTACATGTAGCAAAACCAAAATATTTAACAAAACTTTTACAGTGCTTTCACTTCCATGCAACAAATAACCACACAACCACCCCCAGAAACTGTTCATGTAACACAAATGGGAGGCAGTCGGAAAGGGAGAGGGAAAAGAAAAGGGATAAGGAAAGGGAAAGTAGTCACGGATATGGAAGAAGATCCTCCACTGTGGTGAACACCGGAGGAGGAGTACGCTTTGGCAGTAGCGTGGTGTGGGGCTTCAAAGAATTCAACCGTAGGAAATGATATGCGAAGAGCTGGGTTTTGGGAAGTCGTGCTCGGCAAATTCCACACGCTTATGAAGAAACAGTCATATTGCAATATCGATATGCTTAGCAGCAAGTGGACTCCGATCAGCCGCCGGTACACCAAGTTTAATGTGATTTTCATGAGACTAGAATCGCAAAGGTAAAGTGGTGTGAATGATTTTGATATTTCCAAAGCCGTGAGGGAAAAATATCAAGTGGAAATAGTGCACGTTTTCGAGTTTGAAAAAATATGGAAGATTGTTAGGCTAGATCCAAAATGGAATAAGACGCTAACATCGGGGGATGCACACTAAAAAATGTCTCGTAATTCTAGTTCATTAACGTTTCCGACACACGAATGAACGTCGACCTCAACGCAAATATGGATGATATCCCTGACGACATCGAAAGAGATCCCCCCCCCCCCCCCACACACACACACACACACACACACACACACACACACACCGATCGATCCAGAAGATGAAGGAAAAAATCGAAAGATAATATCTAGATAACTAGTTGATCAGTTTTTAGTTTTTAGGACAATTGTTTTTTATTTTTTTATTTTTATTTTTTTGTGTTCAACATTTTTTTTGGCGTGTAAATTTTTTTATTTAAGTTTTTAATGTTATGGTTAATCTAGGAATTAATTAAATTGTATGTTTCGTTTTTTTTATTAATCCAATGTAATTAAAAAAATATATATTGAAAAGAAAAACAATAAAAAATAAATAAATTGAGAAAAAGAAAAAAAAAACAAAAAAAGTAAAAAAAAAAAAAATGATGTCATGGAAAGTTAAAGTTGTTATAACAAATTGTTCATTTCCTCCTTTTTGGTGTTATAGCACTATTTTGTGTTATAACCCCATTTTGACATGGCATATGAGATGATTTCTTTTGATAACACCCCTTACCTAATTGTTAGCATCCACTAGTCTAAATAAAATGAGCAGCATCCTTAAATTTTAAATAACATGCCGAAACAGAATTTTAAATTCAAGAATATTTTTGAACTAGTTCGCGGATGGATCAGTATAATTGTATAGACATCTCTAAGATAACTTACCCAATCACCCCTAACGACTAAACACTCAAACTCTCTGTTTCTACAAATATATAAAGTTGAAGAGAAAATATAAATGATTTTATAGGAATATTAAGGTGAAGAGAAAGAAACACTGCTTGATTAAAAAACAAAAAATACTTGACATCATCACAAAAATATTTTCTTAATAATTCTTGCTCCATTTTAAAATATATATTTTTTATAGACTTCAAATATAAAATATGACATTTAAACAAAACTTATAGCCCAGATTTAAATGAAATAGGCACATAGAATTTTAAAATTCAATAATAATCTTTAAACTAGTTGTGAATGGATCATTACAACTCTACCCATGACCCCAAAAATAGGCAAAAATAATCTATTGTAATTTAGCCATCTCTTTAAGTGAAATTACCAAATCACCCCTGTCAAGAAAAAAACCTAATCGCCGGCCATCGTCATCTACACCCTCTCGACAATTTCATCGCCGACGAAGAGTTCTTGTTCTCTTTCATCCTCATAACCCGATACCTTCTTGCCTCTGCTGCACTTCTGACCCTTTGATCATTATCCATCGCTAAATATTTACTCTGATCCAACGGCTGAGATGGAGTCATGAAATCAAAAGTCTCCCCTTGAATCTTGACACGTGCATCAATCTGATTGAAGAAATCAAATCTACCACCATTGTTACTCTTACCGGAGCAACTCACCGCCACCACTTTGCCGTTGTTCGGATCCACCATAAATTGTTGACAATGCTGCTGTAATTGTGGCGGCGCCGCCGCCGGAGGAGGGGCATACATGGTAATTTGTTGATGTTGTTGTTGTTGACGATGATAATGTTGTTGATCACGATTCATTCTCATAGAGTTATTCCATAAGTGAAGATCATCCATGTTTCTCGTATTTATCTGCAGATTTTAATTAAATAATTTAATCAGAAAAAAATAGGTTTTAATTTAAAAAATTCAAGAGGGTAATATTATTATTATTAGTATTATTAATTACCTCTTGTCTTTTTCGTTTCAACTCCAGATTTTGAGCGATGAGTTCTTCACGATGATTCTCCATGGCTTTTATTTTCTGTTTAATCAATTAATTAAATCAATTAAGATGAAAAAAGATTTCAAGAACAAAGTCAAAGTCGAAATTATGAAATTATTGCATACCCTTACGAGGATTTCTCTTTCTTGTTGCATTTCGTGATATCTCTCAATCAAATCATTCGTTGCCTGTAAAAATCATGGAAAACAGTTTAAGAAAACTGAATCTTAGGATAAAGAACACAAGAAAAAAATAATGTAAAAATCGACGATTATCCAGATGTCAGATTTTCAATCGAACAGAATCCCAAATTTCAATGTTCTCACCAAATCAAAATATCGTTCCAGATTTGTATGATTTACAACAATTGCATCTCAACCACCAATGAATAAGAAAGGAACTTCAACACCCAAAATGTAAAATTGAAGATGAATCGTTACCCAAAACTAAATTAGATTAAACAATCATACAAAAGAAGCAAGAAGATGAAGATATAGATGTAAATCGTTACCCAAATGTAAGATTGAAGATGAATCGTTACCCATAAATCTAATATGTAAGAACCCTACCAAAATCATCTGATTATTAATTGAATTTCAACTAAAAAACGCTGTATACCTTTCTCTTTGAATGTTTCTTCGAAGATGAGTGTTGTTTAGGCTTATCAGCAGCACCGTCGCTTCCGCTGCCACTAGGTAAGAAACACAGCGGCGTTGAAGGGCTTTTATCAGCTTCGGCCGCCTTTACTTTCTCCGGTCTACTCTCATTAATTTGACGGTGAGTTGACGGAGACGATTCCGATTTCGGAACCAACACAGATCTTTTCTTCTTTCGACCCCAAGTAAAACTGTATTTACTTAGCAACTCCGATTTCGAAATTAGATTCGGTAGATTGATCAAAATACTAATAACTTCAACCTCATCTTCACTCGGAATTTTCAACCCACGGCCACCACACACGCCTCCGCCTCCGCCTCCACCTCCACCGCCGCTGATACTCTGTTTCATTGCGAGTTTACAGCAAGTGAATCAATTTCGTTTATCAGAGAAAACGATTAGAAACCAAGATTACGAGAATTAGATATATAAGATGGATGAACGAAGAGATGAGGGGGTAGAAAGAGAGAGGGATGAGTTGTATTGTATGTTGCTTGGAGAAGAGGGGGATAGAAAAATAAGAAAATCCGGGTAAAAAAAGGAAAGAAGGAGTGGCTGATGCCACGTGTCTAGATGGTAGAGAAGGAGGGGCGTCTTATTAGGGTTTATGGGTATGATGATTTACTTGGAAATATTTAGAATCATATTGAAGTTGAACAATCGCATGGAAGATCTTGTACCTTGTGTCTTCTCTCTAATCTTTTCATTTTTATGCCATTTCGGATTCTTTGGTTTCTTTCTTACCATAATTAGTTAGAATGAAAAGATTGAGAAAAAGGTTGAGAGCAACTTGTTCAAAAAGTTCAATAGATACAAATAATAATAAGATGATTGTAATTATTTAGAAAAGGGTAAATTAATGAAATTGTTTATGTTGTTTGGTCAAAATTATAAAATTATGTTTTTGGTTTCTAACATTTTTTGTATTATTGTTCTTGCAATATGATTTTGTTGAGTTTTAGGCGCCCTAAATATAAAAAAAAACTATATTATATTTTATATTTATCATTTCACTTTTTTTAGTTGTTTATCATTTATTACTTAAAAAATTAATTAGATAATAGATATGTGAGACCCACTCTCACCACCAACACCTTCATTGCTAACATAATCGTTAACCATGAGTCTCCATTCACCGACCACATAAAAATCAAATCCATCACTACACCCATGTGAGAAACATGACTGTCACCACCATCTCAGCCATCACACCATTGTCAGTGTCATCCACCACACACACTCCCCTTCTCCCTTCTCTTACACCTTCATCCCCTTTCTTCACAACTCCTACATCTCTTCGGTACCACCAACGCTCACCATTCCTCCATCCATCTTTCTTTACCTCTTACATGCATCTCTTTTTCCAATAATCAAACCTCATAAAACGAAGATCATTCCTCAACATATACTAATCGAGAATACTAGGTATCGAAATTGGTGAAAAAATGATACTGGACCAAACTAAAGTTAATGGTACTTGTACCACCAATTATGATATTGGTTTTTGGTACTAGCATCTATGCTCACCATACACAATCTTGAATTTCATGATTTTAGAGTAGCGAGTATCATCCTATATGGACATAAGTGGTGTCGACATTAGACTTTTTCTCACCCTATCATCTTCCTCATCCTTCACCTATGCCTTCTGCCTCAGCTTCTCCAACTGTATGCCAGAGCTTTTCACTGGAGAAACCAGATCGGGAACAACATATTATGATAGTTTTCATCTTGATGTTATGGTGGTAGTGGATCAGGAACCGCACATGGTGGTGGTGGTTTTCCTTATAGTCGTCAGTTTCAATGGAAGCTAGTTAAAGATCATCGAATTGTGTTTTGGAGCCAAAAAGGGTAACATGGGACTCTTAGCATGTATTAATGAATTGTGTTTTGGAGCCAAAATAAGCCCTTGAATTGTGTTTGGAGTCAAAAATGATAAAATGGGAAAAAAGTGATATTTTGGGACTCTTTGCATGTATTAATGAATTAAGTTCTGTATACATTAAGTCAAAAGTTATTAGATAGAATTGTATGGATTGTTAATACATTTGCGTGCATGTAAGTATCACCAAAAATAGATTTGAAACGAGGTAGTTATGATCGTTTAAAGTTGGAAGGAATCATTAAAAGCCCGTCACCACGACATGGTGAGTTGTGCAGCCCAAGCCCATAAAATTAGGGGTTTCCCTATATTTAAGGACCTTACCTCAATATATTAGGTCATTTTACAGCCTCCATCACATCAAGAGCTCCTTGGGAGCAAACCCTAGCCTTCCTTTTCATAGTTTGGGTTCCTCCTCTCTCCTTGAATCGCTTTTGGTGTATATTTAGTTGTTTTGGTGAAGAAAGCAAGAAAGGTTGTGCTTGGAAGCTTGTAGCATGTGGATCTTTACAATCTCTACTTTTATAGACCTTGTAAGTCATAAATATCCATGCTTTATTGTGTTTCATCTTTGGATCTAAGAGTTTTTAGAGTTTTAGTGCTATATATGCTTGTTTTGGCCCTTTTGATGGATTTGAGTTGGAGTTGGAAAACTCCAGGGTTAAAGGTCGAATTTTTAAGTATTCTAGACCCATTATGATGCTAAGATATGGACTTCATCTTCATTTAAGTGGTATATATAGTCTTGGTGATATTTTTGGTCCCTTTAAGAGTTAGGGTTAGAGATCTTAATGTTGAGAGCCTTTTTAATGGATAAAGAAATAAAGTTGGAAACTTTATCCATGGTAATCATTAGAAGTATTAGATATGAACTTTAAGGATCTAGACTTGGTGTTTAAGAGCTTAATGGAATAAGTTGTTATGGGCATTCGCCATGGTGTGGTGGTATGCGTACCCCACATATGTTTTGTCCTCTAGTGACCACGGTGCGGCCAAAGGGATTAGTCGTGGCGTGGTGGTCAATGATTGGTTGATCGTTGGCTTTTTGGTCAATTTGACTTTTGATCAAACTTTGGTATAATTGAGTGTTTGACTAAGTAGTGATCTCAGTTTGGAATTAGATAGCTTGGGGTTACCTGTTATGTTGTTTAAGTTGTTGTTGAGCTTCTTTTGAGTAGTTTAGGTGAGTTTTCTCACTATAATATGTAGATGCTTGTTGTCTTTGTGACGCTTCCATAGATGTTTATACATATGTTTGGCGTGGCCTGTTATTATGTTTTTTTGGGTGAGACTCGTGGGCGAGACCATATATATATATATATATATATATATATATATATATATATAATATTAATTAAAATTTATGGTTTTTTTAATCCTTATAAATTATTTATATAAAATATACTTAGAAAATAAAAAAGAATGAAATTAAGTGAAAGGCAACCATTTTTTAGGTTTCAAAGAATAAAAAAAAGAATTGATAAAAAAAATGAAGATGAAAGTCTAAAAAAAAATCGATAAAAAAAATGCTAATACCACGTGTCTGGATGTTAGGGATGGGGGTATCTTAGGATTTTTGGAGCATGATTTATTTGGAAACTTTTACAATCACATTCAACCATATCAAACGGAAGATCATGTACCTTATTACTTCCCTAGTTCCCTGCCTTTTCCATTTTTATGTCATTTCAAATTCTTTCTTACCATATATATACATAGAGAAATAGTTTGGTTCAAATAGGATTGATAACGAGGTTTAAAATGCAACTAAATCTAAAGAGACAATTGGACTCAGACAATAATAACATTGGTCTAGTTATTTAAAAAAAATACATGATTTATGTAATTTTAGCAATATGCTTTAAGGGTAAATTACACTTGCTAATTACTATATGTTCTTAAAATGCAATAATCATTTGGTTAATAGTATTATTAAACGATTATATATATATATATATATATATATATATATATATATTCAAATGTGACAAAGATGTGTTGATATTCTTAAGCATATGTACAATTACTGAAGCAACATCATTGATCGACGTTTATTATTAAGTAAGAGTTATCGAAGAAGGAAGCTTCGGCAGAAAGAAATGGTTGTCGGAGATGGAGATGACTCTGTAACTGATAAGGTATGAAATCGTTTCATTCAAAAAGAATTAGGTCACAAATAACGATTGTATTTATCTATATTTTTGGCTTAGAGCTTTACACTAGTTTTCCATGGACTTAAAATGGGTTACATATAATTTTCCTTTTCAAAAAAAACCAATCGTGACCGATAATTTTCTCTAATTTTTCTTATTTATATACTTAATGTATTAGTTTAATACATTAACTATTATAAAACACATCTATATAATAAAAAACTTAAAAGTATGATTAAACTAAAACTCTACGATAACTAAGAAATTACACTTTAATAAATTAACAATAATATAATGATTATTAAATTGTATATTTTAATTTTTTATTTTTAAACAATAGTAATATTTTTGTATTTACATTATTATTAAGGTGTAAATAATGAATGTAAAGTTACACAATCTCGATACAATATTACTATTTAAGGTTTTTTTTTTTTATTTTAATAAATTAAATACTTTATTATTAAAAAATTATAAATCTCCATAACTATTTAGGTACTTTAATCTCTAAATATTATTAAAAAAGAACTCTTAATTCACCAATGAAGCAATCAAAGTCCTTGATTGTGTTTTAATTTTATGTTTTCCACCCTTAGATCAAATTGCTGACATCATCTTCTCCAGATAAAATTCAAATACAATTACATTTAATTATAAAATATATAAAAATTATAGAATCTTTAAATTCAGTAATTATTTTATCAACTGAGACATATTATTCTATTTATATACATGATATTAGTTTCTCTAATTAATATTGCTCTTAATTTAACTCCCTTATTTATAGCTTTTGATTTTTAAATTCAAACCCGTTTATATTTTATTTATTATTTATTATTTTTTCAAACTCATTAAACAAATATATCAATAATCTCTAATCTCTAAATATTATTAAAAGAGAATCTTTAATTCACCAATGAAGCAATCAGAACTCTTGATTGTGTTTTAATCCTAAGTTTTACACCCTTAGATCAAATTGCTGACATCATCTTTCACAAATAAAATTCAAATACAATTACATTTAATTATAAAATTGATAATAATTATAGAATCTTTAAATCCAGTAATTATTTTATCAATTGAAACACATCGTTCTATTTATATACATCATATCACTTTCTCTAATTAATATTGTTCCTAATTTAACTCCCTTATTTTTAGTTTTTGATTTCCAAATTCAAACCCGTTTACATTTTATTTTTTATTATTATTATTTTTAAAACTCATTAAACAAGCATATTAATAATTAAGTTATTAACCTATAAAATCTAATGTAATCCCACTAAATAAACAAATTATTTACGAGTCAAAATTAAAGTCAATATTATTCATAATTTATCTCTCAGTATATCTCATATAAAATGAATCATTTTGAGATAATTGTTTGAATTTTAAAACTGACTAAATAAGAAAGTCAATTAATTTGAAGTTTTGAATTAATATAGCTGATATCTTTTTTTTTACAGATAAATAACCGAAAATCTCCAAGATGATATCTTAGGATCCCAAATTTTTTAGAAGATAATGATTTCCTTATTAAAAAACCCCAAAAAAATTTAGAAGATAATGATTTCCTTATTAAAAAACACCATATATATACGATTACATTGAAATTGTTATTCTTACGAGTTTGGAATGAGTCATGTGATTTACAGTGTTCTTCTTGAGCAATCTTCTTCTCTAATTCTTTTTTCCAACCTCTTATTTTACCTTGTTCTCCTTATTCTTCTTTAATTTCTGGCATTTACTATGTTCTTATTATTTGTTATTATTGTGTTCTTGTTGAGAGGTCATGAAAAAAATTAATCAATCTACTTTAAGCATATTAATTTCATTCATTTAGTTACAGAAACAAAATTATACCCTTTATATCGATTTTTTAATGTGTTGACCTATGTTTGTCAAGGAAAAACCATAAAAGTCGTTCTAATGCATGATGACAAAGCTGGTGGCACGGACCAAAAACAGGATAAAGAAGTTTTTTATTATTACACTTCAACTTGCATGAACAAAGACGTATATGTTGTTCCAAGGTTTTCAATAAATCTTTTATACATATTATTATAATCTTCGATAAAAATTTTCTAATTTTATATTATTGAATTTGTTTATATCAATGGTTATAGTTTCAAAATCACCATTATAATACAAGACTTTACTGGCGTGGTGTCACTTACGTTATTTGATTGTGACGCAAAGAAACTTCTGGAAAAAAACACACAAAAGTTGCTTTAAAAGTTTAATGAGGTTATCGATATTAACTTCACTTACAGAAAACTAATTTTTACTTTTTGTTTGTCTATTTTTATAACCGTTAATTTTTTCATTTTTAGGAGGGTAATATGAAGATTTATCTGTCTGCTTTGAAATTACTTTTGGATAAAAAGTTGGCGTTGAAAATTCAAATTTCTCATTATAGTTTGAAGAACAATGTTTGATGGTTATGAATCTCAAACTTCAATGTTGATAATAAAATCACTGTTGAAATGGAAAAAAAAAAGTTAACATCGAACAGGTAATATTCTTTTACGAAACATACTACAAACACTACACTTATTAGATTCGTTTTTTATATCTTAGTTGATCAACTAACATGTTTTTATGTACTACAAATATAAGCACCGTAATCTGATTCATTTAACGTTTTATCGGCGAAATTCGGATGTCAAGACATATTAAACTTAAAGGTTTTAAATACAATATAACAAAATCTAATATTTTAAATACTTTAAAATATTATTAACTTTTAGATTGACATATGAATTTATTTTTATATTTAGGATGCAGTTTCGTTTACTGGTAAAAACGTCACACCCGCTTTGAATCTTGATAAAAGTATTGCAACAAGTCCACTAACTAAGTGGACATCCTTTAAAAAAGTGTCTAGACATGAAGAATTAAAACACAATTTGGAAGATGTTTACGATGTTGATAATCTGGAAACAATGTCTTCAACTAAACGATCATTAACATCAATGACAGATCGTATTTCTAGAGAAGGCAAGCCAAAACTGTTAATTCCAAAGAAAGAAAAATAATATATGATTTTCATGATTTTATATGAGTAGTTGAGTGATTTGAGTACGGTTGATTTTATCTTATGTTTACATACTATTTGGTTTTTTGGTTTGATTTTTGATTACTTTGTTTCATACTATTCGTTTTTTGGATTAAATTTTGATCATTTGAATACATTTTGGGTTTTATGAAATGTTGAATTATTCATCTATTTGTCTTTTGGGTTTAAACTCATATGAATTTAGAATTTTAATCATTTTTTACTCTATTATTCCGTTTGAATGTGAATTTGTCAGCATTGTTACAATGTTATTCATTACAACTTCAATATAAATATTAGCAAACTACAACTTTTATAAATCTTTTAACCGTTCTAAAACAATTATTTATAGTTCCTTGTGAATTTGTTGATAAATTTATTAGTAAACATTTACCATTGAATTTGAGCAATCGTTAAATTTGTTCGTTTTCTATTGTTAAATCAAGTATAAATGAATTTGAACAATTGTTCAATTTCATATTCTATAATGTAAGTTATGCACTAACTAATCAAATAATAGTACATATCCAAGTGGTCGGGTACCTCCAAGACAATAAGCAAACATGTAAATTATATGCAATTTTACAATATTGTAATTTTTTTGCTGGATTTAAATGAACAATTACTTATTTCACTTGATTTAGATTATTGAATACTCATATATGGTTGTAATAAAATAAAACTCTGATAAATTGAAAAAATTGTTCAGCTAAATGTTAAAATTTTGAAATTTGTTGGAAATTTTGTTATATGCCAAGTTAGGCTTCTTTTTGTGTTTTCATGTTTGTTGATTTGACTATGCAGGGTGCATTTGAAGTTTCATTTCTCTACAAGAATGTTAATGTTAACATCCAAGTTGAAACAATCACAACTGGTAAACATTTGTTAGGGGTGTCAAACCCAACAAATAAAGGGGTACGATATACTCCAAAATAATCCCACTATATTGCTCTAAAAGGTAGTACAAGGCAAGCAGGGTCGATCCACAGAGACACGTGATAATTAGTCTATACCTCTTTATTCAAGGTACTATGGTCACCAACAGTAAAAAGGGGGATTTGATTTGCAATGATTAGACAAATAAAGTAAAATCACAAGTAATTGGCTGAATGAGTAAATTAAATTCAGATATTATAAAGACTCCAACTTCATGCATGACACTTCAATAATGTGAATCCAAGATGACAAGACCTTTGTTTCATTCTATCTAAGTTGGTACTTGAAAATGTTAACAAGCTCTAACACTTCCCATTCACCACAATAATTAACCAAAACAAGCTCTTTGATTAATCCTAACCTTACTAACCTAATCTAAACAAGCTCTTAGAATTGGATTGAAAGGTTGCTTTAAGCTTTATGTGAATGTTCCTAACAACACTTAATACTCCTCACAAGCTCGGGAGCGTAAGAATGTGTGAAAAGATTTACACTAATTTCATTCAATAGAAATCAGATTAGTGCTTGTTACCTAGTCTAATTTACAAAACAATTACGGATTTTGCATTTAGATAACTTGAATGATCTAACCCTAATTCAAATGGCCAATAAGAATCACAATTAGAATCAAACATTCGATTGAGACAAAATCAAATTCACTAGATAGAAATTAAGAACAAACATCAAGTCATATGATTAGATTCACAACTAGAAAGTCAAAACATGAGTTGGAGAAATTAGAGTTCTAGCCACACATGACTAGAACAAAACCAGAAATCTAGAAGATGAATTCAAGAATAAAAATGCTTACAAATACGAAATCAAAATGTTTCCAAATGTTTAATGGACAATCCTTGCTAAAAACTTCAACTCTTTCTCCTCAAAAATGCCTTTTTTCTGCTCTCTTCCCAAAAACTGACCTCATTCCCCGAAATAAGAAAAGAGGAAAAACTGCCAAAAAGACAGTTTTTTTTAGTCGAACACGCCCCGTGTCGATATAGAGCAAATAAACACGGGTCGTGTTGAGTGTAAGTACGATGCTCAAAAATGCCCAGATAGCCCAACACGCCCCGTGTCCATATAGGCTAAATGAACACGGGTCGTGTTCATCGAATTCAGAAGGTAAATGCTTGATAGTCAAACACGCCCCGTGTTGGATTCTAGGGCAAACCCAACACGCCCCATGTTGCCTTCTGGATGCTCCTCCAAACTTGATTTTTCTAATTCTTCCGATTCTCGTCCCATCGTCCCGCCATCTTCATCAACGCTCCCTAGCACCTCCAAAAGCGCGCTCCAACCCCCGATTCACCTGAAATTGACATAAAAATGTGCAAATAAGGTTGTTCAAGAAATTAACCTAGATATGCTAAAATGCAATAAAAACAACGAAATTACTTTAAGGATATACATAGAAAATGGGCTAAAAGTAGTGCAAAAAGGGTGCACAAAATGCACCCAACAGATCTCCCCAAGCTTAGACCTTTCTTGTCCTCAAGAAAGATCAAGAAATAGACGAAACGGGACGATTTCTGGTTGACAAAAAGAACTTAGAATGAAAAGCGTGTGAAGGATCCTAAAGGCTAACAATAAATGCATGCAATGTAATGCCATGAAAATTTAAGGTATATACAAAATGCATTTGAGAAACAAAATGAAACAAAAGAAAGAAAAATTAAGAACAAACACAAAATATGTACTTTTGTAACTAAATAAAGGTACAATCAGACTTTACATCAATAAGGCTTCGATCATTGATACCTTGGCAACCATCCTGTTTCCTTCCACATATCACAGACTCTCAATGTGAGGAAGACCCGAAACGGTGTAACCCAATAATCCAACCAAAGTTTTATTTAATCTTTATACCTTACTAAGCTTTATGGGCGAAAATAACAGAGTCCGGATCTTATGTCCTTAAGACTAGATGGCCAAGAATCAGAATCGACGCATCCTTAAGAACCCGCCATGGCGAATCAGCTTTCGCTGAAACAGTGAGCCCACCCGAAGGGCCCCAGCTCCTATGCTTTCACTTTTTCGAGAGCCACAAGTATCATATCACACAGTTCTTCATTCGACAGATTTGACTTGAATTGGCTTTTGATTTGATTGAACTTTGATTTGTACTTCGTTTTGAATTTGGATTCTTCAATCTTCATTTTTGGAATTTTTTAGATTTCTTTGTTTTCGCATTTGAGAATCTGCTTAGGGTACTGGATATGACAGTTGTACCCTTCCTTCTTTCTTGACTGTGTGAGTCTGATACTTAAGCTCTCTGTTACCGCGGGGGTAACGCGTGTCAACAAATAGGTCCGTGTTTTGTGGGTTCAGAGTTGCCGATAAAGATTCTTTTTAAACATTCATAAGCAAATCATCCTAAAGCTGTTATTACCGCCCAAAAACGTTTCAATATAAATTCTTTTTATTATCTAAGGCTAGGGTCTCGAATTACGGTGTTTGGGTCCCCTAGTTATGACAGCTGATTCTATGCTTCCGGTAACAATCCGGTTGCTTCGGTATTTTTTTCATTTCATGGAGCAATTGTATGTAAAGAGTGTCATCATCTCGTACTTTTTTTTTGTGAAAAATTCATGCATGAATATGAAATGAACCTAGTGTACAACTCTACCCCTCCCCAAGCTTGAATATAAGCATCGTCCTCGATGCTTGGAGAGGGGGGAACAACCTAAAACGGAGGTGGAGGAGGGGGATAGTAGTTGGGGTCACGGGTCCAAGCCCAAAAGTCCTCCTCCTGTTTGCGTTGAAGCTCCTGATCCCGAGCGTACTGAGTGGTGAAGGTGGAAAAAGTATGGGTCAGGCTTGCAATATCTTGCTGGTAGGTGTCGAGGCGGGTATGGATTGACTGGAATGCATCCATATACTGCTGATGATAAGGTGGGGTTGCAGCAAAATGGGATGAGCTGGCACCACCAGTGGGAGAAGCACGGCGGGGCTCCTCCTCCTCCTCCTCATCATCACCATCCTCCGTGTTGTCTTCACTTTGCTCATTTACCTCGGTGGAGTATGAGTGGGGGAAGATGTATGGAATGATTTGCCAATCGGTCATGTGAATGGGATCTCGGAAAGCAAGAATGTCTTTATTGTCTGGTGTGATGAGGAGCTTTGGATCATGATTTTGACCCACGGTCCAATGGTGTGTGCCATCGCTTGCCGAACGGAAGAGTTGCATGGACTCAAGGACAGTAGTGGTGAGATAGGGCTCACCCGACAGTGGCTGATGGGGACCAGGGTATGGGGCTCGGACTTGGGCGCTCTTGGCGAGCATACTGACAATACCCTCGCAAACAAGTTTTCCCGATCGGGATGCGCTCAGGCGGATGAGCTTGTGGCACACAAATCGACCATAATGAGGAATGAGGTTTTTCTCGGGATGGGTCATTGCATAGAGGATTTTGAGTTCTAGCGCGCTGATGGTGCTTCGCTCCTCTCTAGGGGCGACGAGCGAAGCAATGATTCTATGGGCCACCTTCATCACGGGATGGATAAGTGATGAGGCTTTGGCAGCGCTAGAGACATATGGTTGTTGTCGGGTGAGTTGAGTCCACCATGTGGCGTCAAAGAATCCTTGAATTGGATCGGTGGGGCCAAATGTGTTTTCCGTTGGGGCCCTCACAATGGCATTGATTTGATCTAGAGAGATCTCATAGTCTTGATTCATTAGACGGAAGTAGAGGTTCCCATGGTCCAAAAAAATGGAGGATAGAAACTCAGCTGTTGGGACTTTATAGCTCAATTCATGGACCCTCAACAAGCCTTGCCACCCTATATTGCGGAACATGGTTTTAACTTGGTTGTAAACATGCAACTCTTTTAGGGATGGAGCATGCACAAATTTTTGGATGGCATGACCCCGTTTAAGGAATGACTCAAGTTTGCCCTGTTGAATTGGGCCAATACATACGACACCGCAATGAGACGGGTCGATTGGGGGTGTTGGGGACCTAGGTGGAGGCGATGGAGATCTAGATGAAGGTGATGGAGATTTAGGCTTCCGACGGCGGGCGGATGATTTGGTCTGTCTTGGTCTTTTGGAAGATGTAGCTTCCACAGTCAAGTTTGGAACAAATTTAAAAGTCAATGGGTCAAAATGTCAAAAAGTCAACTGTTGACGGGTCCAGTCAACTTTGAACTTGGCCACCAAAATTTCGCGGGAAATTTGGTTTTCAAAGATTTCCAACTAAGAATCAAGTCCAAATAGATCACAATTTCAAGTATTTGACTCAAGAACACAAAATCCAAAAGTTAGGAGTTGGAAAGAATTTACCGAATCGTGTGTTGGATTGTGTTGTTCTTGATGGAAAAGATCTTCCTTAACCTCCCCAAGCTTTCCCCTTTCAAGATTGAGACACTAAAACACCAAAATCAAGTGAGAATTTTCGGACCTAGGGTTTGTCAAAACCCCCAAATCCACCATTAAAATGCAAGAAAATGGTGTTTAAGATGGAGAAGATGAAGTGTAGATGATGAAAATCAAACCTTTTTGTAGATGAAAGCCAAAATCTTGAAGAGATTGAAAGGTTTTTATGAAAATCGGACCTAGGGTTTTTGTTGGGAGAGAGGGGATGTTAGAAAGTGAAAATGGGGATAAATGAGGTCAAATTCCAATTTTTTTCTTTAAAAAGGAGTTTAACTGCAGCGCAGACACGCCCCGTGTCGCCCTAGGCCAATTCGACACGCCCCATGTTGGGGTTCTATGCTGAGTTATAGATGAACACGACCCGTGTTGGGTCAAAGCCTAAAGCCCACACGACCCGTGTTACTCTCTGTAAGAATTTGGGACTTTTTTTCATAGACACGACCCGTGTCAGTTGCAGGCCAAAATGGGACACGACCCGTGTTGGTCTCTGTAAGAATTTGGGACTTTTTTTCATAGACACGACCCGTGTCAATTACAGGCCAAAATAGGACACGACCCGTGTTGGTCTCTGTAAGAATTTGGGACTTTTTTTCATAGACACGACCCGTGTCAATTGCATGCCAAAATGGGACACGACCCGTGTTGGTCTCTGTAAGAATTTGGGGCTTTTTTTCATGGACACGACCCGTGTTCCATTAAGGCTAAAAGGAACACGACCCGTGTTGGTCCTTGGATGCTAATCCCCACTTTTTGAATTTGAAAATTTCCCTCTCTTGGAAATGAAATACTTTTCCACCCCAAGGTTCGTTCTTTTGGTTTGAAAACAATGACAAAACACATTTGGAACATTAAAAACCATAAGAATGCAAAGAACGAAATGTTTTAACGAAAAATGACGAAAATACCCCCGGGTTGCCTCTCGGTTAGCTGCCCTTGTTTTAGGTCGTTGGCTCGACTTTGTCCCCCAGGTGTGCTTCAGTCTTGGTATGTGGGGTTCTCCAACTCATCTACCTCTTCATTCTTCACCTCAAATCCTTCATAAAATGGCTTCAACCAGTGACCATTAACTTTGAATGTTTTACCCGTTTGCTTGCTCGTGACTTCCACTGCACCATGGTCAAACACCCTTGTGACCACGAAAGGACCGACCCATCTTGATCTTAACTTTCCTGAAATTAGCTTGAATCTTGAGTGATAAAGCAACACTTTTTGTCCTTGTATAAAAGTCTTTCGGGAGATTGCTCTGTCATGATATGCTTTTGTTTTCTCCTTATAGATCATGCTACTTTCGTATGCATCATTCCGAATCTCCTCTAGCTCTTGGATATCCAGTTTCCTTTTATTTCCCACTTCATCTTCACTCAAGTTGAATTTCTTTACCGCCCAAAAAGCTTTATGCTCAAGCTCAACTGGGAGATGGCATGCTTTACCAAACACAAGCCTATATGGGGACATACCAATGGGAGTTTTAAAAGCGGTACGGTATGCCCATAAGGCATCATCTAGCCTCAAGCTCCAATCTTTACGGTTTGGGTTGACCGTTTTCTCCAAGATACTTTTGATTTGCCTGTTTGAGACTTCTGCTTGTCCATTGGTTTGGGGATGATAAGCTGTTGAGACTTTGTGTGTCACTCCATATCTCTTCAAAACAACTTCTAGCATCCGATTGCAGAGATAGGTCCCGCGGTCACTTATGAGCGCCTTTGGTGTGCCAAACCGTGAGAAAATATGTACCTTAAGGAAATCAACCACAACTTTGGAATCATTAGTACGGGTGGCCTTAGCCTCCACCCATTTGGACACATAGTCCACTGCTAACAAAATATAAGAACAACCAAAAGAGGGCGGAAATGGTCGCATAAAGTCAATGCCCCATACATCAAAAATCTCACATACTAGAATAGGGGTAAGGGGCATTTGATTTCTAGAACTTAAGGATCCGGATTTTTGGCACTTTTCATAATGTGCACAAAGTACATAGGAATCATGGAAAATAGAAGGCCAAAAGAATCCGCTATCTAAAACTTTCCTAGCTGTCCTTTGGGGTCCAAAGTGACCACCACAAGCATAAGAATGGAAAAAATTAAGGATAGATTGTACCTCTTTTTGCTCAACACACCCGCGAATTACTTAGTCCGCACAGTACTTCCAAAGGTAAGGGTCATCCCATATGTATCGTTTGGCTTCCTTCTTGATTTTGTCTCTTTGCCAACGGGATGAATCTAGGGGAAATTGACTTGTGACCAAGTAGTTGACGATATCTGCATACCATGGTGCTGATGGGTTTTGGTCATAAGACATCCTATGTGCTCATACAAACCCTAATGCTTGGATCTAGGTTTCTCTATTGTACATGCTTTGAATCCAAGACTATAAACCCTAATTCTAGCATATGGAAATCAATATTAACATATAATTAGGTTTAAGATATTACCTTGATTGTTATGTAGCAATAACAATCCCAATTCCTCCTTGAATTGACTTTGGAAGGCTTAGAGTCACAAGTGTCACTCCTCTAATGGCTCACAAACACCATAAGCAAGAGAATGAAGAGGAGAGAGGTTAGAGGCTGCCAAAACTCGTGTGAAACCCTAGCAAGAAGCTTAGCCACGTTTTTGGTCCTTAAGGGGTCTATATATAGTGAGGCAATTAGGGTTATCTAACAAGGAAACCCTAATTTGGTTGCTTAAGCCCTAAGCAACCCATAGACTCCTTTAATCAAGCCCTTGGACGATTTCCTTATGGGCTTCCCATAAGAATTCGTCCACCTCTTGATTTAAGACAATCCATGGCCCAAATTGCAATTATTTTATAATTACAATTCCAGTCCCTTAAGTTTAATTAATATCTTTTAGTCACAAAACTAATTACCAATTAATTATTGACTAATCTTAATTAAACAATATGATTTCTCCTTTAATATATTATTCTCATAATATATTAATAAATCATATTTAATCCTTTCTCTCCATAATTCATCTTATCAAGTTGCTTTGGTGAAGGCAACCCAAAAGGACCATGCACCATCGGGTCAAGTACATACCAAAATAGTTATGGACTTAGACACTAATCCAACAGTCTCCCACTTGGATAAGTCTAATAACTATTCTGCGTATGACTTCAGATCCTGATCTGCAATCGTAGCTTTCCAAAGCCGCTGTCAACTCTGATCCTATCAGATACGCGTGTCCTTAGATAAGGGATCATATATTCCTCCATTCTAGATATCATATGAGATATGATTTCAAATCATTCTCTTTGTACTATATCTCGATTCCCGATTTATGACGACTGACTAATTGAACAAATCAAATTAGCCCTAGCCCGGCCGAGCATTTACGTTTGTCATCACTAAAGCATCGAGGGGCCCAAAGATATCGCTTTTATCCTACTTTGAATAAAAGGAACGGATAAACTTTGATACAATGCTTGCTTGCACTCACGCACCGAATCACACACAACAATATGTTTTATAACACCAAGTTACTAGTGCGTTTACATATTATCAATGTGCAACCGATTTGCAAGATACAACTCACACATCTCGGTTTCAAGAATATAAGATGTTATCGTCTCACCAATCACTCGTGATACAATCCATGGAGTGATCCAAGTGAGCGTGGGTTTACTCCAATGCTCAAATCATATTCGTAAGCACTCATGAACGTTGTAGCAAACATTTGCTTATGTCTAATACTTTTCTAGACATTCCACACACCAATTCACGACAGTCTTCATTCATATCTACTTCCAAAATATGAACGACTGTGGCCCGTTCGGATAATTCGATTATTCTTAATAAATTCAATTATTCTGGAAGTCAAAACATGCAAATGTGAAACACAAGAATAATACTAATCCCATATGGCCTCAACCCTTTGAGCATAAATAAAACACCTTTTATTTATCACCATATTGATTACTCATTATTTGTAGTTTCGGGTAATCAATTTCTTACTTGAATTACAACACTTGTCCCATGCTCCTAGCATGCACACAATGTTTACCTATGGTTCTTACTTTGTGAAATAGATCACATTGAACACATTTCTAATCATTCTCATTTCACAACTCCAAATCCTTTTTTTCATAAGTTTAAGAATGTCAAATTCTTGCCACTTATAGAATATGCTTGATTCTAACATTTTATGCAACTATCCTTTCGTAATGTCACTGCACCAAAGTCACAAAGACTATTGCCAATGATATTACAAAATTTCTATCGGATATTGTTACAATACAATTCCTATGATGTCTCTCACTCAAAGTACATTCCTTGGAACATCCTTTTGCATAAAAGTTTCTAATCTAGACATAGATTTTCAATATTCAATTCCCAATATGGACACGCTTCCATATTTTCCATATGACAACTCATTCTTAATAGAATCTTATCTATTCGTAATGATGTCGATATAGTCCATCCAATATGGAAACATTTCCATGATTTTCCAATACTATACTTCCAACTACTCACAAGCGACCAATCCTCGTCGAACTTTGGATTGTCCTTTGATAGTTGTTTAATTATTTTAGTCAAAACCAATTCTAGTCCCTTTTCCCTCTAAATGCACTTGACATTTGGAAAATTTTAGAATGGTCAAAAATTAAAGCATTTGCAATCGATCCTATACCCGAAGCGTATGGGACACGACGCATAATGTTTTATTTGCTATGTTCTCAAAATTCGAATTGTGAAGAGGAATGCCGTAATCATAATCGAAATTTTAAGAACACACTATGTACCTTTGACTAAAGTTATTAACATTTCTCAACCTAAATCTTTAGATTTGAAATGAAGCATAATATTCTCTCCCTTAATTATAGCAAAACAACTTTACAACTATTGCGACTTTGCAAAGTATGACTCTTGTTTTCTATAATTAATATTGCTAACCTTGCAATACTTTCCTTAATAATCATACAATCATAACTTTTATGCTCCCACTATCATGATGATTACTATAAAACATAACACTTATGCTCCCACTAGCTTCGACATGTATTCATAAACATCTTAACTTTCAGAAAAACAATGCTTATTGAATTCCTTAAGTTCATGTTTCTAATACTTAGTGCTTTGATAATCTTTTACCAAGGTTTCTTGAACTTATACACATTTGCCTTCGATAGTTCATATGTGTGTCTAAACAATTAAGACTAATTGCCAAACCTCACAATTCAAATTATGGAAAGGGATGCCGTAACCATAATTGAATTCGAGAATGCAATTTTACAATCACTATCTTCTTAAAATCTTTCTTAGTGAAAGCATTTCCTCACAATCATTTTCATGAAGGAGGAAATCTTATGACACTTAGATTTAAACGGTGTATGTGTTCTTATCCATGTGAATTTGTCAAAACCAAAGTTTACAACAAATTCAAATTCATATGGACCGAACTTTCTTAATCTTGATTTCTTGCCTTATGGTAGCACAGCTGCCCACCATGTCTTCCAAGTAGTTAAGCAGCTCACCTTTTCTTATCAATGTACTTTCCATTGATCAAGGTCCTTGCCTTTTATGCATTCAAATGAGAACTCATAGGACCCACATGCATAATTAACTTGATTGGATTGGCACAGAAACAAAATGATGTCATCACGATAGGTTGTAAACCTCAACTCTTGTGCTAGTGATGATCGATAAGGTTTATTTGATTTGTTCTTGAAACCTTTCAAGACCATTAAGACTCCCACTGACTCCTTGACATATAAGATTCTCTTGTCAATAAACATTTCTTGACAAACAAATATTCAAGAGTTAGTGTAGCTCTTATCAAGACAAAACACTTCATAACTTTGGTCCTAGTTGGTCTTTGTCTTATCCAAGACATCACAACTTTCCACAATTGATGAATGTTATAAACCTTCTTAATTATTGTCACTCATTGTCACAATCTTAACTCTAAGACTTGTTATTGGAATGAAGTATGATTGACTTCTTGATTTAACCATTTCTTCAATTCTTGATTCCTCTTCTTAGACATACAATTGTACTAAGACTCACTTAGAGGATCAATTGAGATATGGTTCTTAATCATTAAGACCTATCATAAAGCATAAAAGGTACTCTCCCATCTTCTTAGAATGGAGAAACTTTTATCTTTCTGCCTACTTGATTCTTCTTATTCGTTCTGCTATTGATCTAAACCCTTTAATCAATTCAGAATTACACTTAATCTTGTAAGTATAATCATGTTTACTAAACCTTTAGTAAATCATGACGAATATCTTTGTTACTCTTATGGTGGGCTTTGATCAACACACAACTTTATGTACTCGATCTCCTAGTCCTTCACTTGACACTTTGTCAATGAATTAGTCTAATTTCCAAATATGAAATTTCTCATTCATCGTGCAACCAAGTTGCGTGATTCCAAATTTCTGTCAAATTGAAACTTTGGGCGATGAGAAACTCTCCCTATTTGGTAAATTCTCGACTTTCCATAAATAACATAATAAGAACCAAATCCATTATTGTTAATAATAGAAACATTTTAACATCAATTTTTCATACACGCCATTGCAAGGATAAATAAATAAAATTTAAAATCAAAATTATTTTATTGCGGAAAAATTTGTCCTTACAATGCAATTCATTGAAAAACTTATGCTAATACATCTTTCTTAGCAATCTAACTCTAACTCTAAGTAGTAGCTTAAGAATCTAATCTTCGAGAAATGCGATCGAAATCCATTCTTTCACGGTTAGATTCTGCTCACTTCTTCCCTTAAGCTTCCTTTCTTCTCTTCGATCCTTCAAAACATCAATTGTAATCTTATCACATTATGTATTCAGAATCTAGAATGAAACTTAAAGAGTTAGTCGATGGATTTTACCTAAAGCAAAGCCATACGTTTTGACTCTCCCATCTCTTAGATCTCTTAGGTAAATAGGGCAACTTTGTTTCCAATGCCCCTTCTCTTGGCAATAAAAGCAAATTGACTCTCTTGGAACATGACATGGAACTTCTTCAGACATTGCCTTTCTCTTATGATCAAACTTTTCGATCATAGCATGTCTTTCGTTGCCATTGTCTATATCCATAGAGATCTTGAAGGCAGATTCACCAATCAATATTGCTTTTCTATTGCGCCAAACCATTGCTGATTCAGGAGCAATAAACATATAGGTGAGATCTCTAAGGGTCACGTCGCAGTTCATCATATAGTACTCTCTTACGAACTCACTATATGAGTTAGGAAGTGACTGAAGAACCCAATCAACAGCCATTTCCTCACAGACAACGGATCCCGACATTCTTAACCTATCAATGTGTGACTTCATCCCTAGGACGTGTGCACACACCGACTTTCCTTCTTTATGTTTACTTGCCAAAAGGGATTGAGTGATCTTGAACTTTTCAAGCCTTCGAACTTGTGGGTTAGGGAGAAAATTTTGAGGAGGAGGAGGAAGTGAAGCATGATCTCTTGTTCCTCGATCGAATCGTGGAATGTCATCTTCATGTGGAATGCTTGTTCCACGGGATTTGAGAAGACCACAGTTGTCAAACTTTGACATCTACAAAACGGGAGAAAACAAATTCGAGTTAGTTGATTGAATGAGTCCTTAGCAAATCACCCAAATGAGATACTAAGGCTAGGATCCAACACAATATTCTACAACTCGGGAGAGGGATGCCGTAACCCTAATTGCAGAATATTTGAAGGTAAGTGAATGACGATTCACTAATTTCCACCACGAAAAACGAAAAAGAATTTAAGTTTTAAATCTATGAAAACTCCTAGATCCTTTGAGATTCATTGAACTTTCAATGGCATGTTTAAATCTCGATATGCCCCTCTTGTTTGTGACTGGGATGCCGAGGATCACAAAGCGGGTGTGAATAACCATGCAAACTTACATGGTGCCCTCACATGTTACAGTCACCTATTCGATGTGCCGGTAAACCACACACGCTCCACCGAACTATGACAAACATTGAGTCACCCTTTGCTACCTTTGCTTAGAACCATTTAGTGTGCCGGTAAACCACACACGCTCCACTAACGTCTTCGCAAGGGCACAAAGTGTAATTTCATGGAATTGCATCAATTCACTTTTGCCTAAGTAACTAAGATTGGGAATTTTATAAAAGCATTTAGTTACTTTAATAATTCATTATACTTATAATGGAAGGTTTCGTCCTATCCTACCCGTTCGGCTAACGACCCTCCACTAGTCAAGAGTGCGGTGGGTAAGAGTGGATACCCATTCAATCGCCATTTTATAGGCAATTTCCTTAAACACCCCTTATAGACCAGCTTCGTGAATGAGGCCTACTAACGGTAAGACTGACTTTTACTCATACATATATATAATGTTAGAATTTTAATGTTATATATATATAGTATAGGGTGTATTTTACACTTTAAAAATACTAGGTGGTTAAATTTAACAATTATACTTTTAATTCAATTAAATTGTTAACCTAAACTTTTATGGATTTATTAAACCTCTTTTAATTATACACCTTAATTAATTAATAAAACCGTAAGGGAGTGATTTGAACTTTTCAAAACATTACTAGGGTTTTAGAATTTAACATTCCTAATTAAACTTTTAACCAACTTTTAAATTCCAAAACTTGAGGGCAAGTTTTGAAACATTTCAAAACATTAGGGTTTAGAATTTAAATATACATCAAAATTAAACTATTTAATCAAAATTTAAATTCCAAAACTTGAGGGCAAGTTTTGAAACCTTTTTCAAAACATTAGGGTTTTAACTATTTAAATTTCAAAACAACAAAACTATTGGGTTTAAATTTAAACTATAAAACCTAAAGGGCAAAATATGAAACTTTTCATAACAACAAGGATCAAATAACAAATAATTTAAATTAACATTTAATCACATAATTATCCATATTTGATTTGTTTAATGATTTCTTGCAAAACAATTTATCAATTTAGTCAAAATAATTAATCAATTATCTTATAAGGAAACAATTATCTTATTAATTGATAAATATCTTCAATTAGATCAAAATTATAGTCAAATATATCATATAATCGGATTAATATTGATCTAACATGATAAGGTAACTATCCCAATGCAAAAACAGCAAGAAATCCCGAATTACCCTCCATCTGACGAGTTGACTCGTCGAGTCAGGCTTGGACTCGTCGAGTCTGCATGGACTCGGCGAGTTCAGCCATGGACTCGGTGAGTCCAGCCTCCAGAAACCCAAAAAATGAATTTTCCAGATATGCAATGCATCAATACAATTGAAACCAAGCTAGTCTCTGATACCACTGATGGGTTTTGGTCATAAGACATCCTATGTGCTCATACAAACCCTAATGCTTGGATCTAGGTTTCTCTATTGTACATGCTTTGAATCCAAGACTATAAACCCTAATTCTAGCATATGGAAATCAATATTAACATATAATTAGGTTTAAGATATTACCTTGATTGTTATGTAGCAATAACAATCCCAATTCCTCCTTGAATTGACTTTGGAAGGCTTAGAGTCACAAGTGTCACTCCTCTAATGGCTCACAAACACCATAAGCAAGAGAATGAAGAGGAGAGAGGTTAGAGGCTGCCAAAACTCGTGTGAAACCCTAGCAAGAAGCTTAGCCACGTTTTTGGTCCTTAAGGGATCTATATATAGTGAGGCAATTAGGGTTATCTAACAAGGAAACCCTAATTTGGTTGCTTAAGCCCTAAGCAACCCATAGACTCCTTTAATCAAGCCCTTGGACGATTTCCTTATGGGCTTCCCATAAGAATTCGTCCACCTCTTGATTTAAGACAATCCATGGCCCAAATTGCAATTATTTTATAATTACAATTCCAGTCCCTTAAGTTTAATTAATATCTTTTAGTCACAAAACTAATTACCAATTAATTATTGACTAATATTAATTAAACAATATGATTTCTCCTTTAATATATTATTCTCATAATATATTAATAAATCATATTTAATCCTTTCTCTCCATAATTCATCCTATCAAGTTGCTTTGGTGAAGGCAACCCAAAAGGACCATGCACCATCGGGTCAAGTACATACCAAAATAGTTATGGACTTAGACACTAATCCAACAGGTGCTTCTTTGGCTGCAAATAGATGCTCATCTGGAAATGTGTCACAGATTGGTATACCATCTTCGGGTGATACGATGCGACTTAGATGATCCGCAACCAGATTTTCCTTTCCACTCTTGTCTTTGATCTCAATATCGAACTCTTGCAAAAGCAGCATCCACTGTATTAACCTCGGCTTTGAGTCTTTCTTTGTAAGCAAGTGCTTTATGGTTGCATGGTCCGAGTATATGATCACTTTAGTTCCAAGGAGGTATTGTCGAAACTTCTCCAAAGCAAAGACAATAGCAAACAACTCTTTCTTTGTTGTGGTGTAGTTGCCTTGTGCCCTATCAAGGGTCTTTGATGCATAGTAGATGACATGGTGTGCTCGGTCAACCTTTTGTCCCAAAATTGCCCCAACCGCGGTATTGCTAGCATCGCACATGATTTCGAATGGGAGATCCCAATTTGGCGGTTGAATAATGGGGGCGGATGTCAACAAATCTTTCAAAAGGTCAAATCCCTTTTTGCATTCATCATCAAACTCAAAATCAGCCTCCTTTTGTAGAAGTTGACACATCGGCACCGTGATCTTGGAAAAATCCTTTATAAACCGCCGATAGAAACCTGGATGGCCAAGAAAAGAACGTACTTCCCGAACATTTGTCGGGTATGGTAAGCCCTTAATAATATCTGTTTTGGCCTTGTCAACTTCTAAGCCTTTTTGGGACACCACATGTCCAAGTATCAAGCGCTTGTCAACCATAAAATGGCATTTTTCATAATTCAGGACTAAGTTCGTGTCAATGCACCTTTGTAAGATTTTGGTGAGATTTTGCAAGCATTCATTAAAAGAGTTTCCATAAACAGTAAAATCGTCCATGAAAACCTCTATGATATTTTCGACATATTCTGAAAATATGCTCACCATACATCTTTGGAAGGTCGCGGGTGCATTGCACAAGCCAAAGGGCATGCGTCTATACGCAAAGGTGCCGAAGGGACATGTGAATGTGGTTTTCTCTTGGTCTTCCGGGGCAACCGGAATTTGATGAAAACCAGAGAAACCATCAAGGCAGCAGTAGTGGGATTTCCCGGCCAATCGTTCTAACATCTGATCAATGAATGGCAAAGGGAAGTGGTCTTTGCGGGTGGAAGCATTCAGCTTCGTATAATCGATACAAACTCTCCACCCGTTTTGCACATGGGTGGGTACCAATTCCCCTTCGGAGTTTTTGACAACGGTAACTCTAGCTTTTTTCGGGACTACTTGCACAGGACTCACCCACTCACTATCAGAAATAGGATAGATTACACCTGCATCCAAGAGCTTCATGATCTCCTTTTTAACCACCTCCATCATAGGTGGATTCAACCTCCTTAATGCTTCACGGGTTGGCTTGAAGTCCTCTTCCATCAGTATTTTGTGCATGCATAATGATGGGCTCAACCCTTTTATATCCGCAATAATCCAACCGATAGCCTCCTTGTATTTCTTCAAAATGCCAACTAACTCTTTTTCTTCTTCTCGTGCCAGCTTGGTCGAAATTATCACCGGTAGTGTCTCTTCCTCTCCAAGATAGGCATACTTGAGATGGTCGGGAAGAGCCTTCAACTCAAGAGTCGGCGGTTGTACTATGGATGGGAGAAGTTTCGGATTAGAACTTTTTAGCTTCATGCGGGGTGGTTCAACTCTCATGGGTTGTGCTTTCTCCAAGGAATCAATTACTTCGATCAATTCGTCTTCCAATGTGTACTTGTCAGCCAACTCCTTAATCCATGTCTCATCAAAGTGTTTGCTCAAGATGGTGGTTAGCACATCTTGGCTTGACATCTCAAAGCAATCATTAGTACATGAATCAATAACATCTATGAAGTTTAAAGAATGAATATCGCTAGGATAACGCATGACTTCAAAGATATTAAAGTTAATTACCTCACCATCGAACTCCATTGACAAAGTACCATTGGCTACATCTATTTTTGTTTTTGCGGTACTCATAAAGGGTCTCCCCAAAAGGATGGAGCTCGATTATGGGGTGTTTTCATCACCCATGTCTAAAACATAAAAGTCAGCGGGAAAAACGAGCTCATTAACTTGCACTAACACGTCCTCCAATACACCTTTCGGATGTACCAAAGACCGATCACCAAGTTGAATGATAACTCCGGTTTTTGATAAAGGTCCAATTCCCATTGTCTTATAACTTGAATAGGGTAAAACATTAATTGATGCTCCAAGATCAAGCATGGCACGTGGTACAAAAAGGTTACCCATTTTGCAAGGAACCGTGAAAACACCCGGGTCCTTGCATTTTTTTTGGTAGCTGCTTTTGTAACACGACTGAGACATTTTCACCAACCTTCACAGTTTGATTTCCTTTAAGCTTTTTCTTAGATGTGCAAAGTTCCTTAAGGAACTTAGCATATCTAGGAATCTGTGTAATGGCATCTAAAAGAGGGATATTGATTTCAACCTTTCGAAACATGGCCATGATTTCGTCATCTTCCCTTTCTCTTTTGGTGCTTGCCAGCCTTGAAGGAAATGGAGTTGGTGTGACTTCCACTTCGGATTCTATTAGCTTCTTGGACTTTGGAGTACTCTTCTTTTCCTCTTCTTTGACAGCTTCTTCCACCTCAATCTCTTTCTCTTCTTCTTCTTCATCCGGCATCCTTGGACTTTCATAGCTTTTCCCACCTCTTAGTGTAATTGCACACGTATTGTGTTTTGGGTTCTTCTCCGTTTGAGAGGGTAGCTTGCCTTGTGACTCCATCTTACTCACAGATTGAGCAATTTGTGATACTTGTTGCTCCAGGCTTTTTATGCTTGCCTTGGTTTCTTGTTGAAAGCTTTGAGTACTTGTGGCAAGGCTTTTTACTATGTCTTCTAAGGACATACTTGAAGAACTTGCTTGTGGAGGGGGTTGTTGTGGATGCCTTGGTTGGAAATTTTGAGGTTGGAATGGTGGTCGTGGTTGATTTTGAGGAAATGGTGGTCTTGGTTGATATTGATGCGATTGATTGTGCTGATAATTCCCTTGTTGATTACCTCCCCACCTTTGATTATTGGTCCATCGCTGATCACCTCTTGGTTGCTCATAACCTCTCTGATTTGCCCCCGAATAGCCTCCCATGACTTTCGCTTCTTCATAATCTTCCTCTTGAAGTTGTGGGCATATATCGGTTGGATGCCCTACTTGGGTGCAAATACCGCATGGGCGAGGGTGTGGGCTGCACACCTTTGTCTTTGGCCAACATCATGACTACTTTCGTGAGCTCGGACAATTGAGCTTCAATCTGAGGAGTTTATACTTCTTTTACACCCCGGGGTGCATCCGTGTACCATTCTTCATCATGGCTTGAATGTTTGGAATCTTCAGCCATGTTCTTGATTAGATTTCGGATCTCAGTTGGGGTCTTATCGAGCAAAGATCCACCACTAGAGGCATTAAGAAGCCTTCTTTCCATTGGAGTCATTCCTTCAATGAAATATTGGAGGAGATGGTACTCAGTGATCCCGTGCTTTGGACAACGAGCACAAAGTTTCTTGAATCTTTCCCAATATGTGTGGAAAGCTTCTCTTTTGTGTTGCTTGATTCTGATAATTTCTCGTCGTAGGGCTGAAGCTTTCATTTCGGGAAAATACTTGTCCAAAAACAACCTCGCAAGGTCCACCCAAGTAGTCACCGTCCCTGGTGGAAGGTCATAGAGCCAGTCTTTGTCGGCATCTTGCATTGCAAAGGGGAATGCCCTAAGCTTAATTTGATCCTCCGTGACATTGTGTGGTTTCATACCCACACATACTACATGGAACTCGGTGAGGAACTTGTGAGGATCTTCGTTCTCCAATCCTCTAAAAGTTGGGAGTAAGTGGATAAGGCCGGATTTTAGTTCAAGGTTTGTGGCAGCTGGATACGTGATACAAAGAGGTTGTTGAGTAACCTCTTGTCTTGACCATTGGCGGAGGGTTTGTTCGGGTGGTGGGTTTGGAGGTGGATTTCCTCCAGGGATGTCTGCCATGGCTTGAGAAGTGGGTGATGTTTCTGTGGGTGAAGTGTTTAGGATATTATGAACAGGTGAAGAAGGTGGAGTGGTATTGTTGGGTGAGGATGGTTGTGATGAGAGTGAGAGACTTTCTGTTTCTGATGTGGATACACTTGAGAGGGGTATGTCCTCCCAAATGTTGATGACCGGGGGAGTAGATGACGAAGAAGTCCCGGAACCCGGTTGCTTCCTTAGCTTCTTTGCCGTCTTCTTTATCTCCGAGTCAATTGGCAATGGCGTACCTGTACGAAAAGATCTTGGCATAAAACAATTAGTAACACCGTGTCCCCCGCAACGGCGCCAATTTGTTAGGGGTGTCAAACCCAACAAATAAAGGGGTACGATATACTCCAAAATAATCCCACTATATTGCACTAAAAGGTAGTACAAGGCAAGCACGGTCGATCCACAGAGACACGGGATAATTAGTCTATACATCTTTGTGCAAGGTACTATGGTCACCAACAGTAAAAAGGGGGATTTGATTTGCAATGATTAGACAAATAAAGTAAAATCACAAATAATTGGCTGAATGAGTAAATTAAATTCAGATATTATAAAGACTCCAACTTCATGCATGACACTTTAACAATGTGAATCCAAGATGACAAGACCTTTGTTTCATTCTATCTAAGTTGGTACTTGAAAATGTTAACAAGCTCTAACACTTCCCATTCACCACAATAATTAACCAAAACAAGCTCTTTGATTAATCCTAACCTTACTAACCTAATCTAAACAAGCTCTTAGAATTGGATTGAAAGGTTGCTTTAAGCTTTATGTGAATGTTCCCAACAACACTCAATACTCCTCACAAGCTTGGGAGCGTAAGAATGTGTGAAAAGATTTACACTAATTTCATTCAATAGAAATCAGATTAGTGCTTGTTACCTAGTCTAATTTACAAAACAATTACGGATTTTGTAATTAGATAACTTGAATGATCTAACCCTAATTCAAATGGCCAATAAGAATCACAATTAGAATCAAACATTCGATTGAGACAAAATCAAATTCACTAGATAGAAATTAAGAACAAACATCAAGTCATATGATTAGATTCACAACTAGAAAGTCAAAACATGAGTTGGAGAAATTAGAGTTCTAGCCACACATGACTAGAACAAAACCAGAAATCTAGAAGATGAATTCAAGAATAAAAATGCTTACAAATACGAAATCAAAATGTTTCTAAATGTTTAATGGACAATCCTTGCTAAAAACTTCAACTCCTTCTCCTCAAAAATGCCTTTTTTCTGCTCTCTTCCCAAAAAATGACCTCATTCCCCGAAATAAGAAAAGAGGAAAAACTGTCAAAAAGACAGTTTTTTTTAGTCGAAGACGCCCCGTGTCGATATAGAGCAAATAAACACGGGTCGTGTTGAGTGTAAGTACGATGCTCAAAAATGCCCAGATAGCCCAACACGCCCCATGTCCATATAGGCTAAATGAACACGGGTCGTGTTCATCGAAGTCAGAAGGTAAATGCTTGATAGCCAAACACGCCCCGTGTTGGATTCTAGGGCAAACCCAACACGCCCCGTGTTGCCCTCTGGATGCTCGTCCAAACTTGATTTTTCTAATTCTTCCGATTCTCGTCCCATCGTCCCGCCATCTTCATCAACGCTCCCTAGCACCTCCAAAAGCGTGCTCCAACCCCCGGTTCACTTGAAATTGACATACAAATGTGCAAATAAGGTTGTTCAAGAAATTAACCTAGATATGCTAAAATGCAATAAAAACAACGAAATTACTTTAAGGATATACATAGAAAATGGGCTAAAAGTAGTGCAAAAAGGGTGCACAAAATGCACCCAACAACATTCTAAATGATTTTTTCACTTACATTGATCAAAATGTTATTTTAAGTGGTGTGTTCTCATGGATACCACACCGGTTGTCACTATATAGACCTTCTAGCGGTTTATACAAGAATCATAGCGGCTTTATGAAGAATTTTGATGCGTTTTCAATGAAGTATCACTCTGTCAACATTCTTCTTTATAGTTATTTCTCTTATTTTCGATATAGATGCGTGTCAAAACAATAAGACAAAAAGAGGTGTTAGTGGCCATTAAAGATGAACACGTAATATATATTTTAAGAATAAAATATAAAGTGTAAATTGTTGATTTATGATATTTATTTCAATGAAAAATATGTTGTTTGATTGTTAGGTTACATATCTGGTTATTTTATTATTATTTTTTTATAATTTGATTTTGACAAGTTTGATCTAAATTTGATAATTGAAGCAGGTAGGAAAGATATGTGCTAATGTTTTGAATTTGCATTGCCCTATAGAAACCAACTGTAGCTTCACAGACCATTCTCTTATATCTTAGTAGGTCTTAACATTTCCCAAAATTCAGCTACAAGAAGTCATGGATGCACTTCTTGAATCAATCCTCTAAACCGAATTTCATTTGTTAGTTGGATGTAGTGACCAAAATGCAAGATTTGTGAAAGTTCATTATTATTTATTAGTGTTAACCTTTAGCAAATTATGAAACTAATATTATATTTTTGTTCATAACATGTTTTTTTTGTAATAATTTATTTGATCGGAAGATATGTATATGTGATTGGGTGTAGCTTGGAAAATCATATTTTAATTTTTATAAGAAAAAGTTACTTTGAAATTGATATGGTTATGGCAATTCACTTTATTTGTAATGTTTATCGAATTTCTTTGCAGAATTTAATGTTGCTGGTACATGTAACAACTTATTGTTGCTTTTAGTCTTACAAAGCTAATATGAAAAGAGCCATATGAGCCTCCATGAGGGTTGGTACACCGAACAAAGTCCATTCATAAAGCTACTACACAACATGTTTTAATCAAGAAGTCACATTATGTTGTGATAAAACAAAGATCACATAGATCATTTATGTTAAAAATTACTGTGTTAAAAAACCAAATTGTTCTAATATAAATATTAAATATTTATATATAATAAGTTTGGTTAAAAAACTCTAAAAATGAATCTAACTAACATTTTTTTTTATTAAAATTCAACCTAAGACAAAACTACTTATTAATGTGATATGTATTTAATTTATGTTCCCCGCGTTTAAATCTAGTATATCTATTAATATACGGATCAATATTATAAAATAATATGTGATGAAATGAAAGCTTGTAAACCTAATCTAACTATTGAATCGAAAATGTAAAAATAAATCATATCCATATAAACCATATGTGATTAAATACATATAAGATTTATGTGAACAAGATTCATTTTGGCTTTCTCGATTCAATAGTTATTCTTGTGTATTAAATCATATGTGATTATTAGATGCCATTTTATGCATCTTTTATGGTAGTTTTCATTAGCATTTAGGATCTATTGGTGATTTTATATTATCGATATTATTTAAGTGTAATAGGATTAAATTTGTTGACCAAAAGTGATCTTGTTGAATATTGAACAAGTTAGGATGGTGTAGGAGTGCACACTTGTTCAAGTTTTTCAAGATTTAAAGTACATTGTTATTTATGGGCGGAGCCCCTAAACGAACGGGGGTCCGGGGCAGCGCCCCTGGGAGCGGGGTCAATTTGACCCTTTTTTCCCTGAGATCCGTTTAATGACAGGTTTGGTAGGTTTATGATTGTTTGTAACTTTCTATTGAAAATTTTCAGACATGAATGATATATCCGTTTTGGGTCATTTTTCTGGTACATCTTGAAGAACATTTTCACATACATTCTCAGATTTCATTCTCTTAATTTCATCCAATTTAGTGTTCGATCTGTACCATCGAAATACTTCAATTTGATAGTGAATCACGACTTTCAGAGAATCCAAGCAATCTATTCATCCCCTATTTTCTAAAATGATCATATTTTGTGCATTTGCATATCATTTATTTAAAGAATGTTCAGCTTATGTCTTTCGTTAGAATTTTCGTATTGCTCATGTTTTTATGTCAATTTTAGATAGTCCAAGTGGAGCAGTACTTTAGGAGCAGTTGGATGCACTTTGGAGCTTAAAATGAAGCTTGGAACTTATGAAGGATTCTGAGGAACGCATGGAAGTTGTTTTGGTCAAGAAACATTCGATCAAATTGATCACTGTAAGATAGATTCTACAAGGATATTGATGGCAGCTTTGACCCTCTGTCAGTATTTTAACCATATCGCATGAGTTGTAACTCCGATTGACAAGATTCAAAACGTTCAAACTAGACGAAATTTCGGATGACTTAGGCAAAACGTGTGATCACAACTTGAGACATCCGTCAAATTTTGGTCAACAAAAGGCAACAAGGGTCAACAAAAATCAATTGTGCATATATTAGGTCAAAAAGGCGAAATGTGATTTTCGTAACATCCCTAATGCATTATTGAATATTATAATGCTACGTACGCTATTCGAAATCCATTATCAAATAACGCTTTTATTGTGAACAATAAACTACAGTAATGTAGTAATTCGATAAAATACACAAATATTACCGAGAATTAGGTAATGTCCATAACACGCGGTTTACGTGTTCACAAATCCATAAACACGATTCAAACATCATATGACCTAGTATTTAGTTAATATTCCGGTGGTTTTTCCGGGAAAAGGTCATACATCAAGAAAATGAAAGTTGCCACGATGTGACACTAATACTTTATATAACGAATTGGGAAATAATCAAATTATAAGGTTTTAATATTATTGTTAATAATATTAAATAACAATATTTTTGTTAGTTATTAAACCTTACAAATTTCTCTTATTACATTATACTTCTATAAAAATACAAGACTTTTATAAAAAAAAGGCTAAATTTTTTTTATAAAAACCATAAGAGACAAAATGTGTCACCTCTCTCCCAACATTTCCCTCTCCACCCAACACACTCATGATCTTTACCATATTAGAATATGTCACAACTAGAAATTTGGTGCCTTGTAACTACAACACTTATAACAACTATGAATCAATAACATGAAAGCATGCATGATGCTTATTCTATAACAATAAAACTTCATCAAATACTTCATTCTAGCCCTACAAATGGTCAACAAAGAATTGGAAACCTTTGAAATTCCAATTTGAGTTCACTTGAACTAGGACTTCCTTATTGGACCTAATGGACCAATGAGCTTCCAATTTAACTAACTTGAACCTAGAACTCTCAAATTGGCCCTAATTAGACCCATATACATGAAACTTAACATGTTTGGGCCTTATGAACCCAAAATAAATTAGATTAACTTTAAGGGGCCTTATTGTACCAAAACAAATTTATATTAGCCCTAATAGGTCATAAAAATCATTCTTTGATTTTTATTGGACAAAAAATCATCTAACATAACCATATAATGGGATTAAACATACAAGGCCCAATTCTTTCCTTTTCCCCTCTCCATTCTCGGCCCAAACCCACCAAGAGGGAGAGTTGACTTTGTGTGGGTGCCACCTCATTTTTACATGAGGTTTTCCATGCAAAATCTCATGCTTCTAGACAACCATCACCTCACTCACTCTCTCTTCTCTCATCTCTTTCTTCCTCTCGGACGAACCCAAACACACACACACACACACTTCACTCAAACTCTCTCAAAAGAAACTCTCTCCACTCCTCTCCAAAATTTCGAGATCTAGGAAGCTTTCAAGGAGATTTTTCCCACAAACACATCATATAAGGTAAGTTGATGTTAAATCCATGATCTAGCTACTTCATTTCATCCAAAAATCTCTTCCAAATCCATTAAATCTAGTGATCTTGCACCTTAGAAGCATCTAAGCTCGAGATCTACCAAGAAGACTTGCTAGGATCGAAATCTTCTTCTAGTCTTCTTCAAAACCGAAACTACAACTCAAGGTGAGCTTCATACCCCTCTTTTTCGGTTTTTCATATGTTTTATGGGGGAGAATACAAGAAAATGTTTAGATCTATGTGTATGTGTATGCTACGTGTATTTTATGCATGTATGTGTGTGATGTTATGTGTTTTTGTGATAAATATGTAACAAAAAAGGGTGATAATTCGAGATCTATGACATGAGAAAGGAAACCAACATAATCTAAGTTGTTTTACACTAATCTAGTCAAGAAAAATAGCTTATAAGGTTATGAGGAACATATTCTAGCATAAAACCCATTTTAGGACTTAAATTGTCAAAAATACAAAACTTGGGTTAAAAACAGTCAAGTCATGGTTTCTTGAGGGTCAAAAGAGTCAAAACAGTTTCTATAATCAATTTCCTGAATATTAGAATTTTCAAAGGACTTAAAATGCAAAAATTTAGCTTAATGGGCTTAGTTTGGGCTTTTCGGCCCAATAAGCCCAAAATTGCGAAAATTGAAGTTTTAAGGGGCTGAATTGTAACATTTTGTAAAACATGGGACATGAAGTGAAATAAAACTATTTTAAAGGTCAAAAATGCTTTTAAATTCCAAAAAGGATAAAAAATGTAAACTTTTTATATTTTGGGTCAAAACTGTAAAAATTACGGAATTTGGGGTTCTAACCGAGAAACACCATTCTGGAAGGGCTAAAATTGTTTACTAAATATAATTTGGGTTAAAAATGTCTTTTCAACAAGTTTATGATACAAAAGTGTCAAGAAAATGTTTTTAAGGACTAAAAATGAAATTCTTTTATATAAAGGACTAAAAGTGTTATTTTTATAAAAGAAATGTAGCGAAAAGGTAAAAGTCATACTTCTAAACAAATTAATTCATTAAGACAAATTAAAAGATATCCGCCTAGCGACAAAACGAAAAACAAATACACCTTCAATACCAAATATCGTTATAAACGAGTTGATTCGGTCTCAAATCAATACAAAACAACAATCGCTAAAACAAAACTCTCAAATAGATATGTGATGACTAAAAGGAATAAATCTACAAACTTTGGGCTTATGAGTTTCAAATCATGTTTTTTGGGCCTTGCAAGCCCACCAACATGATCTTTGGGCCCAAAGGGATAACGCTTATATGTTATTGGGCCTTCAATAACCCAATATTTTATAAAAGGACTTTCAATAGTTTTATGTGCTAGTGGGCCAAAGTGTCCCGTTAGAAAAGCTAGTAAGGTCATAGTAATCAAGTGCGAGTTGGACCATTGTGTCTTCCGCATCTACAACAGCCTAAGGTTCTTACGATAGTAGTGGGACATAATACTCCTCTTCTCTTCATTTGTTTAGGCTTACGAGAAATCAAAGTAGACAAAAATTAGGACGGTATATAATATGGATTAACCAATACTCATTCGTTAAGACAATACAAAAATCAGTAATTACGAATACATGTCAACATCGGAAAACATCGGGTTTTCCGGGGAATTTAATACTACTCGTTCGAAATCTTATAACTATAATACAAAATACCCTTCCTATATATATATATATATATATATATATATATATATGTGTGTGTGTGTGTGTGTGTGTGTGTGTTTAAAATCATTCATGCATCAACTTATGGATCTTCACACTTTGATAAACAAATGTCTTTTCGGAAAATATCGAATTTTCTAGGTTTTTACAAAACTAGACAAATCATTTTTATCTTAACATTGCTTATGAACTCACCAACATTTCATATGTTGACGTTTTTCCAAAATAACTTTTATTCTCAGGTAACAGGTAAGCGAAAGATTTATAAGAAGTAATGTTAGATGTCATGTTGTTAAATGTACTCAAACTATTTAGGTTATGAATGTGTAGTGATGAAACAATGTACTTGATGTGAACAATTCCAGTTGTAATATATTGATGCATGGTGATGCTTATGTTATGATTCATGTATATTCATTGTGATGATATTCAATTAAAGTCACGCGAGCCCTCAGACGTTTCCGCCGTCTGGTTCGGGGGTGTGACAGAATAATACTAGAACCCATGCCTTGAATATTTTATCCGTAAGGCTTTACTTGATTATAATAAGCTACAAAGTAAACTTCTAATTAAATAATCACACAAACATGCTTCTTCCCTTTCCCATGCACCCCACCCCATTCTCTTCCCTCATCTATATAACTTACGGCTGAGAAGGACTTTCCCCTCCCTCTCTTCATATTCAAATTTCATACAACTCCCTCTAAAGTGCTTCCAAGGGTTCCTAGTTGATTCCAAGCTTTTTTCAAGTCTTTTGGTGAGTCTTTCTTCCTAATTTTTGAAATTTCCACCATCCATCATCATCTTTTGGTTATTTTTACTCATTATCTTGAATCAAAAACTCTAGGCAAGACCTTGAAGTTTCAAGAATGTGTCACATAATTCTTACCTCATCTTTCCACCATTTCTTGCCATCTTCTAGGGAAAGCACATAACGTGAGTTCATACCCCTCATTTTCATCTTTATCCAAGTTTTAGGGGGATAATACAAGTAAACTTGTATAATTGTACAAGTTGTTATACATGCTTACTTTCATGTTGTGTAAAAATGTTATTTACACGGAATAATGTTATTACCTAGTATTATGAACATTTATGTGTGGTATGTTGTTTAAAATACAAATCTATGAAAAATGAGTATAAACATGCTATATGTTCTTAAGAAAAATTCATGAATACAAAACTATAAAAACTAGGGTTCTATGAACATAATATGACTTTTGTAGCAAAAACGGTTATAACCAAGATATTACTGATGGGTTTTATGCATAAGAAACAATCCTATGTGCTCCCCCAAAATTGTTTATCACAGATCCAGAATCCTCCAAAACATATCCCCAATGTGAGTGTGTGTACAATCAAGTCGGGGCCTTCCCACGATCCTCGGAAGTACCTGAAACACATAACACATAACACGGTAAGCACAAAACTTAGTGAGTTCCCCCAAATACCACACGTATCGCGTTAGCCACTCGAGGCTAACTCAATACGACCCTCCGGTTAATGTGTTCCAGTAGAGACCCTCTGGTCAACTCGGGTGGACCCTTCGATCCTAACTGTAACACCGTAAAATTTAAAACGATTTTTCACTTAATTTTTAATAAAACATTTCATTATTTAATCATCCAAAAGTCAAGTATCCAATGTTTCCACAAAATACATAACATAATCCATAACCCAAGATCTCAAAGACATGACATCTGCAAGTGTGTACTGATCAAGCTGGCGCCTTCCCGCGATCCTCGCTAGTACCTGAAATACATAACACATAACACTGTAAGCACGAATGCTTAGTGAGTTCCCCAAAATACCACATACCGCACATACGCCTTTCCAGACCATAGGATCTTCCGATCCAAGTGTCTAAGGGGATTTCCATCCCAGACTCTGTTGACCTTCCGGTCCATATCATCTTGACCTTCCGGTCCACATCATCATACTCATATCACAACATATCACATATAGCATACATCACATATACATCATACACATAAGACCTCCCGGTCACACATAATTACCCCATCGGGTAAGGCATAGTGAGAAGACTCACCTCGCTAATGTCGGATAATCACTCGTGCCCGATCTCCCGACCTATCGTCCTCCTATATCATAAGTACAACTCTCATTAATACTTTCCTGGCTTTGTTTGACTGACACTATCAAGTCAACACTAGTCAACCCTGGTCAACGCTAGTCAACGGTCAACCTTTGACCCGACTCGTCGGGTGCCCTCGGGCAACTCGGCGAGTTCACCCGTGTCCACCCGTACCTCTCTAGTCCTGTTTAACACGTCGAGTCTTTCCCCTGCTCGACAAGTGACAACTGGCTTGAATCGCGGGGCCACCCCGACTCAACTCGTCGAGTCCAATTATGAACTCGGCAAGTTCCATCGCGTACTCACGACCTCTAGATCCCTTCTGACTCACCAAGTCATTCCCCAACCCGGCGAGTCACCAACTGTGTGATTTACAGGGAAACCTTAACCCTACTCGTCGAGTCTGTTCTTGGACTCGGTGAGTCCATGTCATGCACAAACCCAAATGACCTCCTGAGGTCAGATCTGTTCCATTAGTCCATAGATCCGACCTTCCCAAGCATGATAATCACGTAAAGTTTATATCTTGATGCACATGCAACATCTACTTGATCCTATATGATGTTTTAGCCCCAAATATCATAACCCAAGGTCAAAACCCCCATTGATCTTCATAAAGCTTGATGAGTAATGCTCTCTGGACCTTTATGGATCCAGATCTAAAGCCTCATCACAATAAGGGACTAATTGGACATCAAATCTAACCAATAAAAGGGTCCAAGAACCCTAAATCCATATGATCATCATAACAACAGAAGGGAAGCCGAATTACTACCTCAAATATGATGGCCTGAGCTCCAAATCCACAGAATGGCAACCTCCTTTGCTTCCTCTTGGATAGAACCTCCTTATTCTTGCTAAACAACACCTCAAAGGTCAACAATGGCTCCCTCTCTCTCTCAAAACGCTCAAGCACTCTAGGGTTTCTCTTAAGGGACTGATAGCCACAAATGACGGCCCTAAGGGCCTTTAAATAGGTCCCAAACCCGAGAGATTAGGGTTTCATTAAACAGTGCGGACTCGCCGAGTCCACCCATGAACTCGCCGAGTCCGGTCATTGATCTGGATAAGAATTCGCGACCCTACTCGGCGAGTCTAAGCACCAACTCGCCGAGTCCCTCCACAAACTCCAAAATAAATTAATAAAATATTATACCTGGGGATCCGGATGTTACACTAACTTAATAAGCTCATAAAAATAATACTCAACATAAATCAAAAAGACATAATGCAGAATATTGCAATACACAAATAAGCACATAAGACATCTCAGTTACACAAAGATACCACTCATGGTAAGTATAGTGAGAAGACTCACCTTGCAAGAAATCGGCTAATCTCGAACTTAAATCACCGGTCTAGCCTCCGCCTAACACATACGGCAATTATCCCTAATTAATCATGGCTCTCAAGAAGCTACACTAACCCTTCTACAATCTCATAGAAGGGTAAAAGACCATTTTACCCCCCAATGGCCATAATTGTCCACAAATTGACCATACCCTAAAAGTCAACGACAGGGAGTACGCTGCACGTACCAGCTCTATACGTTGGGCGTACTTAGCAACCATGCAGACATCGGGAATGCACGACCCCTACGCTACGCGTACTGGGATTACGCCCAACGTACATCCCCGTTTCACTCTTCTCACTCATTCGGTCTTAATCAGTTAAGACCTTGGCTCAACTCACAGATCTGGACTCCCTAACAACTCTTACTCCATAAAGTCAGTGACTTTAAGCCTTTGCATAGCTGATGTGGTCACAATCACAAAAAACATCCACTCTCTTAACTCAAAAAGCTCATATTTCATGCATGGCTTGATTCCAACGTCCAAGACTGGATTTTTATGACTCCTCTCCACTAAATACACTAAAAGGGGGTTGATCATGGTCTCTGGAGTACAATATCTCATAAAGTCTCCAAATTTTGGGACAAAACCCTAAAATACTCTACTAAGATGCACAAAACCAAAGAGTGGGAAAGCTTGAAGCTTTATACCTCAAAATGAAGCTCCACACTCAGATAAGCTCATATCCAAGGCCCAGAATCCCACTCCTTCTTCTTCAAGGCTCCTTCTACACTCCAAAGAAACACAAGAATACTCTCATGGCTCTCAAATGCACTCACAAACACTAAGAACGAAAACTAGGGTTTAGGAGGGTTGTTGTTTGAGAATAGTGGCCAGGAATGAGGCCATCATATCCTTTAAATAGGGGTCTAACCCTAAATTAGGGTTTTCACTATGGGCCTAGTATGCCTAAACGTACCCTCTGGTATGCCCAGCATATTAGGTGGCTTCTGCATTATATGCATGTATATGAGTACGTTGAGTGTACACTCACGTATGCCCCGCGTATTCATTCACCACCTTTTCTCATAAAAGGACTAAAATGGACAAGTACTCAAACGACCAAGGGTTATGAGGTATACCTGGACACGAGATGTTACACCGCGGATTATCTCCTTTAATTAGATTAGTAAGATTAGTTGTTTAATGTTTAATTCTAATAGATTTATCATATTTTAGTCATGTATGGCTAAAACTTTAGTTTTTAGTTCTGCATAGACTAGTATTTTTCATGTGATTAGTTTTCAAATCTAATTTTCGTTTTGTGTTTCTATCTAGATTTTTAAGTTTTGAGCTTAATGAACGTTTAATTTTAATTCTTGTTAGTCTGATCTCCTAGCTAGGGTTCTATCATCCCAGTTAATCAGTTAATAGAATATGTAATTGTTCTAATTAATTTGTAATAAATAACAAGTAACAAGTAATAAATCGGCTTCGTGTCTGGGATTTGACTTTATTATAAATTGAAAAATCATACCTTTACGCTTTCGAGCTTGTGAGAAGTATTGAGTATTGTTGGGAATTTTACATAGATCTTATTGCAACTTTTCTAATCTTAATTAAAAGCTTGAAGTAAAAGAGATTATACTAGAGCTTGTTATTTTTCTCAGTACCAGATTAGATAGAATGTGTCCCAAATAATCAGATCTGGGTTAGTTGCATGATTAGGAAAGCTGCAACTAAACTGAAATTGTTTTTATTATTGATTTTCCTTTAATTTAATATCACTGCATTTTTAGTTTTTTAGTTTATAATTAAAACCCCCTTTTATATTTTGTTTCTTGACTAGATGTGCCTGATGCAAAAAAGCATTGACTTTTAGGCTTTGTCCCTGAGGATTCGACCCTGCTTCCATGTGCTATATTTTTAGTGCAACCAGCAATGATAAATTTATTTGCTTAATACACGCGCGATTGCGTGTTAATAGTGATTATATGTATCTAATCACATATGATTTATATGAAAAAAAAACGAATCTTGTCCATATAAATCATAATTGATTAAATATAGATAATCACATGTGATTAAATGCATAAGAAAAAATATTCAATCAATAACGTGAAAACAAATCTTTTCCACATAAATCATATATGATTAAATACATATAATCACATATGATTACATGTATCTAATCACATATGGTTGGTGGTTGGTGGTAGGTGGGCTGGTGTTGATCGGATGTGGAGGTGGGTGGAGGTGATGGGTGATGGTGGTTAGTGGTGGGGGTGGTGATAATGGGTGGTTTTGATGAGTGATATGTGGGGTGTTGGTGATGGGTGGTAGTAATGGGTGGAGGAGGCGAGTGGTGGTGATGGTGGTCGCATGTGGTGGTTGGTGGTGATTGGTGGTAGTGGTGGCTAGTTGTTGGTTGTGGTGGCGGGTGGTATTCATAATGGTGGGGGTCGTGGTGGTGGGTAATGGAGGTAGTGGTGGTGATGGTGGTTATGAGTGATGGTTGGTGGTGATTGGTGGTAGTGGTGGATGGTGGTTAGTTGTGGTTGCGGGAGATAGTTGGTTGTGGTGGAGGGTCGTGGTGATGGAGGTGGGTGGGTGGTGGTGGTATGTGGTAGTATTGGGTTGTAAGTTGTGGTGATGGGTGGTTAGTAGTGGTGGTGGCGGGTGGTTGGTGGTGATGGGTGGTGGTGAGTGGTGGGTGGTGGTGGGTATATGGTGGTGGTGAGTGGTGGTGGATGGTGGGTATGTGGTGGTGGGTGGTAGTGAGTGGTGGGTGGTGGTGTTTGGTGGTTGGTGGTGATACGTTGTTGGTGGCGGGTGGTGTGTGGTGGGTCGTAAGTGGTAGTGATGGGTGGTTGGTGGTGGTGGGTGGTAGATGGTGGTGTTGGTTGGATGGTGAGTGGTGTTGGTTAGTGGATTTTATAATTGTTATTAATTATTTTTTTATTTATATAAATATATTTATTCACATCTAGTTTTTGATTTAATTACAAAAATGTCACCTTGTAAATTAAAGAAGAGTTGTTGTTCCCAAATCTCAAATTCAGTATAATAATATTATTTTTTTAAGACGTCCAAATAATTAAGCTAATAGTACAAATAACCATTAATAAAATAATATTAAATTTTAACCATGTTTGAATGCTTATATTTCTCATCAAATCTTATCTCATTCTCTCAATTCTGGATTCATTCAAAATTTGAAACCTTTTAATTCAAATACACTTCATCTCGGACTCCCCCTCCCCATATTCTTCAACCACCATCAGAGAAAACCCACACAACCATTGTTGCTCTTTCTCTCTAAAACCTAGACACCATATCCGTTCTTCTCTCTCACATACAAATGATTTTTATGGTGGTTTTCTAGAGCCATCCCCATGTTTTTAGTTCGATTAAAGTGTAACGTCCCAGAAATTTTGAGGTAAAAATTTCATTTTTAATTCAACTAAAACACCAATTATCTTTTTATTCCAAACATTTAAAAGTAGATCGTAATAAAATAGTCATCAGAGTACAATCTGAAAATCATCATATTGTGGAAACATGGATGGATGCGCTGCGATCAAGTCGAACCCTTCCCTGTCGAACTGGAAGCACCTGAAACCACAATCATAAAATTGTAAGCACAAAGCTTAGTGAGTTCCCCAAAACACCACATACCATACATGTCATCGGGCCTAACCCGCACATTAGGCCCAACCTGCATATTAAGTCCATCCCACTATATTGGGCATAACCCTACCAAACCAATAGGCCCAACCCAACATATAAATGCAACAATCATAGAGACAGTTAGCACCCGACTTAACATATAATAGGCTCAATCCCTTTTGATCCAGGGGCCTAGCCCAACATACAATGGGACTAGCCAAACATACAAGGCCTAGCCCAACATATCATGCATGAGTCACAAAGATAACTAGCATAGCATATCCTAGTTGGTCGACATTGGCGCCTTAGATCCACGGCTACAGTTAGGAGACTCACCTTAATCAGAAGATAGCAAATCTCGCGCTCAAACCTGCTGCACAACGGCTCCTCACACTAAACACAATCAATACCAACCTTAGTTACATTCTTAAGGTAAAACCCATAAATCATGAGGCCCTAGAATGACCAATGCCCAAACTAGGCCCACTAATGGCCTAAACCCAATTAGAGGGCCTTAAGGCCCAATACGAGCCCAAAACCAAAATATCCACAACCCTAGAGTCCAAAAAGGTGGCCCAAAATAAAAGGGCCCAAGAAGCATACGCTCTGCATACCAGCTTGTACGCCCTGCGTACGGGCCATCAATGCGCATGGTATAACTCGCCAAAGCAAAAGAAATGGGGACTCTTTGGGAGTACGCCCTGCATACCAAAAGAGTACACGTTGTGTACTCACCATCGAAGCTCAACTTACAAGACACTAATGCACAAACCACGCATTATGCAGAGCGTAATCCTATGTACGCCCAACGTACTCAGCAGAGAGCCAAAATCCCCAAAAGAATCTTTTAATGGTTAAGACAAGAACATCCAAACTCATATCTGGCCCTAAATGATGTCTAAACACCTAAAGTTGGCAACTTTTACTCCTTTACATGCCTTAATGGAACCCAATACTCAATAAAATCCATAATAAGCACTCACAGTCATGCATGGTCTAAAATAATTCATCAAGACGACATTTTATGACTTAATAACCTTAACTAAGACCAAACATGAGGCTTAAAGGTCATGGAGTAGCTTCTTCTCACAAGAACCACAATCTTGGGACCAAAGTATGCTTAACAATTTCCATAACTAGATCTACACTAAAGAACCATAAAGTTTGAAGCTTTATACCTCCAAAAGATAGATCAAGATGCACAAGGTCGAGATCCACAAGCTTCAAGCAACCCAACACTCCTTGAAGAATCTCCTTCTTCTTGGATAAGCACCAAAACACATGAAATCACCCCAAGAACTAAAGAACCACTCAAATGGGGGGTTCAGGTTTCGTATCTATGGTTTAATGGGGTGGAGGCTGAAGGTAGGAAGGTTTGGAGTTGAGTTAAGGCCATTAAATACGGTTCAAGATCCTAAATTAAGGTTTTCACCTGACTTGAGTATGTCCTGCATACTCCTAGTATGTCCAACATACTAAAGAGGGCATCCACGATTCATTTGCTTAGTACGCCGGCGTAATAGGCTTAACCCTAATAAGACCAAGGTTCCGAAGGCCATAACTTCTTGGTTCTAAGTCCGTTTTCAATGGTCCTTATATCCCCAAAAAGGTAACTGTAACGACCCAAAAATCATGGGTAAAAAATTCATTTTTCATTATAGTCGAACACAAATGTTACTTAATCCAACCATTCAAAAACATTGCTTAATTAAAACATTTACCAGAGTTACATCCCAAAATCACTTAATGCAGAAAACACAGGTGTGTGCGCTGCGATTAAGTCAATCCCTCCTTTCCAAACCAATGATACATGAAACCATAAACAAAACTGTAAGCACGAAGCTTAGTGAGTTCCCCATAACATACCCCACACGATCCACATAATCACATGAACCATATCAGCCATATAAGCCACATAAGCCACATCAACCACATAAGCCATGCATGCATACATATAAGGATGTCATGGAAACCCTTCAAGGTCTTACACCAGGTGCCATAGGAACCCCCACATGGTCTTAGCCCACTGACATGGGAACCCCCACATGGTCTTAACTAATCAGAAGAAATGGCATACACATGCCATATAAACCATACATACAAACTTACAAGGATGCCCTGGAAACCCTCCAAGGTCTTACTCCGGGTGCCATGTGAACCCCCACATGGTCCTAACCCATTGTCATGGGAACCCCCACATGGTCTTAGCCTGGAATGCCATGGGAACCCCCACATGGTCTTATATCCAATTGCCTCGGGGGGGGGGGGGGGGGGGGGGGGTCCCCGGGGTCTTCCATGAAAGTATCACAAAGATAACTAGCATACCACATACCAGACAATCAACTAGCATACCACACATAACTAATTGCCATGGGAACCCCCACATGGTCTTCACATATATACATAGTATATCGATAGCACATCCGCAATAATCATCCCAACTAGATAAATGGGATGGCCTTGGTGCCTTCGACCCATTAGTATGGTGAGGAGACTCACCTCACACTGTCGAAGTCCTGCGGATAAAACTCTAGTTGTTGGATGACAAACTCTCGATCTGTCCATATCAAAACAACACCCAATTAACCATTTGGGTTTCAATGCATAACCATAAATCCACACTTGGGGTAAAGGGCCATTTTACCCCCTAACCTAGCTTGGTTCAAAACCAAGGCCCAAACTCACACTCTGCAGACCCAAAAGCCAAATAATCAACCAAGGCCCAACATATGGCCCAATTTTTCCAAATTGGGCCCAACATCTACATTGTCTTACCTTAAGGCCCAACCATTTATTCTAGTCCAAACACTTGGCATTCCGATGGTCCAATATCTCATAGTCATCAAGGCCCAATTATGGCCCACTTATGGACCAATTTTCCAAATTGGGCCCAAACCCCTCACATGGGCCTTACCCTAAAGCCCATCTGAATATCCTAGTTCATATACTACCTAATCCCAAAAGAAGGCCCAACTTGAAGCCCAAACATAATTAGGGGTTTTCACATAAAATGACGATTAGGGTTAAGTGTTCTTACTTAACTCATTAAGGACTTAATTCATTAAGTCCATCACCCCACTAGGCCAAACATACAATGTAATTGGGCATAAGTTATAACATTAATCCAATGGTCCAAAACATGGGTCCCGACAATCCAAAACTTAACATCTCCAAAATTAGGGTTTTCTAAACCCTAATTAGGGTTTCCAACCCAATCACAAGCCAATTAGACCAAGGGTTAAGTTTTTACATTAATTAATGTCTAATAAGTCGGGTACCACCCATTACCACCTCGGGTAGTGGTGGTTGGTGGTGGTTCACGATGGTGGTGGTGGTGGATTTTTCTTTTGATTTTCCGGCCAAAAAAGTACATTATACAACATATTATCTAAAAGGAAAACATGCACAATATAACACACACACACACACAACCACCCTTGTGGCGGCAGGCGGTGGCCGGAGTTGATAGCCACCACCTCACGGTGGTGGTGGTGGTTTTCTTTTGATTCCTGATCACGCAACACACACTCCGGCACACACACACACACACACACATTTAACGCAGTACAACAGGAGCATACACACCCGGATTGTAAAACACGAACTTAGCCACTCCTGGTGCATCCGGCGGACCGAGCAACTAGCAGCAACACGAAAACCGCTTGGAGCGGAGGCGGCGACAACGGCTCGTTACCAGAATGAGATGGAGAAGAGAAAAGGTGTTGAGGTTCCTTCCGAGTGCAGCAGCAGCAGAAAAGAACGTCCGCCGACTCGCGGTCCTGGTCGTCGTCGGCAACGAGAAGTACGACGTGCAAGACAACAGCTCACAATGGCGGTGAGGCGTCGACTGATATCGGTGGTCAATGGAACAATAACACACGAAGTCCACCACTCCGTCTTGAGCTATCCCGACGTTGGGGAAGAATGAAGGTCAACGACAATTCCCTTGGTGGGCTTGTTGATCGGGAAAAAAAAATGAGAACGAACCATGGTGGCGGCTGGGAGGTCACAAGTGGTGGCTAACTCCTAATGTTAGGGTTAAGGTTAACATGGGCGAGTCAGGTCACAAGTGGTGGCTAACTCCTAATGTTAGGGTTAAGGTTAACATGGGCGAGTAAGGTGACGGGTTTTAACCCATCTTAGTTTGAGTTTCTTAATGTTTTGACACTTCAGGCCCCTCCCTCCTCAATTCTTTTCAATCCAAGTCCATATTTTACTCTTTATCCCCTGCTTTCAAAAATCTATTCAAGTTAAATCCAATAATTACCAAACAACCCTCAGCCTTCAGAATTCTTTACAAAATAAATCTTGGAATTACACTTTTAACCCCCAAAAATCCAAATTATATCATTCAACTCCCCGAACCAACACCTTGCAAAATTATTATGAATTTTAAGACTACTATAAGATAATATAAAATATAAATTTACATCTTGGGGTTCAGAGTTTATTATTTAATTACTTAATTTTAAATGGAATGTTACAATAGTAACCTTTATAAAATGTTAGATATTAGTATCTAGTAATACCTTTTATTAAAATATCATTGTGTTTAAAAATGATAAATAAAATAAAAGGTTTCTATTTCGAAAGAGGTTAACCACTGGACAAGATTCTTAGTCAATGGAAAGACAATGTGACAATAATTTAAAAATTGCTAGCCACTATAGATGATGTTATATAAATGAAAGACCAGTATATTTTGCATATGAGCGTAATCAAATGAGCTACTTGTATCGATGGATTATCTATCTATACAAGCGTAGCCTAGCCTAGCGTGCTATGCTAAAAAAAGTAAAAATATTGAGCTAATGAGGAAATGTCTCCTCAATGACCCTTCCTCATCTGACTTGGAACCTACATATGCAAAGTTATAAGTACACATGAAACAACTCCAATCAATAAATTCCTCAAAAGCCTCTTACAGCAACATAAGAATAAATTACATATCCATAAACATAAACCTACTGAATGCTCGGAATTCAGAATCCAAATTAAGATACAAGTTGAAAGTACGATACTATAATTTTGTGGATTAAAAAATTTAAAGTACAATGCTTTAAACGAAAAAAAAAATCATATAGAGGTAGAATGCAATAATATACAAAAGTAAATTCATCTTGCTATTTCTTGCAAACATTTGAGTGTACATTGTGCGACTAAAAGCACAATGCTTTCTTATATATATATATATATATATATATATATATATATTAAAGAAGGCCAAGCTTAGGAACAGTAATAGGAACAGTAAACTTGTTTGGGTTTTGGCAAATTTGGTCCACAACTTTACATATTTTCAATGGTAAAGATTTTTGCCACAAGAGTTTGTCATATTGGCAATTTGGTCCCTTCAAGTTTTTAATGGTTTAGACTTTTGCCACGCGAGTTTGTCATATTGATATTTTAAATATTTTCATATTTTGTCCTACTTTTTGTCCCCATTTTGACAGTTTCAGTCCCTAAACTCATTTATTTGACAATTTTGGAGCTTCTGGTCAATGATTATCAATATCATTGTTTGAGTATTTATGATTTAAAAGGAAACTAACCGATATATTGTTGATCACGGAAGGAATACGAATACCTCTGTTCTAACTGCAAACAGCCAAATAATTAGTAGCATCCTACTTTCATTTCTTTCTATCAAGGCATTGTAATCTCAAGAATAAGCAAGGCATATTTCTTTCAATATAATTGCTAACACCAAGTTTTAAAATTTACACTTTACCTTTTGGTATCAAAAATGAATTTTAGTGAAAAAAAAAATGTTGCAACCACCAACCAACCTATACGCGTTAAGAAGAGGATTCCGCTTCCGTTTCCGGTTCCGGTTCTCCGGTGGATTCTCTCTTGGGAAGCGCGTCGTAGTCTACAAAATCAGGGTATCTGATCTTCATCTCCTCCTTAGGCTCCCAAGTCCGCCTTCTCCCATGAGTATGCTTCCATTTCACAAGCACAAGTTCAACATCTTTGTTCCCAAACTTTTTTGTCCTTGCTTCTAGAACACTTTCCGGGTCTTCAAATATTTTGTTGGAGGATTCCACTTTCAAGTCCGATACTGGGATGACCCCACACTCTTTCCCATCGTACTTTTTCAGAAAACTTACATGAAACGTGTCGTGTATTCCTTTCAGTTCCTCGGGTAAAGCCAGTTTACAGAATTGAGAGCCCACGGTTTTCAAGACTTTGAATGGCCCGATGTGGTTAGGAGACAATTTGGCTCCGGTTCGAAATCTCATTACACCTTTGAGAGGCGACACCTTTAACATGACCAGATCATCCAGTTTTAAATCGTAGGGTATTTGTTGCTTTTCTTCCGTTGCTTTCTTTCTCCTTCTCCTTTTCTTCTTTGCTTTTGCTAGTTTGCGAGCCAACAAAGACTTGTTTTTCCTCTTTTTTTTACTGGAGATTACATCATTGCCATAAACTTGGGGTGTTTTGTTTTTGTTCCTGTTTATGACGTTCTCTTTCAATCTTAAAAGCCTCATCTTTCTAGCAAGTGCTGCTGGGTTAATGGGGGTTGGATGAATATCCACATTGGATGTTGGATCATTAGGGAGAGAGGAGGAGGAGTTGTTCTTGTCCTTGTTTTTCTGTTTCAACCTCATAATCCGAAACCTTCTAGCAAGTGCTGCTGCATTCACATTGGGTCTTGCATGATTAAGGGAAGGGAAAGAGGAGGAGGAACTGTTGTCCTTGTTTTTCTGTTTCAACTTCATAAGGCGATACCTTCTAGCACATGCTGCTGCTGCTCTTCTGAGACTTGGATCATTATGGAAAAAGTAGGAGATGTTGATGTTGTTGTTGTCCTTGTTTTTCTCTTTCAACTTCATAATCCGATACCTTCTGGCATCTGCTGCTGCTGCTCTTCTGAGACTTGGATCATGAGACCAAATGTGGTTGTCATGAGTTTTGCCAGGTGGATCCATCTGATTGGAGGAACTCACTCCCACCACATTCCCTTTCTTGGCATCTGCCATAGACTTTTCACAATGCTGCTGTGATGATGAAGGTGCTGCTGCTGGAGGTGATGATGGTGCTGCTGCTGCTGGTGGAGGTGATGATGGTGCTGCTACTGGTGGAGGTGATGATGATGGTGGTGGTGGTGGTGGTGGTGGTGGTGGTGGTGGAGGTGATGGTGCTGGTGGGGGTAAAGATTTTGATGGTGCTGGTGCTGGTGCTGGTGCTGGGGGTAAAGATTTTGATGTTGATGGTGTTTGTGGAGGGCCGTGGTGGGGTAAAAACTTCAACATGGTAATTCTCCTACTGGTGCGAGTGAGCACTTTTCCTTTTTTGGGTTCTACCATAGATTTTTGACTGTGCTGCTGTGGTGGTGGTGGTGGTGGTGGTGGATAGGGCGGCTTGGGAATAATTCTCCTATATCTTTGTTTGGGTTGTACCATAGATATTTGAGAGTGCTGCTGTGATGGCTGTAGTGATGGTTGTAGTGGTGGTTGTGGTGACAATGATGGTGGCAGTGGTGGGGGTAAAGATTTTGATGGTGGTGGTGCTGCTGCTGGGTGTGGAGGTGGTGGTGGAGGGCTGTTGTGGTGGGGTAAAAATTGCAACATGGTAAATCTCCTACTGGTGCTAGGGAACACTTTCCCTTTTTTGGGTTGTACCATAGATTTTTGACAGTGCTGCTGTGATGGCTGTAGTGATGGTTGTAGTGGTGGTTGTGGTGACAATGATGGTGGCAGTGGTGGGGGTAAAGATTTTGATGGTGGGCATGATGATGATGGTGGGGGTGGAAGTGAAGGTGGGAGTGGGAATAAAGATGTTGATGGCAGCAGCTGTGGTGGTGGTGAGGGTAAAGATGTTGATGGTGGTGATGGGGGTGGGAGTGGGGGTAAAGATGTTGATGGTGGCGGTGGTGGTGGGAGTAAAGATGTTGATAGTGGTGATGGGGGTGGGAGTGGGGGTAAAGAGGTTGATGGCGGCGGTGGTGGTGGTGGGGGTGGGAGTAAAGATGTTGATAGCAGCGGTGGTGGTGGGAGTGGGGGTAAAGATGTTGATGGCGGCGGTGGTGGGAGTGGGGGTAAAGATGTTGATGGCGGCGGTGGTGGGAGTGGAGGTAAAGATGTTGATGGCGGCGGCGGTGGTGGTGGTGGTGGTGTTGGGTGTGGGGGTAAAGATTTTGATGGTAGTGTTGGGTGTTTGGGTAAAGATGTTGATGGTGGTGGTAGGGGTAGGGGTAGGGGTGGGGGTGGGAATAAAGATTTTGATGGCGGTGGCGGTGATGATGATGGTTGTGGTGGTGTTGGGTGTGTGGGTAAAGATTTTGATGGTGGTGTTGGGTGTGGGGGTAAAGATGTTGATGGAGGTGGGGAAGGCCTTATAATTCTGTAACTGGAGCCTTTGTTGGGATGCAGCATAGATTGTTTATGATTCTTCTTTTCTGGTTCTAGCCATGGCAGTGGCACTATTGTTGGTGGTTGTGGTGGTGGAGAGGCAGGCCTTGTAATTTTTTTATTGGAGCGAGTCAGTTGCACCACTTTGCCTTTGCCTTTGCCTTTGCCTTTATTGGGATGCAGCATAGATTGTTTACGCTTCTTCTTTTCTGGTAGTAGCCATGGCAGTGGCACTAGTGTTGGTAGTTGTGGTGGTGGAGGGGCGGGCCTTGTATTTTTGTTAGTCAGTTGCACCACTTCGCCTTTGCCTTTGTTGGGATGCAGCATAGATTGTTTACGATTCTTCTGTACTGGCGGTGGCAGTGGTGTTGGTGGTGGTGGAGGGGCAGACCAAGGCCTCGCCTCTACCGGGGCGTACCAGGTTGGGATGTACAATAAATAGTTGGGCTGTTCCATAGATTGTGGTGGTGCTGGTGGCGGCCGTGGAGGGGCAGAGCTGGTACTTCTGTTACACGCACAAGTCGGTGCCTCCGCTTTGTCATTGTTGGGATCTACTGGTGGTGGTGGTGGCGGTGGTGGAGGGGCAAACTTGAATCTTTTCCGATGATATTGTAGTTGATAACGATTTGGTTTTACAGAATTAATGTTGCCAGCTGGATCACCAACACCACCACCACCACTGTTACTGGAGTGAGTCGCTGCCACTGCTTTGCCATTGTTGGGATCTAGTGTAGAGTGTTGACAAGGCTGCTGTAATTGTTGTTGTGGTGGTGGAGGGGCAGAGTTGGTAATTTGTTGATGATAGCGATTGACTTTTACAAAATGAATCTTGCCACGTGGATCAACCATATTCACAAAACTAGATCTACCATTACCACCAAGGTTACTGATAGTGGACTGTGTCACCGCCACCATTTTGCTGTTCTTGGAACCTGCCATGGATGATGATGGTGGTGGTGGTGGTGGTGGTGGTGGAGGGGCAGGCCTGGTGATATGTTGTTGATCACGAGTTTTTACATAGTGAACATGGACAAGTGGATCAACAACATTAGCAGAACCAGATCTACCAACAATGTTACCATTACTGGAGCAAGTGATTGCCACCACTTTGCCATTGTTGGGATTTACCCAAAATTTTTGAAAATGCTGTTGTGATTGTTGTTCTTGTTGTGGTGGTGGTGGTGGTGGTGGACGAGGTGGTCGCGTAGATGGTGGTGGTGGTGGACGTGGTCGTGGTGGTCGCATAGATGGTGGTGGTGGTGGTGGAATGACCTCTTGTCTTTTTGCTTTCGCCTTAAGTACTTTTGCTTTCAACTCCTGTTTTTTTGTTGGTGGGGGTGGTGGTGGAGGGGGTGGTGGTGGTGGTGGTGGTGGTGGAGGGGCATCCATCTTTCTCTTTTCTATCTGCAATTAATTAAAGAGATTTTGATTAAATAATTCAATAAGAATCAGAACAAATTGGATTTCATCAAATAAATTGAATATTACCTCTTGTCTTTTTGCTTTCACTTCAAGTATTTTTGCATCCAACCCCAGACTTTGACCTCGTTTTTTTGCTTTCAACTCCAGTCCTTTTGCTGCTGCTGCTGCTGCTGCTGCTGGTGGGGGTGGTGGGGGTGGGGGTGGTGGTGGAGGGGCATCCATTTTTCTCTTTTCTATCTGTAATTAATTAAAGAAATTTTAATTAAATAATTCAATAAAAATTAGAGCAAATAAATTGAAGATTACCTCTTGTCTTTTTGCTTTCACCTCCAATATTTTTGCATCTAACCCCAAATTTTGACCTCGTTTGTTTGCTTTCAACTCTAATCGTTTTGCTGTTGGAGATGGTGGTGGGGGTGGGGGTGGTGGTGGAGGGGCATCCATTTTTCTCTTCTCTACCTGCAATTAATTAAAGAAATTTTAATTAAATATTTCAATAAAGATCAGAACAAATAAATATTACCTCTTGTCTTTTAGATTTCACCTCCAGTATTTTTGCATCCAATCCCAGATTTTGAGCTCGCTTTTTTGCTTTCAAGTCCACTCTTTTTGCTGGTGGGGATGGTGGTGGTGGTGGTGGTGGTGGTGGTGGAGGTGGAGGGGCATCCATTTTTCTCTTTTCTATCTGCAATTAGTTAAAGATATTTTATTTAAATAATACAATAACACTAAGAACATATAAATTGAAGATTACCTCCTGTCTTTTTGCTTTCACTTCCAGTATTTTTGCATCCAATCCTAGACTTTGACCTCGTTTTTTTGCTTTCAACTCCTGTCTTTTTGCTGGTGGGGATGGTGGTGGTGGTGGTGGTGGTGGTGGTGGTGGTGGTGGAGGGGCATCCATTTTTCTCTTTTCTATCTGCAATTGATTATAGTTAATAGATATTTAATAAGTCAATAAGAATCAGAACAAATGGGATTTGATCAAATTAATTGAAGATTACCTTTTGTCTTTTTGTTTTCACCTCCAGTATTTTTGCATCCAACCCCAGATTTTTAGCTGGTTTTTTTGCTTTCAACACCAGTCTTTTTGCTTCTAACTGCAGATTTTGAGCTCTACGTTTTTCATGTAGGGTATCCGTGGCTCTTATTTTCTGACGTTTCATCGTTCTTATTTTTCTACTATCCATGGCTTCTATTTTCTGTTTAATCAATTCATTAAATCAGATTTAGGGGAAAAGGATTTTAAGAAGAAAGTCAAATTCAAAGTTATGAGACTATTGCATACCCTCCTTGCCATGATTTCTTTTTGCATTTCATTGTATCTCTGAATCAAATCATCTGTTGCCTGTATATATATATATATATATATATATATATATATATATATGAATAAAGTTTAAAGAAGGGGAATTAAGTGAAACTAGGGTAAAAAAATTAGAAAGATCATAAAAATCGATAATGATTTAGATGTTAGGTTTTCAATCGAACACAATCCCCAATTTTCAATGTTATCGTTGAAGACTTGTATGAATTACAACAATTCGATCACAACAACTAAGAAATAAGAAAAGAACTTGAAAAACCTATGATAATCAGTAAGAACCCTAACAGAGTCATCGAATTATTTATAGAAATTGAAGTAAACATCGCAACAAGTACCTTTCTCTTTGATAATTTCTTCGAAGATGACTGTTGTTTAGGGCTCTCAGAAGCACCGTCGTTTCCAGTACCACTGCGTAATAAACAAAGCGTCGTTGAAGGCCCTTCATCATCATCTTCCACCGCCCTTACTTCCTCCGGTGACGCTTTCGATGTCGAAGCCATCACAGATCTTTTCTTCTTCCGATCCCAGGTAAAAGTGGATTTACTTATCAACTCCGATTGCTCAACTACGTCCGGTAGATTGAGCAAAATATCCGCAATTTCACCCTCATCTTCCTTCGCAATTCTACTCCTACCACCACCGCCTCTGCCACCCTTTCTACGCCGTTTCATATCCGCTTTACAGCAAGTGCATCAATTCCGTTAATCAGAGAAAATGATGGAACTATGAAGATCAAAGTGTATTAGATACGAGATTTTGAAAGAAAGATTGGTGAACGAAGGAGATGAGACAGAGATGAGTTGTCGTTGATAGAAAAATAAGGGAAAATAAAATGTGGGTAAAGAAAAAAAAAAGGAAGAATTGGAGAAAGACTAGCTATGCCACGTGTCAGTATACGGCGCATTTTAGGGTTTATACGAGTATGATTTATGATTTATATTGAATCGAAAACTTTTACAAGTCATAATAGTAATTTTTATATTTTATATTTATTAACTTTGATTTGATTTTGATTTAAAAAGTTTCATTCAAAAAATTATATATACTATGAACACGTGTCAAATTCCTGTAGCAAGAGCCTTTTTTTTTCAACCGTTGGATTTCTTCTAGATCGGACGCTCCACAGGTTACACGCGTTATTCTCTTGTTTCCCCTATTCTTCCACATGTCTCCTGCTCCTTGAAGTATACATCTTATATTTCTTCTTCATAGTTTATAGAAATCGATTACAGTGTGATTTTAGGGTTTAAAGTTTTTGAAACCCTAATTCCCTGAAATTCTACCCAATTAAGTTATTCAAAATTATTTGTTAAAACAGGACAAGTATATTTTGCGATTTAGAAAAGCTAATAACAATTGTATCAAATTCATTCACCAAATACAACTCGAACTAAAAACAATTGTCACTACAATACAAAGGTCCAGAATTTTAACCAAAATACTAAAAAACCCAAAATCAAGCCACTTTTGGTTTCTTGATCTTTCTACTTATAACAAAATCATCATCAGATTCATTATCACTGTCTTCCAAAATCTTTCTTTTCTTTGGTTGCACAGATGAAGATTTAAATGAATCAATTTTTTTCTTCTTTTCAGTTGAAATAGTCTTTTTCTTAATCGATACAGACGAATCACTTTTCTTCTTAACAGTGACTACTGTTGTCATTGGTGCCCCAAGTTTTAGCTGTTGAGCTTTCTTCTGTTTCTTCTCAAATAACTTCTTGGCCACATCTTTTGGTAGCAACCCAGTTTCCATCATCCTACAAATGCAATTTGGTTACAAGTTTTTTTAACTTTTGTCAAATACCCAAAATACCCTTTAGGAGATTAAGCCCAATACTTACCAAAATGCAGCCATTTCGCTAGTAGGTATTTGTTCGTACAAGCTTTCATAGAAAATCCTTAATGGATCTCTCTAAATAAATTCATAACAAAAAAACTCATAAATTTCATAAAATAACAAAGGCATTTACGTCTTTTTCACAGACAAGAGGTTGAGAGTGAGTCAACATCCCACTTTTTTGTATGGGACAAAACAAAAAGTTGCATTTTTTTGTCTTGTCGACATAGTCATAGTATTGTGTGGGACAAACACAGTACAATCTGTTATGTTCTGTCTTGTCCTGGATTCGCAGATGATTTGTAGAAAAGTTATGTATACCTCTTCGGGTGGGTCCCGCTTTTGACCAGGCATTTCATACACCTTCTTTTCCTTCTTCTTAACATCTTCTCCGTTGCCACTCTTTCTCTTTTCTTCTTTCTTCTTCCCATTTTTCTCACTTGAATTTACCACTTTTTTCTTAATTCAATATAAGTAAAATTAATCATTTAAAGAATATAAATATTATGCAAAACAATACAATGCTTGAAGCAATGGGTGGCTACAAATTTGTGTCAATTGAATATCAATTTGTGAATTAACATTATGATCTTCATAAACTATCAAGAAACTAGTGATTTTGATCGGACTGTTTACAAAAGTTAAACGATATTATATATCAGTTTTTATATGTTTTGATGTTGAATCCCACTTGAAAAGTACAAATGTGCCAAATTTTACAAAAAAGTTTAAGAATTTATACCACAAACCTTATCAGAATTTCCAGTTTTTTCCTTCTTGACTTCACTGTTTGGTGTCTTCTTCTGCATCAAAATACGAAATTTCAGAAACAAAGATCATTCATTGCCAGAAGAAAAACAAAACCCATATAAGGAAAATAGTTTAAATTAAAATGTATCACAAACCGTATTAGCATTTCTAGCTTCCTCCTTCTTCACCTTGTTGATGGGTGTCTTCTTCTGTATGAGAAATCGAAGCATTAAGCAACCATAAACAAGAAAAACCCTAGAAAAGAAAGTTGAAAAAAGATAAAGATAAATGAATCGCTAACCGTTTCAGCACTTCCAGTTACTTCTTTCTTGGGTTTATCATTGTTAGGTGTTTTTTTCTTGGGCGTGAAATCGTCATCAGATTGTTCTTCTTTCTTCACTTTCGACTCTGATTTCTTTAACTTGGCATCCTTGAGAGAAAGCGACTTGGTTGAGTTAGGTTTTTTAGGCTTGTTTTTAAGGATTGAGCTGAGGGATTTCTCGTCATTGTCATCGTCGTCTACTTCATTCTTTAGAGAAGGTAATTTGGCGATGCCGTTGGGTTTTTTGTTCTTGTTTTTAAGGAGTGAACTGAGGGATTTTTCGTCATTTTCATCGTCGTCTACTTCACTCTTGACAGGTTTTGCATCTTCAGAAGACATTTCTGTTCTTGGGTATGTGTGGGGAATACAGAATTGAGAGGAAGGCCGAGGGTTTTGGGGGAATTTGGGAAGCAGAAAGATTGAAATTTTTGGGAAGAAAAGGGGGAAAACTAAAAAGGATGCGATACGTTGCAATTTGGAATATGGGCTAAAAATGTGCTAATAGATCATGGCCCGATTACTAGTTGAAGAAGCCATAAATTCGTACTTATGGGCTTATGGTTAAATTCACGATTAAAAGATACACATTTTCCAGCAAGGAACTAGGGTATAGAACAATTTTTTTTATTTATTATTTCTTAATCAACTTTTATATTCTAATAAATAAATGTTTTTTTTTACACTTGTCACACTCTCATTTAATTTGTCAAATATCATTTTGTGGTTATGTTGAATTAATTTTTTTCCACGTGTCATTTTATGAGTTTTGTATTTTATTAAATTTCATATAATATTTTAATGTAATGATTACAATAAATATAGTAATAAATAAATATCAATTTCATTAATGAACTTATCTTTTAATTTTAAAATTCCTAAAAGATAATTTTAAATTATTTGTTTAAATTTAAAAGATAAAAAAAATATTTTCATTATAATAATTGATTATTTTTTTTATTTTCTTATAAATTCAAAGTTTTCAAATATTTTGTCTTTTATAATTAATTTTTTTTAATTTAACACATGGGTCTTACAACTAGTAAGATAATATGAAACAATAATTAAAAAGGATGGGTGAAGCAACTTGATGGCTCATCAGTAGGGGTGCAAACGAGTCAAGCTACTCGCGAGCTACTCGGGATCGGCTTGTTAAAAGCTCGACTTGAAACCGGTTTTAAACGAGCCTGAGCCGAGCTCGAGCTTAATATTAAACTCGTTTACTAAACGAGCTCGAGCTCGAGCCTATGTCACTAAGCTCGATTAGGCTCGCGAGCCTAAACGAGCCTTTATATAATATAATTTATTATTATTTTCATATATAAAATAAAAACATATTTGGGAAATTATGGATTTCGGGTATTAGTAAACGAGCTTCTTAACGAGCTTGAATCGAGCTTAAGTTTATTTAGGCACATCAAACGAAAAACGAGCCGAGCTCGAGCCCGATCCGAGCTTTTATAATTCTTTACGAGCTCGAGCCGAGCTCGGTAAAAGAAAGCTCGAATCGAGCCGAGCTCGAGCTCGAGCCTCGTATAACTTAAACGAGCCCGAGCCGAGCCCGACCAGGCTCGGCTCGTTTGCACCCCTACTCATCAGCTCATGGCTGACGGTTGATCCCATATTGATGGGGTGAAACGAGGGTTGTTTAAAACCAAATATCAGAAACTACTTTTCGAGGTGAGTTTCCTTTCAGTAGGAACGGGTCTAAGGCACCAAGGCTGGCCCGTATAGATGATATGATAGTATCGGAGTGTGGGCAGAGCCCGTATCTCATAGTTGAGTTTGATGATGATATATGCTAGTGTGGTAGAATTGTTTATACTCGTTGCCTGTGTGATACTTGTATGTTTTGGTTTAGTAGCTGAGTGTGGGCGAGGCCCGTATCTCTTAGATAGTGGAGTGTGGGCGAGGCCCATATATCCCAGATAGCAGAGTGTGGGTGAGGCTCGTATCTCCCAGATAGCGGAGTGTGGGCGACGCCCGTATCTCCTAGTTGTTCATTATATGATTGTATGGTATATGGTATGATTGGTGAACTCACTAAGCTTCATGCTTACGGTTTTTAGTTTTGGTTTCAAATACCTCTTCAGCGAAGGGGAAGGAGCTGGCGCGGTAACGGCACATCATACACACACACTTTGGTTTTCCGCATTATGAGATGTTCTGGGATTGTACTCTGACGTTATTGTTATTTTCATGTTTTGGGTTTTCAGACACGATATATGTTTATGAAATGATATGATCGGATGATGTTTTACTACAAATATTTTACAAGCTACTTAATTTAAATGAAATTTTTGGGCGTGAAAAATTGGGTCGTTACATGATTAATTTTGTAATCATAGTTCCCACGAGTTACAAACTAATATTAAAATACACACACACAATGATTATCACGCCATACTCTTTTATCGTTCAATTTTTTTTTACTATATTCCATTTTGATGCAACAAAAAAAAAGATATTTAAACAATAACTAAATAAATGTTGTCTAAAAGTAAAATCAAAAGAAGATAGTACTGAATGCCATTAATCGTATTGTCCATTTTAAAATAATAAACAAAATAAAGTTTTTTTTTCGGATTTTCAGATATCCAAAATATCCGGAAATTTCTGAATTCAATATTCGTATCTGAATCCTAAAAAAATTACATTTGAATTTTCAGATACCCGAAATTTTGGATATTTTCGAATTGGATTTTCGGATTCAGATGTTTTTGAACGCCCCTATGTGAAGCAACATAGCAACATGGGTTTATAAACAAAATGGGAACTAGCGAAGCTAAGAGAGGAATCCATTTTAGGGCGTTAGCCTGCTTGTAGACCAACATAAGTCAACTTTGAAACTAATCTCGGGCTGGATTGAGATCGACGTTTCGATAAAAAGGGAGATTACACTTGGGTTGATGATCTAGACCAAATTTGGACTTTTGGGTTGGGTCCAGTTTAGTCCTTAGACTTTTTTTTGGGATTGGAATGAGACTGGTGTAACATCTGATTTTCAAGGATTTTCATTTTAGCCCTTGGCCTAATTAAAATTTGCATATTTGGCCCTTTATGTCAAAAATCTTGCACTTCAGCCCGTACGTTAGGCGTACGTGAGGTACGCGTAGCATACATGTTCGAGACATGGAATCGCGGGATGCAAGATAGTACGTGGGGCGTACTAGCTCAGCTCCTAAACCTTAAATTTAAGGTTTTGCCCCATATTTAATCCACCTTATGCCTCCCTTGGACATTTCTTATCAGCCTCCACTCCTTACAAACCCTAATCTCGAGCCTAAGCCTTGTATGTGAAGATTTTGAAGCTTGTTAGTGATTTTGGTGCTCCCTTGTTGAAGAATAAGACTATTGAAGAAGGTGGTGTTGCTTGCAAGCTTGTGGATCAAGAAACTACCTCACCTTGTGCATCTTTTGAAGGTATAAACTTTATACCTTGATTAGATCTATTAAATGGGTTTTTATTAGCTTTTTGTCCCAAAGCTTGGACCTTTGTGAGTATGTGTTACTCCAGAGTATTTTGGCTGTCCTTTTAGATGTATTAGAGTGCTTAGATTCATAAAAATGGTTGCTTGATGGTCCCTTTCCAGCCATGCAAGAGTTTGGTGGTGTTGAGTATGGATTAAGTTAGGGTTTTAAGGTTTAAGCTCTTTCCAGCCATGCAATGGCTTAAACTTATGGACTTTATGGATTAAGATGTTCTATGGAGGTCAGATCTATGTTTTGATTGCAAGTCTTAATGATTAAGATGTATGGGAGTGGCTTTTAGGACCAGACGATGTATGTCCAACATATTACCGGCAACACACATCGTAGCCAGACCTGACCCCCACTCACCAGATCCTTCGAGTACACCGTGTGTAAGGGGAGTGTACGCCCAACGTATACGTTGGGCAGTTGACTTTTGCTAACTTTTGATTTTTGGTCAGTATTTAGGGTTTTGGACCATGAAAGGGGCAAAAAAGTATTTTTGCCATTAAGGGGCGTAACTTTGGGATTTGGACTTGTGATTTGAGTTATGGACCTTAATTATTAATCAGGGTTAATTATTGTGTTAATAGGCGGAGTCTAGTTCTGGCAGTTCGGGTGCGTATCTATTATCAATATCAAGTGAGTCTCCTCACTTATTCTTACTTGTGTGGTAGAATAGTTGTATTTGTGATGACTAGTTGGGTCTAACTATTATTATTATTGTGCTATGTTGTTTATGTGTGTGAGACTGCGGGAAGTTTCGAAGGTTGCTGATAATCCACAGAGCGTGTTGTTTGCCAAGTGGGACTGCTGATAGTTCCCAAGGTTGCTGATAACCATAATTGTTTATTTGTGTTGTGATGTATGTGGTATATTAGGGAACTCACTAAGATTCGTGCTTACAGTTGTTGATTATATGTGTTTCAGGTACTTCTGAGGATCGCGAGAAGGCGAAGGTCTGATTGTACACACTTGCTAAGAGATTTGTTATTGGACATTTTGTGGCACTCCGATATTTTGTGATGATGATTTGTATTTTGCACTTATGTTTTTCCGATGATTTGGTTTATGAACAATATTTTAATTAGTTTAAAAATGAAAATTTTTGTTTGAAATTTGAGGTGTTACAACCGGTTTATTTTCTGGGTCTATTCCATATACATATTTGGTTTTTTATATGTTTTTGGTGCACGATTAGCTTTAAACTCTTTTTTTTTAATGTTTAAAAAAATTCAATGTTAACAACTATTTCAAACCTATCATCTTTAGTGACATCTCTATTGAGTCTCGTAATACTTAATAATTTTCTTTAGATGTTATGTATAATTATTTTGCATCTAAAACATAAGGTTTATCTACTCTATATATTCTTATCCAAAATGTTGTTTTTGTAAATACTCTCTCTGGAATTGATATGCTAAAATCTTACTTGTTCGTAATAAAGGAAAAAAAATTACTAAGAAACAAGATGCAAAACTTATGTCTCAAGATACATGACGTGTGTTATCATGTTGGAATCAACTCAAAGGATCTCATGAAACAATAAGGGATATGAAAACAACTCGATTATTATGTACACATGCATTACAAGAAGAAATGGCATCTTATAAACCACATGTTAAAGTTGAAGTTGTCATTGGGCTCCTTGATCACCCATATATGCAAATAAATATACAAGTATTTCTCATGCAAGAGAATTTTATGATGACCAGAGACTCGCCAAAGTTGTTAGGGTTGATGGGTTTGTCACCATAGGTGCAAAACAAGACCTAAAAACTGGTTAGACCTAAGGCATACTTATCATATATTTTTTCAAAATTCATTTCTAAGCCTTATAGATTAAGTCTAAGCAATACTTTAAATACCTAGTTCACTTAAACCAAAGCTCTAATACTAACTGAAACACTACTTATATAAGTAAATTTTAAAATATTTTAAAAAATGAAATAAATCATTTAAAAAACATTTTTGGAAATAAGGTACCAAACATTTAAGTCTTTAACAATTTAAAGTTTAGACTTTAGAATCATAACAAAGTATATGATGGTGTAATAGACAAAGATAGATTAAATGTTATCTTATACATCAAAAGAAAATGTCTTATAAATGTCATCATTCTCTTTAACCTTCTATCTTCAACTACAACTCTTAATATGAATACATGCAAAATAATATGTAGATTTGGAAACCTAATCAGTGTTATCGAGATTAAACATTAGTCAAGTATATGGATGTTTAGTAAGTCCACATAGAATGGAAACCCTCTAAAAATTTATAAAGTGTAATGAACATTCAATATACAAGGAAAAACATTACATATATTTATAAATTGTTATAATCATTAATAAATCTCAATAAACACCAAAGAAAAAAAAAGGTATGGACAATTGCAATGCATGATATGGATCTAAAACATAAAAATCGAAGTCATATCAATTCCAAAAACATCTCACAGTTGATTGGTAAATAGAGTATGTGTAAACGTAGCATAAAGCACACAAAACACTCCAGATGCTCAATTCAAACTATGTATCATTAAGCCATCACAAATATACCATACATAATGCACATTAGTATTATCAAACTAGGCGTAACCTCGCGCGTTGCACAAGAATGCATTAAAGTGGTTAAAATAATTTTGGGAAAAAATAAAAATATGTTGAAATTTACATTTTTAATCATGTTTTGGGCATTAACCGAATTATCAAATAACATAAAAATCTATCTATTTATATTTTGATACTATCTAATATAGTCCATACCTTATAAACTTTACTTTTACTTTTATAATATCCTATATATATTATAAGTTTTTGTATAACATTAATATAATCTATTTTTTTATGTCTGATAATATTTTTTTGGATAAAAGAAGAAACAAGTTGTTTTGAATGAGCTATCAATAAACAATATTAAACTAATAAACTTTGTATTACACTATTTATATTACACCAAACATCCAATGTTTCATATATGAACTTCCAAATATTAAACATTGAAATCAAAAATAAAGTCATACAAAATATATCATTATACATAAATGTCATCAAGAGTTTTAAAATAAGTCGATTAGTAAAATATGATATTTAATTTTAATTACATATTTTGCAAGGCGTACGTTTGACTTTATGTTTGTGCGTCGAGAATCATCTTCCTTAATTTGTACCTAAAAAATTAAGATGAATAATAATATAAAACAAATATTACTAAGCATTAATATAAATAATTAAAAAGGATATGTGGATCTCCTACCACCGGTTAAAGACAACATATCTCTCTAGTGGTATCGATTCCTATGTGAAATCGAAGTAGTCATTATAAAAATGTTATCTTTATGTAAGAAAAATATTTTAGTTAACTAACAAATTAAATAATATAAGTTTAAGAGTTAGGAGTTTCAACCCATTAATATTTTTATTAATCAATCAATTAAGTAACACATGTTGAAACTTTTACAATCATTATTAAAAAAGATTTGAAATATTAGATTTTAAATGAATTTTTGTTGAAGTGTTTATATATATATATATATATATATATATATATATATATATATATATATATATATATATATATATATATATATATCAAGGTTGCAGAAAACGCTCGACGTAGGCTCGGCGGTGGACTACGGTTAAGGGATTAATCGACTAGGCGGGGATTAATCGGGGGATTAATCGGTGACCCTTAACTATTAAAAAATTATTAAATATAACATTAATCCTAAGAATATAACATTAGATATAACATTATAACATGAAACTATGATCGCAAAAAACTCCTTTGATCCTTAATACTTCACTTCTAAATAACCAACTACTCCATTGTGAATGTTGATGGAACAAGAACAGTTTTAGAAGCTTTCTTTATTGGTCTCCCTTTTGGCTTCTTTGGTTGATTCGTTTCAAGATTTGTTTCTCCGTTCCTTTTTGCTATGATTCCTTTTTTTGCTTTGACTATGAAGACTCTAATGAATGAGCAGCAACAACAAAGAACTAGAAGGCAATTCCGAGGGTATGCAATTTAGATACTTGATTTAATTGATATGTAAAAAAACCAATCGAATAGATTAATTAAGTTTTACTTTTGGTACCTGATATATGTTTGAATGATGTAATCATAGGCTGCAACTAAAAAAGCAAATCCAACAGATTAAACAATATTAAAAGTATTCCATGGTTATGTGAACTCTGAGATGATGCCTCTTTCTGCTCATGTTATTGTTGCTGGACCATCAAAGCATTGTATGAGAAAAATCACTAAAAGTTCTCTTAAGCATTTACACAAACACTTGGCATGCTAGTTATAAAACATACCACTGAAATCGTGATTCCCAGTTATCAAAAAACCATATCGACACTGATTCCATCTATAAACAAGAACACAAATCAAATTATTGAATTGGAGTTGGGTATCTAGCATAGCTGCCACAAACTAGGCTAAATCGTTCCCTGAGGATTGAGGATTGGCAGAAGTGTAAACACATGAACGCAAATTAGATTATTCACTTGTTAGTTATCTTCGTTAAGTAATATGCTCAGAAATTTGAAGTCATTCCATTACCTTAGCCTTGAAATTAGAAGGAGAGAGCTGAAGAACAGGTGATGATGACACGTAGAAAGCATCAACGAGATTTAAATTTGAGCTAATTGAGGAAGAAACCTTGCGGGCACAGAGTAGAAAAAAAAAAGAAGCGATACATGAATCGAAGATTCAGGCGACGTCGTTGCCAAGAAACGGTGGAGCAGGTCACGGAAGGTCACGATCGTTGAGCCTCCCACATTGCGTGGAAGAAAAAAAAAGTTCCAGCATCCCACATCGCTTGGGGAGCAATCTATGAGGGAAAACATTTTCTATAAAAGGGATCAAGTATACTCCTAAAAAAACCCGATCCAACTATATTGTGGGCAAGCGAGCTCCTTTGAGCTAGTTGGTTTGAGTCATTTTGGTCCTATTTTAGGTCCGATTTGGACCGTTTTTGACCGATATTGACCATGGCCGATGAACTTGGCCGATAACACTTATTCGTAAGCGGTTGGAGTCCACCAAGCGTCTAGGCGCCGATTAATCGGCCGCCTAGACCGATTTTTACAACCATGATATATATATATATATATATATATATATATATATATATAGAGAGAGAGAGAGAGAGAGAGAGAGATGGAAAGTATAACATATGTATCAGTTTTAATTAATTATCTTTTTGAAACGGTATAATTACAAAACAAAAAAAACATATTTAAAATATTTAATTAAATATTTCCGACATCACCCGATATAACATATGATCAATATGTTAACGATTAAACCACAATATACAACGACCGTATTACAATAATCCAAAAACGAACAAAATAAAAAAATTAATTAGTATAACAAACTTACAAATTAAAAGCTCTATTATAATAACATATCTCAAAAAGTGGTCATAAGACCTCAACCCAACACAAAAACCTTTAAGTTTGTTTTCTTTCTGAAATTTGTATATGATTTGTATGCTTGTTTTCTCAAAAGATTGGTCTTTTATAGTAAACTTCTCACTAAATGCTAATTAAACATAATATAAGTTATAAAACTTTTGAGTGTTAAATCATAATTATGAAAACTTTTGAGTTGTATTAGTTAAAAAATGGGGTTTCAAATGAATGTGGTTTGAGGAAGTTAAAAAAAGGGGTTTCAAATGCATGAGATTCAAAAAAAATGCTAGCTTTATAAGTATGTATGATGTCAATTGAAAACAAGAAACTATGTCCTCGTTTCAAAACACTTTTGTAAAAACATTTTATGAATTTAACATACTAACACATGTAATATTTCACATGGGATATGCACATAATAAACATTGAAACTGTTTTTAAATATAATGTTATAATAAGGGACATGTGTGCGTATCTAATGAACCCACCTTAAGCATGTGAACTATCATCCAACAAGCTCCTTTAAGTTTTTGAAGGATTGTAAAATAACTACTACTTCATAACAAACCAAGTACCATTAATACTAAACCTAGATAACAGTATTAAACAAAAAAAATCAAAGTTAGTATTTCAATTTCATACAAAAATTTGCAAGACCTAGATCCACAAGGCCTTATAAACTGATCTGCAAGACCCTACAAACCTACACTTGATGACACATATTGGTTATATCATATGATGACAATTTTAAACTTTAAGCGCTTAATTATCACGATTTTAACTAAAATGGCTAAATGGTTACGTATTAATGCATCTTGGATGGTAGTTTAAATCAAAGGTCACAAAGTTTAAGTCAACTTATGTTATTCGACTAATTTTTTTGAAAGGGAGCTGTATCCACAGGCATTTTTGATATTTCCACAGATTTTTTAAGTAAATGACAATTATGACCCTGCTTTATAAAAATAAAAGGGATCATTCTCTTTCCTGTCATGCCACCAAAAAAAAAACAAATTGCCCAAAATATAACTTAGGTTTACTTAAATCCAAGGTACCATCAAGATACACAGGATGTAATGGAAAAAACTCTAAACACGAACCAGAAATTTGCCGGAGAAAAACCACGTTCGCCAGAGAAGGTCATCTGCAAAGCTATTTTCAGTTTCAAAGCTCTTTCTAGATACAAAAAAACACCATTACATAGCACATATCAAAATAAGTTGCAGGTTGGCAAAATCAAGTTGTTAAAATCAAGCAAAAATGCAAAAAAACACCATTACACAGCACCATTAAAATCAAAATCAAAAAGCTTATGGCAATTTATTTCTCTATGCAAACTTTTGAAAAATGGATGATCATTTTGCTCAATGCTATTTTGGAAAAATCGGCTCTGAGTTTGACACACAAACTGATTTTCTTACTGGATTTTTTTTTGGCTTCTTTAACTCTCTTGCCAGAAGTGGTTTTCACACAACCTGAGTTTGACTCTTTGACTCATGTTCGTGTGTTTCTTGAAGTGGTTTTCATAGGTTTTGTTAATAACATGGGAGTTTAAGCTTTATCTCACGTCACAAACGAAACATACACAATGAATCACTTAACTTTTACTATGATGATTGTATCACCAAAGAAGCACCACCGTGTTTAATCAGAACATGTAGTTGATGAGTGAAGAAGGGTTTAGAGATACAACAACATAGAGGTACATTCAAGGGCCTAAACTACGAGCTCTTGATATAGGGGTTTCAAATCCTCGTGATTTCTTATTTAGAACATATTGTAGACTGCATCAGGAGTAGGTTTAAAGAGACAATATCGTAGAGAGACAAAAGACGATCGGGTTTGGTCGGGAAGAACCATCAGAGAAGAGAGGGAAATCGGTGATTTGTGACGTATGAGGGAGCGCCGGAGCGGTGATGTGGGTTTTTGGTTTTATAGAGACAAATAGATAGATAGATAGATAGAGAGAGAGAGAGAGTATCTTAGTCTAGATTTGATTTTCTAATCCCTACTAAATGAAGGGCATAATAGACATTTACCTTTAAAAATATGTGGATGAATAAAAATAAACCATGGAAATATCACCTCCTTTTTTGAAATGTCAACTCATAATATCAAGCAATGAAAACTTCAATTAAAACCTTTTTATTTAATACTAGTTTATAACCCATGGAAACCACAATTACAAAATTAATTAAACTTTAATAGTAAAAAACTCAAAATTATTAATTACTTATTTTAAATAAATTATTAATTAAGAGATTTTTTAGCTATATAAAATTATAATCATTGATATAAATAAATATGTAAAATTATTTCAGTTTATAATTTGTATTAATTTTATTTTAATTTTTAGGGTTTAGGTCATTTTTGGTCACTTAACTTTTGGTTTTGTGCTTATTTGGTCACTTAACTATTTTTAAGTTTTAAAAGGTCAACAAACTTTTGACTTTGTGCTCATTTAGTCACTTAACTTTTGGTTTGGTCATACTTAGTCACTTAACTTTTATATTTGTGCTCATTTGGTCACCTAACTTTTAAAATTTTGCTCATTTAGTCACCAAAATTTAAAAAAAAATTAAAAGTTTAGTGACCAAATGAACACAATTTTAAAAGTTAGGTGACTAAATGTGACCAAACCAAAAGTTAAGTGACTAAATGAGCACAAAGGCAAAAGTTTGATGACCTTTTAAAATTTAAAAAAGTTAAGTGACCAAATGAGCACAAAACCAAAAGTTAAGTGACCAAAAATAACCTAAACCCTAATTTTTATTCTAATGTTATTAATTTAATGTAATTAGAGTGTAAAATTTAAAATTTGAAATGAATAATTAATAGATTGACAAGTGGCATGCATTAATTAGGAGACATAATAGGGTGACACATGACAAAAGAAAAATAAAATATGCATTAATTATGAAAGCCTAATATGATGACACATGTCAAAAGGAGAATAAAACTATTTTTTTATTAGAATAAGGATTTTAACCGGAAGCCGTCCTCAATGATGGGTTGGTGATGGATGCTCAACTACTTAATCGTGTTTTTAAGCTGCCTATCACCACTGTCAAAAGCATCCCTCATAACTGTCGTATGGCTTTCTCTCAGGATTTGAAAGCAGGCATTTCCAAAGTGGTTGCTCATCCCGGATCCGTTGAAGCGTGGGTTGCTCTGTTAATTCTTTCTAGGTGTACTCTTCAGGTGTTCGGGCCCAAGAATAGGCAAGAAAGTAGGTCTAGCAACAGGAAGTCTTTGCAACATCGTAATATCTTGAGCGCTTTAGCCACTTGGGGGACTGAAGACGGTATCACCAAGCTAGTTAAAAACTTAGTTGACAATGCAAGACTGGAGCAACAAGATAAAAAAGAAGAGTACATTCAGGAGAAAAGAACATCGGGCAGCACCAATGTCAAACAATGTCTTCGTAAGGTTGCCGATGGACATTTTACAACAGCGGTGAAAGTTTTATGTTCTTCGGGGGTTGCTCCATTTGGGGGTGATACCACGAAGGCATTGGAGGATAAGCATCCATACAAGCCACCGCCTTCTATGCCCAACACCATATTTTCAGAACCTCCCCTGGTTGTGGATGTTGACAATGTCCTTGGGGGGGGGGGGAATTAAATCCTTCCCTAAAGGTACCTCGTGTGGGAGGGACGGGTTGAGAGCTCAACACATTTTAGATGCCCTTTGTGGAGAAGGTTCGGCTATAGCCAAAGACCTCCTGCGTGCTATTACTTATGTGGTTAATCTATGGCTAGGTGGAAGATGCCCTTCGAGCTTGGCAGAATTTGTTGCCTCTGCTCCTCTCACGCCGCTCTTAAAAACTGACAAGGAAATACGACCTATTGCAGTAGGTACTATATGGAGACGTTTGGTTTCCAAGTTGGCCACGAAAGGGGTTGGTAAAGAAATGGCCAAATATCTCAATGATTTTCAGTTTGGAGTCGGGGTGTCGGGTGGCGCTGAGGCCATTTTGCATAGCGCCAATAGGTTGTTGAGTGAGCGCCACGATGACAAATCTCTCTCCATGCTTACCGTGGACTTCTCTAATGCCTTTAACCTTGTTGACAGATCCGCATTACTTCATGAGGCCAGGCTGAGGTGTCCCTCTATTTCCTTGTAGGTAAAATTCCTATATGGTCAAGCAGCAATGTTATATCTAGGCAACACACATATCAGGTCTTCTACTGGGGTTCAACAAGGAGACCCCTTGGGACCACTTCTCTTTGCCGTTGTGTTACACCCGCTCTTGCATAAGATTAGAGACAATTGCAAGCTTTTGCTCCATGCATGGTACTTGGATGATGGCACACTTATCGGAGATTCGGAGGAGGTGGCCAAAGCATTGGACATCATTACGGTGACTGGTCCAAAATTGGGCCTTCAGTTGAATATCAAGAAAACCGACCTCTTTTGGCCCTCATGTGATGGTAAGAAGTTACGGGAGGGGCTATTTCCGGTGGACATCGGGAGGCCACCTTTGGGGGTGAAACTTTTTGGGGGAGCTGTTAGTAGAGATGCTAGTTTCATTCGCAACCTAGCCATAAAGAGAGCCGAAAACGCTATGAATTTGAGGCGCCTTCTTCCACAATTGTCTGACCCCCAGAGTGAGTTCCTTCTTCTTCGGTCTTGTATGGGTATTGCTAAGCTTTTCTTTGGGTTGAGGACGTGCCAACTCGTTCACATGGAGGAGGAGGCAATATTCTTTGACAATGGATTGCGAAGGGCGATTGAGGACATTGTGGTTTGTGGGGGCCCTTTCTTTGGTGACATACAATGGCGATGTAACATCCCAAAATACGAGCCAAAAATTTCATGTTTAAAACATATACTTAGTAAAGCATTTAGAAATAAAAGCGTTCACCGATCATAACATTTCATAAAAGATATCACATGTCTGGAAAACAATTTTATAAACATAATAATCTCAGAGTACAAATCCCCAGGAAGATCTCATAGTGCGGAATACGAGGCATGTGTGTGATGGGCCGCTACCGTGCCAGCTCCTTCCCCTTCGAAGAAGAGGTACCTGAAACCAAAACTGAAAACTGTAAGCACGAAGCTTAGTGAGTTCCCCCATAATACCTCATACCATACAAACATACAATGAACAGCTAGGAGATACGGGCCTCGCCCACACTCATGAAAATACGGGCCTCGCCCACACTCCGCTAGCTGGGAGATACGAGCCTCTCCCACACTCCCTTATCTGAGAGATACGGGCCTCTCCCACACTCCACTATCAGAGAGATACGGGTCCTGCCCACACGCAGCTGCTAATCCATAACATACAAGTATCACACAGACAACGAGTATAGACAAATATATCATACTGACATATATCATCATCAAACTCAACCATGAGATACGAGCTCTGCCCACACTCCAACACTAGCACATCGTCTATACGGGCCGACCTTGGTGCCTTAGACCCGTTACTACTGGAAGGAAACTCACCTCGAAGAGTAGCTACCGAAAGTCTGACTGCTCGACGTTTGGCTGCTGCACCGGTAATCCTCCGGCTACAAACCCATAAACATAGATTAGCCACTCATAAATAACCTTAGGTCAATTGACTGACCCATCCCTGGTCCAAGGTCAACTCCTTGGTCAAAGTCAACTTCCAGTTGACTGGACTCGCCGAGTCGTGGCACAGACTCGCCGAGTCCTTCTCCTACTAACCCGGTCCTACTCGCCAAGTCCCTCTTTCCACTCACTGAGTCACCCTTGACTCACTACTCGGGACTATGGAACCGACTCGTGATCCGACTCGCCGAGTCCGAGAGCAACTCGCCGAGTTCCACGAGCAGATTTCCTACTCGCTTCAAATCCTCACCAGAACATCCCGCAAGAGGATTTGGGGTTTTGGGACTACGTTACACTGCTAATCCCGCGTGCAGATATGAAGGGTTGGACCTTCGACACTTAAACCCCTCTTACTCAGTGAAAGTTCATATGACTCGCCGAGTTGGAAGAACAACTCGGAGAGCTCCAGGCAATCTTCATAGGACTCGTCGAGTTGTTCATCCAACTTGTCGAGTCTAAGACCATCTTCATAGAACTCGCTGAGTTCCACTTTGGGACTCGCCGAGTCCCTTCAACCCACTTCCCATACATACCAAAACTGAGACATGAAACGCTTCTAACCCATAGATCTATGCTCCTAGGGCATGCTTATCACGTAAAGTTGCAAACTTTACGTGCATGCATGGCCCTATGAGCTCAAGAAGGCAAATCCAAGCTCTTTAAGGGGTCATACACTCAATAGGGACCTCAATAACCCCAACCACAGAGACTTTATGCTTCTAGGATGTCCATAAGATCCCAATCTGAAGTCCTTTCAGAACTTAAAGCATAAATACATGGAATTTGAGGTTTTAGGGCTTGAAACCACCAATTTGGGACAAAAAGGGGATCTAATGAACTAATGATCAAGGTAAAAACTTTTTTACCTAAATGGAAGCTTCTCACAGTGTAGATTTCGGATCTACCTCCCCTCCTTGCACACTTCAACCTCCTCTTCCCTCCTCTAAGCTCCAAACCTTCTCCACAAAGCCAAAAATCACTCTCAAGAATAATATGGGGGCTAGGGTTTCTTTCTACAGTTCTCTGGAAGTGTTAGGGACTAAGGAGGCCAAGTTAGAGCGTTTAAATAGGGTGCAAACGCCCGGATTAGGGTTTTTGTCCAAACAGGGTCTACTCGCTGAGTCCGGGGACCGACTCGCCGAGTACAAAGTTCAAACCCCACGCCTTATCCCGCTCCTACTCGGCGAGTTGGTCCTTCAACTATGTGACGACCCAAAGTTCGTTCCGTCGTCGTAACCCGTTCCGTCTTTTAAAATTCACCGTCTTGAATTGTTTCCGTTCGTTTCAAAAATTAAGTCATTGATTTGAGTTTGTTATTATGACTTAATAATTGTCCAAACGCATTAGAAACTCGTGGAAACGTTCCAAATTTTTATTTAGAAAAATTTTAGTTTTATTCCGTCAAGTCATAAAATAATTAAATCGGGTACGACCAAAAGCCCCGCTTATCAACAGTATCAGGTAGAATTCCACCGTGTCCTAAACCTTGAGCATATATAAAGTTGAGAGAGCCTCATTTGAAGATTTTCCACTCTATCTCTACTCTCTCTACTTTCTCTCTCTAAAACTCAAATTCACGCGAAAATCATCCAAAACAAGCTCCAAATCATTAAGGTAACTATCCTAGCTCCTAGTATAACACCTTTGGCCTTCAAATTCGTGAAAAATATGAGGAATAGAACCATAAACATGTGTTTACGGTCCTAGAACCTCCTTAGGCCGTGAACACATGTAATGGGGGGGGGGGGGTTTGAGCCTTAAAACCCTTCCAAACCTCATTTGGAGCCTAGATATGACCAAAGGACTTGTTTACATGGGCCTAGAACACCTTGATCTCTTCATTTAAGGTATGAACATGAGTTTACGGCCCAAGCACATGCTTGGACCGTAAACACCTATTCATGGGGAGTAAACTTAATTTAAGGTGTTAGTTTGCCCCTAAACACCTCCAACAAGCTTACATGAGAGTATAAAACCTTATAATCCTTCAAGAAATGCACCAAAACTTACACAAATGGGACAAGCTTGAGTTTACGGTCCAAGAACATTCTTAGACCGTAAACTCATCTCCTTAGACCTTAAACTCATCCAATGGGTGTTAAAGTGTCCTTAACACCTTGTATGGTTTAGAAATGGGTCTAGAACTTAGTATGCTTGACTTTCAACCACCAAAACCCATGAATCTTGGACAAACATGAGTTTACGGTTGTAAAATCATGTGTTTAAGGTAGTAAACTCCCAAGAACATCTTCATAGACCATAAACTACTTTTCCAAAGTCAATTCAAGTCCCAAACACTTCCTGAGCCATGAAATCAACCCTAGAACCTCCCTATGTGCATTGTAAGGACCTAGGACCACCAAAACATCAAAAGAATGTGTGTGGGGGATTTTACGGCTGTAAACTCCTAGTTTACTGCCGTAAACTCCAATAAATGGTCCATTTGTGGGTTTAATTCCTTTCCATGCCCTAGATTGGATCCTAGCCAATGTTCCCAAGTGAAATAAGGCCATTTAGCATCATAGAACACCCCACCATGATTTTACGGCCGTAAACTCATGGGGAATGGGTCATTAGGGCCATAAACCCTTTTATGAGTTTACTCTTGAGGAGTAAACTCCATATCCAAGCCTTATACGTCCTTAGATGTCATCCGGGTCACTCCAAACACTTGTAATGAAGTGTTTTCGCGTCTTGGAGTGTATAATCATATCTAAATTGTAGTTCAAATCCTAATTAGATACAAATGCGTATCTTTTCATATTACATAGGAACCTCTCACGCGTTCAAGCCCCGAACTAACGTTTAGCTTCCAGTCAGGCACGTTCTTCAATCGGTGAGTTCATACCTCTACCCTTTTTCTGTGTTTTTCAAATGTTTTCAGGGGGGAATACAAGCAAAAGTACAAGGAAATCTTGTACTTAACTTATTTTCAACTTAAATGTTTCATTTTATGTATGCTTTTAATATCGAAAATTGTGTTAACCAATGGTTCAAATTGCAGAGTAAACTGTAAGACTAAATGTAGATTTCTTTAAAAAGTGTTATAAACTATATTACATTTTGCAAAAGAAATCATACTAATCATAAACTAAGATTAATATGAATACGAATACGAATACGAATATGAATACGAATATGAATACGAATATGAATACGAATGTGAATACGAATACGAATACGAATACGAATGTGAATACGAATACGAATGTGATGTGAATACGAATGTGAATTACGAATACGAAAACAAAAACGAATACGAATGTGAATACGAATACGAATACAAATAGGAGTAGTAATAAGAATTCAAATACGAATAAGAATACGAATACAAATAGGAATAGGTATACAAATACGAATACAAATACGAATGCGAATAGGAATACGAATACGAATACGAAAGCACGCCTTTGGATGATGCCAAGACTTCGAATATATAGTTAATGTACGCCTTGAGTGTCACCAGAGTTTTGAAAATAATTCGAAAGTACGCCTCTGGACATCGACTGAGTTTCGAAAACATACGCCTTTGGATGTCGACAGCGTTTCGAAGATACGTCTAATGTACTCTTTTGGAAATCACCAGCACATCGAAAATATTGTTAATGTACATTTCTGAGTGTATCCAAATATTCAAAAATACAACTAAGCATAGCAAATAATCGACATTCGAATATAGGGAAACTAAGATATCAGAATACCTAACTAATACTATAAGTATGGTAGATACTAGTACATCGAAATCCGAACTAAGAACTAACCGCAGCTTTAGGAAAATATGGGATTTTCCTTGAATAACATAACAACTCGTAAACGAATGGTGTAAGGATTGGAAAAACTAAACTAATAGGAAAATATGGGATTTTCCTGGGATAACATAACTACTCATAATCGAATCGGGTGACGAATGATAACTAAACTGTTTTTTTATAAGAAAATATGGAATTTTCTTGGATAACCACTTTTCAGAAAACCAAAAAGGAACTCAATCTTTTCAAAACTAAACCGCTTATGAACTCACCAGCTTTATGCTGATTTTCAAACTGCTTGTATTCTCAGGTCAGCATTAGACAGGTACACCGCCATCTTTTGGAGAAGACGGAGCGTTTGGAAGACTCGTCTTTACTTTTGTTCATATGCTATATATGTATAACACTTGTACAATTTTACTTTCAAACAAATGTAAATGATTCTATGTAATGTAATGTTTTGTGTTTACTGAGCTTACTATGTACATTGGTTATGATATTCAACATGAAGTCACCTTCTCCCTGAACGTTTCCGCCCTGGGTTTCGGGGTGTGACAAACTTGCCGAGTCCAAGGCAAAAATGCATAAAATTAAAATATTAATCACAAGGAGTACGTACCAGGAACCATGTGCTACAAATCTCCTCCACTTATTTCAGACTTCGTCCTCGAAGTCTGCTGCTCGATCCTGAAACAGCTCGGGGTAATGCTCCATCATCTCTTCCACCGGCTCCCAAGTCCACTCCGATCCCTTTCGGTGCTGCCATTGCACCTTCACGAGGTCCACCCTCTTGTTCCTTAGATCCTTCAACTTCTTGTCGAGGATCGCCACAGGCCGCTCGATGTAATTCAGGTTGCCATCGACCTGAATATCCTCCAAAGGCACCACTGCCGAGTCGTCTACCAAACACTTCCACAATTGAGAGACGTGGAAAGTGTTGTGGATTTGTCTGAGTTCGGCTGGTAGATCCAATCTATACGCCACCTTGCCCACCCGGGCTACAATCCTGAATGGCCCGATGAACCTTGGGCCCAACTTGCCTCGCTTCTTGAATCGGATGACGCCTTTCCACGACGACACCTTCAGGAGAACCATATCCCCGACTTGGAATTCCAAGTCTGAATGATGCTTGTCGGCATGACTTTTCTGCTGACTCTGGGCAGTCTGGAGCCTACTCCGGACCTGCTGGATCTTCTCTGTCGTCTGGAGAACCACTTCGGTGCTTCCCATGACCCTCTGGCCAACCTCTCCCCAACATATCAGGGTCCTGCACCTCCTTCCATACAACATCTCGAAGGGAGGACGATTGATGCTTGCATGATAGCTATTATTATATGAGAACTCTGCCAACGGGAGGTAGGTATCCCAATTACCTCCGAAATCCATAACACATGCCCGCAACATATCCTCTAACGTTTGGATGGTCCGCTCGCTCTGTCCATCCGTCTGCGGGTGAAAAGCGGTGCTGAAATGCAGACGAGTACCCAAATTGTCATGGAACTTCTTCCAAAACCTGGAAGTAAATCGCACATCTCTGTCTGAAATCACTGATACGGGCACCCCGTGCCGCGCCACTACCTCCCTGATATAGATGTCGGCCAACTTCTCGGCCGAGATGCTCTCCTGAATTGGGATAAATGGGCGCTCTTGGTCAACCAGTCCACAATGACCCATATAGAATCCACTCCCCGTGCGGTCCTGGGTAGCTTCGTGATAAATTCCATCGTAATATCTTCGCATTTCCACAACGGGATATCCAACGGCTGCATCTTGCTGTGCGGTCTCTGATGCTCGGCCTTGACCTTCCTATAGGTCAAGCACCGCTCGACGTACCAAGCCACATCTCTCTTCATGCAGGGCCACCAATAGTCCAGACGAAGATCCCTATACATCTTCGTCGCCCCAGGATGAATGGAGAATCGACATTTGTGCGCCTCCTCCATCAAGACCTGGCGCACGCCCTCGAGGTACGGCACCCACACCCTGCGGTGTAAAGACAATAATCCCCTGCTATCATAGTCGAAGGAGGAAACCTGACCCACTATGCGCTCACTCTTCCGATGTTCCTCCTTCATGGCTTCCTGCTGGGCCACCCGAATCCGCTCCAAAAGCGGGGTCGCCATTGTCATCCGCATGCAAATATCCTTGATTGGCGCCGCCTTGCGGCTAAGCGCATCGGCCACCACATTGGCTTTCCCTGGGTGGTAAAGGATATCACAATCATAATCCTTCACCACATCGAGCCACCGACGCTGCCTCATGTTCAGATTCGGCTGATCCATGAGGTACCTCAAACTCTTGTGGTCCGTGTAAATGGTACTCCGACCCCCATAGAGGTAATGTAACCAAATTTTGAGGGCGAAGACCACCGCCCCCAACTCTAAATCGTGTGTCAGGTAGTTCGCCTCGTGAGGGTTCAGCTGCCTCGAAGCGTAGGCAATGACATGACCTCTCTGCATTAGTACCGCGGCCAACCCCGAAATGGACGCATCACAATATACCAAAAAATCCTTTACGCCCTCTGGCAGGGCTAAGATTGGCGCCTCACACAATCTCTGTCTCAGAACCTCGAATGCTGCCTGCTGCTCAGGCCCCCATCGAAAGACCACGACTTTCTTAGTCAGTCGCGTCAGGGGTACGACTATCTTGGAGAAGTCTTGAATGAATCTCCGATAGTAGCCCGCTAATCCCAGGAAACTCCGAATCTCGGATGGAGACTTCGAAACCTCCCATCTCATCACGGCCTCCACCTTGATCGGGTCTACTGAAATCCCGTTCTGGTTGACGAGGTGCCCAAGAAACTGCACCTCGCGCAACCAAAACTCACATTTGGAGAACTTGGCGTACAAGCTCTCCCTCCTCAAGGTCTCCAAAACCTCTCTCAGATGCTCCTCGTGCTCCTCCTGCGTCTTGGAATAAACCAAGATGTCATCAATGAAAACTATCACAGACCGATCCAACATCGGTCTACATACGCGGTTCATGAGGTCCATGAACGCGGCAGGAGCATTGGTGAGCCCAAACGGCATCACCACGAACTCATAATGGCCGTAACGTGTCCGAAACGCGGTCTTCTGTACATCCTCCTCTCGGACCCTCATCTGATGATACCCCGAACGCAAATCGATCTTGGAGAACCAAGATGCTCCCTACAACTGATCAAAGAGGTCATCAATCCTCGGGAGTGGGTAACGGTTCTTCACTGTTACCTTATTCAGCTCCCGGTAATCAATACACATCCGATGTGACCCGTCCTTCTTCTTCACAAACAGGATCGGGGCTCCCCATGGTGAACTGCTCGGTCAAATAAATCCCTTGCCTAGCAACTCTTGCAGCTGCGTAGACAACTCCTGCATCTCGGGAGGAGCCAACCGATAGGGTGCCTTGGCTATCGGAGCCGCACCAGGAACTAGGTTGATCCTGAACTCTACCTGACGCTCCGGAGGTATTCCAGGAAGCTCCTCTGGGAACACATCAGCGTAGTCTCGCACCACTGGAACCTCGCTCACCGTCGCCTTACCCACCTCCCGGGTATCCATAACGTATGCGACATATCCCGCGCAACCCTGCTGAAGGTAACGCCTAGCCCTTGCTGCTGAACATACTGTGGGTCCACGCTGTGGCCTCTCGCCGTGGATCACCAACTCTCCCCCACTCGGGGTCCTGATCCGCACCAACTGTTGTGCGTAATCTATCACTACCCCATTAGGGCTCAACCAATCCATGCCTATAATCACGTTGTTCCCACGCAACGGAATGGGAACCAAATCCACCAAGTAGTGCTCCTCAAACAACCTTAGAACACAATCCCTGAACACTGCTGATGCTCGCACTGATCGATCATCGGCAATCTCCACCTCAAAAGGGCAATCCAACATGCCCGAAGACTCAGGAAACTTCTTGCTAAGCGCAAGAGAAACAAATGATCGGGTAGCCCCGAATCAAACAACACCTGAACTGGAATATCGTTCACATGGAACGATCCTAAATAGAGCACATATCAATATCATAACATCATAAAAATAAGATACAGGGAAAGAATCATACCCGCCACCACATCGGCCATCTGTGATCCCATAGTCGTTGGCGCCTTCACTGGCGCTGATGTTGCCGTCAACTGGGGGCAATTAGCCCTCTTGTGGTCCCTCTGGTTGCAGTGGAAACACAACAACTTAGATGTCTGAACAACTGAGACAGGGGCAGTACAATCCCTGCTAAAGTGCCCCGCCTTGCCGCACTTGTAGCAGCCTGATGATCCCAACCTACATGCTCCCTCATGCGACTTGTCGCATTTTCCGCAGTGGCCCGGCCCCCTTGGGCTTCTTCCCCAAAGCCCCAACCACCTGCCCTGTATTTTCCTTTCTCTTTCGAATGTGCTCTAAATCAATCTCCCTTTCCCTTGCCCTGGAAATCATGGACTCCAGGGTAGGGCAAGCTGAAAAGCTAACATGCTCCCGGATGTCAGCCCATAGCATGTCATGATAGCGGGTCCTCCTCATATCCTCATCTCCCGCATACCGGGGCACCGGTAATGCTCTCTCCCGGAACTTGGCGGTGATCTCCGCCACAGTCTCCATAGTCTGCCTCATGTCTAAAAACTCTCTGGCCAGCTGTTGAAGCTCGACAGCCGGCGCAAACTCTGCCCTGAACCTGGTCACAAAGTCCTACCAGGTCATAGCCTCAACAGCCAAGGCTCCCAATGAGTCACCCACGGACTCCCACCAATCCCTAGCTCGATCTCGTAAACACCTTGCTGCGAACCTCACCTTTGACCCCTCAGGGCAGAAGCTAATCATCTATGCAGACTCAATGTCTGCAATCCATCGTCTGGCAGCTATGGGGTCCTTTGCCCCATGAAAATCCGGCGCACCACTTCCCCAGAAGTCCTTAAAGGACAGTGTGCGAGATCCTGACTGGCTAGATGCCATGTCGCTCCTGAACGCCCTGAGGCGGTCCTCCATCAGCTCAACTATCCCTTCCTTGATCGACCCGAAAATGATGGGAGTCGAATCAAGGATGCCTCTGGTGATCTCTGACGCGATGAACTCGTGTAGCCTCTCATCTACTGGCTCGGAACCTGATCCCAAACCCGACCCCTCTCCGGAACTGCCACCCGCTGGCCTCTGGCGTAGTACCACCATTATGCAATACACACAGACAACCATTAGTGATACTGATACCCATAAGGGATCACATTTATTTCACGTTCCCTGGTCTTGTCTCAGCCTTCCTTAGTTCGGGTACGGATCCTCAGCTTTCAGTAGTATGGGCCCATACTACCTTCCACATCTATCCGTACCTTCTCCAAGGACTGCCTTGACTCCACCAGGTCCCTTTCACTACTGCTAATCACTGCTATACTCATCCTAGGCTTGCCCCAGGAAAATCTCTAACTCCACCCTACCCGGTCCTCAGCTGCTGAAGGTCTCCTTGTAATGTCAATTAGTCATTACCTGAATACCATCACATGTGGTGAGGCTCGAATAATCCTTCGAGTAACAAACTCGGCCCTTCAACGGTTAGACTCAGACAAGAGCTGCGCAATAGGGCCAAATCCAGCACTCTAAGATTATTCAACCCTGATCACATGTGACGTGAAATATTCACCTAATGTCTAACTCCCATCACTCGGAGTCCCACAAAGCACAAAGCAAGCAACATTCAGACAAAAAGGGAACAATCACAAGCAAATCTGTCCTCATTGAGAAAAGCTGAACTAGCATACCATGCTAAACTCCTATTATCAGGCATAATCCCAACAGACTATCCTACTATTGTCTACTAAATTCTAGCATGCAATTTTCATACACTGAAACACATAAAGCAGGAACATAAGGCATCACTCCTAGATCCTTAGTCCTATTCTAGCATGTTGTTCTACTGAAACTGATAAACATAACATAAGCTGGTATGGGTACTTTGGGGAATACTTACTTGAGCTCAGCCGGTCGCGCACATCACACACTTCGTTCCTTCTTAAAACTCTTTACTTAGCTTTTTAGAAAATATTTTTTGCTTTAAAATCTTTTAATCCCTCGATTTGAGTTCAGACACCCCTGAAGGTGTGTCCGAATCCCTCAAACCAGGGCTCTGATACCAACTTGTAACGTCCCACAATACGAGCCAAAAATTTCATTTTTAAAACATATACCTAGTAAAGCATTTAGAAATAAAAGCGTTCACCGATCATAACATTTCATAAAAGATATCACATGTCTGGAAAACATTTTCAAAAACATAATAATGTCAGAGTACAAATCCCCAGGAAGATCTCATAGTGCGGAATATGAGGCATGTGTGTGATGGGCCGCTACCGCGCCAGCTCCTTCCCCTTCGAAGAAGAGGTACCTGAAACCAAAACTAAAAACTGTAAGCACGAAGCTTAGTGAGTTCCCTCATAATACCTCATACCATACAAACATACAATGAACAGCTAGGAGATACGGGCCTCGCCCACACTCATGAAGATACGGGCCTCGCCCACACTCCGCTAGCTGGGAGATACGGGCTTCGCCCACACTCCCTTATCCGAGAGATACGGGCCTCGCCCACACTCCGCTAGCTGGGCGATACGGGCCTCGCCCACACTCCCTTATCTGAGAGATACGGGCCTCGCCCACACTCCACTATCAGAGAGATATGCGCCCCGCCCACACTCAGCTGCTAATCCATAACATACAAGTATCACACAGACAACGAGTATAGACAAATCTATCATACTGGCATATATCATCATCAAACTCAACCATGAGATACGGGCTCTGCCCACACTCCAACACTAGCATATCGTCTATACGGGCCGACCTTGGTGCCTTAGACCCGTTACTACTGGAAGGAAACTCACCTCGAAGAGTAGCTACCAAAAGTCTGACTGCTCGACATTTGGCTACTGCATCGGTAATCCTCCGACTACAAACCCATAAACATAGATTAGCCACTCATAAATACCCTTAGGTCAATTGACTGACCCATCCCTGGTCCAAGGTCAACTCCTTGGTCAAAGTCAACTTCTAGTTGACTGGACTCGCCGAGTCGTGGCACAGACTCGCCGAGTCCTTCTCCTACTAACCCGGTCCTACTCGCCAAGTCCCTCTTGCCACTCACTGAGTCACCATTGACTCACTACTCGGGACTATGGAACCGACTCGTGATCCGACTCGCCGAGTCCGAGAGCAACTCGCTGAGTTCCACAAGCAGATCTCCTACTCGCTTCCAATCCTCACCAGAATATCCCGCAAGAGGATTTGGGGGTTTTGGGACTACGTTACACTGCTAATCCCACGTGCAGATATGAAGGGTTGGACCTTCGACACTTAAACCCCTCTTACTCAGTGAAAGTTCATATGACTCGCCGAGTTTGAAGAACAACTCGGCGAGCTCCAGGCAATCTTCATAGGACTCGTCGAGTTGTTCATCCAACTTGCCGAGTCTAATACCATCTTCATAGAACTCGCTGAGTTCCACTTTGGGACTCGCCGAGTCCCTTCGACCCACTTCCCATACAGACCAAAACTGAGACATGCAATGCTTCTAACCCATAGATCTATGCTCCTAGGGCATGCTTATCACGTAAAGTTGCAAACTTTACGTGCATGCATGGCCCTATAAGCTCAAGAAGGCAAATCCAAGCTCTTTAAGGGGTCATACACTCAATAGGGACCTCAATAACCCCAACCATAGAGACTTTATACTTCTAGGATGTCCATAAGATCCTAATCTGAAGTCCTTTCAGAACTTAAAGCATAAATACATGGAATTTGAGGTTTAGGGCTTGAAACCACCAATTTGGGACAAAAAGGGGATCTAATGAACTAATGATCAAGGTAAGAACTTTTCTACATGAATGAAAGCTTCTCACAATGTAGATTCCGGATATACCTCCCCTCCTTGCACACTTCTACCTCCTCTTCCTTCCTCTAAGCTCCAAACCTTCTCCACAAAGCCAAAAATCACTCTCAAGAACAATATGGGTGCTAGGGTTTCTTTCTACAGTTCTCTGGAAGTGTTAGGGACTAAGGAGGCCAAGTTAGAGCGTTTAAATAGGGTGTAAATGCCCGAATTAGGGTTTTTGTCCAAACAGGGTCTACTCGCCGAGTCCGGGGACCGAATCTCTGTGACATCCCCAAAATCACGGCCAGAAAAGACCGATTTTGTTTATGCTTTATAAAAATCAGAGTACTTCATTTTACAAAAAGGTTGCAGAATTTGTTCCCAGAAAAACATGGTAAATACGTTATTAGAACATTTTCGAAGAAACGTATTTATTTCATTTTAAAATGTTTGGGATGTCATCGTTAATACCGAAACATAAGCATAAACAGACTTACAATGATTTACACTAGTGATCTACATCTCTTTTAAATCTCTCAGTGTAATGTCACTTCACTTCGTCACCTGTGATATACATAAACTGAGTGGGTCAGGTTGGGAAACCTGGTGAGTACATAGGGTTTTCAACCCACAATAATATAATTATTATGTTCAATCAAACAATCAACCCAATTACCCATCCCCATTATCTTCTTTACTCTTTAAGGATTTAACCTAAGAGTCATTTATCCTGCATTCGTTTATTCCGAAGTCCCTTACTTCCAGGGTTATGGGACTGGCACTAAATCCATAGCTGCCAATGTTCGTTCATAAAGCACTAATTCCATAGCTGCTATAGTCTATTCATCGGGTACTAAATCCATAGCTACCAGTCTTTATCTAATAGGTACTAAGTCCATAGCTACCAATGTTCAACAGGTACTAAGTCCATAGCTACCAATTCCTACAGGTACTAAATCCATAGCTACCAACGTCTAAAAGGTACTAAGTCCATAGCTACCGGTGTTTGTCCCATAGGCACTAAGTCTGTAGCTGCCAATGTATACTCACGTCATCTTCTATCTCTCATCATTCATCTACCCATCTCATACCCAACATTTTCGTATATATAAAATACGTATACAGTTTAAGTCCTTTAAAACATGTATAAAACGTTCAACCAGCACAGACAGCAAGTATTCAGATAATGTGCACACATAGCACGTAGTTTATATAAAATACTTCATATTTATGTGTAAGATGAAAGTAACTATGCACTCACTTGAGAAGGTGGTGGCTCGGTACTCGGACAGCGCTTCGTTTACTTTAAAATAATTTCCTTCGACGAAACCTAATATTATTACCACTAGATTTTAGTCTAATATTTACCGTGACTAATTATTAGTCTTATTATTATTATTATATAAGCGTTTAAACAATACTTCCAACCACTATGTACAGACAGGGGCCAGACATAAAACACCGGAGGGCAGGACCATTTTGGCATATAGCACTTCTGAAATCCAACAACCCTATGCGGCCCTTTAAACCAGATTCCCCGTACCGCGAGTAGTTAAAAAGATATTATAACGACACTTATATAAGTCATAATAATAGCTCAAATATTTATTATAATAACAATACTAATTTTAAATATAAACTATATTTAAAATAGGGTAAGCATAACTTACTTACAAGGGGATTTTAGCTAGGAGTCGGGCTCTGTAGGGGCAAAACTTCGTCGCTGAATCTTTCTAAGAAAGATTCGTGCAGCGCTTCAGCGCTCACCTTACTATACTAAAACTACAGAAAGAGAAGTCGAATCACGAGGGACCGAAATGCTCGGGGGATAAGGAGAGAAAGACTCTTGAATCAAGAGAATGGTGCAAGAAATATGAGAGCCCAAGCCTCTTATTTATAGTAATTGAATTTACAAAAACTACCCCCCATAATTACTTAATGACCTTATAGTTATATAAACAACTAAACACCCATTTATAATACTATTTTAAATAGATTTAAAGATATTTGTACTAAACTAATGTCGAAAGAACTCAACATTAGTCTTATAATGACCGCATCGTCGATACCTTTCTAATGATATATACATATGTATATATATGTGTACGTATATATGATTTATACTTTATTTTAATACGTAAATATGCTATTATAATTTGTAACTCGTTCATACGAACTCCGTTTTTGACGTTCTTTATATCCATGCGTAGGTGGAGACGCACTCTACAACTTTCGTTTAGACTCCTTCGGCTAATTTTGAATTTATTTTTAAAGTTATATTTTTAACAGGCCGGGACAGGATTGGTCCGTTATAATCTCATAACTTCTTCATCCGATGTCCATTTTCGTCTGTCTTTTTATTGTTATGCTACTAATAATGAGATCTTCAATTCTCGTTTAGGTTGTGTCGGCTAAAAATCGCTCGATCTAATATTCGAATTTCGGACTGTACACTGCTAATCCGAAACTTCGAAAAATCGTAACTTCTTCATACGGAGTCAGATTTGGACGTTCTTTTTATCGAAGTTCTTAGTTTAACATATTCTAAGACTTTCGTTTAGAGCGCTAAATCTAAATCTCGCTCTATCATAAATTTACTATTTACGCTTCCCGGCGCCGTGCCGGTTCCGACGCGAAACTTCGACGGGTCATAACTTCTTCGTTATAACTCGGATTTCGGCGTTCTTTATATGTACGAAAACCCTGTGACATATTCTACAACTTGGTTAAGATTATTTATTCTAAATAATCTTTTTGTCGAAAAGTCGTTTCCGACCCCTATTGCCTCTAAATTGACTAGCCCGGATCTGCAGGCGTTACAATCTCCGAGTACAAAGTTCAAACCCCGCGCCTTATCCCACTCCTACTCGGCGAGTTGGTCCTTCAACTCGCCGAGTACAAGGCAAAAATGCATAAAATTAAAATATTAATCACAAGGAGTACGTACCAGGAACCAGGTGCTACATGCGAATTGCTTCCTTACCCATTAGGTTTGGGGGTTTGGGTTCATACTCGGCTGTAGAGGCTATCTCCTATGCTTTTGTTGCCTCAAGGGCCCAATCTTGGGTATTGCAAGACCACATCTTACGGGATAGCGGTATACATGGTATGGATTCTGATTATGATTGTGCCTTGGCATCCCTTCGCAACAAGCTTCTAGATTTTGACCTTAACAATTTTACTACTAAAGACACCGCCCCCCTAAATCCCAGAATACACTGGCGAGTGCCTTTTTTCATAAAATTGTCCAAGATATGAAAGTGCATTTCGACATGACGGCTCGGCAGAAAGCGGTTTTCCAGTGCTTACGTGCACCACATGCTCAAGATTTTCTTCTGGCTATCCCTATAGGTGGGCTTGGCCAACACATGTCTCCCGTGGAGTATCGTACTATTCTGAAATATCGACTCATGATTCCCATTTTCCCAACTGACGAGATATGTCCTGTGTGTCGTAAGGCATGTTTGGATTCTTTTGGGGAGCATGCAGTTCACTGTAAAGAACTCCTGAGGTTCAAATACAGGCACGATATGGTTAGGGATGTCTTGTTTGACATATTTAAGCGTGTCGGGGTTTCCGCTAAGAAAGAGGCACCTGTTAATTTCTTGACTGATCCGACAGAAGGAAGGTCAACCCTCAGACCGGCTGACATTTTGATTTTTGGATGGGTCGGAGGGAAACACGCATGTGTGGATCTTACAGGGGTATCCCCTCTCGTGGGCCTGAGGGCTGGGGGTTTCACAGTGGGACATGCTGCTTTAAAAGCAGCCACAGGCAAAGTCACCAAACATGAGAGATCGTGCTTAGAAAATCAACACATGTTCGTACCATTTGCATTTGACACGTTTGGTTTCCTCGCACCGGATGCGGTAGGGCTTCTTAAAAGAGTACAACGAATCATGCATAGTAATGTTATATCCCCTAGATCTCCGGATGTAGTCTTTAAAAGAATTAGCTTTACCATTCAAAAAGGCTTAGCGACACAGCTTGTTGTTCGTTTGCCATCTCACTCATTGTACAATGACAATTAAAAAGTTTCTTTATTAATTAAAAAAAACTAATTTATTTTGTGGAAATTTACATTTAAAATCAAAACTTATAAGCCCAAATATATGAATTCTACAAGCCTACAACTATGAACTATTATTATCCGTCTTAAAAATTAAAATGCACAACACGAGAAGGCCCAAAGGAATACCTCCCACATGTAAACTTTCAGCCAAAATTAACAATATTTAATTTTTATTTATTGGACCTACTTAAAATCTGGTTTAATTTTTTAATAGGTCAAAACGTCTCTCGTAAAAATGAGAAAAATATGTATCAATCATAGTTTACATAATATTATGTGTATCATACATTTACATTTATGAGTCAACTCAAGTAATTCGACTCGCTCAATGACCCGTTTTTTCAGTGTATAACTTTCGTACATCGGTACATGTACTTGTGTACATATATGTAATTTCTTTTCCAGATGAACTTTTGTGAAATCCAGACCAATATTCCTATATTGACTTGTACTATATGCTTCGAAATTTGTATAAAGGGAAAAGCCGTACATATATATTACTCGTGAAAAGAGAGAGAGATCACATTGTTGTAGTGTGTGATTCATTCCTGCAGCTTCTGTTTCTTATTCCTCTCATTATTCATCATCTGTTACAAATCATGGAGATATCATCTACTGTTAGTGAGAGAATAATCTAATATATGATTTTAATGATGCGATATTGATCTTCCATCAATGCGTTGATTTTATTTGATTTGATTACACCATAAAAAACCATCATTCTTCACTGCAAATTTCACCATATTCCTTTCTATCTGGTAAATTGCTGATTCTGTTCTTCTCCATCCATTCCAGATGTGAGTTCTCTGTTCCTTTTTTTTTTTTTTAATTAGTTTTTTTAATAACCTTCCATTGTTGTATGAATTTGGCTTACAGTTGCGTAATTCTTTCATGTATTGAGCAAATCATTTCTCTTTCTTTCTGAAATTTTGTATATGAAATGTGAGATCCAGTGTAGCTCTTGAATTTCTTCCTTTGCGTGTGCATCTCTACATCATCAGATCACTGTGTGTGAGAAAGAGACTGATCGCTTTATTTCATGAAGAACGTGATTCTCTGAGCACAAAACGTTTTCTACCAATTTTGATCAGACATTGAAATCTAAAATTTTCTGATTACTTTCTCACATTTTCGAAATGGTTTTTTGATGATCGATAGAGTTTGATTATTAACTGCAATCCAAATTTCTGTGTTTGACATTGTATTTGACCTTCCAAATTAACATAATTTCAGAAATGGACAAAGGTCATGGAGGATCAAGTCGATTATCAACTCATATGCGACACACAGGTAAGAACTTTCTATCCCCATTCTTTCACATATTTAACGTCTTTCCTTTAAATTTCAAACAAACTCTTCTTCAATCTTCAGTATATGTAAAAGAAACACTACATGATCAAGAATTAACTCATCCATTATTGAAATAGGTATGGATCACAACGTTTTCTTGAGTAAATCATCAAAGAAAGAGAAGCTTAGAAGATTGAATTCTATCGGTATATTTGGTGAAATCGATCATCTTTCCCAATATTTTATTTATTTATTTATATATTGCCATTCTATATAATGGGTTTATATAACTACGTTTACAGCGATGAAAAAACGAGAAACTGAAACTCAAAAATCAAAAGATTGTACAAAAGATGAAGAAGAAGTAGCTGAGGCTCTATTTGCATTGGCTCAAACATTCAACAAAACTTCAGAATTACAACCAGTAGAAAATTTACACGTGGAACCACCTCCAAAAGAAGCTGACGTCATCACTACTCATGGGATCAACAATTCACGAAAGAGATGTTGGGTTCATGTTTACATATGTCATTTTATTAAAGCTGACGTCACCAGTGTAAATGGCATACGTATATCTAACAAACAAGCCTTGCAATAAGCTTCTGAAAATTGTTCTTGTTAACTTGTGTAAATATAGTAAGAGTAACAATATATGGTAATTTAGTAATTATTTGTACTTCATGCAATGAAAGTTGTATCCCTCAAAAGGTTTCAAATATTTCATTTACGAAAATCAAAAGGTACAATACAATACTCATGAATAAAATCAAAAATGTATGAAAATACAGATATTCCAAGAAGATCACTAGACAAAACGCATCTCACTCCTGCTTTTCCAATTCTCCCATCCTCTCTATGATTGCCTATAAATAAATAAATAAAACACAATTTATAAATAAATATAAGATAAGATATTATACCCTTTTGAACCAATAAATATTATACCTTTTTGCTTGTTTCTTGAAATTCACCAGCAAGAATGAACTCGTCTAGAATCAGATACACCTTTTTACAAATAAGAATTATGTCAATAACAAAATATAATATTTTTTTTTTGAAAATGAGGAATGAAAATATGAATTTTTAGTACCTTATGGAAGTTGAAGACCAAATCTAGTTCACAGACATTACTGAAGAAGTGATCGAGTATTTCAACAAATAAATGGATGCCCTCCAAATAAGCAAGCTCATTATCCGTTATATCAACACAAAGTGAGAAAAAAAGTCCAGCATATCTCCTGTATATAACTTTGTGTGTACGAAACTGCAACAACAAATATATATAAAAAAACCAAAAACTTTATAAAACAAGTTCAATTTTATGTTTTATCAATGTATTTTGTTCATATATATATATATATGAAACTTGCAGAAGTGATTAAGAGATATCAGATGATGCATAAGGTTGTTTTTCCACACAAGGATTACATCCATGATCACTAATTGCAGATTTATCATGGTCCTTTATTACAATTCTAATTGTCAAGTTGAAAAGTAACAAGTTAAAACCCTAATTCAACCCTATTAATTTCCTAAATCGAAAATACAGATGATAGGAAGATCGGTAAGTACCTCAACAAAGTTAGTGAATTTGGGATCTCTGTTTACGACCAATCGATGAACCTAAACACACAATTGTGCACACAAATTTGCAAAATCAGATTAAGTTGACTGAAAAGAGAATCAAAATCGAAATTTTCATCTTTTTTCTAGGGTTACCTCGTATTCGACCTTGTGCTTTTCGGATTCTTCAAGAGGAATGTAATACTTAGCGAGACGAGTCTTCCCTTGCCTATTCTGAAGCAGAATGAATCGGATCTGTCCATTACAAAAAATAAATACAAGATCAGAGCAATTATTCAAAAACTTGTACGATATTATAATTTGCAACAAGGGCGTTGATCAAGATAGAGTGAAAACGCACCATTATCGCGCGATTCGAGCAGTAAGAAGGAAATGATCGGTTCTTCAAAGTCGGGGGAATTGCGAAATGCTTCAAGTTGAAGGGTGAATTTTCGACTACTGAAGACCAAATTGCTAGAAAAAGTTCTAAAAAGGCCCCCGCAGTTTTGTGGAAGTTTAAGATGCCTGGCTATTTCTTTTCTGGTCAAATAAAATTTAGTAGTATTATATATTCGCATGTTTGTCAAAAGTGTGAGTATTTCTAAATTTTATCTTTTAATAAAATGTGATCGATTTAAACAAAAGTTTAATTTTTATCTAAACAAAATAATCCAAATCTAAAAGTTACTTATTATATATTGTTTAAGAAAAATTATTAAACCTTTTAATCAATTTTCTAAATTGACATTTTTATTTATTATGTTTCACATTTAGATTTTAGACAAATATCATTTTATTTTATGTACTCTTATATATTTTTAAACTTTTAGGTATTTTTGTCAAATACTTATATAATAAAAGTTTCAGCTTCCAACTACCAATTAATTTTGTCAAATACTGAGCTGGTTAAAAGCTAGAATTTGATATTATTTAGCAAGAAACTGAAAACCGAAAGTTTTATTTATTTATTTTGTAAAAGTATTCAACAAACTAACTGAAAATTTTGAAATAGTTCTGGAAATGATTTTAAAAATAAAAAATAAAAACTAAAAATTTGTATTGTTAAACGATTTTTTTTAATTTGATTTTTTATTAAAAGTTAAAAATTATCAAATTTTTGTTGCTGAACACACCTATAAATAAAAGTTAATTCTATATGTAATCTCATTTACTAGTTGTAAGCTTGTGTAAGGATAAGATATCCAAAATAGCTTTTGTAGATTTATTTTTAATAGAAATATACCTATAAAAATTAAAGGTGATGTTGTTTTAAAGTAATAAGCTATTTATAATGTTTATTTTAGTTCTTTAGAAAATAAATTTACTATGCAAAACCATCACGAAAGTAAAATAGGTGATCATCCAAAATTTGAAACCGATAAAAATCGGATTTAAGACAACTCTTTCAAGAGATGGCCTACTACTATAGTAGTAGAAAATTAAGAGTGATTAAACTTGAGACTTTTTATGGTTAGTGCTATTTATTGGATAATTAAAAATAATAATAATAAATCCCTCAAAATGGACTTTCTTCAAGGCACCTCCAACTATAAAAGCATAATACATAATCCCAAATATTGAAATGTTATACTAGTGGACCAATGCAATTTCAAAACCAATACTTTAGGATTTACATTATACTCGTTTCAAATTCAAACTATTCTACACAAGGTATTATGCCTTTTTTCAAGAATATGTGTCCATTAACAATTAAGCTTAACTCCGATGACTTGTTGGAAATTTTAGTATAAATATGTTATTTTTATTAACACTGGACATATAAAAATATATACATATGTTGTATATATAATTAATTCTAAGTAAGTTTATGTTCTACTCCGTGAGAGCTTTGAAACGATATATCATATGTCCAAAATGAAATATATGTGAATGAGATATCGTTACTCAAAGTTGAGTATTTGATAATAGAAGTTAGCAAAAGAGGTGGATGTGGGAATGAATCCCACATTGGTAGGAAGACCATACTTAAGTAAGTTTATAAACTTGAATGTATGATAGACTCATATGTTTGTGTCTATGATTTTACACCAACTCTTACCAACGTATAGGGGGTGCGAATCTTGAATTTCGTCCTGAGCAACCTTCACTCATTTTTGCTAAACTTTACAGTTTTGGTAATTGGTTTGAATTTTCGTAACTGATGCATTCCTTGTGTATTTAATAGCATTTATTGGTTTGAATTTTCGTAACTGGTGCATTCCTTGTGTATTTAATAGCATTTATTGGCACAATCGTAACTGATGCATTCCTTGTGTATTTAATAACATTTATTGGTTTGACTTTTCGTAACTGGTGCATTCCTTGTGTATTTAATAGCATTTATTGGCACAATCAATTCCTCAATGACGAATTTATTTCTTGTATAAAAACGGAACACTGCTACCTCATTTTTCTTGTATAAAAACGGAACACTGCTACCTCATTCGATACACAGATGCAAATACTCATCTCTTCCTCCTTTTCTCTACAACTATTTATGGTGACTTTTTTAGGCAAGTAGCCATATCCGACAGTATACACTGTTATTGTACCCTGGAAACAGACGACAAATATATTTAGAGGAATCGAGTCAAACTCGAGCCCCAGCCACTGCGTTTGTTTCTAACGCTTTTGTCTTGCAGATTATTCGATTCAAACATAGTTTTATAGATTCAAGAAACGGAGCCCATTAACTAACACTTATGGTACATATACTTCAAAAATTACTAGCAATAATTCCTAGAATTCTTCCCATGAACATTTTACATGATTATGGTTGAAGAATGTGAAAAGATGAACACAAAAAATGAGGGTAAAACTTATGTTTTTATAATCGAAAGTCCCAACAATTCTCTCCCTTAGTGAACACTCACAACAGTTAAATGAAAATTAGTTTTTTACTCCAAAATTAACTAAAAAATTGTTAACAAGAATTTTAACTTTCTGTTAAATTTTAGACAAAAAATGTAATGAGTTTATGTGGAAATTGTGAAGTGCTGGTCTTTGATTATTAATATATAGTCTTTAGATTATACTTATAACATAGTAAAAAAACCTTAGACCTAGCCATCTTTTATGTTCCTTCCAAATTAATTTACAAAGAATTCAAATGTGTTACGACTTATTAACCTACAAAAGGCTTCACTCACCCATCACTCACCTATTTGAGATACATTGTCAGAGGAGGAAAACTAACAACCATATACAAATTTGTGAAAAATACTACTTTTTTCAATAAAAATAAGTATGCATGAGAAATTTGTCTAGCGATCATTCTAGAAACTACCGCTAAGGGGTGTTGTAATATGTTAAACTTCCTTGTTACTTAAGACTGCATTTTTCCAAACTTGTAAAAATCGGGATCTAAATATGATCATTTTTTGTTTTGCAAGATAGTGATCGTAAGATCGAATTAGATTGCAAGATCTTATCAAAATCATTTTAAAACCTAAAAAATACATTTTCATTCATCAATTAATCATTTGATTAATAATAAATGTAACATCCCAAAACTCATAACCAAAATTTTCATTTTTAATTAAGTAATTATAAAAACCATTAGTCTGAAAACATCAATACTGTCATCCTATATCATAATCAAAACCAATATGTCGATAACCAAAACATGTCATAAGAAAACATCAAAGTACAACTCCCAAAGATCTCATGTGCGAAAAATCATAGTGTGATGCATTGCGATCATGCCGACTCCTTTCCCTTCGAAGTAGAAATACCTTAAACCAAAACTGAAAATCGTAAGCACGAAGCTTAATGAGTTCCCCCCATCATACCACATACCATACAATAAACTTATAAACATATTGCCTAGAATATTCGGGTGCTGGCCTACCCCTTCGGTCTCTTTCAACCGGTTACTGCCAAACATACATGGGTGTTGGTCTACCCCTTCGGTCTCTTTCAACCGATTCCTGCCGACATTACCTAGGTGTTGTCCTACCCCTTCGGTCTCTTTCAACCGGTTACATGGTCTATTTCACCCTTACCACTACCACATAATAACATAGCATAAACATAATGTCAGGCATATCTGGGTGCCCGACCTACCCTTCGGTGTATTTCAACCGGTTACGGGGTCTATTTCACCCCTACCACTACCACATAATAACATAGCATATAAGCACATAAATCTCAACAGATAGTGGCATAACAGAAAATTATCACAAAGACAATCATCTCAACAGATAGTGGCATAACAAAAAATTATCACAAAGACAATCATCTCACTATAAACAACAATAAGTGGGCCGACATTCGTGCCTTCGACACACTACTACAGGGAAGGTAACTCACCTCAACTGAGTATGCCGAAATCGTACTCCTCGGATGGCTCGGGGCTCCTTTCCCTAAAGTACAACAAATTCCTTAATCATATATTAGATCCAAACATGACTCCCTTATGGCCCAACTTCTAATTCATATCCCAAGGCAAGGTTCCCTAATCCTTGCCACATTGGGCCTCTTTCTCCCAAGGCCCAACTCATAGCCAAATTAAGGCCCACATCCATTCCTATAAGATTTAAGGCCCACAAAGGCCCAATACCATAAATCCTAGGTCTAGGCCCAGAGGCCTTACTCCACAGTGGGTCACGTGGCCCAACAAATTCAGGCTTAACATCTTAAGGCCCAAAAACACCTTTGACCACTCTGCATGCATACGCGCGGCGTACCTGTCACGTATGCCCAACGTACGCTTGCCTTGACCAACTTTGGGGAGATCGACCCAGTACGCGCAACGTACTAGGGGTACGCCCGACGTACTGACCAGTCTCCTAAGAAACTCCTTTGTGACTTAATCCATTAAGTCCTAACATCCAAAACATAGATCCATGCCCTTTAAGATGTCTTAAACCATAAAGTTACAAAATTTATGTATTTGCATGCATGGGTGGGGGTTGAGACATGATTTAAGTCCTTAAACACACTTTGTGACCATCTAGCCCTTGTATGGTTGTGGCTTAACCATCAAGGCCCGGTGTTTATGGATCTAAATGCTCCTAAGAGCTCGAAAGGACAACTCTTATGGACTGGAAATACCATAACACAAGAGATTTCAACTATGGAGCCAAAATACCACAAATAACACCCCAAAACTGTCTAAGCATGCAATGGTCAAGGTTAAAGCTTGATACCTCAAAAGAGTCAGAAAAGATGCCAAACTTTTGGATCTACAAGCTCTCTTCATGTTCTTGCTCCTTCTTCAAGCTCCTTGCACTTCAAAACCACCAAAATAGCACCAAAATGCTCAAAATAAGCTCAAGATACAAGCAAGAGGGTTAGGTTGGACACACACACACACACACACACACACACACACAGAGAGAGAGAGAGAGAGAGATTTGTAAGGTTTAAAGGGTTTTGCATTAGTTTTACAAGATGGAGATGCCATAAGAAATATAAATATGAATATCATGCGAGAGATCTTATTTTTTAGTCATCTTCATTATCTTACACATCTTTCTTTCTATTATTTTTACTACCAATTATGTAACCATTTCTTTTTAATTTGTAGTTTATTCCATGATCATCCAAAGTCAATGAAAAAAGAAAAGAGAAACCAATTCTAAAGACTAAATTAACATGTATTTTTCTTTGATTATGTTATTTTCTTTATTGATTATTTAACATAGATATTATTTAACTTTTCTAGTAGACCATATTATAAGTTTGGGGATAAAGATCCAAGATTGGTATGAATTAGAGGTATTGATTTTATAATGTTTACTTATGGATTGTATTAGATAATATTTTATATATATAACATGTGAAATACGGTAAATTTAAAAATATCAAACAATCAAATTGGTTGAATTGGTTTGAAGTCAATTATGTTGTATTTAGATAGTTACAAAATTTTAAATTATTTTAATAGTAAAGAAATTAAATAAGAATTTTAACAATATGTTTTTTCTAATATAATGAAAAGCGATTATTATTTATTAACTCATAAATGGGAAAAAAAAAAGGTGACCGGTGGATCGATTGACTATTACAAAGTTAAATGTTTTGTTTAATATTTAAATCAAATCATAGTTGAGTTTAGGTATTTGGATTGGAGTTAAGAGTCTCCTAGATGAGAATTAAACATTATTTTTGAATAATAAAAAGTATGTTAGTTCTTTTGAGATATTGTACCCCGATTAAAATTATGGGCATTTAAACCCTAATATATAGTTTGAGTGTTTGAATTGGAGTTAAGAGATTTCTAGATGAGAATAAAGCATTATTATTGGCTAATAAAAAATATGTTAGCTGCTTTGAGATATTATACCTCAATTAAAATCGTGGGCATTTAAATATGAGGAATGAACTAAATCTAGTCTTCATCTTTTATTGAATTTTGTAATTTTGTCCGACTTCCCTTGCTTTTTTATTTCTTGAATAAAATTTAGCTATCATTTTAAATTAAAAAAAAAGTGTTAAAAAGTAGGAGTGTGAGAAATAAATAAAAGTGAGGGTTGTAGACTGTAATTCTAATGAATATATCTTTATAAACAACCAATCCTTTAAAGTTTCTAAAGTTTATTTATTCATAGAAGATGTTCTTTAAGATGATAAGAAAAACATATTCAATATATATATATATATATATATATATATATATATATATATATATATATATATAAAACTCAAACACAAACAACTTCCCAACTTGAACAGTTTATTTACTATAAACCAGTTCGATTATACATCAACTTACACCAGAAACCTTACTACAATAACACTCACACTCGGATGAAAACTAAGAACAAGATCTAACACAGTTATGAACTTCTACAGTGAGAAAACCCTAACAGAAACCGAGAGAGGAAAGAGATGAAAATATCTAGATCTGATGAAGTAGTTCAAAATGATCAAGTTTCAACATTAAATATTTCGGATACTTGACCAACCCATAAAGCCACCAAAGATCCGCACATTGACCCGAATCATATTACCTGCATACAATTTATACAATCTACCCACAAATAGCAACAATCATACACAACACATCCTTTAACATATTAATTTCAGTTTGTTAAATACTTAGTGTATTTTCAACACCCCCCCCCCCCCCCCACAAACTGAACATTAATTCAATTTATGATTTATTGTATTTAAAAACATTTATTAAACCGAGTCTGTTAGAAATATATTCATGTTGAGAAGATCCAAGAGCTTTGGTTAAAACATCAGCATTTTGATTTAAAGAATCAATCTTATTAACTTTTATAATACCATTTTCAACCTTTTCTCTAACAAAATGAAGATCCACTTCAAAGTGTTTAGACCTCTCATGAAAAACAGGATTTAGTACAAGTTTAATTGCTGATTCATTATCACAAAAAATATTAGTTGGATTCAAACCAGTTATTCCCAAATCATATAGTAACTTTAAAATCCAAATTATTTCACAAGTTACAGAACCTAAAGCTCTGTATTCAGATTCAGTGGAAGAACGAGAAACAATGCTATGTTTCTTGCTTTTCCAGGATACAAGAGAACCAGCAAAATAAACAAGATATCCTGTAACAGACCTTCTACTAAACAGACACTTGGCCCAATCAGCATCAACAAACCCAATAAGACTAAGAGAATCATTTTTTGTTATATGAATTCCTTTCCCTGGACAATCTTTTAAGTATCTTAACAGTCTTAAAGCAATATTCACATGAGATTTATAAGGCTTATGCATGTACTGACTTAGAATTTGAACAACATATGAAATATCAGGTCTTGTCATAGTTAAATAAATCAATTTACCAATTAATTTTTGAAATTCTGTAATATTTACTACATAATCAGAAGGATCTAGATCACATTCTTTCTTAATAACAAGATTAGGTTCCAAAGGCGTTTTAACAGGTTTGCAAGCAAGCATGCCAAACTCTTGTAACAATTCCAAACAATAGTTCCTTTGATTTAGACAAATACCTTGATCAGTTCTAATTACTTCAATTCCAAGAAAATATTTCAACTCTCCTAAATCTTTTATTAAAAATTGAGATTTTAAAAAACTTTTAACATTTTCCAATTCATCTCTGCAATTTCCAGTGATAATAATATCATCCACATAAACCAACAAAATAACTATAACATGTTTTACCCTTTTAACAAATAATGAATAATCATTGATACTTTGTTCAAAACCAAATGAAGAAAGGGAAGAACTCAATTTTTCATTCCATTTCTTAGGTGCTTGTTTAAGTCCATAAAGTGATTTAATCAATCTACAAACTCTATTATCCATTTTTGAATGATATCCTTCAGGAAGTTGCATATATACATTTTTAGATAAATCACCATATAAAAACGCATTATTTATATCCAATTGATATAAAGGCCATGCATGATGAATAGCTAAAGTTAAACAAATCCTAATAGTAACAATTTTAGCAACAGGAGAGAAAGTTTCCTCATAATCTATACCTTCTCTTTGACTGTATCCTTTAGCAACTAACCTAGCTTTATACCTTTCAATTTCTCCATTTGACTTATATTTAATTTTATAAATCCAACGACAACCAATAGCTTTTCTTCCCTTAGGAAGATCTACAATTTCCCAAGTATTATTCCTATATAGAGCTTCCATTTCCTCATTCATTGCTTTTATCCATTTAGGATCTAAAACTGCTTCACTGTAGGTCTTAGGTTCTACTGTTTTATTAAGATTAGCAACAAAACAATAATTTTTAGAATTTAAAGCTGAGTAATTAACAGATCTTTCTATACCATATTTATGTTTTCCTTCCACAACATAATCACTAAATCTAGAAGGCATATGAACAATACGTCCTGACCTTGTGACCCTAGAAGACTATCCTTCAGAAGGATTAGTATCAAATGAAACATTTTCCTCAGTCAATAAAGAAGAATTTGGAACCACCTCACCAGATGAGGGCACATCTGCCTCACCAGACTGGTTGCTGACATCAAAGGGAAAAGTCTCATCCAAGTTATGGTCTGCATCAGCACCACTCAATTGATGGGCACCTCTCAATCCGTCTAAATTATTATTGTCTAGTAAAAAACTAGAAGATATTGACTCATCATAGGAAAAAGGATCATCTAAAACAACATTAGATTTATCTGTTAAAGATGAATGCTTTAACTTGAAAGGAAAAACAGACTCATAGAATTTTATATCACTAGAAACAAAAATAAGATTTGTATCAAGACTTAACACTTTATAACCTTTTTTATCAAAAGCATAACCAAGAAATATACACTTATCAGCTCTTTCAGAAAACTTATCAGAATTATTCAACTTTGTTGCAAAACATAAACAACCAAAAACCCTAAGTTTATAAAAAACAGGAGCAGTTTTATAAACCAACTCATAAGGAGAAGAACCATTTAAAACATATGTAGGAGTTCTATTAATTAAAAAAACAGCAGTTAGAATCGCCTCTCCCCAAAATTTTAAAGGCAACCCAGATTGAAACATCAAAGATCTAGCAACATTAAGAATATGTCTATGTTTTCTTTCAACAACTCCACTTTGTTGTGGAGTGTGAACACATGAAGTTTGATGCAAAATACCTTTTGATTCAAATAATTGTCTCATTTTATAATTCAAAAACTCAGTTCCATTATCTGACCTAACTGTTTTAATTTTAACTCCAAATTGATTAAACAAAATATTAAAGAAAACAAGAACACAACCATAAACTTCATCTTTTGATTTCAACAGATAAACCCATGTAGCTCTAGAATAATCATCAACTATGGTTAAAAAAATACCTAAATCCTTCTGAGGTTGTCACTCTATAGGGTCCCCAAACATCCAAATGAATTAACTCACCAAGTTTAGTAGTAACATGTTGACTGGCAGGAAATGACTCCCTAGTTTGCTTAGCCTTATGACATACATCACAGGGTGGCAGTACTTCATTACCAAAATTTAATTTAGTTCTTAGAGATCCTAGGGCTTGATCAGAAGGATGACCAAGTCTATTATGCCAAGTTAATTTGGACACACAACACACAGAAACAGAATGATTATAACTACATGAATTACCTGAAGGTACACTATTGATGTAATAGAGACCCTCAGATTCTCTACCATTCCCCACCATCTCCTTTGATTGTAAACCCTGAATTTTACAATTGTGTTCATTAAACACAACCTCACAATTACTATCTTTACAAACCTTATGAACAGACAACAAGTTAACATTGAAATCAGGAACAACAAAAACATCAAAAAGAGTTAAAGCATTAGACAAATTCATATTGCCAATTTTTTCAATTTTAGCTGAAGTACCATTAGGATGGCTAACAAGAAGATCTAGTTTAGACACATCCACGGTATCATGAAGAAGAGACTCAGAAGCAATCATATGTTGATTAGCTCCAGAGTCAACAATCCACTTTAGAGGACTAACAGATGAATTAAAAGCTTGAAACAAACAGGTACCTGCCATATTAACACTGGCAGAAGTTTCCTCATTAAGCTGTCTATCACCAATAAGTTGTAAGAATTTGAAGTATTGCTCCTTAGTGAGCTGATGAAACTCTGAATCCCTACTAGAATCTGGAGCACTAGAAGGAATAGCATTCCCAGAGATAGTAGTAGAGGAATTGGCAGAAACGTTTTTATTAAAGCCATTCTGATTACTAGACTCATTCCTTGACTTAAAATCCTTGGGATAACCAATTAGCTTATAACATTTATCAATTGTATGACCCTTAATTCCACAATTTTTACACTGAACAGATTGAGTTTTGTTTTTATTAGTGTTATTGAAACCAGATCTGTTATTAAACCTGCTATTAAAAGCAGCAAGTTGAGACTTAGACAAAGACTGTGAAGACTGAAGAGAAGACAAGGATCCATTTCTTTGAATAGATTCTTCTCTTGAGAGAATAGAAAATGAAGTTTTAACATTAGGTAAAGGTTCCATTAGCAAAATATGACTCTTTACTTGACTATAGGACTCATCAAGTCCAAACAAAAACTGCATAAGTTTCATGAGATTAGAATGATCTTTCAGCTTGATAGAAGCCTCACAAGTACACTCACTCAAGCTAGTAAGACCATCAAATTCCTTCCACAAGGAATCAAGTTTATTAAAATAATCAGACAAAGAAATTCCATTTTGTTTAAGTGTATTAATTTGTTGATGTATATTAAACACAACTGAACCATCTGACTTATTATAAGTTTCAAACAGATTATTCCAAATATCCTCAGCTACCTCAGAGTAAGCTTGACTCTGATATATAGAATCAGAAATAGAAGATAAAAGCCAGGAACATACAACAGAATTAGCCCTATCCCACTTAGATTTTTTTGACTCATCAACACTAGTTTTTTTAAGAGTACCATCAATAAATCCAAGTTTATTCCTAGCTTTGAGAGCTCTAGAAATAGAACTCTTCCATAACTGAAAATTTTCATTTCCAGTTAACTTTGTAGTAACTATCGAAGTAATAGCATTATCAGATGGGTGAATATAGAGAGGATCATCAAAATTAATTGACTCATCCTTTCCACTTCCAATAGGTGTAGAACCAGAATCACCACCCGAAGTAGTGTCACCGGCCATTTAGAAAAAAAAACAAAGTAAAGAACAACAAATAATACCACAAACAAGGGACAACAGTACTGATCTAATGTCCAGATGGTCACCAGGTATGTTAGGGCCCAAGACAATCAGTACAGTGTCAAAACAAACAAAAAACAATTATAATGCAAGAAACCAAAAACTGGTGTACGCAAGACAACCACAGACTCCCAATCAGAACAATATTAACAATCAACAGAGAAAAAGAGAAGGGAACAAGAAATTCCTCACAGAGAGTTGGAAGCGACTAAGAAGAATCGACTCTCTAAGTCCGTTCTCTACTAGGGTTTATCGGTGATCAAATCTGACCCCTAGAGAGTTATTTCGGAGTAGAGATTGATCGATATGAGAAACGTTTGAAGATCAACAGAAGCGAAGTGTTAATATCACAAACGTTTGTTTCACCTTTACTTGTTACCGTTCTTAGATCGACGATTTGATGATGAAAGCCACAATCGAGCGTCTAGAACAACAAATCGGAGCCTGAAAGCTCTGATACCATGTAAAAAACTCAAACACAAACAACTTCCCAACTTGAACAGTTTATTCACTATAAACCAGTTCGATTATATATCAACTTATACCAGAAACCTTACTACAATAACACTCACACTCGGATGAAAACTAAGAACAAGATCTAACACAGTTATGAACTTCTACAGTGAGAAAACCCTAACAGAAACCGAGAGAGGAAAGAGATGAAAATATCTAGATCTGATGAAGTAGTTCAAAATGATCAAGTTTCAACATTAAATACTTCGGATACTTGACCAACCCATAAAGCCACCAAAGATCCGCGCATTGACCCGAATCATATTACCTGCATACAATTTATACAATCTACCCACAAATAGCAACAATCATACACAACACATCCTTTAACATATTAATTTCAGTTTGTTAAATACTAAGTGTATTTTCAACAAAATATATATATATATATATATATATATATATATATATATATATATATATATATATATATATATATATGAGAGCTATGATGATGAAGGTTGTATCATATACTTTTTTTGAACTTGAAAATCTCAAATAACGGATTTATTGTTTTGAGAATTGTCATTGTTGAAATAGATATTTAATACAATGCAAATAGTAATCTAATTAAATTGTTTATCAACAATGAAAAATCAGATTTGGGTATCAAATTGGAAAAAAAAAATACTTTAGTTAATAATAGATTGCGTCTAAAATTTTTATATTCATAACTTTATTATATACTATGTGTGAGACCAGTATATTATACAAGTTTATTTAAAAAAAATAAACATTAAAGTGTAAATATAAATTATTTTTTAATATACAACTTTAAAATAAAAAAGAAAAAAAAAACATATTTATTGCAATTTAATATCATATATATAATATTTAATACTTTACATATATAAGTATATCACTTTAATTTTAAAAATTGAAATAAACCAAAAATTGACAAATGAATAATATTTATTTTAAAAATACCATAAAATGACAAGTGTCAAAACTCATGAGAGATTGATATGTGGCAAAAAAAACTTTCATTTATTAAGGATGATTTTTCTCTTAGGCAATGTGCGGCTATTCATCTAGTTTTTAATATAATTCTATTGGATTGCCTTTTTTTTTTTATACAAAACAAATGGAATATCATCACGTTATCATAAAATGTAAACAAAGTTATAATGTTTTACACTAAGAACACTTAGTGTTCAAAATCTCAACTATCTGTATTATGCCAAATATTCATGAAATTAACACAAGCATAAGCTAAACCCAACATCTTTCCTAGAATTAAGCCATAATGCATCACTAAAAGCTTGATTAAACTTAGATTTATAACATGCAATAAATAAATTAAAACTTGACTTATTATTATTTAAAAAAAACATCTTCCTAATTAAGCTAGAATCCACAATACTTCTCTAATTTCTTATAAATTGTTTACTTCTCCCTTCTGTTTTGAAGTATTAAAACTAGCCCGACACTTCCAATTTGCAAATGAAAGGGAAAAAAGGCTGTTTATGTCATTTCTGAATTCGTCGGGGCCTTACGATTTAAACAGAAGATGGGCTAACTTGAATCATCAACCGAACTGCTTTTTCCATTATTTGACCCAATAACAAATTTTAACAATTCATTTCTCCCAAGTTATATCTATCTTATGTTTTATGAAAATCACATTACAATTTACATCACTGTTTAACAGCAATTATAAAATCATAAGATTAGCTAATTATTTGACTATAATAGGCTGAATTTCCAAACCTAGTAAAACTCAAGTTTTGTGTTACATTTATCATTTCATCTTTAATTACATTTCTCTCTATAGAGTTTCATTTTTTTATTTTTTTTATTTTATTTAATACACGACTTTTGTTTAAGATAAAGTTTCTTTGAGTCCTCGATTTCCAGCAATTTTACTTTCCAGATTTTTCTGTCTTCTATCTCGATTCTGCCAAGAGTTCAATGGCTGCCCTACTAGACCTCCAATCTTTTAATCGTCATCTTAACAGCTTGCAACTTCCTAAGCCAGATAAGATCAGGATAACCACGAGTTTATAAATTATAAAAAAAAAAAAAAAAAAAAAAAAAAAAAAAAAAAAAAAAAAAACTAAACTTCGAAAGGAAACAACACATTTATGTAAACCCATTCCCTATAACTCTCCAAATTATTTTAAATAGTCACTGAAATTTTCAGCTCAAAGCCCCACACATTAGACACATCACAGAGATTAGGGGTGTGTGTATAACTCTGTATATATATAATTACACATATCAACATATATAATAAAACTGAAAAAAAAAATAGATATCTAAAAAGATAAAAAGTTTATCATCCACAAAATAATGCATTGTTCCCCAATTTGCTGGACACTCCGAACACAAAATATAATCTTACAATATTTATGTATGTATGTTTAACATGTACAACTAAAACATTTTTTTGTATGGACTGAAAGTTCTTTTGATTTTTTTTTTCTTAAATTAAGAGAATCTTTGTTGATGCTTATATCAAGATGGAGGTGCTTTAACATGTGTTGGCACTTAGAAATTCAATGATATTAAAGTATGAACTAATGTGCTTCATTTATTAGCTCGAACTTTCATTACATTCAAAATGATCTTGGTAATCATAAAACCCAAAACCCATGCAATGTTTTTGTCTTGAATGAGTAACGATATGGTTTCTTTATATTCTTTTTTTAAAGGCATTTGATAACTTTTGTAACTTTTTATATTTTTATAAATTAACTTTTAATGAAAAAATATAATCAGTGAGACAGTGACGAAGTCGACGAAAAATGGGTGGTCTTTTATAGTTTACAATGAAATGCTTTTAATAAATTAAAAAAATAAAACTATAATCTAATTACAATCTTGAATATTTTTAAAAAGTTACATGCTTAAAGATTCTATAAATTAAAATGGGTTTCACTACATATAATTTATATTTTATACCATTTCATACGATGATACTCATGATAGAACGGAAAAAAAAAACTTAAAAAGGATAATATATTTTATGTTTTGTATATATTTAGTTACTGTTTTTTTTTGTCCACATTTGTCCATTAAACTAGTTATCTTGTACACGGTTAATCCTTAAGACCAGTTGTTGTGAGTTTAGCCGATTTCTGGCAAAACTCTGATCAATTACTCTGGCGAGTTTCCGGTCATAAACACAAAAAGCACCAAAAAACACATACAAACACAAAAACACTTAGATTTGTGTATTTGTTCCTCCAAATGCAAGTTTGTTCCAGAATCATGGTGTTTTTGCTCATTAATCATTGGAAATCGGAAATCATGTTCATCCCTTCAACCCCGTCAACCAAAAAAGTCTTCAAGCCATAAAATGAGTTTCGGCGTCAAACATTTGAAAGAATAAGATAAATTGAGTTAAATGTGACATTTGATTCGAAAAATAATGATATTAGACACTTCCAAATGACAATTTCATTTTGTAAATACTTGTTTTAAATTGATAACTGAAAACTGATAATTGATAACTAGAATATATATAAATTTTATTTGTAAAGACTTGTTCAACCAATATAGTTGCTTACTTTTGAAAATTAAAATGAAAGTAAAAAAAGTAACAAAATCATAAAAGCATTAGAAAATAATTTGAAATAGCTATTGTGTAATTAGTTTTCTTTAAATAAAATGTTAAACTTGTAGTTCTGAATATATATTTTTCCCCTTTCTGTTTGAGCTATTTATTAAAAGCATAAAATCAATCTAAAAAAGGTTGTTACTAAACATAACATAATGATACCTTTCTTTTAACTCTCGACAATATCTAATAAGTTAATATAAGATAGTTTGCATCATAAAAAGAATGGGATGTCACATATAATATACTCTTTTAACATCAAAATATCCGACCAATCTAAATAAGATACAGGATTTCTGTATTTGCAAAAAGCAACTACCACTTACACTATAAATCAACAATGACAAATAAAAGGGCCTTTTCTTTTTCCTTTTAGTCCGAAATTCTGACACATTTTACCCAATTTTTATACATGATTTATACAAAATCGCTAGTCCCCATGAACAATGATCAATTTGATTGCTAGGGATACAAATAAAAAAAATGTACGAAGTACGAACTGATTTAATTTTATATACAAAGTGGAAGATTATAATAATGTCACCATAATTTTAGCTTCCCATTAATCCAAAATTAGAAAATTAAAAAAATCTTAAGCCCACATTAATTAAAAAAAGAAAAAGATGACATCAGCTTTCCATTGCCTTGTAAATAACCACGAAACAGGGTAGTATGGCCCTCGGATTACAAACGTACAGCTCCTCAATATTCGAGTATGACCCGGGATACCCGGCCATCGAATCATACGCTCCATCTTCCTCCGGCGGCGCGTTCCCCACCACGCGCTTCACTTTCCCGGCAATCACTCGACAAACCAGCATCGCCCTCAGCCCACGCGCCCCAACCCCAAGAGAGTCATGCGCCTTACCACTACTCGCGGTGGTGCACACCCCTTTCTTTCCAGCTTCGCCGGACTTTGGGTTTTGGAAACCATGGCGGATGATCGTGCAGACGCCGCAGCCGGGGACGGAGCCGCAGAGGCTGGAGGAGCCGTGGGAGCCTAGAGAGCAGGCGAGTGTGGTGCAGTGGAAGCGGAGGAGCTCGTTGCCGTCGGCGGCACAGCGAGAGGCGGTGGCAGTGGCGGTTGCTCGGATCTTGATGGTGTCACGGCAGTCCTCGAAACGTTGGATAGTCCGACGAGTGTTGTTGACTTTTAAGATCCGTTCGATTGTGAAGATCGGATGGTCCTTATTTTGCCAGCTGGACTTGAATATTATCTCCACAATATTTCGACCCGAATCTTCGAGTCCGAGCTCCGATACTATACAAATCAAACCAAACAAAAATAATTTACATTAATTGTCCTTATACTATTCATAAATACGTTTAACACCCTAGGATTGCTGTAGAATATGGACCTAAGACCTAACTTGTTTTTTTTTTGGCAAATTTTCAACATCCAGACTTTATATTACATAAAACAATAAATGGTTTGAGAATTACTCATGAACAAACAAATCAACCTTATAAATACATTGCACATGCAAAAATCTCAACTTTTTTTACATGATATTGACATTTCAATCGACATATATTGTATTTTCTTTGGTATGAAGGCAAATCTAATATTAATATAAATGGTCCCAAAAGGAATGTGGTTACATGATTACCCCATGGGAACAAAGGCACACACTTGTCTATGGTAAAGACATAAAAGTCACTTGATTTTAGCTTTTTGGTCAGTCATTCATCATCTTCAGATAAACACAATAAAAAATATAAACGTTGTTATCCTTATGGTAAAAAATATACATATGATATTGTATATAGGTATGTGTCACTTGAACTCATGTACACTCGGTTTTAATGAACTTTTGACACATAATTAGTACTCAACTATCAGTTAGCTTTTCGCAAACATAACCTAAATCCTTTTTTTTTCTTTTTTTAATTATGTTAACTAAAATTTTATGATTAAAATGATTATAAAATATATACCGGCATGCTTAATAGCTTGATGATGCTCCAAGCTTTCCATTTTTGGGAAGACTTCTCCACATTCTGAACATACACAAATTGTACTTCTTGGAATTGCTTGTCTGCATGGTCAAAACAAATGTCAAAGTTACTTATACTGTATTAAAAGTATGACATTTTAAGTAAATAGGGTCAATAAGCTACTTCAATGTTAAACACCATCCATCATTTTAATTATCATTTTTAAAAAAAATAAGCACACAAACTTGTTTAGTTTCTGTATTTCTAGAACGAATGAGCTACGGATCTATAGAAAATATTTTACATTTTTCTTTTCTGATATGAGAAAACTAAAACATTAACCTATTCTGATTTGTCTTTTAGTGTTTATATTTTTCGGAGATATTTATTAATATATTGTATAATGAAATTATGAAAATAATAAATAACACATTAATGTCGTAGAAGAAACAAAAATGAAAAATGAAAGAAGAAAGAAGTGAGAGTGACCTTGCAGGATCAACAATGGCATGACATTCATAGCACCCAGAAAGCTTCCTCAATTGCATGCCTCTGGAAGATGACGTGTAACCACCTTGACCATTGGATCTAACTGAACCAGTTACAGACCTAGTAGAAGAAGAAGAAGAAGCACCATTACTAAGGTGTTTCTTCCTTCGGAGTAAGCCGGATTCCTGACCAACGCTGCTACTTTCCGGCGAGTTATCCGCCCTATGAACAACCCTCGTATTCCCATTAGCAACATCCTTGAAACTGCATATGGAGCCACAAGAACTCAACTTCGAGTACCCATTGGTGTTCCTTGATGCGTCTTGTTGGATCTTCTGATCCGACCCGGAAACATCCATCTGTTTGCATTTCAACAGATTCTTGATTTGGTCCCATGATGATGATGATGATGATGATGATGGTGATGATGAGTGTTGGTGTTTGAGTTTAGGGTTTTGTGGGTGATGTTGTCTTCTACGCTTTGTGGGTTGTACCTTGTGGGTTTCAGAAGGTGTAGGCGTAAGAACCGCCATGAAAGGAGGAGGCGGGTACTAGAGTTGTTGCAGGAAAACGTTCATGGAAGAAAGAGAGATGCTTTTGAAAGGCGTTTTGCTTCTTTTAATGAGGAGTGGATCTGAGGTAAATTTGAGGAGGGAAAAAGGGTTGGTGAAATTTATTATTTTAGCCCTCTTTATTTTAGTATTTTATTTATTTTCCAAAATTACTTTTCCATTATTTTAGTTTCAATGTTTTAAGGGTTTATGGAAATAATTGTTTTTTGGAACGATTAGAAGTTATTATTAAACTAGTAAAGTGTTTGAAAAAAAAAATACATCATCGAAAAAGAAATAGACAAAGACAACACTAAGTATTCTGATTTAGGCTAAACTATTTGCCATGATGACTAATCCAAACGTAAAGATTAGCTAAAACTCATCTACAATTAGTAGTCATGAAACTCCGACCTATGAACATATTGTCATTTATAGCCTTCCAAACTAACCAAATTATGAAATAATATTAATCTTCTACGTTTAAGAAAATAGTTCCATAGGCGCCAAAGTATCAAATATTATATCGTCAACATGATGATTAAGAAATGAAGAAGGAACGCATCAATCGGAAATTGAAACTCGGACTAAGGAAGGAGCTACCAAAAAGGGAGAAATGACATCAAATGGGAAATTAAATCTTACATATCGCTATATGGAAGTAAGGGTACACCCCCTTCGAAGGTTGTCTATCACAAAAGTTCTAACGGAAAGAAATAAATGATTTTTGTATTTAAGGGTTGAATCATGCTCAAAGTTCTCAAATCTCGGTTTCATTCCGGTAAGAGGAATTCGATGTTATGATTTGTTTATTTTACATCTCAATTTTGATTAGATAATCCATGGTTAATAATAGTTTCTAGATTATCTTATTATCTAGATGAATTTGAATGTGTAATTTTGTTCTACATCAACATTTTTTTTAATATTTTGTTTAGGATTAAAATGTCTAATGACTTATCATATAAGTTCATGTTTTAACCACCATTCACAAACTTACTTACCAGTCCTTTGATATTATTATATTATGACACAACTAGACGTATAATTACGCATTGCGCAGTATAAAATTATATGGCTAAATCAATATATTTTGTCAATAATTTTGTTAATTCTCTTAACAATATATTCATAAGCATTTGAAATGACTGTCTTTGTATTTTTTTCCCTTAAGAAACTTTTATATATATATATATATATATATATATATATATATATATATATATATATATATATATATATATATATATATATATATATATATATATAAAGAATTCTTTGGATAAATATATAGAAATTGACCACTACTTCAAGAATTTGTTATTATACTTCTGTTGCACACGATATATATATATATATATATATATATATATATATATATATATATATATATATATATATATATATATATATATATTAGCTTATAGAAAGCATTCGGCACTTTTATAAGATTTTTTTTGTATATTTGGATGGATTTTGTAGAGACACACCGTATGACACTTGTTTAATTTCATTGTAACCGTTGCGTATATAATATGACTTTGATGTCATTTTGTTAATAAGAAAATGCATTATATATATATATATATATATATATATATATATATATATATATATATATATATATATATATATGAATTCGATGTAATTAAAACTAAAACTAATAAAATTAAATTTAGAACATTATAAAATAAAAGGAGATTTGAGAAAATTCTTGAATACTTAGAAGATTGTATTCAAAATAGTATCTTTTTCCTTCACACTTAATGGATATTTATACTACATATCATCATATTCTTGCATCATCAAAATAATAGCTAAATAGTTAAATAAAACTATTTGAAGGGTGAAAAAATATTCTTCCACATGCTATGTCTAACTTAATAATTTTATGGTTTTTATAACACTCCCTATTGGATAACATTTTTTTTATCAAATCTCAGTTCAACTTTGAAGTACTGTCTCATTAAAAACCTTACTAAATGAAACTCAATGAAAAAAAAAAACTTTAACGAAGGGAAAAAGAGTACAATATAATGTTGACTCCCCCTTATTTAGACATTTGTTAAGTTACATGTTATGCATATATCCATTCTGCTGCCATGTACATGTTTTCTGAAGATTGAAGTAGGAAGTGCTTTCGTGAAGAGGTCTGCTACATTGTTGTTGGATTGAACATATTCTATCTCAACCTTTTGATCTTGTATAAGCTCTTAAATGTACTAAAAAAAAACTTTGGAGGTATATGTTTTGTCATGTCGCTCATGATATATCATTCTTTCATTTGAGTGACACATATTAAGTTATCTTCATAAATTAAAGTTAGACTCTTATCTTTATCTAGTACACATGAAGACAAAATGAGTTGTCTCATCGATCTTAACCATGTGTAGCCCTATCGAAAATACCCGTTACCCAAATTACCTGCCCGATTTTTTCGGGTATCGGGTAAATCGGGTCAGGTAAATTTTTTCAGGGATTCGGGTAACCCAATTTTTTTCAGGTCGGGGTAAAGGGTACGTTTGTTAGGTTTCGGGTATACCCGAATTATTTTTAAAATTCCTTTTTTTTCTTTCTTTCGTAGAGTTTATACTCTGTAGCAGATATTTGATCAGGCTTAAACTAACTATCATTATCGTAAAACATGAATCTCTTTTATTATGGAAGTATGGCACCAACAATATTAAAAATATTTATTTATATATCACCATGTTCTTTAAAACTTAATTATTTTCTAGATTATAGTTTTTATTGCAACTAACAAACTCATTAACTTGACGAAACTTCAGAACATGACAAAACTTATGACTACAATTATCTTAAACATTTAAACTAAGATATTTAATTATTTGTTTTTTAACATCTTATTAGATTAGATTATGCTGTTAAAAGATTACTTGATATCTCAGGTATTATTAACTAAAAAAATCTCAGTGTTCAAAGTTTGAGTAACTTCGTTTATGCCTCGTTTGTTTATATAAACAATACTAATAGAGCACGACATATTTATTTCATTAAATTTGTTTTCAGGTGCCATTAAAAAGAATTATATATTTCGGGTAATACCCGAATTACCTAAACCCGACCCACTACCTGAATTACCCGAACTTAATTTGGGTCAGGTAACGGGTAATTTTTTTAGCATGAAAAACCCGAATTACCAGACCCGAATTACCTGAAACCCGAAAATATTACCCAATCAACACCCTAACCATGTGCATTATCTACTAGCTTCATTTAGTACAATTACTTTAGCGTGATTTAAGGATGTGGTGACAAGTGTTTGCTTTTGAGAGCGCCAGGAAATTATGGTGCCTCCGTTCATGAATACGTATCTAGTTTGAGATCTAGCTATATAAGGATCAGATAAATAGTTTACATCTGCATCACCGATCAAACCTTGTTTTGAATAATTAGGATAAAATAACCCTAAATCAGTAGTTCCTCGAAGATATTGCAAAATATGCTTAATCTCATTCCAATGTCTTTTGTTCAGGATGAATTGAACCTTGCTAGCAAGTTTACAATGAAAGAAATGTTGGGTCTAGTACAACTGGTAAGATACATAATAGCCATAATTGGATTTAGATATGGAACATTTAGACCAAGAACTTCTTCATTTTCTTCGCAGGAACGAAATGGGTCTTTGTCAATATTCAATGATGTAACAGCCATTGGGGTGCTTAAAGGATCGGCATTGTCCATATTGAAACGTTTCAAGACTCTTTATGTATAATTTGATTGATGCACAAGTATTCTGTTAGGCATATGATCAATTTGCGAACCAACACAATATTTGGTTTTTCCAAGATCTTTCATTTCAAATTCTTTCTTTAAAAGTTCAATCACTTCAATGATTTCTTTATTCGTTCCAATGATGTTTAGATCATCAACATAGATTGCTATAATCACATACCCAAATGTTGTTTTGTTAATAAATACGCATGGACAAATAGTGTTGTTTTTATAACCTTTACTTGTCAAATAATCGCTTAAACGATTGTACCACATGAATCCAGATTACTTTAACCCATACAAAGATCTTTGCAATTTTATAGAACTCATTTCTTGGGTTTTGCACTTAATGCTTCGGACATTTTTAATCCTTCAAGGATTTTCATATAGATATCACTACCAAGTGATCCATACAAGTAGGTTGTAACAACATCCATAAGACACATCTCTAAATTTTCAGTGACTGCTAAGCTGATTAAATACCTAAAAGTGGTTGCATCCATTACCGATGAATAAGTTTCCTTATAATCAATTACATGTCTCTGAGAGAAACCTTGGGCCACAAGCCTAACCTTGTACCTTACAATATCATATGCAACTGAATAAGAAAATATTGTACTTATGTTATCAGTTTCATTTTGGTCACATATTCTATTTTTTTGACCATAATTTAGTGCAACATCTTCCTTTCCTGGGGGAATTTTGATATTTTTTTGTTTCTCCAGTAACACTTTCCTCAAGATCTAGTGCATTTTCTACTCCTCTTCTTTTATGTGGGTTCTTATCCTTAGAACCAAATGGTCTTCCACGCTTCAGGTGTAACAGCCCAAAAATTCAGATACAGTGTTTCATTTAATAATTAGAAATCTCATTCATATTTTTTTCTCCAAAGTTCCATTACATAAATATATTATTCAAGATCAGAGTTTCCAAAACAACCAATGCGGAAATATTGGAGAGTGCACACTACGCCATCAAGTCGGGCCCTTGCCCTTATAACCAGAAGTACCTGAAACACCCAATAAAACTGTAAGCACACGCTTAGTGAGTTTCTCATAAATACACAAAACACATAACCATATAATGTCATGCACATATACACATAAATCTACCATGGACTCCCTCCATGGTCTTCAACCGGGATGCCAGGGGTTACCCCCATGGTCTAATACCCAAGGGTCATGGGCTCCCCCTCATGGTCTTACCAAATGTCATGCCCCCCCCCCCCCAATGGTCTTCACATAAATCAATACATACCAAATAAAAAATCATTACATATTCAAATATAGAAATCACTTATCAAGTAATGAGCCAACATTGGTGCCTTCGACCTATTGGTATAGTGAGAAGACTCACCTTAGTCTGTTGAAACAGTCACTGCTCAACTACCAACCAAAAATCTCACACTGAACAAATATACAAATACCCTAATTACGATTATAATTCACCCTAATTAAAAAGCCCAGAAATCTAAGTCCAAGATCCTCTATAGGGGCCCAAATGTCATTCCTTCACTAATGGTCCTAGCATCCAAAGTCCGCAACCATTATGGGACACAAGCCCCACAAGTCCCAACTAAGCTACTAATGATCCAATAATGAATTATAGGGCCCAACTGATCCCAAAACCTCAGGTCCCAGGTCAAAAGCCCAAAACTAAGCCCAAAGATTTGAGCCCAACGCTTAACAAGGCTGCTAGAAGCGTACGCCTGACATACACATTGGTACGCGTAGCATACCTTAGCCGGAGGCAGTATGCATGACATACATGGGTATATGGGCGGTGTACACGCCAGTTATGCAACAATCCATGCAAAGACTTAATACATTAAGATTTTACGTCCAAAACTCAGATATAGACCCATTAAGACCTGTAGGGCTATAAAGTTGCCAACTTTAAGTCCTTGCATGGCTACAAGAAGTCCAAAAACAAAAATCAAGTCTCTTAAGACCTTTGCTACGCCTTATCTCAAGAATGGGGACCAAACCACCTCAAAGATTACACCTTTAAGCATTGACACACTAGAACATAACTGGAAATGCAACTAGAAGGCTTGGGAGTTGCTCATACTCACCAAGATCTAACCTTTTTGCGTCAAAAGGGTAAATCTAGCCACAATAATAAACTTAAGGAAACATAAGCAAATATTTGAGCTTTATACCTCTATGTGGTGCCAAATGAGTGGCAAATGTTGGATCTAAAGTCTTGGAGACAAAGCTTTCTTCTTGAACCACCTTCTTCACCACCAAAGAAGCTCAAAATCTCACTACAAAGTAGCTTAAGAGGTTCAAAAATGGCGGCTAGGTTTAGCTAAGAGGGACGGAATGACAGTGGAGGCTGAGGTGAGGGAAAGTCTTGGGGTCATAATGGGGTTTAAATAGTGGACAAACCCTAATAACTAGGGTTTTGGTCCGAGCCACGTACACTCAACGTATGAGATGTACGTACAACGTATGCACCTGGAGTCCCATACGCCCAACGTAATAAGAGTTACGCCATGCGTACTAAAAAAGGTCAAGATTCCAATCTCGGGGACCAATAATACCATAAACTAAAATTCCAAAAGTTAAAAACCAACCTGGTCAATCTTGGATGTTACAACTCTCCCTCACTTAGTCTAGATTTCTTCATCGAAGTCCGCTGGTGCAAATAGATCCGGGTAATGCTCTCGCATATTGTCTTTCGGCTCCCAAGTCCATTTGGAACCCTTCAGGTGCTGCAATTGCACCTTTACTAGCTTCACCACTTTATTTCGAAGAGCTTTAGTTTTTCTATCCAGAACTGCAATGGGTTTCTCAACATAGTTCAAGCTCTCATCCACCTGAATATTATCCAAAGAAATGATTGCGGCCTCATCTAATACACACTTCCGAAGCTGAGACACATGCAACGTGTTATGGATCTGAATCAACTCATGTGGGAGATCCAGTCGATACACAACCTTGCCAACTCGGGCAGAGATCCTGAATGGGCCAATAAATCAGGGTCCCAACTTTCCCCTCTCCCGGAAGCGGATGTCACCCTTTCAGGGTGATACCTTTAGCAACACAAAATCTCCTATTTGAAACTTGAGATCTGACCCGCGTCGGTCAGCATAGCTTTTCTGACGGCTCTGCGCAATTCACAGTCTATCCCGTAACTGTTAAATCAATTCAGTGGTGTTAGGCACCACTTATTTGCTTCCCACGACGTGATGTCTAACCTCCCCCCACAACAAACTGGAGTCCTACACCTCCGACCATACAACATCTCAAACGGGGGTCGGTCAATACTAGCATGATAACTATTGTTGTATGAGAACTCTGCTAGTGGAAGATAAGTATCCTAACTCCCTTCGAAGTCTAATACACATGCCCGAAGCATATCTTCGAGTGTCTAGATCATCCGCTCGCTCTGACCATCAGTCTGGGGGTGGTAAGCGGTGCTGAAATGCAACTGTGTGCCCAACTCCTCATGGAAATTCCTCTAGAATCTAGAGGTGAATCGAACATCACGGTACGAGACCATAGATACTTGCACTCCGTGCCTGACCACCACCTCCCGCACATAAATATCTGCTAATTTCTTGGCGGAGATACTCTCGGAAATCGAAATAAAATGAGCATTCTTGGTCAAGCTGTCCACAATAACCCAAATGGAATCAACACCCCTTGACGTCCTAGGTAGCTTTGTGATAAAGTCCATGGTGATCTCCTCCCATTTCCACATAGGTATGGGTAATGGTTGAACCTTGTCGTGAGGCCTCTGATGCTTGGCTTTGACCTTCCTGTATGTCAAACACCGCTCGACAAACCAGGCAACCTCCCGCTTCATGCAGGGCCACCATATTGGCCTTCCCAGGATGATACAAAATCTCACAGTCATAATATTTCACGACATCGAACCATCTCCTTTGACCCATATTTAAATTCTAATGATCCATCAAATACTTCAAACTCTTGTGATTAATGAAGATGGTGCATCGGAATTCATATAAATAATGCCTCTAAATTTTAAGGGAAAACTCCACCCCTCCCCCCCAATTCCAAGTCATGAATGGGGTAATTTTTCTCATGAGGCTTCAGCTGTCTCGAGGCGTAAGCAATCACATGCCCCCTCTGCATTAGAATAGCTCCTAAACCCGAGATAGAAGCGTCACGATACACTACAAAATCATCCAATCCCTCGGGTAGGGCCAGAATCGTGGCCTCGCATCTGTCTCAAGGTCTCGAATGACGGTATCATGTTTTAGACTCTTGAGTGACTTTATCATTAGATTTTACAATGTAATTTCAATTCGAGTTGGAACATTGACAGTAGGTATATAAGATTTAGTCACCCTTTTCGTGTCAGTAAATGAATCATGCAATTGATTTGCCATTTCTTGGAAATGCATTATCTTTTGAACTTCTATTTCATATTGCTTTGTGTGAGGCTCAATATCTGATAAAGAAGGCTCATGCCATGAAACATCTTTTTCTTTAATCTTTTTTTTCCTCCTAATGATGGGAAATTTGCCTCATCAAATTGGCAATCAGCTAGGCGTGCTGTGAAAAATCACCTGTTAAAGGTTCAAGATATCTTATAATAGAGACTGACTCATAACTAACATATATTCCCAACCTTCTTTGAGGATCCGTTTTTTTCCGTAGTGGTGGTGTAATGGGGACATATATATTGCACACCCAAAAATTCTCAAACGGGATAAATTTGGCTCTTGACCAAAAGCCAGTTGTAGGGGCGAATATACATGATATGAACTTAGTATCATGCATATCAATGATCCAACATGTAAGATTGCATGACCCCAACAGAAACAGGAAGTTTGGTCCTCATTATCAATGGTCTAGCTATTAGCTGGAGACATTTACTCAGTGATTCAACTAAACCATTTTGTGTGGGTACATGAGCAACTGGATGTTCAATAACAATTCCTAGAGACATACAATAGTCATTAAATGCTTTTGAAGTAAATTCACCAGCATTATCAAGTCTCACCCTTTTGATAGTATAATTAGGGAAATTTGCTCTTAATTTAATAATTTGAGCAAGAAACTTTGCAAATGCCATATTACGAGTTGATAATAGGCACCATTTGTTGGATGCATCTATTTTGACCATAAAGTATCTAAATGGTCCAGATGGTGGATGAATTGGTCCACATATATCACCTTGAGTTCTTCTAGAAATCTAGGTGATTCCCTTTTAAATTTCATTGGAGAATGTTTTATAATTAAATTTCCAAGGGAACAAGTTGTACATGGTCTTATACTACTAGATTGAGGGAACTTCTAGTCCTTCAATGGTTGCCCATGCATATTCTTAATTATTCTTCGCGTCATTGTTAATCCTGGGTGGCCCAACCTATCATGCCATAAACTGAATATCCCAGGATCACAATGTTTTGCTTTGACTACCATATTTGATTCAGACATATGTATATATGTATAATGCAAACCAAAATCAAGTGTTGGTAGTTTTTCAAGCACATGGTTTTTGTCTATAATATACATATATTTCGTATTTTCAATGGTCACAGTTTTTGTGTCAATCCTTTGAAATATATGTCATTGAAACTCAATAAGTTTCTATTATACTTTGGAGAAAATAAGGCATTTTCTATACAAAAGTTTGTACCATTTGGTAAAATAAAACAGGCTTTCCGAGTTCCCTCTATCAAGTCTGTAGGACCTGATGCTATATGTATGATTCTTTTTGTTGATACCAATTTTGAAAAATATTTCTTTGATTTCAGAATAGTATGCATACTACCACTATCTGCTATACAAATATCTCCAACCTTTTTTTGGTTTTGTGCTTCAGTTGAACTCATATTAAACTTCACATATGAAAGAAATAATAAGCCAATAAACATAATCACAATATTTATTATAAAGAAAGTTCATTTATTGTAGAAAAGATATTACATGAAAAACAAAGGAAAGAAAAATAGGTTTACTAGAACAATAATAGAAATTTTTAGTTTATGTCTTCCATGTCATTGCAGAAATCATCAATAGTTAGCCGAGTGCATTCAACATTATCAATGAGGTTTGCTTCTTTTCCCTTTCCTTAAATGGACTCTTGATAAAGTTGACAAAGATGTGCAGGTTTACGACAGGTCCTTGACCAATGGTCTGTGCTACCACATCTATAACACGAATCATTAGATTTTTGTGATGTCCTAGCATCATGCCTTGCCACTTTGGTCTTTTCTTATATATAGACATTGTTTCTTTGTGAAAATTGGTAATTATTCCTTTTCTGGTCACAACCACGATTATTACCTTATCCACGACCATAATTATGGTTATGATTATGGCTTTGTTTTTGATTAAAATAGCCATGACCTCGTCCTCGACCACAACCTCGTCCACATGTATTGTTTCGATAACCATCAGTATTTGTAGCATTTGCTTCAGGAAGTGGTACTGATCTCGTTGGACGAGATTCACGGTTTTTCATCAAAAGCTCATTGTTTTGCTATGCAACAAGCAGGCATGCATGGAGTTTAGAATATTTTGAACTTTTGCAACCAATATTGTTGCATCAAGGTAAAGTTTGTTGCATGAAACATGGAGCAAGTTCTCTCCAACATATCTTCATCAGTAACTTCCACAATACTTGAGTTGTGAACATATTCTGAACAAATCTGAGTTGTATTAATTTACTTTCTTGAAGTCTTAAACCTTAGTTTTCTCCATTCTTCTCTAGCATTTGGAAGTATAACTTCCTTTTGATGATCAAATCTTTCTTTCAAGAGATTCCAACGAGTACTTGGATCAGTAATATCAAGATATTCATATCTAACCATTTCATCAATATGCTTACGAAGGAAAACTTATGCTTTTGCCTTGTCTTGTGCCAAACAATTATTAAATTCATATATAGCATTTGCGATTCTCATGGACTTAACATGCATTTTTATATCTATCATCCATGACATATTATAACTATGAACATATTGTAACTATAAATTTAAATAAAATAAGCGGGAGAAAAATCATCCCATACAAGAATAAGAAAGGATAAAATAGATTAGTATAAAATACATTTGAAATGAGATTGAAAAATAGGAAACTAAGTGCTATGGTCGTTATAGTTGCGAGAATCACAACTGGATGAATCATTTTGATCTTGATAACTTTGAAAAATGAAACAATTTACTCCTTTTTGTGGTATATTATAAAATATGATAGTGATGTTATTTATATTAGAAAAAAATAGTTGTTATTTTTGCCGTTTATAACTGTTAAATATATATATATGTGTGTGTGTGTGTGTGTGTTTTATAAATCATTTAATAAGACTTTTAATCAATATATAATTATTTTTTGGTATAATTTACTATTTAGAAACATAAATAAATATTAGTAAATGTTTAAATAAAATTATGAAGAATATCTCAAATATAAATATGGATATGTACAAACAAACGTTAGTATAAATAAAAATTAGTTGCATAATTTAAATGTTAGTAACATAAATAAAAATTAGTTTCATAATATAGATGCATAAATAAAAGTTAGAATACATAAATAATGGTTTGGAAAAAAAATATCATTAGTCGTTAATAACGATTAATTTTTTATTTGTTTTAAATGGTTATTTTATAATAAATACATTTTTTTGTTTATTATGCTTAAGTAATACATACCTTGAGTAGGATAGATATGATTTCGATTTGATTAGAGCTTTCGTGTTGATAACATGTTATGAATTCGATGATGTAATGAAAACTAAAAGTAACAAAATTGAACTTAAAACATCATAAAATAAAAGGAGATTTGAGAAGATTCTTGAACACTTAGAAGATTGTATTCAAGATGATGAATTTATTTCCTTCACATTTGATGAGTATTAATACTACATATCATCATATTCTTGCATCATAAATATAGTAGCTAAATAGTTAAAGTAAACTATATGAAAGGTGAAAAAAATGCTCAACCGCATGCTATGTCGAACTCAATAATTTTATTGCATTTATATATATATATATATATATATATATATATATATATATATATATATATATCTTCCTATTCTAATAAAAGAATAGTTTTAATCTCATTTTGACATGTGTCACCCTATTAGTTTTCTTAATTAATGCATGTCATTTATTAACATATTAATTCTCAATTTTAAATTTTAAATTTTAAATTTCCCACTCTAATTAGATTAAATTAATAACATTACAATAAAATTAATACAAATTATAAGATGATATAATTTATATATTTATTTAAATTAACAATTATAATTTTATATAACTAAAAAAATATATTTTAATTAATAATTTATTTAAAATATTTGATTAATAATTTTGAGTTTTCACTATAAAAGTTTAATTAATTTTGTAACTGTGGTTCCTACGGGTTATAAACTACTATATATATTCTAATAAAAGAGTACGTTTATTCTCATTTAGCCATATGTTATCTTATTAGGTCCCTAATTAATGTCATGTCACTTGTAAACCTATTGATTCTCCATTTCAAATTTCAAATTTTAAAATTTTCATTTCTAACTACATTAAATTAATAACATTAGAATAAACATTATAACAACATTAATACAAATTATAAAATCACGCATTCATTTAAATAAACGATTATAACTTTATATAACTAAAAAACATCTCTTAATTAACAGTTTAATTAAAATAATTGATTAATAATTTTGATTTTTTTACTATGAAAATTTAATATCGTTCGTAAAAGTAGAATATGCAATATATTTCAATATTATATGTTTTAGAATATTTCAATGTAAAATATGTGAAAATTATTTTTCTAGAATATTAGAATTTTAAACATATTTAATTTATGAATACTTGAATATTAGAATATTTCACTAGAAAAAGTGGTCTTACGGTCTTACGAAATTAGGCCGTTTCACATGAATCTATATATATATATATATATATATATATATATATATATATATATATATATATATATATATATATATATATAGAGAGAGAGAGAGAGAGAGAGAGAGAGAGAGAGAAATATTTTAAAAGTTAATCTTTTAAGTTATAAAAAATGACGATATTTTACATTTTAAATAATAACTTATGTTGTTTGATAAATTTAAGTCCATGATACATTTTCTACATTTCTAAAATTTATTATATATTATCATTTAATTAAATAGAAAAGTTATTAATTTGGTTCACCCAAAATATTCGAGTTAAGATAGTTTTCAAATATCAACTAAAATTTAAATTGAATTTACTCATAAAAAGTTATGGTCAACCTTATATAACTTACATTATTTTAGAATCCATATTATTTCAGAATCGATATCATCCGTTACCCGTTAATTATATATTTAATGTTTTTAGATTTCTAATTACAGTGACTTTATTGACAATATATTATTTATTATGGGTAAAAAGTCCAACATGTTCTTAACTAATAATAAAATTTAAATATGAATATTAAAAAGTAGCACTTACAAAACACACACACACACATATATATATATATATATATATATATATATATATATATATATATATATATATATATATATATATATATATATTGGAGTAGGATCAAATGAGAACACTAAAAAGTTTGAGAACGCGAGAACAAAATATATTCATTTGCGATTCCATGTATTCATTTGTGGAGAAATGATAGATTTTTACGCATTTAATTTCAATTGAAGAGAAAAAGCATATTCATGTTGTTTGTGCGTAAAAATTAACATTTCTCCATAAATGAATACATGGAATCACGAATGAATATACTTGTTCTCACGTTCTCAACCTTTTAGGTGTTCTCATTTGATCATTTCCCTATATATATATATATATATATATATATATATATATATATATATATATATATATATATACTCACACACATACACACGCACACAGACACACACACACATATATATATATATATATATATATATATATATATATATATATATATATATATATATATATATGTGTAACTTTATATTTAATTTTTATTAGTAGGTGAAAACTCTAATGAAGTGTATTAATTTAGAAAGAAGTTGAATGAATTATTTTTAACCACATTAAATAATAACCTTTTTCTTGTAGCCCAGCGGTATCAGGTGGTGCCCTCCCTCTTTGAGGTTGAGGGTTCAAGTCCCGTTGTGGACATAGGTGGAATAGGTGTTGTTAGCTTAGGAGTAGATTAGATTTGTCGGTTCAAAAAAAAAACTAATAAAAAATATATTTCTTTTAAAAGTATTTAAGTTAATGTCATTAACAATGAAATAATCGCTGTCAATTACTATTGTAAAAAATATATATTATTCTTAAACCTTATTACTTGAATTCTTATAAGATAACACGGGTTTAACTCTAATATACATAAAATAAAATAATATGAATGATATATGTCGTACTAAATTTAATATCTTAATTTATTAAAAATATTTAAGTTATTGTTATTAAATACTCCCTCGTCCCAAAATTATAATCCATCTTTCCTTTTTGGTTTGTCCCAAAATAATAGTCAATTTTAAAAATAAATAACATTTTTACCAAAATACTCAATTATTATTACTTAACCAACTAAGTATTTAATGGAACATTAAATGCAAAATAAGGACAAAATTATTATTTTATTATATAAAGTTAGTGGTAATTAATGTTTTTTTTTAATTTATGTGTTTTTTGTATGTGGACAATAATATTAAGACGGAGGAAGTATGACATATACATTGTCAATTTGTATTATAAAAAAATAATAATTATTCTTAAACTGTATTACTTAAATTCTTATAAAACAATATATGTTTAACATTATATAAATAAAATAAAATAATAAGAATGATTTTTATGGTATTTAATTTAATATTTTAATAAATAAAAGGCCATTAGTAATATCATTAACCTTAGAAACATGAAAAGTCGTTTAGTTAAAACTTATCCACTTATCTAATATTCATAACGTATAATATATTAATTTGAGTACTCACTAATTTTATAAGAAATAAGTTAAAAAGATCTTGAATGGTTGTAATTATATGTTATTTGGAAAAAATTTCAGCTTCGGTTGAAAATTTAATTTATGTTTCGATTTGATTTAAATAAAATAAATATATTATACTATAGCATTAAAAAAATTATGTTTTACATCTAGTTCAAATTAATGAAGGTAAGTATCTTAATTTGAATTTTTAAGTTTTAGTTATGAAATTAGAATAATAACCGTGTTTAATGTATTAATGAAAAAATAAGTTGAAAAGTTTTGGGAATGTTTCATTTTTTTCTCCTAAATGAGGTTTGGTTTTGTTAAATGATTATATTTGACAAGAACAAGATTGATAATCTTTCATCTTATCTTTATTAGTCTTTCGATCCACAATCTTTGTGGGTTGTTTAATCAACAGTTTGTTCTATAACATGAACCTACTCTGTGACAACTAGAAAATTTTGGGTCAAACCAAGTCTAAGGGTTCTTGTGTATAAGTGTATCCACAATGTATATCTATGTAACTTGAAGCAATAATGTTATTTGAAAGCCAAGGGGGCACCATTTGTATGATTAAAGATAATATACACTTGGAAATTCATGTTGAAATCAACATTGAAAGATCAATGCAAATCAAAACCGAAAACACCATGTCTAGAAAGCACTAAGACCGAAATCAACACCATGCAACCCCACTAAGGCCGAAAACACCATGGGAAAGGCTTAGGACCGAAATTACTTGTGATTTCGGTCATACTAGGGTGTTTTAAAGGGTTTGCAGTCAAAGATAAGGAAAAAGCAAGGAAAGTTGACTTTAGGATTTGACATCTCACCCATTTCCAATAAAATAGCAGTATCCCACGTATTAACCACCAAATATCTATGCTTTAACCTCAGTTAACCAAGTAAACATCCTATCATCTCCTTTATTTTATTAATGACGAAATCATTCGCTCACATACCACAAATCCCATTTCACTTATTGTAAAACTCCATTTGCTCTCAAGAGGTCAAGTTTCCAAGCTTTAAATAAGTTTATTTCTTCAAGCATTTTTCCTAGGTTTTGGTAAGTAAATTCAAGACTTCTTAGCATCCTTTACATTCTTATGTTTAGTTCATTCCATTTACTCACCTTTGAATACAATGCAAACTCATCTTATTCTAAAATCCTGCCTCTACTCAAAATAAACATTTAAGATCATCGACATTAAAGTTGTCAAACCTTATATTGCCTCATGGACCACTTTCAAACACTCCTCCCCGATTGGACATTAAAATCCTTATGTCAATCAACAAACATTCGGACCTTTTAAGTTTCCTTTTTACCTTTGATAAAAAAAATATTTGCATTATTGGTCCTCTGGCTAGTACGCGGGGCGTACTAGCTAGACCTTGATTGCGGGCATCGTCCACGTATGTTGGGCATATGTGTGGTTACACTGGGTCTACGTTGGCTTGGGAAAAAACCTAAATTTTAGGGTTTGTGCCCAATTTAAGCTTCTTAAGCCCACCTCCTGGACATTTTAGGCCAACCTCCATATCTTGAAAACGCTAACCTCGCCCTTAGCCTTTGTTTTGGTGCTTTTTAGCTCTCGTGAAGCATTTCGATGTGTTTTTGTGTATTTTGAAGTGGTAGACGAAGATTGAAGACTCATTCTTTGGAGAAGAGCTTAGAGATCCATATTTAGCTTCATCATTTCATGAATTTTAAGGTATACAGTCCATACCTTGTCAACTCCTTGTATAGATATACTCTTGGGCTTGTTTATGGCTATTTTGGTCCTTTTTGGTTGGTCCTTGTGAGCTAAGGCCGTTTCAGAAACTTAAGCTTTTAGATCTAGTCATTTTAGGGGTCCCTTATGCATAAAAATGCAAACTTTATGGTGTATATGGACTCATGCATGTGTTAAGACCCTTTGTTAATCTATTTTGAGCTCTAGAGGCTCATTAAGCCATGCACACATGTAAAGTTTTAAACTTTACATGATAAGTCATCTTTTGAGACAAGGTATGAGAGTGTGGAGTAGGGGCTGAACCATTTAATTGCTTAATGGAGTGAGGATGACACACTGGGGAGTATGTTGGGCGTACCCAGCTACCCAGCTGGTACGCTGCACGTACTAGCCCCAAAAGGAGTACACTTAGCGTCCAAGTTGAGTACGCCCCGCATACTCAGAAGATAGGCTTAGATTTGGTGATTATCGGTATTGGGCCGTTGTTTGGGCTTTCATTGATTGGGCCTTGTTGGGCCACCAAACTTCTGTGTTAGACCTGGACTACTTGTTGGGATTTATTGGATTTTAGGCCCATGGTGGGTATTGGGTCCAATTTGGAAGATTGGGCCATAATTGGGCCTTGGATTGTCAATTAGAGTTTGGAATCTCTTAGTAAATGGATTGGGCCTTGGTCCGGGCCAATAGATTAAACCTATGATTATGGGTTGAGTTCCAGTTAATAAATTGGATATTGTTGATATTAATATCGTGTGGATTTACGGGGCCAACAGCCAGCGATTTATTCCTATGATTCAGTAGCTTGAGTTGAGTATTCCTCACCATGTTTAGCAGGTTAAAGGCACCAATGCCAATCCATGAGTTATTATGTTAGGGTGCTAGATGTATGCGTGACTCTTGCATGTGTATGCGTTTGTATGCTTATTGGGTCGGGCCCAATGGAAACTACGTATGTTGTTACTTGTTATACTTATATGTTTGTATGCTGGGCGGGGCTTGTTGTAAGAGTTAGGGCGAGGCCCGTTATAGTCAGTGGGCAGGGCCCGTTATGTGAGGTAGGGCGAGGCCCGTTATTCGAGTTAGGGTGGGGCCAATTATATATTTGATATATGTGGTATATGGTATTTGGGGGAAACTCACTAACCTACGAGCTTACAGTTTTCAGTTTATGTTTCAGGAACTTCTGGTGCAAAGGGGAAGAGTTCGGGGTGATTGCAGTGCACACACGATATTGTTCTTCATTTTGTGTGAGAACTCTGATATTTTATGATGTCTTGATATATTTTTTCCACTTGGAATTTATGATGATGTTTTGGGATACTGTTTTTTATCAATTTAAAAATGAAATTTTTGGGTTTTATTTTCGGGACGTTACAAGGTGGTATCAGAGCCTTAGTTTAAGGGATTCATACATACTCTAGGGTGTGTCTGAACTCAAATTGAGGATTTGGTAAGATTTTTCAAAAAAGGAAATGTTCTATAAAAGGGATTTCTAACATAAGAAAAGGGTGTGGTGCATGTAATCGACCGAGCTCAAGTAATTTTTCCCAAAATACCCATACATGTTAGACGATATGTTTTGATTTGTGAATATTTTAATCGCATGCTAGTTAGGGCTAAAGATCTGCTCAGTATTTGCATGAATAATTTGCTAGGATATATGCGTTTGTATGTCTATTGTATGAGTTTGTAGACTTGCATGCTAGTACTGATCAGTTAGTGTTAGGATGGCCTGTTAGGGCCTGATTTCGATTACTTAATGCTCGAATGTTGCTTGCTTTGTGCTTTTTAGGAGTTCTCATTAACTTCAGCTAACTAGTCAGCAAATATGTTAAGTTACATATTATTGAGACTAAATTTTAGAAGGTTAGGTTTTACTTTATTGTGCAACTCTTGTCTGAGTCCAACCGTTGTAGTGTGAGACTTCTCATTCGAAGAATTATCTGGTTTTGATGATATGTAATAGTATTCGTGAGCTAGTTAGGGGGAGTTAGAGGGAGTTCATTCTATAGCTGATGGTGGAGAGTGGCGTGGTGATTTCCCTAGGAAAACCTAGGAAGTGATTTAGTATTGGGAGCCTTATGTTAATGAAGATTGATATTATGAATAAAGAGTGACCTGGATTATTCAAGGCAATCCTTGAGGAAAGTACGGATAGATGTAGAAGGTAGTATGGGCCCGTACTACTAGAAGCAGAGGATCCGTACTCGAGTCAAGGAGAGTTACGAGGAAACCAAGAAGCTTGTAGAGTTTGTGATTCCTTAATATATTTTGATGCGTATTCTGATGGTTATATGGTCTATTTTCATTATGGTGACTCTTCGAGGCAAACCAGTTGGTAGTTCTGGTGCTGGTGAGGGCTCGGGCCCAGGATCTGCCGGGGAGTTTGTCACACCCTAAAACCAGAACGGCGGAAACGTTTTGGGGCGGAGGACGTCATGTACAATATCACAACAATGCATAATAGTAAACAAGCAACAACATCATCCATTACATTAATAATATAATTTTAATACAAGTGTGTTCTGTGTATAGTTTATAAGAAACCAAAAATGAATAATCAAAATAAAGACGAGTCTTGAAAGCTCTGTCTTCTCAAAAACCTGGTCATCGGTACCTGTCTACTGGTGACCTGGGAATACAAGTTATTTTGAAAGCATAGATCATCATTAAAGGTGGTGAGTTCATAAGTATTTTAGTGTCATTGATTGTATGAAAGTGTTTGTAAATGTTTGATTTAAATGTTTGTAAGTGTTTGTGGTAAATGTTTGTATCACCTAGAAAATCCTATATTTTCTACTAAAAAGTAGCCTTCTACCAAGGCACGAATGTTTTGTAAGTTGTTTGTTTGTAAAAGTGTGTAATTTTCCCAAAGATAGACTATCATTACCAAAAATATAGTTTACATTACCGTTTATGTGAGAATATCACAATTTGAATGTAATGGCAAAATAATAAAGATGTACTTGTACTATTTTGTATATAGCAACTAGCATTGTACTAACTACCTTAAAATAATTGTTTTAATTAAGGTAAAATGTGATATAGTTGTAACCATGCTTGATCGACTAGATAAAACACGACGCTCTAAGGCATTGAAATGGTATGACAATGGTCACCTGTAGACCTGCAGGTCCCACTGTAGCTAGCAACAAGGTGTAGTATAGTCAATCCTGTATAGATCTATACACCAATTCACGCTCTCCCTCCAGGAGACTCTGGTTACAAAACGTGACACAACAGTAGATTGTCGTGCCATGAAGTAGTGGCTCACATTAATGTTATAGTATTCTAGTGTTTGTATAGTGTTCTCTCTGTTCTAGTGTATTGTATGTTCTCTTTGTATAGTGTAGCGTATGTTCTCTTAGTTTCTCATCATAGTATGTTCTTTCTGTTTCTCATAATAGTAAGTTTGTATTGACTCATGAATGAACTGACTCTTGTATGTTTCATTGTACTAGAAATAGTGAGTAGTAATTCCATAAACTATACCTATTATAGTTTACTAGTAAGGTTGTTTGAATGACTGAGTATGTTTGTACACCTTTGCTACCTAAAGGTGTTGAACTGATGTAAGAACTTATATATATATATATATATATATATATATATATATATATATATACACACACACACACATATATACATAATGTATAACTAAGATTCAAACGACACTCGGACAAATAACCGGATACCCTAAGTCCACAACCAAACAAGGAACAGGAAATAAAGTGAGTTATCAGTCCTAAGGGGCTGTTTGGCTGGATCTGAATTTTAACATGCTGTTTGGTTAGAACATCTGAATTGTTGTGCTGAATGGTAAAAATGACCATTTTACCCTTATGTACTATTTTTGACTGAATACGACATTTTTGTTTTATAAAATAACTGAACCCACATAATAGCAACCGACTTTACCAATGATTCTCAATAATAGCAACCAACATTTTTTGCACAAAAAATAAACACCAAGATTGCTCCATATGTTACAACAACTTTATCCATAAACATAAGAAGTTAAACAGGAAACAATGAAAATAAACAAAGATTGCATTTGCATTTTGAATTTTCAAATAAAACATTCAATCTTAACAATTGCATTTGCTTGTCAAATAAAACATTCAATCTCAACAATCGCATTTGCATTCACATTTGTGTTTCAAAGTTTACCCTTCTACAACTCCCTTCTCTAATCTCCATAAAAGGTGGTTTTCTTCTTCCGTTTATGTATTACCCTCCACTATAGGTGCTGCAATGTAAAGGCAGATCAATCGGGGATTTTGCGCCATTACCTGTTGTTATTGTTTCTCTGTGAAGATGAGATTCATGTTGGGTGAATAGCATCACCCCAGTTGATAGAAGAAATTCAGGACCTTTCACCTACAAAGCCATCCACCTTGTATAAGAACTTCATACAACTTTATTAACAACAAAAATAAACAGGCTTCATATAAACTTCATACAGATTACAATTTAAACCAAATATTGAAGATGTCAAAATTTGCCACGAGTTTTAATTATTTCAAAATCAACTCATGTATTGTCAAAGAAAGTGAAGATAGTTTGAACAAAATATTGGTTTTGACAGAGAATCGAAAGATTCATCCTACTGATTGAAAATCGAACTGAAGCAAAAATCATCAAATTAGAACTAAGCAACTACATGAAAATCAAGCAAAATATACCTGATATGATTTGGAGATGGGAAATCAAACTAAAGCCCTGTTTCACTATAAGACGATGGGAGAATTCCACAATTTCGTCGTCGTTGCTGGAGAAGAATGACCGGGGATGGGGAGATGCATGATTTGAATGGAGCCGACATTTGCAGATGGTGACATCGACGACAGCAACGGGTGGAGGCGTCGATGGCATTGGCGGACAGAGGCGGAAATAGCGCTGCAGACGGAAACGGCGATGGCTGAAAGATGGAATCGGTTTAAAGAGGGAGTCGTAGTTAAAGGGACGTCGATTTTAGGGCAAAGGGGCAAGAGCGGAATAATTTTATTCGGAGTGGTAGTCATATGGAGGTTGCCAATCGGAGAGGGGGTGGGAGGGAGAAGGGGCATGCGACAGTGTTATGTGCGATGAGTGCAACGGAAGTCCGGTGATGTTCAGGTGATAGCGGAAGAATGGGTCGACGTTTGTTAATGAAAGGGAAGACGGAAAAGAGTGGTGTACGAGGGCAAATGAGGAATGCGCGTTCCTTTTTTTAATTCAGATACGTCCCAAAATCTAAAAAATTAAGAGGCAGTTTACAAATTAAGAGCTATAAAATCAGATGCTGCCAAACGATCTGGATCTTAAAAATTAAGAGATTGCCTCTTAATTTTCCAATTAAGAGGCTACCAAACAAGGCCTAAGTCCTTTCAATCTTACTTATATAACTATATCTATATAGACATGATTTTGACAATATAAATAAGTTTAAAAGAGTTTAATAAAGAGTTTTAACCATTTGAATGGTAACACATGACTTGATGTCAATTTATAAAATGTTTTGAAGAGTTTGTTTGATAAAACAATTTGAAGTATAAGAAAATCCACTTGTTTGATAGTTATGAATCACATATGATTGATATAACAACCATAATGTTATCAACTTGTATCCCCCCCCCCCCCCATAAAAGCATTTAAAATCATTTAAAAGGTAGATTAAGGGGTATGAACTCACCTGTAGTGAGTGATTCGAATGAAGATCGATTGTAGGATGTTAAGTGCTAAGTGAAGTCTCGAGCACAAACGGATCCTATAAGGCATATAATGACACATATATGTATATAATTAGTGTATATAACAACTAATCATGATAGGCAACCACCTGAGGGACTAGGAAACACTTGGATTGAAGTGTTACAATCACATATGATTGGATTAAGGGGGTTTACGGCCACACAAAGGGGTTCACGGCCATGGTGTTTACGTCTAAGGTGTTTACGGCCAAAGAAGTTTGCGGCCATTGAAGATCTCGAGGAGGGTTTTTGGCCAAGAGAGATGCTCATTGACGTAAACTCTTATAGTTCTTGGGAAATGGTTGTTTTCAAGGGTGTATGTTAAGAGCTTCTATAGGATAACTAGTACATGGAAAGATACTTACGTTTTGAAGCTTAAAGGAGGTTTTCATGGTCCAAGAACTAGTATATGTTCTTGGTGTTCTTGGTGTAAGTGAATAATATTTGAAGATCTACCCAAAAGAGATGAAATCATGGATGAAATCATAGGGTTTCACTAGATTTAAGCAAGGTATCAACAACAAATGGAAGAAACACTTACTTATTTGAAGATCAAGATGAAAACTCTTGATGATAGTTGAGAGAGAATCGAGTTTCTTGAGCTGGAAGTGTGAGAAGTGGTGAAAAATGAAGGAATATCATGTATATGGGATGAGTTTACGACCAGCCAAGAGATTACGACCGTAATCTCTAGTTTACGACCGTAAACTCCAAGACTTGGAGTTTTCCGGCTTGAATGCTGCACCATGAACTCTAGCATATACTTCCTAACACTAATTACTTGAATGTACTAGGCTTAGAACACTCAAACAGACCCTAAACGATGCTAAAAGATAGAAAAAACAAGTCTGAGTTTGATTAAATCGAATAGATGTACAAGATAGAACTTTCAGGTTGTCACAGAGTTGGACGATCAGATGCGGGAGTTCATCTCTTCTGATATTACCCGCAATATTCTTGAGCAGACTCTTATGATCTTTGGTAAGATCAAGGAGGGTATCATGGAGGTGTTGGAGGAGCGTTTGGATTCCTTCTGTTCTGAGATGGTGGCCTTGATTGGGGAGCGTGCATTGACCTTCAAGGATTTCCAGGTATGTGGAGCTCCAGGCTACCACGAGGGAAGGAGCCAATATCGACCGATAGGTGGTTACCGGATGTTACTAATGCCTTCCGCACCAACAGTTGCCTCGAGGGGACAAAGGTCAGACTTGCTTCCTGTCTTTTGAAGGACAGAGCCTAAGACTGGTGGGAGGATTTTGGGCATGCAGTTGGTGATGATGTTGTTGATTCGACTACATGGGATGATTTTACGACTAGATTCAAGGTTGAGTTTGCACCAATGATTGAGGTACAACAGCTGGCGCAAGAGTTTCAGGATCTTCGCCTAACTACTGAGATAGTGGATGAGATCACTGTGATTTTTCGTGAGAGGGCATTGTTGGTTCCACAGTATGTGATGGATGAGGGGATAAAGAAGGCGAGGTGCCATGAGATGTTGAGAAGTGATATTTGGCAGTTTGTGAGCCGATCAAGTTGCAGGACGCTGGAGGATATGATAGCGAGGGCTTGGGAGAGAGATATTGATCTGGAGATGGAGAAGAAGAGGAAGCCATATTATGAGTAGAGTGTAGAGGGTTCGGGGAAAGAGGAACAAGGTTGTTGATACGAGATCGATGGGCCAACAGGATCGGGGCTGCTGTGGCAAGTACGGCAGGACGCACGATGGGGCGTGCATGGCGGGTGGTTCTAGTCGCTTCAATTGCGGTCGGACAGGTCATATCATCAGAGATTGTACTAATACTACCATCACCACCCCTGTATCTCATCTGATTTTCTTTCATTGCAATCAGAGGAGCCATAAGAAGGCCCATTTTCTGAGTTTGACTGCAGCAGGACCGGTGTCAACACTCGCTCCTACAGCTCTACATATTACTGACGGCCGCTAGGGGAAGGCGGATGCACCTATGGTGCAGAGCAGGGATTTTCAGCTAACAAACGAGGAGGGTTGTGCATCTCCTGACGTGGTGACGGATATGTATCTTCTCTTTATCTCTTTATTTATATTGAATTTCCTACTTATATTTATGTGTTTTATTTTAGGATCCTTACTCGTGAACGGTATTTATGTATTGGTAGTGTTTGATTTGGGGGCTACCCGATCCTTTGTGTCACTTGTGCTTAGCAAGAGGTTTGTTGGAGCTCCGGGGGAGCTGGATTGTCCTTTAGATTTTGAGATTGTAGATGATCGATTTGTCCGGGTAGCGAGGGTTCATCGGGGTTGTATTCTCTAGTTGTTCAACGAGCAGTATCTGGTCGATTTCGTTCCCATTCCTTTGCGTGGGAACTAGGTTATCGTGGGCATGGATTGGTTGATCCCTAATGGGGCAGTGATCGATTTTGAGCAACAGTTAGTTCGAATTCGAACTCCAAGTGGGAAGAATTAGTGGTTTAGGTAGATAGATCTCAACGTGGGCCGATTTTGTGTTCAGCAGTGAGGGCCAAACGCTATATTTAGCAGGCTTGTTCTAGATTTGTCGCCTATGTTATGGATACCCATGATAAGGGTAAGGCTGATGGGTTTTGGTCATAAGACATCCTATGTGCTCATACAAACCTTAATGCTTGGATCTAGGTTTCTCTATTGTACATGCAAGTTATCCAAGACTATAAACCCTAATTCTAGCATTCAAGTAATCATATTAACATGAGAATAGGTTTAAGATGTTACCTTGATTGTTATGTAGTAATAACAATCCCAAATCTCCTTGTATTGACTTTAGAAAGCTTAGAGTCACAAATGTCACTCCTCTAATGGTTCACAAACACCATAAGCAAGAGGATGAAGAGGAGAGAGATTAGAGGCTGCCCAAAATGTGTTCTAACCCTAGAAAAGAAGTTCCCCACGTTTTTTAGCCTTAAGGGTTCTATATATAGTGAGGCTATTAGGGTTATCTAACAAGGAAACCCTAATTTGGATGCTGAAGCCCTAAGCAACCCATAGACTCCTTTAATTAAGGCCTTGGATGATTTCCTTATGGGTTTCCCCATAGAATTCGTCCACCCCTTAATACAAGGCAATCCATGGCCCAAATTGCAATTATCTTATAATTACAATTCCAGTCCCTTAAGTTTAATTAATCTCTTTTAGTCACAAAACTAATTACCAATTAATTATTGACTAACATTAATTAAACAATATGATTTCTCCTTTAATATATTATTCTCATAATATATTAATAAATCATATTTAATCCTTTCTCTCCATAATTCATCCTATCAAGTTGCGTTGGTGAAGGCAACCGAAAAGGACCATGCACCATCGGGTCAAGTACATACCAAAATAGTTATGGACTTAGACACTAATCCAACAGTCTCCCACTTGGATAAGTCTAATAACTATTCTGCGTATGACTTCAGATCCTGATCTGCAATCGTAGCTTTCCAAAGCCACTGTCAACTCTGATCCTATCAGATACGCGTGTCCTTTAGATAAGGGATCATATATTCCTCCATTCTAGATATCATATGAGACATGATTTCAAATCATTCTCTTTGTACTATATCTCGATTCCCGATTTATGACGACTGACTAATTGAACAAATCAAATTAGCCCTAGCCCGGCCGAGCATTTACGTTTGTCATCACTAAATCATCGAGGGGCCCAAAGATATCGCTTTTATCCTACCTTGGATAAAAGGAACGGATAAACTTTGATACAATGCTCGCCTGCACTCACGCACCGAATTACACACAACAATGTGTTTTATGACACCAAGTTACTAGTGCGTTTACATATTATCAATGTGCAACCGATTTGCAAGATACAACTCACACATCTCGGTTTCAAGAATATAAGATGTTATCGTCTCATCAATCACTCGTGATACAATTCATGGAGTGATCCAAGTGAGCGTGGGTTTAATCCAATGCTCAAATCACATTCATAAGCACTCATGAACGTTGCAGCAAACATTTGCTTATGTCTAATACTCTTTTAGACAATCCACACACCAATTCACGACAGTCTTCATTCATATCTACTTCCAACATATGAACGACTGTGGCCCGTTTGAATAATTCGATTATTCTTAATATATTCAATTATTCTGGAAGTCAAAACATGCAAATGTGAAACACAAGAATAATACTAATCCCATATGGCCTCAAACCTTTGAGTATATAAATAAAACACCTTTTATTTATCACCATATCGATTACTCATTATTTTTCGTTTCGGGTAATCAACTTCTTACTTGAATTATTACACTTGTCCCATGCTCCTAGCATGCACACAATGTTTACCTATGGTTCTTACTTTGTGAAATAGACCAAATTGAGCACATTTCCAATCATTCTCATTTGACAACTCCAAATCCTTTTTCATAAGTGAAAGAATATCAAATTCTTGCTACTTATAGAATATTCTAGATTCTAACATTTTATGCAATTGTCCTTTCGTAAATTCACTGCACCAAAGTCACAAAGACTATTGCCAATGATATTACAAATTCCTCTATCGGAGATTGTTACAAGACAATTCCTTAGATATGATGTCTCTCACTCAAAGTACATTCCTTTGAACATCCTTTTGCATAAAAGTTTCTAATGTAGACATAGATTTTCAATATTCAATTCCCAATATGGATACGCTTCCATATTTTCCAAAGTGACAACTTATTCTTAATAGAATCTTATCTATTCGTAATAATGTCGATATTGTCCATCCAATATGGAAACATTTCCATATTTTCCATATGACAACTTATTCTTAATAGAATCTTTTCTATTCATAATAATGTCGATATGGTCCATACAATACCATACTTCCAACTACTCACAAGCGACCAATCCTCGTCGAACTTTGGATTGTCCTTTGATAGTTGTTTAATTATTTTAGTCAAAACCAATTCTAGTCCCCTTTCCCTCTAAATGCGCTCGACATTTGGAAAATTTTAGAATGGTCAAACATTAAAGCATTTGCAATCGATCATATACCCGAAGCGTATGGGACACGACGCATAATGTTTTATTTGTTATGTTCTCAAAATTCGAATTGTGAAGAGGAATGCCGTAATCATAATCGAAATTTTAAGAACACACTATGAACCCTTGACTAAATTTATTAACATTTCTCAACCTAATCCTTTAGATTCGAAATGAAGCATAATATTCTCTCCCTTAATTATAGCAAAACAACTTTACAACCCTTACGACTTTGCAAGGTATAACTCTTGTTTTCTATAATTAATATTGCCAACTTGCAATACGTGCCTTAATAATCATACAATCATAACTTTTATGCTCCCACTGTCATGATGATTATTATAAACATAACACTTATGCTCCCACTAGCTTCGACATGTATTCAGAAACAACTAAACTTTCAGAAAAACAATACTTATTGAATTTCTTAAATTCATGTTTCTAATACTTAATGCTTTGATAATCTTTTATCAAGGCCTCTTATACACCTTTGCCTTAGATAGTTCATATGTGTGTCTAAACAATTAAGACTAATTGCCAAACCTCACAATTCAAATCATGGAAAGGGATATCGTAACCATAATTGAATTCGAGAATGCAATTTTACAATCACTATCTTCTTAAAATCTTTCTTAGTGAAAGCATTTCCTCACAATCATTTTCATGAAGGATGAAATCTTATGACACTTAGATTTAAACGGTGTATGTGTTCCTATCCATGTGAATTTGTTAAAACCAAAGTTTACGACGAATTCAACCTCATATGGATCGAACTTTCTTAATCTTGATTTCTTGCCTTATGGTAGTACAGATGCCCACCATGTCTTCCAAGTAGTTAAGCAGCTCACCTTTTCTTATCAATGTACTTTCCATTGATCAAGGTCCTTGCCTTTTATGCATTCAAATGAGAACTCATAGGACTCACATGCATAATTAACTCGATTGGATTGGCACAGAAACAAAATAATGTCAACACGATAGGTTGTAAACCTCAACTCGTGTGGTAGTGATGATCGATAAGGTTTATTTGATTTGTTCTTGAAACCTTTCAAGACCATTAAGACTCCCACTGACTCCTTGACATATAAGATTCTCTTGTTAAAACATTTCTTGACAAACAAATATTCAAGAATTAGTGTAGCTTTTATCAAAACTCTTCATAAATTGGTCCTAGTTGGTCTTTGTCTTATTCAAGACATCACAACTTTCCACATTTGATGAATGTTACAAACCTTCTTAATACTTTTCACTCAATGTCACAATCTTAACTTTAAGACTTGTTATTGGAACGAAGTATGATTGACTTCTTGATTTAACCATTTCTTCAATCCTTGATTCCTCTTCTTAAACATACAATTGTACTAAGACTCACTTTGAGGATCAATTGAGATATGGTTCTTAATCATTAAGACTTATCATAAAGCATAAAAGCTACTCTCCCTTCTTCTTAGAATGGAGAAACCTTTATCTTTCTGCCTACTTGATTCTTGTTATTCGTTTTGCTATTGATTTAAACCTTTTTCATCAATTCCGAATTACACTTAATCTTATAAGTATAATCATATTTACTAAATCTTTAGTAAATCATGACGAATATCTTTGTTACTCTTATGGTGAACTTGATCAACACACAACTTTGTGTGCTCGATCTCCTAGTCCTTCACTTGGCACTTTGTCAATGAATTAGTCTAATTTCCAAATATGAAATTTCTCATTCATCGTGCAACCAAGTTGCATGATTCCAAGTTTCTGTCCAATTGAAACATGGGCGATGAGAAACTCTCCCTATTTGGTAAATTCTCGACTTTCCATAATAAGAACCAAATCCATTATTGCTAATATTCAAACATTAATTTTTCATATATGCCATTGCAAGGATAAATAAATAATATAAAATCAAAATTTATTTTATTGTGGAAAAATTTGTCCTTACAATGCAATTCATTGAAAAACTATGCTAATACATATTTCTTAGCAATATAGTTCTAACTCTAAGTAGTAGCTCAAGAATCTAATCTTTGAGAAATGCGATCGAAATCCATTCCTTCACGGTTAGATTCTGCTCACTTCTTCCATCAATTGTGATCTTATCACATTATGTATTAAGAATCTAGAATAGAAGCTTAAAAGAGTTAGTTAATGGATTTTACCTATATTAGAGCCATACGTTTCGACTCTCCCGTCTCTTAGATCTCTTAGGTAAATGGGGCAGCTTCGTCTCCAATGCCCTTTCTCTTGGCAATAAAAACAAATTGACTCTTTTGGAACATGACATGGAACTACTTCAGACATTGCCTTTCTCTTATGATCAAACTTTTCGATCATAGCATGTCTTTCGTTGTCTTTGTCTATATCCATAGAGGTCTTGAAGGCAGATTCACCAATCAACTTTTCTTTTCTATTGCGCCAAACCATTGCTGATTCAGCAGCAATAAGCATATAGGTGAGATCTATAAGGGTCACGTCGCAGTTCATCATATAGTACTCTCTTACGAACTCACTATATGAGTTAGGAAGTGACTGAAGAACCCAATCAACAGCCATTTCCTCACAGACAACGGATCGCAACATTCTTAACCTATGAATGTGTGACTTCATCCCTAGGACGTGTGCACACACCAACTTTCCTTCTTTATGTTTACTTGCCAAAAGGGCTTGAGTGATCTTGAACTTTTCAAGCCTTCGAACTTGTGGGTTAGGGAGAATAATTGGAGGAGGAGGAGGAAGTGAAGTATGATCTCTTGTTCCTTGATCAAATCGTGGAATATCATCTTCATGTGGAATGCTTGTTCCACGGGATTTAGGAAGACCATAGTTGTCGAACTTTGACATCTATAAAACGGGAGAAAACAAACTCAAGTTAGTTGATTGATTGAGTCCTTAGTAAATCACCCAAATGAAATACTAAGGCTAGGACCCAACACAATATTCTACAACTCGGGAGAGGGATGCCGTAACCCAAATTGCAGAACATTTGAAGGTAAGTGAATGACGATTCACTAATTTCCACCATGAAAAACGAAAAATAAATTTTAAGTTTTAAATCTATGAAAACTCCTAGATCCTTTGAGATTCATTGAACTTTCAATGGCATGTTTAAATCTCGATATGCCCCTCTTGTTTGTGACTGGGATGCCGAGGATCAAAAAGCGGGTGTGAATAACCATGCAAACTTACATGGTGCCCTCACATGTTACAGGCACCTATTCGATGTGCCGGTAAACCACACACGCTCCACCGAACTATGACCAACATTGAGTCACCCTTTGCTACGTTTGCTTAGAACCATTTAGTGTGCCGGTAAACCACACACGCTCCACTAACGTCTTCGCAAGGGCACAAAGTGTAATTTCACGGAATTGCATCAATTCACTTTGCCTAAGTAACTAAGATTGGGAATTTGTAAAACATTTAGTTACTTTTGTACTTCATTACACTTATAATAGAAGGTTTTGTCCTATCCTACCCGTTCGGCTAACGACCCTCCACTAGTCAAGAGTGCGGTGGGTAAGAGTGGATACCCATTCAATTGCCATTTTATAGGCAATTTCCTTAAACACCCCTTATAGACCAACTTCGTGAATGAGGCCTACTAACGGTAAGACTGACTTTTACTCATACATATATATATATATATATATATATATATATATATATATATATATATATATAATGTTAGACTTTTAATGTTATATATAGTATAGGGCATATTTTACACTTTTAAAATACTAGGTGGTCAAATTTAATAATTATCTCTTTAATTCAATTAAATTGTAAACCAAAACTTTTATGGATTTATTAAACCTATTTTAATTATACACCTTAATTTATTAATAAAACCATAAGGGTGTAATTTGAACTTTTTCAAAACAATACTAGGGTTTTAGAATTTAACATTCCTAATTAAACTTTTAATTAACTTTTAAATTCCAGAGGGCAAGTTTTGAAACATTTCAAACATTAGGGTTTAGAATTTAAATATACATCAAAATTAAACTATTAATTCAAAATTTAAATTCCAAAACTTGAAGGCAAGTTTTGAAACCTTTTTCAAAACATTAGGGTTTCAACTATTTAAATTTCAAAACAACAAAACTCTTGGGTTTAAATCTAAACTATAAAACCTAAAGGGATTAATTTGAAACTATTCCAAACTTTGTCAAGAATATTCTAGATCACATAATTCAAATAAGGCAATTAACTATAATTGGTGGTTATCTAATTAGATCTAGTTCAAATTCTTGCAAGATAATGATCAAATAATTTCCATAACTTAACATATATCAAATAAGGTAACAATTATCTAATTAGATGACCAAAATCTTTTATTTTGACAAGGATAATCATAAGGGATTAACAAAATTCGAATTTTATTAAGTTTAAACAATTATGGCAATTATCCTAAGTCAAAATAGGTAAAAATCCCAAAAATCCGCCTGTCTGACAGCTAAACTCGCCGAGTCCCCTTATGGACTCGCCGAGTATGGGCCTACTCGCCGAGTCCACAATGGGACTCGCCGAGTACATCAGGCGGGAGGCAAAAAACGATTTTTTCAAGCATGAACAAATTAACAAGGCATCAATACAATAGAAACCAATCAAGGCTCTGATACCACTGATGGGTTTTGGTCATAAGACATCCTATGTGCTCATACAAACCCTAATGCTTGGATCTAGGTTTCTCTATTGTACATGCAAGTTATCCAAGACTATAAACCCCAATTCTAGCATTCAAGTAATCATATTAACATGAGAATAGGTTTAAGATGTTACCTTGATTGTTATGTAGTAATAACAATCCCAAATCTCCTTGTATTGACTTTAGAAAGCTTAGAGTCACAAATGTCACTCCTCTAATGGTTCACAAACACCATAAGCAAGAGGATGAAGAGGAGAGAGGATGCAGGCTGCCCAAAAACGTCTACAAACCCTAAGGAAGTCTTGGCCACGTTTTTGGTCCTTTAGGGATCTATATATAGCGAGGCTATTAGGGTTATCTAACAAGGAAACCCTAATTTGGATGCTTAAGCCCTAAGCAACCCATAAACTCCTTTAATTAAGGCCTTGGACGATTTCCTTATGGGTTTCCCCATAGAATTCGTCCACCCCTTAATACAAGGCAATCCATGGCCCAAATTGAAATTATCTTATAATTACAATTCCAGTCCCTTAAGTTTAATTAATCTCTTTTAGTCACAAAACTAATTACCAATTAATTATTGACTAATATTAATTAAAAAATATGATTTCTCTTTTAATATATTATTCTCATAATATATTAATAAATCATATTTAATCATTTCTCTCCATAATTCATCCTATCAAGTTGCTTTGGTGAAGGCAAACCAAAAGGACCATGCACCATCTGGTCAAGTACATACCAAAATAGTTATGGACTTAGACACTAATCCAACAAAGGTGACTGTGGATGTTGTGACTTTTGTACGAGAGTATCCGGATGTGTTTCCAGAGGATTTGCCTGGGGTGCCTCCAGAGATGCAACTTGAGTTCAGGATATATCTGGTTCCAGGTGCAGCTCCGATAGCCAAAGAACCATATTGGTTGGCTGCTCCCGAGACGCGTGAGCTGTCTACACAACTATAGGAGCTATTTGACAAGGGATTCATTTGACTGAGCAGTTCGCCATGGGGAGCACCGATCTTATTTGTGAAGAAGAAGGATGGGTCTGATCGCATGTGGATTGACTACTGGGAGCTGAATAAGGTAACAGTGAAGAATTGTTATCCACTCCTGAGGACTGATGATCTCTTTGACTAGCTTCAGGGTGCATCTTGGTTTTCCAAGATTGATTTGCGTTCGGGTTATCATCATATGAGGGTTAGAGATGGGGATGTGCAAAAGACAACTTTTCAAACTCATTATGGTCGTTACAAGTTCGTGGTGATGCCTTTTTAGCTCACCAATGCTCCAACCACATTCATGAATCTCATGAACCGCATATGAAAGCCAATGCTGGATTGGTTTGTGATTGTATTCATTGATGATATCTTGGTCTATTCCAAGACTCAGGAGCATCACGAGGAGCACTTGAGGGAGGTGTTGGAGACTTTGAGGAGGGATAGACTTTTCACAAAGTTCTCCAAGTGTGAGTTCTAGTTACATGGGGTGCAGTTTCTAGGGCACCTTATCAACCATAATGGTATTCTGGTCGATCCGGCTAAATTCGAGGCCGTGATGCCGTGGGAGGTTTCGAGGTCGCCATTTGAGATTCGAATTTCCTCAGTTTAGCAGGGTATTATCAGAGATTTATCCAAGATAGTTGTTCCTTTGACTTGGTTGACAAAGAAGAAGGTCACTTTTCGTTGGGGCCCTGAGCAATAGACAACTTTTGATACCCTGAGGCAGAGATTATGCAAGGCGCCGATTTTGACCCTGTCGGAGGGTGTTGAATATTTCGTGGTTTATTGTAATGCGTCGATCACAAGTTTGGGGGCAATGTTAATGCAGAGGGGTCGCACGATCCCTTACTCTTCAAGGTAGTTGAAGCCTCATTAGGCAAACTATCCGACACATGATTTGGAGCTTGGGGTTGTGGTTTTTGCCCTCAAGATTTTGAGAAATTACCTCTTTGGGTTTCGTTGTACTATTTACATAGATCACAAGAGCCCGAGGTATATAATGGATCATCCAAATCTGAATATGAGGCAACACTGATGGTTGGATGTGGTGAAGGATTATGATTGTGAGATCCTTTATCGTCTAGGGAAGTCCAATGTGGTGGTTGATGCTCTTAGCCGCAAGGCAGTCACAGCTCCGATCAGGGATGTATGTTTCAAGATGATCGTGATTACTTTGCTATTGGAGCGGTTTCGAGAGGCTCAGATCGATGCTATAAAGTAAGAGCACCGGAAGAATGAGGGTATTGTGGGCCACGTGGCTTCCTTTGATTATGATAGTCGGGGGTTGTTGACTCTTCATCGGAGGGTATGGTTTCCGTATTCTGGCGGTGTGCGTCAGGTTCTGATGTAGGAGGCACACAAGTCTAGGTTCTCCATTATCCCGGGGTGACGAAAATATATAGAGATATTCATCCTGATTATTGTTGGCCCTGCATGAAGCGGGATGCGTCTTGGTATGTGGAGAGGTGCTTGACTTGCAGGAAAGTCAAGGACGAGCATCAACAACCTCATGACAAGATGCAACCATTGGAGATTCCCGTATGGTAATGGGAGGAAATTGTTGGATTAGTGTCTAAGGCTGTAACTATATTTGGTAAGTACTTGACCCGATTGTGCATGGTCCTTTTGGGTTGCCTTCACCATCGCAACTTGCCAGGGTGATTTACAGAGAAGAGATATTATTCTTAATGTATTATAAGAATAATATGTTAAAGGAATGATAATATTATTTGATTAATATAAGTCATAAATTAATTAGGAATTAATTTGGTGACTTAAAGAGATTAATTGAAGAAAGGGGTATAAACTGTCAAATGTGTGAAAGTTGTATTTTGAGCAGATAACCCTTATGGATATGGGTTGGATGATTTTAGGGATGTGGATAACCTAGAAATCGTCCAAGGCCTTATCAAGAGGGGAATTGGATTGCTTTGAGGCTAAGTTATCCAATTAGGGTTTTAGGGTGAAACCCTAGAAGCTCACCAGTATAAATAGACCCTTGGGGTTGTGGAAATCGACACCCTTGTTATTGGAGTAACCCTAGAGCCGATTTCCCTCTTTCTCATCTCTCTAAAATCATATTCTTGCTAGTTGGTGTTTGTAATCCATTAGAGGAGTGACATTTGTGACTCTAAGCTCCAAGAAGAAGAAGGTTTCAAGCAAGTAACTCAAGGTATTATTCTAGATCTGTTTTCATATGTTTTATTTGTTAGTTTACATTAGATCTAGCCTTGAAAGTCTTGGATATATATTGCATGTTCAATTAGAGAAACCTAGATCCAAGCTATAGGGTTGTATGTGCACATAGGGAAAGTTCTTATGTCCAAAACCCATCAGAAATCACCATGGATTTCATCACGAAACTGAATCGGACTGCGTGTAGATCGGATTCGATTTGGTTCATCATGGATCGATTGACCAAGAGAGTTCATTTTATCTTGATCCAGGAGAGTATCTTTGTGGATAAGTTGATGGAGGTATATATCAGGGAGGTTGTGGCATGACATGGGGTGTCGGTCTTTGTAGTTTCAGACATGGAAGGGGCAAGAAGAGGAAGGCTCCTTCAAAGAGCCTCCACAAGGGAAAGTCCCAAGATGGTTCCTCTTCTAGTGGGACCAAGGTTGATCCCGCTAAGCCCAACCCTAACCCGAAGGAGGACGAGTGCCATCATTGCCACAAAATAGGGCATTAGAAGAGAAGTTGCCCGAAATATCTGCAAGTCATCAAGGATGGAAAGATCAAGCCATCTTTTGCAGGTATATACACAATTAAATCTAACAATTCACCTCATACTATTTCTTAGGTTCTTGATACAGGATGTGGTTACCACATTTGTTCTGATTTGCAGGGACTAAGAAGAGATAGAGATGTGGAGCAAGGAAGAATAAATCTAATCGTGGGGAACAGAAGATCGTCGCCTGTTACCAAGATTGGAGTGTATTCTTTAGTGCTTAGTAATGGATTAGGTTTAGATTTAAATAATTGTTGCTACTCGCCAGATATGGCAAGAAACATCATTTCATTTCATGGTTTGTTTAAACAAGGATTTAGATATTCGTTTAATAATATGAATGGTTCTATTTATGCTTATCTAAATGGTGTTTTATACTTTGAAGCAATGCCTTGTAATGGAATTTATGAAACTAGTATGGTTGTAGATAACCTAGGAAATGATGTGTTGTGTATAGATTCTTACAATAGTATGGATAAAGCATCTTTGTGGCAATGTCGTATTGGACATGTCAACAAGAAGCGCATAGCCCAACTCCAAAAGGATGGAGTGTTGGAGTCATTCGACCTTAGGGAATATGACACGTGTGAGTCTTGTTTACTTGGAAAGATGACCAAGTCACCCTTCACTGGCACTTGTGAGAGGGGTGAGGGTTTATTGGATCTCATACATACCGATGTATGTGGGCCCTTTAGATCCACCACAAAGGATGGAAACCGCTTCTACGTGACTTTCACCGATGATTATAGTAGATATGGGTATATTTACTTAATCAAGCACAAGTCGGAAACGTTTGAAAAAATCAAATAGTTCAAGAGTGAAGTAGAGAATCAATTGGGCAGGAAAATCAAGATGCTTCGATCCGATCGAGGAGGAGAGTACCTAAGTCTTGAATTCCATGACTATCTCAAGGAATGTGGAATAGTTTCACAATTGACGCCACCTAGGACACCGCAGTTAAATGGTGTGGCAGAAAGGCGCAATCAAACCTTGTTAGACATGGTTCGTTCAATGATGAGTCATTCTTCGCTACCTATCTCATTTTGGGGGTATGCCTTAGAGACTGCCGACCATATCCTTAACCGAGTCCCTACAAAGAAGGTTGCCAAAACACCTCACAAGATGTGGATAGGGAAAGCTCCCTTGTTGGCACATATCAAGGTTTGGGGTTGTGAAGTTTTCATAAGACAAGAAACTCATGACAAGCTCGAACCCTGTAGTGAGCGATGTATTTTCATCGGCTACCCATAGAAATCCTTTGGATATCTCTTCTATAGACCGAGTGGCAATGTTGTCTTTGTTGCGAGGAGAGGGGTTTTTCGAGAAAAAGAACTCATATGCCAAGGAGACAGTGGGAGGTAGATCGATCTTGAAGAGATTCAAGAGTTGAGTGATGAAGGAACCTCTACCGCTGGCGCTCAACCCGAGGAGGAAACTCTGATTGAACCAATTGACGAGTCATTACCTCTTAGACGTTCCGAAAGAGTTAGAGTTCAACCCCAGTTGTATGGTTTTCATATTACTACCGAAGGGGACACGTATATTAGTGATAGTACACTAATAAATCTAGATGAACCTAATTGCGATAAGGAAGCCATGGCAGGCCCGGAGTCTGCAAAATGGAAAGAGGCAATGGACAACGAGATTCAGTCCATGTATGATAACCAAGTTTAGAATTTGGTTGACAATGTGCCCGGACATAAGACGGTTGGGTGCAAATGGGTCTTCAAGAAGTAGACCGACGTGGATGGGAATGTGCACACGTATAAGGCGTGATTGGTGGCGAAGGGCTTTACTCAAACTCCCAGAGTTGACTATGACGAGACCTTCTCACCAGTTGCGAAGATAAAATCTATTAGGGTGATGCTAGCTATTGCCGCATTTCATGATTATGAGATATGAAAAATGGATGTCAAAACCGCTTTCCTTAATGGGAAGTTGGCTGAGGATGTTTACATGGCTCAGCCAGAAGGTTTTGTCGATCCGAAGCATCCAAATAGAGTGTGCAAGCTTGAGAAGTCCATTTATGGACTTAAGCAAGCATCTCGCAGATGGAATCTTTGCTTTGATGAGAAAGTCAAAGAGTTTGGATTTGTACGAAGCGAAGATGAATCATGTGTATATGTCAATGCTAGTGGGAGTATAGTTAGCTTCCTCATTTTGTATGTCGATGATATACTGCTTATAGGAAATGACATCCCGACTCTGCAGGAAGTTAAGTCCTGGCTCGGGAAGTGTTTCGCTATGAAGGACCTCGGAGAGGCTTCCTATATTTTGGGAATAAGGATAGTGAGAGAAAGAAGTAAGAGACTAATAGGACTTAGTCAGAATACTTACTTAGATAAGGTACTAAAACGTTTTATTATGGAAAACTCGAAGAAGGGAGAACTACCGATACAAAGTAATACTAAATTGAGTAAGACTCAAAGTCCGAGTACCGAAGCCGAGATAGATGAGACGAGCCGAGTACCTTATGCTTCCGCAGTTTGCTTAATCATGTATGCTATGACTTGTACTCGACCTGATGTGGCCTTTGCTCTGAGCATGGTCAATAGATATCAAGGGAATCCTGGAAGAGCGCATTGGATTGTGGTCAAGAACATCCTTAAGTACCTTCGGAGGACCAAGGAATGGTTTCTAGTCCTCGGAGGCAGTGATGACTTAAAGGTGCGAGGGTATAGTGACGCCAGTTTCCAGACCGACAGGGACAACTACCGTTTGCAGTCGGGATGGGTCTTTACCCTTAATGGAGGAGCGGTGACTTGGAAAAGTTCCAAAAAGGAAACTATAGCTGATTCAACGTGCGAATCAGAATACATTGCAGCGAGCGAAGCGTCTAAAGGGGCAATATGGTTGAAGAACTTAATTGGCGATCTTGGAGTTGTGCCTGCTGTAAAGGAGCCCATGGAAATTTTATGTGATAATGAAGGAGCGGTTGCCTTGACCAAGGAACCGAGGGATCATGGTAGATCTCGGCATATCGACAGAAAATATCACTTTATTAGACGTCGAGTAGAAGGACACCTCGTGGTTAAGAGGATATTATCAGAAGATAACCCAGCAGATCCGCTTACGAAGGGACTGAGCAGGGTTAAGCACTTGCAGCATGCTAGGAGTATTGGGCTGAAGGATGATATTAGTTTAGATTAGATAGTTTTAGAAACATGTAATAGATAAATGTAATCGATGTTTGATGATTAAATAAAAGAGTATTGTTTATAAGTAAAGTTACTGTCTTATGTTAATTGTTTAGCTATTGTTTCACTTTGCATGTTTTGACTTCCAAAATAATTGAGTTTATTAAGAATAATCGAATTATTTAAACAGTCCACAATCGTTCATATGTTGGAAGTAGGTATGAATGAAGATTGTCATGAATTGGTGTGTAGATTGTCTAAATGGTATTAGACATAGCAAAGGTTTGCTGCAACGTTCATGAATGCTTATGAACAAGTTTTGAGCATTGGAATAAACCCGTGCTTGCTAGAATCACTTTGGAGTGATCGCAAGACGATAATATCATATGGTCTTAAAACCAAGATATATGGTTTATTATTTGCTAATTGGTTGTACATTGATAATGCGAAACCGCATCAGTAAATTGATGTCATAAAACGCATTGTTGTGTATAGTTGATTAGTCGATAAGTAAATGCATATAAGTCGAAGTTTATCTGTTACTTTTATCCTAAGAGGGTAAAAGCGATATCATGACCGCTCGATGATTTGATTTGAGTTATGTACCGGGCCCGGTCATGACTGAATTGATGTGTTCAATTAAGTTCTATGTCGAATAAATCTGAGATCGAGAAAAATACTTGTTGGACGACAAGTATGACAATCGTCTGCACGATATCAGAATGGAGGACTGTACAATCCCTTATCTAAAGGACAGGTTACTGATAAAATCAGAGTTGACAGCGTCTTTGAGAGCTATGATTGCTAATCGGATTGTGTTTGCGTTTATAGTTACTAGACTTATCCAAATGGGAGACTATTGGATTAGTGTCTAAGGCTGTAACTATATTTGGTAAGTACTTGACCCGATTGTGCATGGTCCTTTTGGGTTTCCTTCACCATAGCAACTTGATAGGGTGATTTAGAGAGAAGAGATATTATTCTTAATGTATTATAAGAATAATATATTAAAGGAATGATAATATTATTTGATTAATATAATTCATAAATTAATTAGGAATTAATTTGGTGACTTAAAGAGATTAATTGAAGAAAGGGGTATAATTTATGAATTATATTAATCAAATAATTTTGAGCAGATAACCCTTAAAGAGATTAATTGAAGAAAGAGGCAATGGACAGCGAGATTCAGTCCATGTATGATAACCAAGTTTGGAATTTTGTTGACAATGTGCTCGGACATAAGACGGTTGGGTGCAAATGGATCTTCAAAAAGAAGACCGACGTGGATGGGAATGTGCACACGTATATGGCGTGATTAGGTGTTTTGTGCTTAATTGTGTGTCTTAATTGAATTAAGTATGAAAATAACTGTCAAAATGAAGTGTTAGATAAAGCTGATATCTATGGATAATGTTGTAGTAGTTGAAACGAGGTTTCCAAATATATAAAGAATGCCGAAATCCGAGTTATAACGGAGAAGTTATGATCTGTGGATATTTCGCGACAAAACCGGCACGACGTTGAATGACGTCAAAAGTGAATTTACGTTAGAGCAATATTTAGCCCTAGTGATCTAAATGAATGTTGTAGAGTTCGTTAAACCGAGAGCGTGCATAGAAAGAATGCCCAAATCTGACTTCATATGAGAAAGTTATGATTTTTCTAAGTTTCAGCTTCGCAGTATGCAGCTCGAAACTCGAATTCGAGATCGAGTGATTGTTGGTCGAAACAATCTAAAGGAGAACCGAAGATCTCTTTGATAGTAGTGCAATGGTGAAAAGACAGACGAAAATGGACGTTAGATGAAGAAGTTATGAATTTATAATGGAGTTTTCCTGTCCCAGCCTACTAAAACAAATAATAAAAATAAAGTCAAAATTAGCCGACGGAGTCTAAAAGAAAGTTGTAGAGCGTAGTCTCAGCTACACGTGGATTTAAAGAACGTCGAAAACAGAGTTAGTATGAAGAATATATGAATTTCTGAAGTTATTAAATAATTAATATTTATTATTTAATCTTTAAGTCGGACAGATATCCGAAGGAGTCACCGATCTGATCCATACTACGCCCAGCGTACCCCGGTGCATGAACCGCCTCGGACTCGAGTGCTCCAATGACGTAAGCGATGACGAATTCGAGCTACGCCCCGCGTAGCTAAGCGTTACACCCAGCGTAATGCGAGGGTTCCAACCCCTATAAAAGGGTGCGAGGGCAGCCGACCTTTTTTCTCATTTTCTCTTCTCTCTCTCTCTCTCTCTCTCTCTCTCCCGTTTTACCCCGTTTTACGTGCAAGAAATATCCCGAAGCCCCGGTATCATTCCCGAGCCCCGAAGCAAGTCCCTAAGCCCCGAAGATCCCGAGAAATGCAATTCCCGAGCCGAAGCTCTGCCCGCGAGAAGCCAATTTTTGTGAAGATCTTCCAGATCTACCGAAGAATACTACTTCTACAAGCCGTAGTGATGTCCGATCATCTTCTGATCAAGCGAGTGTGTAGTTACTTTCTTCTAACACATAATTATGAAGTATTTTATACGAAATATGTGTTATGTGTATATTTTGTTGTTATATGTGTGAATGTATATTCACTTTCTTCTATCTCATAGATATGATTTATTCTCTATGAAATACGTGTTATGTGTATGTGTCTCATCTGTTGTTTGGAATATGTATTGAATGAGAATGTTATACAGGTTTTAAACTATGTATAAAAATATATATTTTTATCTACTAATATGTTGGGTAGAACATGGGTAGATAGTTGATGTGTGATAAACAGATGAGAGGCCTCGATGTTGTTGTTGTTGATCTAGTTATTCAGCGGAGTATGGATAACGACCACAGACTCTTTCTAGACAGTCCTGTGGAACGTTAGCAGGTTCATAACCTGTAGGTGTTGTGAACGATGTGTTCATCGGTGTACTCTATCCCCCTCATTGTTGCCTTAGGAATTTTATTGCTGAGGAACCCCTCGCGGTAAAGTCTGTCTCGATGAAATTCCTAGATTAGGTCCCGTATAATAGATGTTGTTTTAGGGACGTAAAGTGAGGATAAAGGGAATGGGTGATCGGGTTATTGTTGGTTGGTGAAATTTAATATAATTATTTATTGTGGGTTGAAAACCCTATATGCTCACCAGGCTCCCAAGCCTGACCTACTCAGTTTTGTTGTATTATAGGTAGTGGCGCGAGAGCATAAGTTGGATGACTTATCAAGATCTTTTGATATTAGACCAATTGTTATATGTAACTGTTGTATGATCTATCTTTTGTTGTTTATGCTTTTGGTCTGTTTATCGGAACATGACATCCTGAATATTTTTATATAATGAAAACGCATCTCTTGATGAAATGCTCTGATAAACTTTATTTTATCATATTTTGTTTTGGGAACAAATTCCGCAACTCTTTTAAATCACTAGATTTACTCTGAAACTATTTTAAAAGCATAAATTAAAACAGTCTTTTCTGGCTGTGATTTTGGGGATGTCACAGGAAGCTAGGCCCCAGGTATATAGGTCCTTTTAGGGTTTTGGCCTAAGTGGGCCGGGTTGCATGTCGCTTGGATCCTCCATATGAGCTCAATCAGATCTATAGCAATTCCATGTCTCTAAGCTGGGGAAGTGTTTAGTAGAGGATTTCGTAGTGTTTCCATTGGAGGATATTCAGGTGGATGATCGCTTGAATTATATTGAGAGACCGATGATGATTCTTGACCGGAAGAAGAAAACCTTGAGGAACAAGGTTGTTGAGTTGGTGAAAGTTCAATGGCAACATCGCAAGGGTTCTGAGTGGACATGGGAACCGAAAGAAGAGATGAAAGAAAACTATCCGAAGTTATTTGGAGCAACGGACTTCAAGGACAAAGTCTGATTCATGTGAGGGAGAATTGTAACATCTGGATCTTGTAAGTTTGCTTTTTACCCCTGCTAAACAAAATATTTTCATTATTGGTCCTCTGGCTAGTACGCGGGGCGTACTAGCTGGACCTTGATCTCGGGCATCGCCCATGTACATTGGGCGTACGTTGGCTTGGGACAAAACCTAATTTTTAGGGTTTGTTCCCAATTTAAGCTTCTTAAACCCACTTCCTGACCATTTTAGGCCAACCTCCATATATTGAAAACCCTAACCTCACCCTTAGCGTTAGCTTTGGTGCTTTTGAGCTCTTGTGAAGCATTTTGGTGTGTTTTTGTGTATTTTGAAGTGGTATAAGAAGTTTGAAGACACATCATTTGTAGAAGAGCTTAGAGATCCAGATTTAGCTTCATCATTTCGTGAATTTTGAGCTATAAAGTGTTGAATTAGGTGTCTAAGCCCATAACTATATTTGGTATGTACTTGACCCGGTTGTAGCATGGTCCTTTTGGGTTGCCTTCACCAGAGCAACTTGACTGGATGATTAATGGAGAAAGAGTTTATTATGGTTTATTAATATATTATATGAATAATATATTCAAAGAGAAATCATATTGGTTAATTAATATTGGTCAAGAATTAATTAAGAAATTAATTTTGTGATCAAAAGATATTAATTGAACATAGGGGACTGGAATTGCAATTATAAGATAATTGAATTTTGGCCTGAGGATCCATTAGGAATGGGATGGACGAAATCAAGGGGGAAGCCCACCTTGCATTTGTAACGCCCCGATTCTCAAGTATTAATATTATGGCCTCAATTTTCAAGTTTCAAAGTCTACTCGGCGAGTTGGATGCCCTGACTCGTCGAGTAGCAGCTGGTTTGGGGCCACGTGTTTAAGTGACCAACTCACCGAGTTGGAAGAGTGACTCGACGAGTAGGAGCTGGAGGGTGAAAGCCTAATTTCCGGGGTTTTGCACCCAATTTAAGGAATCATTAGCCTCCCTTAGTCGCTTACAGCCTCTAGAGAGTCCAACAAACCCTATTCGTGTGAGAGCTTCATTTAAGTGTGTTTTTGAGCTTTGGAAGGTGGAACTTGTGAAGGGAGTTTGAAGGTCATGTAGTTAGCAACAAGGGACTCGTGTGGATCTACAAAATATATCTCAGTTAGCTTCATTTGAGGTATTAATTCATGATCTTGGCCTCATTTCTTTCTAGATCTCATTTGGCTAAAGATTTGGGCTTTTCTAGCATATTATGAAGTTATTCTTGGGTATGAGTTCAGATCTGAAGTTGTAACTTCAGATCAGAACTCTATTTGGTTTGTAAGTCCATAAAGCTACTAGCTTTGGCAAGTATGAACCCCTCCTTAAGTGTAAAACTCCATTGCAAGCTTGGTATTGTCATTATGAGTCATTAGAGCCTTGCATGCACGTAAAGTTTGCAACTTTACGCTTGGGAAGTTGTGTAACACCCCGTTCTTCGAGTGTTCAATTATAAGTCCCTGTGATTTAAGAGGAAGGGTAATTTTGGTCCCTTTCGAGAAATGAGCTTCATCCGAGTAGGTTTCGGACGAGTGTATGTGTTAGAAGTTTTGGGCTTCTAGTCACCCTCGTATGAATGTAAAGTTATTTGAGAGTGGGAGTTGATTAGAGGAGTTGCGGTGCCTCGAAGTTGACCATTGTTTATAGTTCCTTGTGGAATACGAAGGAAATGGTCCCATGCATGCTTTTGTGTTTTGAAAGGTGGCTGGGTACGCCCAACGTAAGCTGGACGTACGCCCAGTGTAATGGAATGAATATTTGCGGGTAGCCAGGTGAGTACGCCCAACGTACCAAGGAGGTACGCCCAGCGTACTCTCAGAAACCCCAAACCCTATTTTTAGGGTCAGCCACTATATAAGGAACATGATGGTTCACCCCTCAGCCTCCATAAGCTTATCTTCAACCCCAGAGAAACCCTAGATCTCGTATTCCCTCCATATCTGAGTGTGTTTGACCTTGGTAAGCTCTTGTTGGCAAAAGAAACGCTTGAAGGAGAAAAGGGAAGTTGTCAAAGAAGAAGAAGACCATGTGGAGCTTGTGGATCTGAAGAAATACCACCCTTTGGAGCTGGTTTAAGGTATAAAGTTTCTTGCTTGACCTTCTTATGGCATAGATCTATGTATTTTGAAGCTTTGTCTCCATTCTTGTCCCAAAAGTCCTCTCCTTGTTGTATAGCTCGATTTGGACAAGATTATCTGTCCTTTCAGACCTTTGGAGAGGTCTTGAGTGATAAAAATGAGGTCCCAAGGGCTGTAGTTATTCCATGTATGAGTTATATAGGTCTTAATGGATTAAGACCTTGGATTAAGGGCTTAAGGACGTCCCAAGTGATAAAGTCTGAGACTTTATGAATTCTAATCATATTTGACCTTTGGATCTGAAGTTTGGGCTTAAGAGCTTAAGCCATTAAGAGGTTAGAAAGGGCTTAATGGATCTCGCAGTTACGCCCCGCGTAACCTTCGAGTACGCCCCGCGTAGCGGGCCAGTGTCCCGTTTTCTTTTGGCGATCTTTGCAATACACCCAGCGTACTCCTCCTGTGGACTTCCTTTTTGGGCTTTTGTGTTGGGCCAATTGTGGGTTGTTGGTGTTTGGGCCAAGTCTGGAAAGTATGAATAGAGTATTTTGGGCCCAATTAATATTATGGATATTGGATCTAGGCCCATTTGGTGAGGTGGGCCCAATTTGGTAAATTGGGCCAATGTGGGACTTCGTGTGAGATTGGGACTTTGGTCTTGGCCCGATAAGTGAAAGTATGATTGACCTTATGTTTATTTTTGTGATGGTGGTTAGTTCGGGATTTGCGGTGAGTTGGTGATTCGAGAGTCTGCTTCTTCGGTTCAGAGTGTCGGCAATCGCGAGGTGAGTTATCCTCACTATATCGACAGGGTCTACGGCACCAAGGCCGACCCTTTATCGGATGGAAATCCGGATAGTTGTCTGTTATGGTATTGCTTGATATGGGCCGGAAGGCATTATGATATGGGCCGGAAGGCATTATGATATGGGCCAGAAGGCATTATATATTATGTGGACCGGAAGGTCATGGCCTGGAAAGGCGTATGTGCGTAAGTAGTATTTTGGCTGAGACGTAGGGTGATGTTATGTTCGTGATCGGTTAGGTCGGTAACCTGGTTAGGGTGATGATATGTTATGTGATCTGTTTGATCGACTTGTTGACTGTGAACTGTTATATGATTGAACGTTATGTACGTAGGGTTGTTTGGACTGGGGTTTGACCCGATATGCATGGCTGTTCTATGTTCTGTTATGTTATGTATGCTTTTTATGTTATGCGCCGGAAGGCAATATGTTATGGGCCGGAAGGCAATATGTTTGGGACCGGAAGGTCGTGGCCTGGAAGGGCGTATATGTGGTTGATATTTTGGGGGTATCTCACTAAGCTTTCGGGCTTACAGTTGTGGTTTTATGTTTTCAGGTTCTCAGGAGTCTGTGGCAAGGCAAATGCGTGATCGTATCGTTCCTCGCGTTGGTGTTTTATGAAATGGACCTGGGAAATACTCTGATAAATAATGTATTGAAAACCTTTTTGTAATGACGTTATTAAAATGAATTGTTTTGAAAAGTTTAAATTATGTTGAAGTTTAAACCTTTTTGGGGGTAACTCACTAAGCTTTCGGGCTTACGATTCCAGTTTATTGTTTTAGGTTCAGTGGATGGCCGCGGGTAGGCGAAGGCGTGACTGTACATTTCCTCGATTGATGATTATGATTTCTGGGAACTCTGATGTATAAACTATTTTGAAAACAAATTGTAATAATTGAATGGTTTCAAATGATTTAAAAAGTTTTAAATTGGCTTTAATTTTATGGGTGTTACAGGATTCGTCCAAGGCCTTGTTCTGGAAGGTTCCTTTGGACTGCTTAAGGCCTAAGCAATCCAATTTGGGTTTTGACTAAAACCCTAGCAGCTCACCTATATAAAGGACCCTAGGCTTTGCATTTTCGGCTACACCTTGAACCCTAAGAGATCAAGAGCCGACTTTGAGCCACCTTCCCTTCTCTCCAAGATCATCCAACTTGCTTTGGTGTTTGTGATCGATTGGAGGTATTACACTTGTGATACTAAAGCTCTCAAAGGTTGAAGATTCTTGCTACAATTAAAAGGTAATCACCTAAACTTGTTTTAGTTATTGTTTTCGATTTTTGTATGCTAGAATTAAGGTTTATAAGCTTTGGATGATTTGCATGTACAATTAGAGAAACCTAGATCCAAAGTTTTAGGGTTTGCATGTGCACCATAGGATTGATGTAATGCTCATAACCCATCATAAAGTCCATACCTTATCAACTCCTTGTATAGATCTACTCTTGGGCTTGTTTATGGCTATTTTGGTCCCATTTGGTTGGTCCTTATGAGCTAAGCCTGTTTCAGAAGCTTAACCTTTTAGATATGGACATTTTAGGGGTCCTTTATGCATAAAAATGCAAACTATATGGTGTATATGGACTCATGCATGTGTTAAGATGTGACATCCCCATTTTCACAGTCAGAAAAGACCGATTTTGTTTATGCTTTGTTTGAAAATCAGAGTAACATTTTAAATAAAAGCGTTGCGGAATTTGTTCCAAAACAAAATATGATAAAGATTTATCAAAAGCATTTCCATAGAAATGTATTTCATTAAAAAGACTCGGGATGTCATGTTCGATACAGATCATAAGCATAAACAATGCAACATAGGCCTTACTACATTATTCCGTATTTACAGGCCTAAAATCCCTTAATCTCTCATCCCAAGACATCACATCTATGCTCATGTGCCACTACCTGTAATACAAGAAACTGAGTGGGTCCGACTTGGGAGCCTGGTGAGCACATAAGGTTTTTAACCCACAATAAATAATTTTATTAATTTCATCAATCAACAATAACCCGATTACCCATTCTCGTTATCCTCTCATTACGTCCCTAAAAACCTATCATAAGGGACCTAGCCTAAGGATCATCATCGGGATGGACACTACTGCTAAGGGGATTCCTCAGCAATAAATGTCCTTAAGGCAACCATGTGGGGGATGGAGTACACCTGGTGAGCACACAGTTCAAATAAACACGCAGTTCAAACAAACACCTATAGGTTGCGAGCCTGATAGCATTCCATTGGCCTGTCTAGAATAGTCCGTGGTCGTCATCTATACTCTGCTAGATGACTGGATCATCAGTAACATCTATAACGAGGCATCTCATCATTTTATTTTATCACACAACAACTATTATATCTACCCATGTTTTACCCAACACATTTGGTAGATATAAAATACATATACAGTTTAAATCATTTAAAACATGTATAAAATTGTTCATCCAGCATAGATAGCAAGTATACAGATAATATGCACACACAACACGTAATTTATATAAAATACTTCATATCTATATGTAAGCTGAAAGTAATTATGCACTCACTTGAAAAGGTGGTGATTCTGTCCTCGAACAGCGCTTCGTTATCTCAAAACAATTATCCCTCGATAAAACCTGGTATCAATATCACTAGGGTTTAGTCTAACGTTAACCGCGACTAATTAATAGTCTAACTATTATTACTATTATATAAGCGTTAAACAACACTCTATATAACTCATAATAATAGCCCAAATAATTATTTTAAGGACCAAATATCATTATTATAATTATTTAAAAGCTATATTAAAAATTGCGTAGGCGTAGCTTACTTACAACAGGTTTTCTTAAAAACCGGGCTTTGCTCGGAGCAGCGTTTCTGAACCGAAAGACCCTTTTTCTCGGGACTCCGGGAGCCTCGGGGCTTCCTTCGGGTGCTAGGGGTTCACCTAGACTTTAGGGAGGGTTTAAAACCGTAGAGAGAGAAAGATTGTAAAGAGAGAAGTGTAATTGGTGTGAAAAATACGGAAAAGTTCGCATCTATTTATAGGAGGCGGAGCCTCTCAGAACGTTGGGCGTTCAGCAGTCTACGCTGGGCGTAGGCTTCGGATAAGGGTGCCAGCTCGCGTACATCTGGCTCGCACTCGGACTCGGAAGGATAAGAAGCGAAGGTACGCTGGGCGTACCAACCTCGGACGCGGGGCATAATAGCGAGGGCTACGTGGCGTGATCCGAAGCGCGTTTCTTCATCAGCGATGGGTGGCCCAGATGCTGCCACGTCACCAGCTCCTCACTAGGCTTCGCAAATTCGACTACAAACTTTAAAAATTCGTAACTTTCACGTACGAGCTCTGTTTTCAACGTTCTTTATATCCACGCGAAGGCGGGAACGTACTCTACAACTTTCATTTAGACTCCTACAACTAATTTTGACTTTATTTTAAAAGGTATATTATTAACAGGCCGGGACAGGTTTGGTCCGTTAAAAATTCATAACTTTTTCGTCCGACGTCCGTTTTCGTCTATCTTTTTATCATTATGCTACTCTTAACGAGATCTTCGATTCTTGTTTAGGTTGTGTCGGCTAAAAACCGCTTGATCTAATATTCGAACTTCGGGCTGTACACTGCTAAGCTGAAACTTTGAAAAATCATAACTTCCTCACACGAAGTCAGATTTGGGCGTTCTTTTTATGGACGCTCTACTAAGGCTAAAAGTTGCTCTATCATAAATTCACTATTTACGTCTTCCCTGTGCCGTGTCAGTTCCGTCACGAAACTTCGACGGGTCATAACTTCTTCGTTATAACTCAGATTTTGCGCTCTTTATATGTATGGAACCCTTGAGACATATCCTACAACTTGGTTAAGATTATTTATTCTAAATAATCTTTTGTCTAAAAGTCGTTTTCGACCCCTATTATCTCTAAATTGACTAACACGGATCTACGGGCGTTATATAAGACCCTTTGTTAAGCTATTTTGAGCTTCCATTAAGCCATGCATGCATGTATAGTTGCCAACTTTATGTGATAAGTCATCTTTTGAGACAAGGTCTGAGAGTATGGAGTATGGGATGAACCGTTTAAGTGCTTAATGGAGTGGGGATGACACACTGGGGAGTACACTGGGCGTACCTAACTGGTACGCTGCGCGTACTACCCATAGTACGAGTACGCTTAGCGTACGAGCTGAGTATGCCCCACGTACTCAGCAGATGGGCTTGCATTTGGTGATTTTCGGTATTAGGCCATTTTTTGGGATTCCAATGATTGGGCCTTGTTGGGCCACCATACTTCTGTGTTGCACTTGGACTACTTGTTGGGCTTTGTTGGATTTTAGGCCCATGGTGGGTCTTGGGTCCAATTTGGAAGATTGGGCCATAATTGGGCCTTCGATTGCCAATTAGAGTTTGGAATCTCTTAGTAAATGGATTGGGCCTTAGTCTGGGTCAATAGAATAAACCTATGATTATGGGTTGAGTTCCAGTTAATAAAATGGATATTATTGATATTGATATTGTGTGGATTTACCAGACCAACAGCCATAGATTTATTCCCGTGATTCTGCAGCTTGAGGTGAGTCCTCCTCACCATGTTTAGTGGGTCAAAGGCACCAATGCCGACCTATTAATTATTATGTTAGGGTGCTAGATGCCTGCGTGACTCTTGCATGTGTATGTGTTTGTATGCTTAATGGGCAGGGACCAATGGATATTACATATGTTGCTACTTGTTATACTTGTATGTTTGTATGCTGGGCGGGGCCCGTTGTGAGAGTTAGGGCGAGGCTCGTTATAGTCAGTGGGCGGGGCTCGTTATGTGAGTTAGGGCGAGGCCCGTTATACTCAGTGAGCGGGGTCCGCTATGCGAGTTATGGCGGGGCCCGTTACACTAATCGGGCATGACCCATTATATGTTTGATATGTGTGGTATGTGGTATTTGGGGGAAATTGAGTAAGCTCCGTGCTTACGGTTTTTCAATTAATGTTTATGGTACTTCTGGTGTAAAGTGGAAGAGCTTTGGGTGATTACAGTGTACACATGATATTGTTCCACATTTTCATGATAACTCTGATATTTAATGATGTTTTGATACATTTGTTCCACTTGGAATTAATAATGATGTTTTGAGATACTATTTTTATCAATTTAAAAATGAAATTTTTGGTTCTTATTTTTGGGACGTTACATAAACTATTATATAAGTAATAGATTAAGTATCATTATTATTTATAATATTATATAGGTAATTTAGCATTTCAATTTAGATTTTATATTTTATATTATATTATTTTTAAAACATTTTTTTAAAAGTAGTATATGCACAAACCTTTTCGGATCATTTGACATTTTAATTTATGTTTCTACTTTAAAACTCTATTTAAATAAACAATATAAATATATTATATTCTAGCATCAAAAATAAAATATTTTAGATTCAGTATTAATAAATAAAATTAAGTGTTTTAATTTGAATATTTAAGTTTTAATATTGAAATTAAAATAATAAATGAGTTTAATATATTAATAAAAAATAAGTTGAAAAGTTTCGAATGAATATTTTTAAAAGAAAATTATATCCACAATTTACTTTGCTTTTAATATGCTTCATTTTTTTTTCTATTTCAATTCCAATTTATTTTATAACTTTGGATATCATATTCACAGTAAAATTATGAACCATTTTTGATAGTTTTTTATATCTTTTTAAATGAATTAGTTATCGCTTTCTCGAAGAAACTAACTTCTTAACTAAGGTATCATCACTGTTATTTATAACGTCAAAAAACACTACCAAATATAAAAGTAGAAAGATATAAGAAAAACATATTTTACATATAGTAAATAAATTATTGAAAGTCCTTAACCAAAATTATAATTTTTATTAGAAAAACCAAACTTGAGCTTACAAAAAACATCTTTTTATTCATTTTGTAATGTCTTCGTATAATCCCGAAGACTTTAATATAAATAAAAATATTAGTATAATATTTACATATAAAAATATAAATATGTAATTAAGTTTCAAGTTAGTGGAAGTTTCACAACTTACACAAACAGTAACATATGTATAACATAAGAGTGTCCATGTCATTCAACAACAGTGTGAATAGTTCATACATATAAATGTTTAAAGTTTGCTAGATCTAAGAGAACTCTGAAAATTTAGTTGACGGGGTTCGTCTTTTTTTTTTGGTTTCATTTTTTTCTTTAGATTTCTACAAATGAAAAAAAAATTACTATTTTAACCTAACATTCATCGTCAGTCAATACATTAAATCCAACCATTTTATAGGGAATAAAAAAGATAACAAACAACATTATGAAAATTTATCATGTTACATCTCAATTACAATTAATTTATTCTAGAAGATTCGGTAGGTTGGACGATGCACAAAAATGAACATCATAATTTTGCTAATAAATAATCAAGGCTGTAAAAATCGTTCGACGGTCGACTGGTGTTAAAGATTTAATCGGTCTTGGTGTGGATTAATCGGAGACCATAAATTATTAATAAAATATTAAAATTAATCAAATATTAATATATCTTAAGAAAAACAAGTACTTCAAAATTAGAAAATAAGAAAATTTGTAATTTGAAAATCTGAAAATACGAAAATTTGAACAGTTTTGTATAATATTTGAAAATTTGAACATTTTGGAGTAAAAAAAAATTGATTTTTTGAAATTTTTTTGACCTTTTTAGACTTATTTTTGTTTTATTTATTTTTACTTTTTTCGAATTTTTTGATTTTTGTTGACTGATTAATCCTGCCAAACACGGTTAATCCTAAATTTTCGATTAATACCCCAATCCTCGATGGTTGGAAAACGTCAAACGATTAATTCACGACTAATCGCTGATTAATCCCGATTTCTGAAACCATAAAATAATAATAATACCAATACAATTGTAGAAAACTCCGATAGAAAACGTAAAATGACGTGTATGTGTCTCACACGCATTTTGACATCATATCCCTTCATATAATTTATCAACCCTCAATTTTTATTATTTGAAGCCTTTAATCTACCACATCACTACCCATAATTTTAAAACTCTACCAACATAATCTACCGATATGACCAATATATTGATGGGTTCACTAGGCATCTATACACGAATTTTAGGAAACGAAACATTCAAAACAAACCTTAAGTGTATATGCACCCTAAGATCTAGGTTTTACTATTATGACAATGTACTTTCAAAACTAGCAATACAAGTTAAAGAAAGGGATTGGTTTACTAACCTTTTGACAAAGTCGAATTTGTTACTTGATTCCTTAATGAATTCTATCTCTTTAGTTGCTCTTGGAAAGTCTAACACCAAATATAGGATGCCTCTAATGACTCATACCCAAAAGACTAAAACCCCTAGAGAGAGAGAGGGAGAGAGAGAGAAAGAGAGAGAGAGATAAGAGGTTGGAAATTCGATTTTCTCAATCTTATGGAGAGTATGGACAATTTCTTTAAGGCCTAGAGAGGTTTTTGAAACCTCCATAAAACCGCCCACTCCTATGGACCATCTAGAACATTCGTTTTGCTCTACTATTGAACAATTACCATTCAACCAATGTACCTTTAAATTAAATCCAATTAATTCCAATTAATTCCAAATTAGTTCTAAATTATTTCTAATTAATTTTAACTAGTTTCTAATTAATATATAACCTGTAATAAAATAATAAACTATTTATCTCAATATCTCTAATTAGTTTGTAGCTATTTTATCTCTTGAGGGCAACCAAAAAAAGAATTTGTTATTATTCCCAAATCTATACAAATTAATTATGACATTTGACACATATTTCAAACATATATATATATATATATATATATATATATATATATATATATATATATATATATATATCAATATTAGTTAGTTGGTGTCATTAGTACCATTAACTATCATAAGTAAAAAAAAAAAAATCTTAAGTGGTTTTTGTTAATTAGGTGAAAATGAAAAGTTATGTAGGTTTAAAATGAATACAATGCAATGATATAATCTATCTTGAAGCATATTCATTTGTATGACATTTTTTATAAGATTTATAAAATTAGTCACAAGCTAGTTTAAATTGTCAAACTACCAAGTGAAAACTAAATTTCTTATTCTATTTACTTTTAACCATATTCCTACCAAATGTTTTAAAGTTAACATTTTATAATAAAGTCTCATTATCCATCATTATTTAATATATCATTTTTGTATTTATCAGAAACTTAATTCAAACCTAAAACTAAGATGTTACAGTTATCTTATTTTGTTATCGGGATCATAAAATCCAAGAAAAGGTACAAATATCTCTTTCTCATTTCTTCTTTGTCTCCTAAATGAGAGTTGGTTTTTTTTAAATGTTTATATTTGAAAAGAACAAGATTGGTCATCTTTCGCCTTATCTTTTTTAGTCTTTCAATCCATAATCTTTGTGGGTTCTTCAATCAACTGTTTGTTCTATAACATGAATCTACTCTAAAGGCACAAAACTCTACTTTGTAACCCACTCATTTCCTTAGATAATAAACATGTAGCACATTATAAATTCCAGTAAGCTTCGATGGTACTTCTAACCAATATGCTTCTTTTCCAATCTTTTCGAAAACACTCAATGGTCCGATGTATCTTGGGTTGAGCTTTCATCTTTTCACTAAACATCTCAACCCTCTCCAAGGTGATACTTTAAGAAACATTTGATCACAAAATTAAAACATAGTTGGTCGATTATTCAAGTTGGCATAACTTTTCTAATGGTTTCGGGACATTACCATTATATCTCTTATTATCTCTATTTCCTTGGCTATTTCATGAATTAGACTCAACCATATGAATATTTTCCCTGCTACGTGCAACCAACAATATGACAATCTACACTTTTGACCTCATCGAGTCTTTATCTCTGAAGGGTAATGTTAGATTGTCCTATATCGGCTAGACATGATTGTGAATGTCTCTATTTAAATTGGAGTCTACAACTATATTTCATTAGAGTCCATTAGAATGACTATTGAACATTTCTTTAGGATTATTTTTTAAGTTTTAGTTTATCCCCTAGTTATAGAGTGTGTGTTTCACCTTTGATTACAATGCAAACTCATCTTATTCTAAAATCTTTGCTCCACTCAAAATAAACATTTAAGATCATCGACATTAGAGTTGTCAAACCTTATATTGCCTCGTGGACCACATCTTTCAAACACTCCTCCCCGATTGGACATTAAAATCCTTACGTCAATCAACAAACATTCATCCCTCCCGAGATGCCATCACTCCAATACCAATATCGACAAAAAAAAAAGTGAACAACGCATATGAAACTGTTGAATTATAGATAGAATCAACAGTTTAATTCTTGATACATGGAACAATCATTGTAGAAATCGAATCAATGGAGTCCCCGGACACTTGCCTAACTCTTGGGCAACAACTAAGTCATCAAGAAATTATCATGTTTTCTTTCTTTCTTATTTTGTGATATTTTGGAATTTAACGTATTAATCATATATTTATTTTAAGTTATAGATCAATCAACTACCTAATTTCTATAGACAAATAGATGATTGCATTTACTTCTAAATCAAACTTCGTGATTCTTTAGAGGGATGGAGTAATATTTAAATTTAATGGATTCGGATATAAAAAGAAAGTTGTAGCATTCAAAAACACCTAAACGTCAAGTTATTTTATTAGAATACAAGTTAATTCAAATATCACATTTTTTTCATAAAGTGATTTTAGTTATAGATTTAAAAAGTACACTGTGATTTTGATTTTGATTGTAGATTTAAAAAAGTACCCTGTGTAGATCTTAATACTAAAAAGGCGTCGAAACTATGGTTAATTTTCGTAAATTTTTACATTATATGATTAATTAATATATAAAAAATGTGAATATATTGGGAGGGGTGAGTTTAAGAAATATTAATTTATAAAGGAGGAGATTCTTTCCCAACGTCTTTGGATGTGCATTAACCGCTTGTACGTGTAAGTGGGTAATGCATAATTGCATATTTAGAAATTCCCCCAAAAGCCCATAACCTAGTGTCATTTTTATGAAAAACATAATAACTTTTCTTTTAAGTTTCTTTCACCTTTTTAGATATTAAAAACAAGCAAATTATAAGACTCCCTAGATTTCATAATAATTAGAACTGCAATCATATATTTTATTAATATTAATCAAAACATTTTTTTTAAATTTTTTTAACACACTTTCACATAATCTAATGATGTAATGTCTATGTTAGACTTTCACAAAATAAATTCTACAAGGAATCAAAGATTAACCAAACGATATAAAACCACTCTATCTTTTTTTTTTTTTTTTTTTTTTTTTTTTTTTTTTTTTAATTTTTAGACTAAAGAAAAATGTGCATTTAACTAAAAAAATTTCAATACATATTGATGGAAGATAAACATGCAACAAACTGTGCCGCTAACTCTTTTTGAATGGCAAAACTAATTCTTTTGAAAACAACATCTGTGGATTTAAAAGATATGACAAAATAACGTATACGTAGTATAAAATATATTGTTGTTAATGCGTAATTGATTATTCATCAAACGTCTAAAAGACTTTTACAGAGACAAAAAAGCTTGTAAATCTATTTTAATGTTACTAATTTAATGAATGTTTAAAGATTAAAAATCTCAGAAGAAAATAAAACGCCGTAGTGTTTAAATAATAATAAAATATTTTGTTAAACAAGATACTTATTTTATTAATGAAGACGTGATCTAGATAGGGTCATCATCTACTCTAATAAATAAAGATTTTTTTTGCCATATATCACACTCTCCTTCAATTTGTCAAATGTCATTTAGTGGTTATTTTTAATTAATTTCTTTTTCGCATGTCATTTCATAGGGTTTTCAATTTTAATAAATTTCACATAATATTTTTATGTAATAATTATACTAAATATAGTAATAAGTGAATATCAATTTCATTAATGAACTTACCTTCTTATTTTAAAATTCTCAAATTAAAGCTTATTAGTTTATTTTGTTTATTTATTTAAATTTAAAAGATAAAAAAAATCAATTTTAATAATTCATTTTTTTATAAATCCAAAGTTCTTAAATATTTAGACATTTAAATTTAACAATTTTAATAATTCATTTTTTTTATTTTTTTATAAATCCAAAGTTCTTAAATATTTAGATCTTTATATTTAATTTTTTTAAATTAACTCATGTAACACATGAGTCTTATACCTAGTCTATCTTAATAAATGAAAATGTTTTTGTCACTTATTATTTCCTCAAAATTTTTGTCATATGTCATTATGTGAGATTTTTGAGTTACTAAAATTCCACATGTCATTATGTGGTATTCTTTTTTTGTAAATAAAAAAATTAATCAATTCAACTAAATTAGCACCTCTATTATATATATATATATATATATATATATATATATATATATATATATATATATATATATATATATAATATTAAATATACAGATCAACACTGCAATTAATGAAACATTTATTATTTAAGTTAAATATATTTTTCTCCATGAATATAATAATAAATAGTTTGTTTTTTACCATTAAAAACATTTATTATGATTTTTTTGTTACATAATTAAAATAATGAGATATTATAAAACAATATTGTCAAAATTAAGATATAATAAAATATATTTTGTAAAACTTTGTAATGAAGTAAGCATTACAAATATTTAATGTTTACATCTTGGTATAAAACTTTTATTTTTAATAAACTCGTATGGTACACGAGTCTCATATATGGTTTATATATGTAACAAAAATAAATATATCTTTATTAATTTGTATAACAACATAAATTTTTATTAAATTAAGTAGTTATGTTTAATATTTTTAATAGTGTTAACAACTTTTTGCATCTAATTTATTAGCATAACGATAACATAGAACAAACGTAAATATAACTACATAAATTCCTAAAATTTAATAATAAATTGGTTAAAATATAACTATATTAAATAAGTGTTTTACCCTATAAATCATAAATAATATTTACTAATGTCATGCATCGATTTTGATGGGTAATAAGCAAGCTCATTTTGTATATACTTCCTTATAGTTTTTATATATGTTTTTTTTTCACAACATGGTTACATTGATTATTATTCAATAATTACCAGCCACGTTCCTATATTTATTAAAAGAACATTTTAAATATTTAACCACAAGTTAAATTTATTTTTATTGAATTACATGTCAATCATATACTCCAATCCCAAACAAAGATAACATGACGTGAAATCTTAAATTTCTTTTACTTTTGTGAAGGAGAGAGTAAAATAATTTAGTTTTTGTTTGTAGCTTGAGTCATTAACAGTTAATGTCAAAATCAAGCAAGCAAGAATTTCATTATAACGGAGACATCAAGCAATTTGTAAATTATATTAAAAGTCAAATATAAATCTAGAGATGTAAGAAAATCTTCATAACATGTAAAGATCTTTTCTATAGTTTTCAACCTTTCGGTTACAATTCATCTTAAAAATAGAGAAATTAAATCTCATCCCACATTTATTTCCTTCTTAGTGTCACATTTTGATAAAATTAATATTTTCTTTCTTTCAAAATTATTGTCCACATACAAAAAAAAAACATATAGATTAAGGAAACATTAATTACCACTAATTTTATTAAATAAAATTACAATCGTACTCTTTTGTTACATTTAATTTTATGGTATGTTAACTAATAATGATAGTATTTTGGTAAAAGGGATATTTATTTTTATAAATAGACTATTATTTTGGGACAAACCAAAAAGGAAACATTAACTATTAATATGAGACGGATGAAATAAAATTTTAAGACAGTTGTCATCCTTTTACATGGGTACAAATATAAATAGAAAGAGAAATAAGAAGACATTTAATTTCTCTTAAAAAAACTACACATTTTAACATATCATATAGAGCTTGATTTTGCTTATATGAAGGGCGTGTTTGGCACAGAGCTTTTGGAAGCGTTTGAGAGCTTCTAACTTTTAGCTTTTGACAAAACGCTCTAGTTTAAACAAAAAGTTTCGTTTGGCAGTACGAGCGTTTAACTTTTAATTTTAACAAAACGCTCCGATTCTAAAAGCTATTTCATGTAGCTTTTAACAAAACGCTCCGGAGCTTTTGGAATCAATTTCCATAATTACCCTTAAAAATATATTTATATATATTTTTATTTTTAATCAATTGTCCTTTTATGTAATTTTATATATGTCAAAAGCTTCCAGCTACTTTTGCCAAACATTCATATAACAAATAAAAGCTACAGCTTCCCGCTACCAGCTACCAGCTACACGCTACCAGCTATCAGCTACCTGCTACCTGGTTCCAGCTAACAACTACTTTTGCCAAACACGCCCGATGTCTTAAATTGACAAAGATTTTACAAAATATATTAATTTAAAAATGAGACAATAGGAAAAAAAAGCCTTAAATACAGAGGACCTATTTTGTATTGTCTGAAGTTGGATTATATTAAAAGACTTTTCTTAAATGTTGGTTAACTTTTATAAAAAACTTTAAAAGTACGACTAAACTTGTCTTTTTATTTTTACTTAATCTTATTATCATAAAACAATATATGGTATCTAATGTTCATATGATGTCACTCAATCCAAGACGTTAAGAGTTTTATGTGACAATGATGTAATTTAAGAGTAGATTCAGAAAAGAAAAAACATCATAGATGGTCCATGTGGTATTTTTAGATCTGAAATTTAGTCCCCGTGGTTTAGAAACGTCATAACGGGTCCATGTGCTTTCAAAACTTTTGACAGTTGGTTTTTATTCCTCACACCGTTAGAACCCAACGTTAACTTTTATTTCATTAAAATAATATAAGGGCAAATTGGTCTTTTCACTGTGCCCTCTTCTTTATTGAGGGAAATGATTATGCTTTCTTCACGTCAACTCTTAAACACTCTTCATCTCCCAATATACAATGAATTCATCTTCAACAAATCACTCTCATTCAAGACACGAAATTGGGGTTTAGGGTTTACGTGGCAGTAAAGGACAATGGTTCTCTCAATATGGTGTTTATGTGAAAAAAATGTGTGCTTGAAGGACCTGCAATCGAGATACGGTAAAAAATTTCAAAAAAAAAAATAGTTTTTGTTTTCCTTGAATGTATTCATCTAGATAAATCATCTTCTTTACCCTTTCTATTATTTTTGTGTTTGTAGAGGGATATGACAACTATTTCAAGTTTAAGATACACTATAGTTGTGTTTTCACTATGTCACCTGGAAGGAAATACGTCGATGGTATTGTATCATACGTAGTTGACGTTGACACCGATTTATTTTTTGTCCGTGAACTCAATGACATGGTTCGAGAATTAGGGTACAAAGGTGAACAGACCCTTTACTACAATTTATGTATCCCTGAATTTCCCTTATACTACGGGTTATTGCCTTTAGGTAATGACCAAGACGTACTTAAATTGGTTTCGTATGTCCTAACACAGGCTTGTAAAGGTGTATATTGAAATTGGTCAAACCAGGGTACCTACTTATTTTAAGTATCCTTCCAAAGTTGTTATTGAGGAATTGGAACCTGAGAGTGTGCCACCAAAACTTAATCGAAAAAAACCTTGTAGAAGAGAAGTAGGATTGTGTAATAAAAAGCTTGATTTAAACCACCCTGTCAACCATGTTGTTGACCAGTTATATATAATAGATATGGATGAAAGTCAGGATCATTCAAATACTATCGTTCCATATGTTATGTCACAAGTTAGCCAACGAAGTAATGTCATCGATGTGAATGAAGGAGTGATCATGGGCCACATAGAAGAAGTGTGTAAGGGTAATTTAGTTAATCATGCAGAGGAACCAATTTGCGAAGATATTGGTGGAGAACAAAGTGTAAGACTTGATGAATTTGAAGCATATTATGCTGACTTTGATGTTGAGTACAGTGTACCAAATGGTGAAGACAATCAAGTAGAAATGGAAATTCTAGAGGGCATGTTAAGTGATGATAGTGGAGATGCTTTCTGTAGTCAGGATGAAGATGGTTCTGATTATAGTGGATATGATTATGATAATAGTGACTACATTGTACATGATTCTAACTTGCATTTTGATGTGGATGTAGACATGAGTGAATTCCAAAGTGCTGTGGATGTAGATGAACATGGAATTTTAAACAAGCAAACCAAAACTGTAGGGAATGACATAGTTCATGAAGAGTTGGAAGTTATTCAAAGTGACGATTGTCAGTTTGCAGGATTTTATGAAGATGAAAGGACAAGAATGCTTAAGGAGATGAGTAGGTCAACTCCATTCTCATATGGGGAGATCCATTTAAAATCGTATAGGGTGGGGCAGTGTTTCACAACAAAGAAGGAAGTTGTGGATTACATGCATTCACATGTTGTAAATACAAGGAGGTCCCTATACTTAGCAAAAAAAATGATAAAATCAGGATAAGGGTGAAATGTGAAGGTGTTGTGGGCCAATCTACTAAAACAGTTGAATGTAGTGGCCCATCAACTAGAAGTAAGGTAAAGTGCAAGAGCAAAAATGTGATTAGCAAAAAAGGAAAATGTCCTTGGGCAGTCCAAATCTCGACACCAGATGAGAATAAAGATTGGTTGGTGAAAACAGTACACGATGTCCATACATGTTTGCAGACGAGATCGATTAAAGCTTAGACTTACAAATATTTAGCAAACTTAATTGTCCACAAATTCAGAGTAACCCTAGAATTCCAATCAAAGCTTTCCACAAGGAGTTGTGTAAGAAGCTGGAGCCTGGTATGTCAGTTCAAAAGGTTGCTAGGGCAAAGCATATGGATGAACGTGTGATTAGTGGGGACCACCAACTACAATATGGGTATCTAAGGGATTATGCTTTGGAACTGCTAAACACTAATCCTGGTACAACTGTTAGGATAGATGTGTATCATGAACCATGCTTGTCGACTACTATAAGAACTTTTAGAAGAATATATGTATGTCTAGGTGCATTGAAGTTGGGATTTAAAGCTGGGTTAAGGGATTTACTGGGAGTAGATGGTACATTCTTGAATGACCCATATCTTGGGCAGGTACTAACTATTGTGGGTCTAGACTCAAATAATGGAATATACCCTATAGAATATGCAGTGGTAGAGGCAGAAACAACTAGTTCTTGGACCTGGTTCATGGAACTGTTAGGAGAAGACTTGGAAGTGGGAGCAAATTCAAATTTTAGCTTCATTTCTGATAGACAAAAGGTATGTTTCACCTCATTATTTATCATGTTAGTGTGCCTTACTTTCTATTTTTATAAATGAAACTGATTATATTTGTATTTTTAAGGGGATAATACCAGCAGTTGCAAAGGTATTCCCCAATGCAGAACATAGGCTTTGTTTGAGGCATATTCAAGAGTGAAGAAACAATAAAAAGGAAAAGAGTTGAGTGACAAGGGTTAGGAATGTGGTAGAGTACATGTCGCACCATCAAGCCTTGCCCTTGACCTTAGGATCAAAAGTACCTGAAACAAACCAACAAACTGTAAGCTAATGCTTAGTGAGTTCCCCAGAGCATACCCCACACAGTCCACATAATCACATATACCATATTAGCTATAAAAGCTACATAAATTGATGGGTTTTGGTCATAAGACATCCTATGTGCTCATACAAACCCTAATGCTTGGATCTAGGTTTCTCTATTGTACATGCTTTGAATCCAAGACTATAAACCCTAATTCTAGCATATGGAAATCAATATTAACATATAATTAGGTTTAAGATAGTACCTTGATTGTTATGTAGCAATAACAATCCCAATTCCTCCTTGAATTGACTTTGGAAGGCTTAGAGTCACAAGTTTCACTCCTCTAATGGCTCACAAACACCATAAGCAAGAGGATGAAGAGGAGAGAGATTAGAGACTGCCCAAAACGTGTTCTAACCCTAGAAAAGAAGTTCCCCACATTTTTAGCCTTAAGGGTTCTATATATAGTGAGACTATTAGGGTTATCTAACAAGGTAACCCTAATTTGGTTGCTTAAGCCCTAAGCAACCCATAGACTCCTTTAATCAAGCCCTTGGACGATTTCCTTATGGGCTTCCCATAAGAATTCGTCCACCTCTTGATTTAAGACAATCCATGGCCAAAATTGCAATTATCTTATAATTACAATTCCAGTCCCTTAAGTTTAATTAATCTCTTTTAGTCACAAAACTAATTACCAATTAATTATTGACTAATATTAATTAAACAATATGATTTCTCCTTTAATATATTATTCCCATAATATATTAATAAATCATATTTAATCCTTTCTCTCCATAATTCATCCTATCAAGTTGCGTTGGTGAAGGCAACCCAAAAGGACCATGCACCATCGGGTCAAGTACATACCAAAATAGTTATGGACTTAGACACTAATCCAACAGTCTCCCACTTGGATAAGTCTAATAACTATTATGCGTATGACTTCAGATCCTGATCTGCGATCGTAGCTTTCCAAAGCCGCTGTCAACTCTGATCATATCAGATACGCTTGTCCTTTAGATAAGGGATCATATATTCCTCCATTCTAGATATCATATGAGATATGATTTCAAATCATTCTCTTTGTACTATATCTTGATTCCCAATTTATGACGACTGACTAATTGAACAAATCAAATTAGCTCTAGCCCGGCCGAGCATTTACGTTTGTCATCACTAAATCATCGAGGGGCCCAAAGATATCACTTTTATCCTACTTTGAATAAAAGGAACGGATAAACTTTGATTCAATGCTCGCTTGCACTTACTCACCGAATCACACACAATAATATGTTTTATAATACCAAGTTACTAGTGCGTTTACATATTATCAATGTGCAACCGATTTGCAAGATACAACTCACACATCTCGGTTTCAAGAATATAAGATGTTATCGTCTCACCAATCACCCGTGATACAATTCATGGAGTGATCCAAGTGAGCGTGGGTTTAATCCAATGCTCAAATCACATTCATAAGCACTCATGAACGTTGCAGCAAACATTTGCTTATGTCTAATACTCTTTTAGACAATCCACACACCAATTCACGACAGTCTTTATTCGTACCTACTTCCAACATATGAATGACTGTGGCCCGTTCGAATAATTCGATTATTCTTAATAAATTTAATTATTCTGGAAGTCAAAACATGCAAATGTGAAACACAAGAATAATACTAATCCCATATGGCCTCAACCCGTTGAGCATAAATAAAACACCTTTTATTTATTACCATATATATTACTCATTATTTGTCGTTTCGGGTAATCGACTTCTTACTTGAATTACAACACTTGTCTCATGCTCCTAGCATGCACACAATGTTTACCTATGGTTCTTACTTTGTGAAATAGATCAAATTGAACACATTTCCAATCTTTCTCATTTCACAACTCCAAATCCTTTTTCCATAAGTGTGAGAATATCAAATTCTTGCTACTTATAGAATATGCTAGATTCTAACATTCTATGCAATGATCCTTTTGTAATGTCACTGCACCAAAGTCACAAAGACTATTGCCAATGATATTACATAGTTCTCTATTGGAGATTGTTTCAAGACAATTCCTTAGATATGATGTCTCTCACTCAAAGTACATTCCTTTGAACATCCTTTTGCATAAAAGTTCATAATCTAGTCATAGATTTTCAATATTCAATTTCCAATATGGACACGCTTCCATATTTTCCATATGACAACTCATTCTTAATAGAATCTTATTTATTCGTAATGATGTCGATATGGTCCATCCAATATGGAAACATTTCCATAATTTCCATATGACAACTCATTCTTAATAGAATCTTTTCTATTCATAATAATGTTGATATGGTCCATCCAATACCATGCTTCCAACTACTCACAAGCGACCAATCCTCGTCAAACTTTGGATTGTCCTTTGATAGTTGTTTAATTATTTTAGTCAAAACTAATTTTAGTCCCTTTTCCCTCTAAATGCGCTATACATTTGGAAAATTTTAGAATGGTCAAACATTAAAGCATTCGCAATCGATCCTATACCCGAAGTGTATGGGACACGACGCATAATGTTTTATTTGCTATGTTCTCAAAATTTGAATTGTGAAGAGGAATGCCGTAATCATAATCGAAATTTTAAGAACACACTATGTACCCTTGACTAAATTTATTAACATTTCTCAACCTAAGCCTTTAGCTTTGAAATGAAGTATAATATTCTCTCCCTTAATTATAGCAAAACAACCTTTCAACTCTTACAACTTTGCAAAGTATGACTTTTGTTTTCTATAATTAATATTGCTAACCTTGCAATACTTTCCTTAATAATCATACAATCATAACATTTATGCTCCCACTATCATGATGATTATTATAAAACATAACACTTATGCTCCCACTAGCTTCGACATGTATTCATAAACATCTTAACTTTCAGAAGGACAATACGTATTGACTTTCTTAAGTCCATGTTTCTAATACTTAGTGCTTTGATAATCTTTTATCAAGGCTTCTTTAACTTATACGCCTTTGCCTTCGATAGTTCATATGTGTGTGTAAACAATTGCCAAACCTCACAATTCAAATTATGGAAAGGGATACTGTAACCATAATCGAATTCGAGAATGCAATTTTACAATCACTATCTTCTTAAAATTTTTCTTAGTGAAAGCATTTCCTCACAATCATTTTCATGAAGGAGGAAATCTTATGACACTTAGATTTAAACGGTGTATGTGTTCCTATCCATGTGAATTTGTCAAAACCAAAGTTGACGACGAATTCAACCTCATATGGATCGAACTTTCTTAATCTTGATTTCTTGCCTTATGGTAGTACAACTGCCCACCATGTCTTCCAAGTAGTTAAGCAGCTCACATTTTCTTATCAATGTACTTTCCATTGATCAAGGTCCTTGCCTTTTATGCATTCAAATGAGAACTCATAGGACTCACATGCATAATTAACTCGATTGGATTGGCACAGAAACAAAATAATGTCAACACGATAGGTTGTAAACCTCAACTCGTGTGGTAGTGATGATCGATAAGGTTTATTTGATTTGTTCTTGAAACCTTTCAAGACTATTAGGACTCCCACTGACTCCTTGACATATAAGATTCTCTTGTTAAAACATTTCTTGACAAACAAATATTCAAGAGTTAGTGTAGCTTTTATCAAAACTCTTCATAAATTGCTCCTAGTTGGTCTTTGTATTATCCAAGACATCACAACTTTCAACATTTGATGAATGTTATAAACCTTCTTAATACTTTTCACTCATTGTCACAATCTTAACTTTAAGACTTGTTTTCGGAACGAAGTATGATTGACTTCTTGATTTAACCATTTCTTCAATTCTTGATTCCTCTTCTTAGACATACAATTGTACTAAGACTCACTTAGAGGATCAATTGAGATATGGTTCTTAATCATTAAGACCTATCATAAAGCATAAAAGGTACTCTCCCATCTTCTTATAATGGAGAAACTTTTATCTTTCTGCCTACTTGATTCTTCTTATTCGTTCTGCTATTGATCTAAACCCTTTAATCAATTCAGAATTACACTTAATCTTGTAAGTATAATCATATTTACTAAACCTTTAGTAAATCATGACGAATATCATTGTTACTCTTATGGTGGACTTGATCAACACGTGACATTGTGTGCTCGATCTCTTAGCCCTTCACTTGACACTTTGTCAATGAATTTGTCTAATTTCCAAATATGAAATTTCTCATTCATCGTGCAACCAAGTTGCGTGATTCCAAATTTCTATCCAATTGAAACTTTGGGTGATGAGAAACTCTCCCTATTTGGTAAATTCTCAACTTTCCATAAATAACATAATAAGAACCAAATCCATTATTGCTAATAATAGAAACATTTTGACATCAATTTTTCATACACACCATTGCAAGGATAAATAAATAAAATTTAAAATCAAAATTTAATTTATTGCGGAAAAATTTGTCCTTACAATGCAATTCATTGAAAAACTTATGCTAATACATCTTTCTTAGAAATCTAACTCTAACTCTAAGTAGTAGCTTAAGAATCTAATCTTCGAGAAATACGACCGAAATCCATTCCTTCATGGTTAGATTCTGCTCACTTCTTCCTTTAAGCTCCCTTTCTTTTCTTCGATTCTACAAAACATCAATTGTAATCTTATCACATTATGTATTAAGAATCTAGAATGAAGCTTAAAAGAGTTAGTCAATGGATTTTACCTATATTAGAGCCATACGTTTCGACTCTCCCATCTCTTAGATCTCTTAGGTAAATGGGGCAGCTTCGTCTCCAATGCCCTTTCTCTTGGCAATAAAAACAAATTGACTCTTTTGGAACATGACATGGAACTACTTCAGACATTGCCTTTCTCTTATGATCAAACTTTTCGATCATAGCATGTCTTTCGTTGTCATTGTCTATATCCATAGAGGTCTTGAAGGCAGATTCACCAATCAACTTTGCTTTTCTATTGCGCCAAACCATTGCTGATTCAGCAACAATAAGCATATAGGTGAGATCTATAAGGGTCACGTCGCGGTTCATCATATAGTACTCTCTTACGAACTCACTATATGAGTTAGGAAGTGACTGAAGAACCCAATCAACAGCCATTTCCTCACAGACAACGGATCGCAACATTCTTAACCTATGAATGTGTGACTTCATCCCTAGGACGTGTGCACACACCAGCTTTCCTTCTTTATGTTTACTTGCCAAAAGGGCTTGAGTGATCTTGAACTTTTCAAGCCTTCGAACTTGTGGGTTAGGGAGAATAATTGGAGGAGGAGGAGGAAGTGAAGTATGATCTCTTGTTCCTTGATCAAATCGTGGAATATCATCTTCATGTGGAATGCTTGTTCCACGGGATTTAGGAAGACCATAGTTGTCGAACTTTGACATCTATAAAACAGGAGAAAACAAACTCAAGTTAGTTGATTGAATGAGTCCTTAGTAAATCACCCAAATGAAATACTAAGGCTAGGACCCAACACAATATTCCACAACTCGGGAGAGGGATGCCGTAACCCTAATTGCAGAACATTTGAAGGTAAGTGAATGACGATTCACTAATTTCCCACCATCAAAACAAAAAAGAAAATTTAAGTTTTAAATCTATGAAAACTCCTAGATCCTTTGAGATTCATTGAACTTTCAATGGCATGTTTAAATCTCGATATGCCCCTCTTGTTTGTGACTGGGATGCCGAGGATCACAAAGCGGGTGTGAATAACCATGCAAACTTACATGGTGCCCTCACATGTTACAGTCACCTATTCGATGTGCCGGTAAACCACACACGCTCCACCAACTATGACAAACATTGAGTCACCCTTTGCTACCTTTGCTTAGAACCATTTAGTGTGTCGGTAAACCACACACGCTCCACTAACGTCTTTGCAAGGGTACAAAGTGTAATTTCATGGAATTGCATCAATTCACTTTGCCTAAGTAACTAAGATTGGGAATTTGAAAAACATTTAGTTACTTTAGTAATTCGTTATACTTATAATGGAAGGTTTCGTCCTATCCTACCCGTTCGGCTAACGACCCTCCACTAGTCAAGAGTGTGGTGGGTAAGAGTGGATACCCATTCAATCGCCATTTTATAGGCAATTTCCTTAAACACCCTTTATAGACCAGCTTCGTGAATGAGGCCTACTAACGGTAAGACTGACTTTTACTCATACATATATATAATGTTAGACTTTTAATGTTATATATAGTATAGGGTGTATTTTACACTTTCAAAATACTAGGTGGTCAAATTTAATGATTATACTTTTAATCAAAACATTTAGGTTTAGAATTTAAATATACATCAAAATTAAACTTTTAATCAAATTTAAATTCCAAAACTTGAGGGCAAGTTTTGAAACCTTTTTCAAAACATTAGAGTTTCAACTATTTAAATTTCAAAACTAAACTTTTGAGTTCAAATTTAAACTATAAAACCTAAAGGGGAAAATTGAAACTTTTCATAACACAATGATCAAATAACTAATAATATAAATTAAACAATTAATTTCATCATTATCTATATTTGACCTAATTTCAATTTCTTGCAAAATAAGTTACCCAATTAATACAAATAATCCAATCTTTATCATATAAGGAAGTTATTATCTAATCAATTGGTAATTATCTTGTGTTTTGGCAATGATATTCTTTAAGAAACAATAAAATTTGTATTTTATAGGTTTAAAACGAATATGGTAATTATCCTTAAGCAAAACAGCAACAAAATCCGAAATTTCCTCTGTCTGACGCTCCGTCTCGCCGAGTCACACTTTGGAACTCGCCGAGTAGGGCTGACTCGCCGAGTCCAAGTAGTGACTCGCCGAGTCAGATCGAACAATACGCCAGATTTCAATTTTCAGCTACATAATGCATCAATACAATAGAAACCAATCATGGCTCTGATACCACTGATGGGTTTTGGTCATATTACATCCTATGTGCTCATACAAACCCTAATGCTTGGAACTAGGTTTCTCTATTGTACATGCTTTGAATCCAAGACTATAAACCCTAATTCTAGCATATGGAAATCAATATTAACATATAATTAGGTTTAAGATAGTACCTTGATTGTTATGTAGCAATAACAATCCCAATTCCTCCCTAAATTGACTTTGGAAGGCTTAGAGTCACAAGTGTCACTCCTCTAATGGCTCACAAACACCATAAGCAAGAGGATGAAGAGGAGAGAGATTAGAGGTTGCCCAAAACGTGTTCTAACCCTAGAAAAGAAGTTCCCCACGTTTTTGAGCCTTAAGGGTTCTATATATAGTGAGGCTATTAGGGTTATCTAACAAGGAAACCCTAATTTGGTTGCTTAAGCCCTAAGCAACCCATAGACTCCTTTAATTAAGCCCTTGGACAATTTCCTTATGGGCTTCCCATAAGAATTCGTCCACCTCTTGATTTAAGACAATCCATGGCCCAAATTGCAATTATCTTATAATTATAATTCCAGTCCCTTAAGTTTAATTAATCTCTTTTAGTCACAAAACTAATTACCAATTAATTATTGACTAATATTAATTAAACAATATGATTTCTCCTTTAATATATTATTCCTATAATATATTAATAAATCATATTTAATCCTTTCTCTCCATAATTCATCCTATCAAGTTGCTTTGGTGAAGGCAACCCAAAAGGACCATGCACCATCGGGTCAAGTACATACCAAAATAGTTATGGACTTAGACACTAATCCAACATAAACCACATAAGCCATGCATACAACGTATAGGGATGTCATGGGCTCCCCTCCAGGTTCTTACTCCAGGATGCCATGGGCTCCCCACATGGTCTTATACCTAAGTGCCATGGGCTCCCCCATGGTCTTTAATAGGGAATCCATGGGCTCCCCACATGTTCTTACATCAAAGTGTCATGGGCTCCCCCATGGTCTTTAATAGGAAAGCTATGGGCATCCCACATGGTCTTACATCCAAGTGCCATGGGCTCCCCCATGGTATTTAATAGGAAAGCCATGGGATCCCCACATGGTCTTACATCCAAGTGCCATGGGCTCCCCCCATGGTCTTTTATACAAGTATACCACATATAAAGCTAACATACCACATAACATATAACCAACTAGTGTACCACATATCACAAAATGGGCCGACCTTGGTGCCTTCGACCCATTGTTATGGTGAGGAGACTCACCTCTATCTGCTGAATCCGAAAGCTACTCTCCTAACAGTCCGTGAACACCCGTGCTGAACAATAATACCATTAACCCAAGGTTAGGGCTGAACAAAATCCAATTAAAGAACCCAAACCCTAAGTCCTTTCACAATGGCCCAAAAGTATTCCTTTGCTAATGGGCCCAAAGTCCTAGTCCAAATTCATTAATAGGCCTCATGGCTCATTAAGGCCTAACTTTAGCAACCATGGCCCAAAACAGATAAATTGACCCACTAACTCAAAACATGTCCACTAACAATGACTGATTAAGGCCCAAAGGGCTTTATTAACCCAAAACAAGTCCAAGTCCATTTGAGTGCGTACGCCCTACGTACCACTCCTGTACGCTTAGCGTATTGAGTCCCTGAGCTGTATGCACTACGTACACTATACTACGCCTATCTTACAAATATATTAAGCAGTTTTTCCATTAAGTGCTTATTACTGGATGTTCCAACGTCCAATATTTAGATCTGAGTTCATTAAGACGTCCTTAGGCATAAAGTTGGCAAATTTATGCCTTTGCATGTTCCATATGCTCCCAACAACCCATTAAGACCTTTCCAAGAGTCTTAGTCCATGAATGAGGTAAAAACACCCATCAAGACTCCATTTTTATGCTATGAATGGACCAAAGGACTTCAAATCTATCCTCCTTAAGCTCCGGAGTTGCTCAAACTCTCAAGAGGTGGTCCAAGAACACAAGAAGGGAATAAAGAGAAGACCCTGGCTCTAGAAATGAAAATAGTGACCAAGGTGAAAGCTTTTTACCTCCTCAAGCTTCCTAAGCTGCTCAATATGTAAGATCCAGGAGCTCTTCCACGTTCAATCTTGTTTCCTCCTCTTCCTTGTAGCTAACACACCAAAGGATGGTGTTTAAACACTCACAAGCTCAGGAACACACATTCTAATGATTTTAGGGTTTTCAGGGACGTTTGAGGGTGAAGGAGGCCAGTTAGGGTGAGGCTTAAATGAGATAAGGATGCTTATATAGTTCTTAAGTCCGAAAATTAGGGTTTGAACATGTGTCACGGACGTCCCGCGTACCCTTTGGTACGCCCAGCGTACGTGCTGGCCCTTCGCGATCATCCATGCATAGTACGCTAAGCGTACTCCTGAAGTACGCCCAACGTACTTAAGAGACATGGTCTAAATCTCACTTCAGTAGTACGTTACTAACAAGTTGTTGAGTTTTTGTTAGGGTGCAGAGTCACTATTGGATGTCATTTGTGCTTACCCTCATGTATTGTGTAATGAGTTGTCTTTCCTATAAATAGGAAGTGAGTGACACTCATTTATGTAAGAAAGTATGAGAGATTAGTTTAGAGAGAGAATAATTGCAAAACCCATTTGTACTCTTTCTATGAGCTAATGAGAGCTAAACCCAAATTTATTTACTCTCGTGTTCTTGATTGCTGTATGATTCACTAAATCATTTCATATTCCGCATTTGTCATCATAATAAACACCACTAAAATTGATATAAAAGAGGGTGTTCTTGATTTGATCAAGAATTGATCCATGATGATATTTTTGATTTGGTGATTCTTCATTTGATCTTTGATCTTCGTGTTATAGAGATTTTTTGGATTCTAGAAATCCAATTCATCCTTGATTCAATTAATAATTCGATTTTCTTCACTAGAATTCAAGTGATTTTTGCTTTCTCTCTCTAGAAAACTCATTCAAAATCACTTTCTCTCTCTACAAAAACCCAAGATCTTATTGATTGATTCGATATGGAAGAACCAATTTGTGAATTGTGGTATGTATTGGAAGAAAGAAAATATACATATTCATACAATTTGAAGATCTTATCTATTCTTTAGTTGTTGGGCCGATCAAAAGTTATTCAATCATTTCTTGTGGTGAAAAAGATGAATTTGGAAAGATGATTGGATATGAAATTGGTCATGAAAAGAATAATAGTTTGCCTGATCGTTTGGTTGCAACTTATGATGAAAGAAGAAGGAAAAATAAAGAAGATGAAATCATTCAAGGAATTCGTATTGATGCTCCAAAAGAGGTTTCAATGTTCTTTAATTTTACCCGGATGTTCATGAAAATCATAGGTATGCTCTTGAAGTTCATGATAAGAAGATTCGAGTTGATTTTCAAAAAGATTAAAAAGCTTTTTGCTCGATTGGAGTTCAAACCGATGATATATATTTTGTGTTCTTGTGATTCATTTGAAGGAATGATTCCTTAACGCAAGCCGTTAATCCAATAAATCCACAAATATCAAACTCCAAAAGATATGATCCAAACTTGTAAAGTTGAGGTTGTGGAAAATGTGTTTGTTCATGAATTCAAATCTTCAAGTTCCAAGAAGATGAAAAAGAGAAAGAAGAAGAAGATTAAATGTAAAAAAGCAGGTTTATTTACAAAAATCATCAAATTTGTTGTGAAGCCAAAATCCATGAAGCAAATTTGGGTTCCAAAGCAACAATCTCCAAGTGTTGCATTGAATTTGAAGTCAAAACCCAAAAGTGTTGATGGCTCTTGTGAATATGTTCTTAGATTGTTTAGGAACACAAAGAATAAGTTGTAGAACACGCATCATGGGTGGTACAATGTTCAACTTGGAGATTTTCTCGTTCCAACAAAAAAACCTAGATCTTCAAATTTTGATTCGTTCGTTGCAAATGGAACTCGAATCGTCAAAAAGGTATCTCTAATTCTCAAATGGATTCCAAAAACATCTATGATTTCGATTCATATTTTGTGTTTTTCATTTTGATTGCTTTGTCTCGTTGGATCAAATCCGTTTCTATCCCATTGTTGATCCAATTATTTTTGTTTAGATCAAAATCCCAAAAATCAAAATCAAATTCAAATTTTTTTTTTCATTCGAGTTTACTGTTCATTCGATCCACACATCTTAGCCAATCATGTTCCTGTTACTGTTCATCCTACTAATTTGAGTCCAAACATTAAACCACACACTGTGTTGGTGATTTTATATCACTAATGTTATTTAAGTGTAATGAGATTAATTTATTGATCAATGTCACTGTGATAATTATTGAACAAATCGGTATGGTGTGGAGTGCACATATTTTCAATTTTGTCTTTGTTGAAAGTGTACTGCTATTTAGGGACGAAGCCCCTAAACCAATGGGGGTCCGAGGGTAGCGCCCCTGGGAGTGGGGTCCAAAGGGCGGTAGCCCCTGGCGGGCTTTTAAGACAGGAAGTTTTTTCTGTTATATGATCATACCCGAATCTGTGGTTGGTACACTTCTTCTTCATAACATCAAAGCATTATCTCTTCTGTTTTCTCTCAATTCTGAGTCTTATCCGATTAAAGATTGGGAGTACCACCCAAATAGTTTAATCTAAAAGTGAAAACCACAATTCTCAAAATTTCCAAGCTTTTTCTATACCCCAATTCTAACAAAGATTAAAGTATTTCAGTGATCATGGCATGTGGTGATTCTGTGAAGGTAATGACAAGCTAGTTTGAGAAACTGAACAAGTTTGAAGGGCAAGATTTTCGTAGATGGCAGAAGAAGATGAAGTTTCTCCTTACCACTCTGAAAGTAGTGTATGTTCTGAGTACACCCATGCCAGTCTTACCAGAATCTATTGAAGATGAAACTTTGGAGGCAAATAGATGAAGATCAAAGTGGGAAAATGATGATTACATATGTCGTGGTCATATTCTCAATGGTATGTCTGACTCTCTTTTTGATATCTATCAGAATTTCGAATCTGCAAAAGAACTGTGGGATTTTCTTGAATCCAAGTACATGACTGAAGATGCTTCTAGTAAGAAGTTTATTGTTAGTAACTTTATGGGTTACAAGATGATTGATTTCAGGCCTGTTATGGAACAATTCCATGAAATGTTAAGGATTTTGGGACAGTTTGCTCAACACAATCTTAAAATGGATGAAGCCATTTTTGTGGCTGTGATCATTGACAAACTGCCCCCTTCCTGGAAGGATTTTAAACACAATTTGAAGCATAACAAATAGGAATTGACTTTGATTCAACTTGGAAGCCATTTAAGGATTGAAGAGTCTAAGGACTAAAGAACTTGATAACAATCCTAAAGGCAAGAACCAAGTTGGTTCCTCTTCTGTGAACACGGTGGAAGGAGAAAGTTCAAAGAATCCCAAGAAGTCTAATGGAAAAAGGAAGTTTAAAGGAAAGGATGAAAAGTCTTCCAACAAGAAGGCTAATTTGGTTTGTTGGAATTGTAACAAACCGGGTCACTTCAAGAAATATTGTCGTCTTCGCAAAGTGAATAAGGATGGTGCTGGACCAAGTGAATCCAAGGATCCAGAAAAGCAACAAGGTCAGATTTCTATTTCATTGCAGAATTCTAAATATATTTAGAATTATATTTCTATGATTTCTAAAGCATTTTATGTGCAGGATGATAAAGTTGCATGGTGGGTTGATTCGGGAGCAACAAGTCATGTTTGCAAAGATCTATATTGGTTCAAGGACTTCCAACCAATTAAAGATGGATATGTTGTGAAGATGGGAAATGTTGCAACTGAACCAATCAAGGGCATAGGATCTGTTTTACTTACTTTTACTTCTGGGAAATGTTTGTGTTTGAACAATGTTTTATATGTTCCAGGGATTCGTAGGAATCTCGTGTCTGAAATTGTATTAAATAATTTTGGTTACAAACAAGTGTTAGAAAGTGACAAGTATATCTTGTTAAGACATGGTTCTTTTATAGGATTTGGCTATATATGTAATGGAATGATTAGGCTTAAGATTAATTATCCTTCTAGTGATAATTCTGTTTGCATGGCTTCTAGTAGTACTAGCAATAATTTTCATAAATCTAAATTATGGCATGCTAGACTAGGACACATTCATTACAAGAGATTAAAAGACATGTCTAAAATGAGTTTAATTCCTGCTTTTGATATGCAAAATAATGAAAAATGTAAAACATGCATGCTTACTAAAATCACTAGACAACCTTTCAAAGATGTTGTTAGGGAAAGCAAGGTTTTGGATGTTGTACATAGTGATTTATGTGATTTGCATGGAACACCTTCCCTTGGAAACAAGAAGTATGTTATTACTTTTATTGATGATGCATCTAGATATTGTTATATCTATTTGCTACATTATAAGGATGAAGCACTTGATAAATTTAAAATTTATAAACAAGTTGGGCTTCATAAAAATGAATTAATAAAAGTATTACGTACTGATAGAGGTGGTGAGTATTATGATCCAGTTTATTTTGAATCAACTGGAATAATACATCAAACCACAGCTCCATATACACCACAATAAAATGGTGTAGCTAAAAGGAAGAATAGGACTTTGAAAGAAATGGTTAATTCCATGTTGTCATATTCTGGTTTATGTGAAGGGTTTTGAAGTGAGGCAATGTTAACTGCATGTTACATCTTGAATAGAACTCCAAATAAAAGGAGTAAGAATACTCCTTATGAACTTTGGTGTAAAAAGGTACCAAATTTGAGTTATCTCAAAGTTTGGGGTTGTAGAGCAGTTGTAAGGCTCACTGAACCCAAAAGGAAAACATTGGGTGAGAGAGGTATAGATTGTATCTTTATTGGATATGCTGAGTATTCCAAAGCATATAGATTCTATGTTTTAGAATCTAATGACTCTGTGTCTGTAAACACAGTGATAGAGTCAAGAGATGCTATCTTTGATGAAGAAAGATTTACATCTATACCTAGACAAAGGGACATGGTTCATCAATCTTCTAGCAAGAGTACTACTCAATTTGAAGATGTTTCTAGTGGTGCAAGTTCTGAACCTAGGAAAAGCACCAGAGCTAGAAAAGCTAAGTCTTTTGGATCTGATTTTCAACTATATTTAGTTGAAGGAACAAGGAATGAGACTATTTCTCAACATCAATATTGTTTTAATGTTGAAGAGGAACCAAAGACTTTCAGTGAAGCTATGGCTTCCAGGGATGTTCATTTCTGGAAAGAGGCAATTTATGACGAGATTGATTCTATCATGCATAACAATACTTGGGTATTGGCTGATTTACCTCCTGGTTGCAAGGCATTAGGATGTAAATGGATCCTCAAAAGAAAAATGAATGTGGATGGCACTATTGATAACTATAAAGCCAGATTGGTTATCCAAGGCTTTAGACAAAAGGAAGGCAGTGGTTTCTTTGATACTTATGCTCCTGTTGCCAGAATTTCTACTATTAGATTATTATTAGCTCTTGCAGCTATACATAATCTTGTGATTCACCAAATGGATGTGAAAACTACATTCTTGAATGGTGACTTGGATGAGGAAATATACATGAAACAAACTGAAGGGTTTGTGATGCCTGGAAATGAACACAAAGTGTGAAAGTTGAAGAAATCATTATATGGTTTGAAACAAGCACCAAAACAATGGCATCAAAAGTTTGGTGATGTTGTCTTGTCTAATGGTTTTGCATTAAACCAAGCTGACAAGTGTGTATATAGCAAATTTGATACTTCTGGTAAAGGAGTCATGATTTGCTTATATGTAGATGATATGTTGATTTTTGGTACCGATTTAGAAGAAGTTGATAAAACCAAGAAATTCTTATCATCTAGTTTTGATATGAAAGACATGGGGGAGGCTGAGGTAATTCTTAGTATAAGAATTAGAAAAGGAAACAATGGGATTTCAATTTCTCAATCTCATTATATTGAGAAGATATTGAAAAAGTTTAAGTTTGAGAATTGTTCTCCTGTTAGCACTTCTATAGATCCTAGTCTTAAGCTTCTACCTAATATAGGATCTCCAGTGTCTCAACTTGAATACTCAAGGACTATTGGTTGTCTAATGTATGCCATGATTATTACTAGGCCTGATATAGCATATGATGTGGGAAGGATTAGTAGATATACTAGTAATCCTAGTTCACATCATTGGCAAGCTGTGACTAGAGTATTCAAGTACTTAAAAGGGACCATTAATTATGGTTTAACTTATAGTGGATATCCTTCTCTTTTGGAAGGTTATTCAGATGCCAGTTGGATTAACAACTTAGAGGATCACTCCTCTACAAGTGGTTGGGTGTTTCTTCTTGGAGGAGGTACCATTTCTTGGGCATCTAAGAAACATACTTGTATTACTAACTCAACCATGGAGTCTGAGTTTGTTGCATTGTATGCTGCTGGTAAAGAAGATGAGTGGCTAAGGAATTTGATTTATGAAATTCCATTATGGCCCAAACCGATATCTATCATTTCTGTCAGATGTGATAATGCTGCAACATTGGCTAAGGCTTATAGTCAAGTGTACAATGGAAAGTCTAGACATTTAGTGTTAGACATAGCATAATTCGTGAGCTCATCATGACTGGTGTGATATCTGTGGAGTTTGTAAGAACTCAGTTGAATTTAGCCGATCATCTAACCAAAGGGTTAGCAAGAGATCTTGTGCACAAGGCGGCTGTAGGGATGGGTTTAAAGTCCACTTAAAAACTTTTATATTGAGATACCCAATTCCCATATAATGTAATCTTAGATGTTGAATTCAATGTGGAAAGCTTGATATTTGAAGATTGGAACACATTATTATTATCATCCCAAGGTATGTGTTCAGTACTGCAAGTTAAGGAGGTTGAATTTATATTCTTAATAGTTCTTTTGAAAAATTGCATTTGCAGGTGCAAGAATAAAAGGACTACCTATATAAGCATGAAGTTTAGCTGCTTCAAGAAGTTAGGACTTGGATTTGATATGCTTATTGAAGGATGGGACACAAGCTAGTAAAATATAGTGTCAAGTTAGAACTTTGAGAATGTAAAATGTTGTGTATATTATCTTCATGTATTCACTTAGAATAGAAAGGGTTCAATCCTTAGTGACACCCTGATATTCGAATATTTGGAATGAGTAATATACTAATGTGAAATTCAATTGTCACGATATTTCATTTATGCATAAGTTTGTTGTTGTTATGATTTTAATGTTAAGTTAATCAAGATTACACTTAAATGGGGGAGGTTTGTTGGTGATTTTATATCACTAATGTTATTTAAGTGTAATGAGGTTAATTTGTAGATCATTGTCACTTTGACAATTATTGAACAAATCGGTATGGTGTGGAGTGCACGTTTGTTTAATTTTGTCTTTGTTGAAAGTATACTGCTATTTAGGGGCGAAGCCCCTAAACCGACGGGGGTTCGGGGGCAGCTCCCCTGGGAGCGGGGTCCAACATTTATCAAAAATCCAGATTTCTGATGCAATTTTAATATAGTAACATAAAACTGTCATGTGGCAGTTTTAAGACAGGAAGTTTTTTCTGTTATATGATCATATCCGAATCTGTGGTTGGCTTCTTCTTCATAGCATCAAAACATTCTCTCTTCTGTTTTCTCTCAATTCCGAGTCTTATCCGATTAAAGATTGGGAGTACCACCCAAATACTTTAATCTGAAAGTGAAAACCACAATTCTCAAAATTTCCACGCTTTTTCTATACCCCAATTCTAACACACTGTTCATCACAGATTTTGTTTTAATCCGATTCAAAAATATGTTTCGCCATTTACAATAGAAGAGCAGGGCTTCAAAATCGAAGTACTTGAAAATTTGTTTCAAACAATCAGAAGATTTCAAGTTGTTCCTGTTGTAGAGTATATCGATTTCGAAGGGTTAAAATCAATCTCGACCGATGTTCTTGCTCATCGCAATTATTCGAATCGATTTTGAGTAATTAGTATTGATTTTGGTTTGATGTACAATGGAATCCTATCCTGATGTCGATGGTTAATGGATTGTTTTAGATGGCTATGAAATCGACGGATTGTTTATTTTGGATTGATATAGAAGGGTTGATTTCATGGGTATCAATGTCGATGGTGATATTTGATTGAAGTCAAGAAAGCTTATGCTTGGAGTCAAATTCAAGATGGATGTTGTTGATTGTATCCTAGTAACAAGTTGTGAACAAAAGTGTTTGATTCATAGCGAATTTGATTTTGTGTTGACTTGTTGAAGTCAAACTAATTTTGAAATGATTTAGTTGAAATCGAAGAATGGAGAACGGATATTTGGGATAGAGAGTCGAAGGTCCTTACCTGAATCAAGATGTCGATGGTCGATGGTCATAATTTTTTGCGAAGGCTTATTGTGTGATGTTCGAAGGATCGAGTTTGGTTTGGCGTCAATGGCTTGATGATTCGGGAAGACATGTAGAACGAAGCCTGTGATTTTGGATCAATATCTATGTTTTGGGATGACTGAAAAACGAAGGATGGGTATTGAGGTCGATGGCAATCTGTTAATGGTATTTGAAGGATTTGAGTCAATACTCATTACAGATGGATGTCGAGGGATATCTAAACTGAAAATGAAGATTAAAGGCTAGTGATTTGAATCAATGGGTTCGTTAGCGAAGGGTTTACAGTCGATATTTTGCTATTGATGGCAAGTTACTGAAAGCGAAGGATTGATTTTTTTTCGAAGGGTTGTCGATGATTTCGTTGTCGAGGACCCATATGTACATGATTCGTTATCGGTGACCATTTGTGCTTCGTTAACGAAGGGTTGATGTTCGTTAGCGAAGGGTTGTAGTTCGTTAACCAGGGTTCTTGAGATGAAGGCGAAGGTTGTTCTTCATACGCATTAGAGTAACGAGAATTGGGGAAGAAAACAAACATTTTTGATTTGGGTCCCCGGTCTTTTAACGATTTGGCAAAAGTGGTCTACATTCGAAATGATGAAAACAATTTGTGAAGAAGGAAGAAGTTCTCATTTAGTCCTTGCAGTTTCGACATGTTGGCTGAAACTACCCAACTACGAAATAGGACTAATCATTATGAGAAATGGAGAAATTTACAGTTCAGCCCTTGTAGTTTATGCGGATTAACGCTTTATACCCAGTTTCGGAATTGGGGGAGTGTTTCGCATCTGAGACTGTTTTTGGTGCAACGAGTCCCTGCAGAATTCTGATATCGGCAGTTTTTACCCAAATTTTCGAAATTCTTGCAACTCTCACCCAAAAGTCGTAAATTTTCACAAAAATTGGAATTTTTTCAAGACTTTTTCGTGATTGTTTTTTCATGCAAGATTTTCGTGAAATGTTTTTTTAGCATACATCAAGGGGGAGTTATGTGAAGATTATTCCTTGGGCACTTCTCACCCTTAATGAGTTTTATAATTATTTTTTGATTATAAAAATGGTGAGAATGAAGAGTGGGTATTCGAAGCTTCTCGGGTATTTATTTGCGAATTTTAAGACCAATATTATTTTGAGGGGGAGTTGGTCTTGATCGCGTGATCTCGTTGGTTATTGAAACCGGGACATCTAATCCTAACTTTGAGGGGGAGAATTTTAGGGTGCAAAATCACTCTTGGATGTCATTTATGCTTACCCTCTTGTATTGTGTAATGAGTTATCTTTTCTATAAATAGGAAGTGAGTGACACTCATTTATGTAAGCAAGTATGAGAGATTAGTTTAGAGAGAGAATAACCGCAAAACCCATTTGTACTCTTTCTATGAACTAATGAGAGCTAAACTCAGATTTATTTACTTTGATGTTCTTCGTGTTGTTGATTGTTGTATGATTCACTAAATCATTTCATATTCCGCATTTGTCATCATAATCAACACCACTATAGTTTTAAGTTGTTAATACAAAATGTGAAATTTTCTTTTTGAATATATTTTACACAGGTAAGGCACACACTGATTGTTTGTTAAATAATCTTTGTGAGGTATTCAATGCTAAGATAGATGGAGGTAGGGATAAACCAATCATCATCTGCTTAGAGTATATTATAATGTATCTCATGAAGAGATTGTGTGTTGTGCAAAAGGAAATAGATAAGTGTCTAGGGGAACTAAGTACTACTGCAACTATAATTTTAGAGGAGATTAAGACTGAAGCAACAAAGTATGTAGCTAAGTATAATAGGGCATGAAAGTACCAATTTGTAAGCATATGGTAGGATCAGTGTGCGGTGAACCTAAATGAAAGAAGCTGCACTTGTAGGTTCTGGGAGATTGCAGGTTTTCCGTGTAGGCATGTTGTTTCTGCTATACGGAACAAAATTGAAAATGGAGAAGATGTCCCTGATGTTGAGGATTGGGTCCATCCTTGCTATGAGTTATCAACATGGAGATCCATGTATCTAAACAAAATTGATCCAATGAATGGTCGTTCAATGTGGCCAAAAAGTAATTGTCCATTCACTTCAACTCCACCAAAACATCACACAAAGGTTGTTATGTCAACTAGGCTAAATATGTACTTTTAATGCCAACATGTATGTTTATGTTTTAACTATAATATATGCATATGTGTTGGTTGGGAGGCCAAAAAAGAAAAGAAGAAGAAGTGTTGATGAACCCAACAGCCAAACCACTAAATTGAACAGGAAATTTCTTGCAATCAAATGTTCAAAGTCTCATAACAAGGGGCACAATTCCAAAACATGTAAAGGGCAGGGAGGCATTAGTGAAGTTGGACCAAAGGGGAAGACACAGGGAAAGGGGAAGACACAAGGAAAAGGAAACGGGTTTGTAAATTCTGTTAAGTAGTTAGTTGGATGTTTGGGTAGTTAGGTCTTTTGAAACTTAAATTATGGTTTGGTTGTTTAAATTATGGTAATTAGGTCTTTTGTAATGTTTGTATGAATTAAGACCTTCCATCAGTAAGTATGTTGAAACTAAGTCTCATGTTTAAACTTTGGTATGTAATGGTTTTATCAACAATTTGCTTATGAATTACCATCTCCAAACCTTTCTAAAAAGATGCATGTATAACAATGTACATTTGAAATACCATTCCTAACCATTTGCACGATGTAGTTATAACAATGTATTTACGAAAATGCACATGAAAACTACTGATTTATAACAAACACCATTACATTAAACTTCCATTGACTTAATGTGTTACACTTCATACAACAAAATGAAACCAAAAATCCCCATTCCATCACAATCCAAAACCCCCTGAACTAGTTAGATGCGTACAAAAGAAACCAAACCCCCCCCCCCCCATCTTATTACCATCCAAATCCTTCAACCACCTTACTGGTTAAAATAAAACCCAAAAAAACATCCATGATCAGAACAACATCGGTTGGTAGTTCCACAGTTCTGCACTTATAATCGCAACCTTCTCTTCCAATCAATTGATTGATCTTATCAAACTTGGAATAACCACCAATTCCCTAGCACACATCAGAGGGTCAACCCACCTTACGAACCTACATCTTGAACAGTTCAAAAATTGCATTTCGAGGTTACGATCCGTCCATGAGGTCACCTTCGTTGTTTTGATTCCACATCTACAAATCGCCATCTTCAACACTTGCAGAAGAGTTTTGCAATTGGAAGCACGGTAGAGTGAGAGTAGATGAGGATGGGTGCGAGAAGGGTTTTCAAAATGATCAGACATGCATTTGGTTATAAAGAAGATGACACATGTAAAAAGACCAATTTACCCTTATATTATTTTAACGAAATAAGAGTTAACGGTGGGGTTCTAACGATGTGAGGGATAAGGACCAACCGCCAAAAGTTTTGAAAACACAGGGACCAGCTATAACGTTTATAAACCACGGTGATTAAACTTCAGATCTAGGGAAACCACATGGACCATTTATGATGTTTTTTCTTTAGAAAATATATCCACGTTTTGAAAAAAAAAACTTCATATTATTATTGATAACCGTTTTATATATTATTATTGATAACCGTTTTATATAGGAGACTAAAAAATCTTTAATAATAAGTTCGAAAAGCAAATTCATCAAAATTAAATTCATTCATTTGCAACTCATTTATATTTCTTTTTTCTTCTTTTATAAACAGTCTAACAAATATATTTAAATCGGTGTTCATTTGAGAATGTTTTAAAATATCTTTGTTAATTTAGATATCAAACAAATTATATTAGTTATTCTAAAACGAAAGTGATGTCGTTCCTTATCTTCTTCATTTCTGGATTCATACAAAATGATATCAAATGAAATATAATTATAACTAATTATGTAAAAATAAGAACTTATTTGTTAATTTTTTACACGAAAGTAATGGGTTAAATATTAAATACCACGCTTGGAAAGAAAGTCAAAATCTCAAAGAAGTAAATGCTATTCACGAAAAGGGACCTCAAAGTAGTTGACTGAATATGGTAGAAATGGTCACATATGAAACCATGAGATAATGCAGTGTATTACATCGGGCATTCAAGCACTATCAATCCAAAAAAACTACCCAACAATATCACAATATGTGAGTCTTTGGATTTTTTAAGCAATGCATGCATTGTATTCTTAAAACAAAGCATAAAAAGAATATGATATTCATATTTTGAACTTGAAAAATATGATTGAAGATTGACTGAAAAATTAGACTTCGCTTGATATGTTAGCTCGTGGTTAATAAATCGATATTGCTGGGTAAAATTAATTGATAAACTAAACAGATCCGACCCAGAGATTTTGGAGGCCATATGCAAAAATTAAATTATGACCCCATACCTTTCTTGTAAAAAATTATTGAGGAAATTAAGTGAATGCCCGCATGTTGTGCATAAACACTTATATAAGCGAAAACTTTACAAACATATGTTTTCTTAAATACAACAATAACGTTGTTGTTAAATTCGATATAATAATTCATATAATAAGTTGATATAATATACTGATTATTTTGAATTATATGATCATATATACATCTATTAAAACTGCATAATCTTAATCGTTTGAATGACCTCTACCCGCAGGTACTCATGAATATAAATAAAAAATAATATATGATTTAATGTTATATAGTTGTTGTTATTGTTAATTAATTTTTTAAAATTTATTAGCACAACGTTCTAATTTCTATCATTGTAATTATTTAAAACATTAAACATTGTTTTTGTTTTTTAAAAGTAACAATATAATCATTTATATATATAGTTATTTTTAACTATTGTTATTGTAAGTTATTTTAGACTATTTATTTGAAATTTTTTAATGATTATAAAAATATCTTTAGCAAATATTTTAGTTAAATTAAGCTTACAATTTAGTTTTTTCATTTAACGCTATATTTTATCACTTTTAACTATTTATAAAATATTCTTTGAGTTTTTTAAGTGGAACTGAAATTTATATTTAAGTTGACCATGTAATGTTATATTTAAATTAATATTTTAAGTATTTTATCCAAACTGTTCAAAAATTGTAGCTTTAAAATGATAATGATTTACATACAACAACATATTAAATCTAATAAATGAAATATAATATGTTAAAAGTTAAAGACATAACTTTATAAGTAGAAATAAATATATTATTTTAATATTAAAATTTAGTTTATGTATGATTAACTTTAGGTTAGATATTTATTTAACATTATTAACCAACTTATAGTCATTAATAAAAAGATACTACAATTTATCACTTTTAACTATTTACAAAATATTCTTTTGGTTGTTTAAGTTGAGTTAAAATTTTTATTTAAGTTGGTCCTGTAATGTTATATTTAAATTAACAATTTAAGTATTTTATCCAAACTGTTCAAAAATTGTAGCTTTAAAATGATAATGACTTACATACAACAAAATTTTAAAACTAATAAATTAAGTATAATATGTTAAAAGTTAAAGACATAACTTTATAAGCAAAAGTAAAAATATTATTTTAATATTGAAATTTAGTTTATATATGATTACACTTTAGGTTTGATATTTATTTAACCTTAATAACCAACTTCTAATCATTATTAGAAAGAAACTGAAAAGTCATGAGAGTTTCAAATGAATGGGGTGAAAGATTTTTTTTTCTTTATAAGTATACTAGGCGAATGCCCGCACGTTGCGCAGAAACACCTATATAGTTGAAGTCTTTACAAATATATGTTTTTTTCTAAATATAACAATAACATTGGTGTTAAATTTGATATAATATTTCGTATATTAAATTGATATAGTATATTGATTATTTTGAATTATATGATGATATATATATCTATTATAACTGCATAATCTCAATCGTTTGAATGACTTCTACCTGCGAGTTACACATGAATAAAATTAAATATAATATATGGTTTAATGTTATTTATAGTTGTTGTTATTGTTAATTAATTTTTTAAAATTTATTTGCCTAATGTTTTAATTTCTATCTTTATAATTATTTAAAATATCAAACATTGTTTTTTTTATTTTAAAGGTAACAATATAATCATTTATATAGAGTTATTTTTAACTATTGTTATTATAAGTTATTTTAAGCTACTTATTCGAAATTTTTTAACGATTATAAAAATATCTTTAGGAAATATTTTAGGTAAAATTGAGATTACAATTTAGTTTTTGCATTTATCACTACAATTTATCACTTTTAACTATTTACAATTTAGTTTCATCCCCTGCTTAACTAGAATCTAATAGTAGGGAATGAAATTCGATATATTCCCAAGTTGCCCTTGCAGCCTCCTTGGTGACATAATTGCACCTGTTAACTGAATTGCTCATGTTTACCCTTTGTTTTTTTGGTGAAATATTCCTAGATTGATCTATTCAGTTTATGATTTAAATTATGTTGATATTTCTTGAAATTGGTTGATTAAGCCATTTTTAACACTCACAACAAAAGTTATATCAACTACCAGTTATAACCAAAAATAGAAAAATAAACTTATACCTTATATATAGTCCATTATTCTTTTGAATCTTTGACTAATTTCTCACTTTCTTCTTCATTGCTTTCTTTCAACTGTTAAGTCACTACCATTAAAGATATGCAATTCCAGTTTACCACATTTGATTGCAAAAAATCGATTGTTTTCGTTCATTCTTCTATTGTAGACGCATCATTTCCAATAATGACATTAATTCCATCGAAATTATGAATTGGTGGTAAATTGAATGGATTATGATGAATCAGTATTGAATTAGATGTTGAATTTGTAATCGGTGTCAAACTTGATGGTGGAGGTATTGGGTTTTGAGCATTCTAACACTCCTAAGGTGTTCATGCAACCCTAAATACCTTCGATCTATGTTTTCACTAATTATACATGCAATGGTGTTTCCAAGGTATTAAGCCTATGACTAGCATACAATTGTCATATACCACACAAGAATCTAGTTAGGATAACATATATTATGGTGGAGATTGAAGTCTTGATGTATCTAGCCTTAAGAGCATAGCCCCAATAGTGTGGAAGCCTCAAGTGGAATCACAAATCACTATCAACAACTTGGAAGAACTTTGAGAGAATATGGAGCTCACTAAAATCGACCACCTTTTCTTTTCACACACAGTAGTGCCAATTTTGTGAGCCAATGACCCCTTTATATATTATGGAGGATTATGGTTACATCCATGTAAACCCTAATACCCATGACCTTTCATTTACATAGGATCCATGGGATAAAAGCTCCATGGACTTCCATACACTCTTAGCCCATTCCAAATATATATATATATATATATATATATATATATATATATATATATATATATATATATATATATATAAGAGTCCATATTTGTCACACCCCCAGACCAGACGGTGGAAACGTCCGAAGGTGGGTGACTTCATTGTGCAGTATCATAACAATTGGATATACATGAAACAAAGCAATCCAAACATCATACATTGAGATAAAAAACTTACATAGTTTACATATTGTATTTGTTCTTCGAGTTACACAAAAGATACATAAGTAGAAAACTTCAAACTACAGCTAAATGGTCTGGCATCCGCGTCCCTTGTTACCTACTTACTAGATCTCTGAGAATACAAGTCGTTTTGAAAAGTGTCAACTAAAAAGTTGGTGAGTTCATAAACATTTTTGTATAAAATCGTTTACATTTGTTTAGAATCGTTCTCATTGTGCTTTCAGAAAATTTGATAATTTCTATGAAATCGTTTGAACTCTTGCCTTGAAAATCATGGATATATGTGTGTGTATGTCATAACTTTCGTTCATCCTTATAAGGAGTGATTTTGAAAAGTAGTGTGATTTGTAAAAGCGAGATGTGTCCTAGAATAGTTCTTTTGAATAGTAACAATCAACCGTTTCAAGAAAAATCCCTTATTTTCAAAAAGGAAATATGGTTGAAAATCTTGTTCCTCCTATCGAGTAAAATTGAGTGTGTGCGTTCTAGTTTATTGTTATCGAAATCGTAGAAAAATCGTTTTCCTCAGAAAATCCTATATTTTCTGTTATAAAATAATCGTAAGTTCTACTTTCCAACTATGTATATATGTGGGCTAGTTTATTGTTATCAAAATCGTTTACAAACGTTTTCCATAGAGTCCTACGCTTTTTAATTTGTAAAAATAGCAGTATTACGACTCTATACTTGTAGGAGAATGAATCAACATGGCTATTGTGGGCATTCTACACGATGAAGAAGGACAGTCAACTCAACAAATGCGGACCATCACCTATCACGTGTAGGACAGTCAACACAACGTGCCAAAATTTATTTATGAGGTTTTCCTTACATAAATTTCTAGTTAATATAACATATTCTAGTGAGTCGTTATAACCATACTAATTTGACGGGGTGCCTATTTTGGCGTTTCTCAGGTACCCTCGGTTTGGAAACGACATTTGTCACCCTAGACTGGTCTGTCTAACTGTAACGAACAACGAACGTGCGGGGTGTCAACCCCGTATAGATCTATACACAAATTCCCGCTCTCCTTACGTGAGACTTTGGCTATAACTCCTTACAGGACTTAGACGTACACTAATATTTTTATATTTAGGTACTTTTGAGATTTCTCTGACTAGAATATTAACAACCTTTTGAGAAATCGTTAGAGATCCATTATTTGTTAGACAAATAATGAAATCCGTACTCATTGAATAGAAATATCGTTCTCGTTCCATATCGTTGATTGTGCTCGTTAACTGGGTGTTCGTGTTCGTTCCTTTTCGTTTATTGAAAAACAAGTCATTTTGGTCAAGATAAAAGTGTCAAATTATAATTTGTATAAATTTATAACTGCCGGTTATGACACGCATTTTCTGTTTTATAACATATAGAACACTACTTATGTTGTTTAAGGTTTTACGACAACGGTTTATGACATGCAAATATTTTTGTCATAAAGGCTCTATTTGTGTAATTTCTTGACGCAAACTTTTATGTTGAATATTTATAAAATACTCCTTGATAGTTTGCAAAATAGTCACAAAGTTTCTATTTTCGAAAAATCATTAGAAATGGTGTCCACTAGTAAGGTCCCTTTTTATAACTTTTATCTTTAGACATGAAAGCATAGATAAAGGGTTAAGTTGGACACACTCAATAGTTGGGAGGCTCTTTTGCACAAAGTATCCTCTGTTCTTTATGAAATTGAGAAATCCTACATTCATGAGTATATTACTAAAATATTAATTTAATAATATTTCACACACACATACAAGCATCCGTATATATGAAATCATTTAAGAGTTTAGGCAAGATTTGACTTGTACTCTCTCCCAAAAACATTAAAACATTGAAAAAGGTGGGGTATGAAGCTCACCTTGAGTTGGTTGAGGAGTTGTTTAGAGTTGTGAAGTGAAGATCTCAAGCTTAAACTTTTGCTGAGACGAGGAACTTCCCTGGGAGGGATGCTTTCCTAAGGATGATCATCACATATTATTATGAATAAAATAATTTAGATTCATCTTGAAATATTATAAACTATTATATGAGTGGAGGAATTTACCTTACAATTTCCCAGGAAGAAGTTAAGAATCTTCCTTTCTGCAAGATTCCTTGTTCTTTATTTGGAGATGAGTGTGTGAGAGAAAATGAGAGGAGTGAGAGGAAATGGAAGGCCCAATCTTTCTTCTATTGTCGTTGTTTAAGTGTATAAGAAGAGGAAGGGAATCTTTGATGCATGGGGATCTGGTGGTCCATGCATGGAAATTTGGTGGGTAAAGCATGGAATACTGTGATTTGCATGGGGAAAGAGGATTTCATCAAATCACAAGATCAACTTCCTTGTCCTTTTATTGATTTAAGATAAGGTTTTCCTAAATCCCAAACATTTATTTTTATGAAAAATATGCTTAAAATAATTAATTTTAGCATCAAATAGGGGTTTTAGGGGTCTTAGTTAAGAAAAACACGAGTTTGGTGGGATTCCCGACCTCAAAATACCTTAAAATGGTGAAAAAGTCCGAAAATGACCAAATTCCGAAGCTAAAAGATGAAATCCGGAGCCATTATGCGAATTTCGAAGCTATATCACAACTTCGGGAGTGGAGCTTTTGGTATGCGAGGGTCCGAAGTAGTTGGCAAGAAGGTTCCGGAGGCGCTGGACAGGTTCCGAAGAAAACAGTATTTTCCGGAGGGATGTTCTCGGATTCTGAAGTCAAGAGGCGATCAGTGGTCCGGACCGAGGCATTCTGAGGTGCGAAGGTGTCGGATGCATGGTCCTTCCGGAGCAAGCCTTAGCCTTCCGGAGTCAGAAGCAAGTTCCGAAGATGCTTCCTCTTGGCCCTTAGAAGGCATTCTGGAATAAGAGGTTCCAGACCAAGAGGGTTTCGGCCAAGAGGTTCAGGACCAAGAGGGTCCTTTTGGGGTTTCCTCTTCCGGTTTTGAGCTGTTTTCGATTGAGGAAGGTACTTAGAGATATTTGAGAGAGATTTGAGATACGTGGAGAGATTTGGGAGAGATTTCACATATTTGGAGAGATTTGGGAGAGACTCACTATAATTGGAGAGATCTGCATTCTAACACTATATGGCTCCTTAGGAACTCATATTAAACACTTAGGTGTGTTAGCACAAGTCTCACGATAGTCCTTGCTTACTTGAGGATGAAATTTCCTAGCCAAAAGGCTAGTTGTGACAATATTTAATTAACCTCTTTTTATCACTAAATTAATTCCAAATTAATTCTTGATCAATACTAATTAAATAATATGATTTTATATTAATATATTATAACTTATAATATATTAATAAATCATAAATATCCTTTTCTCATAAGTCTAGTTATACAAATTGTTCTGGTGAAGTGCAACCCAAATGGACCATGCCGGGTCGGGTCAAGTCATACCAATTATAGTTATGGACTTAGATACTAATACAACAGTCTCCCACTTGGATAAGTCTAATAACTATTATTTCAAGTACGACTTTATAACCCGACTAGCAATCGTAGCTCTTAAATCCGTTGTCGAACTCTGAACAAATGAATTGACGCGTCCATTAGATAAGTGATCATATATTCCTCCATTCTAGATATCATATGGACTGAGACATGGATTATAATCATTCTCTCCATCCATTTGTTGTTTCCCGATTTTTCAATTTATGACAACTGACTAATTGAACAAATCAAATTAGTTCAGGCTTGGCCAAGCATTTAGGGGTGTCATCACTAAATCATCGAGGGACCCACCGATATCGCTTTTATCCTTATGAGGTAAAAGGAATGGATGAAATTCGACTTATATGCTTGTACTAACTACTTGTTGAATCATACACAAAGACACGTTTTATAACATCAAGTTATTGATGTGTTTTCGTACAATGAATCTATAACCAACTCATAGTTAAAAACATATCTCTAGGTTTAAAGAATATAAGATATTATCATCTCATGATTCACTCATGATAAAATCCATGAAGTGATTCAAATGAGCTTGGGTTTAATCAAATACTCGAATCTTATTCCTGGAGCACTCATGAACACTGCAGTTAAGTCTATCTACCTAGACAAACTACAGACCCATTCATGACAATCTTGCCTCAATACCTACTTCCAAAGTATGATTGACTGTGGACGGTTTGAATAACCTAGTTATTCGGGAATTCAAAACATGCAAAGTGAAACATAAGAATAATACTAATCCTATATGGTCCCAACATTTTGAGTGTAAATAAAAACCCTTTTATCTAAGCACCATATTGATTACTCATTATTCATTGTATAATGTTTCGATTTATCAACTTAATACTTGAATTAAAACAATAGTCATGCCATGCTCCAAGCATGCACACTATTTTTACCTATGGTCCTTTCTTTAGTGAAATAGATCAATTGAACATGACTCCAATGATGCTCATTTCACAATCCCAATTCCTTTTGTAAATGTAAGAATACCAAACTCTTTCCATTTACTATAATCTGTTAGATTTTAAACTTATATGCAATGATTCTCTTGTAATGACTATGCACAAAAGTCACAAAGACTTGGCAACAGACATTACAAAGTATTCCAATGGAGATCAATTCCATGGAAACGAAGTCTCAGATTCAAAGTACATTCCTTTGAACATCCTTCTTTGCATTAAGTTTTCTAATCTTACACAGATTCAAAGAATAACTTCCACCTATGAAAACAATTTCATATTACCATTTTGACTATCACTTTTGAACAAGAGTTGCCTCTTTTCATAATATGTCAATATGGTCCTTTCCAAAATTTACACTATACTTCCAATTTTCCATGAGCAACCAATCTTTGGTAAACCTCAGATTGTCCTCAACAATTGCTTAATCATTTTAGTCATATCCAGTTCTATTCCTTTTTTCCTCTTAATGCCCTAAGCACTTGGAAAATTAGAATGGATGAATATTATAGCACATGTAATCGATCCTATACCCGAAGCATATGGGACACGATTCATGATGTCTCACATAAAGACATGGTACTTTACCAGTCTTTTGCTAAAATATTTTTATTTGACATGTTATCATAATTCAAACTATGAAGATGGATGCCATAATCATAATCGAATTTTGAGAACGCAACATATATAAAATTTCCTTATGTTGAAGCATTCCAACATAACATTCATGACTAAAGTTGATTAAAATCCCAATCTAAGCTTGTAGAATTGGAATGAAGTATAAAAATCCTCTCCCTTAATTATAGCAAAACAACTTTTCAAAGAGAATTGAAACTTTTGTTTTCTATAATTAACATTGCTAACTTGCAACATGTAACATAATAATCATGCTCCCACTAACATGATAATTATAATTTAACTAGCATAACACTTTATGCTCCCACTAGCTTTGACATGTACCCAGAAATCAACTAGACTTCTAGAAATCAATACTTTATTGACTTTCTTACCAAAGTTTAGTTTTCTGATACGAGATGCTTTGATAAGACTTTATCAAAAACATACACCTTTCCTTAGATAGCTCACATGTGTGTCTAAACAATTATGAAGAGGGGTGCCGTAATCATAATGTTTAGACCTTTTTCCATTTTCACAAGTCCATGTTAGTGTGCCGGTTAACACGCGCTCCACTAATTACTTTGAGAATTCAAATATCACAATTGCTATCTACTTAAAATCTACTTAGTGAAAGAGTTTCCTCAACATCATTTTCATGAATCGGTGAGAAACCTTATGACACTTAGATTTTATGGTGTATATGTTCCTATCCATGTGAATTTGTCATAACCAGAATCACAAGATAAGGTTAGCGACAAATCCAAACTTATATGGACGGAACTTGCCCGATCTCATTTTCTTGCCACCCGGCAGCACAAGGGCCAACCATTGCTTCCAGGTTGTTATGCAAAAAATTGAGAACTTATAGAACTCACAAGCATAGTCAACTTAAACTGGAGTGGGCACAGAAAAATGCCAACACAATGGATTACAAACCTCAAGTTGTGTGTTGGCGATTAAATAATGGGTTTTATTCTTGATTGGTTCTTGAAACTTTTCCAATATCTTTAAGACTCCCACTGTCCTCTTGACATATAAGATTCTCTTGTCAAGAACCATTCCTTAACAAAACAATTATTCAAGACTTAGTGTGGTTTCTTATCAAGATAAACACTTCTCACAATTGGTCTTAGTTGGTCTCTGTTCTATCCAAAACATCACAACTTACCAATTTCAAAAGTACAAGAGTAAGAAACATGTTACTCTACATTTGATAAGTGTTATAAACCTTTTTTTTAAATTATGTCACTCAAGTTACAAATCTTAGATTATGACTCTAAGACTTGATTTTGGAACGAAGTATGATTTATCTTTTGATTTAACCATTTCAACAATTCATGATTCCTCTCCTTAGGCAAACAAATACACTAAGGTGTCTTTATAGGATCAATTGTGATACGGTTATTATAATCACTAAGATAATCATAAAACAAGATACTCAAGTACTCTCCCATCTCTTCAGATTGGAGAAACTTTTATCTTTCTGCCTAATTTGATTCTTCTTATTCATTCTGCCAATCATTGAAACCTTTCCAATGTTTCAGAATTACACTTAAACTTGTAAGCATAACCATATTTACTAAACTTCAGTAAATCATAATGAATAACCTTATTAGCCTTTATGGTGGACCTGACTAGTGCACAACCTAATGTACCCGATCCTTTAGTCCTTCACTTGACTCACATGTACATATGAACAAATAATTAGTCTTAATTTACAAAAGATGAAAATTCTCATTCATTGTACAATACAAGTTGCATGATTCCAAGTTTCTATCCAACTGAAACTTGGGTGATGAGAATCTTTCCTTATTTGGTAAATTATGACACTACCACAAATGAAAGAATCAAATCCATTTTCCAATATTGCTATCAACGAAATCATATAAATGACGGTTTTTCACAAATGCCATTGTAAGGATACTTCAAATAAATAAAATCAAAACTTTTCTTTTATTCTAAAACTTGTGGAAAAACTTATCATTACAATGAGAATACATATGAAAAACATGTTGTTATCTATTCCTAAGCAATCTATCATAACTCTTTAAGCAGCAGCTGCAAATTCTGATCACCGAAGCATGTGATTGAAATCCATCTCTTCACGATCAGAATCAAAATGCAATTACATTACATCACGTATTAGGAATCTCCAAATAGGAACTTAATAGAGTTAGATAATGGACTTTACTTGAAGCAAAGTCAAACTTTTTGACTTTTACCATCCTTATGAACTTTCAGGTATATTTGGCAGCTTCACAACCAATGCCCCTTCTTTTGGCAGAACAAACATATGGACTCTTTGGAAATGGTGCATGAGACTATCTCAGAATTAGCCTTTCTCTTTACCATTAGGTCAAATGACTTGACCATGGCCGATCCCTTTCCATTGGGAAGAGAAAGCTTTTCTGGACTTTCAATGTTACCATTACCAATGTCCATGGAAGCATGGTAAGTAGATCTTCCAATCAAATTTGCTTTACCATTGCTCCAAATCATTGCTGATTTAGTAGCATTGAGCAAATATGTAAGATCTTTAAGGTTCATGTTATGGTCTATCACATAGCAGTCCTTAAAGAAGTCACTATATGACTTGGGAAGTGACTTAAGAACTCAGTTAACAGTCAACTTCATTAAGACTTTGACACCCAACTCTCCCGTCTTGCCAATATGTGACTTCATCTCCAAGATATAAGCACATATAGACTTTGCTTGCCAAATAGGGATTGAGTGACCTTGAACTTGTGGGCCAGGGAGAATTATTAGAGAAGGTGGAGGAAGTGAAGTATGATGTCTAGTCCTATTAATTAACAAAAAAGGGATTGATCTTTCACCTTGATTGCCATTTGGGATATTATATTCTTTAGGAAAGCTCTATCCAAAAGGATGAGGAAGACCATAGTTGTATGAACTTAGACATCTATGAGGGAGAAATTCAAGTTTCGGTTGATTTAAGTCCTTAACATAACACCTAATATGAAATATTAAGGCTAGGACCCAACTAACTATTTTATAACTTAGAAGAGGGATGCTGTAATCCAAGCTACAAAATATTTGAAGGTAGGTAAATGATGATTTACCAATTTCCACCATGAAAAACAAAATAAACTATTAAGTTTTAATTGGATTTGAAACTCCTAGATCTTTTGAGATTCATTGAACTTTCAATGGCATGTTTAAATCTCGATTGTGCCCTCTCAAGTTTGTGACTGGGATGCCGAGGATCACAAACAAGGTGTGAATAACCATGCAAATTGACTTGGTACCCTTAATTTTATCACCCAATCGATGTGCCGGTTAACCACACGCGCTCCACCGATCTATGATAAAACTTAAGTTTCCCTTTGCCACACATTGTCAGTCCCATGTTAGTGTGCTGGTTAACTACACACGCTCCACTAACGACTTAACAAGGGTTCAAAGTGTAATTTCATGGGTTAGCACCAAATTCACATTTCCAAAGTAACTAAGATCAGGAATTTATAAGTGTTTAGTTACTTAGTATTTATCATTATACTTTTAATGAAGGGAGAATTATAGTCCTTTCCTACCCGTTTGGCTAACGACCCTCCACCAGTCAAGGAAGCGATGGGTGAGAGTAGACACCCATTAAATTGCCATTTATAGGTAGTAACCTTATACCCCCCCCCATTATATACTGACTTTGTGAATGAGGCCTACTAACGGTAAGACTGACTTTGTTCTTATACATATATATAAGTATTAACTTTTAATATTATAATAGTATAAGGGTGTATTTTACACATTTAAAATATTTGGTTGTTTAATCTTATTAACTATACTATACTCTTAATTTAATTAAACTTAAACCATGTCATTATGGAACTATTAACTCTTTTAATTAAACACTTTAATTAATTTAATGAAGTCCATAAAGTTTGAATTTTGAACTTTTAAAATTCTAGGGTTTGGAATTAAAGCATTAATATGTGTAAGACTTTACAAATTCCAAAACTTGAGGGCATGTTTTCAAACTATTCAAAACTTTTCATATTCATAACATATGAGTTTAATGTTTCTTTAATGGTAAGACTCTTGAAAATCCATAACTTGAGGACAAGTTATGGAGATCATAAAACAATTTATGGAAAAGAGATTTGTCACACCCCAAAACCTGGACGGCGGAAACGTTCGGGGGTGGAGGACGTCATGTACAGTATCACAACAATGCACCATAGTAAACAGGAAACAACATCATCCATTGCATTAATAATATAATTTTAATACAAGTGTGTTCTGTATAGTTTATAAGACACCAAAAATATGAATCAAAATAAGAGATGAGTCTTGAACGTGCTCCATCTTCTCAAAACCTGGTCATCGGTACCTGTCTACTGGTGACCTGAGAATACAAGTTATTTTGAAAGCGTAGATCAGAATTAAAGCCGGTGAGTTCATAAGTATTTTAGTGTCATTGCTTGTATGAAAGTATTTGTAAATGTTTGATGTAAATGTTTGTAAGTGTTTGTAGAAATTGTTTGTATCTCCTAGAAAATCCTATATTTTCTACTAAATAGCAGCCTTCTACTAAGGCCTAAATGTTCTATGTGTTGTGTTGTTTGTAAAAGTGTGTATCTTTCCAAAGTATGACTATCATTACCAAAATATAGTTTACATTACCGTTTATGTGAGAAGATCACAATGTGAATGCAATGGGAAAATAACAGTGTACAATAGTATAGTGTGTAAGTAACTACCAATGTACTAACTACCTTAAACCAGTTTGTTAATTAAGGTAAAATGTGATTGTAACCATACTTGATAGACTAGTATAACACGACGCTCTAAGACATCGAAATGGTATGACATTAGTCACAGGTAGACCTGCAGGTCCCACTGTAGCTACCAGCAAGGTGTAGGATAGTCAGTCCCGTATAGATCTATACACCAATTCACGCTCTCCCTCCAGGAGTCTCTGGTTGCAAAACGTGACACAACAGTAGATTGCCATGCCATGAAGTAGTGGCTGACATTAATGGTATAGTGTTCTAGTGTTTGTATAGTATGTTCTAGTGTATTGTATGTTCTCTCTGTACTAGTGTTTTGTATGTTCTCTTTGTATAGTGTAGTGTATGTTCTCTTTGTTTCTCATAATAGTATGTTCTCTTTGTTTCTCATCATAGTATGTTCTCTCTATTTCTCATAATAGTATATTCTCTCTGTTTCTCATAATAGTATATTTGTATTGAATCATGAATGAACCGACTCTTGTATGTTTCATTGTTCTAGTAATAGTAAGTAGTGACTTCCTAAACTATACTTATTATAGTTTACTAGTAATGTTGTTTGTATGAATGAACATGTTTTTACACCTTTGCTACCCAAAGGTATTGAACTGAATGAAGAACTGTAATATCTATATACATAAACATAATATATATATATATATATATATATATATATATATATATATAACTAAGATTCAAACGAACTTCGGACAAACAACCGATACCCTAAGTCCACAACCAAACAAGGAACAAGAAATAAGGCGAGTTATCAGTCCTAAGTCTTTTTAATCCTACTTATATAACTATATCCATATAGACATGATTTTGATAAAGTATAAGTTTAAAAGAGTTTAATAAGGAGTGTTGCATATAAAAGAGTTTGTAAAGCTATTTGAAGCAATTTGTTTGGAAACACAGTTTGAAGTATAAGAAATCTGTCTGATTGATAGTTATTAATCACCTGTGATTGATATAATAACTATAATGTTTCTACTTGTATTCCCCCCAAAAAAAAGCATTTAAAATCATTTAAAAGATAAGTTAAGAGGTATGGACTCACCTGGTGAGTGATACGAATGTAATATCGATTATAGGATGCTAAGTGTCAAGTGAAGGCTTGAGCACAATGGATCCTAATAAGCACATAATGACACATATATGTATATAATTAGTATTTATACAACTAATCATGTAAGGAAAACACCCTAGGACTTAGGAAACACTTGGATTGAAGTGTCAGAAGTACAAAGGGTTGCATCTAAGGGGTTTACGACCACACAATGGTGTTTACGGCCATGTGTTCACGACCCTTGAGTTTACGGCCATAGGGTTTACGGCCCTATGAGTTTACGACCGTAAAATCATGAAGTTGTGCCAAAAAGGTGATTTAAACTCCTTACAAGCATCGAGAAGTGTTCTAGGTCCATTCCAAGCCTTAAAGAAGAGTTTATATCTAACTAGTAGCCTTAACAAGGGTTTACAGCCAAGGGAGATGGTCATGGCCGTAAACTCTTGGAATTCATGCATTATTTGATGATTCAAGGCTAGAAATCAAGAGCTTAACAAGCCTAACTATGAGATAGAAGATATACTCACGTTTTTGAAGCTTGGGAGGGGGTTCACGGTCCAAGAACTAGTAGGTGTTCTTGGTGTTCTTGATGAAATGAAGAACACTTGAAGATTTAACCAAAAGAAGAGATTTCATGTTTGAAATCATGTATCTTCACTAGATATAGAAGGATATAAACTTGAAATTGGAAAGATTACTTACTAGATTGAAGATTAAGATGAAAGTTCTTGATGATACTTGAGAGAGAAGTCGAGTTCTTGAGGTGTAATGGCGAATAATGAAGAAAAGAGATGGAATATCATGTTTAAGGACATGAGTTTACGGCCACCTTGAGTTTACGGCCGTAAACTCATATGGTGTGGCCGTAAACTCCACTATGAGGAAGTTTATGGCTTGCTTGGTGCACAATGGACTCAAGCAGATACTTCCTAACACCCGATCCTTGGTGGTACTAGGCTTAAAACGCCCTTGTTGACTCTAAATAATGCTAGAAGATAGCAAAACGAGTCCAACTTTGATTCATTTGATTAACTGTACAGGATAGGAATTTCGGGTTGTCACAAGATTCTTCAAATTTCATTACTTTGGAATTCCTGTACAAGTTTTATTACTTATTCTATTTAAACTAATTATTGTGTTATTGTATGCATAAATGTGGGCCTATCATTTTACTTATTTTAAGAAAGTGATTAATACATATTATTGAATTAAATATAATCGGAAAATATCATCTAATTTAACTAGAAGGTATTTTAGTCAATTAATATAGATTTAATAAAGGAAATTTGCATATTTTAAGGGATCATAGATTCTATTAATTTTAAAATCCGATTTTACGAATGATAATGTTTTTAATTCAGACATTCTGACATAATATGTTTGAGTATGTTCAAAAATAAAAAGTATTCTAGAACCATAAAATAATAAAAATATTCTTGAACATATTTCTTGTAGAATAACAAATTCTCGAACCAGCAATTGAAGAATTAAAACAAAAATTACATTAATTCTTATAGAATACATGTAACAATCGCTAAGAATTACATTTATTGTTAAAGAATAAAACTAAAAAACTTTCAAATCGGGAAAAAACATCAAAATATAACAAATACACTAATTCATTCTAAAAGAATAATGTTGTTAAGAGGTGTCGTTCAAATTTCATGGTCCATTCTTCAAGCATCAGCTTCTGTGTAAACAAATCTAATGAATAAATTAGTGAGAAAATATCCATATTCCATTCCAACGTAATTGGAATTCGTGATTTCATTCTGATAGAATTGGAATTCATTTACCAATGATTATATTAAATTTGGGGCATTCTAACAGAATATGTTCATGATTATCATAAAAAAAATCCTTTATGATAGAATACTATAACAAAGAAATACCATTCAGTTGAAACATTTTAGTGAGCGCTTGGTGTGCATCAAAACAACTTGCAATTTCCTGTAAAAATTAGACAATCAGAACAAATTCCCAATTCATCAAAAATATTACACCTTGAAAGAATTAGACAATAAACCTAAACACATCCAAAATTTCTTTGATTTCTGTCAAACAATCAACCCAAACATCCATTATATATATTGAAATCAAATGAATCTAACTTCATTGGTTTACAGTAAATCAGTCAAAATAAGAAGCATAAGGAAGAAACTTGTTTGAAGATTCCAGGGGAATCTTTCCCAAAAAAACCTAGTCCTCCATCAGAGGAGAAGACCGACGATCGGAGTGAGGATGAGAAGACCGACTATCGAAGACGAAGGTTGATCAAACAAAACTCCTACATAAACACAACCTGAACGTAGCAGCAACCTACATCAACATATGGTAAAAAAGAAACAAAACGAACACCAACACCCACCTAATGCCGTGCAGCAACGGTGGTGACACAAGGAGGCGGGCAACAGTGGCGGACTCCGGTCACCATCTGTGGAGAAGAAACATGAGATAAAGGCGGTGATTTAGGACAACAACAGCAGCTACAACCACACCAGTTGTTGTCATCGGCAATGAAACAGTAACCAAGGATGTTTTCTTCGGCATCGAAGTCCTCATCAGCAACGACACGACGGCGGTAGCAGCTATGAGATGGAGAAGAAGTGAGAACGTTGGCTTCGTCGGTCAACACAACGGATCCGTATTCTCTCTTAGGGGGGAGGGGGGTTTTAAAACTGATATTCCTAAATTAAAGGGATATTAATTAATTTATATATTTACCATAAATAATTAAATGTATAATTACATATTTACCCTTTTGAAATAATTGGCCTACATTTATTTATACAATAACACAATAATTAGTTTAAATATTTGAACCTAGCTCTCTCTTTCTATCTCTCTCTCTCTCTCTCTATATATATATATATATATATATATATATATATATATATATATTAGAGTCCAAATTAATTCTTGATCAATACTAATTAAATAATATGATTTCATATTAATATATTATAACTTATAATATATTAATAAATCACATTTTCTCATAAGTCTATCCATACAAATTGTTCCGATGAAGTGCAACCCAAATGGACCATGCCGGGTCGGGTCAAGTCATACCAATTATAGTGACGCACTTAGACACTAATCCAACAGGAAGTACAATCAATATCAAATTAGAAGGAGATTTTGTTGTCAAAGTCGTTCATGAATGGTGGTATCCCCAATTTGATTTATAGAGGAAGAATACATCAATAAATTCCATGTCACCCACTCTTCTACCATGTCATCAATTATTAGGCCAAGTCATCAATTATTAAGCCAAATCATCATTTAACCTACAAGAATCGATTACCATTGGTTGATATTTGAATAAAACGTAAACTTCGATGAGTTTTTTTGTACATAACTCTTACTTTGATGGTGTTTTTTGAACGTATCAAACTTCGATTGTGATTTTTGAACGTATTTAAAACAACATACTTACCCTTCTAAGTCATTTTCCATATTTTTTTAAACAATAAGATTTTATTAAAATAAAACTAACAATATCCTAGAAAAAATGATAAATTACAAATAAAAAATGCCACTCAAGTAACAACCAACCTAATTCTATCCATTTAAGGGGGAAATTACTAATCTAGCCATAATGGTTAATGACTTATAAAAAAATAACCAAAAAATGCATCTTAGCCAAAAATAGCCCACAAAAGAGTAGTCAACATACAATTGATTGTGGCCAACGGGCGTTGACTACTCTTTTGCTTGAAATCTACTTTTTCCTGGTAATTGACTACTGTTTTACGGCCCGTTTATTTTTTCATGGCCCATTAGCCCAAAGTATATCATGTTTAAAATTTCAGATTATGTCATTTTTCAGTATTGTTTTGTTGGTTTGCCTACTTTTTTCTCTCAATGGAGCACCCGAAGAACAACCAGGTTTATCTACTTTTCATCAAAAAAATTTACAGTGTTCGTGATTAGGAGTAGGTTTTGTATATGAGGTTAAGTTTTTATTTGAAAAAAAAAATCGAAAAAAAAATAAAACCGTAGGTTTCATACGAAACCTACGGTGTACAAGTGCCCAATGCACAAATTGTGCAGTGTCGACGTGTACACTTACGGTTTCGTCGAACCTTACGTAATTTTTTTTTCATTTTTTTTTAAATTTGATTCAGCATGATCGAAATTGTATATATAGTATTATTTCATGATTTTTTTTATAAAACTCAAAAAAAAAAAAAAAAAATAGCGAAACCGTAGGTTTTTTGGAAACCTACGGTGTACAACCATTTAATGCATAGTTTGTGCATTAAAAGGCTGTACACCGTAGGTTTCCAAAAAACCTACAGTTTTATTTTATTTTTTTTCGTTTTTTTTAAATTTATAACCAATAAACATTTGTATATTTTGTCAATTCTGTGATTCTTTTTTTTGAAAAAAAACGTAGGTTTCATAAAACCTATGATTTTTTATATATATTTTTTTTTCATTTTTTTTCAAAAAAAATTGTTTCTACGGAATTTTAACGATTGTATATACGTTATGATTCCATGTTTGCATTTTTTGAAAAGGTATGTTATTTTCTATTTCTCGATTATAGCATACAATAACAATGTACTATCTATTTGAAGAAGTTTTTATGTTTATAATATGTAGATACTTTGAAGTATAATGTATTGATAAATAACATTTTGTTTTGGTAGTTTTGGGCTTGTTATAAAATATGTTAATGTCACACCATTTTCAAAGTACAATGCTATATTTGATATACTATCAGTATAGAAAATAAAAATTATGTTGTCAATTAATTTCTTTTGGTATTTTATACAAAGTAAATAGAATATATGATAGGAATGATTAAGTGTTATATTGTGTGATTTGTTTACTTCTTTAACACCATTTTTCTTTTATAAAACCTAATTTAACCTTAATGTTTATTTAATTTTGTAGCTTCCAAACAAAAGGATGATGTGTAATATATCCGTCAAAGCTTCATGTCATAAGTTGCGTGAAGTTTTGAGTAGCTTGAACGAACAAGTGTGGGATATTTTTTCAACAACTAGCTTAGGTTACTTGTTGGACCTTCCAGCTCAGTCCGGAGACGGACTTCTTATTCATGGGTTGTTACTGCATATGTTGTGTCCGACTGCTGAAACGGACACATCTGAGCGTCTACATTTTAGGTTTTCTAGACGTACATTATCATTTGGGCCCGAGGAGTTTTGTATTGTGTCCGGACTTTACATGGGCCAGTGTCCTAGATCAAGGATCGAATTTTCAACAATGTATAAACACGGATACGGTGAAAATACATTTCGGTCCAGAGTCTTCCCATATTGCACAGACACTAGTTTACTTGTAGAAGATTTAGAGCTCCTTATCTTGAATCAACGGTTCAATGAAATATCGGCTCACGACGTTGTCCGTGACATCTTGCTATATATTTTGAATCAAGGTTTTTTTGGGGAAAGAGCCCAATGATAAAGTCACCAAGAAATTTTTGTGGGTGGTGGAGAACCTGGATGGATGAAATAGTTATTTTTCAATTTAATATTTTTAATAAAATACTATTTTTATACGTTTAACTAATATTTTTGTTTATAAATATAGGTTATGTTGGGGGAGTTATCTATGGAGTAAAACATACCCTAAATTGTCGGGTATGTTTAAAAACTTTGAGGATCATATGTCCAAACATCCAACAAAACCTTATGTGTATACATTATCAGGTTTTGTTATTCCTTTGAATGTATATTTAATTAATTAAAAAAATATATTTATAAATTTTTTGGTCTTTATTTTTTGATAATTTTATTTATTGCTAACACTTATAAATTATTGTATATTTATTACAAGATATGAATATGTGAGATGTTCCCAATAGTTCTGGGAAATGCTACGATACGACGAAATTATGTATATCCTCGTATCTTGCGGTGGTTTCATATTAGGAGGTTGACTTGGGAGAAAGTCTGCGATGTTTTCGATGTTGACCAGGACGAGGCGCATCGACTCAAAAAAAAGATGATTGCCTCAGATGTCGAGTCCTCTACCACACATTATTTGTCATATATTACTAGTTTGAATTGTGAATCGTCTAAAGTCCTTTCTTCTATACGTTACAACTTTAGAAAAGATGTAAGTAAAATGGTAAAAGTAGAATCTACTATATTAATATTTTTAAACTATTATTGATAAATCAAATAATTTATGTAAGGGGCGTCTTCGTCTGATTCATTCTGTCAAAACAACCAATCTATCCAGTCATCCGAACAAACACATACGGTGGGAATTAACAAAAGAATAGCCCGAGAAATACTGGCAAGACTTCAGTCTTTGGAGGAAGAAATCCGAGGAATGAAAAATAAAGGGGAATTTCGAGAAGATGATGACTTGGAAGAATTTTTTAACGAAACTTTTGAGGTAAAATAATTAATTTTAGAAATTTACTATCAATTTTTAACATAGTTTTTGAGGTAAAATAATTAATTGTTAAATTTGCTTTGCTTTTTTATTAATTATTTTTTTGTTTAAATGTAGGGGGAATGAGAATGTGAATGGTAATTATCGGATGCTAAGCCCGGTGGGCCAACAATTCAGTAGTCCACGTATATCAAATCGAATAAACGAGGATCATGATGTTGATAATCAACCAGAGTTTGATTCTAGAAAACAAAAACAAATCGTGAAGGACGTTATAATTTTTTTTTTGTATATTAAATTTTTTATTTTTTGAATGAATATTAAAAAAATTAATATGTTTTTTGTAGAAGAGGAAGAAAAAGAAGGTTGTTGCTAGCGACATTGTGGATGCGGAAAATCATATACCCAGGCCTCCTATTGCAAAACCAAGTCCTCTGGTTAGGCAATTGAAACATTCTCAATATCTTAGTTCTCCATACGTTTTGGTAAGTATGTTAAAAATTATATTTATTAAAATTTTATTACTATATAGATAGTTATTGACCACGTATATAATGTAGGTTCAAAATGTCCCCCGATATCGTACATGTGGGGTAATACGCAACGAACCACCACCCCTTGTATTTGTCAGCGATCCCCCAACACTTTTATTGGAGCCGTATGTGATGTCGGGTTGTAACGCTCCTTCTCTATGCATGGGAAACAAACCGGCTGTTTTTATGAAACATCAGTTATACAATGAAAAAAATAGAAGCAAAGTTTTGGGATTTACTTTCTTATGCACGTGACTTGGGATTTTAAGATGAAACGGTATGAAAACATCTCTTTATATTTAGATTTTAAATAATGTATAACCTCCTTATGTTTAAATTAAATTTAACTGCAGCATGTTAACATATGTGGAAGTCTTTTGAATGAGCGGAGACCGAATGATGCAAGATGGAAAATCATGCCATCATCATTTTTTGGTGCATTTGAGATGTTCCAGTGGGCAGGAAGTGCAATGGGAAATCCGATTGACCTGCTGGATGGATGTAAATCTTGGCTAGAAGTTGACTATATATATATATATATATATATATATATATATATATATATGTATATGTGTGTGTGTGTGTGTGTGTCAATTAAATTGTAGTATTACACTAATTATACGCTCTAATTAATTACAACGGTTGTGTGTTACAACAGGTTTATTTTTCAATATGCATCAACCCACATCATTGGGTTCTTAGCGAGTTGTGGACGGACACGTTGTTGTTGAATATGTACAATAACTTCCGATCTTTTGGCGCCGTGAAGCTTATTGATTTTTTGCGTTTTGAAGATCTTATTGACCACATTCTACTGGATATTGGCTATTGGAACCACATGGATTTGCCTGTTCAGAATGCATCCATTACTATTACGGATGTTATGGATGTGCCCCAACAAGAAGGGATGTTTGGAGAATGTGGTGTATTTATGTTGATGTACATGGAGTAGCTTGTTTCAGGTCAACCGATTGGTATATCGACGACACCTATTATTGCTGCTACAAAGTTTCGCAGTAGGACGGGCATGATATGTTATGGATCTACTAGAAAAGCAATTTTAAATTAGTTTGATTAGTAGGTTTTTATTGACATTTAATGTGCAATATTTCAACACGATTGTTAAGGTTATATTTTAGTTTATGTTAACAAAAGGTCCCCTAATTATTAAACATTCAACATTATTATATAACAAACTAACAAGATAATAGTACATATTACATAGATTAATCATAACAAACAAGCGGATAAATATATAAAACATATTACATAGATAAACTCATAAATAAAGTACATAAACTTACTAGTTGATTAATAAAAAATGATCAAATTTAAAGATATGGAAAATCAGTTGGATATTTTGTTTTTTCTTGAAGCACCCACTCGTTGTTTTTTGAATGTTTTTAGAACCTTTTCCATTTTAACCTCTTCTTTGTTGGTGTACTCTATTGCATCTCATACCCAAACCCTTGCAGTTTTTATGTCACGTTCTTTGTCTTGAACCGACCCCATATTAGACCAAATATCGGCTTGTAATTCATCCAACCGTTTCCTATCTTCTTCAATGTCTTTAATCTCGCTCTTGATCTCTTCTTCTTTTATTATTAGTTACAATCGCTTCTCTTGTGGCATTAACCACCATTTTTCTTGAGAGGTAGACATGATTATATGTGTATTATGGTTATAGAATAACGAGTAGTATACAATTTGTAAATCTCATACCCATACATATAAGTCTCTATATATAATCAATACTTTATCTACTTTTTTATACACTTTGACTACTATCAAATAGCCTTTGACTACTATATTATGTGTTGTCATATCGTACTGTGATTTGCCAACACATGATTGTAATTTAACTACTTTTTTATAGGTTTTGACTACTATCTACTAGCCATTGACTACTACTTCATGTGTAGTCTTATCATACAGTGAATTTCAAACACATGATTGTAATTTGACTACTTTTTTATAGGTATTGACTACTGTCTACTAGCATTTGACTACTACTATATGTGATTGACTACTTGATTTATAGGTTTTGACTACTATCTTCTAGCTGTTGACTATTATCTAATGTCATATATAATGTAAATGTGTTTTCAATTCATAAACCAATGAAACAATAAAAATTGGAGTGTGAAAATGACAGAAAGATCAGAGGAGTTCAAAAAGATATTGGCAAAATTTAATTGACCATCTACATCCACCAATAAGCCATCTACATCCAATGGGGAGAAGATGGACGAGGGTATGAAAAAGGTGTTGTTACAATGAGAAGCTGATGTAGATAAGGCTTATATGGATTTTGCTTTCCAACGAAAACTTCTAGACAACTATTAGGGTGACATTGACCGTAAAAGGAATTAGATCGTAACTACTAGGCAAGAAATCCAATATACCGAGAGTTCGATCCGCTCTGGTGAAGAAATTGTTCGAAAGCTAAAGAATGAATTAGCACTTCGTGAGTACAATTTGGAGAAAACAAAAAAGGAAGTCAATGCTATGAAAAAAGAGTATCCGTACGAGTTTCCGATGTGGGAAGAAGAGGAGTAATATTTTAATAATGTGCTTGTTTGTTTAAGTAATTTTTAGGTAATGTATCTCTATTTATGTCTTTTATTAGTAATTTTAAGGTAATAGATCTCTGGTCTCTATGTATGTTTTTTTATTAGTGGTTGCATTTTTGAATTAATTTATATTAGTAGCATTGTCTTATAGTATTGTGACGCTTTATCCATAGGATGCACTATTTTTAATTATTTCGAACAGTAGTTGATTTATTTCGAACAATAAAGTAGATACCTTTCATGTGTTTTTGTGTAAGATTTCACAGAATAGCATGTACTATATGAGATCTAAAAGATTTTATACTTGTCTATATAACAATTCAGTAATATGACATTAGTTTGTATCATAAAAGATGGAGTCTATTGTACCACTAACATGGAACACCCAAGAAGAAGGAATTTTGATACGTGCTTGGATTACCATCATAGAAGAAGATTATCCACATGGTCCGCTAAAATGTCGGTTTTTTTGAAGTCGCGTCCTTCACTTGTTTCATTATGAGATGGGTCGAGGTTATTACCGCGCAAAAAAAGATGTAAAATTAAAAATGTTACAAGTGAAACGACATGTGAAGCATTTTCATAGAATTCATAGCGAGATCAAAAATGCAAGTCCTGATGAGGATGAACAAAGAATTTGACTGGCGGCTATGGAATTATTTCGTTTGGAATCTAATGGTAGAGAGTTTGTCCATGTTGATTCTTGGAATGTTATGAAGAATCTGCCTTATTTTTTGTTATTTTCTAATCTCGGATGAAGTTTGTTTTGTAGCTTAAAATGTATGGTAGGGAGCTTATCTATGTGTAACACCGTAAAAATTTAAACAATTTTTCGCATTTTCAAAACACATTCCCCTTCATATTTATTATAAAAATCTCAATGTATCACATCTCAATTCATAAAACATATCCCAAGATCAAAAGAACGTATAAAACTCTATGTGTGTGTACGAATCATGCCGGCGCCTTCCTGCGATCGTCACTAGTACCTGAAATACATAACATAAAACATTGTAAGCATAAATTCTTAGTGAGTTCCCCTAAATACCACATATAACACATATTAGCCACTCGAGGCTATAACTCTGTGGGCCCTTAGGCCCTAACTCTGTGGACCCTCTGGTCCTAGCTCTGTGGACCTTCCGGTCCTAACTCTGATATACACATGACATAAGTCACATAGAAATAATGCAGTGCAACACATCACATAGATAGCATACACGATACTCTATCTCATAACTCTGGTTACCTACTCAAGGTAAAGTATAGTGAGAAGACTCACCTCGGGTGTCTCGGTAAATCTTTGACTCGGTAAAAATCTGGTCTAGCCTCTGCCTAATTACACGGAATAAATACCCTAATCAATACAGCTCTCAAAGGCTAGACTGAACTCTCTCTTGGCATTCTCAGAAGGGTAAAAGACCATTTTACCCCTCTCATGGCTCAAAGACCCAAATATTGACCAAACCCTAAAAGTCAACAAAAGTCAACTCTCTCCGGGTTACGCCGTGCGTACCAACCCTGTACGCTGGGCGTACCCGACAACCTTACAGAATTGGGGAATGCGACCCCCTACGCCCCACGTACTGGGATTACGCCCGACGTAATTCCCAGTTTCAGTCTTCTTTGATTTTTGGGTCTTAATTAGTTAAGACTTGCGTCCAAATTCCAGATCTGACTTCTCTAATACGACTTAATCAATAAGGTCGGTGACTTTAGGCCTTTGCATGGCTGTGTAAGTCACCAACACCTAAACCACTCCATTTCCAACCTTTAAAGGTCCATATCTCATGCATAAACAACTTTTGACAACCAAGACTGGATTTTTATCACATAACAACCCTAAATGAGCTAGCATGGGACAGATCTCGGCTTCTAAGAGCTCATTAAGTCATAAAGCTATCAACTTGGGGACAAAAACCCTAAAACATCTCTTACAAGGTATGAACAGAAAAGATGTAAAGCTTGAAGCTTTTTACCTCAAAATGAAGCTTCTTTCACTGCTAATCTTGGATCCACAAGCTTGAGCTCTAGCTCTTCCTTTTCTAAGGCTTTCACTTTGCTCCAGATGGCCAAGAACACACTACAAAGCTCTCCTAGACACTCCCTTGCTATATGAACGAGATTTAGGGTTTAGAAATGATAATTCTTTGGGAAAGGTGGCCAAAAAAAGGGCCATAAGATTGCTTAAATAGGGAGGCTCAAGGAATTAGGGTTTCTCTTCTGGGCCGGGTACGCCCCGCGTACACATTGGTACACCCCGCATACTTGGCAATCCTTCACGATCAGAACAAGTACACTGAGCGTACACCCCAGTATGCCCTGCGTACCTGCCAACAAAACATTTTATTATCAAGGGCTAAATATGAAAATCACTCAAAGAAGAAGGTTCACAAGGTATACCTGATTTTTGAGATGTTACACTATGTTAGAACTTTCTTCCCTAAGTCTAATTTCTATATGATGTAATCAATTTTTGATATTCCAGAATTCATGTTTGTTTTATCGGTTACTCAACACAATGTTCGTGTGTGCCATTTTTGACTTTTTTATTTGTAAACAACATGTGTTATGCAGTCAAACGAAAAAAAAATAAATTACAAGTTGTACAAAATAATATGAAATGATAGCACAACAAATTTCCAATAATATGAAACGATAGCACAACAAATTTCCATAGATGAAAACATAAACCATTACAAATAAAAACATACATTACATTTTACATAGAGTAACCGATAAGTGCTACATAAACTTAGTTGATGGAAATTTAGCTTACAACTTGTAGACCAAAACACCCAAAAAGAAAATCCAACTACAAAGCAACGCTATCTTCAAGTGTAGTATTTTGCTTTGTAGCTTCTTCTTCGATCGAGCTAAGTTAGAAATTATCAACGAATTATTGTCTTTTACTTCATCCACCCAACAAATAAACCCAGGCTGTGGTGGCTGATAAATAAATATACAAAACATTATGTATACTGTGTAAATATTCAATAATAAATTATAATATAAATAATTAGAGGATAACCCAAATACCTCTTTAGGACAAGCGTAAAATAACCGTCCAGGGTTGTTGGTAGTTCTTAAGGTCCTTATAATACCTTGAGCCCCACAACTGTAAATTGTCATTTATTTAGTTTATGAAAAGTAAATTTTTATTAGTGTGGACAGGTAAATATATTCATTTATATACTACCATTAGACTCCTATTTTATAGGTATTGACTACTATGTTATAGGCATTGACTACTATCTACTAGCATTTGACTACTACTTTAAGTGTTGTCTTATCGTACAGTGAATTTTGGAAACGTGATTGTAATTTGACTATTGTGTTATAGCCATTGACTACTGTCTACTAGCATTTGACTACTACTTTATTCCTTTTTATAGCTTTTGAAGTGATTTATGGCAAGACTTATCACTAAATTACTGTTTAACTTGTCAACATTGAAGTTGAGCTTCTCGTACAATGACCATGAAGAAAGCTTTACCAACTTGCCTGTTTATCTCCACAACATTCAGCGTACAAATCCCCATAGTTAAACTTACATCAAAACCGATGTTTTAGATCGATTCTAACTATGTTTTGTCGCTATTCGATGTGTGATAATGTAATTTCGATTTGTTTATTTTTTGTGATAAAAATATTTAAATTAGTTTAAAAACTAATAATTGTGTTGTACAAAATATTAAATAGATCAACACATTCATAGGATGCATGCTTCTAGTCATCTTCATAGGTAGTGTTCGTATTCGAGGAGAGTATCTTAATTCAATGTTCGTAGCAGTTGCTATGGATGGAAACAACAACACTACGGCAATAGCATTTAGTATCAGGGTGGCAAATAATGTTAACTCATGCACTTGGTTCCTTATGAGGTTGAAGGATGCTATCGGAGAGGGTAGGGAAGTTGCATTCATAACCAATATGGACGATACCATTTCTTCTTTTGTGGGTCAGGTATTCCCTGAGGCTTATCATGGTTATTCGTCTAAGAGTGTTTGATTTATTGTCGCTTAAGAATTGGCCAAAGCACAAATTTAGACTACTTGTTCTTCTGTGCATGCAAAGCATATACCAACCAAGATTTTCAAAATCATTTTCTAAGTTAAGTCATGCTGCACGTGAGGTTCTTACCAACATCCGGAAAATGGAATGGGCACGGGCCTATTTCCCTAATATACGTAGGATTGTAATAAAAATTAATATTCCAGAATTCCTATTGGTGTTATCGGTTACTCAACGCAATGTACCAATAATAACGCTAATTGATGCAATTGTTTAGTACATCCAACAGACGTTTGCTGAACGTAGTGTCGTGGGAGGTAATTTAGAAAGTTTTTATAAACCATTAAAATATCCATAATTGACTATCCTTTTACTTTTCAGGGATGTCGAACACCGTATTCACCCCTTACGTAGAGATGGTCCTTCACAAGAGGATGCAAAAGTCTCTAAGATGGAAAGCAACTAAAATTCCACCTAAGATCTCGTCTCCGTTCCCCTCTGACATTTTCCGAATTTTTGATCTAAAAAGAAGTTGTGTTGTAGATCTTAATCGACACACATGTTCTTGTGGGAAATAGCACAGTCTGGGTATAACATGTGGGCATGCTATTGCTGCAGCACGTTATACAACCAACACGTAATTAACCGACATGGTTCAAATATATTATCGGGCTGATGTGTTTCGAACTACATACCAGACTAGAAATGTAAACGTTGTTCTCCCTGCATCTGAATGGGAAATACCATAGACATTGATGGTCGTTTTAATCCTTATGTAATCCAATTTTACTATTATTTGCTAATACTTTTCTTTTTAAATCGATGTGGAGTAACCTGAGATTGTGGTTTTAATAAATAATGCAAGCATATAATATTCGATGTGGAGTAACTTGAGATTGTGGTAATGAACATTTCCATTTTACAAAACCATATTGTTTATATTACATTACGCGGTATAAATCAAAAAATATTTACTAAACATTTGGTGGTAAAATTCAAAGAAATTGCATTGCAACATTTACTCTTCTTTAACAATTAATAGCATCTAGAATATATAGTTATTGTAAAATTGAAACGGTATATTTATATACGTTATACTACAATTTGACTACTCCTTAACATTATTTCACAACGGTTTCATAAATTTTGACTACTAGTTTCTAGAGTGAATAATGTTTTGTCATTTCGAACAGTAAAATTGTCCTTTCAAACAATACTTCTATATTGGTCTCACCCTATTAATATGAAACTAACATACATCTTAAACGTGATACTTTACAACATTCAAAAATTTAGAATGAATTCATCTGAGTTCGGTGTTTAGCATTGTGAAGAAGAAGATTGCTATGTTTGTTCCGATAACAACCCAATTCCGGAAAACCCAGATTTCCCACTCCCAGATAACATGTCTGGCGACATTTTCCAAGCTATGAAGGCCGCTAAAGAAGCCAATGAATGAGACTTTCAAATTAGTCGCATACTCAACCAACGTGCAAACGACCTAGCAGATCAAGTAAAATGGATTGCTGAAACTACAAAAAAAAAATCAAAGAGGCTAAGAAATGGATTCGAGATGCAAATACAGAGTTTAATAAGCTTCAAGCTGAACAGGACCGTCTAACATATGTTGTTAGAATTAGAAGAGATTTTATCGATCGTGGACAAAATTTGTATCCCAAACAGTTTCCTAATCTGTGGATGAGCCCTATCATATATGAATGTAAGGTCTTCCACATTGTCTATACATTCACGTAGTTTTCAAAGGAACCAGGACCATGTATCCGTACATTCACTTTTGCATATGGCATAAGCAACATGCATGATTTGGTTTTGACCATCCATTGTCACCGCGAGCAACATCGTACCCTTGAATTCACCCTTTAGGTGACCACCATCAATTATTAGGGTTGACCAACAATATTTGATGAACGCTTGTACCTACAATTATTTTTGATGGCATTAACAAATACCAATTAGGACTCATATGTTATATTTGTTATAAAAAATTATCACTGCTTACCGAGCAACCCAGCGCGATATACACGAACTAAAACCGATCATCATCATCATCTGTTGTTATCTGAGTAACAGTTCCTGGATTATGCTTGACCAAGTTGTGCAGATACGTTGGTAGTTTGGTGAATGAATCCTCTTTGGTACCTCTTAACATCAACAACGCATATTGTTTTTCCCGTCATACCTGTTGGTATGAGATATTGATTGGAAATTTCGAATTGATGACCCTCACAATTTCATTACCCCGTTAAACTCTATTATAATCTCCAGCCAATACTTCAACGATAAAGTGGCCGAGTACCTTTTCTTAGATTGTCGATTATTAGACTCCAAGTTTGTTGCACAACATGTGTGTTGGTCAACAACTTTTGTGACTTGGAAAGCAGTAGTCGATTTGATTCCCCTTACCCTAACCATCCAAGAACAATTTGATTTCTACCAAACAAACCACCTCGAACCTTTCTTTGCTCGATCTGGTAGTCTTATATTGCTTACCTTGTTCCATGCACTGTCTTCCAATTGCAAGCTTGAGCAACTCTTTTTCATAAAAAATATCTAGAACCTTAATCTCTTCATTTATATCCACCATCTGACATGGAATGTTCACATCATCGTTTACAGGACACGAAGGCAATGGGGGCATACCATGAAACATGGTATCTGAATAAATAAGTTTAGGTTCATCATCAAATTCTTCTCCGTCAGAATCACTCTCTAGGTCAGATATATCCAACTTGTCACAATCCGCAAACTCACCATATCCTTTTAGTTCACCATCATGCAAAAATGGAACTCCTTGTTTTCCAGATTCATTACCAACCTTATTCCCCATGTCTAGTGCTTTTTTAGGTCAAAGTAATGATTTACACCAACATCATTAACATATGTACCAACATCGTTATCACCGATATACTTATAATTCTCCGGTGTAACATACATAATCGGTTCTGGCACTACATTTACATTTTTAGCGACACTATGATATTGACTTTTACTTGGACTTTTAAAATTACCTATTAGGTTGTTGCTCTCTTTTTCACTTGATAAATTAGCTGTCGATGCATTTCCTCTATCATCCACTTCGTTACGCCAAACGCCTTCTTCAACCACTACATAGACAGACACAAATTTATCTCCAACGACATTTATTACCTTGACCAGCTTTCTAATATCACGATCATCAACAATACCACAATAATAGAGTTGTTCCGGATGTTGATAAGCTAGACTAACTTTTGATTCTTCAGGAAGACCCATCTTTCACTTCACCAAATGAACAAATTCGGTGAACGTGGTGGTTTCGTAAAATTCAACACCTAAATAAAACATTCTCGGATTGTATCTGGGTGGCCAAACATATGATAATTGAAAATTAACAAACTCTCATCTTCCATCCGTAATGAGCAATACGAAATACTCCTTACAACTAATTATCTTAATTTTGAGAATAAAGAAGCTAGAGAGAAGAAAATTTTTCCAAATATGAAATAATTCCAAAAATATGAAATATTTAATGTATATAGGGTAGGTTCAAAACAGTAGTCAACTATGACAAAAAGTAGTCAAGTTTAACAGAAAAGTAGTCAAATTTAGCAAAAAAAGTAATTAAATTTACCCAAAAAGTAGTCAAATTTACAAAAAAAAAATTGACAATTTTTTTTATTATTTGTTAAAAAACTATTTTATATTTTCCAAATCTCAAAATTTTAACAAAATAGTTGTCAAATTAATTCTACATTTTATAAACATTCTTTATAATCAAAATAATTCTCTCTATTTAAAATAAATAAATAAATAAATAAATAAATAATACCGTAGTTTGTTTGATAAAACCGTAGAGTTTCTGTTAAAACCGTTGATTAAAAAAAAGTAGACTTTCCATAAACTATAGCCTACGGTTTGGGAAACTGTAGATACAGTAGACGAATATAAATACCTACGGTTTTGTGGGATATTTTGAGATATTTCTTAATTTTTAGCTAAAAATTGTTAATCACTTTCTTAATTTGGCTCGTTTACTAATTACCCCATTTAATTTGTATGTATGCCATGACCACCATTCATTAACAATATTATATGATTAATAATATACGATGATTGTGCTAATAAAGTACTGTTATCCTTTTTTGTAGTAAGGTATCAAGTATGGGCCCAATATGTTTGATGTGTGAGACAACATTGTAGTACGAAAAAAAACAGAACTATCATCTTTTCTTGTTGTAAGGTATGGGTCCAGTATGTTTTGTCTCACAATATCATGATATTATTTGTTAATAGTTAATACTCAACTCTCATCCACTTATAAATCTTAGCACGTTATAATTTGTTTACAATAAATAATGTAACTTATAGAGTTTTGTTGTTTATTATAATACTATACTATTATAATAATAAATACGTCTTCAAGTATTCTTTTTTCACCTTTTTCTTTAACTAAAAGTAAACTCAACCCTTTTCCCTCTCCCACAGTCCCACTCCTTTTTCAGTCTCTTGAAAGTTTCTTTTCTTACTCTTTCCTACTTAATTAGTGGTTAAAATTTAAAACAATAAACTTTAGTTTAGTATGTTATTAATCTAATATGGCTTTCTTCTTACATCATATACTACATTGCAACGGTCATAATTTATGATATATAAAACAATCTCTATATTCATGCGATGAAATAGAAATGGGGATTCTCAGTTTACAAAACAAGTCGTAAATATGATGATAGACTGAAGAAAGTCAAAGTTGACCTTTTCCAAGTAAACAAATGTGAAAATATGTTACTGAAGCCTGTTATATTGAAAAAATGTTGGAAGTTAAATGTAAGCCTGTCTGGAACCTAAGGCTAAGGGTGATTGAGAACGTGATAAACAATGTACAGTATATGAAGATAAAACGAATGTGTGTCTATTAACTTAAACCATATCGTTTTATAAAATGATATGAACTTCCAAGAGTCCAGAGAATGTTATTCAAATGACTAGATGTGAATTTTTTTTATGAGGTTCTAGGAAGCAAATGGATTCTTCAATCTATATTTTGTCTTATTTACTGTGGTCAGGTTTTTTGGATCTATAATACACAATATATATATATATATATATATATATATATATATATATATATATATATATATATATATATATATGTAGGATCAAATGAGAACGCCTAAAAGGTTGAGAACGCGAGAACACTTATCAGCCAATCATTTTATTAGGGTATTTAAGTAAATTTGTATTTAATCTATTTTTTAATTAATATAGTACAATTAATAATCAATATATTATCCATTAATATTTTCCTATAATTAAGGGATATTCCATAGTTATCGTTCAAGGAGATATTGAATTGAAGATACGATTTCCAGGGACGATTTCGAGTATAGCAATCGGGATTTCAGTCGAATTTTGTATATTGTTAATCATTTACGTTTGAAGATAACAACGCAGTATACCATTCGTGATTCAAATCAATATCGATGTCGGATTGTTTTGATTACAGTAGCGATGATACAGAAGATGATAATCAATATGGCGAAGAAGAAATCAACTGTAATGAATATGATGACGACGATTTCTATAATTCTGATGATCAATACAACGGAAGAAATCAATTATCTGATTATGCGAGTGAAGGTAAATAATGAAAACAATGTCAATATCTTGTAAATACAGATCATGTTTTTCAATAGTTATTGAATTTTTGTATATGTTGAATAAGACCGGAGTACATATTTGTATATGATTAGTCATATACGTTGCATGTATTAATTACGTAATGCTGGTTTATATCACATATCGTTGTACAGGAGTCCCTCGTTGGTGAGTTTTTCTTAAGTTTAATACAATGTTGATTAAGTTTGATAATCATTGGTGATTATGCGTTAATACGACTCAAATAAGTAAACAATTCAACTCTGGTTACTGTTTCACAGACGTTTATTATGATTATAAAGTTCTGTAGTTTATGTATACGTAATTCATAGAAATTTATATCAGGTCTTGCATGTCGCATTATTGTTTTTTGTTGTCTTAAAAAACAGGTACAAATCGAACTGATTCTGAAGAGGAATCATTCAATAGTAATGTTGTTGACTCGCCTGGTGGGAAAACCAAGTTGTGGAAACCTATTGTTCCTAAAGATTTTATGCCAGATGTAGATGCTATATATCAATCATTAGAGGAGGCGGTTGAAATGTATAAATTATATACAGATAAAGCAGGTTTTGGTGTCAGGTTAAATACAGTAACGAGGTTTGGTGACAAAACCATTAAAAAAAAAGGTATGTAGTGTGCAACAAAATGGGTAAAATACCTAATAGATCAACTGACACTTTGGATCCTGAGGGGAGTGGAAGGAATAAACGAAACTCAAACTTCAAAATTACGGACTGCAAGGCATTGATAAAGTTTGAAAGGTTACATATGCAAACTAATGCTTGTAAAATATATGAGTTTGAAGAGAATCACAACCACCCCCTAAAGACTAAAGAAGAAAGACGGTATTCCAAACGTGTACGACGACTTAGTTATAGAGACAAGGAGTTTATAGTGCGTTCTTCAACATCTAACATTGGTGCAACAAAGGCACACAAGTTACAAGCTAGTTTGCAAGGAGGTTATGAAAACGTTGGCCCTGAAGCAATTGATTATAAAAATTTCAGAAGGAAGGTGGGAAACATTATAGGTGACAAGGATGCACAGCTAGATGAGTTACATAATTACACATTTGAGTATAAATGTGTTGATAGTGTGTTAAACGCAATGTTTTGGGCGGTTGAAACCGATAAGTTATATTACAAGGAGTTTGGAGATGTGATATCATTTGATGCTACATTCCGAACAAATAAGTATGCTCTTATACTCATTACACTTTTTTTTTTTATTTAAGTATGAATATTGATGTTTTTTTGACTTTGTAATCAATATTGAATCTGTTTTTAATTACCTTTTTGATACAGGTATGGAATGATTTTTGTGTCGTTTACAGCCATTGATAACCACAAACGTTCAATAAACATTGGGGCAGGTTTGTTAAGCAACGAGTCAATAGAATCTTATCGTTGGTTGCTCGAAGCTTTTTTGAAAGCACATGTAAAACACCCTCAATTAGTGTTAACAAACCAAGATCCAACAATTCTACAGGCCGTTGAAGCAATATTTCCTACTTCTAATCATCGTTTATGTATGTGGCACATTATGAAAAAACTACAAGGTGTGTATATTTTGGTCTTAGTTAACACGCAACATGTTTTATTCATCAATGATTTACACAGTTTTACATATTTTTAATAACGATTAGCATACATATTGTTTATTCATAGTTAATCTAATAAATCTCTATTTTTTTTTTAGGTTTCAGCCGATTTTTTGAAAAACACTGATTTTCGTAAGCGTATTACAAAGCTTGTTTGGAATGTCTATAACGAGCCTGAAGTGTTTGAATCAAGGTGGAAACTGCTTATGAGAAAATTCAAACTACAGGACAAAAGATGGTTCAAAGACATATACAGGGATCGAAAACTTTGGATTCCAGCTTATTTTAAAGACATGCCACTACACGGTCTGATGAAAACTACTTCAAGGTCTGAAAGCGTGAACTCATTTTTTAATAAATACTCTAACTCTGGTAATTTGCTTATCTATTTCATGATGAACTACGACACCGCAATTGGAAAGCAACGAAATGCTCAACAGAAACTAGAACATGATACAAAAAATGCAAAGCATGAAATGACGCTTCCAAGTGGCTTACTAGAACATGCAGCTGCGGTTTACACTAAAAAAATTTTCTATGAGGTCAAAAAGGAAATATTTAAAGCAGCCTGGTACTGTTCTATCGACAGTGTTGAAAAGATTGATGGGTGGCAAGTTGTTATGATTACACAAACGGATAAGAGCAAACAGTTGAAGATAAAATGCAAGGTTATATTCATCGTTTAAACGCTTTTCATTAGTCATCATACAAGTATATTATATCATTATTTTTAAATTACATATATTTTTTTCAATATTATGCAATAACCACCAACTAATATGTTACTTCAATCAGTTACTAACATACATTATTTTTATTATACAATGTAGGTTGAACTAAAGTTGCCTGAAAAAGAAGTTAAATGTTCATGCAATCACTTCATACGTACTGGCATTTTGTGTCGTCATATTTTTGCTGTATTGAAAAACAACCATATTGAAGAGATTCCAGAGCAGTATATTCTAAGAAGATGGAGAAGGGATGCAATTTCCAGCCATTTGCTTGCCATGAAACATGTTGCCATGGAAATAGAAGATGACACCTTTAAACTTCTAACAGAGGCATACAGCAATATTGAATACTGCTTGGATCATTTCAAAAGAAGCAAAGAGAAATTGTTGGAATTTGTTGAAAAAACACGTACGTTGAAGCAGACAGCAATGGAGTTTGGCAGTTCCAACCAAACATCATCTGATAACGATGAAGAAGAAATTATTCGGATGCTTGGAATACGCAGCATTCCTGATGAAATAAATATCCATCCACCTGCATCTATACGTACCAAAGGTAGTGGAACTAAGAAAAGAATGGTTAGTGCTATTGAGAAAGCCGTTGCAGCTGCAAAGAAAAAAACCAAAATGTGCACATGTTGCAATCAATATGTTAACCATAATTGGAGGACTTGCAAAGTAAGACTTGCACGAGAGTCAAAAGCAGCTTAAAATTTCCCAGTCGTTTTCCCAATAGATTTTACTTTTCTGTTACATTTATGAATAAGAATATGTTTCTATGATTTAGTAGGTTATGTTATCTTAAACCACTTTCATTATTTTTAACGTTTTTGTTTTATTCATAGATGAATAATAGCAATGCCAAATTTGGTAATGTTAACAGATTAATGATATTATCTGGCATTTAAACCTCTTTTATTAGATTAAAACAGTTCGCACTTACAATAGATATACTTTTCCTTTCTTGAAATTATAAAACCATCAATCATTATATACTATAGTCATATACAATCCTAGCAGTATTCATAGTTTATTGTATGCTGTTAGTAGTATATCTTAATAACAAATATTTGTACGATTAACTTTTAAAATAGCTATACATCATATATTGATTTACGTTTGCGTTTGGGTAAATTTTAGTCATAAGTTTAACCATGGTCGACTTTAAACCCTTAAGTATAGTCAATAATGAATAACATCGTAAATACATTAATTATTTTCAACATATTGATGATATGAAAATTGTTAAATACTCTTATGTTTAAGATAAAACAATTTGCATTTAAAGTATAATATGTTAGGAATAATTCAAGTAAGTGTTTATGCTATTATTCAATATTTAAATAACAACATACTTTAAGATATAAACCCACCAACAATCATTATATAATATAGATATGTTCACTTTAATTATTAAAAATTCTGATTGTATGTTGATAGTAAAATAGCATATTAACAAATGTTTGTTAGTTAGAATCATTACTGAATATACACTAAAACTATACCATCAATGTTAATCATCATTTTTTAACATAACTTAATTTTTCAAATGTTAATGTAAAATTATAACTACTAAAATATCACTAGTCCATTACTAAAATTAGCAAACCAAAAGTAAGTATTGTACGTTCAGCAACCCAAGTTAACATCCTTAGCATACAAAAGCATTGTTTTTAAACTATCCAAAAGAAACCATTGAAGTCATAACTAAAATAACTTTTTTAACATAATTAACTTAAATCATCCAATCTCCTGTGAATTTCTTCCTTTGCAATGGCCAACATTTGAGAACGTTGTTTTGAAGGAATCTTGTGGAATTCATCAACCTTTTGCAGCACATAATCCTTTTGCACATTATATTCATGAGTGAGGATTTTGTATAAATACTTTGTCCTCAGTTTAACAAGTTGATCATCTTGTGCAGAAGACTCGTTCTTGAACCCAGCTTTAAACTCATTCATACTTCCACCCATATATGTTTCCATGTGACGCATCGTAAACACACCACAATCAATGCTGTTGTTTATTGTTCTCCAAGGCATTTCCAGTCCGTGTGGCATCACATGTGAAAACATCTCAGCTTTTGGATGATTCTGAGATTTTAAGTAATCAACTATGTACTCTTTCTGAAAATGTAAAAAAACATTGTCAACACATATGAAATTTTATTAAGTATGTAAAGTAATTTTTATTAATCACTTACAATGATTTGGGGCAACTGACCATATCTCTCACCATCAGGATCATCAACTTTGCTGTTGTCAACGATTACAAACTCTGGTTGTTGTAGATTGATCACAAAAAGGAAAATGTGGAAGGAACGGATGATTGGTAGGAAAAGCTGCAACGTTTATTAATTACAATTATATTCACTTTATTTAATATTCATATTTGATCAATGATAATTACACACGTAAGTAAACTATGGAGATATATCTCTTACCAATCCAACAAAACGTAGGCTTGCGTCCATATCTTCAATAGAAAGCACCAAATTCTCAATGAATTTATCTTTACGTTGACTTTCTGTTAAATCACTTTCAAGATACGAATTCTGTGATCGATTTTTAAAAACTCATTAACTTTTTTATATGTTGTATTTAAAAAATAGTATAATCAACATTGAACAATATAAAATTATACCGTCACATCTGTCTTGCAATAAACTCTCAGAGGCGATTCAGGTGCACGCTTACTTTCATCAAGATTCAACACTTGACTCCAACAATCAATGACATGGCCAAATAGTTCACATGTTGGAAAAAAACTTTCCATGTGAAACCTCTGAGCAGAAAAACCATCCAAAGTGTGGAAAACTATATCACTGCAAAAGACGTGAACAATTAATACTATTTTTAATAAGCAAACAATAAAATTAAGTAATTTTAAAAATATTTTAAATGCAACTTACTTTGGCTCTCCCTGGAGAGAGAATATCCATTCTGCTACACGTTTTTCCTGCCGTGGAACTCCTTTGATGATATCAACAGCCCGTATAATGTAAGAAGATTTCAGATATTCGGATTTCATGCGAGGCCTGTACCCTCTTCTACTAACCCAATGTTCATCATTGTTGAATGGTACTACAGACAAAGGAATTGGCATTTCCATTTTAGATGGTGGTGTATTCTTAAAAGATTTTGTTCCAGATCTATTCGCGAAGTCTGCATATTCCTGTGACATTTGAATACTACATTTTGCTATCGGGGAGTTGTCAAACTGTTTGTTAGTTGTAGCTAGAATCAGCGTACGTTCAATTTCAGCCTCGTTATCATACCACCATTGATATTGTTCTGGTTCCTCTGATGCAGAAACTTCAGTAAACAAATCATTTACTTTGTTTTTCCATTCTTTGACCAACTGATTATCAGGATATTTCTTGACAGCATCATTTATTTTGTCTTCCAACACTTTCTTTTGCTGCAATATCATGTCGTACATCTCCTTTATTGTTGAAATAGTTGTCTAATTAGGTCACCACAATAGAATTATGTTACAAACCAAATAAAAACATTAATATGTCAGTTAGTATTAATTAATACTTTAGAAACTCATTATTCAAATGTGAATAGGTAGTTAACTACCTCAACACTTTCCCCACTTCCACTAAAAATATCATCTCCTTGATTTCCCTACGAAAAGCAACACAATATTAGTTGTTGTACTAATAACTTATTATTTAGTAATGATTATATTATATTACTACCTTACACCTTACATCTCCTGCATCATTTCCCTGTCAATAATGTATGAATGTAATTAATTTATACTATACCAAATAAACAAATAATAAATTTCATATGCATTGTTCAATACAATAAAATATTACCTGAACTTTTTCTTGCCCTACATTACCAGTTCCCGATGCTTCATTGATGACTTGAAATGGATCTTGCAATTCACCCATACCCAGACCAATTGTCCTACACTCTACTCTTTCTCTCTCACGTAGTTTATCAACATTCCAACAACATATTGCTGGTCTGCATCGTACAATATTCACTGAATCGCATCGAACACTTTCTACGTATAGCAACTACAACAAAGATAAATAAAAAATGTATTACTTAAATACACTTTAATGAATCTGCACACATAAGGCTACAAATATTGAATGACAGTTTAATTTAAAACAAATCTTACCAGCAGTAATATAATTGGCCCAACATAGAATCCTTTTTTGCTGTTTGGATTCCATGCACTTTTTGTCTCCTTAAGGCAATCAAAAACATATCCACACCAATCAATGTCACTTAGATCCAGGTCTTTCGTCACTTTTGATAACATCGACAGGTCATATGTGCCCATGCTCATCGACTGACCTAGTGTATTACACAACAGGACAAAGATGTTTACTTTAAACATTAAATCTGCACGTGTTGATTGCATAATAACTTGTTGAACTGCCCTTGGTCTAATATTATCTTCATCTTCGAATTGTTTTCTCCAAACAGTTATCGTGTCATCTGTGACTTCTCTATAAGGCATGGACTTTATTGTAACATGTCCCAGAGGCAAACCCAATATTTCGTGAAAAACTTTCCGATTGATTGGTATCTCTCCATGATGAAGTTTGAGTACCATCCTATCTGCGTTAAAATTCCTGACAATATAATGCCCCATAATTGATGCACACCCATCCACTTTCATATTCAACAAATGCCCCAGACCAATAGAAGAAATATAAGCTTCCTGTTCCTTGCTAAGGTTATGCATACAACTGTACAAAACATTTGGAGATGTCCGTACTTGTATTCGCCTGGCTTCTTCTACACCACTTGCTACAACTTTAGGCAGTTTTCTTGGCTTCAATACATTTCCTTCTTTATTCCTTTGTCTTTTAAATTTCTTCACATTTTCTTTGTCATCATCTTTGAATGAAGTATGATGCCTTCTCTTTTTCCTTGTTACCACAGTTTTGTCAGCTTCAAAATCAGAGTCTTCATCTTCGTCAAGGTTCTTGACAGTAACATTATCTTTTCCTGTTAAGACATATTTAACACAATAAATGATTATAAATAAATTACCAAACCAATGCTATACTAAATTTATTAAAAAAAATAACACTACCTGAAAATGAGTTTATAACAACAACTTCATCACCTTTTGTTTTACATCTATCAAAATGTCTTTTTGTTCTCAATTCATTTTCCCTATTTAGTCCACTGTCTTCTGTCAAGTCATAACTTTCAATCAAACCTGCCAATAATTAGACAACATAATCATCACTAAAGATACTTTAATATACGAGTTACATTACATGAAATCATCATTCATACCTTTTTTTTCTGTATATTTTTTTTAGCTTTTGAAAACCTTGAATTTCCTCCATCAAACTTCTTCACATTGACTATGGGTTTCCAGTTCTTTTCTATTAATAAATACAAAACAAACAAGTTATTAAAACTAATTACAACATCAAATTCTAAATAAATTTATTTCTAAACAAGTACATTACTTGAATCTGAGCTCAAAACTACAACTTTAAGATCCCTTCGCATTGAATGAGCTGGTGTGCAATTAACACGTTCCCCCACACCTGTCCAAAAAATAAGACACATAATCACTATAGATTCAAATTGATATTTAACATTTTAAATTTCATATAATCATCATCACCACCAGTTTGTTTTTTAGTTTTCTTTTTAGGTGTTGAACACTTCTTCTGTCCTTCTCTTCTAATCTGAGGTTGTACTAGTTCGTTTCCTTCATTGTCTTCATCTTCAATATCAATAAGCAATGGATTGGATTCTTCAATAGTGAATTTGCTGAATGCCGTCTTTAGTAATATCCTCTCGCTTTTCTTTCTACCTAATAATAGAATTAAAATACCTTAATCATTTATAACTCAGAATTGAATCATTAACAACTCAAATAATCATCCATTATACATACTAAACACAAACACAATTAAACACAAACCCAAAAAACAGAGGAACGTTTACAATAATCATCAATAAACAAACAGTGTACTTAACTTACTCACATAAAACAGTTGGGACTCCTACACCATTATTCTTTACATACAAAACATACTCAATAAAGTACCTATTCACAAATGAATATGTCTTTAACAATATACAAAACATACAACCAACAACAAGGAATAATACTAGAAAAAGTACTTATGTCTCAAAAACAATCGGATTTTACAAGTAATCATTAGTAATAAATGACATTTATACCCTTCGTTATTATTTTTCTACTAAACACCATTCACAATCGAATACTAACATCAATTACTCCTCTTGTCCCCAAAATCAGAGGAATGTTTACAATAATCATCAACAAACAAACAGTGCAATTAACTTACTCACATAAAACAGTTGGCACTCCTACATCATTATTCTTTACATACAAAATCATTTACAGGATCAAAACCACATACATACTCAATAAAGTACCCATTCACAACTGAATATCACTTTAACAATATACAAAACATACAACCAACAACAAGGATTAATACTAGAAAAGTACTTCTGTCGCACAACAATCGGATTTTACAAGTAATCATTAGTAATGAATGACATTTATACCCTTCGTTATTATTTTTTAACTAAAAAACATTCACAATCGAATACTAACATCAATTACTCTTCTTGTGCTACTTATAATGTAAAAAAAGCCCTAATTTTTGGGTTTACGTAACCTTATTTCAGTTCAAAGTAGTCGACTACGATTACACATGTATATGCATCTTAGAACTATCAAACACAATCATAAACTATTGATTTTTAAGCACATTCAATATCACAATACCGTAAATTCGGAACTCGTCTATAATTACCATTTTCATTTAAACAATCAAATACACCAACGTGTTATTTGTAAAACACAACATTTAAATCAACATTCATCAAAGATGAAGAATCACTACAGTTCATAATCGACGATATAAAGAAAACACGAAAGACCCAACTTCTAGGGTTTTAAGAATCGTTAAATGTACACATTAACAAAAACTAAACACACTAATACACCCGTTTTCCAGTCAATCGACATTCAATAAAGATTAGAAACCTTACTTCTTCCACTTCGATTGATCAACGACGACATTTCTCCACCTTCGACGCTTCACAGAGTTCTGAATGCAAAATACCTCTTCACGGATGAACAGTATTAATCGCATGTGGTATAATCGTTTATCTGTGACGCTATTTTTCATTCAAGATATGATCGAATCATCCAAAAAATTAGAAGTTAACTGTGATTACTAAAACATAGGAACGGTTTCTTTTAATTTTCAAACTTACCCGATATATTCAAATTGGATGACATCATAAAATTACTTGAATACCCTTTTATAGTTTTTTTAATTAAAAAAACAATTAAATTCATTTATTATTTTATTTAAATTAATGATCAATGAGATCCTTAGATTATAAATATTTAATGTACCAGATTTGTTCTCGCGTTCTCAACCTTTTAGGCGTTCTCATTTGATCATTTCCCTATATATATATATATATATATATATATATATATATATATATATATATATATATATATATATATATATATATATGATCAAATGTGAATACCAAAAAAGTTAAGAACATAAAGAACACTTCTAGACCAATCATATTATAAGGGTATATTAGTCATTTTATATTTATTTTAAATTAAAACAAATTAAATTCAAATCATAATTTCCTAAAATTTAGCGATAATGATTATCTACCTAAAATAAAATATGAACTGATTTTTTTATTTCTTTTATTAATGGATGATAAAGATAATTTATATTATTTTTTTTGTCAAATAAAAATTACTTTTTTTCTAATTTATTATTCATCAAAATATTTTCAATCATATTTGAATAAAACATTTGTAATTGTAAAAATATATATTTGTAATCCTAAATAATAAATCATAATTTAGAGATAACATTTATAAATGAATAAAAATAAACTACTAATCATACATGAATATGCTAACAAATAAAAAAATCAACACATTAAAAATTATTTCATAAAATAAAATTTTCAAAGATTGAGTTTATAAAATTATATATTTATATTCATAAAAGAATATGCCAAGACTAGTTTCATATATTTATACATAATTATATTCAACAATGATTAAACCGATTCAAAGGAATTATTTTTTTTTTGCAAAATTCATCCCTATATCAGTCATTTTCTTGAATTGGTCACAACCTCTTCCTTCTCTTTGAATCAAATGGCTTGCGAGCTTGTGTAACGAGTAGGAGCAGACACGATATCTAAAAAATTCTAGCATTCCTTCTTCTTTGATTAATATCTACAAAAATGACAATAACATGTAAAGACAATAAAAAGACCAACATAATATTAAAATGAATGATTGGTAGAAAAACATACGTTGTTATAATCATAAATGATTATTATAGCGTCTTTTAATCATATATACAACCATGTTTATAATCATAAGTGATTATAACGAACACAATTGGTGATGACATGTCCGCCATCATCAAAAATTGAGAAAAATAAAATGTGATTGAATGATTAAAGCATATGGGAAGGTAGATAATTAGTGTATCAAAAAGTATCAACAAAGTGGCAACAACAAGAAAACTAGACCGAGAGGGCTTACCCTCTTCTAGTTATGATTATTAAAAACTTCATACCCCAAAACATAAAGTCACCAAAGTAAATGTCCACCTGTTTGTTAGAAACATCACAAAAAGGAAGATGTTAATATTGATGGGTTTTGAGCATTCTAACACTCCTATGGTGTACATGCAACCCTATAAACCATGGATCTACGTTTCTATATACATGCAAATATTAAATATTCCAAGGTTTCATCCTAACTAGCATATTATGAAGCACCTATACTACAAAGTTTCTAGTTAGATAACATACCTTTTGATGTAGCTTGATGTTTTCAAGCTTTAAGAGCTTAGCCCCAATAGTGTGGAAGCCTTAAGTGGAATCACAAATCGCCAAAACACCTTGGAAGAACTTGAGAGAATATGTATGCACACTAAAATCGGCCCATTCTTATGTCATCACACACTAGTGCCATTTCTTGTGCCAAAGGCCTCTTTATATAGTATGAAGGATTAGGGTTACATCCATGTAAACCCTAATACCCATGACCAAGGTTGTAGAACTCGTTACTCGGTATCTGTTCGGCCGACTACCGAGTAGCGAGTACTCGGGAGTACTCAGGAGTACTCGGGGAGTACTAAGATTTGACAATTCATGCAGAAATACTTTTAGGCAAATTATATACATTTCAAAATCATAAGTTAAAACCATAAGCTGATTGAAATATATAGCAAAACTAGATACATGTGAAAACATAAAAGTTGAAAAACACATAATGGTCTCAATTCGTGAATAATTACCGAAAATTTAAGATATATATATATGTAGTAATAATCACACCTGTGTGTGTTAAATAATACATCATTAAGTATATTATACATATTAATCACTGAGTTGATCGAATTTTACAACACTGCTCAATTCAGTAAGGGGCCGATCGGGGAGTACTCGGGATTCTGTAACTCGCCTCGGTAAGGGTCTGAGTAGCGAGTACTCGAATGAGTAATCGGCCAACTCGGAGAGTTTTACAACACTACCCATGACCTTTCATTTCATAGGATCCATGGGTTAAAACTCCATGGACTCTCCATGATAGCCTAGCCCAACCTAAATGAACTTGGCCCATTCCATATATATATATATATATATATATATATATATATATATATATATATATATATATATATATATATATATATATATAAGAGTCCATATTTAATTAGTTCCTTTTGATCACTTAATTAATTCTAAATTAATTCTTGATCAATACTAATTAAATAATATGATTCCATATTAATATATTAGAAAATATAATATATTAATATAAATCATAAATATACTATTCTCAAAAGACTATCCATATAAATTGTGCCGGTGAAGTGCAACCCAAATAGACCTTGTCGGGTCGGGTCAAGTACATACCAAGTATAGTTATGGACTTAGACATTAATCCAACAGTCTCCCACTTGGATAAGTCTAAAACTATTATTGAGTATGACTTCAAAACCTAACTGGAAATCATAGCTCTTAAAGTCGTTGTCGAACTCTAACCTTGTCAACGAACTATGACCTTTGTCAATGACTTGTCCATTAGATAAGGGATCATATATTCCTTCATTCTAGATATCATATGGACTGAGACATGGATTATCAATCATTCCCTCTGTCCATTTGTTGTTTCCCGATTTTCGATTTGTGACGACTAACTGATCGAACAAATCAAATCAGTCCTGGCTTGGCCAAGCACTCTCATGTGTCATCACTAAATCATCAACAGTCCCACATATATCGCTTTTATCCCGAAGGTAAAAGGAATGGATAAACTTTGACTCATATGGCTTGTTCTACTACTTGTTGAATCATACACAAAGACACGTTTCATAACATCGAGTTACCGAATGCGTTTACGTGCAATCAATGTACAACCAACTCATAGTAACAAATCATATCTCTAGGTTTGAAGAATATAATATATTATCGTCTCATGATCACTCATGATAAAATCCATGAAGTGATTCAAATGAGCGCGGGTTGAATCCAGTACTCAGAACTTATGAGCACTCATGAGTGTTGTAGCACAACTTTGTGCACCAACTTGGACCTTTACAAGCCAACCCATGACAGTCTTGATTCATATCTACTTCCAACATATGACCGACTTGGGATGGTTTGAATAACTTAGTCATTCCGGAAGAATAACCTAGTTATTATGGAAGTCAAAACATGCAAAGTGAAACACAAGAATAAATGAATCTAATATGGTATCAAAACCTATGAATATAAATAAAACACTTTCTATTTATCACCATACTGATTACTCATTAGTCATTGTTTCGGTTTTATCAACTTTATACTTGAATTAAAAACACTAGATGTCCCATGCTCCAAGCATGTACACTATGTTTTTCTAAACAATAGCTTTGCCATACACCAAGTATGCACTCTATGTTTATCTATGATCCTTTTTCTTTGTGAACTAGATCAATTGAACATAATTTCAATGATTCTCTTTTCACACTCCCAAATCCTTATCGCAAATGTAAGAATTCCTAACATTTATCGAAATCTGTTTAGATTTTAAACTTATATGCACTGTTCCTCTTGTAATGATTATGCACAAAGCCACAAAGACTTGGCAACAAAAATTACAGAGTATTCCAATGGAGAGCAATTCCATGGAAACGATGTCTCAAACTCAAAGTGCATCGCTTTGAACATGATTCTTGCATTAAGTTTCTTTAACCTTACACAGATTGCTTCCACCTATGAAGACAACTCTATATTCCCATTTTGACTAACACTTCTGAACAAGAGTTGCCTCTTTTCAGACTATGTCAATATGGTCCTTCCAATATTAACAATATACTTCCAACTGTCCTTGAGCAACCAAACTTTTGTAAACCTTAGATTGTCCTCGACAATTGCTTAATCATCTTAGTCATATCCAATTCTAGACATTGTTCCTCCATAATGCCCCAAGGCATTTGGAAAATTCAGAAAGGATAAATATTATAACACATGTAATCGATCTTGTACCCAAAGTAAATGGGACATGATTCTTGATGTTTCACATAAAGACATGGTTCTAGACCAGTCTTTTACCATAATAATTTTTTGTTTGCCATATATTCTCAAAATTTAACTATGAAAAGGAATGTCGTAATCATAATCGAATTTTGAGAACGCAATATATAGAATTTTCTTAAGTTGAACCAATTCAACATGAAATTCATATATATATATTCTTGACAAAAGGTGATTAAAATCTCAATATAAGCTCTTTAGAATGATTATAAACTCAATCTAAGCTTTTTAGAATTAAAATGAAGTATAATTTCCTCTCCCTTAATTATAGAAAAACAACTTTTTCAACCCCTGCAACCTCACGAAATGAAACTTTTGTTTTCTATAATTAACATTGCTAACTTGCAATACTTATCATAATTATCATGCTCCCACTAACATGATGATTATTAGTGTAACACTTATGCTCCCACTAGCTTTGACATGTTTCCAGAAAACAGCTGGACCTCTAGAAGTCAATACTTTATTGACATCCTTACCAAAGTTCAGATTTCTGATACTAGATTGCTTTAATAAGACTTTATCAAAATCATACACCTTATCTTAGATAGATCACAGGTGTGTCTAAACAATTTCAGAGCTATGAAAAAGGATGTCGTAATCATAGTCTCAATTGTTTAGACCTTTTCCATTTCTCATAAGTCCATGTTAGTGTGTCGGTTAACCACGCACGCTCCACTAACAACTTTGAGAAGTGCAAATATCACAATTGCTATCTACTTAAAATCTACTTAGTGAAAGAATTTCCTCACCATCATTTTCATGAATCGGAGAGAAACCTTATAACACTTAGATTTTATGGTGTATGTGTTCTTATCCATGTGAATTTGTCAAACCATAATCACAAGACTAGGTTAGTGACAAATCCTAACTCATATGGATTGAACTTGTGCTATCTTAACTTCTTGCCACCTGGCAGCTCAAGGGTCTGCCATTGCTTCCTAGTAGCTATGCAAACAATTGAGAACATGTAGAACTCAAATGTATAGCCAACTTAACTGGAATGGGCACAAAAATGTCAGCATTATAGGTTATAAACCTCTAGTTGTGTGTTAGGGATAAAATACAGGTTTTATTCTTGATTACTTCTTGAAACCCTTTCAGGATCTTTTAGACTCCCACTCTCCTTGACCTATAAGACTTTTTGTCAAATTTTCAAGAGATAGTGTGGATTCTAATCAAGACAAACACTTAACACAATTGGCCTTAGTTGGTCTTTGTTTTATCCAAAACATCACAAATTACCAATTTCAAATGTACAAGATTTGACTAGTGTTAAGAAACCTTCCTTTAAGATATGTCACTCAAGTTACAATCTTGGAGTATGACTCTAAAAATTGTTTTTGGAACGAAGCATGACTCATCTTCTTGATTTAATCATTTCAACAATTCAAGATTCCTCTTCTTAGTCATAAGAAAACACTAAGATGACTCTAGAGGACTAATTGTGACATGATTTCTAAATCATTAAGACGATCACAAAACATGATGCTAACGTACTCTCCCATCTTTTCAGATTTGAGAAACTTTTATCTTTCTGCCTAAGTTGATTTCTCTTCCGTTCTCCCATACATCGAAACTTTTCCAATGTTTCAGAATTATACTTTAAACTTGTAAGTATAACCATATTTACTAAGCTTTAGTAAATCATGACGAATAGTCTTATCGATCTTTTGTGGTGGACCTGACCACTGCACAAGAATGTGTACTCGATCCCTTAGTCCTTCACTTGATTCACTTAAACATGTGAACAAGGAATTAGTCTTAATTTTCCAAAGATGAAAATTCTCATTCATCATACAACTTGCATGATTCCACGTTTCTATCCAACTGAAACTTGGGTGATGAGAATCTTTCCTTGTTTGGTAAATTTAGACAATACCACAAATGAAAGAATCAAATCCACTTTCCAATATTGCTATCGATGGAATCATATAAACAACAATTTTTCACAAATGCCATTGTAAGGATACTTAGAATAAACAAAACCAAAAATTTTTATTTTAAAACTTTGCAGAAAACTTATCCTTACAATGCAAAAACATATGAAAAACTTGTTGTTATCCATTCCTAAGCAATATTACATAACTCCTAAGTAACAACTCAAAATTCTGATCACCGAACCATGCGATCGAAATCTATCTTCGCGATTACAATCAACATATACCTCCTTCTTCACTTTTTCTTTGATTCTTAAAACATCAATATGTGACCCAGTCACATCATGTAATAAGAATGTCGTAATAGAAACTTAACAAAGTTTGATAGTGGATTTTACCTGAAGATCTTTCAGGTAAATTTGGCAGCTTCGTAACCAATACCCCTTACCATGTACCATTGTCAATGTCCATGGAAGTTTGGGAAGTTGATCTTCTAATAAAAGTTGATTTACTAGTCCTCCTAATCATTGCTGATTTAGAAGCACCAAGCAAATAGATAAGATTATTAAGGGTCATGTCATAGTCTGTTCCAGAGTAGTCCCAAAGGAACTTACTATGTGACATAGCAAGTGATTGAACATCCAACTTTCTCAAGACTTTGACACCCAACTCTCCCGACTTGTCAATATGTGACTTTATCTCCAAGATGTGAGCACACATAGACTTTGCTTGCCAATAAGGCTTGAGTCACCTTGAACTTGTGGGTTAGGGAGAATAATTGGAGGAGATAGAGGAAGTGAAGTTCCAAGAGATTTGGGAAGATCATAGATGTCTGAATTAAACATCTTTTGGGAGATATTCAATATAGTTGATTTAAATTCCTTAATATAACACCCAATATGAAATATTAAGGCTAGGACCCAACAACCTATTTATAACTGGAAAAGGGATGCCGTAATCCAAGTTATAAAATAGTTGAAGGTAGGTAAATGACGATTTACCAATTTCCACCATTAAAAAGAAATATAATTAACTTTTAATTGGATTTGAAACTCCTAGATCTTTTGAGATACATTGAACTTTCAATGGCATGTTTGAATCTCGATTGTGCCCTCTCAAGTTTGTGACTGGGATGTCGAGGATCACAAACAAGGTGTGAATAACCATGCAAATTGACTTGGTACCCTTAATTTTATCACTCAATCGATGTGTCGGTTAACCACATGCGCTCCACCGATCAATGATAAAACTTAAGTCACCATTTTCCACACATTATGAGTCCCATGTTAGTGTGCCGGTTAACCACGCATGCTCCACTAACGAATTAACAAGGGTGCAAAGTGTAATTTCATGGGTTAGCACCAAATTCACGTTTTCCTAAGTAACTAAGATTGGGAATTTATAAGTGTTTAGTTACTTAGTATTTATCATTATACTTTTAATGAAGGGAAAATTATAGTCCTTTCCTACTCGTTCGGCTAACGACCCTCCACCAGTCAAGGAAGCGGTGGGTGAGAGTGGACACGCATTAAACTGCCATTTTATAGGTAGTAACCTTATACCCCTTATAGACCGGCTTCGTGAATGAGGCCTATTAATCGGAAGACAACTTTCTCTTATACATATATATATATATATATATATATATATATATATTATTAACTTATAATATTATAAATTATAAGAGTTGAATTTTAACTTTTAAAATTCTAGGGATTAGAACTAAAGTTTTAATTATGACTTTACATGTTCCAAAACTTGAGGGCAAGTTTTGTAAACTTTCAAAACTTTTCATTTCTCATAACTTATGAGTTAATGGTTCATTAAAATGAAGACTCTTCATTTTTTATGTAACCTCTTATTATTTAATAACACTTTTAAAGAAGTGACTCTTAAACATTCATAACTTGAGGACAAGTTATGGAGTCATAATACTATTTAATGAAAAAGACTCTTCATTTTTTTTATGTAACCTATGACACTTTTATGAGTTTTAAGATTCATAAATGTGATCTTTTATGTAACTTGAGGACAAGTTACAAAAACACATTTTATGAACTACCTCTAGATTAATTAGGTTTGAAAACAACTAAAACACAATTTTTTTTTCCATTAATCTAAACTAACTCATAAATCAAGGAAACATAAAACTTTTGGTAATCCATAACTTATGGAGTTCAATTCTTGTTTTATGATGAAACTTTTCATGTTCCATAACTTAAGAATAAGTTATGAAATTCTTTTAAAACATTAACACCAAATTTTGTAACTCTATAAAAACTTTAAATCAGTTTTTTTTAAACCTTTTCATATCCATAACTTATGGAGGTTTCAAAAAAAAAACTCTTTAGATCAAACTTTTAAAACTAATAAAATAATCATATCATTTTAACTTTTACTAAATTTGACCTAATTCAACTCATATAGCAAATGATTCAAATTTTACAAATAATTAGTTTTTCACAAAAACATTTGCATCAATATAACAGAAAACAACCCTTGGCTCTGATACCACTGATGGGTTTTGAGCATTTTAACACTCTTATGGTGTACATGAGACCCTATAAACCTTGGATCTATGTTTTCTCTATTATACATGCAAATATTGAATATTCCAAGGTTTCATCCTAACTAGCATATTATGAAGCACCTATACTACAAAGTTCTAGTTAGATGACATACCTTTTGATGTAGCTTGATGTCTTCAAGCTTTAAAAGCTTAGCCCCAATATTGTGGAAGCCTCAAGTGGAATCATAAATCACCAAAACACCTTGGAAGAACTTGAGAGAATATGTATGCACACTAAAATCGGCCCACTCTTATGTCCTCACACACTAGTGCCATTTCTTTTGCCAAAGGCCTCTTTATATAGTATGGAGGATTAGGGTTACATCCATGTAAACCCTAATACCCATGACCTTTCATTTCATAGGATCCATGGGTTAAAACTCCATGGACTATCCATGATAGCTTAGCCCAACCTAAATGAACTTGACCCATTCCATATATATATATATATATATATATATATATATATATATATATATGTATATATATATATATATATATGTATATATATATATATATATATATATATATATATATAAAAGAGTCCATATTTAATTAGTTCCTTTTGATCACTTAATTAATTCTAAATTAATTCTTGATCAATACTAATTAAATAATATGATTCGATATTAATATATTAGAGGTTATAATATATTAATATAAATCATAAATATACTATTCTCAAAAGACTATCCATATAAATTGTGCCGGTGAAGTGCAACCCAAATGGACCATGTCGGGTCGAGTCAAGTACATACCAAATATAGTTATGGGCTTAGACATTAATCCAACAAATATAACCAATGGCTTGTGTATTAAGTATTAACTATGAAACATAAATGGTTTGTGACTTGTAACAACTTACTGGGTGTAAAAGAAAAGTACTTCGGGTCCAACAGTTATCAGATTAGTAAGAAGAACTGCTCATGACACGAAAAGCAATCAAATCTGTAAATAAGCAGCCAAAATGGACCATAATACTCTCGGTTCAAGTACATACCATTTATAGTTATGGGCTTAGACACCTAATCCAACAGTCTCCCACTTGGATAAGTCTAATAACTATAATTGCAGGTACGACTCCAAAATCCGATTAGCAAGTGTAGCTCTCAAAGCCGCTTGTTGAACTCTGATCTTATTAGAAACACGTCTATTAGATAAGTGGTCATATATTCCTCCATTCTAGATATCATATGGACATGAGACATAGATTATAATCATTTTGTCTGTCCATGTGTTGTTTCCCGATTTCCGATTTATGATGACTGATTAATTGAACAAATCAAATCAGTCCAGGCTTGGCCAAGCACTTAAGGTGTCATCATTAAATCATCAAGGGGCCCACTGATATTGCTTTTATCCCTCTTAGGGTAAAAGGAACGGATCAACTTCGACTCATATGCTTGCTCTATTTACTCATCAAATCACACACAACAATATGTATTATAACGCCAAGTTACTAGTGCGTTTACATATCATCAATGCGTAACCGACTTGTAAACTGCAACTATATGTCTCTGTTTCAAGTATATAAGATATTATCGTCTCACTAATCACTCGTGATATAATCCATGAAGTGATTCAGATAAGCGTGGGTTTAATCAAATGCTCAAATCTTATTACAAGAGTACTCATGAACATTGCAACAAACTTTTATATGTCTAAACACTTTAGACAATCTACAGTCAGATTCATGATAGTCTTGCCTCAATACCTACTTCCAAAGTATGATCGACTGCGGATGGTTCGAATAATCTTATTATTCGGGAAGTCAAAACATGCGAAGTGAAACACAAGAATAATCGAATCCAATATGGTCTCAAAACTTTTGAATGTAAATAAAACACCTTTTATATAATCACCATATTGATTACACATTATTCTTTGTATAATGTTTCCATTAATCAACTTAAAACTTGAATTAAAATAATAATTATCCCATGCTCCAAGCATGCACACTATGTTTACCTATGGTCCTTACTTTGTGAAATAGATCAGTTAAAAACATTTCAATGATGCTCATTTCACAATTCCAAATCCTTAGTGTAAGAACACCTAATTTTTGCCACTATCATGCAATGATCCTTTTGTAATGTCGAGGTACGAAAGTCACAGAGACTTTACCAATGATATTACAAAGTATTCCTTTAGAAATTAATAACAAAACAATTCCAAGTAAGTGAAGTCTCAAATTCAAAGTACATTCCTTTGAACATCCTTCTTGCATAAATAGATTCTTAATATCCATCTCCCATTATGGAAACATTTTCATATATGTCATATGACAACTCATTATAAGTAGAATCTTGTCTATTCATAATAATGTCAATATGGTCCACCCATTACTATACTTCCAACTTTCCTTAAGCAACCAATCATTAGCGAACCTGAGATCGTCCTTGACAGTTGTTTAACTACATTAGTCATGTCCGTTTCTAATCCTTTTTCCCACTTAATGCCCTAGGCATTTGGAAAAATAGAATACGTGAATATTATAGCATATACAATCGATCCTATACCCAAAGCATATGGGATACGATTCATAATGTCTTACATAAAGACATGATACTTGACCAATCTTTTGTTATAATATTTCCATATATAGAAATTCCTATGTTGAAACATTTTCATCATGACATTCATATATGACTATGACTAAGTTTAATTTCAATCTAAACTTTTAGATTCAAAATGAAGTATAAGTATCCTCTCCCTTATTTTAGCGAAGCAACTTTTTAAATTCTGCAACTTTGCAAAATTCTTAACCTTTGTTTCCTATAACCAGTATTGCTAACTTGCAACACTTCACATAATAATCATGCTCCCACTATCATGATAATTATATTCTTACCAGCATAACACTTATGTTCCCACTAGCTTTGGCATGTACCCAGAAATCAGTTGGACTTCTAGAAATCAGTACTTATTGACTTTCTCACCAAAGCTTAGATTTCTGATACAAGATGCTTTGATAATACTTTATCTAAGATCATACACCTTTCCTTTGATAGCTCATATGTGTGTCTAAACTATTTCAAAACTTACAACAGTAAGTCCCGAATGTTGAGACTATTTGCTATTTCTCATAATTTGAACTATGAAGAGGGATGTCGTAATCATAATCGAATTTGAGAACGCAATTAACACAACTGCTATCTCCTCAAAATCTTCTTGGTGAAATTTTGTCCTCAAAATCATTTTCATGAAGTGGAGAGAAACCTTATGTCACTTAGATTTTATGGTGTATGTGTTCCTATCCACATGAATTTGTCATTATCATACGACAAGGTCTAAGACAAAATTCAAATTCATATGGACTGAACTTGTTCAATCTTAATGGGCACAGAAATAAGAATATGTCAACACGATAGGTTACAAACCTTAAGTCGTGTGCTAGTGATAAATGATAGGTTTATTCTTGATTAGTTCTTGAACTTTTCAAGATCTTTTAACACTCTCACTGACCTCTTGACATATAAGATTCTCGTGTCAAGACACATTCCTTGACAAACAAATGTTCAAGAGTTAGTGCGGGTTCTTATCAAGAATATGCTATAAACCTAGTTGGTCTTTTTCTTATCTAAAACACCACAACTACCAATTTCAAATATGGTATAAACCTACTTAAGACATGTCACTCAAGTCACAATCTTGGAGTATGACTCTAAGACTTGATTTTGGAACGAAGTATGATTCACTTTAATTAATTTAACCATTTCAACAATTCCCGATTCCTCGTCTTAGCCATACAAATGCACTAAGATGTTCTTAGAGGATCAATTGTGATATGTTTCCATAATCATTAGGATGATCATAAGACACGATGCTAAAGTACTCTCCTTTCCTTTCAAATTGGAGAAACTTTTATCTTTCTGCCTAATTGATTCTTCTTATTCATTCTGCTATACATTGAAATTTTTTCAATGATTCAGAATTACACTTAATATTGTAAGCATAATCATATTCACTAAAATCTTAGTAAATCATGACGAATAGTCCTATTTTTCTTTGTGATGGATCTGATCAGTGCACAACAGTGTGTACTAGATCCCCTAGTCCTTCACTTGACTCACATCTATATGTGAACAAGGAATTAGTCTTAATTTCCCAAAGATGAAGGTTCTCATTCATCATACAATACAATTTGCATGATTCCAAGTTTCTGTCCAATTGAAACTCAGTGATGAGAATTTTTCCTTGTTTGGTAAATTTAGACACTACCACAAACGAAAGAATCAAATCCTTATTGCTTAAAATTCAAACATCAATTTTCACAAATGTCATTGCAAGGAAATATAAAATAAGATAAAATCAAAATTTTATTTATTTATAAAATTGCAGAATTTTTTTTCCTTACAAAGCATTTACAAATGAAAACTATGTTACTACATATTTCTAAGCAATCTATCATAGCTCTTAAGCAGCAACTCAAAACTCTGATCATCGAATCATGCGATCGAAATCCATCTCTTTGCAACCAGACTCAGCTTACTCTTCTTTTAAGCTTCCTTTCTTCTCATCGATCCTACAAAACATCAAAATGCAATCTTATCACATAATGTATTAAGAATCTATGAATAGGAACTTATTAGAGTTAGATAGTGAACCTACCTAAAGCAAAGTCAAACATTTTGACTTTACCATCTTTTTGGTCATTCAGGTAGATACGACAACATCGCATCTAATTCCCCTTCTCTTGGCAGTAGAAACAAACAGACTCTTTTGGAATGGTACACGGGACTATCTTAGACTTAGCATTTTTCTTCACCGTTTGGTCAAACGGTTTTACCATGGCTGATCCTTTTCCTTTAGGAAGAGAAGACTTTTCTGGACTTCCAATGCTTCCATTGTCAATGTTCATGGAAGTTTGGGATACATATCTTTCGTTCAAATTTGCTTGACCAGTGCGCCAAATCATTGCTGATTCAATAGCAATTAACAAATATGTAAGATCGATAAGGGTCACGTCGTGATCTATCATATAATAGTCTTTAACAAACTGACCATACGACTCGGGGAGTGACTGAAGAACCAAGTCAACAGCCAACTTCCTCGGGAAAACAACACCCAACATTCTCAGCCTGTCAATATGCAACTTCATCTCCAAGACATGAACACATACAGACTTTCCATCTTCGTGTTTGCTTGCCAATAGGGTTTGAGTGACCTTGAACTTTTCAAGTCGATGAACATGTGGGTCAGGAAGAATTATTGGAGGAGGTGGAGGAAGTGAAGTATGATTTCTAGGAACATCATCTTCATATGGAAAGCTTTTTCCATAAGATTCGGGAAGACCATAGTTGTCAGAACTAGACATCTACAAGGGAGAAATTCAAGTTAAGTTGATTTAAGCCCTTAATATAACTCCCAAATGAAATATTAAGGCTAGGACCCAACACAATAATTTACAATTGGAAGATGGATGTCGTAATCCAGTTCCAAACTATTTGTCGGTAGGTAAATGATGATTTACCAATTCCATAAAGAAAACAAAATTTAAATGAATTAAGTTTTAAATGAAACTCCTAGATCTTTTGAGATTCATTGAACTTTTCAATGGCATGTTTAATCTCGATCATGCCCTTCAAATTTGTGACTGGGATACCGAGGATCACAAACAAGGTGTGAATAACCATGGAAATTAGTTTGGTACTCTCGAAGTCATTTATCACCTAATCAATGTGTTGGTTAACCACACACGCTCCATTGATCTATGATAATTTACGAGAAACCCATTTCCATCCTTTATTAGTCCATATTAGTGTGTCGGTTAACCACACACGCTCCACAAACTGACCAATAAGGTGCAATGTGCAATTTCATGGGTTAGCATCAATTTCACATTTTTCCTAAAGTAACTAGGATTGGGAATTTATAAAAGGTTTAGTTACTTTATATTTCATTATATTTTTAATGAGCATTTAAATGTCCTACCAAACCCGTTCGGCTAACGACCCTCCAGTAGTCAAGAGTGCGGTGGGTAAAAATGGATACCCAATGGCAGTCATTTTACAGGCCGCTTCCTTAAATACCCCTTACAGATCAGCTTCGTGAATGAGGCCTACTAACGGTAAGACTAACCTTTTACTTATACATATATAATATATTAAACTTTTAATTTTATATAGTATAAGGGTGTATTCTATACATTTAAAATACTTTATGGTTTAATCTATTAATAAATTAGACTTTTAATTTAATTAAACTTAAACCATGTGATTATGGATTTAATAATACTCTCTTAATTAAACATTTAATTAACTTAGTAAAATCCATAAGAGTGTAATTGAACTATTCAAAAACATCAGGGTTCTACATATATAAAAATTCAAAATTAAAAACTATTTAATTAATTTTTAAGTTATGAACCAAAGAGTTGCACCTTTTGAAACCTTTCAATTACTAGAGCTAATGTTTTATAAAAGAGACTTTTTAAGTTCCAAAACTTGAGGGCAAGTTTTGTAACTCTTGAAAAACTTTTGGATTCTAAACTTGATGGCAAGTTTTGCAACTCCTTAAAAAAAATTGAGTTTCAAAACTTGATGGCAAGTTTTGTAACTCTTCAAAATATTTAAATCAAATTTTAATCAATAAAATAATCATATTATCTTTTACCAATTTGACCTAATTACAATTCACGTAGCAAGATAAATCAAATAATACAAATAATTAGTTTATCATATAATCTAGTAATTATTTTATAATTTGACAATTTATCTATTAATTGGATGAGGATAATCATTACCTTATAAGAAAAACGAATTTTAACAGTCCAAAACAATTTGTGGTAATGATCCTAATCCAAAAAATGGCCGAAAAACTTGAATATCTGCACACAGATGGTCCACCACGTCGTGGTTATCTGTCAGATTCCAAAAAATGATTTTCTTTTGCTTTAAACAATCAACCAATGCATCTATATAATAAAAAACAACTTGAATCTGATACCACTGTTGGGTTTTTGTGTACTATAACACTCTTATGGTGCACATACAACCCTAATGCTTTGGATCTAAGTTTTCTCTAGTCATACACGCAACAAAATTATCCAAAGCATGAAACCTATAGCTAGCATACAAAGGTGACATTTGAATCATAAAAAACTAGTTAGAAGATCACATCCTATTTGTAGCTTGTACTTCTTGGCCTTTCAAGAGCTTAGCACCTCAAGTGTGATGACTTAAACGATTCACAAGACACCATGAACAAAGGATGAATATGAAAGAAAAGTTATGAAGCTCAAATCAGCTAGGCTTGATGATGCGGGCCCTAGTGTGGAGGATCGGGCCCTTGCGTTCCTAGAGGCCCACGATCGTGTGACTAAAGGGGCTTCACGAAAATGGCCATAAATTTGGCTACGAATCTCCGTTTCGGGCCTACGACCAGTAAAATCGAAGCTTGGAGCAAGGAGCACGTCTAGATAAGTACCCGAAGGGTACTTACCCATTTTTGAGTCTAGAAATCGCTTTCTAAATGGAGTTATGAGCAATTTTGTTATTTTTCCTTAATTTTTGGGTTTTGTTTTTGGGTTTGTATTTGGCCCATGGACTTTTAGGGTTTCATTTTAATTTCTGCTTCTTATTTAACTGTTTTTTGATGTAATTTGGATGGTCAATCATCAATTTTATGAACTTTCGATTTTCTCCCAAATTCTGTGTGTTAACCCAGATTTTGAAGCCAATCCCACGGTATTCGTAGAATCAACGTGGTTTTGAAGAGATTGTCCTGGCTATTCTTTTAGAATCAATAGGTTCATTCTTGGTTATCTTTGTGTTGTTTTTTTTGCGCTGCATCATTTGGTATCAGAGCCGAATTCCTGGTTCAAAATGCCTCCGAGGAGAAACAGGACGCCCGCTAATGTTCATGAGCAAGAACTAGAAGAACGTATTATGGCACGAATGGAGGAGAGGATGGATCAAATGGTTGACCAACTGACTGATAGGATGGTCGAACTGATGAATCGAGGAGGGCAAAGGTCTCGAACACATTCTCAAGTGGAAGATGGTGAATTTGGGAACCCGTTCGGCGGCAGTGACGGTTCATATTCTGAAGATGATCTAGAAAGGCGGCCAAGGGGTGATCATAGAGGTGACAATAGGCGTTGGGAGGCCAGAATGAGAATTGATATCCCAGAATTCGACGGGGTCAGTTTGAATCCAGAGGGGTTCATCGACTGGTTGGCTACTGTTGAGGAAGTTTTTGAGTTCAAAGAAGTCCCTGAAAACAAAAGAGTGTCATTGATTGCTACCAGGCCACGTGGTAGGGCATCTGCATGGTGGCAACAACTGAAACTGACATGAGACAAGCTCGGAAAGTCGAAGGTCGTGACTTGGAGGAAGATGAAGAAGTGTTTATGATCCAACTTCCTACCCCATAATTTTCAAAGGTTGATGTACCAACGGTTGCAAAATCTAAAGCAGGGTGCCAAATCAGTTGACGATTACACAACTGAGTTCTACCAATTGATTGCCCGAAACGATATCCAGGAGACAGAGGAACAACTCGTTGCTCGATATATTGGGGGTCTACGGGTCCAAATCATGGATTTTGTAAATATGTTTGACCCGGTATCTATTTCTGAAGCGCACCAACGGGCGTTGGCTTTTGAGAAACAAAGTCGTCGGGTGGGCGGTTCGTCTTCAACTGCCAATATTGGAGGAAGTCCCGGGACGGGTGGTATGGTACCCCGTGTTGTGCCTAATCAACAAAGACCGACATCTAACAGTGTTGGACCAAATCCTAGGACAACTGTTAGTAACAGCTTGAAGTGTTTTAGTTGTGGGGAGACAGGTCACCGACAATCAGAGTGCAAGAAGGTCGGAAAACGTCATTTGTTTGCTGAGCAAGATGATTGGCAAAATGATGATGTCGGTGAAAATTACGAAGATCCCCCTGTGTATGACAAAGAGCATCAATGCGAGGAGGAAGTTGTAACTGGAGATGTGGGGGTAAATTTGGTGGTAAGGCGGTCTTGTTTTACACCAAAAGTTGTTGGTGATGATTGACTCAAACACAACATCTTTCAGTCGACATGTACTATTTTGGGAAAGGTTTGTACTTTTGTTATTGATTCAGGAAGTTGTGATAACCTTATATCTGAAGAAGCAGTTCAAAAGTTGGCTTTGAAAACAGAAAATCGCCCTAAGCCTTACAAGCTACAGTGGGTTAAGAAGGGTGGCGAGGTCACTGTATCTAAACGAGCCCTTGTTCAATTTTCTGTTGGTACCACATATAAAGATGATGTGTGGTGTGATGTGGTTGCTATGGATGCATGTCATTTGTTGTTGGGCAGACCTTGGGAGTATGATCGTAACATAGATCATAACAGGCGGACTAACACTTACAGTTTCTTGTTTGGTGGTGTGAAGATAACATTGGTTCCTAGTAAGCCAAATGAGCCAGTTCCGAGACCTTCAGGTACTCTACTAACCCTTAATCAGTTTGAAGACGAGTTGGAGGCGGAAGGTGAAATTTTTGTATTGCTCGGGAAGGAAGTCGCTAAGGAGGTTGAAATTCCTGAGGCTATGGTTCCTCTGCTCAAGGAATTCGCTGATGTTTTCCCTAATGAATTACCTGATGGTTTGCCACCTTTACGTGACATCCAACATCATATTGATTTACAACCAGGAGCTCAGTTGCCTAATAGGCCACATTACAGAATGAGTCCCGGAGAGCATGAGGAGTTGCAACGACAGGTGGAGGATTTGATTTCAAAAGGTCATGTTCGGGAGAGCATGAGCCCGTGTGCTGTTCCTGCTTTGTTGACTCCTAAAAAGGATGGTACTTGGCGTATGTGTGTTGATAGTCGCGCCATCAATAAGATCAAGGTGAGGTATAGATTTCCAATTCCTCGACTTGATGACCTACTTGACCAGATTAGCGGTGCCTCTATCTTTACGAAACTGGACTTGAAGAGCGGGTATTATCAGATTCGACTTAGGCCTGGGGATGAGTGGAAGACTGCCTTCAAGACTTGTGAAGGATTGTATGAGAGGTTGGTGATGCCTTTCGGTTTATCAAACGCTCCTAGTACATTTATGCGTGTGATGAACCAGTTGTTCAGGCCCTTTATTGGTAAATTTGTAGTCGTTTATTTTGATGACATACTTATTTACAGTGCTACTTTTGGTGAGCATGTCAACCATGTGAGGCAGGTTTTGACTGTACTTCGACGGGATAGTTTGTACGCAGCTATGAAGAAATGTGTGTTTATGGTTCCTAAAGTCTTGTTCTTGGGGTACGTTGTTTCTGGGGAAGGAATACAGGTGGACGAGTCTAAAGTAGCAGCTGTCAGACAATAGCCAAGTCCAACTACCATCACTGAAGTTCGAAGCTTTCATGGCCTTGCTTCATTCTATAGAAGGTTTATTCCAAACTTTAGTTCTATTATGGCACCGGTGACTGATTGTATGAAAAGGAAGACCTTTACTTGGACCGAAGCAGCAGAATCAACTTTCCAATTAGTAAAAGAGAAGCTTACTACATCACCGATTCTTGTATTGCCAGACTTTTCTCAAGTGTTTGAATTACACACGGATGCTTCCAAGGTTGGGATTGGAGCAGTTCTAAGTCAAGGAGGACAACCGGTTGCCTATTTTAGTGAGAAGTTGACGGGGCCAAAGCTGTGTTATAGCACTTATGATGGTGAGTTCTATGCAGTGGTCCAAGCTGTAAAGCATTGGCGCCATTATCTATTTCATAAGGAATTTGTTTTGTTCACAGATCATGATTCATTAAGACATATTCGTAGTCAAGATAAGGTGTCACACAAACATGGGAGGTGGATGTCGTTCTTGGAAAAATTCACTTTCGTGGTTAAACACAAGTCTGGGATGTCAAATCGGGTGGCTGATGCATTGAGTCGGAGGAGTAATTTGCTAGTTTCCATGAGGGTTGGTGTGCCGGGGATGGATGTCCTCATGGAGCAGCTAACGGTTGATCCTTATTTTTCTGTTGTTCTGCAGGGTATACAATCTGGACAGATGTCTGATTTTCTACTGCATGAAGGTTTTCTTTTCAAAGGCAATCAATTGTGCATCCTTGATTCAAGTCTCCGCCTTCAAATCATTAGGGAGCTGCATGGTGAAGGGCATGTCGGCCGAGATCGCACTTTACAGTTGGTACAATCATCTTATTTTTGGCCTACAATGCGCAAGGAGGTGGATAGATATGTTAAACGGTGTCGAATCTGTCAGGTGTCAAAGGGCACATCTACCAATGCAGGACTCTATATGCCTTTGCCTGTTCCATCACAACCTTGGGTAGACATCAGTATGGATTTTGTGTTGGGTTTACCATGTACTCAACGGGGAAATGATTCAATATTTGTGGTTGTTGATCGTTTTTCTAAGATGGTGCACTTTATTCCATGCAAAAAGACGACGGATGCAGTTAATGTGGCCCAGTTATTCTTTCGAGACGTCTACCGTTTGCATGGATTACCGTCTTCTATTGTATCAGATCGAGACACTAGGTTTTTGAGTCATTTTTGGCGCAGCCTATGGAAAATGGTGAACACTCAGCTCAATTTTAGTAGTGCATATCATCCTCAAACGGATGGCCAAACAGAGGTTGTCAATCGATCCCTTGGTAATATTTTACGGTGTTTAGTGGGTGATCATGTGAAGTCCTGGGATCAGAAGCTTTGTCAAGCTGAGTTTGCTCATAATCATGCTATCAACCGAAGTACTGGATATAGTCTATTCCAGGTGGTCTATTCTGTTCAGCCACGGGGACCACTTGATTTGATGTCACTGCCTGTTCCTAGGGTTGTTCCAAAGAAAGTGCATGATTTTGTTGGAGGACTACATGATGTTCATAGGGTTGTTCATGACAACTTGGTCCGAGCTAACTCCAAGTACAAGCAAGATGCAGATAAAAAACGCAGACAAGTTGATTTTGAAGTAGGTGACTTTGTTTGGGCTGTTTTGACTAAAGATCATTTTTCGGTTGGTGAGTACAACAAGCTATCAGCTAAGAAGATTGGACCAGTGGAGATTGTGGAGAAGATTAATTCCAATGCTTACCGTCTACAGTTGCCAAGCCACATTCGTTGTTCCGATGTATTCAATGTAAAGCATTTGCTTCCTTATTATGGGGATTCTTCTGATGATGACCATAGTGCACATTCGAGGTCGAATTTTGTCTACCCGGGAGGGGATGATGCGGGCCCTAGTGTGGAGGATCGGGCCCTTGCGTTCCTAGAGGCCCACGATCATGTGACTAAAGGGGCTTCACGAAAATGGCCATAACTTTGGCTACGAATCTCCGTTTCAGGCCTACGACCAGTCAAATCGAAGCTTGGAGCAAGGAGCACGTCCAGATAAGTACCCGAAGGGTACTTACCCATTTTTGAGTCCAGAAATCGCTTTCTAAATGGAGTTATGAGCAATTTTGTTATTTTTCCTTAATTTTTGGGTTTTGTTTTTGGGTTTGTATTTGGCCCATGGACTTCTAGGATTTCATTTTAATTTTTGCTTCTTATTTAACTGTTTTTGATGTAATTTGGATGGTCAATCATCAATTTTATGAACTTTCGATTTTCTCCCAAATTCTGTGTGTTAACCCAGATTTTGAAGCCAATCCCACGGTATTCGTAGAATCAACGTGGTTTTGAAGAGATTGTCCTGGCTATTCTTTTAGAATCAACAGGTTCATTCTTGGTTATCTTTGTGTTGTTTTTTTTGCACTGCATCACTTACACCTTAGGAGTCTTGGGAGCCGATTTTGCAAGCTTAGGGGTTCAAACTATATGTATCACTAAACTGAGTCCATCACTAATCAATCGTGGATTATTGGCCCAAACTATATGTATCACTAATTTACATAATCAGCCCCCGTTAATTTAATTAGTCTCTTTTAATTCCAAATAAATTCTTGATCAATACTAATTAAATAATATGATTTCTCAATTAATATATTATACTTATAGTATATTAATAAATCACAAATAACTTCTTTCTCAAATATCCATATTATCAAATTATTCTGGTGAATGCAACTCGAAATGGACCATACTACTCTCGGGTCAATTACATACCAATTATCGTTATTGGCATAGACACCTAATCCAACATTCTGTGCATAATTTCTTATGTTCCCGACAACTTTTATTTTACAACAAGTGGTATGGGAGCTCAAGATTTTAAGATTCCAAAACATATTAGCCACAACATAAATCAATTTCTCACACATCCTTTAAGTGTCCTTTAATTTTTATTTTCCCTTTTCTCTCTCATCATATATATTGTCTTTTCTTATAAATTGATTTCTTCATATAGATTTTTCATGGCCAGTGATAAGTATGATATTCCATTATTAGATGGTGACATAAATTTTCTCTTTGGCAAGTAAATTATGAATGGTCTTTTGGCTTATAACAATAATAATGATGTGTTGGATTCTTTTGGAGGTAGAAGAAATCTACTTAGTGTGAAGTTAATAAAAGAAAGGGTTGTAAAGCTATTGCTCAAATTCAGTTTCATATATACAACAATATTCTTCACCAACTGCTCAAAGAAAAGTAGGTATTTGCTCATCGATTAAAACTTGAATCTATTTGTAAGAAGAAAGGTCTCACAAACAAGATGCATTTGTGTATCATCCTAAATTTTCAACATAAATTTTCATTTTAAAATAAGATAAACATTATCATACTATTTCCAAAACACATATATACTCATTTGTTTTAAGTTTGACAAACCAAGAATCCAAAATATCAGAGTAACAAAAGTATTAAGTCATATAATTTAGAAGTCTCTAAAATGTGAATATGGATGCAGCGCAATCAAGCTGCGCCTTTCCCCTTGCCATCATAAACACGAAGCTAGTGAGTTTTCCTAAAATACCACATACTATATAATAACGGGCCCAACCCAACAAGCATACAAGTGCGCCCAGCCCAATGGGTCCAAACCAACAAACATTTAAGCAGGCCCAACCCAACACGCATATCAGCATACAAGCAGAGTCACGAAGACAACAAGCATATAGTTACACTTAGTGTCCTACAATATAGTGAGAAGACTCAAATGAATCCAACAAGCAGAATCTTAACAACACTACTCACCTGAGATAGATGAACCTCTCCCTTTCCGAACACCTACATCCCATACCAATAACTCCACTTAGATTATTTCTTGATAATACATATATTATACTTTATTTATACATTTACCTTCATCAACCTTCTTGTACCATCACATACACACACCTTTTATCCATCTTTTATTCATCTTTTGTACAATATTAGGGTATTAGGGTATGCATGATTCCAAACATATTCTTAGGTTTACACACACACATAACCCTAAACCGAGGCTAACTTCTTGTTTTAAACACTCACACCCAACCAAAATTATAATACATGATATGGGTTATGTTTTAAGAGTAAAACTTAGCTAAACATAAGATTTTATGGACCAAACCATTCACAAAGTGTAGCTCTACGGTTTGAGAGTTTCGGGACAAAACTCAAGTAAAAAGTGTTTTTTCTTGGTTCAAGACTTTAACATAATACTAAAGAAGGTTAAGGATCTCAAGCATCATCCCTAGCAACCTATAACAAGGTATGAAACAAATCCAAAATCTTTGAAAAAGAATCAAACTTATATTTTACAAAAATCTCGAAAATAGAAAGCATATGAAGAGTTTAATGTGTTTTGAGGTGTTTTATTTGGTTTCAGTTGAGTGCACTTGGTCTTAAGTGTTAAGGGAACTAAAATACATATTTAGGAGTAATTAAAATGGTTTAAAACTTAATATACTCGACAGAAAAAGCTTAAAACATGAAATCCCACTAAAAAGAGGTTTCTCGACGGTTGAGCGTTGTCGGAGATTGCTCCTGTCACCACAACACCATAAAGAGATAGGGTTACTTCGGGGGAGGGAATATAAGTGTTACTTGGCTTGGAGGTGGTATGAAATAGAGAAACAAGCATGGAAACTTTCTCTTTTCTTTTAAAAATCCTACTCCCTTTCTCGATTTCAAGGGTGTTTGGGATTGCTTTTTAACTTAGTCTTTTTTTTTTGACAAAAGTCCTTATTGACTTATGGATTTTTCCAAAAACAGTATCTAAAATGTGTTTACTAATTTTTGATGGGGAAAAAGCCAAAAGTCATCAAAAGTTAGCAATTTGTGACTTCTAAAAAAGCTCATTTTTTGCCAAAAAGTCAATATAAAAAGGGCTTTTGGAATTGCCAAACACCTTTTTAAACTTTTGGCTTCTTGAAAAATCCAAAAGTTCAATAAGTTAGTTTGAAAAGTAATCTCAAACACCCTCTTCTACCGGATCCAAGCACCCAAGAGGGTGCGACTATCTTTAAAAGGTCAAAGGGGTAAGTAATTAGGGTGTTAGGATCAACGACTTTCAAAGGGAATCGGGATATGAAAGCATATTCAAGGTAAATGACATCACAGCTTATGCATCGCTGATTCGAGGAACAACACAACGAAGTACCTGATTTTGACATATTTAGTACCTCGGGTTTAGCATACTTATGGGCTCTACCCCAAATTCGATTTGCCTAGTCAAAAGTGATTTCTATAAATGACACTTTAACCCTTGGACTATATATATCCTATTTAATTTTATTAAATTCGTTTACTTTTATTATTATTATTATTATTATTATTATTATTATTATTATTATTATTATTATTATTATTATTAATTACATATACCAGGAGTCGGGAAACGGGTGTTATAATTTGAAACATAAGTTGTTCTTACACAAATTTTAAATGAGTGGAGATTTGCTTACCGACGTATTCAACTTCAAGGATATTGTAAATGATCTACTTACTTTGGAAATTAAGTATGATAAGAAAGACCTTGGTTTATTTATTTTATTTTCATTTCTTAATTCATATTTAAATATATGTGATCTTGTTCTTTATAAAAAGTTTCTATTATATTGCATGATGTCTATTCTGCATGGATTTTATTAAGCCTTTCACTTCAAGGATTAAATGAAACAAATGGCTTTTAATGACAAGTCAAGCAGTTCTCAAACTGAAGGGTTCTATGTTTGAGGAAAACAAAATTCTAAAGGAAAATAAGTTTTGCAAGTATTAGTTGAAAATAAGTTCTCAAACTGAAGGGTTCTATGTTTGAATGTTATAATTTGTAAAATTAAGGAAAAATGAATGCCTTAAATATATCAAAGTGCAATGATGACATTATAAACTATGTTGGTTGGTTCTTGAGTCAGATTGCACTTATCACATATGTTTTCGCAAAGATTGGTTTACTACTTTTGAACGAATTACACTAATGAGTGAATCCGTGGTTTTGATGTCTTTGAATGTAAAGTTGAAGGCATCGACACCATCATTTCATCTTCTTGGGTGTCTTTGACGATAACGGTTACAAATATTTAGATGGAGATGGTGTTTTGAAGACCATAAAATGTTTTTAAGTTGTTATTAAAGCCAGTTTGAGGAAGTTTAATGACACCTCTATTTTATTCATATCAATGTATTTACGGGTTATGATAAACTTGCAATTTTAGTGATATCTGCATTTGTTAACATGGAAATATAAAATGGTGACATTTAGCAATTTGGTTTTAACAAAGCTAGTTTCTACATTTAGTCTCAAGATGGAGTTTGTTGAAGATGCTTTAAAACTTTTTTATTGTATGACAATGGGTTCTCTCACAATGCAACATTTTAAAAGTGTTGCATGTCATTATGTAAGATTAAAGTATTACTTTCTAGCAGCGAGTCCATGAAGGGTTTACGTGAGTCACTTAACCTACCTAAGTTTTAACTTTTTTAAAATAAATTATATAAAAATACTTTTAGGACCTATTTTAAATATTTGAAGTGATCTATCTTATTTTTTTGGAAAAAAATACAAATCAAGATTTCTAAAGCCGACATCTTATATTTTAGTAGCCCAAAATACTCAATCCATTTATAATATTACCTATTATAAAATAGTCCAATACAATTTAACACTAAAAAAGGAAAACGAATTCCAAAAAAAAAATCAAATGTAGGAACTAGGATCTGTTAGTGTCGTTTCGTTCCTCCTCCACCATCACGCTCTACGCACGTGCGCAAGGGCACAAGATTGACCGAGTGATCGACGATCAATCAAACAGCCACCATCATGCTGATCACCACCTCTGACACCATTAGCAGCCTCCAGCCTCCTTCTCCGCCAGGCCATCTCGCCCCTTAGCAGTCTATAATATAGTTGTGAGCATATTTCAAGATATAAGACCTCGTAGTTTATAATTGTAAGAACTTCAGATCTTTTTTTTGGAACAAATTACACGAATGGTCCTTTAGCTTTATAGTTTTTCCTTAAAGTGATTCTTACGAAACTTTTTTCCCTTAGATGGTCCCTAAGGAGCAAATCTTGCACACAAAAAGCCTCTGTGACTAACTTTGTTAACAGATTCTGTTATGTTTTGTTAAATGACAAATATACCCTTTGTTTTATACACACAAATGGTCCTTCTCTCTCTCTCTCTCTCTCTCTCTCTCTCTCTCTCTCTCTCTCTTCTTTCTCGTTTTTCTTCCGCACGAGCCAAGGAAGAGGATGTCGGCCACCGGAGCTGCCTTTTTCCTTCCTCCTTTTGTCGAGCAATGCCACCTAAACACCCTTAAAGATCATTGTTCCTTCCCGACCCATTGTATGTTGTATTTCCTGTTGGATCGGGAAAAAAGAAACAACGAGCAGCTAGAGCATGCCCTCTCGCCACCACTGTCGGTGACAATAGTCACCAACAGCCGCCTCTCTTTCTTCTTCGCTCCTTTCCTCTGTCCATAACAGATCCAAAAATAAACCCTTGATCGGCGACCGGTTTGCTCCCCCTCCTATTCGTCTGTTGCTACCGACGATCCAATACAAAATTGTAAATGGTTCTTGATTTGGTTCTCAGACTAGCGGTGGTTGGGAAGGAAAGGGTGAACAATGGTGTATCTAGTGCTCGATTCACTGGGGAGGCGTATCGGACATAAGTGAGAGTGAGAGAGAGAGAGAGAGAGAGAGACACGCACAGACAGATCGAACTTTGAGCATCTTCGTGACAGAGATTGCAGCGATTTCGGTGCAATTCCATAGAGAGTTTTTGCTAAGCCTCTTGGTGGAGGTATCGACACTGGTGATGTCTGCAATTCATAATCCGTCGGGTTAGACTTAGGGGTCGACTGTTAGGGCAACACATTATTTGATGTCGTTGATTGTGCAGCCGAGGAAGTCGGAGTGAGGCGAAGTCGAAGTGAGGCTCGTTGTTGGCTATGATGGTGGGGGCGAATGACTTAATGGATGTAAAAAAATTCTGATGAAGGTATTGGTGGTGGTCACCCATTTCAAGGGGAGGTTTGAGTTGGTGGTGACCGGAGGAGGACAACGAGGGATACGAGGGTTGTAATTTGTGGAGAGAGAGAGAGAGAGAGAGAGAGAGAGAGAGAGTCATAAGGACCATCTGTATGCATAAAAAAAGGTATATTTGTCATTTAACAAAACATAACAGAATATGTTAACAAAGTTAGTCAATGGGGCCTTTTGTGTGCAAGGTTTTCTCCTTAGGGACCATCTAAGGGAAAAAAGTTTCGTAAGGACCACTTCAGGGAAAAACTATAAAGCTAAATGATCATTCGTGTAATTTGTTCTTTTTTTTTGCCTATGCCATATTACGACTTGACCTGCTATTAGTATTTTTTTGTACTTTTATTTCTATCGGTTTTACTTAAATAATAAACCACATAGATATCTATTCTAGACTCGTCAGTGCTACTTTATTTTTATGCAACTTCTTTTCTATTGTTCGTTCCACAATTTTGAAAATATCAAACATTACGGAGTTATTAGATGGTTATAAAACCTCTATTTATTTATTTATTTATGAATGTTTCATATTTATAAGGATTATATGATATTATTAAGATTTTTTTATAAAATTATTATATAAAGTCATCTATATGTTATTTTTCATTCATTAAATCATCTCTTTTATTCTCATTCTTCTTGTCGATTTAGTGCCCATTGTATCCAGCATCAGTTGTTTTTACAATGAATACTATTACTGCCTTGTGTTTTTCACGTTTTGGCTTTCCACTCAAATTCTTGTATTTTTTGTCTTGATTTGAGCGTCAAAGGATTGTTTAATTTACAACATTTCCATTGTAGTTTCAAAGATCAATCTAAGTTACAAGAACCTTTTTAATAACATTTTCTACTTATAAACACTCTTTTTTTTAATCAGTCTTAACAAAAACTTCGTTTAGGTGATCAAAAGTTCAGGTTGACTAATCATATTAAACACTAAAATATAAGAGCTATTCACACAAATGACATTTTGATTTGTAATCTACAATTAAAAACACAAGTGATCATATAATGAATATGAAGAGGCTTTTTTTTTCTCTCAAAATATATTAAGATTTCATTCTCACGGTTCGTCGCCTAAGTTATGTGGGCTTTTGGGTATCTATTACCCATTTTAAAATCAGCATTATAATTTGCATGGGACAAAAGTTTATAACCCTAATGCTTCTTTAAATCATTTTGTCGCCACTTTTGAAGTATGTTTGACTAACTAGTAATTGAGCCCGCGCTTTGCCGCGGATTTCTAAATGTTTTTGTTACGTATTATGAAAGTAGATGAGAGAAAATCAGATTATATATACTATAGGGATACTGAATAGCCACGAAAGTTTAGAAAACGAATGAGTAAAAGTGAAATTATCGAAAGTTGAAGACGGAGGGGGGTGAAAGTGATATTTTAAAAAGTAAAAAGATGGAATATAACATTTTATAAAATAGAAGGGTTCCAAGTGACGGATAATACAAAGTTGGGGATAAAAGATGAAGAAGTAAAAGTGATATTTTACAAAGTTGGAGGTGGAGGGGGTGAAAGTGATACTTTAAAAAGTAAATTGATAGAAATATTATCTTACAAAATAAAGGGGTTGCAAGTAACGGATTATATAAAATAGTATCAACTATCACTACTAGAAAAAGGTGGAGTTTCCTACAAAAATTTCCTAGGACTAAAAATTTCTCGCTACTTCCTACACATTACTGATGAATTTCCGAGGAAAACGTCTTTCTAGCATTTCCTTAGAAGTTCCTCGGTAATAAGTAGGAAATATTGAGGAAATTTTCTTCCTCGGAAATCCTTCGGAAGTTCCTACGCTTTTTCTAGAAAATGAATATATATTCAACGTTCCTAGGTAGTTCCTCAGTAGTTTTTTTTTTCTATTGAGAGAGTAAAGTAAATTTCTAAAAGATAGAGGAGTGGAAAATGCATTTTACAAGGTATATGAGGAAAAATCATATTTATATATACTACGGGATAAACACGAAAGTTTAGAAAACGGAGGGGTGAAAGTTACATTTTAAAAAGGTAAAAGTATCAAAAAAATCATTTTACTAAATATGAGGGTTTAAAATGACAGATTATACAAAGTTGAGGGATTAAAACTACACTTTATATATTGATATGCTTGTATATTATGCATTACCACTTGTACTATTCACTACAGTCAATTTTAGTGAATTTTATAGAATTGAGATAAACACAAAAACTTAGAAAATAAGAGGTGAAAGTGACATTTTACAAAGTTGAAGGTAGAGGGGGTGAAATTTATATTTTAAAAATAGAGGGGTTACCACTTGTACTAATAGTTATAATGAACGGGACGGGGATAAATACAAAAATTTAGAAAATAAAGGGATAAAAGTGATAATTTATAAAGTTGAAGGTGAAGGGGGTGAAGTGATAATTTACAAAGTAAAGAGAAGAAAAATATCATTTTACAAATTAAAGGGTTTACCACTTGTACTATTAACTACAATAAATTTTACGAGGACCGAGATAAACACAAAAGTTTAGAAAATGAAAGGGTAAAAGTGATATATTACAAAGTTGAAGGTAAAGGAAGTGAAAGTGATATTTTAAAAAATAAATAAATAAAAAATATCATTTTACAAAGTAGAAGGTTGCAAGTGACATGTTGAACAAAGTAGAGGTTATAAGTGAAGGATTATAGAAAGTTGGGGGATTTAATTTGGACTTCCTGCATTAAACACTTATACATCATGCATAAAATCATATACTTTTACCTACCGTAGTTATTATTCACAAACCAAAGTTTAGTTTTTGTATATATTTATAATTTCATTACGGAGAAAAATAAAATGCTTCGTTGAATTATTTTTCTTTTAAATTGCGGTTTGACTTGCAACCTTTTAACAATAATCGTATTCCCTAGTGAAGTTTATGCTTAAATAAATATAACACAAAAATACATAAATGGTTTCTGTTATTTTCAAAAATAGCAAGGTCCTCACGATATATTTTTTTTCTTTTTGACGACGATAGTGTATGTGGTTTTAAATTTTTAAACATTATCCATTTTCGGTTCTTCAGCATCCACCACCACCCACTAACAAACTCAGAATCTATAAACCCAACCTAGAAATATTCAAACTCATACCATGAACAAAAAAAATAAAGCATCAATATTTCAGCCTGATCATTTTCCATGTAGAACCCGTAAAAAGTCAAGCCCCAATGATTCTAGTTTTACACCCACATACAAGCCGGTTGAATGTATCGAGGTAATTTTTACACCAAAATTTTCAATTAATTTAACATATTTTTGACAGAAGATGCACAAAAGTCTATTATTTTTTCAAACTTTTAAAACAAGCCGCAAAGCTACACTCTTTAAAAAACAACCCAGTCGAAACCGTTTTATGTTTAGCTAAACGAAATGGAAACGTAAGTAACAACCAAAACATATCCAATTAGTATATATCATCTATGCAAAACCATAATATCCCAAATAAGTGACCCCAAACCCACCAATTCATGCTTTTAAGCTACTTGTAGCGACCCCACAAACACAAATTGCAAAAAAAAATAAAAATAAAAATAAAAATAAAAATAATGTCAGTCCAGCTGAACGAGTTAATAAAAATTGCATACAGTCAAAAGGGAAAACATAATTACTAATGAGTCAACAATTCAATATATGACAAATCATATGATAGCAACATTTATAACATACATACATTTCCATTTGTTATCACCAAAAGTATAATTTATCACATATCACCAAGGGGGAGATGGCCTTCTTCATAACCTAAGCAAACTACCCACTCACTACTTGTGTGTTTGCACTGTCGAATGCTCTAAATGGCTCATGACTTCCAACCGAAACACCAATCCCGAGATCTTCACTTTCGTTGCTCTGACTTTACGAAACACAAGTAATTTGCGGTGTCAACTAGGATTTACAGTGTCATATATCCATAACTGTGACATCCTCATTTTCACGGCCAGAAAAGACCAATTTCATTTATATTTTTAAAAATAAAATCAGAGTAATCTTTCAAAAGGTGTTGTGGAATTTGTTCTCAAAACAAAATATGATAAAATTTGTCAAAACATTTCTTAAAGAAATGTATTTTCATTATATTACAAAACTTCGGGATGTCATGTTCCGATACAAACCAAAAGCATAAACAGTATGATGTAGACCTTACAACAGTTATTTACATCTACTGGCATTTAATCCAAAATCCCTCGTCGTCATCTAACTATGTTCTTGTTCCACTACCTATATATAAAAGTTGAGTGGGTCAGGCTTAGGAGCCTGATGAGCATATAGGGTTTTCAACCCACAATAAGTAAATTTATTAATTTTCATCAACCAACAATAAATTTATTAATTTCATCAACTAGCAATAAATTTATTAATTTCATTAATCAACAATAACCCTGATTACCCGTTCCCGTTATCCTCACTTTATGTCCTTAAACATCTAACAAAATGGACCTAGCTTAAGGATCATCATCGGGCTAACAACACTGCTTAAGGGATACTTCTGCAGTTTCTTAAGGTTCCACCTTAAGAATCCTCTATCATTCAATCATTCATTACAAAGGATTGTCCTAAGGTATAGGCACAAAGTCCATCGTTGCCAAAAACACAGTTGCCAACTTTCTCTATTAGGCACATCTGTCAATATTATCCTTTAGGCGCAGCTTTCGGATTGTGTTGTTCTCAACCAGGCGCAGCTGCCAATATCATCTATTAGGCACAGCTGCCAATGTTATCTTTTAGGCGCTACTGCCAATATTATCATCTAGGCGCACCTACCGGGATTATGATATTCTCTATTAGGCGCAACTGTCGATATTATCCTTTAGGTGCAGCTACCATGATTATGTTGTATCTATTAGGCACAACTGCAAATATTATCCATTAGGCGCAACTGCAAGGATATTTAGATTACAACTGGTGAACACTTAAATCAAAATACCTGGTGAACACTCCGTTTAAAAATACCTAATGAACACCTAGTGAACACTTAGTTCAAAAGTAGCTAATGAACACATAGTTCAAAAATACATGATGAACCTATAGTTCAAAAACACCTACAGGTTACGAGCCTGCTAAGGTTCCACTACACTGTCTCGAAAAGTCTGTGGTCGTCATCTATACTACGCTAGATGACTGGAACATCAACAACTTCGAGGTCTCTCATCATTTTATTTCATCACACATCAGCTATTTCATCTACCCATGTTATACCCAACATATTTGTAGATAAAAGTACATATAGAGTTTAAATCATTCTAAACATGTATAAAATATTCATTCAACATCCATCTCAAATAAACAAACAATATATATATATATATATATATATATATATATATATATATATATATATATATATATATACATAGCACGTATTTTATATAAAATACTTCATATCTATGTGTAAGATAAAAGTGACTATACACTCACTTGATAAGTTGGTAATGGGACAACAATTCGTCCCTTAAAACAATATTTTTCGATGAAACCAGGATGTTTTCTCAAAAACCTGGGCTCTTTGCGGGCAGAGTTTCGCCTCGAAAAACTCTTTTCTTGGGATCTTCGGGTGCTACGGGTGTTAGGGACGTTCCCTTGGCTTCAGGAGGTGTTAGGATAGTTTGAGAGAGAATTAAGGGTGTAAACGTGTAATATTTGTAAACAAAATCTGGAAAGCTTCGCTTTCTATTTATAGTTTCCGAAATATGACTTACGTTGGGCGTAAACTTCATGTACGTGGGGCATACTGCCTTGCGAGGGTCTACGCTGGACGTACCGTGATACGTGGCTTCGGAGATGTCAAGTGTGCGATATACGTGTTGCATGCAAGGGAGTAGGCGACGTGGCCAATCTTGGACCGTGTACACGAGTACGTTGAGTGTACTCCAATTTTTCCAACTTCAAAAATTTGTAATTTTCGCATACGAGCTCCGTTACTGACGTTATTTATATCCACGCGTAGGTGAGATCATACTCTACAACTTTGGTTTAGACTCCATCGGCTAATTTTGACTTTATTTTTAAAGTTATATTTTTAACAGGCCGGGACAGGAAAAGTCCGTTAAAAATTCATAACTTCTTCATCCGATGTCCGTTTTCGTATGTCTTCTTACCATTAAACTACTATCAACAAAATCTTCAATTCTCATTTAGATTGTGTTGGCTAAAAATCGTTCGATCTATAATTCGAATTCTGGGTTGCATACTGTTATACCAAATCTTAGAAAATTCATAACTTCCTCATACGAAGTCAGATTTAGACATTCTTTTTATGCACGCTCTCGGTTTAACGTATACTATGACTTTCATTTAGATCACTAAGGGTAAAAATCATTTTATTGTAAATTCACTTTTTACGTCACACAGTGTTATGCTGATTCTGTCACGAAACTTCGATATTTCATAACTTCTTCATTATAACTCGGATTTCTGTATTCTTCATATCTCCGGAATCCTTGTTTCGACCACTACAACTTTCTTCATAGATATCGAATTTATCTAAAATTTTACTTTCGACACTTATTTTTATCCTTAATTTATTATATCATCATAATTAAACATAAGGCACATAAATTCACATATTTCATTCTTATTACTTCAAAACACCTTACAATAGTTTACCTAGACTATTACATTGTCTTTAATGCTTAGCCCAGCAACACATGCATTACAATTCTCTCCCCCATAGAATGATTTCGTCCTCAAAATCATACATCATCAAACAAATGCGGATAGTGACTCATCATGTCACTCTCCGTTTCCCAGATGAAATTTGGCCCATTCGTATGTTTCTATCACACAAGCACTAAATCAACCATCTTGCGTTGTAACTTCTTTGTCTTACGGTCAACAATTGCGTCCAGTTCTTCAATTAACCTCTTGCTTTCATCCATCCTTAACTCAGAAATTGGAATTATGTTAGGAACGTCTCCCGTGAACTTTCTCAAATAAACACACGTGGAAAGTGTTATGAATACCATCTAGTTCTTCTGGTAGTTCTAGCTTGTAAGCTTGGTTCCCAATCCTCTACAGAACTTTAAATGGTCCAAAAAACCTTGGTCTCAACTTTCCCTGAACCACATAACATACTCATATTAGTCAGACTCGATTCGATATGACCTCTGGGGTCGGATTATCAATCATCTTCTTATTCATTACCGAAACGATGGCAACGACATATTTGAACAAAAACATAATCAATTACTAGCTTCTTGGTAACCTTGTGACTTTCCCTGATCCAAGTGTGAGTCCTGTGCTTCTAGTAGTATAGGCCTCTACTACTATTCACACCTACTCATACTCGACCCAAGTATTGTCTCGTAGTTTTCCAAGTCACCATTAAAACATTTCACATAATCATTTAACACATCAGGTAACAAAACAAAGGTTTTATATTACTTCTTGAAAAGATTACATGGATGTTCAAGTTTAATCTATACTATGCCTCTAATAGGCTACACCACCGAATACTATATGCATGGCTGCGTTATATCTTGATTTTGGAACATATAGTACTTACTCCTGATCCCTTGCATCCTCGCTTGTTTCATGTTTCGTATGATCATCTAAATAGACCAGACGACTTAAACCTCAGTGGCTTAAGCTCTTTCATATAAGGTCCTCCTTCAACATAATAGGTCCTTGAAAGTGTCCATATAAAGTTTTAGGCAAAATATCATATAATAACAAAACCCACTATGCATCAACCCGTAAAAATTCAACAATTCATCATATTGAGCATACAATCTCATACAATCAACGAATATCATAATATTCACAAAATTCAGCAACAAGTCACCAAAGCATGGTCAACTAATCATATTTTCAATCAAATTTATGTTAGCATACCATAGTCATCATAATCATCATAATGGAGTCAACATATCAATTTAGACCCTAAGCATGACAACTAGGATACAAGCATATCAAACTAACACATCATATACACATACAAAATAGTGGTCAATTTCATCGTAGAGTGAATTAATGATCCCTATATGAAATGTACTTTTCCACTTATGCACATTTAGTGAGTAAAACTATTAACTTACATTTGTCACAAAAGCTTTTTTCCCACTTCAAATCTCGTAAACACTTGGGGTTATCACGGTCTCCCTAATACAACACAAACAATCACATTACTAGGTGTTTTTTCAAATTTACTACTTTCACAAATATAGTTTTAATATTACAATTAGGTTCATGCTCTTTTTTATTAGAGTTTTACAATTTCCTAACTTGACCCATGTTAAGTGTTTTGAGTATAAAGCATAATCAGCATCTCTAAATGGACTGATATGGGAGTCCTTGGAAACTAGATTCGATTTACTACAACTTTGTATCTCAATGAATTTATCTAATTCGGAGCAGAATGGGCTCTATAGCCCTCGCAAGACAGGTCAACAATTATGTCAATATTTCCAACATTTGCTAAAAAATCACCATATTTGTGCATAAACTCAACAACTACCAATTCCTATTTAACCAAAACAGGAAAATGTGTTGAGGGGTAAGGTCTTACCTCTTAAACTTCAGATGACACAAATAAACAAGATGGAAAGAAGAAACAATCACTACACCAATAAAATCATTCAAAAAAAATGCAGCTCTTGTTCACTTGAAATGCACTTGATTAATAGGAAATGAACTTTATTCAGAACTCACTCTACCTATGTGTTGTCGGTTGCAAACAGGGTTACAAACCCGCCTGTTAGGGTGATCCTCACTAAATAGGTTATAACTTACCTTTTTAGCCCTTAAATTAATGTTAAAATGCCCATTACACGGATGTATAGGTTCAAGGTTTATTTTTTTACACTTCCGTCAATTGAATACCAACTTATAACAAAATAAAGTTCAATTTGATAAAGAAGCATAACGGAACATGAATCTCGCTAACTGTAGAGGATTTGGGTTGTTACGTTGAACCCAACAGAGGTAGAGTCACATGTCGAAAAAAAAGTTTCTCTACGACTGATGGCTAAATAACTCATGAAGATCCAAACACATTTACCAAATCTATATCATGGAAAAATCATTGGAATTTCATATCTAAAACCCAATCCAACCAATTATATACAATGTTTGTCAAACCTTAAATAAATCAAAGGTTTAAACCCCAAATACTAGGAATGTTTGAAACAACCTTGCATAAGAGGAAATCTAAATCAAAGATTTTCAATCAAGAAATAAAAGTTATTAAACTTGATGGGTTTTGAATTTGAAGCTTCAAAATCAATTTGTATATACATATAGACAAATCAAAACCAAAGTTGTGTCTGAAGGAAATCAAAATTGTAATGTTCCTCTAAATTTGGTATTTCATCATATGAAAAGGAAGGCTTTCTTTGAATGGGAAAAAACTTAATGATGCTTTCTCCTGAAACCCTTGGTCAGATTGGTCACTTGGGATATCAATGATTCTAACTCTCCACCGCCTAACCCAATGATACGCTACAAAAGGTGAGTAGCAAGGGAGGGATTCAATATTAGAAAGAGAATAAGGTGGGGATGTGAGGTGTGTGTTGTCTTTGATTTAATAAACATTAATATTAATTAAAAAGTATATATTAAAATTGAATAAAAATAAGATTATGGGTAAAACAATAATTTTATATTAAATATGAAACAAAATAAAACTATAAGGACAAACCATGCAAGAAATCAAAACCACATGGACTATACACATAAAAAAATTAAAGGATGAACATATGTCTTTGTTAAACCATATGGACCGTTTATGTAAATTTTTCTAAGCATAATATTGAATCATATTTTTCCCATTTAAGTAAAAATAATTCAAAAGTCACTAAGTTTACAACAAAAATCTAATTTGATACTGTGTTTTTCTTTTTTGTCTCAAATTTGACACTGTGTTTTCCAGTTTGTTATAATTCTGACCATTTGACCGGTCAACTTGGTTTCATGCCGACGTGTTAGTTTTGATGACGTAGCATGCTATCATGACATGATGACGTGTTAAAATTGATTTTTTTCACAAAAGACACTAAGTTTTCACTTTTTTCAATTTTGACACTAAGTTTTTTTTTTTTCAATTTTGACACTATATTTTTTTGTTCCAAATCGAACATTATTTTTTTCCAGTTTTGTTTAATGTTAATTATTTTCCATTTGAAACCGTATAAATATTTTTTGTTACATTTTAACTGTATATATATATATATATATATATATATATATATATATATATATATATATATATATATATATAGACAGTTAAAATGTAACAAAAAATATTTATACGGTTTCAAATGGAAAATAGTTAACATTAAATCATAATGTTATATATATATATATATATTAATTTAAACCATGTTTTGTATAAGTATAAGGTTTTTACATTCAAATCATAATGTTATGTATGAATATGTATTAGTTATATTAAAACAATAATCTACTTATTTATTAATTCTTCATTTTCAAAGGGAAACTATGCTTGACTTTATATATAAATTTAGGATGTTGCTAAAAAATCCCTTAATGATAAGACATGTGTTTGTGGGTGTGTGGGTTTATGGGCATATGTATAGTCTCGTACATATATGTCACATCATTGGTAGTTAAATATCCTCTAAATTTAACATATATTGTAATAGTTTATGTCTAACAATCCCTAATAGGAACAATATAAGATAATTAATTCATATCATGAGAACCAAACTAACCATAAACATTGAACAAGAATAACTAAATTTTATCAATTAGCACATACGATATATATATATATATATATATATATATATATATATATATATATATATATATAGAGAGAGAGAGAGAGAGAGAGCTAGGTTCAAATGCTTTTAGCAACTATTATGTGCATAATGCACCGATGAGAATTGAGGAAATAATAAATCATTAAAGAAATCATGTAAGGGTATTATAGTAATATTTTCATATTTAATTATGGTAATTCATTAACTTCCTAAAACCTAGTCTTCTCCCCTCTTTATCTTCAAACGATCGGCTTCAAAAATTTGTGGCCTCACCTCAATCGGTAACTTCACTGTCGCTCCTCTACCAACCGACCATCACCACCTCGTAATCAAAGCTTTCAGTTTCATCTTGCATTCCTACACCACCTCTGTAATTGAAGTCTAGAACTGGGCTCATGAAATTGAAGCAAGAACCGAAAAGTCTAAAAGGAACGAGCGAAGCAAAGTAGATGATGCACGAAGGAGAAGCAGTGTCGGAGTTGGTCCCATTCGCCAACGATTATGGCATCGTAGCCCAAGGGGGAAGGATGTCGATGTTGTGAACTATAAGACGATTTCCACTCCTCCCATCCCTAATTTTAGTTAATCCCTCTATTGACAAATTAGGTCATCCCCTAGATCACCCTCCTTAAATCGTCCGCGCGCTTAAACCAACTTGCATCCTCCAACTTCAAGGAGTAACGACCACTCTATTTCTTTCCTTCCCGTGTGTATTTTAAAAAATCTTTTAATTTATTTTAAAAAGATTTCATCTTTTTCATTGTTAAAAGTTGCTATCTTTTGTTCATTGTAAAATGTTTATTAACAAAACCATTTAATTTCTATTTGTTTGTGTTCATTAGATTGGGTTTCGGAAAAAAACTGATCAGATGATGCACTTGGTGGCTTTGAGATTTTTAAAATGCTAAAATCTTTTGAATAGTTTTTATGGTATTTTGTCTTTGTTTACTCATAAGTTTTTTTTATCTAACTTGAAGTTTAAATGTGTTGGTATTCATTTGTTTTCTTTGATGCTCGCCAAGTGTTTGATTAAATTCCTAGCTGAAATGTTGTGTCGTAAACAACAATGCTAAATAGACATGTGAAGCTTGGAAGATAGTTTGAGGCGTGGAACTTGTTTGATTCTATGTCGGACAAGAATTTGGTATCTTGGAACAAACATTGTATATTTTCATAATTGATGTTTTATTTTGATTTGTTAATTTTGAAAATGTTTGCAGGCTTTTAAAATAGGAAAACATGTCACATAAGGCTCCTCGGTATAGTTTTCAATGGATATGTCTAGTATCTGGTTGTGAGTTTTCAAATGTACAAAGAGATATCCTCTAAGGTTTGGAATACATTTTCTATGGGAAAAAAACGAAGGTACCTTTGGTTGGAATGTTCCTTAAGTTTTATGGTAGTGACTTTTAACATAAAGTTATTCTGATAGAATGTTATTTGCATCATATTGCTGCACTTGGTTTTAAAATTGTTGGACTAGGTGGTACTTGTTATTTGCCTTCATTCTTATAGAACGACATCCTAAATAATGAAGCATTGCAAGTGGTATATGTCATTAGTTCTTGATGAAAGGGGTTAAGCTGGAATTCTGTCAGAATTTGCATGAAAAGGGTTAAGCTGGGGATTTTTTTTTTTCATATTAGAATGCAAAGACATGTTCATTCTATGAGAATAAAAATATTACATAAAACATGGGTTGCTATTAATTTTGACAGAATACATTTATACATGCTTTAGAATGTTTATACATATAGAAAAAAAGACTATGATTTAAGTGCCTTCTGTAATGTATTCTGTTAGAATGTCTTCTGAGAATGTTTGTTAACAATAAGTATTTATGTTTAACTGGTAATACTAATGAGTAATGTATCTTATTCTTTCAGAACTGCATGGAGAAAGAATTCAATATTGATCATACAAGAGAAATATTTGGAATGCGAAGATCAAGTGGATTATATGGACCATTGAAGATGATCAAGCGTATTTGTTTAATAATTGTATATTCAAGAATGCTATTTTTTAAGAATTTTATTCATTTTTGATGATATTATGTTAGAATATGTATAAATATATTAAAATGTATAGGGATATCAGTCTGTAAGAATATGTATGAATTTGTATTTTATTTCGGACGTGTATTAAGAATAAAATCATAGACCCAACTTGGATGTGTATGAATAATAATCTAGATTTCTTAAATCAAGTTAATTATAAAAAATATCAGCATTGAAAATATATTCTGCAAGAATAAAATCGAAAATATATTTACTAATTTATGGCTGGCATTCTGTCATTCTGACATAATCAAATCGGATTTTTAAATTTGAATTAATTTAAAATATTCAAATTTTTAAAAATAAAGGAATTAATTACCCCTAAAAATTCGAAAATTTCCTTTTTAATATAGGACAATTGACTAAAATGCCCTTATGCTGAAATTTGTGTGATTATATGGTACATCTTACCCTATTATAATATCATAGACCCTTAGATCATGACATTTGATTCTATCCCATCCGGCGGTCCAGTTCTGTGCATTCTGACACACAATAGTTAGTAAAAACAAAATAACCTAAGTCTATATATATATATATATATATATATATATATATATATATATATGTGTGTGTGTGTGTGTATAACATCCCAAGATTTGTCATTTATAGTCCCTGGGGATGGAAGGGTAAAGCCATGAAAGCCTAAGGGCTAGGTTGCAATTTTGGGACCAGAAGGAGTACGCTACACGTACATAAGGGTACGATGAGCATAGTAGCCATGCCCTAGTATGCTGAGCATACACTTGTGTACCCTGGGCATACTCATGACAGAAGGAAACCCTAATATTTAGGGTTTGAGTGCTATATAAACAACCTTATGAGCTCATAACCCTCCCTTACCTCAGCGTCCACTGTTTAGAGCCGTTGTCCCCAAACCCTAATCATTTACTTGAGTGTGTGAGCTTATAGTGTGTATTTTGAGTGTTTTGAGAAGAATGTGTTGCATCAAAGAGTTTGAGAAGAAGATCAAGCTTGTAGATCTGAAGTTGGTTGGTGCCCTAGAAGCTCCAGAAGGTAGAAAGCTCCAAACTTTATGCTTGAATGACATAGACCTAGCTATTCTAGCTTTATGGAACCATTCTTGTCCCAAAAGTCCTCAAGTTAGTGCATGTTATGATTTGGACGTAATGAGTTGTCCTTTCAGACTCTAGGAAAGGTTCTACATGATAAAAATGATGTCCCAATGGCTAAAGGTGTCCCATGCATGTAGTAGAAGGGTTTTAATGGATTAACACCATGTATTAAGAACTTTCTGGATGTCCAAAGTAAGAAAGTTCAAGACTTTATGGTTCTAAGGCACATTTGGTTGATGGATCTGAAATTTGGGCTTAAGTGCTTAAGCTATTAAGTACTTATTAGAGTTTTAAGAACGCCTCGCATACGCCCCACGTAAATCCAGTACGCCCAGTGTACTGAGTCAACCACCCCGATGGTGGTCAACGCAAGGTGGAGTACGTGCAGTGTACCAAAGGAGTACGCCCAACGTACGTCCTCTGTTGGGTTTTGTCATTTAGGATTTAGGGTTTGGGCTGTTTATAGACTAGATGGATTTGGGCCTTTGCTGGACTTTATGAATATGGTGTTTTGGGCCAGTTTTGAATATGGATCTTGGAATGAGGCCCAATTAGGGATTTGGGACTAATTTGGTAAATTGGGCCAATAATGGGCCTTGCATATGTGGACTTATGGACAATGGATTTGGTATTGGGCCTTGGCCCAAACTAAAGAAAAGGCAAACTAGACTATATGGATCCCTTAGTCAAGATTGATAGCCCATATGTTGACTTAGCATTTGTTATTTTGGATAGTTCGGGATTCTTGGTGGGTCGGTGATTCGGGAAAGTGATTCTTCAATTCAGATCTGACATTGCAAGGTGAGTTATCCTCACTATACTCAAGGGTCTAAGGCACCAAGGTCGGCCCTTTGATTTTTTATTTGGGATTGTTACTGTTGTGATATGTTAGCTTGGTATCCTGGTAGATAGGATGGTTATATGCTAGTATGATCTGTTAGATCGGTATCCTGGTAGATCAGATGTGGTTATGCTTAGTGATCTATAGTTTGGTCAGACTGTCTATATGCTGGTAGGATATTACCTATTATATGTGAACATGATTGATTGGTAGTTGAGGGTATTCTTTCCCGAGGATGATAGGACCCTAGTATGTTGTCTTTATAGATTGTTATATGATTATTTGATATAGGTGCACATGTTTTAATGGTTATGGGGGCATTCCAACCCGATGGTTGTGGGCCGAGAGTATTCCATCCCGAGGTTGATTGGACTCATAGTATGTGGGCATCCCAACCTTAAGGTTAAGGTCCTGGGGTATTCTAATCCAATGGTTGATTGGACCCATAGTATGTTGGCATTCCAACCCGATGGTTGAGGGGCCTGGCATATTCCATCTTGGTGGATGATTGGGCCCATAGTATCTATTATATATGTATTGTGTGTGGGCATTCCAACCCGATGGTTGTGGGTCGAGAGTATTCCATCCTAAGAATGATTGGACTCGTAGTATGTGGGCATTCCAACCCGATGGTTGAGGAGCCTGGGGTATTCCAACCCAATGGTTGAATGGACCCATAGTATGATGTTTGTTATTGTATGTGTATTGTTGTGCGTGACTGTACACTTCTTGGATTTGTGATTTCGATTTTTGGGAACTCTGATGCTTAAAGTATTTTGAAAACACTTTGTAATAATTAATGGTATTTTGGATATTTAAAAAGTTTTAAATTGGCTTGATTTTTTATGGATGTTACAAGTTGGTATCAGAGCCTTGGTTTGAGTGAATTGGTGGAACACTCGTGTGAATCCAGTCTCAAATCAAGGAAAGATTTTCAAAATGATTTTTAAATGGTTTTCAAAATAAGTAAAAGAAGATGCGAAGTGTACGATCAGCCGGAGCCAGTAAGTAGACCCCAAAATACCTTGCAGTTGTTTGATTATGTGATATGTTAGAACAACATGCTAGTGATAAGATATGGATCCTCAGGAACCGTATGATAGAATTTCCCGATCTTTGATGTCTTATCTTATGTAGAGTACCTCACTGATTGTTGTATGACTCTTCCTTGTGTGAATTAACTATTGGATGAATACTCCAAGTCACATGCTACATGGGTTAAATAGTCTTAGGGTAAGGGATTTGGTCCTGCTACGCAGCTCTTGTATGAGTCCAACTGTAACGCCCGCGTTTCCAGGCTAGGCATTATCTTTGATGTAATAGTCTAGGTTAACCTTTGCAACCTGTTTTGAAATAATAAGAGTGTATTATTTGAGTATTATGTGTTTTGTGCTTAATTTCTTAATTATGTGGTTTGATTAATTAAGAATAAAAATAAGCGTCAAAATTTAAGTGTAAAATAAACTTGATATCTTTGGATAATGTTGTAGTAGTTGAAATGAGGTTTCCGAATATATATAGAACGCCCAAATCTGACTTCGTATGAGGAAGTTATGATTTATTGAAGATTCGACTTAGCGGTATGCAGCCTGAAATACTCGATTTGAGATCGAGCGCTTTTTAGCCGAAACAATCTAAACGAGAATCGAAGATCTCGTTGTTGGTATCGAAGCGATGAAAAGTTAGGCGAGAACGGACGTCAAACGAAGAAGTTATGAATTTATAACGAAGTTTTCCTGTCCGGGCCTACTAAAAAATAAATAATAAAAATAAAGTCAAAATTAGCCGACGAAGTCTAAACGAAAGTTGTAGAGCGTAGTCTCACCTACGCGTGGATATAAAGAACGTCGAAAACGGAGGTCGTATGAAGAAGATATGAATTTCCGAAGTTTATTAAATAATTTGTATTTAAATTTAATCTTTAATTCGGATGTATATCCGAAGGAGTCACCGATCTGATCCAAAGTACGCCCAGCGTACCGCAAAGCATGACGCACCTCGCACTCGAGTTCTTCAGATACGTAAGCAATGACGATTTCGGACTAGTACGCCCCGCGTAACGTCGTACACCCCGCGTACTCCGAGGCTCCAGCCTCCTATAAATAGGATGCGAGGGCAGCCAACTCAATTGCTCTTTTTCTCTCTTCTCTCTCCCGTTTTGCATCGAATTGCATGCCAGAAGTACCCCGAAGCCCCGTTATCATTCCCGAGCCCCGAAGCAAGTCCTGAGGTCCTGAAGATCCCGAGAAGTAAGATTCCCGAGCCGAAGCTCTGCCCGCGAGAAGTTCGATTTTTGTGGAAATCTTCCAGATCTACCGAAGAATATTACTTCTATAAGTTGTAGTACTGTCCGATCATCTTCTGATCAAGTGAGTGTGTAGTTACTTTCTTCTAACGCATAATTATGAAGTATTTTATACGAAATACGTGTTATGTGTATAATATTGTTGTTATATGTGTGAATGTATATTCATTCTCTTCTATCTCATAGATCTGATTTATTTTCTATGAAATACGTGTTATGTGGGTGTGCCTCATCTGTTATGTGGAATATGTATTGAATGAAAATGCTATACAGGTTTTAAACTATGTATGAAAATATATATTTTTATCTACTAATATGTTGGGTAGAACATGGGTAGATAGTTGGTGTGTAATAAAACAAATGAGAGGTCACGATGTTGTTGTTGTTGATCTAGTTATTCAGCGGAGTATGGATAACGACCACAGACTCTTTCTAGACAGTCCTGTGGAACGCTAGCAGGTTCATAACATGTAGGTGTTGTGAACGATGTGTTCACCGATGTACTCTATCCCCCTCATGGTTGCCTTTAGGATATCTATTGTTGAGGAACCCCCTTAGCAGTAATGTCCGTCCCGATGAAAATCCTAGATTAGGTCCCTTGAGATAGATGTTGTTTTTAGGGACGTAAAGTGAGGATAACGGGAATGGGTAATCGGGATAGTGATTGGTTGGTGAAATTAAATATAATTTATTTATTATGGGTTGAAAACCCTATATGCTCACTAGGCTCCCAAGCCGGACCCACTCAGTTTTATTTGTATTACAGGAAGTGGCGCAAGGGCGTAAGATGGATGAATCATCGAGTTGTTTTTGTTTACAAGTCTGTATATGTATATATTTGTTGGATGACTTGTAATGTTATCGTTTATGCTTTATGGTCTGTATCGGAACATGACATCCCGAGTTTTGATTATATAATGAAAATGCATCTCTTAATGAAATGCTTTGATAAATATTATTTTATCATGTTTTGTTTTGGGAACAAATTCCGCAACTCTTTCAAATCAAAAGGATTTACTCTAAAATTATTTTAAAAGCATAAATAAAAATCGGTCTTTTCTGGCCGTGATTTTGGGGATGTCACACCAACCGTTGTGGGATTAAATCTTTTAGTCTAATATTATTTAATTCATTCGGTATGTGATTGTATTCATGCAGTAGTTAACTGACACCAATGGAGGGTCGTGTGGCAGTTGGTTGACGGGTGGGTAGTGAGAGGCCGGGAGGCCAGTTATGAGATAGTTAGCATTCCTCTAGGAGCGAGGATTGAGCACTCGCCATGTATATGTATATTGTTAGGGTGTTTTGGTGATACTTTAGACAAATATGGATAGGCGTGGAACGTAGTATGGGCCCGTACTACTGAAAGCACAGGACCCATACGCATATCAAGGAAGTCACAACCCCTAGGGTTTTGGTTGGGAGTTGGTTCCCGGGTTGTTATGAGGAGTATCTGATATCTTTTCGGTATGTTTTCAGCATGGTGGTTACACGACGATTCGTGACTGGATCCGGGTCAGGATCAGGAGAGGGCGAACAGGAGGCGACGGCAACGCCCAAGACTATCGGCCAGATGAGGCTAGACAAGATGGATGACAGGATTTGGGAGATCCTACATGATGAGGTTGCTGCTATGTTCCGGTCTCAGTTGTCGAAGATGTTTGGGTCTATCAAGACCGCTATGGTGGAGTATTTTGATGATCGCTATGCGACCCTTACTGAGGTGGTTGCCGCAGCAGCCACAACAGCTATATCAGTGGCAGGGTTGGGAATTGGACGAGCTTTTCAGTACCGAGACTTCGATAACACGAATCCCCCGACATTTGATGATACTCATGATCTAATCGTAGCCATGAGGTGGATATCTGGCGTGGAGGGATGTTTCTTCACATGTTCATGTCCTGCTGACCAAAAGGTCAGGTGTGCTCTGAACCGGCTGAGGTCCTGAGCAAAGGATTGGTGGAGGTTGATTACTGGATCATATTCGGACGAGTAGCGTGCTGCGGTTACTTGGGATCAATTTCGAGGTATGTTTCGTACCCGTTACGTCCCGCGGGTTGAGCGGGAGAGACTAGTGCAGGAGTTCTTGGATCTGCGACAGGATTCAGATTCGGTGACGGAGATCACCCGCATGTTTACTGAGAGGGGGATGTTTTGCCCTGAGTTTGCTTCGGAGCAGGCTTAGATGACTCGATATCTGAGCATGCTCAAGACGGAAATTAGGCATTACGTGTCCACGCAGAGATGTGATACCTTGCTAGAGCTATAGGAGGCCGCTAGGCGGCGTGAGCTTGAGATTGAGATTTAGCTGAGAGAGCAGAGACAGGCCCCGGTGCAGTCACAGCCTGCACTGAAATGATTTAGGGTCGTTGATTACAGATGGGAGAGTCAAAGGGGTCGTACTTGTGGAAAGTGCGGAAAGGTACATGATGGGGTTTGTCGAGCTTCTTCAGGATGCCACAAGTATGGCAAGGAGGGTCACATCGCGAAGGACTATAGGCAGCATACTCCAGGGGTTGGTGTTAGACTTTGTTACCATTGCGAGCAGGTGGGCCATATGAAGGCCCAGTGTCCCCTACTGGTTGCCAGGCCAGTGCAGGCCCCAACACTAGCTACCGTGAGGATTACTAGCGGGGATCAGGGTAGAGCAGAGCCTCTGAAGACTTAAGGACGTGTCCTTTAGCTTACAGCCGAGGAGGCCAAGACAGTACCAGATGTGGCGAACGGTATGTCTTTTCTCCTATCTTTTTGTTTATGATTGTATTATGAGATTTCGTTTTCTTTCTGCATGAGTTATTAGGACATAAGAGATGCTAGGGAGAATTTGTTGTCAGGGGATCATAGATGGTTAGGATCCGGAGATGCATTCGAGGATAAGAGATAGGATAGAGAATCGCGAGTCTAGGACGGGCAGTTGTAATTCAGAAACTCAGAGATCATCAGCGGGAATTCGGATTCTTTTGAAGTTCGTTACTTCATATTGGGACGGTTAAGTCGCGTATCAGTTTTGCTACCAGTAGGTAGTGGTTAGTTCTCTAAGTGGGGGAGAATTTGTAACACCCAAGATTTTGAAAGCCAAGAAAGTAAAGGAACCCTAAATTTAGGAGGGACTTGGCGAGTCCAAGGAAGGACTCGGTGAGTCGGAGCGGGATCCGGGTCGAGGAGTAAGTGACCAACTCAGCGAGTCGGCCAAGTGGACTCGGCGAGTCTGGTCTGTGCGAGGAAAACCCTAAATCCGGGGCTTGGATCCTATTTAAACGTCTCAATCTTCTTCCTAGGGCTCCTTTACTACCTCTCACACCCAGAACGCCGCACCCTAAGCCCCCATTGTGTTCATTCAAGCTTTTAGCCATTTTTGAGTGGTTTTAAGGAAGAAGAAGGAGTGGGGATCTTTGAAGCATCAAGGAGTGGTCTTGGATCCGAAGTTTGGGGAGCATTTCAGAGCATTTGAAGGTATTAAGTCGTTTCTCTCCTCCAGATTTTCCTTGGTTATGAGTTTTGGGGCTTTTAAGCCATGTTTAAGATCAATCTTGAGCTTGAGGTCCAGATCTGAGGTTGCTACCTCAGATCCATGCTTGTTTTGGTTTGGAATCCCGTAAAGTATCAGCCATTGAGTGGATTATGGAGCCTCTTGGTCTTAAACCCTAGTTATTAGTGCATTTTGCCTAGATCTCCCTCTCTACACGTAAAGTTTGCAACTTTACGTGGGGAATAGGCTTGGGAAGGGTAGATCTACAGTTTGGAGTTCATGCATGACTCGGAAGTCCTCTGCATGTAAGTGGATCTTATTGGACTCGGCGAGTCCTTCGAGTGGACTCGGCGAGTAGCTTGAAGATGAGGAGGAACTCGACGAGTGGGATGAACAGCTCGTCGAGTCGGATGAAGATAGGCATGAACTCGGCGAGTTGGATGAACAACTCGACGAGTTGGATGAAGATTTCCGTGTGCTCGGCAAGTCTGTTCTTAGACTCGGCGAGTCAGGTCGCGTGGTCCCAAACCCTTTGAGTTAAGTCTCGAGTCAGCGAGTCGAGCCAGGACTCAGTGAGTTGGACAGGACAGGAATTGGGAATCAGTAGACTCGGCGAGTCAGGGGCTGACTCGGCGAGTAGAGTCGCGAGTGGAAGGACTCTGGACTTATGAACTCGGCGAGTCAGTAGGGTGACTCGACGAGTAGGGTTGACCTGGAAGGTTGACTTTGACCAGAGTTGACTTGGTTGACCTTAGAAGGTCAGTTAGGCTAAGTGTTATGTTGATATTGGTAGCTCGGGGAGCTAGCGGAGCAGCAGTTCGGAGTTAGTGGTCAGGTAGCGGTCAAAGGGGTTAACAGCAGCAGTTCAGCAGTATCAGGTGAGTTTCCCTTTGTATGAATGGGTCTACGGCCACAATGCCGGCCCATGTAGTTATGAGTAGAAGACCTGGGGGTTAGCCCTAGGCGAAGTATGCTAGTATGATATTCGGACGAGGTCCAATGATAGAGGGCGGGTGCCCAAGGAGCGGTTTATGTGATAGTTTATACTCGTTGTCTGTGTGATACTTGTATGTGCCTGGTAGGGAGGTGAGTGAGGGCGAGGTCCCGTATCTCACCAATAGCAGAGTGTGGATGGTGTTCCACATCTCAGTAGCAGCAGAGCAGGGGCGAGGCCCAAGTTAGGAAAGGAGTGAGGGTGGGCTGGGCCCGTATCTCACCATCAGCAGGAGTATGGACGAGGTTCCATGACTCATCAGTAGCAGGACACGGGCGGGGCCCAGAGATAGGTGAGGCCTTAGAGCAAGATTTGTTAGTATATGTAATGTTATGTGATATGTTTATGTGCTATTATATGTTAGTGGGCAAGGCCCTGTGACAGGCGAGGCCTAAGTGAAACAGATCTGTATCCGAGCGGGGCTCGAAGCCAGGCGGGGCCTGGAGCGGCGGGGCCGTTGTAGTGGGCGAGGCCCGAAGTAGGGGGCGAGGCCCAGGATAACGGGCGTGGCCCAGTATGTGCAGTATGTGGTTTTGCATGGTATGTGGTAAGGTGGGGAACTCACTAAGCTTCGTGCTTACGGTTTTCAGTTTTGTTTTCAGGTACTTCCGGTAGTGGAGGGAGGAGCTCGGGGTGATCTCATGGCACACACCATAGATTAGTCAGCCTGGGAATGTTTACTCTGATAATAAACATGTGTTTTGAAAACTTATACTCAGATTATGTTTTGGAATGATGTATTTGTTTAAAGTAATGTTTTATTAAAAAGAAATTTTTGGTCTTGAATTTTTGGGATGTTACAAGTTGGTATCAGAGCCTTGGTTTGAGGGATTCGGGCATACTCTCGGGTGTGCCTGAACTCAAACTGAGGGGTCAGATAAAAAGTTTTCAAAAATGAAAAGATAGTTTTGTAAAATGAGAGTTTTGAGAAAGAAAACAGTTTTAGAAAAGCAAAAAGAATTCAGAAAGAAAAGAACTTTGAAAGGAGAAAAGAGGTGTGGTGCATGCAATCAACCGAGATCAAGTAAGTACCCCAAAATACCCATACAAGTTTATGTTATGATTATCAGTTGATAGAACAGCATGCTAGAATAGGACTAAGGATCTAGGGATGATGCCTTATGTGCCTGTTATTTGTGCTTCTGAGCTGCATGATAGTGCTGATTAGACAGTAGTAGGATAGCCTGTTTAGGTTATGCCTGAGTTTATGAGTTTGTGTTGCATGCTAGTTCAGATTCTTGGTACGTGGATATGATTGCTTGAGTATGTTGTGGTTAGATTTTCCCCTTGTCCGAATGCTGCTTGCTTTGTGCGTTGTGGGATTTTGAGTGATGGGAGTTAGCCATTAGATGGATACGTTACGTCACATGTGATCAGGGTTGAATAATCTCAGAGTACTGGAATTGGCCCTATTGCACAGCTCTCATTTGAGTCTAACCGTTGTAGGGACAAGTCTTTTACTTGAAGGATTATCTGAGCCTCGTTGCATGTGATGGTATCCAGGTGATGGCTAATTGGCATCACAAGGAGACCTTCAGCAGCTGAGGACTGGTTTGAGTTGAGTCAGAGGTTTCCCTAGGGTAAGCCTAGGATGAGATAGTGTTGGGAGCAGTATTAGTGGATAAGGGACCTGGTGGAGTCAAAGCAATTCCTGAGGAAAGTACGGATAGATGTGGAAGGTAGTATGGGCCCGTACTACTGAAAGCAGAGGATCCGTACTCGATTCGGGAAGGGTAGAGACAAGACCGGGAACCTGGTAGGGCATGTTTGATCTCGTATCAGTGATGAGTATTCTGATAGTGGTTGTGGTATATTTTCAGCATGGTGACATTGCGAGAGAGACCAGCGGGCGGATCAGGCGTCGGAGAGGGATCAGGCTCGGGTTCAGGGACCGAGCAGCTCGAGGAGCGGATGAGAGAGTTGATATCAGCTGAGGTTACGCGCAGTATTCTAGCTCAGACCCCTGTGATCTTTTGCACGGTCAAGGAGGGCATACTAGAGATCTTGGAGGAGAGGCTGGGAGCCTTCCGTACTGAGATGATGGCATTGATGGGAGCGCGTACCTTGACATTTCGAGAGTTCAGAGCCTGCGGGGCACCAGATTATCATGGGGCTAGGGACCCCATTGCTAGCAGCAGATGGTTGACTGATGTTGCCAACGCTTTTCGTACAAGCAAGTGTCCCGAGGGGGACAAGGTTAGACTCGCCTCCTGTCTTCTGAAGGACAGAGCGAGGGATTGGTGGGAGGAGATTGGTCATGCTTTGGGGGATGATGCCGCGTTGGACGCGATGACTTGGAGCGATTTCTCGGCCAGGTTCAGGGCGGAGTTTTCGCCGATTATTGAGGTGCAGCAGCTGGCACGAGAGTTTCAGGATTTAACGCAGACTACTGAGACTGTGGCAGAGATCACCACCAAGTTCAGGGAAAGGGCTCTTCTTGTACCGCAGTATGTCGCGGATGAGGAGATGAAGAAGGCCCGGTACCATGAGATTTTGAGGGATGACATCAGGGAGTTCGTGAGCAGATCTAGCTGTAAGACGCTGGAAGATATGATTTCTCGGGCTCGAGAGGGAAATTGATTTGGAGCAGATCCGGAAGAGGAAGTCGGATGAGGTTCAGGTAGCTGCGGGTTCGGGCAAAAGGCCCAAGGGATCGGATTCGAGATCGAGGGATCATCAGGACCGCAGTCGGTGCGGAAAGTGTGGCAGGGCGCACGGGGGTGCGTGCAGGAGTGGTAGCGGTGGTGAGTCTGGCTGCTTCGAGTGCGGTCGGACTGGTCATTTCAGCAGGGATTGTACTGTTACCGCCGCGCAGGGATCAGACATGATATGTTTTCATTGCAACCAGCGGGGCCACAAGAAGGCCCAGTGCCCTAGTTTGTCTTCGGCAGGACGGGTGATGGCACCCGCCCCTGCAACTTTGAGGATCGCAGATGGCCGTCAGGGCCGGGTAGAGGCACCTGCAGCAGGGAGCAGGGCTTTTCAGATGACGACCTTGGAGACGCGAGCAACGTCGGACGTTGCTGGTATGCAATTTCCCATTTTTCAGTTCTTTTATTTGTGCATGATTTCATTGTTATGGTTCTGCATCATTAGCGGTAAAAGTATTTTATTTTGATTGGTTGATTGTGATCGAGTTTTATGCCATCTGCATACCTTGGATATTTGTATGGTAGTTAGGGGATGTGCTCTATTGAAGAAGGTTTCGAAGGATGCAGTAACTATAGCATGCTTGGGAGGGATTTGGTACGTTTCACTAGTTCGGAGTTGTGCAGTGATTGTGATGGATTGGCTAAATCCCTAGCTATGGCGGGCTTGGGTTCCTCAGTAGATGGGTTATGGAATGGTAGCAAGGATCGGGATCTCTTTGAGTATTGAGCAGCAAGGGGTAAGCAGGATCGAAGTGGGGGAGAATCCTCCGGGTGTGCCCAGAGAGGAGCACGCAGACCCAGAATGAGTCGTGACCTCCGAGAGGGAAGAGAAGTAGTTCAGCGTTTGATGGATTGAGGATTTCTGGGTTGGGAGTTTGAGAAACTCCACATCAGCTAGTGCGTGTGATGGTAATGGTTAGTTATGGTTGAGAAGTCAGGTTGTGGATTGCCTGAAGGACTCGCGGGAGTCGGAATAAGGATCTTGAGAAGCTGATGGCACGTGGGTGCCTTCGTATTAGCAGTCAGTGGTAGGAAGTGTTGTAAGACTACGGGGCAGCCGTAACATTCACTAGCAGTCGACAATGGTTGGTGATGTAAGACTACGGGTAAGCCGTAGCATTCCTTAGTAGTTTCGTTAGCGGAGTCGGGGCGAGGCCCTTATCTCCTAGTGATCAGGTAGGGATCAGGAATGGGTAGTGGATGAGAATGGTAGGGAGTTGCCTCTATAGCTCTAGAGAGGTGAGACCTGGGAGCAGGGTTGCTCAGTAGTATGGTTGGGTGAGACCCGTGGGCAAGGCCCGAGCGTGAGTGACTAGACTAGTGAGACTAGAAGGATAGAGGCGGGTGGGACCCGTAGGCGAGGCCCGTGAGTTTTAGCAGCGCAGGTGGGACCTGGTAGGGACCTTAGTCTCAAGTTAGGGGATCGGGGATCCCAGGTTTGTAGTGCCTGGATGGCAGGATTGATTGAGCAGTTATAGATAGTCGAGGTTTCTTTGGAAGTCGCTGAGAGCGACCAGTGATGGTGTTGGGACTAGCTACCGGTGGGAGCCGGTAATCCAGTCATTGATAGGTTGGTAGGGACCAGGGCGGTCCCAGTTTATCAGGGAGTCAGACGAGGAATAGCAGAATTGCCAGTCGGTGGCAGTGCGAGAATGCAGCGTATGGTGGAATTCAGTTAGTTGAGTCGAGGGGTGCTCGACACCAAGTGTTGGCAGAAAGGAGTGTCAGTGAGTACTGAAGGTGATGACCCGTTCTGGGAATAGCGGGGGGGGGGGGGGTGATGGAGTTAGTGAAGGATAGGACCTTCACAGTGTCAGAGGAAAAGTCGGTTATGAGGCTTTGCCTTGGGAAGGCAAGGAAATTGCGCAGGGAAAGTAGTGGAGAACCTCTGCGGGTTCAGTGCAGTACTCGGTGAGTACCAGAAGGATTATCGGTTGAGTAAGTTCTGTTTCTAAGTTGTTCAAGGTCAGGTTTGACCCGAGGTTTACCCGCGAGGTTGATGTTAGTCAGAATGACCAGGTGGAAGACCAGCGCAGGTAGGCGGCTGGTGTTGGGTATTGGAGGTAGATCGTAGGCGGTGGGCCATGGTAAACTTCGAGGACGGAGTTCAGTTTAAGTGGGCGAGAGTTGTAACACCCAAGATTTTGAAAGCCAAGAAAGTAAAGGAACCCTAAATTTAGGAGGGACTCGGCGAGTCCAAGGAAGGACTCGGCGAGTCGGAGCGGGATCCGGGTCGAGGAGTAAGTGACCAACTCAGCGAGTCGGCCAAATGGACTCGGCGAGTCTGGTCTGTGCGAGGAAAACCCTAAATCCGGGGCTTGGATCCTGTTTAAACGTCTCAATCTTCTTCCTAGGGCTCCTTTACTACCTCTCACACCCAGAACGCCGCACCCTAAGCCCCCATTGTGTTCATTCAAGCTTTTAGCCATTTTTGAGTGGTTTTAAGGAAGAAGAAGGAGTGGGGATCTTTGAAGCATCAAGGAGTGGTCTTGGATCCGAAGTTTGGGGAGCATTTCAGAGCATTTGAAGGTATTAAGTCGTTTCTCTCCTCCAAATTTTCCTTGGTTATGAGTTTTGGGGCTTTTAAGCCATGTTTAAGATCAATATTGAGCTTGAGGTCCAGATCTGAGGTTGCTACCTCAGATCCATGCTTGTTTTGGTTTGGAATCCCGTAAAGTATCAGCCATTGAGTGGATTATGGAGCCTCTTGGTCTTAAACCCTAGTTATTAGTGCATTTTGCCTAGATCTCCCTCTCTACACGTAAAGTTTGCAACTTTACGTGGGGAATAGGCTTGAGAAGGGTAGATCTACAATTTGGAGTTCATGCATGACTCGGAAGTCCTCTGCATGTAAGTGGATCTTATTGGACTCGGCGAGTCCTTCGAGTGGACTCGGCGAGTAGCTTGAAGATGAGGAGGAACTCGACGAGTGGGATGAACAGCTCGTCGAGTCGGATGAAGTTAGGCATGAACTCGGCGAGTTGGATGAACAACTCAGCGAGTTGGATGAAGATTGTCGTGTGCTCGGCGAGTCTGTTCTTAGACTCGGCGAGTCAGGTCGCGTGGTCCCAAACCCTTTGAGTTAAGTCTCGAGTCAGCGAGTCGAGCCAGGACTCAGTGAGTTGGACAGGACAGGAATTGGGAATCAGTAGACTCGGCGAGTCAGGGGCTGACTCGGCGAGTAGAGTCGCGAGTGGAAGGACTCTGGACTTATGAACTCGGCGAGTCAGTAGGGTGACTCGACGAGTAGGGTTGACCTGGAAGGTTGACTTTGACTAGAGTTGACTTGGTTGACCTTAGAAGGTCAGTTAGGCTAAGTGTTATGTTGATATTGGTAGCTCGGGGAGCTAGCGGAGCAGCAGTTCGGAGTCAGTGGTCAGGTAGCGGTCAAAGGGGTTAACAACAGCAGTTCAGCAGTATCAGGTGAGTTTCCCTTTGTATGAATGGGTCTACGGCCACAATGCCGGCCCATGTAGTTATGAGTAGAAGACCTGGGGGTTAGCCCTAGGCGAAGTATGCTAGTATGATATTCGGACGAGGTCCAATGATAGAGGACGGGTGCCCAAGGAGCGGTTTATGTGATAGTTTATACTCGTTGTCTGTGTGATACTTGTATGTGCCTGGTAGGGAGGTGAGTGAGGGCGAGGTCCCGTATCTCACCAATAGCAGAGTGTGGATGGTGTTCCACATCTCAGTAGCAGCAGAGCAGGGGCGAGGCCCAAGTTAGGAAAGGAGTGAGGGTGGGCTGGGCACGTATCTCACCATCAGCAGGAGTATGGACGAGGTTCCATGACTCATCAGTAGCAGGACACGGTCGGGGCCCAGAGATAGGCGAGGCCTTAGAGCAAGAGTTGTTAGTATATGTTTAGTTTATGTAATGTTATGTGATATGTTTATGTGCTATTATATGTTAGTGGGCGAGGCCCTGTAACAGGCGAGGCCTAAGTGAAACAGATTTGTATCCGAGCGGGGCTCGAAGCCAGGCGGGGCCTGGAGCGGCGAGGCCGTTGTAGCGGGCGAGGCCCGAAGTAGGGGGCGAGGCCCAGGATAACGGGCATGGCCCAGTATGTGTAGTATGTGGTTTTGCATGGTATGTGGTAAGGTGGGGAACTCACTAAGCTTCGTGCTTATGGTTTTCAGTTTTGTTTTCAGGTACTTCCGGTAGCGGAGGGAGGAGCTCGAGGTGATCGCATGGCACACACCATAGATTAGTCAGCCTGGGAATGTTTACTCTGATAATAAACATGTGTTTTGAAAACTTATACTCAGATTATGTTTTGGAATGATGTCTTTGTTTAAAGTAATGTTTTATTAAAAAGAAATTTTTGGTCTTGAATTTTTGGGATGTTACAGAATTGGGAATTCTCGTATGGGACGTTAGCTATGGGAGATGTTGTCTGTTTCATTTCGGATAACGGTTTCCTGAGTGGTTGGGTTGAGGCGGTCCAGGCATGTTGAAGACTTTGTATGGGTTTTTTTAGTTATATGATCAGGTTCTGAGTATATATGTGTTATGGGGTAGAAACTTGTTCTACAAGTGGATAGTATAAGGTGAGGTTTCAGCATTGTGGCACTTGTTGATGTTGTGAAAGACATTGATTAGGCCTCCTTAGGCAATGGAGGAGGTGAGTATCTCCAGGATGGAGTGTTGGGCAACTAAAGTGACGACAACGGTGTCGATATGTTATCGAGAGCATTCTAGTCATGAGCTGAGGGCAGGAGAGGGCATACCAGACTCATGTTGTAGGCTCAGAAGCAATCCAGACCTATGCTGAGGACCATGTAAGGGTATTCCAGTCATAGGATGTGGTCATAGAGATTGTGTTAGTTATGTCCCTTGTAGGTGCACGTTCGGAATGGATGTTTTGTTGAGATTCGGGGGAGTTGTACTCGGTTGTGACGAATCAGAGGATTGTGGATGAGACGCAAGGATAGATCCTTGGATCTCAAGTTATGAGTAGACCCGAGTTATGTTCTTAGAGGTATTCCAATCTAGGGTATTCCATCCTAAGGATGACCGGACCCTATGATTGATTGGACTTGATATGTTTGGTATTCCAACCCAAGGGTTGATTGGGCCAAACATGTGTGGGATACGAGGGTATTCCATACTAAGGATGACTGGACCCATTGTAGGCACGTCTGGAGGACGCATTATCCTGTCAGCACAAAGGGTTTGCTTCAGGAAAAGGGAAAGTTGGGTTTCCAATACTTTGGATCATCAGGATTTTTGTCAGGTTGGCAAAGTGGCATGTAGGTTAGACCTTTTGAAAAGGTTCAGTTAGAATTCACATCGCTTTTCACGTCTGGCAGCTGCAAAGGCGCATATTGGATTAGTAGGCAGTTGTATCGCTGGGTAATGTTCAGGTCAGAGAGCACTTGAACTATGTAGGGAGACCAGTGGAAGCATCAAAAAGGATCCGAGTAGACTTGGGAGCGGAGTCTAAGATGTGGGAGCATTATCCTGAATTGATCGCTGCAACAGGCTTCGAGGACGAAACCTAGTTTAAGTGGGGGAGAGTTGTAACATCCTAGGACTTGTCATTTATAATCCCTGGGGATGGAATGGTAAAGCCATGAAAAGCCTAAGGGCTAAGTAACAGTTTTGGGACCAGGAGGAGTACGATGCGCGTACATAAGGGTACATTGAGCGTACTAGGCGCGCCCTAGTACGCTGGGTGTACACTTTTGTATGTTGTGCGTACTAAAGACGGAAGGAAACCCTAATATTTAGGGTTTGAGTTCTATATAAACAACCTTATGAGCTCATAACCATCCCTTACCTCAGCCTCCACTGTTTAGAGCCGTTTTCCCCAAGCCTTAATCATTTCCTTGAGTGTGTGAGCTTATAGAGTGTATTTTGAGTGTGTTGAGAAGAAGGTGTTGCATCAAAGAGTTGGAGAAGAAGATCAAGCTTGTAGATCTGAAGTTTGTTGGTGCCCTAGAAGCTCCAGAAGGTAAAAAGCTCCAAACTTTATGCTTGAATGACATAGATCTAGCCATTCTAGCTTTATGGAACCATTCTTGTCCCAAAAGTCCTCAAGTTAGTGCATGTTATGATTTGGACGAAATGAGTTGTCCTTTCAGAATCTAGGAAGGGTTCTAAGTGATAAAAATGATGTCCCAATGGCTGAAGGTGTCCCATTCATGTAGTAGAATGGTCTTAATGGATTAAGACCATGTATTAAGAATTTTATGGACATCCAAAGTGATAAAGTTCAAGACTTTATGGTTCTAAGGCACATTTGGTTGATGGATTTGAAATTTGGGCTTAAGTGCTTAAGCCATTAAGCACTTATTAGAGTTTTAAGAACAGCTCGCATACGCCCCGCGTAAATCCAGTACGCCCAGCGTACTGGGTCAACCACCCCAATGGTGGTCAACATAAGGCAGAGTACGTGCAGCGTACCAGAGGAGTACGCCCAACGTACGTCCTCTGTTGGGTTTTGTCATTTGGGCTTCGGGATTTGGGCTGTTTATGGACTAGTTGGATTTGGGCCTTTGTTGGACTTTATGTATATGGTGTTTTGGGCCAGTTTTGAATATGGATCTTGGAATGAGGACCAATTAGGGAGTTGGGCCTAATTTGGTAAATTGGGCCAATAATGGGTCATGCATATGTGGACTTGTGGACCATGGATTTGGTATTGGGCCTTGGCCCAAACTAAAGAAAATGCAAACTAGACTGTATGGATCCCTTAGTCAAGATTGATAGCCCATATGTTGACTTAGCATTTATTATTTTGGATAGTTTAGGATTCTTGGCGGGACGGTGATTCGGGAAAGTGATTCTTCAGTTCGGATCTGACATTGCGAGGTGAGTTATCCTCACTGTACTCAAGGGTCTAAGGCACCAAGGTCGGCCCTTTGATTTGTTATTTGGGATTGTTACTGTTGTGATATGTTAGCTCGATATCCTGGTAGATAGGATGGTTATATGCTAGTATGATCTGTTAGATCGGTATCCTGGTAGATCAGATATGGTTATTCTTAGTGACCTATAGTTTGGTCTGACTGTCTGTATGCTGGTAGGATATTACCTATTATATGTGCACATGATTGATTGATAGTTGAGGGTATTCCATCCCGAAGATGATAGGACCCTAGTATGTTGTGTTTATAGACTGTTATATGATTGTCTGATATAGGTGCACATATTTGATTGGTTATGGGGGCATTCCAACCCGATGGTTGTGGGTTGAGAGTATTCCATCTCGAGGATGATTGGACTTGTAGTATGTGGGCATTCCAACCCGATGATTGTGGGCCGAGAGTATTCCATCCAGAGGATGATTGGACTCATAGTATGTGGGCATTCCAACCCGATGGTTGATTGGACCCATAGTATGTTGGCATTCCAACCCGATGGTTGAGGGGTCTGGGGTATTCCATCCCGATGGATGATTAGACCTATAATATCTAATATATATGTATTGTGTGTGGGCATTCCAACCCGATGGTTGTGGGCCGAGAGTATTCCATCCTGAGGATGATTGGACTCGTAGTATGTAGGCATTCCAACCCGATAGTCGAGGGGCCCAAGGTATTTCAACCCGGTGGTTGATTGACCCATTGTATGTTGTTTGTTATTGTATGTGTATTGTTGTGTGTATGAGTATTTTGGGGGTAACTCGCTAAGCCTTCAAGCTTACATTCTCGATTATTGTTTCAGGTGCAGCGGATGACCGCAAGAAGGCGAAGGCGTAACCATAGACTTCCTCGATTTATGATTTCGATTTCTGGGAACTCTGATGCTTAAACTATTTTGTAAACACTTTGTAATAATTAATGGTATTTTGGATATTTAAAAAGTTTTAAATTGGATTGATTTTTTTATGGATGTTACAATTTGTTTTACAATTTAGACGTATTATTATTTACAATTAAATAATTATGTTTGGTATATATTGATCCCACATCTAATGTTATTTTGAAGTATTGAAGAAGATGTGGGAAATATAGAACAAAATATAAAAATTTAATGAAAATACTAAAATAGATGTAATAATGACGACATTTATTTATCATAAATATTTTTGAATGTAAAAAAAACTTGTATTTATACAAAAATGTGGTTTTTAAATGAAAAAAAATGTATTTATATGGTTTAAAATGTAATAAAAATATTTATACAATTTCAAATGAAAAATTGTCAACATTGAACAAAATTGAAAAAATATTATGTTCGACTTTGAACAAAAAATATAGTGTCAAAATTAAAATAAAAAAAAATAAAATTTAGTGTTAAAATTGAAAAAAGTAAAAATTTAGTGTCTTTTGTGGAAAAAAAATCACTTTTGACACACCAGCTTGTCACGTCAGCATGTCACGACGTTAAAATCGGCACATCATCATGCCACCTAATCACACAACCAATTTGACCACTTAAGTGGTTAGAATTGTAACAAATTAAAAACATAGTGTTAAATTTGAGACAAAAACACACAGTGTTAAATTAGAATTTTAATATAAATTTAATGATTTCTATGCTATTTTCCGTTGAGTATAATCTAATTTTCTTCTACAATTCACCTTCAAAGTTAATTTAAAATTTAAATACTCGTTGGTAATTTGTTGTTATTATTACTATTTTATTTTAATTTTTTTTTTTTGTAATTCCTCCTTGCCATAAAATCGGCTCTCTTTTGGGAGGTCTCAAATTCAAATCTAAGGGGCTTCCATTAAGGGTGTTATTCGGTTCGGTTTTCGTTTTTTGGTTAAATCGGTTCGATTTTATTGTTTTTTTATATTGTAAATCCAACCATAACTAAACCAAATAAGGTTCGGTTTAACTGGTTTCGATTTATTCGGTACGGTTTACTGGTTAAACTAGATTTTGCACTTAAAAATGAAATTTAAACTAAAAGAAAAAACTTACTAATTACCATGTATAGAAAATATACTAATATATAACATGTGCTACGCAATCATTCATGATGTATTAAAGATGATAGAAATAACCAAAAGTTACTTAGTATTTGGTTAATTTGTTTTTCTTTTTAATACAAAATATAAAACAATTATAAATTTATTATGGTTAATATTAATAATTAAATATTAATTTATAAAAACATATGTAACCAAAGATATATATATATATATATATATATATATATATATATATATATATATATATTTCTTTGGTTATTTTCTAACTAAAACAATGAAAAATTAACCAAAAATCAAACAAAATAAGATATTCTTATTCAGTTAACCAAATAAAATAAGCAAAATCAAATAAACCAAACATTATTTGATTCGGTTTGATTATTTAGTTTTGGTTTTTATCACACCCCTATTTTCAAGAAAGGGTAAAGAGTAGGTCGCAACATCGTTGCCAGACATTAGAATTTACATTTTCTGAGTGTGCCCGTAAATAATAAAATAAATAAACTTATTACAAAGTTGATACTCAAGCTCTAAATAATTAATTATAATTTTGTCTGGATGTTAACATCTATGCATAGACGTCTTAAAAGTTAAAACACTAGAGACAAGTTCTTTAAATAATAATAAAAAAATAGTTTAGAAACCATTAAAACAATACGGGTGTAAAATATAAATTTGATAATTCCAAATTTCTATGTTTGCACAGTAGACACATGAAAAATGTTAATAAGTCATGTCTAACATGAAATGCGATTATCATGTGCTCTGCTACTAAAATGAGTTATAAGCATGAAAGGGACGTGTTCTCCATAAAACATATTCTCACTGTCCACATGAGTTTTACTCGTCTTCGATTTCTATTTTCTCTTTATTCGCCCATGTGAATATACGATGACGCTTCAGAATATTAATCACCAATTCGAAAATAAAATTGTAACGCACATTGATTGGCACTCAACTAGAAACAAACATTTATACAAATCTTACAGAAATTTCACACACTTCAATAATGTTGGAAAATTTAGTATAAATATTTATATTTTTACTAACTTTGGATATATATATATATATATATATATATATATATATATATATATATATATATATATATATATATATATATATATATATATATATATATAATTCTAAGTGGGTTTGTGTTCTACTCCATGAAAACTTCGAATGATATATTATATGTTCAAAGTGGAGTATATTTGAATGGAATATCAATACTCAAAGAATGGTATTTGAGAAAAAATTTAGCAAAAAGAGATAAACGTAAGACTGAGTCTCACATTAATAGAAAGACCAAACTCAACAAGGTTTATAAGCTTGAATGCGTGAAAATCTATTGGAAGTTCGAAAATTATGAAGGAATTAGAAACTTCTAGAAAAACATTTTTTAAATACTGTAGCAATGTAACTAACAGATGCAAAATGGAAGCAGAAGAGCAAACTGCATGCGCTTTTTTTATCTGCGATACTCTTTAGCGGCGACTTTTTTTTTTGGAAAGGAAACTTCCCTAACGAGGGTATACGGGCCAACTTTTGCGCACCGACTAATCCCCCGCTACAAACATGAGACTTTTGCCTCATGCCCTGGAGTCACTGCAGACGAACCTCCATGGCCACAAGGGCTTAGTAGTGTCAGGATTTGAACATGGGTCAATAGGTTATCCACCATATGTTCCACATGTCTTACCAAGTCACCACAACCCAAGTGGTTCGGCGACTCTTTTTAGCGGCGACACCTTGGGCTTTACCGGTGACACGAATCAACAGCGGATGACAATCTGAAGGGAAGGGTACCGCGTCATTTTTTAGACCACTATTAGCGGCGACTATTTAGACTTTTAGCGGCGACACAAATGTCACTTTTAGCGGCGACACAAATGTCACCGGTATTAGTAGGTGTGGATAAGAGGCCCCAACCGTTGGATTTGATACTTGATCGAACGACTGAGATTTATCGGAGGTGGAAAACGCGAATTCGGGTAGGAAGTCTTTAGCGGCAACACAATTACCGGCGACGAAGATATTTACTAGCGACAAATGGTAGAGTCGCCGCTAAAAGCTTATGTCGTCGGTAATTGTGTCGCCGCTAAAGGCTTCGTTTCTTAGACTGGAAGGAGTGAGAGGGAAGCTTCCCTCACTTTTGGTGGGTCATACCCCTCTTTCCCTCAATCTCTTTTCCCTCACCTAAAAGCCAAGGAGTGGGTGGGAAACCCTTCCCTCACTTATTTTTTTTTTTAAATAAAATTAATTTTTTTGTTATGAATTATAATTTTTAAATTAATATTAAACATAAAATTTAATTAGAAATAAAAAGTGTTTCATTAATTAAAATAAAACTTACATTAAACCAAAAATATAAAAAAGTAGAAAATTAAAAAAAAAAAAAAAAAACACACACACACACACATAAACTAAAAATCAAACAAACCACCAACGACCTACGGAAAATATTTTTTCAGAATTTTTTCCCTCTTCTTCATTACGAGCTCGAGAGCCGGTCCCGAGAGATGATCGACTTTTTCCATCAAAAACTTCATGTCTTCCATTTCTTGTCTCTCTATCCGCTCCTTTTTCCTTGTTTCTTCTTTTTCTTTGTTGAAATCCAAACGTTCGGAGAAATTTTGATTATATCGATCAACCGACGATGTTATCTTCCGCATTTCGTCAATGTCCACGTTGAAATCAGATGCACTCGAAGAAGTCCCTTTTCCTTTTCTCTTCGCTTTGTCCCTACCCATTGGGCGTTCAATTTCTTCTAGCTCGAGTTCGTCGTCCTAATTTAAATCTAGACCGATCCGAGCATCAGAGGAGGTTATGTAACCAGTAGAGCCCGTTTTCGTTCGCTTTGATTGTTGGACTCCAAAAATAAAATCCCGCTCGTATTTTTTCCACCTAGGACTTTGGACCAATAATTTCTAACAATCGTGCCACTTGAATGGTTTTCCGACTTCCTCAAGGTAAAACTGCAACGCTTCTTGAAGTATTTCTTCGTCGTCTTGGCTGCTTTTTCGTTGGGTTTTTAGGTTGTTGTACAAGCCGTTAATTTTTGAAACCCCCTTTGCTATTTCTCGAAACTTCGAGTTAAGTTGATGTTTCGTACGGTAGTCGTCACATTTTCCTAGCTCCTCTCGAAATCGTTCTAAAATACGAAACCGAAAATGTTCTCCCGGTTGTGCGTTTCCCTGAATCAAATCTTCAAAAATATCAACCCAAGCTTTGACCAAAACTAGCACTTCGTGTGGAACCCATAGTGTTGGCTTTTGTCTTCTCGGTTGTGCGACACCCTTGCGCACTTGTTTTTTTCCTTTACGTCTTTGTGGTGCTGGTGTTGGTTGAGTTTCGGGAACCATGTCTTCTTCTTCCGCGTCATCCGATTCATCGACAAGTTGTTGGTGGTGTTAGGTTTGGGTTTGAGTTTCAGTTTGAGTTTGGGGTTGAGGTTGTTTTGGCGATTATTGATCCGGAAACACAACAAAGTTTGAAAACATTTGCGACGGAACATTTGGAACTTGCATAGGGTAATATTGGCCAATATTTTGGTATTGAAATTTTAGTGGGAATTGAATGGGAGCATCGAGTTAGGGGCGGTAAACTCCTTGCGGGGATGAATCGATAGCAAAAATATTGTGAGGAAGGATGTTTATACTCGAACCATGGCTTTTTTTCCATCGATCGTAACTTGGGGTTTGCTTGTCGGGATTCTTTTTTTTTTTTTGATATAAAGTAGAGAGAATAGAGAATAGTGTGATGTTTTTAAGTTATATGTATATATTTATAGTAGTGGTAAAAGGATTAAAAAAATAAAAAGAAATAAAAAGAAAGTAGCCGTTAACAGCCACCAAAAAAAAAAAAAAAAAAAAAAAAAAAAAAAAAAAACTTTTTACCGTTATTCAACGGTAGTTTTTCAAAAAAAAATTAAAAATGTCGGCCAATCACAGCAAGAGAGAGAGAGAGAGAGAGAGAGAGAGAGAGAGAGAGCGGGAGAGGCTCCCCTCTCCGTTTCCCGCACCCACCTTCCCCGCACCGACGGTGTGGTGTTCCGCCGGGCGGGAAACGTCCCGCTTCCTTTCCCCGCACCCGCTCCGTCTGGCCTTATAGTGTGATCCATAGACATACTAATATGTCCTGCAATAAATATCAAATGATTATATAAAATATATATTATAACAATTATTAAATAATAAGTTGTTAATTGTAATTAATTCATCATAAAAATCATTCTTTTAAACCACATTAGATGTATTAACGCAAGTATTATAAAAATATAGGATCATTTGTAAACCAACAAGTATAAATGTATAGCTAATTCCGGACAAGTCATTAATTATTTTTTTTCTTTTTACTTTTTAATTAATTATCTAGGGGTAGTTTTGGTATAGATAATTTATCTTCCTAAATTTCAGGCTAATTAATTTTAAATAGACTCTCTCTCTCTCTCTCTCTCTCTCTCTCTCTCTCTCTCTCTCTCTCTCTCTCTCTCTCTCTCGTATGTCCTCTTGAACCCTAACGAGCCTCCATGTTGCCATTCTGGTAATCCACTCCGATGGCCAACTCTTCTGAATTGAAATTGCAGTTTGATTCTAGAAATAAATATGATTAGTGGCTGGTTCAAATCGAGATGACGGTGGGTGATGTTAGGAAGATGATGACAATGCCTGCATCAAAAGAAACGAATGGTGGCGATGTTTTTTTAGTCAATAATGTTAAAAGAAAATTTGACATATTTTATATTTTCCAAATTATGTAAGAATATCATTTTTTTTCAGTAAAAAATGTTAAATTATTCTTGAAGAATATCTTCTTCAATCTTATTCATTTAGAATGCATCACAATATATTGTTTTTTTTGTTTAATTTTGTTGTTTTTTACACACAATGCATTATTTTTCAGAACGTATTTGGTTTTTAAGAATAAAAACATACATGTCTAGTTATGTATTTACTTCTTTTTCTCTTAAAAATAAAGGTTTAGTGGTTCAAATACATTTACCAATTCATCCATTCTTAAAAAAATAACTTTTATTCTTAAAGCATGAATTTTAATTTTTCAAGAATGTTTTAGGAGAATGTCATTCTTAACAATTCTCGTCAATAAACATCTAGCTTCAACTAACAAAATTGATACTTTATCATCTCAAAAATGTTTATTTAACAAAAAAATTTGATTCTTAATCATTCTAAAAAAATGTTTATTTAACTATAAAAATCGATTCTTAATCATTAACAAAAATCAATATCTAAATATTCTTTAAGAACGTTTCTAATAACCGGTGATTTAAAATTTAGATAAATAAGTACATTTAAATTGTTTATTTTTCTTATAACCTGTTTAATTTACAAAAATGTTTATTTAAATACTTATTTGTTTTATTTTTTTATTAATTCATTTGACTTATTTACCTAGAATGTAGTTACTTTTATTTATTTTTCTTAATAAATTATCATGTTTGCACTTATAATTAATTAACTGTAACTATATAATGAATGATATTCCATGTTAATAATATATATCCTCGTATAACATTCCTTTATTTTTTTTAATCTAATTGCTAAAATTTAGTCATACATTTACACAATACTTGTGTGATTCACATTTAATCCTAGTATATATATATATATATATATATATATATATATATATATATATATATATATATATATATATATATATATATATATATATATATAATCTCGTCCTAGAAAATTAACTTAAAAAATTAATTGAAAGTAATCATTACCTTGTTTAATAATATGGAATAATATTATTCTTGGAGAAAAAATGAGCATTGTGTGGATATCCAAATACAAAATAACGTAATTCATCTTCTTGGAAATTTAATGGAATTTTCAAGTTGGCTAGTTTTTCATTAACCATATTGATAGGGTAAGAAATATTTAGTTGGTTTATAATGTTTTTCTCTTGATAAACCATCAAATGTTATTTGTCGGTATTCTTATATGTCTATCATAAGTTTTCCTAATATAGTTCAATACATATGTCTATCATATGTTTTCCTAATATAATTCAATACATATGTCTATTTAATATGATATTCAACAATTCACATACAGTTTTATAACTTGAGGATTTTGTTTGTTTGAGAAGTTTTTTTTTATTATTTAATGAAAATTGTTGTTGCGATTAAATAAACATGGTTCAGTATAACAACAAGTATTGTCACTTGTATACATAATAATTATTATTATTATTACTAATGGGGCAAAAATTGCTCCCTCTATCAACGATTCATTAACATTCTTTCTCAAAAAATGTAAACACTGCAAGCTTTTCTAGTTGACTATTGATATAATCTCTTCAAGAGCACTTCCAATATCTACAGGCAAATTAAAATATTATTAACTAGGTTATAACTCGTGGAAACCACGGTTAACAAATTAAAGATAATATTAATACTTTAAAAACATAATCATTACTTGATGATTTTCAAACAACTATTATTTACAAAATTAGATCATTGTCTATAATTTGTAATTTTATAATGACCGATTCAAATTAATATGTAACTTTGTAATTTTATAATGACCGGTTCAAAGTAATATGTAAATACAATCACGTTGTATAGATTAATAAAAAAAAATGATGTTGTTCTATAATGAAATGTAAAATTGAATAGACTACAAAACAAACACAATCAATCATAAAAATGTAATTGTTATATGAAAAATAAAATAAAAATTAGGTATTATACGAAAGAGTTAAATGCATGAAAAGGCAAGACAATGACCACAAAACTAATATAATAATGATTTTAAAAAATAAAATAAAATAAAATAAAAAGTATTACGGTTATTTTATACTGACCAAAAACGTTATAAATGCCCCAAAATAAGGACTGAAAAACTGCAAAAAGCTTTTTTGGACGAAAATTGAAATAATCAAATATGTTCAAGGGGCCAAATATGGTACTTACTCTAAAAATAATAAAAATATGCAATAAATAAATAAAAATGGATTAAGCATTTTGTTACAGAAATATTATAAAAAGAAACTAATACATGTCGAGTACTAATACATGTCGAGTAGCCTTTGAGGACTTAAACTTGCTTCATCTAAATAAGGTATTTAACCATTGATTTAGGAACATGCTACAAAAATCCAGCATTAAATTTTGATTTATATATTTGACAAAAACATAATAATTGAAAAGTATTATACATATAAGAACAATAAACCATTTTATTCAACCTGTTGTTGTTGTTGCCTACTTCATAATCACTTAACTCCAATAAGTAAAAGATCATTCTACCCAATAGTCAAACTCCTTTCATGGTTATCGCTTTTCTTATATCATCTTCTATGAATTTATATAAACATCATTAAACCAAAAAAAAAAATCAAATTTTCCTCATACCGATTAAGTGAATCCTATAGATAAAACTGATTATAAATGATCAACTTCTTCATAAGAAGGTGTTGATTCACTCCCTAATATAACTGGCTTCCTGAAAAAAGAAAATATCCATGAGATAATAAGGTATTCTCTATCAAGAATTAGAGCTAAATTAATAATCTGAATGCCAATAAATGAACATTTTATGGCTATTAGAGCTAGATTTTCCAAACTTCCATCATTAAAGCATTTTAACAAACAGTTGGCGGGGATAATTAAAACACATATAATCAATGTCGTTTGTGTTACGACACACAACTTATCAATGTTTGTTTTCAGAATAGGAAGTAACTGAAAGGAAAAAGGGAGTGTTTTTATGTAATAACCTAAAAAACAACTGATTACTGATATAAAGACAAACTCAAGAAAAAATGGATGGTTTTTTTTTTTTTTTTTTTTTTTTTTTTTTGCAAATGCCATAGATGAAATCAGAAAATAAAACAAATGAAAAATCAAAATAAAAAGAAATTAAAACCTCCGGTACAAAGAGCAGGCTATTACCTTTGAACACGTTTCTGATTTTAACCTCTTTTAGCCACCATCGTTCGGTGATAACCCTAAGAAACCACCCTTCTAAAAAAATCAAATCATAAGTAAAAACAAAGAAATCCTATCGTATAGTCAGAGAAATTGTTCTTTGTTTACCGATTCAACATACATCAAGATGTAGGTACTTATATTCATCTCCGACTGTGAATAGATAGATATAGGCATCAAAATGTTAGTTTTCGAATACCATCTAGTAAACATAAAAAGCTAGTCATTAATAAGGGTTATATTTGAGAGCGTTATGCGAGATAGGTTAGGGGAGAGTTTATAGTTGTTTCCAAGTTTCATAAAATCCCAGATTTTGTTGCTGATATATCGCCTTAATTTGAAACATCGATATACTTGGCTAAAATTATGTGATTTATTTAGGAAGCAAGATATAAGATATGCAAGATTAAGGAGAAAGAAGATAAATTCCACGATTAGGGATACTAATCCAAAGAGCAGGAAAATAAAAAGCAGGAAAGATAATATAATGCCACGTGGCAAAATAAATATGTAGAAAAGTGGCATGTGGCAAAATTAGGATTTGTTTATTAGAGAGGTAGAGGTAGATTCTCATAACTATTCGAGCTCATGGAAAAAATACTATAAAAAAGCTTGATTCATCGTTACGCAAAAACTTTTTGCATTGCGATCATCTTTTTTCCTTTATTCGCTTCTTTTTCACCTTGATTTATGAGTTGCTCAAACCCAAAAAAATTAAGACGAACGAATTTAAAACCCGAAAACATGGTTGATTTGTCAATTATGGCGTCAAACTCAATACGATAATTATTGTCATTTGGTGTAAAACTTGTTTCTCAATTATGCATCAAACATGTCATCTTGATTTGTATTGTTTGATCACCAAAATAAAACCAAAGCCAATGAATTGTTGGAGGAATTAGGGTTTATGTTGAAGATCTGGATTTCCCTTGGATCGTGTGAACACTTTCTGAACTGATATTTCTACCTTATGTCTGGGTTGCAAGAAATTCAGCTTAGGATAATCCAAGAGGACACTTACGAATTTAGGCACAAAAATCATAAATCAAATTGCTAGAAGGATTCTGTGTTTATTTGAAGAAAAGAGAGCTAATGATTTTCGTGTCTCTTCTCAAAGAAAAGAGTCATTTATATAATAAACGAGATTAGGGTTTGTCTCTTAGGGTTGGCCGTCATGGGTTGCTTTGGAAGCAAGTTAGGAAATCTGGAATTTAATAAGGATTTGGGGACCCCAGCCAGGGGCTCTACCTATTGGACCCCGCTAGGGGCGCTGCCCCTTTGGAAACACTGGACCCAGGGGCGTTGCCTACGGACCTCCGACTTATTGTCGAACCGACTTGTAATTCGATCTTATAAATGCGTGCACTCCGTACAAACCCGTACATATATTAGAGTACAAATTATGAAGCTCCTTACCTCACATGTTAGTTCAAATTACATAAAATGACATGGTGACACTAAAATCACCAACAAACCTCCCTCATTTTAGTGTAACCCTTGAACAAACATAACCTTATCAAAACAAAACCAAACTAGTTCATAATGAAAATATCGAAACGATTACAGACTTGTGCACTAAGTCTCTTGTCAGACCTTTAGTCTAGTGATCTGCCAAATTTTGTTGCGATTTCACAAACTCAACCGAAATCACACCGTTCATGATTAGTTCTCTAATCATACTATGTCTAACACCTAGGTGTTTAGACTTGCAATTATAAATTTGACTGTATGCCTTAGCTAAAGCGGCTGCATTATCACAAATTATAGAAATAAGTGTTATCGGTTTAGAGCACAAAGAATCTCATAAACTAAATTCCTTAGCCACTCCGCTTCTTTAACACCAGCTACTAACGCAACAAACTCATATTCCATTATTGAGTTTGTAATGCACGATTGCTTCTTGGAAACCCAAGAAATGACATTTCCTCCAAGCAAGAATACCCAACTAGAAGTTGAGGAAAGGTCCTCCATGTTGTTTATCCAACTTACATCTGAATGACCTTCTAAAACCAAAGGACTCCCCAAGTAACTCAAACCATAATCCATGGTTCCTTTGAAATACTTAAACACTCTATTCACTGTTTGCCAATGTTGAGCACTTAGATTATTGCTCAACTTGCCCATAGCAAAAGCAATATCGAGTATGATACTTGTCATGGCATACATCAAGCTACCAATAGCCTTAGAGTATTCCAATTGTGAAATGGGAACGTCATTATTTGGCATTAGTTTCACACTTGGATCCATAAGAGTACTCATAGGAGAACAATCGATGAAATTAAACCGTTTGAGAATTTTTTTTTCAATATAATGACTTTGAGTCATTACCAAACCTTTGCTCATCTTTTTCATTCTTATTACAAGAATTACATCAGCCTCTCCCAAATATTTCTTGGAAAACTTATCGATACCAAAAATCAACATGTCATCTATATACAAGCAAATGATCACTCTAACTCTAGCAGCATCATCAAATCTACTATAAACACATTTGTCATATTGGTTTGTCTTGAAACTAGAAGACAAATTACAACCCGACACCAAAGAACACATATTATTGGTTTAGCCTATCATTAATGATTTAAATTGTTGATATAACCTAAACAAATTGTTTTATTATATATCGAATACGATTAAATGCGAATATACTAAATTTAGGTATAATAGTCGAGTTTAGCTGTGGATATAGATATGAAATAAGGTAACATTATCCTGAAAAGCAACAATTGTATAAACAAAGATGAAAACTATAATTGTTCTAAATTATATATAATATAGGGATGAAAAATATAATTATCATATCAAATAGGGACTAAAGTGACTCAAAATAAGGACTAAAAATGCCATAAGCATAAACTGTATCATTAACCTAAACTTGTAGCAACACCATCAACAACAAAATAGCTTTTGTTCTCACGCAACTAACAGAAACTAAAAGAAAACAATAATAAATCATCTAGATAAACTCAATTCAAGAGGGTGTTTGAGATTTTTTTTTTTAAATCCAAAATTGTTGATAAAATCTAATAAATCAATAAAGTTAAAAGGTGTTTGGCTTAAAATCTCAATTTTGAACTTATTATGGTTAAAAAAACTCAAAATAAGTTTCAAAAAATCAAGTTTTACATATTTTTTTAAAGCTAATAAAAAAGTTATTTTGAAAAGTGATTTTAGTTTGCGAAAACATTTTTTTTACTTATTGACTTTTCGAAAAACCAATAAGTCAATAAATTGTTTTGAAAAATAATTTCAAACACACTCTTACTAATTTGTATGTCAATTAAGATGTAACTTAGTCGAGCCAACTTGTGAGATATTTTACACCGAATCACAAAATGCTCGGTTCAAGGCGATTCGAGCTACTCGAGTAAATTATTGAGTTGAACACGAGTATTGGAATACTCGGTTCGTGAAACACGCGAGCTTAATCGATCATAGTTATAATTACACTTTTACCCTTTATTTTATTCAAATCTACTCTAATAAATTAAAGATTTTTTTTGTCATATGTCACACTCTCATTCAAATTGTCAAATGTCATTTTATGGTTATTTTGAATTAATTTCTTTTCCACATATCATTTTATAGGTTTTTCCATTTTAAAAAATTCCAGATAATACTTTAGTATAATAATTACTCCCTCCGTCCCAATATTATTGTCCACAGACAAAAAACACACAGATTAAGAAAAACATTAATTACCTTTAACTTTATATAATAAAATGACAGTTTTGTCCTTATTTTGCATTTAATGTTCCATTAAATGCTTAGTTGGTTAAGTAATCATGAGGGGTATTTTGGTAAAAATGTTATTTATTTTTAGAAGTGAACTATTATTTTGGGACAAACCAAAAAGGAAAGATGGACTATAATTTTGGGACGGATGGAGTACAATAAATGTAGTAATAAATGAATATCAATTTCATTAATGAACTTACATTTTTATTTTAAAATTCTCAAATTAAAGTTCATTAGTTTATTTTGCTTATTTATTTAAACTTAAAAGATAAAAAAAATCAATTTTGATAATTCATTATTTTTCTTATTTTCTTATTTATCTAAAGTTCCTAAATATTTAGATTTTTATATTTTTTTTAACTAACTCATGTAATATATGAATCTTACATCTAGTTTATATATTATAGAACCACTCGAATCGAACGCACGAGCTTAGTCATATTTCTATTACAATTTAATATAATTTTATTTGTTTCTAATCGAATCTAGTCGAGCTCTTAAGTATTATTACTTTATAGAGCTCGAGGTCGAGCTTGAAAATTAAGACTGAAGCCGAGTTTCGAACTCAAGTATTTTAGTCGAATCGAGTTTCGAACTTGATAATACTCGATCCGACTCGACTCGAATACACCCGTAATGTCAATCAAAAGTTTTGTAAGAACGATCACACAACACAAAGTCGTTATCACTCAACAAGCTTCAAAAGGGTTATCGCATAACATAAGCCTGGTTTAATTTCATCTTGTTCGTTGACAACATAGTTAGATCGACATCCAAATGAAAATCAAAAGCAAAGAAACTAATACACTCCACAGTTTATAAAACAACTTTTTCATTTATTTACCCATAACGACGTTTGATTGGTGATCTTAGAGATGGATGCAGAAGCAACGGTGAAGGTGAGAGAGACGAGTTGGAGGAACGACCCAATTTTGAGTACTGGGTCGGAGTCTTTGTTGGGTCTTCAAGTACTTCTACACGTTCAATCTTCTTGCAACTAAACACGTTTGTAATTTTGCGCCATAGTGATCGTTTCTGTTTTGGTTTTGGATTGAACCACGCTTCTGGTTGTGAGGAAGAAGTGTTATATGCCATGAGAACGATCTTGGAGCTCCAATGGCGGTGAGTTTCAGAAGTTCACATATGGTGTTGTGGCGGAGGGCTTACGCTAATACTTTTAGATTTTAAATGGAAATTCTACTTACTCCAATATATAAATTGGAATCATATGTTGATATAATAGAATAAAATGTTGTATGCCATAATCATGCTGTTTTCTTTTTGTCGCTTTTTAAATAAATCCACCCAAGTCGAACGCTTGCTTAGATCATGAAAGTATTTTTATGTGTCAACAAAGGTTATCTTCTATATAGGAATGATCTAAAATTTGGAGTTGTTCTATTGTTGTTTTCTTTAATAGGAATGATGTAAAATTTGGAGTTATTCTATTGTTGTTTGTGCCTAAAGTCGTGCGTAAAAGGATAGTGGTTATGAATCCATATTAAAACTTGAGGTATTAGTTGCTATGAACTTATAATTATTATTTTTATATGATATTGTATGTTTTATATACCGATCAAACCAAAATTCCAAGTAGTTCTGATAATTTTCAACACGACCCGCGATAAAAGGATTTGAGTTGAGTTTTTCTATCCGTCAACCCACAAACCGCTAACTTGCCAACCCATTTATTAAACATGTCATATATGAGTTTGTCAAAAAACATACGAGTTGACCCGCCAACCCGTTTAGAATTTTAATAAAAAATTATATATTTTTTAAATGTATTAAGTATTATTCGTAGGGATGTATAATATTAGGATATGATACCATTGTGTGTTTTAACCTTGCATATTACTTGAAGGTTAAAGTTCATCATAAACTAGAAAATTGTGTTGGAGAATTGACTTTGTTTTTTGGGAGAAAAAAATGATATTTTGGCTATTATATTAGTACTTGAATTTATCTATATTTTGTATTAATATTTTAGTTTGAATATGTTTTCATAAATATTTTTAATTTTCATTAGCATCTATAATTTATTCATGTTTAATTATATATTTTATTTATAGAAGCTGACCCACAAACCCATATCTGATCCACAAACCACCAACCCGTGAACCCGTATAAATATGTGGGCTGACAGGTCGTATATGAGTTTATGTTTCAAACCCACCAACCCGTGACTTGTATAGTTAAATGGGTCATATTCGAATTGATGTATTTTGACCTACCAACCCAAACACAATACGATTGTCAGTCTAATTCCAAATGTGTTATAGGATCTTCATCAAACCATATAAACCTTTTTTGTTGCATGGTGTGAGCCGATTACCCTGGAGTCAATTACATGGTTTTTAAGTTAACAAGTTATTAGGATATTTTTTTATTTAATTTATGAGTTTTACGATCCTCACGATATTTTGTACGATTTCACAAACAAAGCATATTTAGGCATAGTTTTTTAATCATTATATATATATATATATATATATATATATATATATATATATATATATATATATATATATATATATATATATTATTCACAGTCAATCATTTATTTTTGCCGCAAAACGCTCTGGCGTATTAGACCGACGGAGGATGAGTAATATTCATATACGAATATAAAAATATGTGTATTCATATATGAATACACCACCTCCCTCCGCCACTAACCACCACCACCACCATAATCAACAACCACCAACAACCATCACCTCCGCCACCATCCACTGTCACCATATTCATATATGAATAATCAGTTCCGTTATATTAATTATATAAATATATATACGTATTCATATATAAATATACATATCCATATACGTATTCATATATGAATATGACATGTCCCTGAATATGACATATTCTGTCGGCCCGGTACGCTGGAGCGCTTAAGCGGCAGATTCAAAATGAGTGACGCATATTCATTCCCTTATCTTAACTTTTTTTTCTCAGTTGAGCTTTCTTTCTCTCTCTTTGTGTGTGTGTGTGTATATATATATATATATATATATATATATATATATCCTCTCTCCTTACTTTGGACTTTATGCCCATGTAATCTCATCTTCTCATTGTCTGACTTTATAATATCCATTTCTTTTGTGTTATGGTTCATGCAAGGTTACCACTAAGTTATGTTTGTGTTATTGGTTATTTTTATGGTTTACATTTATCATCATCATTATAAAATGTTGTAACATAGCCAACTTCACAAACCCTTATACCTTAATCGATTTTCACTTAACCTATTGGTTCATAACTAATACTACCACCGTCTCCTATTTATTGTTCACTTTGACTTTTGAAGTCTTTATTTATTATTCTTTTTGATATATAATATTTGATGCAAAATATATGAATGAATTGTGTTTTAAATGTCTTTTCATTGTTATAAGTTTAATCAAGTAATATATAACACAAATAAAAATATTTAAGGTCAAAGTTGAGAAATAAAGACTTCAAAAGTCAACAGTAAACAATAAATATGGGACAGATGGAGTATGTCACTAAATGGGACAACTTGATTCTACTGTCTAAGATATCCCTCTTGATACCTACTTGAGTCAGCGTAAGCGACTCATAATACCAAGGAATTAGCCACTTTTTGGGTGAGAGCAAAACTAGACCATTAGACCAAGTTAAATGGCATTTCTGGAAGAAAAAAAGGGGGGGTGGAGCTATTAAATAGTTAACTCAAAGTTGGGATGGGAATGTGTCACAAAAAGGAAGTGGTGAACTTGGTGATTGTTGCATGTTAGTGTTAGATATTTCTAAGATTCAACATAGCAGTATTCAACTCAGAAATAGAATTTTAGATGTGTAACATCCCGATGCTCAGGTACTTCTAAATTCATCCATATAATTCTATTTCATGTCATTTTGGTCCCTAAGTCCAAGAAGTTATGCTTTGAAGCCCTAGTACGCTGGGCGCACACTTATGTACGCGGTGTGTACCAGCTTCAAGAGGAAAACCCTAATTTTTAGGTTGTGGGTGGTATTTAAGCAACATTATGTCTCATCTTCCCTCACCTTTTCAGCCTTCACATCCTTTGAGATGCTTTTGCAAACCCTAGCCCTCTTAGTGTGTGTTTTAAGCCCAATAGTGTGTTCTTGGTGTGTTGAAGGAGGAAGATGTTGCATTGACGAGCCTTGAAGTGGAAGCAAGCTTGTGGATTTGGGATCTTTGCCTTCTTGAGAAGTTCAGAAGGTATAAAGTCCATACATTGATGTCTTGGTTGTTAGATCCCATTTTTGGGTGTTTTATGTTGCTTTTTTTGTCCCAAAGGTCCCATCTTGTGCATGGTTTGTTCTTGTCATTTTGAGTTGTACTTTTAGACCCTATGAAAGGTCCTTAGTCATAAAAATGAAGTCCCTTTGGTTAGATTTTCTCCATGCGTCTTATATGAGGTCTTAATGGACTAAGACCTTGTGTGAAGCTCTTATTAGGCGTGTAGTGTCATAAAGTTGGAAACTTTATGACTCTAGGGTGTATTTTGGTCATGGATCTGAAATATAGGCTTAAGTGCTTAAGCCATTAAGCACTAAATCGAGTTCGGAGGCTGCGAGGGTACGCCTCGCATACATAGGAGTACGCCCCGCGTACTCGGTCAACCACCCTGATGGTGGTCTTCTTTGAGGCTTCGCGTACCTCCAAAGTACCCCCCGCGTACTCGCATGGGTCAGCCTTGTTGAGTTGACTCAGTTGGGTTGACTCAGTTAACCTAGTGGGTTTGACAAGTTGACTTTTACTTTGACCAAGTTTTACCTTGAGGGTATTTTGGGATTTTGATGGAAGTGGTCATTTGATGGAAATAGGTATCGGTTAGAGAGCTGAGATTCGGAGTTGGACCTTATCACTTCTATTCAGTTTGTGAGGTGGATTTTCCTTATTGCACTTTTGGGTCGAAGGCAACAAAGTCGACCCCTTTGGATTGTTATCCTGGTTTATCACATGCTTGTATGTTGTAGTGATATGTTAGATCTGTATCCTGATATATATAGGATGATGCTATGCTCAGTGATCTGTTAGATATGTATAATTGTCTGTATATGCTAGCTAGGGTTTGATATGATATATGTTGATATGTGATGGTATGTTGGATTGAGGCGGTCCTACTATGTGCTCAAGGCCAACAGACCCAGGGCATCCCGGATAGACTGCAGGTCAATGGGGTGTACCAGTCAAGTCGAAGACCCGTTGAACGTTCCAGATAGGCTGAAGGCTCGGTGAGGCGTACCAGTCATGCTGAAGGTTCTGTGAGCATACTAGATAGATTGTAGGCCAGTGGGGCATTCCAGTCATACTAAAGGCTCTGTATGCATGCTGTTTGCTATTATTATTATGATTATGTGTTGTGTTGGTACTTTGGGGGGAAAACACTAAGCTTTGGGATTACAGTTTTGGGTTATGTTTCAGGTACCTCAGATGACCGCGAGAAGGAGAAGGCGTGATCATACACATCTTCATGTTTTGATTTATGATTTTGGGAAAACTCTGATATTAAACATGTTTTGAAAACTATATTGTAAACAATGATGATTTGTGGATTGGTTTTAAAAGTTTAATTTTTTCATGAATTTTATGGATGTTACAAGATGGATCAATTATTAGCCGACACAATCTAGAAAATAATTGAGGACCTTGTTAATAGGAGCTCAACAATATAAAGGTACTCAAAAACAGACGTCGGATGATAAAGTTATGAATTTTTAACGGACTTTAACTGTCTAAGCCTGTTAAAATATGACTTTAAAAATAAAGTCTAAATTAGCATACAGAGTCTAAACAAAAGTTGTAGATCTCATCGATAGCTATGTGTGGATATAAATAATGTTAAAAACGGAGCTCGTATGCGAAAGATATGAATTTTACAAAATAATTAATTTTTGGATTAATAAGAGGGTGACACGTGTCGTGATCTGGTGCACCCCCTTCCTCCCTACGGCTTGCCACCAGATGCTGACATGTGGCACATTATGTTGGCCGTAATGTTTATGCACACCCAGCGTAACCTATAATAACCCATTACGTCCAACGTAATGTTGCGTATTCCCAGCGTACTGGGCTCATTTCAGCTTATAAATAGAGGCCGAATTTCACTATTTTCATCACACCTTTGCACTCTATTCCCTCCCAAACTCCCAAAGGCCCTACGATTTGATTCTAGCACTTCCTAAGGGTTAGTAGCAAAGCTCCGAAACGCCATAAAGCCCCAAGAAATAGAGATTTCGGTTTAGAAGTTCTGCCCGTGCAGAGTCCGATTTTTCGCTAAACCACCTGTAAGTTGAGTTATGCTTACCGTGTTATAATAATGCCTCCTTTTATTTAGGATCTTTAGGATTATTTATACAATACTATAAATAAAGCCTTTCTAGTAAGTAGTTGTTGTTCATTCCTTTATCTCCTCTCTCATTATTGTCGAATCTATACCCCTGTAATCCCTTCTTTTCATTGGCGATTTTATAATTCCAAGTTCTTATACCTTATGGTTGTTCCTACAAGAACTTCCACCCAATTATACTTATGTTCTTGGTGGTATTTATTACTTCTGTTTATAATCATGTTTGTAAAACTTTGAGCATCCTCAAACACCATGTCCAAGCGTCCCTATACTCTATCTTCTCCACTTTGAATGCTAAATGGGTATTTTGTTTTATCATCCATAACAACCATAATAAATATGGTGTATAAGTACTTGCCTTTCAAATAGGCATCATCTATAACAATCAATAGTCACAGATGATTCTTGAATGTATAAATCTACAATTGATAGAGGTTATAGTAGTAATGTCATTAGAATGATGTTGGTTAAATAATAGTTTACCACAAAACGGAGCGACATAGAATAATTGGAATCGATCTTGGTCATTTGATATGGGTCATAGTGTCAGGATTTGCCAACTCTAGGTTGTGACAATACCCCAAGAAATGACTTTTCAGCGTTACGATTTAGCAGGTCGAGAGTATGGCTCTTCGATTTTGACTGCCCTAATACGTTATATTCATAGTTTTCATAAAGACATATGGCCTCAAACATGTTTTTGCATGACTTTATGGTCTTATATTGAAAATCTTCTTCAATGCAGTTTAAACCGCAATGCTAGATTCAATACTCCTTCATCGTTGAATATTTTTTTGAAGTAAGACAGATGCAATAGGCTCATACATCAATGGTAATCCAGGCTTAATATCAAGTTTCCGGTTCGGTATCAAGAAAACCATAAACTAATAGTCATTTATATGTATATAACCATTACCTGCTTTTCTATCATCATAATTATAGTCATTATTCATTCATTCCAATGTCTTAATCCACCAAATCACCAACAATGTTCTCCTCCTATGATATACCTTTACAATATTCATAATTATCCCCAAATAGAGATGTTTTACCATATCTATCCAATACCATCTTCACTTGCAATCCTAAATGTACGAATTATATATAGTACATTTTTACCTTTAAGATGGTTAACATACTAAAAAATAGGCAAAACCATTATAGTTCGAACTTGATTGCTTCTAGTTGCTAATCCTTTCCATTAGACCCCATCCCACTTGAAGGATACGCACAAAGTTCGACAACATATAGGATAGCAATATGTAGATACACATAATGAACAATATCTAAATAGTCATTTACCTCACCATCGTCATTTATATAGACAATAATGCCAATAATCAGATATTTATAGGATAGTTAATCTAATTATTAGTTATACGTAATTTTCTAGATACCAAACTAATCAACCAAATATAGGTTATACCTATATATTATTGTTACATTCGTTGATATGTACTCCTAAGCAAAGGTTGTAAGAGAACCGAATGTTCAATGAATATTTCGTGAAACATGAGGCAAAAAGTTCGTTTATATTTGTTTATTTAAAGGTGAATGAACATAAACACAAACACGGTATTTTGTTCATTTAGTTAAAGGAACAAACACGAACAATGGTCTTGTTCCTTCATTCATGTTCGTGAATGTTTGTTTATGTGCGGTTATTATAGTACAATTAATATATAAATTTAATTTTATATAACCAGTAAAAGGACCGGAAATGGAGTTTCTAAAAGTTTTAAATTTTAAAACTTTGATTTGATAGAAATATATATATAAAAAAATGCAGCACTAAGTACGAGCAACATACATGAAGTGTCGACCATTAAGTTCTATTGTTCTTGATTTGGATGTTTATGTTCATTTTTGTTCATCTATGTTTGTTTATTTCATATAGGTTCGTTTATGTACATATACATGTTCATTTGTGTGTGTTTATTGCATCTTGTTTATAATCGTTTATGTTTTTTTTTAACATCTCAATGAATATAAATGAACGAACTAACATAATTTGATAAAGAAAGAAAAATTAACAAGAAGTATCCCCTCGGTTATTCGTTCATATTCGATTCTTTGTTCAGTTTTACTTAAACTATTACAACCCTACGAACACCATGTATGGAGTTTGGACTTGGGCTTAACGCTGAAAATGGGTCCAGTTATGTTTAACAAAAGTTTGCTTGTCATACTAATTTGAAATTCAACGAGTGATGTGTATTGTGTAACCAACTTAAAAGGCATGGCAATGGGCTGTTAGAGAATATTATTCTTTGAGTTTTTGTATTTTAATAAAACAATAAGTCATTTAATATTTTCTTTTATCAGCATGTCATCCAAAGTTTATGAGATTTAAACCTAAAACTCACTCTTCCACCATTAACCAAGATATTATGGAAAATAGAAACATCAATATCCAACTCCCATTTTCCAAACGTATATATTTAGAAAAAGATAAAGACTTATCATCATCATCATCTCCCACATTCACTGAAGCGATGTTGCTTTCCTTAACCTAGCACGTGTCACCCTCTCACTCTCCTTAGCCTCTTCCACCACACTCTCTTTTTTACTTTCTTTTTCTTTTGTCAAAACATCAGAATCCGGCAATGGAGGGTCTTGTGTGGGCCCTACATCCGGATTCTCTGTTTCACCTGTATCTGTACCAGTACCAGTATTTGAACCAGACGATGATGATGAGCTGGCAACAGGAGATGATGGCTCTTTGGTTTCCTCATGAGCTACTACCTTTTGTGCTTTAAGGTTCAAATCATGCTGACGTGTACTATTATCAGGTTGAGGCTTTGGTGTTGATTGTGAAGCAACATATTGAAGAATATCAAAAGTTTTTGTTTGGATATAATTTCCAGCCTTTTGCCAATATAAAACTGCAGCATCTACAGCCATTGTTCTTAGTTCCATTAAACTTCTGTCAATCTCTCTTTCATGCTTTGAAATATATGGTCTAAAAAACGATTCATATACGTATCCTGTCCCCTGTAATTATCAAACATAAACATGAATATCAAAAAAAAAGTTTTTTTTTTTTTTAAAGAAAAAAAAAATTACCTTTGTTTTGGGGTACCACAAGTATATGAAAAACGCCAACTTTGCTTCACTATACATTGGAACCCTTCACATATCCAAAACATGAAGAAATATAAAACTATAAAAATAAAAAAGAAGAAGGTGAAGATAAGAATTTATCAGGTTGATGTTTTTTTTTTACCATGAAATAAATGTGTCACCAATTCGTTCAGAAACAGTTAATACAGCAACCAAGATCCTGAAGATAAACATGTTATGAGGGTTTTAAGGATAAAGATAGTGGTATTGGTATTATTAAATTGATACAAGGGGTATATTGGTAATAATGATAATGATAATAAATACCAGTATTGGCACCAAAAGCGGAGTTGATCGATGTCAGGTTTATTCTTTTCAACTGATTTGAAGCATTCATAGGCTGGATATGCATAGCCAAACACCATTCTGTGTTTAATTGGAGTAGTTTTTGTCATTAGGGAAACTGAAAGTGAATTGAAATTTTGTGACAATTGAAGAATGAAAAAGTTTTGATTAACTTACACAAGTCCTCTAGTAAGAAAAGATCCAATCATCTTGTAAGCCTGTTAGAAACAATGAACACAATGTTCAAATAATTGCATTTACCATTTCCCACAAATCACATCATGTATGAAACTATGAATATGATAGAAGAAATATAAAGGAGAAACATGGAAATGGTGAATTAGAATCAGTCACCAACTATGAGAGGAAAACAGAAACATGTGCAAGTTTCTTCATATCTACTCTATTGTAATGTATTCATAATTAGAAATTCAAATACTGAAGCTTAAACTAGGAAAAAGGGCATATATCCTACTGAAAGTGACACACTAACACAGCTCATGTATTTTGTTATCTAAGCATAAAAATTGCTAATTTCTGTGAATGTTAACAAAAGCCACAAACATAAAAAAGTGAATTGGAAGCTTTCTTCATCTTTTACCTATATCAATCAAATGTAAACACCACAAGCATAATTGTGAGAGACTGGAATCACTTTCTGTTCTATACACAATTTAGGAAAATATTTGGAAGACAAGAAGCAGATGCTCACCTCTATGAGAAGCAGCAAGCTTATATTAATACCAATAAAGATGCTCTGCAACCTAATTCAAGCAATCTTAGATTCGTAGGTGCCACATTTAGGAGATGAGAATATTCAAAATTGAACTTGAATTGCGAAACTACATCTCTAGGTTAAAGTATAAGCATCGAGAACTCTTAACAAAAACAACAGAAAAGTAACATTGTTTAAAAACCTAGAAATCCGAAATTGATATATCAAGTCGCGATAGAAATTATAGCGATCAACTGAAACTTTGACGACAAAGTATATCACGAATAGCACCATACAGTGCAACAATGATTAAGAACCTTCAAAAGACGTAATGTACGAACAAACGAATGAAAATTTACCGAGAGTTTTAGTTATTACCTTTAAGTAGATGCAACTGAGGAAGCAAAATAACAAAATGCAGTACTCTGGTAACTGATATCGGTCGAAGTGTTGCTACGGATCTCGAAACTATAGACGTACGAGAAGGACAAAAGGAAGCCCCGCCGCCGTTACGCGACGGCGAACGGTTGCGAGGTTTGATGAAGGAGAGATAAGAACAGTACACGATTTTTGCGTAGTTTGAAATTTATCCTATTTTTCTCCCTCTTTTGGCTCAGTTTTTAAGCAATATATTTTTTGAATATTCTATTTGAAATAATAATAAACTAGGTGTGAGACCCATGTATTACATGGGTTTATTTAAAAAAAATTAAATATAAAATTTTAACAATTTGAAAAGTTTGAATTTATAAGAAAAATGAGAAACAATTTAAATTATTAAAATTAATGAGACTTTAATACATTGAATACATTACATATATAAATCATTTCTAATAAATACTTTACATATATATTACCTTACATATTAAATGTGAAATTTTAATTTAATAAAATAAATATACAATAAAATGACAAATGGAAAATAAAAAATTCAAAAATCCTAGAAAATGTCATGTGTCCAATTGAATGAGAAGAGGACATGTGGCAAAAAAAACCTTCATTTATTAAGGAGGATGATCTGCTCAACCAATTAAATATTGTATAAATATATTTTTAATATCCATATTAAGTTTTATTTATATATATTTCTTATCTCAAAATTAATATAACAACTTTTTATCAAATATTCCAAAATAATCATTTTTATTTTAGATAATCAATAATAATCATCTAAATTACTATCATTTTGTTGATTCATATTATATTTGATAAAAGAACACTTTGAATATTTGTCTGATAGTAATACATTTCACTTGGACTCGTGATCGAATTGATACAGTAATTAGTATTTTTTTTAAACCATATATCGTATCAATTATAATTTATATAAAAAAATCGGCACTATTACTGTACCAAATATAATCGGTATCAACTTGTTTAGCTAACAATAACTTCAGTTAGTTTATGTTGATAATAGTATATACAAACAAATATATGATTTTATAAATGAAGATTTTTCATGTGTTCTTGAAAATTATGAAATGTGAATAAGGCTTTTATGAATAATAATAGTTTTGTAAATGGCTGCCACTAAAAACTTGATCGAAAATAATTTTATTAATTTCTACAATGAATTTAAATTTTAAAGTAATGAATGAAAACGATACATGTCAATCTGAGTTTAAAAATTAAAATTTCCAATTTATCTAAAAAAAATCATTATATTTTTTTTGTATATATATACTTAAATATTCTAATAGAATTTTACATATAATATTCTAGTAGATTATTAAAATATTCTAATAATTCTAGTAGAATAGTAGAATATTATAACAAATCTATTTGAATATTTATAATGAAATATATAATATAATATTATAATATTCTAACAATTCTAAAAAAAATTCATATAATGTAAAGAAAATGGTAATTTTTTTTAGTTTTCTTTAATAAGCAAGAGAATAAAATAATATTTAAATAAAAGTTTTCGAAAATTTTCATTTATCTTGCATTTTAGAATATATTTTTTAATCTCCAATATGAGTATATAGAAGTGTGACCCTATATCTCACAAAATCTCATTGTCTCGTTTAAACTCAACCATATATATATATATATATATATATATATATATATATATATATATATATATATATATATATATATATATATATATATATATATATATACACACTATCTGTTACTCGCGCAATGTGGCGGGCGCCTATAGGGGTGGATAGGGAGTTTGTATAGTTCTTTTTTATGGAAAATAATTTATTTTTAGTGAAGGAATCCGCAAATATCTTTACAATTAAGGCACACACACATTGTTATATAAATGATGAATGTGAATAGCTTTCTTCAATAAACATTTTATATTCCATATCAGATAATAAAAAATACAAATTTGACCAAAAATTGAGGATTTTATTGTCGGAAGCTTTTAGTGAATTTTAATAGCAAAGATGTTTTGACATGTATTTGTGCTTATGGTTAAAGGTTTGGGGTTTAAAGTTTGAGATTTAGAGTTTGGAATTGGAAAATTTTAGGTTTTGGATTTTTATTTTGATTTTAGTATGGTCATTAAATTTATTTAAAATGATTTTTCCAAATCTATATAATCAAAACTCATATCACCTATTTGCTTTTGTTCATATATATGATAAAACAAAACTAATGTCTTATATATAATGAAATTTTTAATAAATTTTATAATACTATTCATACCATAATTTCAAATTTAAATAATCTAACTATAAACAATAAATAGTTTAACGTGTTTTGCTAAGTGCATCCTTCAAACAAGGACGAAGTTTCAAATATGGTAAATTTATATAAAGAGCACACATATGTAAAATGAGAAATATAATGCACTAATGGTACCTTGTAATAACCCTATATGATTTGTTGTCTCATGGCTTTGATAATTCCCTTCGAAAGAAAATAAGTGTGAAAGCCAATAATTCGAAGAGAGTATTTTGAACCATTTAAATTATGCATGTTGAAAATAAGAACCCGAGGCTCCAAGTCCTCAATCAACCAACACGTTGATGGAAAATATCCCAAACAACAACAAATAATAACAAAGTTAACAAAAATGTCCACTTCATCTTCAACACCCAATATTTTTTCTCTAAAATGACAAAAACACCCTCAATTTCAAAGGCACCACAACTATGTTCACTTATCTTTCTCCACTTGATTTTTACCTTCATAGTGGTTGCATTTAAAACTTGTCCTCTTTGAAACTCGAAGTATCCAGTGCTTTGTCTAGATTGATATTGCTTCTAGCACTCCAAACTATCCCTGAAGATTACATCCATAGTGATCGCACTAAAAAAATCCAATATTTTATATTCATTAAAAAATAATCAAATTAACATCCAAGTCTATTAAGGAGTACACATAAGTACCTTTTGTTCTGTGTGAAGATTGCTTCATGTGCCTCTTTCTCCATCTCTTTAAGTTATGTTTCTGAACTTTTTAGCACCAAATGTTCTTCATGATTTGACAAACTCTTCCTCCTAGATCCCAAGCCTATAGTACCATACACAAACACCACAAATTGTTAATTTGAGATTTAGTAATATTTAACAAACTTCAAATCCTTTTCAAAAATATGAGATTTACCTTAATTCTGACATATTTGATATAATGTTGGCACAAAGAGGGACAACCCCTTCTTATCATTTCGCATAAGTGACATATTAATTTCTTTATTGTTGCAGCCCCACTTTTTTCACTACCTGTGAATTTTACACCAAATGAGCTTCATGCTATGATATCACAAACCATAGATTTCAACAAAATTCCAATCATATCTTCAATTGAAGTTATCACAATACCAAAACTTCCATTTATTACAAACACAATTTCATGGACCTAACATGTGAGTCTAACCTGCAACATTGCAAGTTCATTAACAACATATCCTAAAGCCAATGTGAAATGTTACATGATTCTTTTTATGTCTTTGTATTTATTGCCAAACAGGAACAAAAAATAAGGTTACCAAGTAAACTGCAACCTAAAGTGTAACTAAATTAATATTTTGGGTCTACTCTTATCTGGATATCTAAAGCTATAAGAAGAAAAAAAGATAACATCGCAACTATGAAGTGAGAAACAATTTTAGCTTGAAACATTGCAAAAAAAATTGTTTGAATCCTGTCCTATGCAGTACAAATAAGCCTAAAAGTCACCTTCACTGAACCATAGAGATATGCATGTTACTTTCAATTGACTACCAAAAAAGAGCCATTGTGCTGCAAAAGACATAAAAAGAAGTTTACAATGTTGAGTTAAAGTTCTAGGCTTTATGTATTATGAATAAGGAGTCGAGTTCCATACAATGCAGAAGATCCACAAATTGATATTTGAGAAAGCCTTGTTCATGATTCCAATAACCTTGTTACTTAAAACACCATGTCTTGATGTCTATACAGATTGATCATTGAACGTCAAAAACTATCCATGATTGTTAAATATCACACACATTGCAACTTACCATGAAGCGAGCCATGTTGTTGTGGGTTGGTTTTTGCAACACGCAGAGCCTCTGTTGAAGTGACATAAGAGAGAGAGAGAGAGAGAGAGAGAAAGATATCTTAGGATTTCTTTTTCTGGAAACAGATGTCAGGGTGACATCAATTCACGTTCACATATACAAAGTAAATACCACCTAACGTTTACAAAGTAAATACCACCTAATTTCAATTAATAAGTGTAAAGAAGATGAAAAAAAAATATGTTGTCTTAAAGCAGATATCGATATCAGTGCAAGAAAATGAAGCGAGAAACTATTGATCACTCTTGTTGGTAGTAGGGGACCATTTGAAGAAGACACAGCTAATGGCGATAAAACCAAACCTAACCCATAATTCATCATGAGTGATTACGCATTACCCATTGAAGCTTGGATTTCTTGAAACCTTCATTAAACCTGTAACCAAACCAACGCAATTAGGGTTTTTTGAGAGAAGATGAGAGAAATCATTTCCAAAATTTGAATGTTATCAGAAAGATTTAAGGGAAGAATAGGATTCAAAATTTGAATGGGGGATCCTATAGAAATTTAAGAGAATAAAAGGATTCAAATTCTGAAAATTAAATCGACATTAGGAATTGAACCGAGATTCAGCTGGGTGCATGTGGAATTGGGGAGTTTTGGTGGTAGCGATGATCAACAAAGGTGAAGGGTCTGCTGGTCTTCTTCCAAATATGTAGCTTGAAACTCGAAGATGTTGAGGCGAAGCAGTGAACGACAATGTAGTAGGAGGCCAACGACTCAGGGTTTTTAAAGATGATGTGTTGAGGTTTCTTGAGAGATCGATGATAGATTAATGTGCTGATAGGGAATGAGTCTTCCGGTTTATACGAACCGAGAATGCCCGGATTCAGGGGAAATAATAGATAAGGGAAGGAACTGATCAAAATAATAACCAAGTGAACTAATAAGCGGTAATCAGTGGCAATAATAGGAAAGATAACAGACGGAAAGATAAGATTCGGCTATTGGAGTATATAATTTATTGTGTATTAAATATTTGTACAATTTGCATTATCATTTGAATCACTTAAATTATAATATTATTATATTAATGATTTGTTGTACATTAAGCTTAAAGGTTTGGACGTCTTAAATCTATTTTTAGAAATAGTAAGGTTTGTATAATAAGATAGTAAGATATATATATATATATATATATATATATATATATATATATATATTAAAAATAAATTGGTTTATACGGTATTGTAGGGGTGAGCATTTGGACCGAATCGGACCGGACCGGCTCTGGACCGGACAGTTATGGAGAATATTGTGGACCGTGGACTGGACCGGATGAGCCGTGTCCGTGTCCATGTCCGGGTCCAGGTCCAGGTTCGGGTTTTCCGGTTCTTGGACCCGTTTAGACCGGTACAACTTTAATTACATAGAGTACAAGTCGTCAAAATAAGTTTTGGGGTTTGATAGAACTCGTTAAAACGAATATGTTATTGGTTTTATACGATACAACTTGTAAAAATGATTACGTTTCCGTTTCATGCATAACTAATCTACCTTGATGTTATAATATTATAACTTGCAAAGTTAATTTTCCAAATAAAAGGAACTAACATATAAATCAAGTTCAACAAGATCCCTTTCATATGATTTATCTGTCAAAGATACATAAAATTCAAAATTATAGTCTAAAATAATAGTTAAAAAGTTGAAATATTTCAGCTTTGATAGCTCAACTTTGAAGAATTGTAACTCACTAAATATAATATCAAAATCAACAAAACTATAGTCTAAATTCATCTATAAATTGTAAACTAAATGTTGGAAAAAATCGCAAGTCAATCCGACTTAAAACGAATGAGTTATGGTTGTTTAAAAAGTTTCACAGATTAAAAAAATTTAAAAATCTTGCTGAAAAGCTGAAAATTTTCAACTTTGATAGTTCAACTTTGAAAGAATGTAACTCATTGAATATAATACCAAAATCAACAAAATTATAGTTTAAATTCATCTACAAACTGTAAATTAAACGTTGGAAAAAACCGCATGTCAATCCGACTTAAAACAAATGAGTTATGGTTGTTTAAAAAATTTCACAGATTACAAAATTTTAAAAATGTTGCTGAAAAGTTGAAAATTTTCAGCTTTGATAGCTCAACTTTGAAAGACTGTAACTCATTGAATAAAATACCAAAATCAACAAAAATTATAGTCAAAATTCATCTACAAACTGTAAATTAAACGTTGGAAAAAACCGCGTGTCAATCCGAATTCAAACGAATGACTTATGGTTGTTTAAAAAATTTCATAGATTACAAAAAAAAAATTAAATCGGGTCCAACCAGTTCTATTCCCAGTAAAAACGAGACCATACCGGTTTTGATGGATTCCTAGAACCGAGAACCGGATCAGGGGTAAAAAAAATGGTCCGATTCGGTCCGACTCACCGTTCCAAATGCTCATCCCTACGGTACTGTATTACCAACTAAACATGTTGGCTAACAAACATATTGGTTACTAACATTATTTGTTCGGTTGTTAGCATGTGATTTTCTATGATACATATTTGTGAACCCTACTTTATACGATATGTATTTCACTTATTTTTACTGTAGCAACGTATCGTTCCATTATTTTTTTCATTCTCCCCTAACTTAAGAAATGGTAATCACTCACTTCCTCAAAATTTAATTTTTTAATAAGTATTAAACAATAGTATAATGTATTGTACACGTTGCTAAAGCATAAAAAGTAAAAAGGAGATAAAATAAGGTGTGGTGTGTACCACCCGGATTTCAGGTATGATTTTTATATTCCAATTTGTAAGAATTCTGATGGTGACGACGTGGTGAAGGGATCACCATGACTTAGCATTCGTCCAGGATCACGTATTTCATTAAATGTTTGCCACGAAGTGGTGATTCGTTTTTGGAAAACCCTAAATTCCAGGCCTAGAGCCATATTTAAAGGAAGTGATTGCTATTTTTTCCTCCAACCTCAGCCTCCATCACCTCCAAAGCACCTTTGATAAACCCTAGCCTCCCTTTTGCACTTCTTGATTCATTTTTGGTAGTTTTTTGATCTTGGAAGGAAGAAGAAAGAGCTCTTGTGCATATATCATCAAGTAACTAGTCTCTAATCCTTCTGTGCACCTTTTGGACTCTTTGTAGGTCTTCAAGTCTCCACCTTTTTGGTTATCTCTTTATAGATCTAGGTTTTATAGCATGTTTTGGCTCATTTTTTAGTATGGGTTGGTTAGATGAGAAAGTTTTCAACTTCATGTCTCACCTTGGTCCATTGGTCATTATATCTTTTTTATCTAAAAGTTGACTGGGTTTTGAGAGCCATACATGAGTTTTAGGTCATTTTCTCATTGTTTTGACCTAGTTGGGGTGAAGGAAAAGCCTAGCCATCATGTAAAAGAGCTTCATACACTCTTTATCTTCTTTCCCCATGTTTTTCTTCTAATCTCTCTCACTCCATCTTACACCCATGAATTAGACTTAGTACATACATGATGAAAAGGTAATGACGTTGCTTTTAATTCTCAGTCAAAGTACACTCATAATTGAGCATAAATGTCCAGCCAAATTTAAGTTTTTATTCACGTCTAAGTAGCCTCAAATCATACTCAAACCCTCTCCTTTTCTATCTTTTTTTTTCTACTTCATAGACAACCAAAAACACCTCCATAGGAGGTGTTGTTTTCTCGATAATCAACAAGAGGCAGCAACCTCTTGCTCCCCCTCCTTCCCATCGATTAAACCAACTAAACACCCCCTGGATCGTTGTTTCTTCCTGACCCCTTTCTCCTTCGTTGTTTCCTGTCAAAATAGAAAAGAATGAGCGACAAGGAAGCTACCGGAGCAACCCCTCTCCACCCTCTGTCGAAGACAGCTTCCTTGGTTATCTTCGTGGTTCCTTTCCCTTCATTTTTTAAAGTTGATCAGCCCCTTTCCTTCTCATTCTCGTTGGTTTTCAAAATCTAAAACAGTATCGCGTCTTCTTTGGCATTTGATAGCGGTTTCTCTCGAAAAACTTCCCGAAAACAAAAAATTCTCGAGCCTAGATCAAGATCACTCATCAAGGATGACTCTTTATGGCCTCATTTTATGTTTTTATTGATTTTGGGGGAAGATACATACTGGTTTGTTTAAATATGAAAGTTTGATGCTATTTGGTGTTCATATCATATTACGTAGTTAAATGAGTTCTTGAAATGTTATTATGATCATTTTGGGTTATATTTACCTAAGAGTTATAATAAAATGCAAATAATTATGTTATGAATCATATAAACAAAATGTGTGACATGTTATGTGTATATTATATCATTATATGTTAATAAATAAGTTGTTAGTTAAATAACTAGCTTAAAAATATTCACATGCTCTTTTACATCATTTTAATGCAAAATGATAGGTGTTATATATCCATATAAGTTATAAACACACAAATACTTTTAAAATATATTTTAGACATAAAATGACAACCTAAAATGTTATTTAGTCTTTTATATGAAAAATGGACGTAAAAGGGCTTGTGGTTAAATGAAATATAGCCTAGAATGTAAATACATGGATATTTGTTAAAAATATGTATTTTGTGTATTTACATATAAGACTTGAGAAATAATAGTGAAAATAAGATTTTTATATAAAAAGAATTATGATGTTATATAAAAGAAAAAACATCATAAATGGTCCCTGTGTTTTCCCAGATTCTGAAGTTTAGTCCCTGTGGTTTAAAAATCTCATAAATGGTCCATGTGCTTTCAAAACTTTTGACAGGTGGTCCTTATTGCTAACTCCGTTAACTTTTGTCCGTTAATTGAGGGACATTTTCGTCATTTCACACCACAGGGACCATTTATGATCTTTTCAGTTATTTTTTTTTAAAAAGAAAAAACTAAATATAATTATTTAATATATAAAATCTCTCTCTCTCTCTCTCTCTCTCTCTCTCTCTTAGAACACATATACAGACAATCAAAATCCTCTTCACCTCCTTGTGTCACACCGATGTTTACTTCTGGGAAACCAAGGTAACCTATTATTCCCTGTTTCAATCTTGTAAAAACCCAAAATTAAAATCATAAATCTTTGTTTTCGAACTTTTCAGGGTCAGAATGCTTTGTTTCCTCGAATTTTTGGACATGAAGCTGGAGGGTATGTTTGATTCTTGTTAAAACCGGAAAAGGGTTTCTTCTAGTCTTTGATCTGAAAAATAATCTAATAAGTTTTTAAACATGAACAGGGTCGTGGAGAGTGTTGGGGAAGGAGTGACTGAGCTTCAGCCTGGAGATCATGTCCTCCCTGTTTTCACCGGAGAATGCAAAGAGTGTGCCCACTGTAAGTCCGAAGAGAGCAACATGTGCAACCTTTTGAGAATCAACACCGATAGAGGAATCATGATTAACGATCAAAAATCTCGATTTTCCATCAACGGAAAACCCCTTTTCCATTTCGTAGGAACTTCAACATTCAGTGAATACACCGTCGTCCATGTTGGCTGTCTCGCCAAAATCAACCCTCTTGCTCCTCTTGACAAAGTCTGCATCCTCAGTTGTGGGATCTCCACAGGTATAAAAAGAAATCACAGTATCCTCCGATTGCAGTTCAATTGGTGTTTTCTTGACCTAATTAATCTTCGTGTTTTCTTCAGGTCCCTGTGCAGCTAATTAATCTTCGCCCCTCTCAGATCTATGTCGCCAACACCCTTTCTCAGGGTGTTCTTTAAAAATGCAGAGCGTATGATTTTATGATTGGGTCGATTTTGGCGTGAAAAAGAAGAAGAAAAGAAATTAATGACTTCTGATTTGAGTTTACTGATAAATTTCATTGGAACACCGTCATTAACAACCTTGTAGAGAAGTTGTTGTTTGGTTTGTAGGTCTTGAAAAAAAAGGCGACTTGTGGTAGTTCTTCAATTGAACAATGGGAGGTTTGTTGATGTGTTTGAATCAGAAAAAAAGAGGCATACGAACACAGAAGTTGGTTGTTGCTTTGGAGAGAGAGAGAGAGAGAGAGAGAGAGAGAGAGAGAGAGAGAGAGAGAGAGAGAGAGAGAGAGAGAGAGAGAGAGAGAGATTTTATATATTAAATAATTATATTTAGTTTTTTCTTTTAAAAAAAAATAATTGAAAAGATCATAAATGGTCCCTGTGGTGTGAAATGACAAAAATGCCCCTCAATTAATGGACAAAAGTTAACGGAGTTAGCAATAAGGACCATCTGTCAAAAGTTTTGAAAGTACATGGACCATTTATGAGATTTTTAAACCACAGGGGCAAAACTTCAGAATCTGGGAGAACACAGGAACCATTTATGATGTTTTTTCTTTATAAAATTGGGTTTTATACAAAATAGGTCCATAAAAGTTTTAGATAAGATTTAATATAATATTAATAAAAAATTGTGTTCGTAGAAGTTTTTATATAAAAATAGAACTTTAGAAATGTTTAACACATATTATAACGATATATATATATATATATATATATATATATATATATATATATATATATATATATATATATATATATATATATATATATATATATATATATATATATATTAGTCATCTATCCGCGCTAAGTGTCGGGTCACGTGTATCATATTGTTTGCATATGATCCATGTAACACTCATGCCTAGACTACAATTATTTGAAGTTTTCCTTTTGTATAAGCATGGGTATACGCTTGAATTTCATATTCTATAAACTTTTATTAATACTTAATATCACATATTAATTTTCAGAAATTTGAAGGGAAACTTGTTAAATTAATTTATTAATGAAAATGAAGCTAAATGTTTAACACTCACTACCTATGATAAAATACATGTCATGTAAAATTTTCCATTTTAGCCTATGGTAATATCTAGAAATTTTGATTCGATCGAGAAGGACTGTTATCCGTTTAAAAGGTTGGAATGGGATTGAGAGAAAATAGAATGGAATGGAACTGGTTTGAGCTTTGGTGGATTTATATTTCTAAAAAAATAAAAAATATATCTTCTCTTTGACCGGTCAAAGAGTAAAGAATAAAAACAAAAATCAGCAAATCAACTTTTGATATTAGATTCCGATTAAATCCGAACCAATTTTAGCATGGGATATGGATATGTAGCATAATCGTTAAAGATTTTATCCAGTTTCTAAAAAATCCCGTTTTAAATCAACCTTATATAAATTATAAATTAACATTTTTGTTTTATATTTGAATAGATAAAAATAACACTTAAAAATTGAATAATTTTATGATAAAAATACCACCTATAATGATACTGATTAAACGTTTAAAAACAAAGGCTAACAACTATTACACCATTTAGCCAAACATAAGGATTGCAAATAAAATTCGTTTTGATATAAATACCTTTTTGACAATAACATTGCCTATCAAAACCATCATTTTGTACAAATTTCCATACACATCATCAAAACAATGATCTTACACAGTGATACCAAGTTTTAAATAACACAACATATTCAAAAAAGCATGTCATAATTTTATTACAACTGACACCAAATTTTAAATAATACAAACATATTCAAATACCCAAAATGTAATTTGAATTTACGTAAACCATTTAATCACTTAAGATGTTAAATCTAATTTTGACATTGGTGAGTAAATCACTTAAAATGTTATAAGAAAGAAGGTTTCATCCTTTCTCACATGTTCACATCAATAGCTTCAAAATTAGTAAAACTTTCCTTCACTATGCTTCATGAATGTACTTCTTCCTTTGGATGGACGTCTTTACCCCTGCAACAAAGAAAAGTAATCCATTTAATAATACTTTTGTATAACAATAAACCTCTCTATATTGGATGAGTGGGTCTCATTTTATCCCAATATGACTAAACGGTTTGACCACTAAATAACACAAAAGCAATAAGACACCTAGGTGTTACAAAATGTCCCAAAAAAATAACTAACGAATCGCCACATACTTCATTAGTCCCATCTGATGGAGCACACACACAGCAGCAGAGCACAATAAGGATAAGATGCAATAGGCTCGGTTGATCAATTGGAAAAGGACACCTACTAAAAATTGGAAAATAAACATTCAAAATAAAAAGGAAAAATAGTAATTACATCAAAGATTAAAACTTGTAAGCATATACAACATAAAACGTATACCTTAAATCTCTCTACTAATAAAAGAGTAGTCCTTTTGCCAAGTGTCATAATATTAGAACTCCTAATTAATATGATGTCACTTGTCATTCTATTAATTCTCTATTTTAAATTCATTAAACCTCCTAATTAATGTGATGTTATTTGTCAATATATTTATTCTTTATTTTAAATTTTAAATTTTATATTATTGTTTTCATTAGTTCACAAATAAAAAGAGTCTAATATATATGATAAATTAATTCCACATATTTATTTGAATCAATAATTATAATTTTACATAACTAATAAAAAAATCTCTTAATTAATAATGTATTTAAAATTTTATACAAAATAATTAATTAATAATTTTGAATTTTTTACTATGAATATTTAATTAATTTTGTAACCGTGGTTTCCACGGGTTATAAACTAGTTTATAATAAAATCGTTATAAAGAATGACTTGCCAAATAAACCACAAAATGTATACCTCGTATTTATGATGTGAAGAGACTACGAACTATGATATTAAAAAACAATTGTGATTAGCAGTTAACCAAAAAGTCTCAATGAGTGGTAGAATGTTGAATGCACAAAAGAACAAAAAACTTAAAGAGGTTATATCTGTTGTGGAATTTAGCTATAACATGTGATATTAAAAACAAACGTTATTATAGACTGGATTACCCCTGGGCCCACAGTGTGAGTCTGGATTGCCTTACAGGCCCATAACTCACATCTGGATTGACATCAACCCCACGGTACGAGTCTCCCTCAGCTCGTATCTGGAATGCTCTCGGGTTTGTTGGTTGCCGCATGGGGTAGCATCACCTCAACCCATCCCACATAATGTGTCAACATATAACACAACTAATGCACAAACAGATAATCACATAATACTCTAGGTAGTCCTACAGATCTACCTAACTGGCATAGCAACAAACATGAAACCCTAACTCATACTCATCATACTATAAACTGCTAGGATATCATATCCAATGGGCTGGCCTTGGTGCCTTAGATCCCTTAGTATAATGAGGTAACTCACCTCTCAACTATCGAATCGAAATGATAAGCTCAAACTCTCGGATCACCGCCACAAACTCCACCACCTATATTCACCATAGAACCATACTTGTAAATTTCCAATTTCCCAAAATGCCCCAGAAGTCAAAGTCAACGGTCAAGGTCAACAGTCCATGTTGACCCGACTCGTCGAGTGCAATCACTGACTCGTCGAGTCCTTCCAGAACTTCGAGTAATCGTGAAATCCCCCCACTGACTCGTCGAGTTTTCCCTGCAACTCGCCGAGTCCATGCATGTCCAAAAGTCGGGAAAACCCCAATTGACTCACCGAGTCACCCCACTGACTCGCCGAGTCCATGCAAAAGTCCATATGCGACAATCTTCATCGGACTCGCCGAGTTGACCATGCAACTCACCGAGTCCCTTCAGTCCACATCTATTCAGATGCTTATTAAGCCATTTTAAGGTTCCATATTACAAATCCAGCTTCCCAAGCCATGTTTATCATGTAAAGTTGCAAACTTTATGTGCATGCAAGGCTCTAAAGTCTTATAATGACAAAACCAAGCTTGTAATGGAGTTTTACACTTAAGGAGAGGTTCACACTTGCTAAAGTTGAAAGCTTTATGGACTTAGAGACCAAAGAGAGTTCAAATCTGAAGTTACAACTTCAGATCTAGGCTCATACCCAAGAATAGCTTCATAATATGCTAGAAAAGCCCTAATCTTTAACCAAATGAGATCTAGAAGGAAATAAGGTCAACGCAACGACTTGATACCTTCCAAAAGATGCTAGCTGAGGTAGATATAAGATCCCTTCACGTTCCTTGCTTGTAGCCACTTGCTCTCCAAACTCTTCTCACTAAGATACACCTTCCAAAGCATAAAACACACAAGAATGGAGCACACACGGATTAGGGTTTGCTGAACTCTCAAGAGGCTGTAAGGCTAAAGGATGCTTATGATCCTTTAAATAGGGTGTAAAACCCCAAAAATTAGGGTTTCATCCTCCAGCTCCTATTCGCCGAGTCTTAACTTGGAGTCGGCGAGTAGGTTACTTAAACACGTGGACCAATCCGCTTTTACTTGACAAGTCAGGGCATCCAACTCGTCGAGTAGACCTTGAAATTATGAAAATTAAAGTCATAAAATTATCACCTGAGAGTCGGGGAGTTACATACTTTTGTTCTTGCTTGTATACTCTTTTATAAACTGTATTAAGGGGTCGATTTCTCGAAGAAAGGAAACTAATTCATGAGCTTTTAAATCAAAAGATTTTCTAGCATCAGTTTTATGATTCTCCTGAAAAACGCTACGTAAAGGTCCTCTGAAAAAGCAGTATATTCCTTTTTTTAACTATTCATTTGTTGACTATCTCCTACACTATTATCTCCTTACCATTTTTTTTCTTGTACCATATTAAAAGAATTTATGGAGAATTATAAATTCTAGACTGAAACTTGAATTTATGATACAGAAGATAAACTACTTCTCGTTGATAAGTTTACACTGTTAATGATTCACATTGATTCCACCTCAGCGTGATTGAAACATTCCATTCTCTCCTTAATCTCTTCTTAATAAAACTTAATGATTCATTGTGGTATACCACACACTGACAAAAATTTGAAACTTTGTGTCGATGGTTAGTCTATGTATTGTAGGCTATTACATGCACCAATCCCTTATTGCCCATAATTTTTTCTTAAAAGCTTTATGATTTAGCGTAACATGCCATACGTTGATGAGAGCTTGAAAAATTTGTGCCGATGGTTAGACTATGTACCATAGCTTATCACACGCACCAATCCATTCTTACCATACATTCTTCTTTAGAGCTTTATGATTCAACGTATGAAGCCAAATGCTGATGAGAATTCGAAAAATCTATGACGATGGTTATATCATTTTCCATGATTTATTACATGCAACTACCCATTCTCTCCCAATAAATATTCTATTAAAGAAGTTAATGATTCATTGTATTTTCCATACACTAGTAAAAATTTGACATTCTTTGTCGATGGGTACATTTCATACCAAAATGTATTACACACATTATTCCATTCTCTCCTTTTATTCTTCTAATAAAAGAAGTTGATGATTCAACGTATAGACCAGACCTCGCAATACTATGTCAATGAGTGATAGTTCAAACACATACTATCAGGATACATCACAATCTCACTTGATTGTCAGCTGCATTCTTGATCCGATGATGAAGTAAATCAGATATGTTGATCACTTCCGCTAATGCGACATGGTTGCTGATGTCAAAAAGGGGGACAAATACTTTGTCAATATATTCCTATTTTTAGGGGGGAGATACCAACACTACAAACACTCTTCTTTTGCTCAAGAGGAGATATTTCTTGTCTTCGACATATGAACCTCCATACGTTGTCTTCGACATATTTTCATTTGTGACCAGGCAAATATCTCTAAGTGAAGAATCGACCATGTCATCAGATTCAAGAAAGGAAGTTCTCATCTTCAGGGGGAGAAAATGCTAAAGAACTTGTTGAGATTAGTTTTGACATCATCAGATAGGGGGAATGTAAGGTCACACCTTATGATCAGATGTGTCAAACATTACATGTTGACCACCGGTGCCAACGCCAATACCATATCTTATCAGCATTAACATGAGTCGTGATCATGGTGACTATATGTGTATTACGCAATTATATGTGTATATATATATATATATATATATATATATATATATAGAGAGAGAGAGAGAGAGAGAGAGAGTGTGTGTGTGTGTGTGTGAGTGAGAGAGCGAGAGAGAGAGAGAGATATCTGATCCATAATCTTAGTGATTAGGATCAGACATTTACTTAGATAGGTATACATCCCTTTATTAGTGGGATATTTGTTACTATAATCATATATAATCAACATTAGGGTGAAACCCTAATGTAAGTCTTGGTGACCGTCTTTGTGACATCGTTCTCTTTGTGAGAACATTCTTTCTTAGTGAAAGTATCTTTGTGATTATTTGTGTTCTTTCGTTTTTCTGTTTCATCTTTGTTTAACTTGTTTGTTCTTTGTTATTTACACTTGAGTGTATCTAATCGATACAAACATTCAATTTCAAAAGCAAAATTTTTTATTTAGTATTTTTGGGATATTACACGGTGAGTTTGAGTCTCACGGTGGATCTCATTGTATTTTCTTTATATCCACAATATAGTGTTATCGCACATTTCAGTATAATATAGCAAAAAATTATTGTTCATATTTATTTGAAACTCCCAAAAATTTGAACTTCTTTTGTTATTTAATTCATTAAACTCTTTTATTATTCTAATTTAATCCTTGTTCCTCACTTTTCAATATAATATAACAAAAAAATAATTTGATACTTAATATTATTTTTTTAATGAGACCACTTTATAATTTTTAATCTAATATATTTAATTTGTTAGTTTAAATATGCTGTTAAGTTTAAAACATAAATCATATAATCTTGAAAATAATATCAGAAATTTGTTTTTTCTAATAGTTGAAAAAAATATACATTTAATTAAAAGCATATATTCAAATGTCAAATCAACAAAAAAATACAAATAATATTTTTATAAAAATAAAAAATTTTAAAAGTGGTATTATTTTTATTAGTTAGAAATAGTAAAAGTTGTAATAAAATTAAAATTTGAAAAATAAATACGATATATTGAAAAAAAGCCGATATTTATTTATAATCATATTAATTTTGAGTTCCTTTGCCAACAATACTTCCTTTATATTGAGCCATTTTTTTTACTCATTCGTTGTAGCTTTCTGGTGGTATACGTGTTAACGGACAACATATGATCGCTCATCACCGCCTCTCCATTATTGATTTCCTCTCGAACCTTCTCTCTCATTTCAATTCCACATCTCCCTCTCTCTTTCATCCTTCTCTCTGATTTCTTACCCATCTTCAGCGACACTGCCTGCCACAGCCTCCGCCATCGACAGCCACCTCCGTCGTCCCTTAAATGGGCACCATCGCCTTATTTGGCAATTAGAATCGGTTATGTCGTACTGGTCGGTGCTATAGATTACGTCTCCTTTTTGCTTCTTCTCTATCACTGCCACCTCCTGTAATATCGATTGGGGCTTCTTTTGCTTCAATTGGATTGATTTCTATTTACCTGAGGAGTAACCTGATATTTCAATTTTTTCGACCTGGAAGGTAAACACTTTTCGTACTATATGTTACTAAAATTATTCTTCTGCTTTCCTTTCATTCAAAAAAATTTGTTCTCCCTTTATTTGATTTACAATAGACTACGCTTATTTGACCTAATTTGTTTACTTATAGTGTGATGGCTTAGAATTGACATGTGGTTTAGGTGATGTTTGTGATTTTTTGATTTATTTTCTCTGTGTTGATATGTTGTTGCTCTCAATTTAATACCCTGCAAACCAGGTTTGTTCCCAGTCTTTCAAAAAAAACTTCATCTATTTTTTTATTTTTTTGCTATAAGTGTGATATGTCATATTTTTTTTTTATAGGTCCATACATGCTTCTTCATCTTCGTTGCAATTGCACCACCTGTTGCTTTAAAGGAAAATCCCTTGCATGAGTTCCTTATTCAACTTGCTTCTTTTCTTCCTTCACTTGGTTTTCTAAATGTGTGAAATGCAAGAAATATTAATATACTTCCATTTATTGCTTTACTATTATTTTTTTTTAATAATTATTATAGTAATTGTTCGGTTGCTGTATTGGTAATATTTTAAATGATTAATATTTTAAATAATAACTAAAACTGAAATTAAAGAATATATATTCAACTAAGTTATTTTGAAAAAAAATATAATAATAGTTAAAAATAATATTAAATAAAAAATTGAAGTCAATTTCATTCATACACAACTTATATACAGGTACCCTTAAAATGATACGAACTAATAAGATATCTATATAAATCGATTATTATTCATCATAATAGTTAAAGATAACAATATAGCAAAAATTATATTTATTTTTACTAATGTATGGATAGAAGCTCTCGCGATGATTTAATTTTAATATGTATGTATATTATCAAGCACATGACAAGATCATATAAGCTCTATTTATTGAAATCCCTATCCATTTGAAACTTGTGCCCTCAATTTCATCTGGAAAATAACCACTCTCTCGAGTGGAAAATGTTTCATTTTAGTAGCAAAATAGTTGTTCACCAAATGGGTAGAAACATATTCACTACTCTTTCTAGGGTCTACTAAAAAGTAGTAGTCTTAATCAGTTAACTAAAAGCCTATCCAAATCCAACCTCGTGTCTTACTCTACCATGTCTCTTCTAAGGCCTTTGTTTATAGGTTTGTTTAAGATTAGACTATAAACCTTCTTTCATCAAAGCAGAAAGCCAAGAACTACGATGTTAAATAGCAGTGACAAATTGAGGATAAAGAGAGAGCCCTTTGACTTTGATCATTCACTTCAATCAAATGTAAAGAGTCCAATCATCAACTAACAGATATAAGTTCTAACATGAGGATCATCAACACATTATCATTTATTTAAAATGATTACAACTTTTAAAACAATTTAATGTAAGAATTATTATTACAAAGTTAATGATAACAATATAGTTATTTATTAATAACATGTATTTGTCAATATTTTTGTTATATCATTGCATTTTTACTCAAACATTCGTCTAGCCGTATGATAATATTGAATAAAATTATTCAATTTCTTTAGTGATGGATATTTCAATATTTGAACACATACCCAAACGTTTTTATTAACGTGATTATCTATGATCTCTAAGTTGAGACGAATGTTTGTGTAAAAACCATGTTTTTAGTTGAATTGGTTCCTGGAACCGGTATCTAAAATTTTTATTTTTTCATGCTATAGAAAAAAACTAATCAATTTTTCAATACATAAGAGTTCTTTGCCATTTTAAGAGTTTACAAAGTTAGCCAATATAAACATTAGAAATCAAATCAAATGTCTGTATGATTATTTCATAGTTCTCTTGTTCATTTTTTGAATTGCAAATAATGGATTTGGAATTGAGTATCAAAGAAAAGATGTATACAATAAGAAAAAAAGTTTAAATAGATATGAAAAAGACCATCAAAGTTTGTTATGTAAAATGTCTAATTTTCATGTGTTTTATTTATTTTAACCAGTTCAACCGACTTTTAATGGTTTAATTTAAACTATTCAACCGAGTTTTTAAAAATCGGACGGTTCGTTTTGGTTAAAAAATGAACATAAAAACGGTTCTAGTTAAACAACTTTCTTCCCTAGTTTTTGAAGCCGATTAGAACCAGTTTTTTAAACATTGTTTTTAATTCATTCTATAACTTATATTTATTGTTTTTACCCAATAATCATATAAAATTCGTTATTGTTATATTTTACTGAAGTCAATAGTTTAAATTAAAATTAAAATAACAGATACCTATAAACCAAAACCATCACCTCTCATTAAGTAGTCAACACTTATTGTGAGAGCACAAACATTCATTCAATCAACTTTATATCAATTCCCATGTTTTACATAAGCAAAAAGGGGAACACCATTATGAAGATGTTGAATAAATAATAAATAAAGGTACGCTATGGGACATTTTCCCAACAATATTACCAAAAGCTTCTAGCCCAGCAATATCATGCGTTGTCTTTATTTTTTAAGGTTAAGGGTTCGAGTCCCATTTGAAAAGTAGATGCATTAATGTGTAGTTTAGTAGTAAGTTACATTTGCCGTTAAAAAAATTGTATGTTTAGAACTATATATATATATATATATATATATATATATATATATATATATATATATATATATATATATATATATATATATATATATATATATATATACTAGTTTATAACCCGTGGGAACCACGGTTATTAAAATTTTATAATAAAAAATTATAATTATTAATCAGTTATTTTAAATAAGTCATTGTAAATAAATTATTAATTAAGAGATATATCAAAATTTTAAAGTTATTATAACTTCAAATTTAACATATAATTAGAAAATGTAAATTTGAATTTTGAAATGAATTGACTAATATATATCTACATGACACATGACATAATATTAATGACGAGTTGTATTAGATTGATATTTGGCAAAAGGATATTAAAATTATTCATTTATTAGAATATATATATATATATATATATATATATATATATATATATATATATATAGGTTTAGGTTATTGTATTCTAACTAATTATTGTGTGTCTCTGTGTGTGTATATATATATATATATATATATATATATATATATATATATATATATATATAGGCTTAGGTTATTCTATTCTAACTAATTATTGTGTGGATGTAGAATGATTGTGGGCCAATCATTTACTTATTTTAAGAAAGTGATTAATACATATTATTGTATTATATATAATTGAAAAATATCATCTAATTTAATTACAAAGGTATTTTAGTCAATTAATATAGATTTAATAAAGGAAAAATACATATTTTAAGGGATTATAGATTCTATTAATTTTAAAAATCCGATTTTACGATTTATAATTCTTTTAATCCGAACATTCTAACAAAATACGGGTAAACAAATTCTTGATCATGACTTTAAAAACTTCTTGTAGAATAACAAATTCTTGAACCATCAATTGAAGAATAAAAGCAAAAATAACATTAATTCTTATAGGATGCGGGTAACAATTGCTAAGAATTACATTTATTGTTAAAAAATAAAACTAAAAAAACTTTCAAATCAGGAAAGAAAACATCAAAATTTAACAAAGACACTAATACATTCTAAAAGAATAATGTTTAAGAATCACTTTCAACTTTGTGGTCCGTTCTTAAAACATCAAGTTTTGTGAAAACAAAACCAAATTGTAGTTTAGAATCCAATAATGCATTATCAAATGAAAAATAAAAAACTAAATTCCTTTGGAAAAATATGCGGACTTGTGAATTGCACCAAAACCAATAATCAATAATTGTAGAACATTCATAAATCAGTGAGAAAATATCCATATTCCATTCCAACAAAATGAATTCGTGATTCCTATTCAGTAGAATTGGAATTCAAGATTCAATTACCATATGCATTTTGTTGGAATTAACTCATAAGTCTTACTTAACCTGATCATTATGTAAAAAAAAATAAAAAAATAAATCCCTAGCTTTCAACTTGCATTTAGCAAATAAAACAAATTGGAATTACCTCATAAGCCTCGTTTTCTCAAAGCCTGCAAACATTTTCAATTACACAGATTAAAATAAAAAATCAAATCATCTAATAAACCAACAGAAAACTCAAATTGATCAATGCAATACAATTAAGTACCACATTTAGATTGGTAAAACGCGAACAAATGTACAAACCTTGTTGACATAAGAAAGTAAATGTATAACAAATGTCTTAGATCATTCCATGTTCACACGTCAAAAAAAAGAACTTTCATGTTCACTATTTAGTTTTCTTTTAAGAATATATATACCCACTTTACATTAATATCAAAATATTAAGATTCATTTACAATCTAGTTTAATCCAAGAATGCTACACAACAGGTTAGAATGTAAATCCTTACTCGAATTTATTGATGCTCCCAAAACATTAAATTTAGTATGAACATGTAGAAAACTATCTCCAAGAAACAAATTAAAGTTTACATTAATTTTAATGTAATGAACTAAAATAAAGTTGTAAAAACTTTTTTCTGCTTAATTGAGTTAATATCAATAGAGACATGTGGTTTACCCGGCTAGGAACTTAGTTGAGTGTAATTTGTGCTTCTGCTTCGATTCCAACCAATGCAAGTTGTAAGCATCATGAAAAAAAATTGATTTTTATCGCATATAAAAACTCATCATTGATAACTTAAACAGTGATCATGTGTTTTTTTTCATAAACCATAAAAAAGATACTGCATAATAAACGTATTCTACTAATCGAGAAAAAAACAACATAAACAATCATTACTTTTTCCAAAATCATAAATAGATAAACGTTGTTGAACTTTGAGAATTTTCATTAATTCATTTTCCCCAGAAACCCCTAAAAAATGGTTAAAAAAATTCATCTTGATACTCTTCACATACAATGATCAAATGCAGAAAAAACAAAAGAAAAGCATCATAATTAAGAATTTATTAACTGTTTAATGGCGTCTATTTGTGAAGAGTGAAGACGATGGTTGTGGAGGTCGCTGCAAAATTGGTAACGGCTGATGGTGGTGCAACGCCGTACTCGTTCAAAAGCGCGGTCACAATCATCAAATTGATTTCAACAGTAATAAAGAACCACTGGTAGCCAACTCCAACAAGGTCGATTTGTTGAGCCCTAGATTTCCATGATAGGTTAATTGAAGAAGGAGAAAAAGAATAAAGATATAGAAGATGATGGGGTTGGGATTTTGAAGAAAAAGGTGGAGGAACGGCCAATGGAAGACTGACAATGGAGGAATCGGTAGGAGGCACGAATGATGCCTCCGACTGAGTTTTGTTTAGGGCTTCCAGTTCATATATATAACGATTAAATGTTGATTTTTTCATTTGAATTTAATGTTTTCCATAAAAATGGGATGATAATTAAGGATATTATTTAATAAATATAAAAGATTACTATTCTACCCTTATCTATTAAATAAATTTAAAAATGACTAAATATGAAATGATTGATTCACAATGATTCTTACATCCACACAATACTTAGTTAGAATACTTGAACCTAGCCCTCTCTCTCTCTCTCTATATATATATATATATATATATATATATATATATATATATATATATATATATATATATATATATATATATATATATAACTTTATTACCATTTTTTGAGATATTTATCCAAAACATCACCTTTTATAAATTTTTAACATTTTATAAATAGATTTTTATGTGTATTTTGTCAACAAGATTGGACATGACATTAGTTCGCATTCCTATGAATAAAATCAGATGTTTTCTTTAGCCTTTAATGTTTAAAGTTATCAAGAACACTAGAAAAACAATAACAAGAAAATCAAGAGAATTATAAGTCAAAATGAAAAAGATAGTTAAAATAGAAAGTTTGGCAAATGCAAGTTTTTTTCAAAATTTTTTGAAGGTTTTTCCAAAAAAAAATTGTTTAAACCAGAAGATTATGGGTAAACCTCCTAAAAGAACAAATCTAAAAATAAAGTTTTTTTATGAAAAAAAAGTTTAGGGTTAAATAAATGAAATGAAAAAAAGGTTTTTTCTACACTTAACCTAATTTTTGAAAGAGGCACTCATAATTGATAGAAAAAAGATAGAATAAATGGATTATTGATAAGAAAAAATATATAAAAGTTACAAAAATGGACTTTTAGTGTGAAAAAGGAAAGTGATTGTAACATCTTCAAAATAGGCTTAGGAATTTTTTGCCCTTTGTCTCGAAGAAGGTGACTGAGGTGACTTACCTCTATGCATGTTCCTTGGTGGTGGCGAAAGATCCCCCGATCCATCAAATAAATACAGCATGTTGTGTATTCGCCAAAGACTCGATTACTTGACTGGTCAATATGTGAGGTAAACACTATATTCGGATGCAAGCCTTATCAATGATCATGTAAACACATATTTAATTAACAAATTATATAATCTACTACATAATGTTGACAGTTAAGAGTATATAATCTTACTTCATTGAATGAGATAATCTCCTTATAATTTGTAGCGGAAAGTTTCATAATATGCGTCAATCTCATACGATTATAGTGATACTTATAAATAAGTGATGTGTCTTTTATATAAATATGTCATTTATGAAAAATAAAGAATATCAACCAATATCCTATTTATATTATTAAATAATAATTAATAATACAAACATTTCATCAAACCTTAAAGGCCTATGATAATCTCGTGATGATATACTTGAGTTTGTTGGTCAAATATTATATTTACAATAAGCCTTTTGATTTTTATCAAATGCCTTCCTGCTTCCAAATGTGAGTACCACATGTGTACGCGCATATAATAATTAATAACGTGATTGAAAACTTTTTGTTGAAAGAAATTAGCATTGTACATATCGAGAAACATAAAAGTAGCTCGGATTCTAAAGTGTGATTTCATGGTGGGTTCGGATCCTAGATGCTTATCATGGTATTATTCATTGGTGCTCAAGGATGATTAGGCCTTTTGGAGGTTGCTTTGTATTTTCATATATCCTAGAACGAGACTATTGAAGTTTGTGATTTTGGTCATTTTGCTATTGCTTCTCATCAATGTGTCACATTTGGATTTGATTTTCCTAGTTGTTGGTTTGGAACTTAAAGCCTCATTTTTTGAGAGTCATGTCATCTATTCCAAGAACCTAAGGGGTGATCGATGCGGTTGCAATGATTTGCATGGAAGATAACTTATAGGCTTGTAATATTCCCTTCTGCTTATGCATAATATTTCCTTACACTTACAAGCTCCTCTATATATTGTGTTGATGCATTCATTTGTATAGTAGAGTTCCGAATATAAAAAGTCATAAATACTATAGAGAAATTAATTAGATTATTAATAAAGTTGATTATGTCGTTCTTATTCTATAATGTCAAATTTTGAATTCAATCATACACAGTAAATTGTTTCACTACAGAGATTAGTTTCCTTTCGACTGGTGGAAAATATTTTTATTTCAACAAATAGTTTCATTTCGTATATTTTTTTTCTTTTGGAAATGTGTCATATTCCAAAGAACACGTAATTTATCAAAAAATGTGATTCACAAATGGAGTAATTATCACTTAAAACATTCCAATAATAGAAAACAAGTACAATTTGTAACCTTAAATCAACACTCTTATCAAAAAATTGGTCTCATAACTCGGTTACGTATAATGAAACTAAAATCACTTTGTCCATATTATGCACGTGTGATATCTAATCTACTTCAATTTGGTTTTATTATAGCATTTTTTCAGAATTAACAATTATTAAATAATTACAATTATGCTTTAAACATACTAAAGAAATTAAAATTAATAATTAATTTTCTTACAACTTGTTAGCTATGACCAATGTAACGACCTAATTTTCGTGTTCATCATCAACGTTAGTTTTTGTTATGTTTTCTTGTTAAGTTAACTTTTTTTAAGTCTAGGCTTAAGTTGCAAAGGCTAAACTGTAGAAAAGGATTCGTGATCATGTATATGGGTCATGGGGTAATTTTCTCATTCTTGAAGGGCTTAGTTTGTAACTAATGATGTATTGAAACTAACCTAACTGTAAAATCTGAGAATCTCATTCCATTTGCATCCAATGATCAGTTTGTGAGAGTTCCATTCTTAGAGTGTTGGTGAAGATTTTGTAGCCATTTTTGGTGGATGTTAGAATGGTGTTCTTGGATTGCTTATTCTCTTGTCTCATTCAATGGAAGTCATAAATTTACAAAAGGTATGTGAATGAATCATTGAGTCTACTTCTGTTTCTTTAAGCCACACTTAAGAGGAAGCCATGGATGGTGCAAAACCCATGGTGTAAGAGTGTTTGTTTGATTCTTATAGTGTTTCAGCTACCTTGAACACTTGGTTATGGTCTTGTGGGGGGGGGGGGGGGTAGAATCATCCTAAAGGAGGTGTCAATCAGACCTGGACTGGACATGAGATTGTTAATCGGGGCACGGTGACGAGGTTCACGTTTTCCCGATCGCGAATAGGTGACTAAAACGCGACGCAACCCTCCATTACCTACGACACGTTTCCTAGGCAGAGTACCTATTTTCTGTTTTGTGGTTTATTTTAGATAGAGCTCTTGTGTAATCTTTTAGGGTGCTTAATTGTGTGTTGGAGGGTGTTATTCCTCTATTTATAACTCGACATATCTTGGACTAGAGGTAAGTCACCTCATGTTGAAAATATAGTACTTTGTTAAGGGAATTTCATATCCTAGAATGTGTGAACTGAACCTAGGTTGTTATAGGATTCATGTATCCTAATTATGAATGGTTGTATGCTAGAAATGTTGATTACTTTTTGTAATTAAAAGTCTAGGATGTATTCCATGCAAGATTCTTGGCATGATGTTTTGGTGATAAGTGTGTAGGTAGGTTCATGAGAGAAAAAGGAATATGTTTTGATTGTGTGTGATGTTATTTTTGCATGTTATGCTTCTGTAAATGTGTTAGTTAATAAGTAGGTGAATTTGGTGCTAGTGATGTAAAATGTGTAAACTTCATATGATATGTTTTGCATGTTTACATAGTGAGGAAATTTGAAAGTAATATGCCATAAAATATTATAAAATAAATACTTAGGGAGGATAGAAAATAATATTGTTTAACCGTTGTCTGATGAATTAATAATACATTAATTAAAAAGGGGAATACACTCAGTGGTAAGCTTTCTATATACTTCATAGATTAATTATGTGGCAGCAGAAATAAACAATTTTTGTCTAAGGCAAGCAAATTCTAAAACGTAGAAGGATCTTAACTTAATTGAGATTAACAACTATATGAGGGATATAAGTTTACTAACATTTAGAAAATTCAATTTTCTTGTAGACCTTTGATGTGGATCAAATTCAACAAGCCAAGGAAGAGTAACCAAAGTAGATTACCTCTAATGGTTCACACCCAACAATACCAAAGTATTTGATATTAGAAAATAATCCTTGGAACAATAGAGAATGACCAATGAGTTAAAGAGATAAGATAATATATGATCATAATAGAGTAGGAAAAATTTTAGGACTGCCTGGGAAAGGGTATTTATAGTTTCCAGTAGCTTGCAATGAAAGCAAATTTGAATAATTAAATAATCAAATTTAATTCAAATTCAAATCCTTTCTTGTATACACCCTTGGACGAAAAGTCAAGGGTTTATCCCTTAGAATTTCGTTCACCCTCTTAAGGGATCCAAAATGTTCCAATTATTAAACTATTGAACAATTAACATTTAGTCCCTACACCTTTTAATTAGCGCAAATTACTTCTAGATTAATTCTAATTAATTCCAATTAATATCAAAATAGTTTCTTAATTAATCATCACATGAATAATTAATAAACTATTTGTATCTCTCTTATAACATCAAATACTATTTTGTTCATTAAGGGAAACCTAAAAAGGACCTTGCTATTAATGGATAATCTTACTAGTTTTGTTATGTCATTGGACATTATCCCAACAGTCTCCCACATGGACACGTCATAAACTACAATTGGTCACAAGGCTTTCATTTAATCATTAAAGTGTGTTTCTTTAGCAACTATCAAACTCTGAATCATATTCTTAGAGACAACCCTTAAGATAAGTGATCAATTATTCCTTCATTCTACAAGATATCGTATGGACATTAGACAGTGATATGAAACAATCTTATATTCCTATATTATGTTTCCTGATTTCCAATTTATGATGACCTTATTAGATTTACATTATTGAGCACATCAATCTAGTCCAGGTTGGTCCCAAGACTATAATGTCAAAATCAAATCACCGAGGGCCCCAAAGATATCTATTTTCCTATTAAGTCAAAAGGAAAGAATAAACTTTAACTACATAATCATAATTGACTCATCATGTCATACACGTACATACATTTTATAAAATCCATTTATAGTTGTGTTTATGTAATACCGATGCATAACCAAATTGTAAATTATAACTTATGCATCTCCGATTGAAGAATAGAAGATATTATCATCTTAGAATTAGTCATGATTAAATCCATGAAGTAATATATATAAGTGTGAGTTTTCCAATACTTAAAATCTCTATTTAATTACTCATGAGTGTTAGTCGCAATCTCTATGCTATGTTCAATCACTATGAACAATCTACTAATACTCCATGACAATCTTTAATCACTGAATACTCCCAAGAGTATGACTGATTATGGAATTTTGGGTAACTTAATACCTGGGAAGTGGATTCTAAACATGCAAAAGGAGAACATAGTGATAACCCAATGAAATGACTGGTCTTTATCATATATTAAGATTTCTACTTAATAATCTCCAAATTAGAGAAAGCCTTATACTACTTAAGCTATTAAATTAAAAAAAAAAAACCATTCCAAGTGTGCTCGAGTTAAATATTTACAAATCAAAATGCCTTATGCCTTATGAAGAAACCCCGATGCATTTCCTGGGCAGAGTACTCCATTTCTGTTTTGTGGTTTATTTTTAATTAAGCTTTTGTTCAATCTTTTAGGGTGTTTAATTGCTTGGGGGGGGGGGGGGTCCTCCTATGTTTATAACTCCACATATCTTGGACTAGTGGTGAGTCACCTCATGTTTCAAATATAGTACTTTGTTAGGGGAGTTTCATATCCTAGAATGTGTGAACTGAACCCTAGATTGTTGTAGGATTCATGTATCCTGATTATGAATGGTATGTATGCTAGAAATATTGATTCCTGTATGTGATTAAAAGTATAGGATGTATTGCATGCTAGATTCTTGACATGATGCTTTAGTGATAAGTGTGTAGGTAGGTTCATGAGAGAAAGAGGGATATGTTTTGATTGTGTGTGATGTTATTTTTGCATGTTATGCTTCTGATAATATGTTTGTTTAATAAGTACGTGAACTACATGCTAGTGATGTAAAATGATTAAGATTGGTATGATATGTTTACATGTTTACATAGTGAGGAAATTTGGAAGTAACATGCCTTAAAATATTATAAAATAAATGAGCATGATTACTTAGGGAGGATAGAAAAACATGTTATGTAAGCCTTGTGTGATGAATTGGTAATATATTAATTAAAATGGGGAACACACTTGGTGGGGGAAAAGGGTTGTAACCTAGACTTAGGTGTGTACCATATTCGTATTGTGTGATGGCCTAATATGTTGAAAGAATTCCTATAAGTATAGAGATTAAGACAATAGCAAAGTCGAGTGGTTTTTCTAGACAATCGTTCGATACATGGTCCATGGTTGCGAGGACTGGAGTGATGTTAGCAATGGTCGGACGCGAATAAAAACATCACATTTTAGTTGGAAATATATAAGGTTGGAAAAGATAATAATAAGTACCAATCTCGAATGACAAAACATGCACACGTATATGCATCATCAGATTAGCATACATAACATACCGGGGGAAATATTACGAGTGAGATTCGTGTCTGACCCAGTGCATTGGGTTGATTCGGTCACATTAGTAGTGAATGGGGTATCTACCTTTTAGGTTAATGATGAACATAAAGACCCATGATAGTGAATACTAATATTTATAAATATCAAAGTGATGAATAGTAAAGAATAATTATAAAGGTGAATAGTGACGGTAATTATTAACGAAGACTCAAATGAAGATTAATATATTATAGTGATGATTATATGATGTGTGTGATGTTATGAGATGTGTGTAATTTAACGCATTCGATGTGATGATTGTTTGACTCGTTTTGGGATGTGCATGTTCCATGAATATTATATTTATGGTTGACTCACTTAGCATTTGCCGACACTTGTTCTTTGCTTGTTGCTTTCAGATTGCATTGGTTAAGGTAGTTTGATCGGTTGGCTTGGTGAGGATGGGAGTTTGGGTAGGGTATTACCCAAATTATTCATATACTTAGGAGTATTTATCTTAATATTTAGTTGTAGTACAATTAGTTGTAGGCATTGCCGAAAGTTGGGCCACAAGTAGTCGGGTGTAAGAGTGTTGAACCACTCTGCTTCAACTACCGTCAGACAGGACATATGAGTGGGAATTTTCCAAATTACAAAGTTTATCCAGGTGGCAGTGGGAAAAAGAATTATGCACCAAAGGTGAAAACTCTTGCATTTAAGATCTTGCATTTCAGACGACCGTCGAGGCAGCCAGAAGCGACGATGAGGTTATTCTCAAAACTTTTATTGTTAATGATATTCCTACAAGAGTTTTATTTGATGTTAGTGTTGGATATAGTGTCTAAGTCCATAACTATATTTGGTATGTACTTGACCCGACCCGGCATGGTCCATTTGGGTTGCACTTCACCCGAACAATTTATGGATAATATTTGAGAATAGTACAGGTTATGATTTATTAATATATTATAAGTTCTAATATATTAATATAAGATCATATTATTTAATTAGTATTGATCTATAATTAATCTAGGATTAATTTAGATATCAAAGATATTACTAATTAAATATGGGCTTCTATATTTATATAGTGTGGGCTAATGCTTATTTGGAATGGGCTAGGCTTGTATGGGAAAGTCCATGGATACTCCATGGAGCTTTAACCCATGGATCTCATGGAAATGAAGAGACATGGGTATTAGGGTTTACATGGATGTAACCCTAATCCATCACACTATATAAATGAGGCTTTGGTTCTTGAAATCACACTAGTTGACACTTGTTGAGGTGAGGGCCGATTTCAAGATAGTAGTGACTATTCTCTCAAAGTTCCAAGTTTGTGGTGATTTGTGATTTCCATTTGAGGCATCCACACTATTGGTGCTAGGCTCTAAAACTTCAAGGAATCAACAACAACTACAAGGTAAGTGTTTCTACTAGCTTTATTTGATTCAAGTTCCCCATGCCATGCTAGTTAGGATATGAACCTTGGAAAAATAATTACTTGCATGTATCTTAGACAAACATAGATCCAAGGTTTATTAGGGTTGCATGTACACTTAAGAAGTGTTAGAATGCTCAAAACCCATCAGTGGTATCAGAGCCTAGGTTTGTTTGTTTGATACTTGATGCAAAATAGTTGAAAAAGTCGAAAAACTTGCTGTCTGCCTAATGAACTCGCCGAGTCCATGGGGGGACTCGCCGAGTTCATGTGTATCTTCAACCTACTCGCCGAATAGGTTCATGCACTCGGCGAGTAGGAGCCACAGAGTGCAGATTTTCGACTTTAGTTGCTGGAAATGGACTAGAAAGATTACACTAAACTGTTTTGGTACTTGAAAACTTGTTTTAGATGGTGTAATGTCCTTGCTAATCCATTTACAACAACTAGTTATCAAAATTACAAAGTTTTAAGTGTAATTTTTGATTCATGAAAGTGTTCATATTCATGTTCTTGATCTTATGATGTTTAGATGATCATAGGAATTATTTATAACCTATGTGGTAGATTAATTCTTGATCATTATGTGTTTTAATGGAGTCCATAACTTGTCCTCAAGTTATGGAAAACCAAAAGTCACTTGAATTAAAAATCATTTAAAGAACACAAGAGTTAGAAAAATGAAGAGTCTTCATTTTATTACTCTATTAAACTCATAAGTTACAAGAAGTGAAAAGTTTTGAAAGTTTACAAAACTTGCCCTCAAGTTTTGGAACAAGTAAAGTCATATTAAAAACTTTAGTTCCAACCCTTAGAATTTTAAAAGTTAAAATTCAACCCTTATACTTATATTATTATGATTTAATAATTATATATATATATATATATATATATATATATATATATATATATATATGTATGTATAAGATTAAAGTCGTCTTACCGCTAGTACGCCTCATTCACGAAGCCGGTCTATAAGGTGGGTATAAGGTTGTTGCCTATAAAATGGCAACTTAATGGGTGTCCACTCTCACCCACCGCTTGCTTGACTGGTGGAGGGTCGTTAGCCGAACGGGTAAGACAAGGACTTATAAATTCTCATTAAAAGTATGATGAATATTATAAAGTAACTAAATGTTTTATTAAATTCCCAATCTTAGTTACTTTAGGAAAAATGTGAATAAGGTGCTAATCCATGAAATTACACTTTACACTTTGGCTAAGTCGTTAGTGGCGCGTGTGTGGTTAACCGGCACACTAATTTGGACTTAACAAGGTAGGTAAAGGGTGACTTAATATTTATCATAGTATCGATGGAGCGTGTGTGGTTAACCGGAACATCGATTGAGGGGTAATTTATTAAGGGTACCAAGTAATTTGCATGGTTACTTCACACCTCGTTTTGTGATCCTCGGCATCCCAGTCACAAAACTTGGAGGGCACACTCGAGATTGAAACATGCCTTTGAAAAGTTCATTGAATCTCAAAAGAATCTAGGAATTTCTAAGTACCAAATCAAAAACTTAATATTTAATATTTCGTTTTTTGGTGGAAATTGGTGAATCGTCATTCACCTACCTTTCAAATATGTTATTACTTAGACTACGACATACCTCTTCTAAGTTATAATATATTGTGATTGGATCCTAGCCTTAATACTACATTTGGGTGTTTTATTAAGGACTATCTCTATATCTAAACTAAAACCTTCTTTCTTCTTTTTCAGATGTCTGCAAACACTACTGCTTCTGGCTCTAATCCCAATGGCTCCTTTACCCTTATGAACTTATGTGGGAAAGTCACTTTTGATGGATCCAACTTTAATGAATGGATCAGAAACATCAGAATGATTACTCGCTACGAGGACAAGGAATATGTCCTCGATAAGGAGCTTAAGGAGATTGATGAGTCAGTTTCTACTCCTCAAGAGATCGCTGAGTTTAGGGCACATGAAAGAGATGCCACCAAAGTGGCATGCATCATGATGGCCACAATGACCGCAGATCTCCAAAAATCCTATGAAGATTTCTACCCCTATGAGATGCACCAAGACTTGATGGAAAGATACCATCAAAGTGCTCGTCAAGAGAGGTAAGAAATCATCTCCTCCATGATAACAACTCGCATGAAGGATGGTGAACCCATCACGGGCCACATGCAGAAAATGCAAAGATTTGTGGACCGTTTGCTGAAGCTTAATGTGAACTTCCCCGAGGAGCTTGCAATAGATATCATTTTGCACTCCTTACCTTCATGTTATGATCAATTCCGCATGACATACCACATGAACAAGGAAGAGGTCTCACTCAGCAAACTTCAAGGACTCTTAAAGACCGCGGAAAGTGGTCTTAAGGGTAAGGCGGTTGTTACTACTTCTACTCCTACAAACTCCGCCCCTGTCTTGGCAATCGGGAAAGGACGAGGGAAGAAGAGAAAGAGTTCTTCGAAGGGTACCAAGGTTAGGACCCTTGATGGCTCTTCTTCAAGTGGAACCAAGAAAGGTTTCATCACTCCTTCTTCTGACCCAAAAGAGGCTGAATGCTTCTATTGCCATGAAAAGGCACATTGGAAGCAAAACTGCCCAAAGTACCAACAAGATGTAAAGGATGGGAAAGTTAAACCCAACCATGCAGGTATTTACACTATCATTTCTAATAACTCACCCCATTCTAAATCTTAGGTCCTTGATACCGGTTTTGGTATTCATATTTGTTGTGACTTGCAGGGACTAAGAAGAAGTGAGAATGTGGAGCAAGGAAGAATAAACTTAATCATGGGGAATAGGAAAGTTACACCTGTCACCAAGATTGGAGTTTATACTTTGTCGCTAAGTAGTGGGTTTAGTTTAGATTTGAATAAATGTTGTTATTCGCTAGAAATGGCAAGAAATATTATTTCCTTTCATGCATTGTATAAACAAGGTTTTACTTTTTCATTTAATAATGAAGTTGGTTCTATTGATGCTTTCTTTAATAATGTTCTTTATTTTAAAGCATTACCTTGTGATGGCGTGTATGAAACAGTATCTGTGGTTGATAACTTAGGAAATAATGTGATGTGTATTGATTCTATTAATAATAATAACTTGGATAAAGCATCATTATGGCATTGTCGACTTGGACATATAAGCAAGAAGCGCATAGGCCAACTCCAAAAGGATGGAGTCTTGGAATCATTTCACCTAAAGTCAGATGATAGTTGCGAATCGTGCTTACTTGGAAAAATGACAAAGTCACCCTTCACAGGTTCTTGTGAGAGGGGTGAATGTTTGTTGGACCTAGTACACACGGATGTGTGTGGACCATTCAAACATGCCACAAGGGATGCTAATCGTTATTATTTGACTTTTACTGATGATTACAGTAGATATGGATATGTCTATTTAATCAAGCATAAGTCAGAGACTTTCGAAAGGTTTAAGGAATTTAAACAGGAAGTCGAGAATCAATTGGGCAGGAACATTAAGATGCTTCGATCTGATCGTGGTGGTGAGTATCTTAGGTCAGAGTTCCTCGACTATCTAAGGGAATGTGGGATAGTCTCACAGTTGACACCTCCCAGGACACCACAGTTGAATGGTGTAGCTGAGAGGCGTAATCGAACCTTGTTGGATATGGTTCGTTCCATGATGAGTCAAGCTTCGCTACCAATCTCATTTTGGGGGTATGCCTTAGAGACTGCCGCCCATATCCTTAATCTAGTCCTTACAAAGAAAGTTGCCAAAACTCCTCACGAGATGTGGACTGGTAAAGTACCCAAACTAGACCACATCAAGATTTGGGGTTGCGAGGCTTTTGTGAGGCGCGAGACTCAAGACAAGCTAGAACCCCGAAGCGAGAGGTGTATTTTCATCGGCTACCCACAAAGATCCTTTGGTTACCTCTTCTACAGACCTAGTGATAATGTGGTCTTTGTAGCAAGAAGAGGAGTCTTTCGAGAGAGAGAGAGTTTATAAGCCAAGGAGACAGTGGGAGGCAAATTGATCTTGAAGAAATTCAAGAGTCAAGTGGTGAAGGAACTTCAAACCCTAGCCCTCAACTTGAGGAGGAAACTCCTGTTGAGCCAATTGACGATTATGTACCTCTGAGACGTTCCACGAGAGTTAGGAATGCACCTGAGCACTACTATGGTTTTCATATTACTGCAGAAGGTGAGACACTTATTAGTGATGAGACACTAGTAGGTCTGGATGAACCTAACAGTTACGCGGAAGCCATGGCAGGCCCCGAGTCTGCGAAATGGAAAGAGGCTATGGATAGCGAGATACAATCCATGTATGACAATCAATTTTGGAACTTGGTTGAGAATGTACCAGGTCGTAAGACTGTAGGGTGCAAATGGGTCTTCAAGAAGAAGACCGACATGGATGGTAAAGTACACACTTATAAGGCTAGACTGGTTGCAAAGGGCTTCTCTCAAATTCCTGGAGTGGACTATGATGAGACCTTTTCTTCAGTAGCCAAGATTAAGTCTATTCGGGTTCTGTTAGCCATAGCTACATTTCATGACTATGAAATATGGCAAATGGATGTCAAAACCGCTTTCCTTAATGGAAAGTTGGCTGAAGATGTTTACATGAGTCAGCCAGAGGGTTTTGTCAGCAACGAGTACCCTAATAGAGTGTGTAAGCTTGAGAAATCCATTTATGGATTGAAGCAAGCACCTCGCAGATGGAATCTTTGCTTTGATGAAAAGGTCAGGGAATTTGGCTTTTCTAGGAGTGAAGATGAATCTTGTGTTTATGTCAAGGCTAGTGGGAGTATAGTCAGCTTCTTGGTATTGTATGTGGATGACATACTACTCATAGGAAATGACATCCCAACTTTGCAGGAAGTTAAGTCTTGGCTTGGGAAGTGTTTCTCTATGAAGGACCTAGGAGAAGCTGCCTATATTCTAGGGATTAGGATTTTGAGAGACCGGAGTAAAAGACTAATTGGACTTAGTCAAAGTACCTACTTGGACAAAGTGTTGAAAAGATTCAACATGCATAACTCCAAGAAAATTGAGTTACCCATTCAGAGTAACGGCAGATTGAGTAAGACACAAAGCCCTAGTACTGAGGCTGAGATAGCAGAAATGAGTCGACTTCCTTATGCTTCAGCTGTAGGATTGATCATGTATGCTATGACGTGTACTCGACCTGATGTAGCCTTTGCTTTGAGCATGGTTAGCAGGTATCAGGGGAACCCTGGCAAGGAACACTGGACTACGGTAAAGAATATCCTCAAGTACCTACGAAGGACTAAGGACTGGGTCCTTACCTTCGGTGGGAGTGATGACTTGAGAGTTGTAGGGTATAATGATGCTAGCTTCCAGACTGATAGGGATAATTTCCGCTCTCAGTCGGGCTGGGTCTTTACCTTAAACGGAGGAGCAATCACTTGGAAGAGTTCCAAGCAGGAGACAGTGGCTGACTCCACTTGTGAATCAGAGTATATAGCAGCAAGCGAGGCAGCAAAGGAGGCTATATGGCTAAAGAACTTCATTGGAGACCTTGGAGTTGTACCAGCTATAAAAGAGCCAATGGAGATTTTCTGTGACAGCAATAGTGCGGTTGCCTTAGCCAAGGAACCAAGAGATCATGGGAGATCCAGACACATTGACAGAAAATATCACTTCATCAGACATCGAATAGAAGAAGGAATTCTCGTGGCTAAGAGGGTATCATCGGATGAGAACCCAGTAGATCCCCTCACGAAGGGACTGAGTAGGGTTAAGCATCTCCAGCATGCTCGGAGCATAGGGCTGAAGGATGATATGAGTTTTAGTAGTTAGATAAATTATGAAATTTGTAAAGTGTAATTGACATTAGATGATGAATAAAAAGTGTTTTATTTATGAGTAAAGTGTTGCTATCTCTTGTCAATCGTTTACTATATTTCTTTTGCATGTTTTGACTTCCAGAATAATTATGTTTGGTAGATCATATTATTCAAACCTCCACAGTCGGTCATATGTCGGAAGTAGGTATGAATCAAGACTGTCATGATTGGTTGCAGAGGTCTAAGGAGTTGGACATGGCTACAACAATCATGAGTGCTCATAAGTTCTGAGCATTGGACTCAACCCACGCTCACTGGAATCACTTCATGGAATTTTATCTCGAGTGATCGTGAGACGTTAATATCATATAAGTCTTCAAACCTAGAGATATGATTTGTTACTTACGAGTTGATTATGCATTGATTGTACGAAAACGCATTGGTAACTCGATGTTATAAAACGTGCCTTTGTGTATAATTCAATGAGTGGTAGAACAAACATATGAGTCGAAGTTTATCTGTTCCTTCTTGGATTAGAAGCTGATATCTGGGCCCATCGATGATTGTGTTTTGACCTATGTAGCGGGCCCGGTCAGAACTAAGTTGATGTGTTCAATTAAGTTCTTTGTCAAACAAATCGGAAATCGGGAAACAAACTGCTGGACAATAAGTAAGACATTGTTCCATGTATTTGTATGGCTGATATCTAGAACAGAGGATTATATGATCACTTATCTAAATGGCGCGTTCTAGTTCAACAGAGTTTAAAGAGCTACGATTGATGATCGGTTCCTGAAGTCATACTTGCAACTATAGTTATTAGACTTATCCAAGTAGAAGACTGTTGGATATAGTGTCTAAGTCCATAACTATATTTGGTATGTACTTGACCCGACCCGGCATGGTCCATTTGGGTTGCACTTCACCCGAACAATTTATGGATAATATTTGAGAATACTACAGGTTATGATTTATTAATATATTATAAGTTATAATATATTAATATAAGATCATATTATTGAATTAGTATTGATCTATAATTAATCTAGGATTAATTTAGAGATCAAAGATATTACTAATTAAATATGGGCTTCTATATTTATATAGTGTGGGCTAATGCTTATTTGGAATGGGCTAGGCTTGTATGGGAAAGTCCATGGATACTCCATGGAGCTTTAACCCATGGATCTCATGGAAATGAAGAGACATGGGTATTAGGGTTTACATGGATGTAACCCTAATCCATCACACTATATAAAGGAGGCTTTGGTTCTTGAAATCACACTAGTTGACACTTGTTGAGGTGAGGGCCGATTTCAAGATAGTAGTGACTATTCTCTCAAAGTTCCAAGTTTTTAGTGATTTGTGATTTCCATTTGAGGCATCCACACTATTGGTGCTAGGCTCTAAAACTCCAAGGAATCAACAACAAATACAAGGTAAGTGTTTCTACTAGCTTTATTTGATTCAAGTTCCCCATGCCATGCTAGTTAGGATATGAACCTTGGAAAAATAATTACTTGCATGTATCTTAGATAAACATAGATCCAAGGTTTATTAGGGTTGCATGTACACTTAGGAAGTGTTAGAATGCTCAAAACCCATCAGTTAGTGCTAGTAAATTTTGTATCTCTTGTATTTTGTGCTCTATTTGTGTTGCCTCGGAGCTCTCTGGGTTATGTGTTAGATATTAAGGTATCCTTTTTCAGTTCGGGAAAAGTTTGATGGGTGTTCTATTGTGCTTTCCAAGCACACTTTTCCTCTGACTTTGATTCCGATCAGGATCAAGTCGTTTGACATCATCATTGGCATGGATTGGATGTCTATCAATCGAGATGACATTTTTTGTGTTGATAAGCACATTCTTATTCCATTTTCCATAGCGGAGCCTATTTATGTCAATGTGGTGAAGTTATTAGGGTCTCTTCGTATCACTTCAATGATGAAGGCACACAAGTGCGTAGTTAAGGGTTGTGTGGTTTTCTTGGCTTGTGCGAAGAAGAGTCCCAAGAAGACTGTGAGTCTCTCTAATGTAAAGGTGGTTAGGTATTATGATGATGTTTTCCTTAACTATTTTCCTGGTTTTCCACCATCACACTAGGTAGATTTCAAGATAGATCTTACTATGGGTACAAATCCGATTGCCAAGGCGTCCTATAGGTTAGCTCCTTCGAAAATAAAGGAGTTGATGTCGTAGCTTCAAGATATGTTAGAGCATGGGTTTATTCGACCGAGATCCTCGCCTTAGGGAGAACTGGTCGTCTTTGTGAAAAATAAGGATGGTTCCATGAGGATGTGCATCAATTATTAAGAGTTGAGCAAGGTTACCATGAAGAATAAGTATCCTCTCCCTAGGACTGGTGGCCCTTTTCGTTCAGTTATAGGGAGCTTGTTATTTTTTGAAGATCAGTGAGTAGGATATACCCAAGACCACATTCAGGACCTGCTATGGATATTATGATTTCTTAGTGATTCCCTTTGGATTGACGAATGCTCCAATGGTTTTTATAAATGCGATGAATATGATTTAGTCATATAACTTCCATTGCATTCTAACCAGTTTCCATATACTCTAAATTTATTCTTAAATCCACTATGGTGTACTACTTGGTACTCTTCCAAGCTAATACTTCACCATTTAGTAATAGCACGAATTCCGACTGCAAACATAATCATTTTTATTAGTGTGGAACTTAGCATCACTATAACCTTTACATTGATATTCCATACTAAGATCATATCTTTTGTCCTCCGAGGAAACTAAGGAATGCCCTCATTTTTATTCATTGATTCTTTCAAAGTTGATATGATCCGACATATCATGCTCAAGGCGTATAAGTCATCTGATCTAGTATATGTCATGACATACATCATTGATCCAATAAGCAGAAGTATGTGGGACATGACTCAATTATTCTAGCTCAATAGTAGAACTATGACATTAGCATTGCTCAATGTCATGTCGTACTTTCTAAGCATGAACTCTCTTGGAGTTCTGCATTTTAAGTTTCCACGAGATTTTATGTTTTTGTCTTACTCTAATGAATTACCCAGATCTATCTACATAGATCCTTACATTCTGTATGTGTGTTGTTTCTCCGATGTGATTCAAGGCGAAACAATTTCTCAATCAAAACCAAGCTTTTACACTTGATACATTAGAACATTGTTTCTTATGAATTTTATATTATGCATATATACAGTACAAGGGTGACAACAGTACTCCCACTAACATATATATGGCTCATCTTCGTTTCTCGAAATTCGAACTCCTTGAACTTTCTCATTGAAATAAAGATTTCTAATTACTCCGACTAGATTTGACATACTTATGGTTTAGCTTTGTTTCTCGGAATTCAAACTCCTTGAATTCTATCATTAAAACAATGATTCCATTTTGTGAGATGCTTGTTTTATTTCATAAATGATCTTCATAAGCTTACACATCCTTCACAACCTATCTTGGTTTGACAATGTGTTTGTTCCCATCCATATTTGTTATCTTCTTGAAGATCCACCAACACTTACGGTTTTAAGGTCAAGTGTTTGATCAACCAATTAAGTTTCAAACTTACATGGACTGATTCTCACTCTGCATGTCATTCTTCCATCTTGCGGCCATTGAGGGCTTGGCATAGCTTCCAATAGATGTCATACTCAGAATATTATCTACCAGTGACTCATATTCCTCAATAATGTAGAATCTATATAGCCAGGTCTTATGAAGTCCTATATCAAGTCTATTTAATATCTCATATAAATTCTAAATGAAAGCTAGGACAACTATAGGTTCTTCATTGGTTGACTCTTGAAATTTATCAAGATTAGTGTGGCTCCTACTAGTACTTTTGGATATCAGCTCCCTCTCAAGAAGGACAAATATTTGAGCAACGAACATTTTGTTATCAAAAGGTTTTTAAAACAATTATACAAAATATTTTTTGGGATGTCTAGAAAGATGACACATTTCTATTCTAAGTCTTAGATTGTTGAGTGCTTCACGACGAGCGTAAGCCTCATAATCGTAAACTTCCATATGTGCTAGAGAAGGATGAACCCTTACTCCACATCACTGAGAGTGACTTATAAACCTTCTTAGTTGGTGCAATAGCACGACCTCTAGTAACACTATTCATGGTACAAACCATGAATTGTTTTGTTAAGCATAATACGACTCATCAAGTATCAAATCAAACAATGATTTGTTCTCTCTTTCCATCTATACTCCTCAATATAGTGTTTTGGGCAGAGACAGTTTGTGAAACTCTTTAACAACTACTCAGATGACCGATACATTTTTTTTTGATAAGATGCTCATAATCCGTATCAAATCTGTGTATCTCATCATCATGGCAGTTGATTCTTAACTTTGTTTTATGAGAGATCTGAACACCTGAAAGGTTCTAGAATCAATGTTTATTCAGATAAATACGTTGACACTAAGTTAGTTTTACTCTGTATTGTGGTTTATCTGAACGATGTATTAGTATGAGCTAATTCTACATATATTCACATTACTAAGTAATGTATTCATCATTTATTGTAACACCGTAAAAATTTGAACAATTTTTCACTTTTGAAAACCGTAAAATATCATTCACATTCATTTTAAAAACATTGTATCAACATTGTATCAGTACAAAACCCCAAGATCAGAATATATATAACTCCAATGTGTGTGTACGAATCATGTCGGCGCCTTCCCGCGCTCATCACTGGTACCTGAAACACATAACACAACAACTGTAAGCATAAATGCTTAGTGAGTTCCCCAAAATACCGCATACAACACATACGCCACTCGAGGGTATAATACGACCCTCTGGTCGATGTGTCTCAGCGGGACCCTCCAGTCCCGTAGCTCGTTGGACCCTCTGGTACGGTCATAACTCGTTGGACCCTCCGGTCCGGTCGATATCATCATACTACATACATATATCACATAGCACATAATCTCATACATAACACATAAGACCCTCTGGTCATCGCATAATACCACTCTAGGTAACGAATAGTGAGAAGACTCACCTCGGTGTTTCGGTAAATATCCTACTCGGAAGAAATGTAATATAGCCTCCGCCTAATCACATAAAGTAATACTCTTATAAATACAACTGTACTCAACCCTAAAAGTCAACAAGGTCAACGGTCAAACTTTGACCCGACTCGTCGAGTGCACTAGGGCGACTCGGCGAGTCTACACGTGTCCACTAACTCTCTTAGTTCCTCTCTTGGCACGTCGAGTACTTCCCCTGACTCGACGAGTTCCACCTGGCATGAATCGCGGGTCCACCCCGACTCAACTCGCCGAGTCTCAAGAACAACTTGGCGAGTTCCGCCTTGAACTCCAGTCCCCCTGACTCTCCCTGACTCACCGAGTTATTCCCCAACTCGGCAAGTCCACTCACTGAGTGATTTACAGAGAACCCTCATCCTACTCACCGATTCTGTCTTTGGACTCGGCGAGTTCATGCCATGCACAAACTCCACAGGCCTCCTAAGGTCAGATCTGTTCCATACATTCATAGATATGGCCTTCCCAAGCATGATAATCACGTAAAGTTCAAACCTTGACACTCATATAACATCTAAATGGTCTAACTTGGTGATTTAGCCCCAAAAATGACATCCCAAGCTCATGGCTCCCAAAATAACTCATAAAGCTCCAAGGGTTAAGGTCTTTGGACCTCTTTGGGTCCAGATCCAGAACATAGACTCGAGAAGGGACCAAATGCTCCACTTATTCATCCTCTAAAAGGGTTAGAAAACCCTAACACTAAGAATCAACATCAAAACTGAAGAAGGTCCGAACAAAATACCTCAATATGATCTCTAAGAACTCAGAAATCACCACAATCGCTCCTCCTTCAGCCTCCTCTTGCCTTGGTCACCTCCTTCTTGCAAAAACACCCACCAAAGGATCAAGAATGGCCTCTCCTTCCTCACAAACACTCTAGATCTCTTAGGGTTTCTCTCTGGGGGTTGGTGGCCGCAAATGACGGCCCTAAGGGCCTTTAAATAGGTCTCAAACCCTGGAAATTAGGGTTTCATTAAACAGCGTGGACTGGTCGAGTTCACTCATGAACTCGCCGAGTCCAGCTGTGAACTCGCATACGAATCTGCGACCATACTCGGCGAGTTTAGACGCCAACTCGCCGAGTCTCCTCAAAATTCCCAAAAATAAAAGAACAAAATAGGATACCTGGGAATCCGGACATTACAATTCTCCCCCACTAGAATCAGACTTCGCCCTCGAAGTCTCACTCTGCAAACAACTCTAGATGCTGCTCCCGCATCTCACGCTCCGGTTCCCAAGTCAACTCTGACCTTTTCCGATGCTGCCACTGGACCTGAACCAGAGGCACCTCCTTGTTCCTCAAAACCTTGACCTTCCGATCCCTAATCGCTACCGGTCTCTCAACATAATTCAGGCTCGCATCCGTCTGAATATCTTCTAATGGCACCACTACCGACTCGTCGGCTATACACTTTCGCAACTGCAACACGTTGAAAGTGTCATGAATCTGACCCAACTCTGCTGGTAACTCCAAACGGTAGGCTACCCTGCCTACCCTCGCGATCACCCTGAAAGGACCAATATATCGGGGCCCCAACTTGCCCCTCTTCCTGAATCGAATCACTCCTTTCCAAGGAGAGACCTTCAGGAGCACGAAGTCGCCGACCTGAAACTCGAGCTCGGACCGGCGTCTGTTCGCATAACTCTTCCGACGACTCTGAGCAGTCAACAACCTCTGCCTGACATGTTGAATCTGCTCTGTCGTCTAAAGCACAATCTCGGTACTACCCATCACACGCTGCCCTACTTCTCCCTAGCAAATGGGGGTTCGACATCTCCTCCCATACAACAGCTCAAAGGGCGGCATGCCAATGCTCGAATGATGACTGTTGTTATAAGAAAACTCTGCCCAGGGCAAATACGTGTCCCAACTCCTGCCGAAATCCAACACACACGCTCGGAGCATGTCCTCGAGCGTCTGAATCGTCCGCTCACTCTGCCCGTCAGTCTGTGGATGGTATGCGGTACTAAAATGCAGTTTCGTACCCAATTCCTCATCAAACTTCTTCCAGAACCTGGAAGTGAAACGTGCATCTCGATCTGAGACAATCGAGATCGGCACTACATGCCGCGATACCACCTCTCTCACGTACAATTCTGCCAACCTCTCCGCGGAAGAGCTCTCACTGATGGCCAGGAAGTGAGCACTCTTCGTCAACCTGTCCATAATCACCCAAATTGCATCGACACCCCCCGCGGTCCTTGGCAATTTGGTGACGAAATCCATGGTAATCTGTTCCCATTTCCACTCGGGAATATCTAATGGCTGCAGCTTACCATGTGGACGCTGGTGCTCGGCCTTAACCCTGTGACAGGTCAAGCATCTCTCTACAAACCATGCGACATCTCTCTTCATACAGGGCCACCAATATTCCTTTTTCAGGTCCAAATACATCTTAGTGGCCCCGGGATGGATCGAGAATTTCGATCGATGAGCCTCTTCCATCAAAATGATACGCGTTCCGCCCACGGACGGTACCCATATCCGACCCTGAAAAGTCATAAGCCCCCGACTATCGGTAACGAATTCCGATACCAGCCCGATAACTCGCTCTCTCTTCTGGATTTCTGGCCTCACAGCCTCAGCCTAGGCCCCACGAATAGCATCCAACACCGGGGTCATCACTGTCAATCTCAAACAAACATCCCGCAATGGGGCGCCCTCCGCCTTTCGGCTCAGTGCATCGGCTACAACATTAGCCTTGCCCAGGTGGTACAGGATCTCACAATCATAATCCTTGACCACGTCCAACCACCTCCTCTGGCACATATTCAGGTTGGGCTGATCCATTAAATACTTTAAGCTCTTGTGGTCCGTGTATATCGTACACCGAACCCCATACAGATAATGTCGCCAGATCTTGAGGGCGAACACTACCGCTCCTAATTCCAAATCATGAGTGGGATATGTCAACTCATGAGGCTTAAGTTGCCTCGATGCATATGCTATCACATGCCCCCTCTGCATAAGCACCGCTCCCAATCCGGATATCGATGCATCACAATATACCACAAAATCCTCCATCCCTTCCGGAAGGGCTAATATTGGGGCCTCGCATAATTTCTGGCGAAGTGTCTCGAACGAGGTCTGCTGCTCCGGACCCCAAGAAAATGCAGCACCCTTCCGGGTCAACTTGGTGAGTGGCACGACGATCTTGGAGAAATCCTTAATAAATCTCCGATAATAGCCGGCCAAACCCAGAAAGCTCCTGATCTCGATGGGTGATCTCAGCACCTTCCACCTCATAATCGCCTCAATCTTGGCCGAATCAACCAATATCCCATCCTGGTTAACGAGATGCCCCAAAAATTGAACCTCTCGTAGCCAGAACTCACATTCGGAGAACTTGGCATATAGCCTCTCCGCTCTCAGAACTCCGAGGATCTCCCTCAAATGCTCCTCATGCTGCTCTCTGGATCTCGAATACACCAATATGTCGTCAATGAACACGATCGCTGAGCGATCCAACATCGGTCTGCACACCCTGTTCATGAGATCCATGAACACCGCCGGTGCGTTGGTGAGTCCGAAAGGCATCATCACGAACTCGTAATGCCCATAACGAGTCCGAAATGTTGTCTTCTGGACGTCCTCCTCCCGCACCCTCACCTGATGATACCCAGACCTCAAATCGATCTTGGAGAACCAAGATGCTCCATGCAACTGATCGAACAAATCGTCGATCCTCGACAACGGGTAACGGTTCTTGACCGTTAGCTTGTTCAACTCCCGGTAATCAATGAACATCCGGTGTGAACCATCCTTCTTCTTGACAAAAAGAATAGGCGCCCCCCATGGCGAACTGCTCGGCCGAATAAACCCCTTCCCCAGCAGCTCCTGGAGCTGCGAGGATAACTCCTGCATCTCGGGAGGCGCAAGGCGAAAAGGCGCCTTGGCGATAGGCGCAGCTCCCGGAACCAATTCAATACCGAACTCTACTTGCCTCTGCAGAGGCACACCCGACAACTCCTCTGGAAACACATCTGAAAACTCACACACTATCGGGACCTCATCAACTGACCTCGATCTCTCTGAATCAACCCTCGCATCCATCACATATGCCACAAATCCCCTACAACCCTGCTGTAGACTCTGTCTCGCTCTGGCGGCCGAAAAAAATGTTGTCCCAGCACGTGTACCCTTGCCGTACACCGTAAGAACTCCCCCACTAGGGTCTCGAATCGTCACCAATTGATGCTCACATTCTATCACAGCTCCATATCAGCTCAACCAATCCATACCCACTATAACACACACGTCCCCCATCGTAATCAGAACCAGATCTATCGAAAACTCCACACCGAAGATCTCAAGGACACATCCTCGAATCACATCTGAAGCATACACTACTCGCTCATCAGCTATAGAAACTCGTAGAGGTCGATCCAACGCCTCTCGACGGATACTAATGTGCTGACTAAAAGCTACTGAAACGAACGACCGACTCGCACCCGAGTCAAATAATACCAAAGCAGGCACAAAACTCACAAGAAAAGTACCTACGCACATCATCATATAAACATAAAAACCCAACTCAAATAAAAGATGAAAAGAGAATACATATCAGTCACAACATCGGGCGCCGCGCGGACCTCCTCTGCAGTCAACTGAAATGCTCTCCCACGAGCCTTCGGGGCCTCGGCCTTCATAGGCCGAACCTCGATAGCCCTAGCAGCAGGCGCAGATCCCTATGCTGATCCCTGAAGTAGCTGAGGGCACTCGACCTTCCGATGGCCGGTCTGGTTGCAATGAAAGCAAATCGAAAATTCCTTGGGGAAATCCCTCGCGATATGCCCCTTCTTCCCACACTTGTGGCATACGCCAGCCCTGCACGAACCCTCATGACTCTTACCGCACTTCCCACAAGTGCGGCCCTTCGCACCCCCATATCTCGAATCAGCGGGTCTAGCCTGCTTGGCTGCCGGTTGAGACTGAGTCGGTCGCCGATCCGCCCTCTGTGACTCGACCTCCTCCCTGGCCTGAGTCTCCAACTCAATTTCTCTCTTCCGAGCATTTTCCTGGAGCTTAGCAAATGTCCGGTAAGTCGAGTTCGCCACGAACTCCCGAATGTCTCTCCTCAGCACACTCAGATAACGGCTCATACAAGCCTGCTCGGATGACACCTACTCAGGGCAAAACATCGCCCTCGCATAAAACTTCTTGGTGATCACTGCCACAGAATCAGTACCCTACTTGAGGGTCAAGAACTCCTGAATCAACCGTTCCCTCTCCACCGGGGGAACATACTCCTCTCTAAACATAGCGGTGAACCTCTCCCAGGTCACCTCAGAAATCTCAGCCAAAGTGAAGTTCGCCGTCACGAACTTCCACCAATCCTTCGCTCCCAAGCGGAGCTGGTTCAGGGCAAACCGAACCCTCAAGTGCTCTGGACAAGAACACGTATAGAATCATCCCTCGATGTCAGAGATCCATCTCATAGCGGCAATCGGGTCCTGCGTCCCATCGAACTCTGGTGGCTTCGTGTTGCTGAACTCCCGAAACAACAACGAGTCACCTCCCTAAGGTCTGGCAGCAGCAACAACAGCAGTAGTTGCAGCTGCAGCAGCCTCAGTCATCACGGCATACCGCTCATCAAAAGTCTCAATCAATGTGGTCTTGATGTCCCCAAACATCTCAAGAATCTCACCCCGGATGGCAGCAGCCACCTCCTCGTGAATCAATCGACGGATCTCCTCGTCGCTGACACCACTGCTCTCAGGTGTGTGTCGAGTCCCAACCATGATGCCTCTGAAATACAACAATAATTATCAGAGACTCGATCGAGCATACTCATACTCGATGACGCAACCCTACTCGTCCTCCGTTGTCCAAAAGATTCTTTCTTGGAATGCCCACTGATCCAGTGTCTTCAGTAGTACGGGCCCAATACTACTGACCACCCCGCATCAGCATTCACTCCAAGTCCTCCTCCTTGGATCCTGGATTACGAGTACTCTACTCTCATGAGCTCCTAACTACTATCTACTCGCTCTCAAAGCAACTCAGCAGCAGAAATATCCTAGGCTAAGGCATCACAAATCAGGCCACTCTAGTCCTAATATGTATACATAGCCTACTCTAGCATGCATAATGTAACATAACATATCTCATAACACATAATGTAAGGGTACTTTTGGGGATTCACCGTTCGGGCGCTGGCTGATCGTACACACGAATCTGCTCTGTTTGTCTCAAAACTCTTTTTACTCTTTTCAAAAAATTTACTTCATTATCAAAAAATTTCCTCAAATTCTCAGTTTAAGTTCAGATACGCCCGAAGATGCATCCGAATCCCTCAAACCAAGGCTCTGATACCAACTTGTAACACCGTAAAAATTTGTACAATTTTTCACTTTTAAAACCATAAAATATCATTCACATTCATTTTAAAAACATTGTATCAACATTGTATCGGTACAAAACCCAAAGATTAGAATATATATAACTCCAATGTGTGTGTACGAATCATGCCGGCGCCTTCCCGCGCTCATCACTGGTACCTGAAACACATAACACAACAACTGTAAGCATAAATGCTTAGTGAGTTCCCCAAAATACCGCATACAACACATACGCCACTCGAGGCTATAATACGACCCTCTGGTCGATGTGTCTCAGCGGGACCCTCCATTCCCGTAGTTCGTTGGACCCTCTGGTCCGGTAATAGCTCGTTGGACCCTCCGGTCCGGTCGATATCATCATACTACATACATATATCACATAGCACATAATCTCATACATAACACATAAGACCCTCTGGTCTTTGCATAATACCACTCTAGGTAACGTATAGTGAGAAGACTCACCTCGGTGTCTCGGTAAATATCTGACTCGGAAGAAATGTGATCTAGCCTCCGCCTAATCACATAAAGTAATACTCTCATAAATACAACTGTACTCAACACTAAAAGTCAACAAGGTCAACGGTCAAACTTTGACCCGACTCATCGAGTGCACTAGGGCGACTCAGCGAGTCTACACGTGTCCACTGACTCTCTTAGTCCCTCTCTTGGCACGTCGAGTGCTTCCCCTGACTCGACGAGTTCCACCTGGCATGAATCGCGGGGCCACCCCGACTCAACTCGCCGAGTCTCAAGAACAACTCGGCGAGTTCCGCCTTGAAATCCAGTCCCCCTGACTCTCCCTGACTCACCGAGTTATTCCCCAACTCGGCAAGTCCACTTACTGAGTGATTTACGGGAAACCCTCATCCTACTCACCGAGTCTGCTCTTCGGACTCGGCGAGTTCATTCCATGCACAAACTCCACAGGCCTCCTAAGGTCAGATCTGTTCCATACATTCATAGATATGGCCTTCCCAAGCATGATAATCACGTAAAGTTCAGACCTTGACACTCATATAACATCTACATGGTCTAACTTGGTGATTTAGCCCCAAAAATGACATCCCAAGCTCATGGCTCCCAAAATAACTCATAAAGCTCCAAGGGTTAAGGTCTCTGGACCTCTTTGGGTCCAGATCCAGAACATAGACTTGAGAAGGGACCAAATGTTGGAATAGTGTCTAAGGCTGCAACTATATTAGGCAAGTATTTGACCCGGTTGTGCATGGTCCTTTTGGGTTGCCTTCACCATAGCAACTTGATAGGATGATTTATTAAGAGAGAGTAAATATTATTAGTATATTATGAGAATAATATAAAGAATAATATATTGTTATTTGATTAATATAAGTCATAGAATTAATTGGAATTAATTTGGTGACTTAAAGAGATTAATTAAATAAGAGGGTATAAACTGTCAATTGTTTGATAGTTAAACTTTAGACTGTAAATCCATATAGATATGTATTGGACGGATTCTAGAAGCTATGGATTGCTTCAAATCGTCCAAGGGGATATCTATGGAAAGGATTTGGATAGCCTTAAGAGAAGATTATCCAATTAGGGTTTAGGTTGTAACCCTTAAGGAGTCTACAAGTATAAATAGACCCGATGGCTAAGGGAAATCGGAACCATACCCTAAAGTAGAGAAGCCCTGGCCGATTTCCTCCCCTCTCCTCTCTCCCAAATCATCCTCCTTGCTATTTGGTGTTTGTAAGCCATTAGAGGAGTGACAATTGTGACTCTAGAAGCTACAAGACAACAAGATCAACAAGGAATTCAAAGGTATGATTCTAGATATGTTTTAACATTGTTCTTATTCCTAAATAGTCATTAGAAGTCTTGGATTCAAAGCATGTTTAATTAGAAAGCCTAGATCCAAGCATTAGGGTTTTGCATGCGCACATAGGAAAGTTCTTATGGCAAAAACCCATCAGTGGTATCAGAGCCTAGCTTGGTTTTCATTAAATTGTTGCTTAATTGTATGAAACATAACTGCAAAATTCGAATTTTGTGTTTCTGAGTCATGGACTCGGCGAGTTCCAAAGTGGACTCGGCGAGTTGGCCTAACTCGGCGAGTCCCTTTGTGCACTCGGCGAGTCCAAGCCTCAGGAATGGCCAGATTCGGGATTTCTTCATAATTATCTTATGGAAACTTACCTTAATCATATTAGATCAACCCTAATCCGATTTTTTGATATATATGACTATAATCTTGATCTAATTAAAGATATTTATCAACTAATAAAATATTTAATTTCCTTATATGATAATTAATTAATTATTTTGATTATTTTGGTAATTATCTTAAAAGAAATCTTGAATAAATCAAATATAGATAATTAGGAAATTAATTGTTAATTGAAATTATTTGTTATTTGATCCTCCATGTTTTAAATGTTTAAAACTTGTCCTCAAGTTTTGAAATTTATATTTTGTAATTAAAAGTTTTAATTTAGACAACTTAAATTTCAAACCCTAGATTTTATAATGTTTAAAATACAACCCTATACGAATATGATATTACTAGCATAATATATATATATAACTAAATGCTAGTCTTACCGTTAGTAGGCCTCATTCACGAAGCCGATCTATAAGGTGGGTATAAGGTTGCGGCCTATAAAATGACGCTTAATGGGTGTACACTCACACCCACCGCTTGCTTGATCGGTGGAGGGTCGTTAGCCGAACGGGTAGGATAGGGCAACCTCATCCTCTCATTAAAAGTATAATAGGAAATACAAAGTAACTACACATATTTTAAAATTTCCCAATCATAGTTACTTTAGGAAAAGTGAATTGATGCAATCCCATGAAATTACACTTTGCACCCTTGCTAAGAAGTTAGTGGAGCGTGTGTGGTTTACCGGCACACTAATTGGTTCTAAGCAAAGGTGGCAAAGGCTGATTCATTGTTTATCATAGTTCGATGGAGCGTGTGTGGTTTACCGACACATCGAATAGGTGATCGTTACAATGAAGGCACCATGTGAATTTGCAAGGTAATTCACACCCACTTTGTGATCCTCGGTATCCCAGTCACAAACTAGAGGGGCATATCGAGATTTAAACATGCCATTGAATAGTTTCAATGAATCTCATCCGAACCTAGGAATTCTCAATACATTTAGGACTAATAGTTAGGTTTTATGGTGGAGAATTAGTGAATCGTCATTCACTTACCTTCAACTTATTTGCATGTTAGATTACGGCATCCCTTTTCTAAAATGTAAATGTTGTTGTTGGATCCTAGCCCTAATTTTTCTTATTGGGTGATAATTAGGGATTCATATTCTAATCTATCTTTGTCCTTTCTATTTGTAGATGTCGAAAGCATACAACGCTGCTGCTAGTTCTTTCACGTTGATGAGCCTTTGCCAAAAGGTCACCTTCGATGGAACGAACTTTAGCGAATGGATAAGATACATTCGCACCATTGCTTGCTATGAGGATAAGGAGTATGTCCTCGAGGAGAAGCTCGAGAAGATCAACCCTGAAATCGCTACTCCGGCTGAAATTACCGATTTTGAAACTCATGAGCGAGATGCAACGAAAGTACATTGCATCATGATAGCCACCATGAACTCCGAATTCCAAAAGTCCTACGAGGACATGTACCCGTACAAGATGTAATGTGTGTGAAACGAACTAGTTTTAATCCTACTAACTTAGACACAAAATAAACACACGAAAGGCAGTGTACCTATCGATTAGTAATATAGTTCAAGCAAGTAGGGTATCGAACACAGGGAACGGCAAATTAAACTAAAAACTAATTTAATCTAAGTTAATTAAGAAGCAGGGGTTTTTCTCTAGTTTTACAAGACTAGAAACTTACTGATTATTACTAATTTAAAACCAGGAAATAACGATTTAACTAGATTCAATAATTGGAAAGGAACTTCTGTTTAGTTCAACTTGGTTAACTCTATGGTTGATTTTCAAGGTAATAGTGCAATGGATTAATTCGTTCGTTGGTTACCGATTCAAGTGATTAGATTTGTGTTCACTACCCTAATCCTTAGCAAATCAACTAACTCAAACAGTGGTCAATTGTCTAATTTAATTATATTTACTAGATTAATTATTCGGGTTAAGTTAGACTTGCAATAGTTAACTAATTTATTCTTTTTAATTAACCTCTTGTTTGATAGTCATCTTACAAGCTTGCACATGAATTTACTCAATTTTCTTATTAATTCTAGTTTCATATTCATTAATCCTAGACATATGACTATGTGGTCACAATATATCATATGAGGACAATAATCAACAGATGTTCATTCTAATCAATTATCTTCCTATTAACAGAAAATTAATTATTATTCACACACAAGGTTCTTTAGCAAGCTAAAATAACAAAAATTCACCAACTTGGAATTAATCCTACCAATCAATCAAACCATATTGTCAACTTTGTATCCCCAAACAGAAGTCTAAAGGTTTTAGCTCATAATTAAAGTAAATAATAGCAAACAATCAAAGTCGAGTTGCTTAATCATGATGAATAAACAAAAGAATAAATGGAATGATGAAATTTTGCCTTAATTACTCTCCGGAATTGAATTCTAGCTCCTTCCGTCGTCTTCTAGGGTTTTTCAGGCTTCTCAATCGTAGCAAAGCACTTCTGAATCGTCCCAGAACTTTTTTCCTATCGATTTGTGGAATTATCCTTAAATATACGAATCGACTCGTCGAGTCAAGTGGTGACTCGTCGAGTCCCTCTCACATTCCCCGTATTGTGATAACTCTCTGGGATCCCGAGTCATTATCTTCTCGATCCTTCGATTGGACTCGCCGAGTAGACGATATGACTCGCCGAGTAAATGCCTTTTTTAGTGTTTTCCTTCTTTATTCCATTCTTGATCTTCTAACTATTTCTCCCGCTTCCTTTCGCTTCCGAGCTTCATCTTTGGACTGAAAAACATAATTTAACACTTTTAAGTACCTTTTGTCCATAATATGCAATAATTTAGCTAATAAATGAGTAAAAATGTATAATTAATATGAACTAATTATGCACATATCAAGATGCATCAAGACTTATTGGAGAGATACCACCAAAATGCGAGACAAGAGCGTTATGAGATTTTCACTAACATGATTTCCGCTAAGATGGGTCATGGAGAATCTCTTACCGTGCACCTGCAAAAGATGCAAAGGTATGTCGACCGCCCTCGCAAGTTAAATGTTGACTTTGGGGAAGACTTGGCGATCGACATGGTGCTTCACTCTTTGCCTCCGATGTACAATCAATTTAGGATGACCTACCACAGGAACAAAGAGGAGGTCACCCTAAGCAAACTCCAAGGTCTCTTGAGGGTTGCTGAGAGCAACTTCAAAGACAAGTCTGTTGCACCAACTCCCAATCCACCCGCTGCTCCTGTCTTGGCTATTGGTCAAGGAAAGGGAAAGAAGAGGAAGGCTTCGTCCAAGAACTATCGCAAGGTTAAAGCCCGAGATGGTGCCTCTTCTAGTGGGACCAAAGTTGATCCCGCTAAGCCCTGCCCTAACCCGAAGGAAGCAGAGTGCCACCACTGCCACAATATAAGACATTGGAAGAGAAGCTGCCCGGAATACCTGCAAGCCATCAAGGAAGGAAAGATCAAGCCATCTTTCGCAGGTATATATACAATTAAATCTAACAATTCTGATATTTCTTGGGTTCTTGATACCGGTTGTGGTTACCACATTTGTTCTAATGTGCAGGGACTAAAAGGAAGTAGGGATGTGGAGCTAGGAAGAATCAATCTAATCATGGGGAACAGAAGATCGTCGCATGTGACCAAGATTGGAGTGTATTCTTTAGTGCTTAGGAATAATTTATGTTTAGATTTGAACAATTGTTGCTATTCGCCAGAAATGGCTAGAAACATCATTTCATTTCATGGTTTATATAGACAAGGTTTTAGATTTTCTTTTAATAATGAGAATGGTTCTATTTTGGCTTATCTAAATGGTGTCTTTTACTTTGAAGCTATACCATGTAATGGAATTTATGAAACTGTTATGATTGTTGATAACTTAGGAAATGATGTTTTGAACATAGATTCTTCCACTAGTATGGATAAATCATCCTTGTGGCATTGTCGTCTTGGACATGTCAACAAGAAACGCATAGCCCAACTCCAAAAGGATAGAGTGTTGGAGTCATTCGACCTTAGGGAAGATGACGCATGCGAGTCTTGTTTACTTGGAAAGATGACTAAGTCACCTTTCACAAGTACGTGTGAAAGGGGTGAGGGCTTATTGGACCTAATACATACCGATGTATGTGGACCATTTAGATCAACCACGAAGGATGGGAACCGTTTCTACGTGACTTTTACCGATGATTATAGTAGATATGGGTATATCTATTTAATCAAGCAAAAGTCAGAAACTTTTGAAAAGTTCAAAGAGTTCAAGAATGAAGTAGAGAATCAATTGGGCAGGAAAATCAAGATGCTTCGATCCGATCAAGGAGGAGAGTACCTAAGTCTTGAATTCCACGATTATCTCAAGGAGTGTGGAATAGTTTCGCAATTGACGCCTCCTAGGACACCGCAGTTGAATGGTGTGGCAGAAAGGTGTAATCGAACCTTATTGGATATGGTTTGCTCTATGATGAGTCGTGCTTCACTACCTATCTCTTTTTGGGGGTATGCCTTAGAGACTGCCGCCCATATCCTTAACCGAGTCCCTACTAAGAAGGTTGCCAAAACACCTCACGAGATGTGGACAGGGAAAGCTCCCTCGTTGGCACATATCAAGGTTTGGGGTTGCGAGGCTTTCGTAAGACGAGATACTCACGACAAGCTCGAACCCCGAAGTGAGCGATGTATTTTCATCGGCTACCCGCAGTCATCCTTTGGATATCTCTTCTATAGACCGTAGGACAATGTTGTCTTTGTTGCGAGGAGAGGAGTTTTCCGAGAGCGAGAACTCATAGGCCAAGGAGACAGTGGGAGGCAAATCGAGCTTGAAGAGATTCAAGAGTCGATAGATGAAGAAACCTCTACCACTGGCGTTCAACCCAAGGAGGAAACTCCGATTGAACCGATTGACGAGTCCTTACCTCTTAGACGTTCCGATAGAGTTAGAGTTCATCCCCACTTTTATGGTTTTCATATTACTACCGAAGGGGATACGTATATTAGTGATGGTACACTAATAAATCTTGATGAACCTAATAGCTATAAGGAAGCCATGGCAGGCCCGGAGTCTGCGAAATGGAAAGAGGCAATGGATAGCGAGATCCAATCCATGTATGATAACCAAGTTTGGAATTTGGTAGATTATGTTCCCGGACGTAAGACCGTTGGGTGCAAATGGATCTTCAAGAAGAAGACCGACGTGGATGGAAACGTACACATATAAAGCGCGATTGGTTGCGAAGGGCTTTACTCAAACTCCCGGAGTTGACTATGATGAGACCTTCTCACCATTTGCGAAGATAAAATCTATTAGAGTGATGCTATCGATTGCCGCATTTCATGATTATGAGATTTGGCAAATGGATGTCAAGACCGCTTTCCTTAATGGAAAGATGGCTGAGGATGTTTACATGGCTCAGCCAGAAGGGTTTGTGGATCCGAAGCATCCGAATAGAGTGTGTAAGCTTAAGAAGTCCATTTATGGACTTAAGCAAGCATCTCGCAGATGGAATCTCTGCTTCGATGAGAAAGTCAAAGAGTTTGGATTTGTATGAAGCGAAGATGAGTCTTGTGTATATGTCAAAGCCAGTGGGAGTATAGTGAGCTTCCTCGTTCTATATGTCGATGACATATTACTCATAGGAAACGACATCCCGACTCTGCAGGAAGTTAAGTCCTGGCTCGGGAAGTGCTTCGCTATGAAGGACCTCGGAGAGGCTTCTTACATTTTGGGAATAAGGATAGTAAGAGAAAGAAGTAAGAGACTAATTGGACTTAGTTAGAATACTTACTTGGAGAAGGTACTAAAACGTTTTAGTATGGAAAACTCAAAGAAGGGAGAATTGCCGATACAAAGTAATGCCAAGTTGAGTAAGACTCAAAGTCCGAGTACCGAAGCTGAGATAGCAGAAATGAGCCGAGTTCCATACGCTTCCGCAGTTGGCTCAATCATGTACACTATGACTTGTACTCGCCCTGATGTAGCCTTCGCTTTGAGCATGATTAGAAGATATCAAGGGAATCCTGGCAGAGCACATTGGATTGCGGTGAAGAATATCCTTAAGTACCTTCGGAGGACGAAGGAATGGTTCTTAGTCCTCGGAGGGAGTGATGAATTGAAGGTGCGAGGGTATAGTGACGCCAGTTTTCAGACCGACAGGGACAACTACCGTTCGCAGTCGGGCTGGGTCTTTACCCTGAATGGAGGAGCAGTGACATGGAAGAGTTCCAAGCAGGAAACCGTAGCTGATTTAACGTGCAAATCAGAGTACATTGCAGCGAGCGAAGCGTCGAAGGGGGCAATATGGCTGAAGAACTTCATCAGTGATCTTGGAGTTGTACCTGCCATAAAGGAGCCCATGGAGATTTTCTGTGATAACGAAGGAGCGGTTGCCTTGACAAAGGAACCGAGGGATCATGGTAGATCTCGACATATCGACAGAAAATATCACTTCATTAGACATCGTGTAGAAGAAGGACAACTCGTAGTGAAGAGGATATCATCAGAAGATAACCCAGCAGATCCGCTTACGAAGGGACTGAGTAGGGTTAAGCACTTGCAGCATGCTAGGAGTATTGGGCTGAAGGATGATATTAGCATAGATTAGATAGTATTAGAAACATGTAATAGATAAATGTAATTAACATTTGATGATTAAATAAAGGATTTTTATTTATGAGTAATGTTACTGTCTTATGTTAATTGTTTAGCTATTGTTTCACTTTGCATGTTTTGACTTCCAGAATAATTGAGTTTATTAGGAATAATCGAATTGTTCAAATTGTCCACAATCGTTCATATGTTGGAAGTAGATGTGAATGAAGATTGTCATGAATCGGTGCATAGATTGTCTAAATGGTATTAGTCATAGCAAAGAGTTGCTGCGACATTCATGAGTGCTTATGAACTGGTTTTGAGCATTGGAACAAACCCGCGCTGGCTGGAATCACCTTATGGAATATGAAATAAAAGGGTGATCGCAAGACGATAATATCATATAGTCTTAAAACCTAGATATATGGTTTGTTATTTGCTGATTGATTGTACATTGATAATGCGAAAACGCATTGGTAACTCAATGTTATAAAACACATTGTTGTGTATAGTTGATTATTGAATAAGTAAATGCATATAAGTCGAAGTTTATCTGTAACTTTTATCTAAGAAGGTAAAAGCGATATCTCTGCCGCTCGATGATTTGATTTGACTTATGTGCCGGGCCCGGTCAGAACTGAATTGATGTGTTCGATTAAGTTCTATGTCGAATAAATCAGAGATCGAGAAACCTAAATGCTTAACTAACCATTCCATAGGATTGTCAGCATAATATCTAACACAAGACTGTACGATCCCTTATCTGAAGGACAAGATTGATTAGATCAGAGTTTGACAGCGTCTTTGAGAGCTACGATTGCAAACCGAATTGTACTTGTGCATATAGTTACTAGAATTATCCAAGTGGGAGACTGTTGGAATAGTGTCTAAGGCTGCAACTATATTAGGCAAGTATTTGACCCGGTTGTGCATGGTCCTTTTGGGTTGCCTTCACCATAGCAACTTGATAGGATGATTTATTAAGAGAGAGTAAATATTATTAGTATATTATGAGAATAATATAAAGAATAATATATTGTTATTTGATTAATATAAGTCATAGAATTAATTGGAATTAATTTGGTGACTTAAAGAGATTATTTAAATAAGAGGGTATAAACTGTCAATTGTTTGATAGTTAAACTTTAGACTGTAAATCCATATAGATATGTATTGGACGGATTCTAGAAGCTATGGATTGCTTCAAATCGTCCAAGGGGATATCTATGGAAAGGATTTGGATAGCCTTAAGAGAAGATTATCCAATTAGGGTTTAGGTTGTAAACCTTAAGGAGTCTACAAGTATAAATAGACCCTATGGCTAAGGGAAATCGGAACCATAACCTAAAGTAGAGAAGTCCTGGCCTATTTCCTCCCCTCTCCTCTCTCCCAAATCATCCTCCTTGCTATTTGGTGTTTGTAAGCCATTAGAGGAGTGACAATTGTGACTCTAGAAGCTCCAAGACAACAAGATCAACAAGGAATTCAAAGGTATGATTCTAGATCTGTTTTAACATTGTTCTTATTCCTAAATAGTCATTATAAGTCTTGGATTCAAAGCATGTTTAATTAGAAAGCCTAGATCCAAGCATTAGGGTTTTGCATGCGCACATAGGAAAGTTCTTATGGCAAAAACCCATCACCAAATGCTCCACTTATTCATCCTCTAAAAGGATTAGAAAACCCTAACACTAAGAATCAACATCAAAACTAAAGAAGGTCCGAGCAAAATACCTCAATATGATCTCTAAGAACTCAGAAATCACCACAATCGCTCCTCCTTCAGCCTCCTCTTGCCTTGGTCACCTCCTTCTTGCAAAAACACCCACAAAAGGATCAAGAATGGCCTCTCCTTCCTCACAAACGCTCTAGATCTCTTAGGGTTTCTCTCTGGGGGTTGGTGGCAGCAAATGACGGCCCTAAGGGCCTTTAAATAGGTCTCAAACCCTGGAAATTAGGGTTTCATTAAATAGCGTGGACTCGCCGAGTCCACTCATGAACTCGCCGAGTCCAGCTGTGAACTCGCATACGAATCCGCGACCATACTCGGCGAGTTTAGACGCCAACTCGCTGAGTCTCCTCACAATTCCCAAAAATAAAAGAACAAAATAGGATACCTGGGAATCCGGACGTTACATTTATCTTGATAAACAAGATTTGCATTGATCATAAGACTTACAATAAAATGATATCCAAAATCTGATGCAAATGGATACTTGGTAATGCATTTCTCATTTATATGTTAAAGACAACAACACCACAAATACATTTTATCCAAACCTTCTAGATGTATTTGAATCGGTATTCATTTTGTTCAATCTGAATGATCCATTAGTAAATTGATTTCAACAGATATTCACACCATCCATCTTGGCAATTGAGACTAGCATTCATCATAAGACTTGTGGTCAAATAATTTCCAAAATCATATCCATCTGGATGTTTGGTATTGCAGTTCTCATCTATATCTCTAAGACTATGGTTCCACAATAATACATCTTATTCAAATATTTGAATCAACTTTGAACTATTGTTACTATACTAGTTCCATAAATTTAATGACTTTCTTTTAACATATTAGAACATTCTACATTTAAACAAGTTAGAGAAATCTCATGAAACTTAGTATAAACAATTTGAATCATAAGACCATAGACTAAATATTTGAAGAGAAAGACTTGTCTTTTGATCCTATGAATAGTAGCAAGAGTTCGGTACTCATGATCAACTTGTTTTCTCCATGTTCTAGTCTTATTACTTCTTTTTTTAGTTACTACAAATTCTTGAAAATGTTAGTACTTTATCCTTACTAAAATACTTAAAGGATTAGAAGTAATATTCCAATGGTATTATGAATTCATATATCTGATTGGAGACTAAACATTGGAAGAAATATTTGTATTTTGATCCTCCGGATATATTGGGCACTTATTCTTTATTGGTCCTTCTCTTATTTTAGAAACGAATAGCATATCATAGCGTATCTCATAATAAGCCTTATAATTATCGTTGACGTTTGGGGACGAATTAGGTATTTTAAAACTAATCACCTTTTAACCCATGGGCAACCGTATTTCTTCTTCTTGACATTTTTATTCATAATAGTACATATATAGGGGTATCGAAGTTTGAGTTTCTATGATTGGCCATATTAGTTCCAAAAGGAAACCTCAACATGCCATGCAACTCCTCCACGGACATTCCAAAAAAAAATTCATATCAAAATTAGAGTGAACATATAATCATATATACATGTTAACCAGTCGACTAACCCTAGTTAACTACTAACATAATGAAATTCCATTTTACTTCAAAATGCCAGTATATACTGTACACGTGATAAATGCTCTTTCAAATATATTATAATGTAGTACAAGGAGGAACCTCGGGAAGAGCTTTATCTAAGGCATGATTAATCTAATCGTCTATGAGCACTATTCCCAAAACTATAAATTTTGACTAGAATGATCATCCTACCACCTAAGGGTATTCATCAGTTCAAATCAAATGGAATTCATTGGAACCGATCCAATCCAATCTACCATTGGATGTTGGATTTTGTCAACCAGTCCAATCCAGCTCAGTATAAAAACCTGAACCGAACGGATCCAGTTGGATATTGTGTTGGATCGATTTTACACATTGGATATTTTGATTGGCTTAAGCCATTGGTTATCCATTATCCAACCAATTATAAACCATTTCTATCGAATAACGAAATATAACTATGATAACTAAAAATATAACCGCACACAATTATGCTAAGTAAGAATAAAAAGTAACATTAACTTCAAGTCTTCAACTTACTTTTTATTCAGTAATAATATTAATTGGATTTGGATAATAATATTGGATATTTATTGGATTAATTTGGATATCTAATTGGATCGAATTGGTTCGGTTATCAAATGGATTTTCAGTATGATCCAATAACCGATCCAATCCAATTGGATTTTGAAATTTTGCATCCGATTCAATCCAATTGTAATTGTATATCCAATCCAATTGGTCGGTTCATAATTTGATCGGTCGGTTCCAATTAGATTGGTTAATTTATGCACACCCCTATTACTAACTAGCCCTTTTTAAGGTCTTATAGGAGTAGATTTTAGTGGATTATCTTATAGACATCATCAATATTAAATCCATTCTAGTTTGTTTTATTAATCCTTTAAATAATTTTTAACCCTAATTAATTATTTACTAAGGCTAGGATACATATTTGGCTCCGTGATGTGTAAAGGGATGTCGTAAACACACCACTAAGTTATTTAGCTAGACAAAACTCTTTGCCAGTTTCAATCTCCATGAAACTCCTATATAATTTGAGATTCATTGATCTTATCAATGACATGGTAATCTCAGATTGTGCTCTTACCTTTGTGATAGAGATACTGAGGATCACAACAAGATTGTGAATAACCTTGCAAACCCGCATGGCACACTCGCTCTATTTATAGTCCCATATTGATGTGCTGGTTAACCACACACATTCCATCAACAAACCATAAACACTAGTTGCCTCATCACTTTGCCTCTTATAGTCTCAAATTAATATGTCGGTTAACCATACACGCTCCATTAATAGACTTATAAAGAATGATGTGCGCTTTCATGGATTAGCATATTATTCACATTTTGCTAATATCTAAACGGGAATTTTATTCGGATATTTTTAAGTTAATACTTTTAACTTGACATCAACCTATTGAATCCTTTAGGTTAACTCCATTGGTCCACACAAAATAGTGGTTGGTGAAAAGGACACCTATTCAATGGTGATTTTGTAGGTTGTATCATTATACCATCTTAGAGTACTTAAAATGGTTGATGCTTAATCTTGATCCAAAGATCTATGTATTTAGCATGTGAGGGCACATTTGTTTTATTTATACATACTATATAAATTTTTATAAAGCATATGGTGTATTTTAAACACATTTAAAATTTCAAATTGTTTATTCATATTAATTCTAATTAACCATGCAACAACACATGACAATATTAAATTTAATTTTTTTTGCGAAAAACTTGAAAAATCAAAAATATTTTCTTTTGTTTTGTTCTTATTTTCGAAAATCCAAAAATCCAAAAAGATTTTATTTTGTTATGTTTTTATTTTCGAAAAACTTCAAAAACCACAAAAATTTTTTTTTAACTTTGTTCTTTAAGTTTTGTGTGTTTTTTAGTTTTAGTCAAGGGCAAAATGCGAAGAGGTCATACTTATATGTTTCTATGGGAAGGTATCATTTCTTTCAACTTTATACTAGTTAGGATGTCCCTAGAAGCATGCTGCAGCATGTTAACCCAAGTCTCATATGACTCTATGTGTGAGAAACGAAAGCCTTAATGAAATTATCTCATGAAAATTTCTTCCCAATTAGGCTTATATTCGCATTAGTCAAAAGAGCTACCTTACTCTTCTCATATGAGTAAAGATTTTTCTGTTTGGTCCACAAATAACAGAGGTACATTCGATCTTATAACCAATCTTTTTCATCACAAAATTCTTAACACAAATCACACACAAAGACGTATGTCTGAGAGGTCTCTGATCAAACCCATCGAGACCTAGATATACAAAAATCCTGTGTTAATGATCTGACATCATGAGTCCGTGATGAAGGTGAAACCCAAACATCTTACAACTTAAGGAATTGATGGGGAACATTGTTCCAGATATTGACGAAACTTTTGTTTCAGTACCAAAATTCGAAACTCCAAATCATATTCAATTCGCATGCGTAGTCTGGGTTAAACATTCGCAACCCACGATGTTTGTTACCCAACAAGATCCAGTACGTAATTTTTTTAATATGATTTCCGTGTGAGTTTCATTTGAATGTCCTGGTCATGATAAATATTTTCAAAGCTAACTTGTCACTGACTACACTGGTCATACACGTAATTTCTGTTACAATTTCTCACCTTATGTTTAGGTTGATATGTAACGAAATTTTAAACCAACCCAAGAATCACTTTTAAAAGAAGCCCTTTGATACTTATCAAAAAGTATTCGATTGTAATTCACGGGAACATACACAAGCTGTTGATCACCTCTCTTGATGATTAACGAAGCAACCTTTTACTGGGGTTTAACTGCCTTCGTGTCAAATTGCATTTTTGACATCACAAAATTCCAATTTTTTTTTACTTGCTTCTTATCTTATTTCTTTGGAACACTGCACTCACGAAATCCTTGAGGTTCTAAGTATTACGAACTTAGACTGAAGATTTCGCAAGTCTGGCATATGACTTCGCTTTTCATACCAAAAGTGAAAGAGTCTTGCCTCCATGCGAAGGGTTCTAACGGTTACAATTCAATAACGGGAATATTGACAGGCTGTGTATACGAGACGTATGGTATTCTGCCCAGTTTTCTAGGCGACGTGACAGCTGCTTTTTGAAACATGGCTAACTTTTCGCAGTAATGATCCAATTTTCAAGGTGCCACGTCGGATATCATTAAATGCATCCCGCTTCAAATTCAAATCAATCAGGGTTACGTATAAAAGGGGGTTCAAGAGTGTGTTATACGATTACGCGATCAAATAAAAAAAATTCCCAAATTCTCTGATTCTTCATCTTCTTCAAACCCTAACAATGGTTGCTACTCAATCGAACACCGACGAAGTTGTTTCACAGTCTCTTATGAAGATTCATAGTACAAACTACCATGTTGATCCTAATGTTTCATCCTACCCAGAAGAATTGAAGATGCTGGTTGTTGCACTGAAAAGGTCACCCTTATCAACTGCTATGTCCAGTTCTTTTCCTGTTCCTATGAATTGGTTGTCAATGGCGGCATCACTTTCAATATGGTGAATAACAAGAGGGTTCGTCTTTCCAAGAACATGTTCATTGACTTCCTGAACATTCCTCATAACCCACCGTTCTTTAAACCCACCAATTCACAGATTATCTTCATGTTCAATGAGATGGGACATCAACCCACTCTTGAAAAGATAAGTGATTTCAGGAAATCAAGCTTACCATGTATTTGGAATTTCTTATTTGGTATCTTTCTAAGATGTTTGACCGGAAGGAGTGTCAGTCTAGACAGGGGACGAATGGAGGTTTATGCAATGGTTGTGGGTCTTTACTATGACTTAACTATCGATTATGGAACTCAACTTTGGAAGGAGTTTAACAAAAGCTTAGAAAACACCAGTGTTGATAAAGGGATTTCTTGTGCAAGGTACTGGAGTTTAATTTTGGAAAAGATATATGCAAAAGAAGGCCTTCAAGTTCCTGAAGAAGGAGAAGTTGCAGAATTTTCTTTATACCAGTTTCCAAAAGTTGTTGAAGATAATGAAAATATCTTCACAAGTGTTGCAAGAATTCCTGATGCAATGCTTCGCAAAGTATACTCTACTCACAAGGTGTTAGTTCGCTACTTGAAAACGTTTGATCCTAATGTGCGAACTGGAGTGTTGCTTGAAGTCAGTGCTGAGTCCTCAAAGAAAAAGAAGAAAAATCCAAAGAAAGACAAACATGAATCTTCCAAAGTGTCGAAGGCTGAAGGGGTTGAGAAAGATGAGCTTTCTCCCAAAACAAAGAAGGAGACTATACCAACAAAATCCGGGGTATTAAAGAAGTTTCGCAAGTCAACACATATGACGACTACTTCTCCTACTATTCGCAAAACTGAGGTGAGTAGTAAGGGGGTTATGTTTTGAGATATTCCGGCTCCTGTTTCTCTTGGTTCAAAGAGAAGAAGAGCTCAAGAGGTTGTGAAGCATATTGCTCAAAAGCTCTACAAGAAACGAAAGATGATTATTCACAATGAATCATCAGATGATGAAGTGGTTCCAGAGACTCCACCTGTTTCCCTTTCCACAATGGTAAATGTTTCTCTTCCAATTACTTCGCAAATTTCCACTACCACATCCATTCTGATTGAAGTTGTTGCAAACAACTCAGTTCATGAGGAAGAACTTATTTCTGATAAGGTTGTTAACGTATCTGATACGGGGACACCTATCACGAATATTGAACTCATAGAGCAAATTATCTTATCCACTTCATTACCACCATTTTCTCTTCCAAATACACATACAACCACACCATCCATATTTGACCATCCTTTAAAACATCCATTTAATACATTGTTTCCATCTCACTCACCTGAAATATCACAACCTATACCTTCGCAAGTTCCGTCTGATGAAGAAACCGAAGGAGGAGGTTTTGGAGGAATGTTTGAAGCCATACACTTTGATTCAGAGGAAGAGGAGATACCTGATCATATGCTTATGTCAGGAAAACAATTCAAAATTCTGAATCGAAAGTTAAATGCTATTATTCAATCACAAGCCGATTCAGGCACTAAGTCCTCCATTTCGAGTTTAGAGGTTGAGTCAATGATTAAAGTTACCGAGAAACGAATAACGGACAAAGTTGATCATTCTGAAAAGAACAATGAGCTTCGCATTCAAGCTCAAGGAAAATCATTTGATGGTGTTGTAAATGAATTAAAAAATGTTACAAAAGAACGCCATGTTCTTTTTGTACAGGATGTCAAAAAGGTTCGAGAAGATGTTAATTTTAAAGTTGAAGAGTTAAAGCAGGAGATTTCAAAAGAGCTTAAAGATCTTAATTCTCAAAATTTGGAGGTGAAAAAGAGAGTTGATGTGGTTGCTAAAGCTCTTAACAAAATTGTCACTGATTATCAACCATCTGCTCAAATTATCGAAGCCAAACATAAGGAAAACAATGAGCAGTTTGATAAACTAATTCAGTTGGTGAATGAATTAAAAACCTTTGTTTCGCAATCTTCTCACCAATCCATCCTTACTCCTGAATTCTTAACACTTAAAGTCAACACTTTGGAGCAAGCTATTCAGAAGGCATTAGCTCCCATCACGAGCTTTACTTCCATATGACCGAAGAATGCCCCACTTGTTTTCACAGGGGTGCAAGGGGGAGAAAGAAAAGGAAGTAAAGAAGAAGATGCGAAAACAGTAGGAAAGCTTATTTCTACCCAACTTAAAACATCTTTTCCAATGCTCACAAAGCCAATTTCTTCAACAGTAACTACAACAAAACCAATTACCTAAGGAATTATAATTGGTTCAAAAGAAGGAGGAAGTTCAAGTGCGAAACCTCAAACTGAGGATATTGGAAAAGGAAAAGGGTTAGCCTATGAAAAATCAAAAGAAGAAAAGAAAGCAGAGGCAGAAGCTGAAATGGAAAGATTAAGACAAGTACAGAGTATTATGAGGCATAAAGCAAATGAACCACCAACAACGAACAAGGGTGATCCTGCGAAGTTGTACTCATATGAAACCATTGAATCTAAAGTTTTGGGGAGTCATTTGTACGAGTTTGAGAAAAATCCTAGAAGGAGTTATGATGTTGCAAACTCAGACAAAAGCCAACTTGATTTTCCAATAAATGAAATGATGTTTATTACGACGCAGTACAAGATAAGTGAAAATTTTGAAAAATGATGATGAATACACTTACTTGAAGATCAGATTTCATGTTGTACTTGCGAAGGATCAAGAGGAAGTTTGGTATTTAATGAAAATCAAGAAAGTTCTGACAATTAAGAAGGATGTTATGTTCGAGAACATGCTTCAAAACTTTCGATATTTCGTGGTTCGTGCAGACAACAAGGCATTTGATTTTACCATAGTTGATTTTCCCTTGATGAATCTAAATGATCTCATTCAAGTGGCATCTATTCTTAAAGACATGGAAGAAAAAAGGCTGAAAGGATATGATACTGATGTGTTCAGATTCGGTTTCGCACATATCAAGATATTCATAGATAACTACTATGATTGCTTGGCATTGACTGATGAAGAACTTGCATCAGGTCTTGGAAGAAAAGTTACAGTTTCTTGGGAATCAACCTTGCCCCAAACAGAGTTAAAGAAGTATGCGGATGGAGAAATATGCCTTTAACCTTTTGGCATGGTTTTCACAGGAAAAGATACGAAGGGGAAGCCAAATAAGTTTTTGTTTAAAGTCTCCGAGATTGAAAGATACACCACTTCGCAATATACGAATTTCATTGTTCGTATTAATAATTGCACAAAGAATAATGATGGAGACAGGAAAGAGCTTAAAAAGATAATCACTTGGTATTCAAAAATTAGAAGAACAATGTACTCATCTATTCAGCATCTCACAAACTGAATAGTTTCGACTGTTTACAAAGGGGGAGATTGTAGAGACTAGATGTTGTAAAAGTCGAAATGATTGTTTCTTTAGCTTCGCATGTTAGTTATTTTACTAAGTCTTCATTTGTGTGAAGCGTATAGTTCAGGACTTAGTATATTTTTTGTACACTCAGGTTTCCTATAAATAGGGACTGAGGTTAGAAGTAGATGAATCGAATGCACGAGTGATTCATTAATCATTCACAATTTCTCTCTGCTTATTTTGTAATCAGTTCTTCATCAATATAAGATCTGATTAATATTTACTTTCTGTGTTCTTACTTTTCATTCATACAATCATGATTGCATTCTAAATCTCGATAACAATTCCCTTCATAAATCACTATTTAAATTTCTAATCATGTGAGGACACATGTGAATAATTAATATTAACATATATATATATATATATATATATATATATATATATATATATATATATATATATATATATATTCTAGAATTCAAAATTTATATTTACATAAATCAAATTTGAATTAACTAGTTAATCCTAATTATCAATGTGACATCTCAAATTTCAGAAGTATGATTAAGGAATGAAAGTGTAATTTGAAGAAGGGACTCGAAGAGTAGGCTCGCTTAATCGCTGAGTTGGAGCGGGGTTGGGTCGCAGATTAAGTGACCAACTCGCCGAGTCGGAAGCTTGGACTCGACGAGTTGGTGCTGAAAGAAGAAAACCCTAATCCCGGGAGTTGTACCCTATATAAAGGGTGTTATGTCCCTTCCTCAGCCTCCATATCATCCTAGAGAGCCTGTAAACCCTAGATTTCGTGCGAGCTTCCATCATTTGAGAGAAATAGCTTTGGAGGAGGGAATCTTTGAAAGGAACTTGAAGATCAAGAGGGTTGCTTCAAAGGCGAGGTGTAGACCCGAGATCTACTTCAGTTTGTGCTCATCTTGGAGGTAATAAGCTGTTATCTTCCCTCCTTTGCATCTAAATCTATTTTGTTATGAGATTTGGGGGTTTTATGGTTGTTTGTGATCTATTTCGAGTTTGGGGCTTAGATATTAGGTTGCCACTTCAGATCTAGTGTTGGGATGGTCCAAAATGTCGTAAAGCATCAGATATTAAGTAGTGGTGAAGCCTTTTTTGTCTTAAAACCTAGCCCTAGAGTGTTTTGAGCCTAGATCTCCTTAGTTATACGTAAAGTTTGCAACTTTACGTAAGGAATGAGCTTTGGAAGAGTTGATCTACAGTTTGGAGTCCCTGCATGTCTCAAAAAGCTTCTGAATGTATGAAGGATTGAATAGACTGGGGAGTCCTTCGAGTGGACTCGGAGAGTAGTATGAAGATTAGGAGGAACTTGACGAGTTGGATGAACAACTCGACGAGTCTGTTGAAGTTTGCCTTGGACTCGGCGATTCTGTTCTTGGACTCGGCGAGTCAGGTCGCGAACCCCCGAACCCTTCAAGTTAAGACTCGAATCAGTGAGTCGGATGGAGACTTAGTGAGTTGGACAGGACATGACTCGGAAATCGGTGGACTCGGCGAGTCACGGGCTGACTCGGCGAGTCAAGTCGCGAATGGAAGGACTCTGAGCATATGAACTCGGCGAGTCAGTAGGCAGACTCGCCGAGTAGGGTTGACCTGGAAGGTTGACTTTGACCAGGACTTTGACTTTAACCAGAGTTGACTTAGTTGACTTTCGGAGGACAATTAGACTAAGTGTTATATTGATATTGATATCTTGGGGAGCTAGTGAGCCGCAGTTTAGAAGAGTTTTCGGGCAGCAGCAGAGGGATTTCAGCAAGTTCAGCAAGTGCAGGTGAGTTTCCCTTTTGTGTGGATGGGTCTACGGCCACAATGTCGGCCCATATAGTTATGAGTAGGAAGACCCGGGGGTTAGCCCTAGGCACAGTATGCTAGTATGATATTCAGGACGAGGTCCAATGTTAGCGGGCGGGTGCCCAAGGAATGGTTTGCATGATAGTTATACTTGTTGTCTGTGTGATACATGTATGTGCCTGGTAGGAAGGTGAGTGTGGGCGAGGTCCCGTATCTCACCAACAACAGAGTATGGACGGTGTTCCGTATCTCATTAGCAGTAGTGTAGGGGCGAGGCCCAGGTTAGGGAAGGAGTGAGTGTGGGCCAAACCCGAATCTCACTATCAGTAGGAGTGTGGAGGGGGTTCCATGACTCATCAGTTGCAGGACATGGGCAAGGCCCAAGATAGGCGAGGCCTTCGGAACAGGATTCGGTAGTATATGTTTAGTGTATGTGTTGCGATATGTTTATGTGTTAGTATTTGTTGACGGGCGAGGCCCAATGACAGGCGAGGCCTAAGTGAAATAGATCTATGTCCGAGCGGGGCTCGAAGCCAGGCGGGGCCTGGAGCGGCGGGGCCGTTGTAGCGGGCGAGGCCCAGAATAGCGGGCGTGGCCCAGTATGTGCAGTATGTGGTTATGCATGGTATGTGGTAGGTTGGGGAACTCACTAAGCTTCGTGCTTACGGTTTTCAGTTTTGGTTTCAGGTACTTCTGGTAGCGGAGGAAAGAGCTCGAGGTGATCACATGGCACACACCATAGATTAGACCGCCTGGGTTGTTTTACTCTGATAATGAACATATGTTTTGAAAATTAATACTATGACTTATGATATGTTTTTAGGAATATGGTTTGGTAATGATTTAAAGAAAATTTTTAGTCTTGAATTTTGGGGCGTTACAATCAATGTCTAAGTAATTAACCAATTAAATATTAAATCATGATTATAATTAACTTAATTCAAATATTTATTTAAATTTCGATTTCAATATATATCTTACCAAAATTAATTTAAAATTATCAAATATGGAAAAGAATTCTAATTAATTAACAAACATAATACAAGATAATCATAGACCGCATATAATTTTTTAAAATCCTATGAGGATTTTAAAAATCTCTATGTTCCATATTTATCTTGTATCATGCTAATTACTAAATCCTAGATAACGCCTTAGGTCAAATCAAATCTCTTGGAGATAATTACCATAAATAATTTTAAAATCCGTAACGCTTCCAAAATTCGATTTTGAACCTAATCATGTCATATTTTTGAGTTCTTTACAAGAAAATGGTAAACAAGACTAAATTCAAGATTTATCTAGTGCAAATATCATTTAAGCAACACTCTGATACCACTGATAGGTTTTCTATATACTTTCAGGGTTAATTATGTGGCAACGAAAACAAACATTTTTTTTATCTAAGGGAAGCAAATTCTAAAACCTTTGAGGATCTTAACTTAATTGATATCATATCGTCATATCATCATATCATATCATATCATACTATATTATAAAGGAAGCATTTTTCCTTTCACCACATTCATTTGAAACTCTCATGCATATTTCCTTTCACCACATTCATTTGAAACTCCCATGACTTTTCAATTTCTTTTTAATAATAATTATAACTTGGTTAATAAGGTTAAATAAATATCAAACCTATAATGGCTCACACCCAACAATACCAAACTATTTGATATTAGAAAATAACCCTTGGAACAATAGAGATTGGCCAAGGAGTTAAAGAGATAAGAGAAAATTTATTCACATTTGAGTGGGACAAATTCTAGGAGTGTCAGGGAGTGGGTATTTATAGTTTCCAGTTACTTGGAAAGAAAACATATTTGAATAGTTAAATAATCCGATTTAATTCAAATTCAAATTATATCCTTATATACACCCTTGGACGAAAATTCAAGGGTTTATCCCCTAGAGTTTCCTTCACCCTATTAAGGGATCTAGAATGTTCTAGGTATTAATCTATTGAACAATTAACATTCAGTCCCTACACTTTTTAATCAGCACAAATTAATTCCAGATTAATTCTAATTAATTCTAATTAATTCTAGTTAATTCTAAACTAGTTTCTTATTAATTAATCATCACATGAATTATTAATAAACTTTTTTTTCTCTCTCTAATAACATTCAAATACTATTTTGGTCATTGAGGACAACTCAAAAAGGACCCTACTATGAAATGGATAGTTTTACCAGTTTAGTTATGACATTGGACACTATTTCAACACTTAGTGGGGGAAAAGGGTAGCAACCTAGACTTAGGTGTGTACCATATGTGGATTGTATGATAGTGTAATAGGTTGAAAGAATACTTAATCTATTGAAATAGTGTTTCCTTAACCCTATTAAGGGATCCAGAATGTTCTAGGTGTGTACCATATCTGGATTGTGTGATTGTGTAATATGTTGAAAGAATACTTATCCCCTAGATTTTCCTTCACCCTATTAAGGGATCCAGAATGTTCTATGTATTAATCTATTGAACAATTAACATTCAGTCCCTACACCTTTTAATTAGCACAAATTAATTCCAAATTAATTCTAATTAATTCCAAACTAGTTTCTTATTAATTAATCATCACATGAATTGTTAATAAAATTATTTTTTATCTCTCTAATAACATTCAAATACTATTTGGTTCATTGAGGAAAACTCAAAAAGGACCCTACTATGAATGGATAGTTTTACCAGTTTAGTTATGACACTGAACACTATTTCAACACTTAGTGGGGGCAAAGGGTAGCAACCTAGACTTAGGTGTGTACAATATCTGGATTGTGTGATTGTGTAGTAGGTTGAAAGAATACTTATAAGTAAAGAGCTTAAGCCAATAGCGAAGTCGAGTGGTTTTTCTAGACAACCATTCGGTACATACTTCATAGTTGCGAGGACTGGAGTAATGTTGGTGATGGTCGGACGTCAGTACAAAAATCACGTTTGTGTGGGAAATATCTAAGGCCAGAAAAGATAATAATAAGTACCACTCTCAAATGAACACACATGTACATGTATATGAATCATCGAAGTAGCGAACGCAACACATCGGGAGAAATGTTACGAGTGAGAGTTGCACCTCACTTAGCGCATAGGGTCAAGTCGGTCATGTTAGTAGTGAATATGGATTTTACCTTTTGGGTTAGTGATGAACATAGAGACTCGTGATAATGAAGATTAATATTTACAAAATATTAAAGTGATGAATAGTGAAGAATAATTATAAAGTGAATAGTGACGGTAATTATTAATGGAGACTCAAATGAAGATTAATATCAACATATTACAGTGATGATTATATGATGTATGTGATGTTATGAATGTGTGTAATTGAGTGCATGCTATGTGATGATTATTTGACTCATTTTGGGATATGCATGTTCTATTAACATTTTACTTATGTTTGACTCACTTAGCATTTGTTGACACTTGTTCTTTTCTTGTAGCTTTCTCCTTGCATTGGTTCAGGTAGCTTGATCGGTTTCTTGGGGAGGATGGGGACGTTGGGTAGTTGATATTACCCAATTTAGTCATATATTTAGGGTATTTATCTTAATATTTAGGGCTTAATTTATATAATTTAAGATAAAAGATACTTAAAATGCTTTGTATAGAATAAATGTAGGAAAATTAATGGCTTGGAGCAAAAGGAACAATCTGGAGCTAAAACAAATTTAAAAACGAAAAGTGCGCAAAAATAAGCCTGAAACGTGACGCGCCCTTTAAAATATGTGTCGTGTATTTTAGAAGATCACAATTTTTAGAAAAAGGATTTTGGCATCGAAATGATCGCTGTCAGATAAGGCTTAGTGGCATGAATCTTTATCCTTAGCGCCGCGAAGTTATGCCGATCTAAAACATTATAAATACGCATTTTGTCAACCTTAATTCAGTGTGCAACCCTTGGGGACTTCTCTCAAGAGGTCAAAGGTATTCTAATTGTCCAAAAATCCTTTTGGGTTGATTTGAAAGTGGAGATCCAATTTGGAGCAAAGATTTGAAGAATCGCAGCAAGAAGCATTAGGATTTCGAATCGGTTTTCTTAATAATCATGTTTTATGAAATGTTTCTTCTATTTTTATGTTTTAGTATTTCGATCATGGGGTAAAACCCTAATGCTTTCACAAGATTAAATGTAACTTGATGATTTTGTGTGATTCAATTGTACGAATATTGGTTTTATTTAATATATTATGTTTGTTTGATCAAAATCATTTTGTATAATTATTGCTAAAGTTAGTAGAACTTAGACTATCAATCTAGTTGTATTGCCTTGTTTCATAGTTGTTTTATGACGATTAAATAATCATGTTTATTGTTTTGACCAAAACCTAGGGTTAACTAGTAAAATCATGAACTTTAATGTGTAAGGAAGCGTTTGTGAACAACTTATGCTAATAATTGACTTTCATGACCACTAAAGTTAATTTATAGATCAAATCTTTCATAATACAAACTTAATTATAAATGTTTAGATAGTTAATTGCATGATCATTATGTTAATCGTCTTTATAATTATACAACTTAGTTAATTGGATCAAGATAACTAATACATTAGAAATCGGTAAATAAGAACTAATACTTATTGCACGTAATTGGAATCCATCATATTTTAAGGTGAAATCAAAATCTATGTAAAAACATCTTTATATCTTTTGTTTCTAAATATATTCTCTAGTTTTGTTAGTTTTAATTAAGTTTAATTGAATTGAATCAAAAATCCTTTTACTTTATTGGTTATAGTTTAATTAGCATTGGAATATATCTGAATTGATTTCTCATCCTCCCTATGATCAACATCCTTTCTTATCAAAACTATACTATACTTGATCGGGTCCAGTGCCCATTAGTATGTTACTATGTGGTTAGTTTAAATAAGGATTTACAATTTAAAACCAAATAAATTATATATATATATATATATATATATATATATATATATATATATATATATATATACACACACACACACACACACACACAATATGGGTGAGCACGGTGCGGTTCGGTGCGGTTATTGACTAATACCTCACCACTAACCGCAAATGCGGTTAATCCATTTTCAAAACCGCTTGGTGCGGTTATTTTTGCGGTACGGTTAGACAGTTATTTGTGCGGTGCGTTTTTGTTTTTGTGTGTTTCGGTTATTAACCACATGGATTTGGTGCGATTATTTTATTTGGTTTTTAACCACACTTTAGAGTTCAAACAGTTTTAAGAGTTTAAACATATTACTTGTAATAATAGAAAAACCATAATGTATAAAACAATTAACTTAAATTACAAACAACTAACATCTTAAAAACTTTAAATCACTAGTAATTAACAATAAATATCTTAAAATTGTCAATTTTCATAATTTTTTAAAGTTAAACATACGAAAAAAACAACACTTTTGTCTTCTAGAATTTTATCATTCTTTCATCCATGAAACGTGTCATATATTTGATATTTAATATATTAACAATTAATAAAAAAATTGTATATAATATATGCAGTGCGGTGCGGTTTTTTTTACGATTTTTGAAAACTAATAACCGCACCGCACGGCAAATTTGCGGTGTTTGAAAAACAGAGAACCTCACCATCGGTTTTTATTGTTTATGCGGTTAATTTTAGTTGCAGTGCAGTTTTTGCTCACCCCTAATATATACATACACACATATCAAGTTTTTGGCGTCGTTGTCGGGGACTTGCTATTTTTATAAGACTAAACTAAACACATCAAAAATCATGTTTTGATATTTATTTAGTGTTTGATATCATCTTGGACATATTTTTTGATTTTTCGTTACTGTTGGTTTTGAAAACTTTAACTTTGTTAGGGGTTGTTTTTGATAATAAAGTAACGTTGGTGATATTTTCGTAATAACTATTAAATAAGACTTTCATTAACGTATTATGTTAAAATAACAATTTAAAAATAAAAAAAATGAGGTGAAAACTCATAACGTTACAAACAACGAGTTCTATGAGAAGAAAAAGATAAAGAAACTTAAAGTAATGAGGAAAATCATACTATTAGAGATGACATCGGTTTCTCTAAAAAGAGGATTCCAGATAAAAATATAAGAGAAATTATATGCAAATTTGCACGTGCTTACCATGTCCAAACTAAGATCGTATGGGAAAGAACATGTTTTTCAACTTTTAATGTCGTAAATGTGGTACTGGGGAGGACGATTAGAAATTATGAACATTTAAAAAGCTAAAGTAATCCAATAAAAACCTCTAAGTAATTAAGAGAATACTATCACAAAAACAAAGAGAAAATAGAGAAAATATTTTGAACCATAGAATGAATACCTTGGCCTTGATCAATAAAATATGTTAAACCCTATAACCATACAATCAACATTAGAGCATAGCATTTCATGAGCTGGAGAAGAAACATTTAAATATTGGTTAACAGAGAGATAGATAGATAAAACAAGAAAGGGAAAAAACAGATAAAGAGGAAGAAAGAGACAAAGAGAGATTAGAGTTGCATAGAGAAAGGGAAATGATGGGATCTAACATATTTCAAATTTTGAACGACCTGTATGAAATGCACCTAAAATGAGCTTAATTTGTGTGGACTTTATCAATACTTATTGATAGTACGATACTCTACTTCTGAATATGTTGGCCTAGACTATGTATATGGATAGTTAGAAGAACATCTTGAGCGTGGGGTACTCGTAGACACTAAAAAACTGTTTTTTTCTAATAGTCGTGTCAAAATGTACTTCTATGTCCCATAAAAAATTTACTAATCATCAATGCATGGTGGGCTTTAGTGAAGGCAATGTTCTTGTTAGTGAAACCTCCAAAGTCGAAGCTTGAAATCGTATCATGATGACAAGCCAAAGTGTAAACATAATCATGATCCATACTACACATGTCACAGATGACAAGCCTTAAAGGGATCAAAAAAGGGTTTTTGGAGAAAAACACTCTGCCACAACATGGTACATGTGTGCCCACGATGTGACATGGATTAAATGAAACACTTTCTCTTGGTGAGCTTCATGACGTGGCAAGAGGAGGGCCACGATGTGTCATGTAACATCCTTAAACTTCTGGCCAATTAAAAACTTTTTAAATCATTCAAAACCATTCACTTATTACAATTTGTTTTCAAAATAGTTTAAACATCAGAGTTCCCAGAAATCATAATCATCAATTGAGGAAGTATACGGTCACGCCTTTTCCTTTCCGCGGTCATCTGCTGAACCTGAAATAATAGACTGAAACTGTAAGCCCGAAAGCTTAGTGAGTTACCCCGAAAATACCCATACACACAATAATACACATACAATAACAAACAACATACTATAGGTCCAATCATCCATCAGGATGGAATACCCCAGGCCCTCAACCATTGGGTTGGAATACCAACATACTGATACACTTCACATAACACATATACAAGTACAACATGTACTGGGTCCATAGCTTCACAGACTTGATTACCCTTGGGCCCACAGTGTGAGTCTGAATTGCCTTCCGGGCCCACAGCTCACATCTGGATTGCCATCAAGCCCACAGTACGAGTCTCCCTCAGCTCGTATCTGGAATGCTCCCGGGTTTGTTGGTTACCGCACTGTGCAGTTTCACCTCAACCCATCCCACATAATATGTCGACATATAACACAACTAATACACATACAAATAATCACACAATACTACAGGTAGTCCTATATATCTACCTAACTGGCATAACAACTAGCATACACACAATCAGACCAATTATAGGTCACTAAGCATAGTCACATCTGATCTACCAGGATACCGATCTACCAGATCAAACTAGCATATAACCATCCTATCTACCATGATATCGAACTAATATATTACAATAGTAATACTCCCAATAAAAAAAACAAAGGGCCGGCCTTGGTGCCTTAGACCCTTGAGTAGGGTGAGGTTAACTCACCTCGCAACTGACGCGCTGAAGTGATAAGCTCCACTCTCGGATCACTGTCACAAACTCCACCACCTATATTCACCATATAACCATACTCATACTTTCCAATTTCCCAAAATCCCAGAAGTCAAATAGTCTACCCTTGGTCAAAGTCCAAGTCAATGGTCCAGGTCAACAGTCCATGTTGACATCAACTCGTCGAGTTCCTTGCATAACTCGTCAACTCGCCAAGTCACATGAGTGACTCATCGAGTTCCTAATGTTTACGGCCGTAAAATCCTTGGTCAACTCGTCGAGTTTCCCTGCAACTCGCCGAGTTCATGCGTGCCCAAAAGCCGAGAAAACCCTAACTGACTCGCCGAGTCACCCTACTGACTTGCCGAGTTCACGACAATCTTCATCGGACTCGCCGAGTTGACCATACAACTCGTCGATTCCCTTCATTCCTTCATCCATCCAGATGTTTTTTTAATCCATGACCAGGTTCCATATTGCAGATCCAATTCCCCAAGGCATGTTCATCATGTAAAGTTGCAAACTTTACGTGCATGCAAGGCTCTAAAGACTCTAAATGACAAATCCAAGTTTGAAATGGAGTTTTACACTTAAGGAGGGGTTCATACTTGCCAAAGCTGATAACTTTATGGACTTAGAGACTAAAGAGAATCCAGATCTGAAGTTACAACTTCAGATCTTAGCTCATTCCCAAGAATAGCTTCTTATTATGCTAGAAAAACCCTAATCTATAATCAAATGATATCTAGAAGGAAATGAAATCAAGGTAACGACTTGATACCTTCCAAGAGATGCCAACTGAGTTAGATATTAGATCCACACACGTTATTTGCTCCTAGCCACTTGCTCTCCAAGTTCTTCTTACAAAGATCCACCTCCCAAAGCTTGAAATACACAAGGATGAAGCACACATACGGATTAGGGTTTGCTGAAATCTCAAGAGGATGTAAGGGGGCTGAAAGAGGCTTATGATCCTTTAAATAGGGCGCAAAACCCCAAAAATTAGTGTTTCATCCTCCAGCTCCTACTTGTCGAGTCCCTTCTTGGACTCGGCGAGTAGGTCGCTTAAACACGTGGACCAAACCGCTGCTACTCGACGAGTTAGGGCACCCAACTCGTCGAGTAGACCTTTAAATCATGAAAATTAACCATAAATCAATACTTTAAGAATCAGGGCATTAGATGGCAGCTGCTGCAACCCAAGCCCACAATTTTTAGGATTTCTTTTGTATTTAAAGCCTCTAACTCAGACTCTAGGGTATCCTCTTCAGCCTCCAACTTCCCAAAGTGAAACCCTAGCTTCCTTTAAGGTTTTGGAACTCATTTTGGTGTTCTTGGTACCCTCGAAGGTTGAAAAAGGTCTTTGTGGTGTAGAGAGAATCTTGGCAAGCTTAGAGATTTTATTTAGGCACCTCCTGTACTTTTATAAGTCATGAATACTTGATCTTTTTGGGTCTTCTACTATAGATCTAGGTTTATTGCCTGTTTTGGTCCATTGTTAAGTTTAGAGTGGTGGAATGAGATAAAGTTTGCAACTTTACGGGTCATCAAGGTTCTTTGAGCCCTATATCTTCTGGATTTAGAAAGTTGTATGTGAATTGACAGTCTTGCATGACTTTTAGGTTATAGTCTTGCCTTTTGACCTAGAAAAGTGGAAGACATGCATAGGACATGCATGTCCTTAAATATTGGATTTTTATGGACCATTAGGGTCCCTAGAAGCCTACTAGAAAGTATAAGTTGAGGGCTTAATGAATTAAGGACAAATAATTTAAGTTGTCCATGCACGGAAACCACGACGTGAAGAGTTGGCTGCCGCGACGTAGGGAATGAAGGGATTCGAGATTGTTTTAAGCGGAATCTCCAACGACGTGGTGAAATGTTTACCATGAAGTATCAATGGATTTGTATATGACTGAGTTTGATCGTGACTGAGTTTCTGATCCGGACTGAGTTCATTTGCCACGACGTGACCTTGGGTAGGACACGATGTGGAGATCAACTAACATTGACTTTTGACCTGAGTTGACTTTTAGTCAAATTGCTAGTTTTAAAATGTGGACTAAGGGTTTACTTTGTATGGTTTATTAGGAGGTGTGTAACACCCACCTTTCAACTGTGTGAGCGGATAACTTTGGATTGCGATTGTGAGGCGAGTCTTCTCACTATACTATGTAGGATGGTAGTTGTCTTTGTGATACTTGCATGGAAGACCATGGGGTAGACCATGGCAAGTGCATGAAAGACCATGGGGTAGCTCATAACACTTATATGTAAGATTGAGATTTGGCCCTCAACATTGCAAGGAAAGACCATAGGGGTAGCCTATTCCACTTGCATGTAAGATCATGGGGGTAGCCCATGATATTTCAGGAAAAGACCATGAGGGTAGCCCATGACACTTGAATGTAAGACCATGTGGGTAGCCCATGACATTTCAGGGAAAGACCATGGGGGTAGCCCGTGACAAATGTATGTATGGTATGTGATATTTTGGGGATTTGACTAAGCTTTGTGCTTATGATTTATGTTTAAAACGTTTTAGGTACTTCTGGTTACGAAGGGAAGAACCAAACTTGATCACACTGTATCCCCTGGAAATTTATTCCACATTAACTGTTTATGATTTTACTATAATGTTTTGAGAATACTTTTACTTTGAATGTCTTTGAAGCAAACTAATGAATGTTTTTGGTTGATCTAAAATGAAATTTTTACTGAGTGTTTTTAGGACGTTACAACTATCCCATAAGACGTGCTCTTATAACACCAAAAATTAATCTCTTAAGATACAAACACATATGATGAATCCTTTATTGTCGAGTATAAGCCAAGACCGTCAAACCTAATGGGTACAGAAACAAGTAACCATTGTATGTATCTAAATAAAGGACCTTCATAAACAATCATGTCCTCAATCGAGTTGGATAATCCTTTGTAAAAAACAATAACGTCTCCTCCATATATAAGGATTGACACGTCCTTAAACCAATTATTATTATTATTATTATTATTATTATTGGAAATACCCATACAAGATTAAAGAAAAGGAAGCTCACCCGTGCGAGTCACCTAATCATGGAAGAAAAGACATCACATCGACAACGTGGGAAGTTATCTTCATTTTTAACCAACTAATAAAACTTACATCTCTCTTAATACCCCCACCACCCAACCCCATCCCCTACAAAAAAAAAACTTCACCATCAATAAAAATGTCCTAATGTCTATAGGAAATAAGCCCATACAAAACTTCTTACTATCACATGAATGCCAAAATAACTCAGTTTTCCTGATATTGAGTTCAAGACCCAATCAATTGATGATTTCTAACGCTCTATTAACCACCTCTTTTGAATCTATGATAATTGTCTTGTAGTTGTTTCTAATACAATACACATACGAGGGCAGTATAAAAGCAAAAAAGAAATGGTCCAAAGGGGACCGCCTTGGTGTACCCCAATGATAACCCATATATGTTTGTCTTCTAGAAACAGTCTTTATGCCTATCATTATAAGGATTCTACCTACAAAGAAATAAAAAGACACGTCAACATATGAGCCCATGAATATATTGTAAAAAATGGAATCTATAAACCAACCAAAAATATTGAATACAATGAAATGAAATAGGATTCTGAGTTTGCCAACCAAACGTACGAAAAAAACTGAATTTCTTCAAATTTCAATTCGTTTAAAAGATTTGACATCCCTTATAAAATGGATAAACCTAGCATATAATTAATTACGTTGATTTTTTTTCAAGGATCCAAGTTTGTGCTTCTTGATAAAGGGCCTGACTGGCGCTGTGCTAAGTGTTTGCAAGCCCACATAATACGAGCATTTGTACGGATGTGAAACTCGGGCCAAGCCAAATTTGCTGATTTGTATCCATTTTTCGATTTTTTTTTTTTTTTAAATTACTAAAAATTTAATACGTAAATAATTCATAATAATAACCTTATACGTTCACAAATTACACTATAACCCATAATTTTAGAATTTTAAATCGTAGACCACTTTTTGAGTTTTTTTAATTTCTTAAAATGAATGTTTATTACCACAGAATTTAGAATCGAGATTACTGAAATGCCCGGATAAATTATAATATTATTTTGGAGGTAAAGACCACGGTAAATGTTGTCATGACTAATTATATTGTTTTATCACGTAAATAAAGAAAAGAAGGATGTAATTAAGAAGATTCATATTATGTTTTCTTTTTAGATTTGATTGAAGTAGACAAAAAGCATGTGCACCAAGTGGGTATCGTGTTTGGCGTTATGGTAAAATGGTATGGGCAAAGAAAAATCCAATTTCATGGTCAAGAAGACAAATCGATTAATATGTTTAATATTTAGAATTTTTAACGAACTATGCATCTTTAAACATTTTTAGATGACAAAACTAATATTAAAAAGAAAACTGTAAATGTAAATCTAAGGTCATAATATTATTATGTAATGAATATATTGTTTTGCAGATCTTATTTCCGCCATATATGAGTAATTAAAGTTTCATTTATGAAGGAATGAATTTTTTATCGGCTTTAGCAAGGAGCTAGGCCAAAAAGAAATACATAAAAGTGTTTAAATATGATTTTAAAGCTATATATGTTGTAATCATTGTGAAACTTATGCTTCTTATCCACTATCAAACGAAAAAATAACTGTAATAAAATCAACTGGTCTATCCTTTTTCGGTTTGGAACGATTAAAAAACACTTATTTTAAACAAATTAACAAGACAACATATGACAACACTAAAATACTTGACATATAAGTTTATTGTAGCCTTCATAATGAGAGCCCCATGATTGAGGTTAATAATTTTATAAGAAAAGTTCAGAGTTCAATTATCGATATATCTAAACTAATGTTAATATTTTGTGATTGACTTTTCATATAGATCCTAAAAACATGTTAGAATTATTTTGTTCTTCTTGTTAACTTATTATTCTCTTGTTAGACTAATACATTTTATACTTTTAAGGATGCATAATCCATTTGGTATCACTTTATATATATATATATATATATATATATATATATATATATATATATATATATATATATATATATATATATATATATATATATATATATATATATATGTTCAAATGTTTGTCACATCTATTGTGTGCTAGAATGCACCGACAAAAATTGAGTAAACAATAAATGTATATTAAATGATATCCATATTTATAATTCTTTTTTATGGAAACTAATTTAATTCGTCATTAATGTCAATAATAATATTTTTCAGAATGAATTCATATATAAAATAATAAGAGTGTATTCTATGAGAATGTGAGTATATCTACTAGAATACATCCTTATTCTTCATATTCCATACAACTTTACTGTATTTTAAGTGAGTGAGTTCTGAAATAATGTTATTGAAAATAATGTTATTGCTGACATAAAAACCAATATACGAATTCATTCTGAAAGAATGTTATTGCTGACATTAATGACGAATTTAATTAATTTCCATAAAGAGAAAATTATAATTATGGATATCATTTAATATACATACAATTATTGAAACAATTTAATATCTATCATTATTTAATTAAATAATAATATAATTTTACTAAATTCATATTGGTGCATTCTAACACACAATAAATGTAAAAAACACTTTGACCTAGCCCCTATATATATATATATATATATATATATATATATATATATATATATATATATATATATATATATATATATATATATAGAGAGAGAGAGAGAGAGAGAGAGAGAGAGAGAGTATCGGATGAGGACTCATTTTAAAGTGAGGACTCGTGAGGACACCTTAAAAAAATTGAAAAAAAAAATCAGAAAAAAATACAAATCATAAAATCGAGCAAAAATCTATGTCCGGGAGAAAAAAAATTGGAAAAAAAATTTTAATCATTCAAATTGAATCATGGATCATAGTAATGCAAAATAAAAAATTAAAATTGAATCATGGATTAATTTTAATGATGTAGATTTTTTTTCCAATTTTTTTCTCCCGGAATAGATCTATGCTCGATTTTATGATTTGTATTTTTTTAGATTTTTTATTACAATTTTTTTAAGTTGTCCTCATGAGTCCTCACTTTAAAATGACTCCTCACAAAAACCGGACCCTATATATATATATATATATATATATATATATATATATATATATATATATATATATATATATATATATATATATATATATATATATATATATATATATATAGCAAAAGGTATATTTGACAAAAATAATTGATACATAAGAGTTATAAGTTTTAATTGGCTGAGAATGTTTGACAAAAATAACAGTAATATTTATAAAATATATAAAATTATATAAAACATAAAAGTTAAAAGTTAAAAACTCATAAAAACTCTTAAATTGTATTTGAAATGGATTTTGAATTATGATTTTTTTGTTCTAGAATATAAACTTTAAACTCGTACTTCCAAACAAAGATTTCTTTTTATTTCAAACTTTTTTTTCAAAGCTAAAAGCTAATGGTGTGTTTAGTTGTAGTAAACATTTTTATTTTCTCGGAAAAGTTGTCTAAAAAAAGTGGATTTTTCATTTTCGATTTTCCGTAGAAAATTTTGAAAACACGTTTGATTATTTATTTCAAAAAACAATTATTTCTACCCTTTTTTTTTAAATAATAGAATATTTATGTAACGTCTCAAAAATTTAGACCGACAATTTTCGTTTTTAAATTAATAAAAGTATTATCCCAAACATCATCATAAAACCATGGTGGAACAAAGTGTATCGAATACATTCTAAAACATCAGAGTAATCATAAATGGCAGAATGAGGTGGTTTGTGCACTGCAATCATCCCGAGCTCTTCCCCTTCGAACTAGAAGTAACTGAAAATATAAATTGAAAATCGTAAGCACAAAGCTTAGTGAGTTCCCCAAAATACCACATACCATACATAATAAACACTTAATGGGCCCCAACCGTCATCGGGCCCCACCGGCATCGAGCCCCGCTCGGTATACATATATGTCAGTCATCGGGCCCTGCCTGATAAACGTATAATCATATAACAAATAAACACATAACACATGCAATAATCACAAAGATAAATAGCACACATTATGGTCATCGGGCTACGCCCGATAAACATACTAGCACACAACACATGCAAAAGTCACGCAAACATCTAGCATCCTAAGCATAACAAATCACGGGCTGGGATTGGTGCCTTCGACCTGCCAAAACACAGTGAGGAAACTCACCTCTAGCTGTTGAATCACTAAATGAGTCTCTGTTTGCTGGTCCGAAAAATCCCAACACTATCATCATTAAAATAACATCCAATTATTAATTGGATCTCGACCCATGACCAATAATCTAAGCTACTCAACCCGGAATCAGGGTAAAAAGACCATTTTAACCTTTATCTAACTTGGCCCAAAGCCAAGGCCCAACTCAACTATTTAAAAGGCCAAAATCCTAAATAGGAACCCAAAGCCCAATTTACGACCCAATCTTCCAAATTGGGCCCAAAACCCATCATGGGCCTATATCCAAGGAAGCCCAATCTACTAGTCCCAAGTCCAAAACAGAAGTCTAATGACCCAACAAGGGCCAAACTTAGAAAGCCCAAACCATGGCCCAAATCAAGAAGGTCAAGCCCAATCACCCAACTATTGAGTATGTGTGGTGTACTTAGCTCGTACGCCCAACGTACTCCTCTGCTTACTAGATCTCTTCATTAGGCACTTAATCACTTAAGACCTTTAGCTATACTCTTAGATCCGGTCCCTATGGGTGACTTATCACGTAAAGTTGGAAACTTTACACTCAAACATGGCTTATTGGGACTCAAAGATAAAAAAAAGAGCTTAATAAAGATCTTAATACATGCATGGAACAAAATGTTGGAATAGTGTCTAGGGCTGTAACTATATTAGGCAAGTATTTGACCCGATTGTGCATGGTCCTTTTGGGTTGCCTTCACCATAGCAACTTGACATGATGATTTATTATGAGAGAATAAATATTATTAATATATTATGAGAATAATATAAGGAATAATAATATTGTTATTTGATTAATATAAGTCATAAATTAATTAGAATTAATTTGGTGACTTAAAGAGATTAATTAAATACGAGGGTATAAATTGTCAATTGTTTGATAGTTATACTTTGGGCTATAAATCCTTTATGGATAGGGTTGGAAGATTTCTAGAGCTTAGGATAAGCCACAAATCGTCCAAGGGCTTATCTTGGAAAGGATTTGGATTGCTTTGAGTAAAAGATTATCCAATTAGGGTTTAAGGGTGAAACCCTAGGAGCCTTACAAGTATAAATAGACCCTTGGGGCAAGGGAAATCGACACACCTGCTAAAGCAAAGAAACCATGGCCGATTTCTTCCCTCTCCTCTCTCTCAAATCATTCTCTTGCTAGTTGGTGTTTGTAAGCCATTAGAGGAGTGACATTTGTGACTCTAAAGCTCCAAGAACTAGAAGATCAAACAAGTGTTTCAAGGTATGCTTCTAACTCTGATTTTGTATTGTTCTTATACTCTATTAGTTATTAGAAGTCTTGGATCCAATGCATGTTTAATTAGAGAAACCTAGATCCAAGCATTAGGGTTTGCATGTGCACATAGGAATGTTCATATGGCCAAAACCCATTAGTGGTATCAGAGCCTAGATTGGTTTCTATTAAATTGATGCATGATTGTTTGTTTCTTGCTTGCAAAATTTGAATTTTGTGGTTCTGAGTCATGAACTCGGCGAGTCCAGTTGGGAACTCGGCGAGTCCGAGCGTCAGGAAGAGCTAAAATCAGGATTTTTTGATATTTATCTTATGGAAACTTGCCTTTATCATATTGGATCAACCCTAATCCGATTTTTTGATATATATGACTATAATCTTGATCTAATTGAAGATATTTATCAATTAATAAAATATTTAATTTCCTTATGTGATAATTAATTAATTATTTTGATTAAATTGGTAAATTATTTTGCAAGAAATCATAAATAAATCAAATATGGATAATTATGTGATTAATTGTTAATTTAGATTATTTGTTATTTGATACTCTATGTTTTGAATAAGTTTGAAACTTGCTCTCAAGTTTTGAAATTTATGTTTTGTGATTAAAAGTTTAATTTAGACAATTTTAAATTTCAAACACTAGAATTTTACAAGTTTAAGAATTCAATCCTATACTAATATAATATTACAAGATTAATATGTATATATATGTATAACTAAAATGCTAGTCTTACCGTTAGTAGGCCTCATTCACGAAGTCGGTCTATAAGGTGGGTATAAGGTTGTGGCCTATAAAATGACACTTAATGGGTGTACACTCACACCCACCGCTTGCTTGATCGGTGGAGGGTCGTTAGCCGAATGGGTAGGATAGGGCAACCTCATCCCCTCATTAAAAGTATAATATGAAATACAAAGTAACTACATGTTTTTCAAAAATTTCCCAATCTTAGCTACTTTAGGAAAAGTGAATTGATGCAATCCCATGAAATTACACTTTGCACCCTTGCTAAGAAGTTAGTGGAGTGTGTGTGGTTTACCGGCACACTAATTGGTTCTAAGCAAAGGTGGAAAAGGGTGATTCATTGTTTATCATAGTTCGATGGAGCGTGTGTGGTTTACCGGCACATCGAATAGGTGATCGTTACAATGAAGGCACCATGTAAATTTGCATGGTAATTCACACCCGCTTTGTGATCCTCGATATCCCAGTCACAAACAAGAGGGGCATATCGATATTTAAACATGCCATTGAAAAGTTTCAATGAATCTCATCTAAACCTAGGAATTCTCAATACATTTAGAACTTAAAGTTATGTTTTGTGGTGGAGAATTAGTGAATCGTCATTCACTTACCTTCAAATTGTTTGCATGTTAGATTACGGCATCCCTTTTCTAATATGTAAATATTGTTGTTGGATCCTAGCCCTAATTTTCTTATTGGGTGATAATTAGGGATTCATATTCTAATCTATCTTTGTCCTTTCTATTTGTAGATGTCGAACGCAAACAACGCTGCTGCTAGTTCATTCACATTGATGAGCCTTTGTCAAAATGTCACTTTCGATGGGACGAACTTTAGCGAATGGATAAGATACATTCGCACTATTGCTCGCTATGAGGACAAGGAGTATGTCCTCGATGAGAAGCTCGAGAAAATCAACCCTGAAATCGCTACTCCGGCTGAAATGACCGCTTTTGAAACTCATGAGCGTGATGCAACGAAGGTACATTGCATCATGATAGCCACTATGAACTCCGAATTCCAAAAGTCCTATGAGGACATGTACCCGTACGAGATGCACCAAGACTTGTTGGAGAGATACCACCAAAACACGAGACAAGAGCGTTATGAGATTTTCACTAACATGATTTCCGCTAAAATGGGTCATGGAGAGTCTCTTACCGTGCACCTGCAAAAGATGCAAAGGTATGTCGACCGTCTTCGCAAGTTGAATGTTGACTTTGGGGAAGACTTGGCGATCGACATGGTGCTTCACTCTTTGCCTCCAAGTTACAATCAATTTAGGATGACCTACCACATGAACAAAGAAGAGGTCACCCTAAGCAAGCTCCAAGGTCTCTTGAGGGTCGTTGAGAGCAACTTCAAGGACAAGTCTGTTGCACCAACTCCTAATCCACCCGCTGCTCCTGTTTTGGCTATTGGACAAGGAAGGGGAAACAAGAGGAAGGCTTCGTCTAAGAACCATCGCAAGGTTAAGCCCCGAGATGGTGCCTCTTCTAGTGGGACCAAAGTTGATCCTGCTAAACCCTGCCCTAACCCAAAGGAGGCAGAGTGCCACCACTGCCACAAGATAGGACATTAGAAGAGAAGCTGTCCATAGTACCTGCAATCCATCAAGGAAGGAAATATCAAGTCGTCTTTCACAGGTATATACACAATTAAATCTAACGATTCATCTCATGCTATTTCTTGGGTTCTTGATACCGGTTGTGGTTGTCACATTTGTTCTAATGTGCAGGGACTAAGAAGAAATAGGGATGTGGAGCATGGAAGGATAAATCTAATCATGGGGAACAGAAGATCGTCGCCTGTGACCAAGATTGGAGTGTATTCTTTAGTGCTTAAGAATGGTTTATCTTTAGATTTGAACAATTGTTGCTATTCTCCAGAAATGGCTAGAAACATCATTTCATTTCATGGTTTGTTTAGACAAGGTTTTAGATTTTCTTTTAATAATGAGAATGGTTCTATTTTGGCTTATCTAAATGGTGTCTTTTATTTTGAAGCTATACCATGTAATGGAATTTATGAAACTGTTATGATTGTTGATAACTTAGGAAATGATGTTTTGAACATAGATTCTTCCAATAGTATGGATAAAGCATCCTTGTGGCATTGTCGTCTTGGACATGTCAACAAGAAACGCATAGCCCAACTCCAAAAGGATGGAGTGTTGGAGTCATTCGACCTTAGGGAAGATGACACATGCGAGTCTTGCTTGCTTGGAAAGATGACTAAGTCACCCTTCGCTGGTACGTGCGAAAGGGGTGAGGGTCTATTGGACCTCATACATACCAATGTGTGTGAACCGTTTAGATCAACCACGAAGGATAGGAACCGCTTCTACGTGACTTTTACCGATTAATATAGTAGATATGGGTATATCTACTTAATCAAGCAAAAGTCAGAAACTTTTGAAAAGTTCAAAGAGTTCAAGAATGAAGTAGAGAATCAATTGGGCAGGAAAATCAAGATGCTTCGATCCGATCGAGGAGGAGAGTACCTAAGTCTTGAATTCCACGATTATCTCAAGGAGTGTGGAATAGTTTCACAATTAACGCTACCTAGGACACCGCAGTTGAATGGTGTGGCAGAAAGGCGTAATCGAACCTTGTTAGCCATGGTTCGCTCTATAATGAGTTGTGATTCACTATCAATCTCTTTTTGGGGGTATGCCTTAGAGACTGCCGCCCATATCCTTAACCGAGTCCCTACTAAAAAGGTTGCCAAAACACCTCACGAGATGTGGACAGGGAAAGCTCCCTCGTTGGCACATATCAAGGTTTGGGGTTGCGAGGCTTTCATAAGACAAGATACTCACGACAAGCTTAAACCTCGTAGTGAGCGATGTATTTTCATCGGCTACCCGCAGAAATCCTTTGGATATCTCTTCTATAGACCAAAGGACAATGTTGTCTTTGTTGCGAGGAGAGGAGTTTTCCGAGAGCGAGAACTCATAAGCCAAGGAGACAGTGGGAGGCAAATCGAGCTTGAAGAGATTCAAGAATCGATAGATGAAGGAACCTCTACTGCTGGCACTCAACCCGAGGAGGAAACTCCGGTTGAACCGATTGACGAATCCTTACCTCTTAGACGTTCCGAAAGAGTTAGAGTTCAACCCCAGTTTTATGGTTTTCATATTACTACCAAAGGGGACACGTATATTAGTGATGGTACACTAATAAACCTTGATGAACCTAATAGCTATAAGGAAGCCATGGCAGGCCCGGAGTCTGCGAAATGGAAAGAGGCAATGGATAGCGAGATCCAATCCATGTATGATAACCAAGTTTGGAATTTGGTTGATAATGTGCCCGGATGTAAGACCGTTGGGTGCAAATGGATCTTCAAGAAAAGACCGACGTGGATGGAAAAGTACACACGTATAAGGCGTGATTGGTTGTGAAGGGCTTTACTCAAACTCCCAGAGTTGACTATGATGAGACCTTCTCACCAGTTGCGAAGATAAAGTCTATTAGAGTGATGCTAGCTGTTGCCGCATTTCACGATTATGAGATTTGGCAAATGGATGTCAAGACCGCTTTCCTTAATGGGAAGTTGGCTGAGGATGTTTACATGGCTCAGCCAGAGGGGTTTGTGGATCCGAAGCATCCGAATAGAGTGTGTAAGCTTGAGAAGTCCATTTATGGACTTAAGCAAGCATCTCGCAGATGGAATCTTTGCTTCGATGAGAAAGTCAAAGAGTTTGGATTTGTACGAAGCGAAGATGAATCGTGTGTATATGTCAAAGCCAGTGGGAGTATAGTAAGCTTCCTCGTTCTATATGTCGATGACATATTACTCATAGGAAACGACGTCCCGACTCTACAGGAGGTTAAGTCCTGGCTCGGGAAGTGCTTCGCTATGAAGGACCTCAGAGAGGCTTCTTATATTTTGGGAATAAGGATAGTGAGAGAAAGAAGTAAGAGACTAATAGGACTTAGTCAGAACACTTACTTAGAGAAGGTACTAAAACGTTTTAGTATGGAAAACTCGAAGAAGGGAGAGTTACCGATACAAAGTAATTCCAAGTTGAGTAAGACTCAAAGTCCGAGTACCGAGGCTGAAATAGCAGAAATGAGCCGAGTACCATACGCTTCCGCAGTTGGCTCAATCATGTATTCTATGACTTGTACTCGCCCTGATGTAGCCTTTGCTTTGAGCATGGTTAGCAGATATCAAGGGAATCCTGGCAGAGCCCATTGGATTGCGGTTAAGAATATCCTTAAGTACCTTCGGAGGACGAAGGAATGGTTCTTAGTCCTCGGAGGGAGTGATGACTTGAAGGTGCGAGGGTATAGTGACGCCAGCTTTCAGACCGACAAGGACAACTACCGTTCATAGTCGGGCTGGGTCTTTACCCTGAATGGAGGAGCAATAACTTGGAAAAGTTCCAAGCAGGAAACCGTAGCTGATTCAACGTGCGAATCAGAGTACATTGCAGCGAGTGAAGCGTCGAAGGAGGCAATATGGTTAAAGAACTTCATCGGTGATCTTGGAGTTGTACCTTCCATAAAGGAGCCCAAGGAAATTTTCTGTGATAATGAAGGAGCAGTTGCCTTGACCAAGGAACCAAGGGATCATGGTAGATCTCGACATATCGACAGAAAATATCACTTCATTAGACATCGTGTAGAAGGACAACTCGTAGTGAAGAGGATATCATCGGAAGATAACCCGGCAGATCCGATTACGAAGGGACTAAGTAGGGTTAAGCATTTGCAGCATGCTAGGAGTATTGGGCTGAAGGATGATATTAGCATAGATTAGATAGTAGTAGAAACGTGTAATAGATAAATGTGATTAACATTTGATGATTAAATAAAAGAGTATTATTTATGAGTAATGTTACTGTCTTATGTTAATTGTTTAACTATTGTTTCATTTTGCATGTTTTGACTTCTAGAATAATTGAATTTATTAAGAATAATCGAATTATTCAAATTGTCCACAATCGTTCATATGTTGGAAGTAGATATGAATGAAGATTGTCATGAATTGGTGTGTAGATTGTCCGAATGGTTTTAGACATAGCAAAGGGTTGTTGCAACGTTCATGGGTGCTTATGAACTGGTTTTGAGCATTGGAACAAACTCGCGCTTGGTGGAATCACCTTATGGAATATGATATAAAAGGGTGATCGCAAGACGATAATATCATATAGTCTTAAAACCTAGATATATGGTTTGTTATTTGTTAATTGGTTGTACATTGATAATGCGAAAATGCATCAGTAACTCGGTGTTATAAAATGCATTGTTGTGTATAGTTGATTAATGAATAAGTAAATGCATATAAGTCGAAGTTTATCTGTTACTTTTATCCCAAGAGGGTAAAAGCGATATCCCGGCCGCTCGATGATTTGATTTGACTTATGTGCCGGTCCTGGTCAGAACTAAATTGATGTGTTCGATTAAGTTCTATGTCAAATGAATCGGAGATCGAGAAACCAAAATGCTAGACAAATTGGTTCCATAGAATTGTCCGCATGATATCTAAACAGAGGACTGTACGATCCCTTATCAAAAGGACAGGACTGATGAGATCAGAGTTTGACAACGTCTTTGAGAGCTACGATTGCTAATCGGATTATGCTTGTGTATATAGTTACTAGACTTATTCAAGTGGGAGACTGTTGGAATAATGTCTAAGGCTGCAACTATATTAGGTAAGTATTTGACCCGATTGTGCATGGTCCTTTTGGGTTGCCTTCACCATAGCAACTTGACAAGATGATTTATTATGAGAGAATAAATATTATTAATATATTATAAGAATAATATAAGGAATAATAATATTTTTATTTGGTTAATATAAGTCATAAATTAATTAGAATTAATTTGGTGACTTAAAGAGATTAATTAAATAAGAGGGTATAAACTGTCAATTGTTTGAGGGTTATACTTTGGGCTGTAAATCCTTTATGGATAGGGTTGGACGATTTCTAGGGCTTAGGATCAGCCACAAATCGTCCAAGGGCTTATCTTGGAAAGGATTTGGATTGCTTTGAGTAAAAGATTATCCAATTAGGGTTTAAGGGTGAAACTCGAGGAGCCTTACAAGTATAAATAGACCCTTGGGGCAAGGGAAATCGACACACCTGCTAAAGCAAAGAAACCCTAGCCGATTTCTTCCCTCTCCTCTCTCTCAAATCATTCTCTTGCTAGTTGGTGTTTGTAAGCCATTAGAGGAGTGACATTTGTGACTCTAAAGCTCCAAGAACTAGAAGATCAAACAAGTGTTTCAAGGTATGCTTCTAACTCTGATTTTGTATTGTTCTTATACTCTATTAGTTATTAGAAGTCTTGGATCCAATGCATGTTTAATTAGAGAAACCTAGATCCAAGCATTAGGGTTTGCATATGCACATAGGAATGTTCATATGGCCAAAACCCATCACAAAATACTCCATAAAGTTTACATTTTTATGAACATGGGGCCTAAATGGAGCTAAGATCTAGCATTCATTTCTTCTGGAGTAGATCAGATCATATTTACTTCAAAAGACTAACAAATGCACAAATAACACCATAGAGAAGATCTAACACAAATGATCATCAAGGTGAGAGCTTTTTACCTCAAAGGCTTGCAAATGTGAAGGAAATCATGGATCTACAAGCTCAAGCTATCCCTTCAATCAACCACCAAGAGTTCTTTTTCTTCTTCTTTCACTAAAATACCACCAAAATCACACTTTCAAACTCAAAACTCACAAGAGGCACTTAGGGTTTTGTTTAAGGGTAAAGGAAGATGGAGGCTGATTATAAGTGTCCAAGAGGTGTTATAATGAGGTTTAAATAGACTGCAAACTCTAAAAATTTGGGTTTTCCCATGCACTATGCGTACTCCACGTACGCCCCGCGTACATGGGTGAAACCCGCAATCGTCAAATGGGCTAGTACACTAAGGACCAAAATGTTAACAAATTTTGCATTAAGGGATAGAAGGGAAACTTACCAAAACTTGAATGTTACAATTCTCTCCTGCTTGAATCAGACTTCGTCCTCGAAGTGCGCTGCGTCAAATAACTCTGGGTAGTGCTCCCTCATCTTGTCCTCTAGCTCCCACACCCATTCTGAACCCTTGCGATGCTGCCACTAGACTTTCGCCAACTCAACAACTTTCTTCCTCAAGGTTTTTGTCTTCCGTTCAAGAATCGCTACCGGTCTCTCGATATGTTATTCGGGAGATCATCCACCTAAATATCCTCCAATGGAACCACCGCATAATCATCCACTAAACATTTCCGCAACTGAGAGACGTGGAATCTGCCATGGATTTGACTGAGCTCCTCGGGAAGATCCAAAAGATAATCAACTCGGCCCACTCGGGCCAAAACCCTAAAAGGACTGATATATCTAGGTCCCAATTTTCCCCTTTTCCTGAATCGGATGACACCTTTCCAAGGTGACACCTTTAGGAGAACCATGTCCCTAACCTGGAACTCTAGATCTGATCGGCGCTTGTCGGCATAACTCTTTTGCCGACTCTGAGCTGTTTGGAGTCTACTCCGAACCTGCTGTATCAACTCAATAGTTTTGAATACCACCTTGGTACTGCCCATGACTCGTTGAATGACCACACCCAAACAAATCGGGGTCCTGCATTTCCTCCCATAGAGCATCTCAAAAGGAGGTCGATCAATGCTGGAGTGATAACTGTTGTTATACGAAAATTACGCTAACGAAAGATACGTATCACAACTCCCACTAAAATCCAAAATGCACACATGACGTATATCCTCCAAGGTCTGAATAGTCTGCACGCTCTGGCCGTCAGTCTGCGGACGGAATGTCGTGCTGAAATGGATATGAGTAACCAACTTGTCGTGGAATCTCTTCCAAAATCTGGAAGTGAATCGGACGTCCCTATCCGAAACCACCAAAACCAGCACCCCATGTCGTGCTATGACCTCCTGATGTATACCTCAGCCAACTTATCCGCAAATATACTCTCCTACATTAGGATAAAATGCACGCTTTTGGTCAATCGATCCATGATGACCCAAATCGAATCCACTCCGCGCGCAGTCCGAGGCAACTTCGTAATGAAATTCATGGTAATCTCCTCCTATTTCCAAATAAGAATATCTAACGGTTGCATTTTTTCGTGAGGTCACTGATGCTCGGCCTTGACTTTCCTACAAGTCAAGCACCTCTCTACATACCAAGCTACATTCCACTTCATGCAGGGCTACTAATAATCAGGACAAAGATCTTTATATATCTTTGTCGCCCCAAGATAAATGGAGAACCTCAATTTGTTCGCCTCCTCCATCCTAACCTGACGCACACCGCCCCAATATGGAACCCATAATCTCCGATGAAGAGTCAATAACCCTCAGCTATCATAATCAAAGGAAGCCGCCATACCCACTATGTGCTCATTCTTCTGGTGCTCTTCCTTCATAGCCTCAATCCGAGCCTCACGAATCCACTCCAAAGGCGGAGTAATCATGGTCATGCATAAACAAATATAACTGATCGGAGCCGCGACCGCCTTTCGGTTGAGAGCATCGACGACCACATTGGCCTTCACCGGATGGTAAAGGACCTCAAAATTATAATCCTTCACCACATCCAACTACCGGCGTTGCCTCATATTCACATTCAGCTGATCCATTAGATACCTAAGACTCTTGTGATCTGTGTAAATAGTACAACACACCCCATAGAGATAATAATGCCAAATCTTGAGGGCGAAAACCACAGTCCCTAGCTCTAAATCATGTGTTGGATAATTCTCCTCATGAGGCTTCAGTTGCCTTGAAGCGTAAGCGATCATGTGATCCCTCTGCATCAGAATTGCACCCAAACCCATGAATGACGCATCACAATAAACCACGAAGTACTCAACGCCCTCTATCAGGGTCAAAATTGGCGCCTCACACAATCTCTGCCTCAAGGTCTCAAAAGTTGCCTGCTGCTTAGGCCCCCAGCAACAAGTGACGACCTTATTCGCCAACCGAGTCAGAAGAACCACTATCTTGGAGAATCCTGGATGAATCTCCGATAGTAACTTGCAAACACAAGGAAACTCATTATCTCAGATGGAGACCTTAGAACCTCCCATCTCATGATGGCCTTGACCTTCGCCAGATCGACTAAGATACCGTTCTGGTTGACAAGGTGCCCTAGAAACTGCACCTCGCGCAACTAGAAATCACACTTAGAGAACTTTGCAAAAAGTCTCTCCCTCCTCAGAGTCTCTAAAACCTCTATTAAGTGCTCCTCATGCAGCTCCTGAGTCTTAGAATAGACCAGGATATCATCAACAAATACAATCACAGACCGATCTAACATGGGCTTGTATACGCAGTTCATGAGGTCCATGAACGCGGCTGGAGCATTGATGAGCCCGAAGGGCATCACCACGAACTCGTAATGACTATAACGAGTTCGGAAGGCCATCTTCTGCATATCCTCCTATCTGACCCTCATCTGATGGTAACCCGAACGCAGATCAATCTTGGAAAACCAAGATGCAGTTTGAAGTTAGTCAAACAAATCATCAATCCTCGGGAGTGGATAACGGTTCTTTACCGTTAGATTGTTGAAATCCTGGTAATCAATACACATTCGATGAGACCGATCCTTCTTCTTCACAAACAAGATCGATGCTCCCCATGGTGAACTGCTTGGTCGAATGAACCCCTTCTCTAAGAGCTCCTTCAGCTATGTAAACAACTCCTACATCTCTGGAGGAGATAACCAATATGGTGCCTTGGTTATCGGCGTCGCACCAGGAACCAAGTCAATTCTAAACTCCACCTGTCTCTCCGGAGGCACCCCAGGAAAATCCTCCGGAAATACATCTGGATACTCCCGTACAATCGAGACATCATCCATGGTCTCCTTACCCTTATCCCTGGTATCCATAACATAGGCGACAAATCCGGAACAACCCTGATGAAGATAGCGTCTAACCCTAACCGTTGAACATAGAATCGGAACATGCTGAGCTCTCTCTCCCCCGAACCACCAACTCTCCCACACTTAGGGTCCGAATACGCACCAAATGATGCTCATAATCGATCACCGCCCCATTGGGTCTCTACCAGTCCATCCATAAGATAACGTTGTTCCCGCACAAAGGAATGGGAACCAAATCAATTGGATACCACTCACTGAACATCTAAAGAATAAAACCTTGATGAACCCTTGATACCTAAACAGATCAATCATCTGTAATATCGATGTATAAACAACAATCTAGCTCCCCCAGAGCTCTAGCAAACCACTTGTTGAGCGCAAGCGATACAAAAGATCAGGTAGCTTTCGAACCAAACAATACCAAGGCAGAAATACCATTCACGAGGAACGATCTCGTCACCACATCAGGTGCTACGTAAGCCTCCTCGGTTGTTAGCTGAAAAGCCCTACTCTTCACCACATGTGAATCCGCCTTGCCCTGGCGACCATCGGTGATCCTCTACATCGTTGGAGCGGGTGCTACCACTGGTCATGCTGCTGCCAAACTTGAATAATCGATCTTCTTGTAGCCCTATGATTACAATGGAAGAAAATTAGATCTGATATTGGGCTGGTGGTGGTAGTAACAGTACAATCCCTACTAATATGACCCATTCAACCGCACTTGAAATAGCCAGAACCACCCACCCGACATGCCCCATCGTACGTCTTGCAACATTGGCTCTGGCCATGCTGGCCTCTCTGTCACACCCCCGAACCGTAAAACCAAACGGCGGAAACGTCCGGGGTGGATGACGTCATGCGTAGTATCACAACAATTGTATCATAGTAATCAAAGTAAACACAACCATTACATTATAATATGAATATTTACATCCGTTTGGAAACATAGTTTGTATATATCAAAATGAGACAAAAGTAAAAGACGAGACTCCAAAATGCTCCATCTTTTCCAAAATCTGGTAAGGGTACCTGTCTATTGTCCTGAGAATACAAGCGGCTTTGAAAACATATCAGCATAAAGCTGGTGAGTTCATAAGCATATTTTTATAATGAAAACTAGTCAATGAATTTGTATAAGTAATTCATTTTCATTATATGTAAAATATCGTCTGTATCGAAAACCTGGTTATTATCAGTATAAATAATACATTTTGTTTAAAAATCCTGACTACCATCAGTAGGTAAAGTACATTTGGTTTGTATGGGAAAATCCCTTATTCTCCCTGGTATGCATGTATTAGTTGCTTTCGTGGTTTTGAAATCGTAAGGCATAAGTAACCTACTTATGTTGTTAAAGCAATTGTTTATGAGAGGTATATTACTACGTAACGAGTCGTACGATTGGCGAGTTTTATGACCATACTTAAACTTGACTCGACGTGAAACAGACGTCGAAATCCTTTATGACATTTGTCACCCGTAGACCTGCCGGTCTGACTGTAGCTAGCAGCCAGGTGCGGGATAGTCAGTCCCGTATAGATCTATACACAAAAACCATGCTTTCCCTCAAGGAAATTCTGGTTTATAAGGGTAGTCCTCCACTTAGGTTATGTTGTAAGCGCCCAAGGACGTGTCTCCCAATTAAGTTGACAACTTACGAGTAACAATATATAAGCGTACTGTCCTTTCGTATGTAAATCCGATGTATGTTTTGTAGAGTAAAAATAATTATACTAAAATAATTATTTACTGTTGTACTCTCATAGTAATGTATGTTATAAACTAAATCTGTCATAGTTTATGTATTCAACCATGTAAGTAGTCTGCATTTGTAAAACTGGCAATGAAATCCCCAAACTATACCCTTTATAGTTTGATTGAAATGCTATGTTCGTGAAATGTTCGAAAAACTATGCAATTAAATTTAAAAAACGTCCCTTATGCTCCGCATACTACAAAAGGGATTAAGTATTTAAATGCTTTATGAAAATCATTGATCTGTATAAATTGCATAAGTTTGACTTGTTGAAAACTTTGTGTTTGGCTTGTATTCCCCCTGAAAACGTTTAAAAATCATAAAAACGTAGGGGTATGAACTCACCGTTTGATGTAGGATTCGAATGTAAGATCGGTATGGATGCTGAGTGTCAACTGATGTTTCGTACGCAAATGGATCCTATTTAACATATAATAGCACATATATGTATTAGATTAGGGTATTTCATGACTAAACATGATAGGAAACCACTCTAAGGATCTGGAATCCCTTGAACCAAGCGTCGAAACCATACGTGGTCTAATGAGGGAGGTGTACGACCACCCTAAGGGTGTGTAGGACCATGGGTGTATGGCCCAAGAGTGTATGGCTGTACACTCATGAAGGGAAGTGTTTTTGTGGTGTTTCCAAGGTCCTACTAGCATCCAAGAAGTGTTCTAGGTCCCATACTTAGTGGTATTGCAAGTTTGAGGCCAAATACGATCATTAAAATGGGTATACGACCCTAAGGGTGTGTGTGCAGCTGTACAGAGGGGTGTACAACCGTACAGAGGGGTGTGCAGCCGTACACTCTTCCCGTTCATGCTCAAAATTTCGATTTTTAGGTGCATCAGGGCTAAGGTCATGTCCAACTTGAATATAGGGGCCAAACTTACACTTTGGAGGGCCTTTAAGGTGTGTCCGGGCAACCTTATGAAGGTGTGCGACCGTACACCTTCAAGGGGATGAAGAACATCAGTAAAACATGAAAAATCAAAAGTTCCTTCAAGTATAACAAGTTAGGGGATTATCTACTTACGTTTTTGAAACCTTTGGAGGGTTCTTGGATGAGGATTCTAGAGAGAGAAAGTAGTAGTGTGCGGCCAAAAGAAGAAAAGAGTGGAAGAAGAGGGTCTCCTCTCATATATATAAGGATGGGTGACCCTCACCCCGAGTGTGCGGTCGTGGGGTGGGTGTGCGGCCGCACTCCCGTGTGTAAGGTCGTACACTCCTCCTAGAGGGGTGTTTGGTCTGAATGTTGTGCTATGACTTGGAATAACTCGACCTAGAACCCGAATTTTATTTGCACTAGGCTTAGAAATCTTGAACAAACCCTTAAAAGGTGTTAAAAGGTGATAGAATCGAGTTTAACATTGATAGAATTGATCAATTGTACAAGACAGAAGTTCCGGGTTGTCACACTCTCGACCTCGAATCAAATACCTTGGGCCTCTTGCCCGAACCCCCTGTAACCGGAGCCTAATCTAGTTTCCTCTTCCTCTCCTTCTTAAGATAAATCTCCCTCTCTTTGGCTCTCGCAATCATATCCTTCAGTGTCCTGCAACTAGATTGACTCACAAACTACTGAATATCACTCCTCAGCATCTCATGGTATCTCGCCTTCTTCATCTCCTCATCCGAAACATACTGCGGAACCATGTGACAGCCTGATATTTCAAGTCAATGTAATGACATAAGTCAATTATTGTAATCTATTTTGAATTAATAAATAAATAAAAACAACAACATAAATGAAATGTTCAAAAGTCTCAATTGGGATACATAAAATAATAGATATTGTAACTAGGTTTTCAGAAATATAAAGAACACAAAAATCCGAGTTTTAACGAAGAAGTTATGACCAATCAGCAAAACCGGTAAAACACTATTAAGCGTAAAACGCGAAATTTCAATAAAGTACTTTTTAGCCTTAATTATCTACACAAATGTCGTAGATATCATTAAACTGTGAACATACATAAAAAGAACATCCAAATCTGACTTCATATGAGAAAGTTATGATTTTTCTAAGTTTAGAAGTAGCGGTAGACAACTAAAACCTCGAAAAAGAGATCGAACAATAGTTAGCCGACACAACCTAAACGAGAGTTGAAGATCTCGACAATAGTAGTATAATGGTAAAAAGACAGACGAAAACGAACATCGGGTTAAGAAGTTATGAATTTTTAATGGTCTTTTCCTATTCCGGCCTAGTAAACATATATTATTAGAAATAAAGTCAAAATTTGCCAATAAAGTCTAAATGAAAGTTATAGATTATATTCTCACCTACGCGTGGATATAAAGAGCGTCAAAAACGGAGCTCGTAAAAACTTGATGTGTGTAAAACCCACTAGTTTTAAACCTACTTTTAATTATCAAATAACACACAAAAGGCAGTGAACCTATCAATTGTGGTATAGTTCAAGCAAGTAGGGTATCGAACACAGGGAACAACAAATTAAACTAAAAACTAATTTAATCTGAGTTAATTAAAAAGCAGGGGTTGTTCTCTAGTTTTACAAGACTAGAAACTTACTAATTTAAGCTAGAAAATAAAGACTTTGACTAGATTCAATAACGGAGAAGTACTTCTATTTAGTTCAACTTAATTGATCCTATGGTTGATTTCAAGGTAAAAGTGCAACGGATTAATTCTTTTGCTAGTTACCGATTCAATTGATTAGTTCCGTATTCACTTCATTAATCCTTAGCAAATAAATCAATTTAAACAATGGCCAGTTGTCTATTTCAATTAAATTTACTAGATATAATATTCGGGTTAAGTTAGACTTGCAATAGCTAATTAATTTTAATTAACTTCTTGTTTAATGGTCATCTCACAAGCTTGCACATAAATTTACTTGATTTTCTTATTAATCCTAGTTTCATGTTCACTACACTAGACATATGACAAAAAGTGTTCACTAAGCATATGAGATTGATAACTAATAGATGTTCATGCTAATTAATTATCTCCCTATTAACAGAAAATCAATTATCATTCACACACAAGGTTCTTTAGCAAGCTAAAATAACTAAATTAACTAACATAGAATTAATCCTACCAAGAATCAAACCATATTACCAATTTCGTATCCCCAAATAGAAGTTTAAAGGGTTTAGTTCATAACTAAGGTAAATAACAGCAAACAAATAAGTTCAAGTTGCTTAATCATGTTGACAAAACAAAAGAAATAAGTAGAATGGTGGAATTATGCCTTAATTACTCCCGGAATTGGATTCTAGCTTCCTTGGTCGACTTCTAGGGTTCTTCTGGCTTCTTATTCGCAGCTAAGCACTTCTGAAACTTCCCAGAACTCCTCTTTCTCGATCTGTGGAATTATCTTTAAATAAGTTGTCCGACTCGTCGAGTCCCTCTCACATTCTCCGTATTGCGATAACTATCTGGGATCCTGAGTCATTATCCTTCTGATTCCTCGACCGGACTCGTCGAGTAGCTATCTGACTCGACGAGTAGAAGCCTTTTTTGGGTGTTTTTCCTTCTTCATTCCACTCTCAATCTTCTAACCGCTTCTCTTTCTTCCTTTTACTTCCGAGCTTCATCTTTGGACTGAAAAACATAATTTAACACTTTTAAGTACCTTTTGTCCATAATATGCGATAATTTAGCTAATATATGAATAAAAAACTATACTAAATACACACTAAATATGCACATATCATATGAGAAAGTTACGCATTTTAGAAGATTGAGGCACAAACCGAGGGGGGGGGGGTACGCCCGACGTATGAGGGTACGCCCAGCGTACGCCATACGGGGCCTTGGATCATCCACGTCTCCCCTACGCCCCTCTACCCCCGTCCCATCCGAAGTCTAGCAGATGAGGAAGGCGTCATGCATGACGTACGCCTCGCGTACGAGGGTGCACCCAACGTAAGAGCTGCAGACGCGTTACGCCCCTCGTAACTTTAGAGTACGCCCAACGTACGAAGCTACCTCCACCCCTATAAATAAGGATGCGAGGGTTCCGACTCCATTTTCTAATTCACACCATTTCTCTCCCACTTTTTCACTTCCGAGCCCCTCGAGACTACCCCGATGCCCCGGTTACGTATCCAAGTCCCGACGAAGGTCCGAAGCTCCAAAATACCCGAGAGACTCACTTTCGTCCGGTCAAAGTGCTGCCCGAGAAAAGTCTCGTTTTCTTCAAATCATCAATATTTCCAGGTGAGTTGATACCCCCATATTTTCACGTTTTTACTATATTTTAGCGGGAGAAATACAAGTGAAATGCAAGAAAAACTTATGTTAAAATGCAAATCGTTAAATACAGTTTCAAATACTTTATCTACATTTGGTGTATAAATGTTAAATACATAAGAATAACATTATTATAAATGTTATACTTTACAAACAAAGTTAATAACACATTAATGCTTTTCTTGCTAATGAAATACATTTTTGGGAAACTATAATAGGTATAGTTTATGAGATATTCATGATATTTTACACTCTATAAACACTATAGAAAGAAAATACTTACATTTACAAGAACAATGGACTTTTCATACGTAACTCTATTTGATACAAAATTTGTGAGACATTTGACTTCACGTACTTTCACGTATGCATTTTAAGTCTTGTATTATATACAATAATCTCTTGTAGGGAGAGCGTGATAGTTGTGTATAGATCTATACGGGATTGAGAATCTCGCACCTAAACTGTTAGCTATAGTTGGACCGGCAGGTCTGGGGTGACAAATGGCATATCATTCCAACGCCTGAAGAACGTTGTAACAGGCATTCTGGTCAATAGTACAATTATAAAACTCACATGAAGCATTAAAACATTTGATTTACGAGGCTATTAAGTGCCTTAGTGATTATATATACATATATAAATCTACTTACACTATTTTAGGTATGGAAAATACTTATGCATTTCGTTTTCGAATAATTTAAAACTACTATTCATTTATGGAAAATATTGGATTTTCTAGATACAAACACAGTTACTTTATACAAAAAGGCATACAATTCTTATACAAAAACTCTTACGAACTCACCAACTTAATTGTTGACACTTTTTCAAAACTGCTTGTATTTCTTAGGGATTCAGTAATACAGGTAACAACTGCTTTTGGGTAGGGACGCTAAGGAGTCAAATTTCAAACTTATTATATCATCATAATGTAATTTCTTTTGTAACATGTAATACAATCAACAATGTAAATTTTTAAATTATATTTATGATGGTTGTGTTTGCTTTCTTTACTATTTATTCAACTGTTATGATACTACATGAAGTTATCCGCCCTCGAACGATTCCGCTGTTCTGGTTTGGGGGTGTGACAGATTGGTATCAGAGCATTGTCTATAGTGAACTAAGTATATCGAACCACATAAAATGTTGAGAGAAAAACTTGGAGACACACTTGAACAAACGTTAGTACAAGTATATTGCAGAATAGAGTTAATCTCAAAGGATCTAAAAGCTCAACAATAATATAGTTAGATAGTTAGATAGTTAGTTGCGGAAAGTAAAGAAATATAAATGACAACAGTTGTTATATCAAGAATACACTTAAACTAATTCATAACAAGGAATGCATTCACTCCGAGTTAGTAAGCGAGATCAAGTTTAGTGATTAAGTCTAGAAGACTTGCTCCGGAGAGAGATTATATTCAGATATGTTTAAGTAGCAGTTGAGAGTAAGAAGAGTAGAGAAAGATAGAGAAATGAAGAAGATAACTTAGAGAAATATATTCAGAATAAGTTCATAAGTTATCAGTAAGGAGTAAGAAGTGTTTGATACAAGAGAATGAGTCTCTATTTATAGAGACTCTGAACTGGACTAAGACTCTATAAGCAACCATGCAAGGCATGTTGGATAGTAGAGTACACTACATAGGATAAGGAAAGGCATGTTGGATAGTAGAGTACACTACATAGGATAAGTAAAAGAAATAACTAAGACTGTGGATGCTGAAGACTTGATGACTCCGGATGCTGAGATGGTTGCTGATGGAGAACAGTTGCGATTGATTGATGATTGCGGTACCTTAGTTCAAGAGGGTCACTTTTATGTCTTAACAATTTCCCCCTAAGTGACCTCTTTAACTTCGGTTCAGGAGTCAAGCTTGAGGAACTTGATCAAAATACACCAGAATTTTCTAACATTTTCCACCCAAGTGATTCTTCTGGAAATTTCAAACTTGACTTCAGCAGTAGTGTGTTTTGATCTTTCTACTGCGGTCTTGCAGATGTCAAGTTGCTTCTTGGGCAGACGGTGCATAGCTTTTATTGGAATGAAGTATTTGACATTGTCCGACTTTCGTTTGAAAATTATCCCAAGTTCAGGATAGTTCGTTGCGCCTAATGATCTTTCTTCAAAGCCTTCGGTTGGCATTGGCACAGGTTCTAGTGAGGGAGATCAAACTTTCTGATGATGGTGGGGTGGATATCCGCATCGATTTTGGCAAAGTCGCAAACAGTGTCCTTTAGAAAGGATTTGGCTTTGTCAAGAGCTATCTGCATCTTCGGATGCTTATCTATCTTGTTTTGAAAAACTCTGGCAGTGAGAAATATTTCTTTAGGATTCATGCAGGGAAAGTCCGCCTTAGTGCATATGTAGTCATGCTCTCTTCCGGTAAGAGTGAATTGAGCAAAGTCAACTTTCATGAACTTCCGCATCTTGTAGTTTTTCACTGCGGATGGTCTATCGTTGACCATATGTTTTCTAATAAAGAGCCATGCTTCGCATAGAAGCGAGTGAGTCTTTCAAATTCCATCGGCAGACGCTTGTGATCAGGAAGACTGCGGTCAAAGGATTCAAAGACAGCAAAATACTTGGCATTGGGAGAAATTGGAATATCCCAATAACCATTGGATGGTGGTTCAGCATACGTGAGATGGGGAGTGTAGTCTTCATCTAGGAGCATGCGGAGAGGATTGACCCATGAGATGATCAGCGATTCATCGATCATAGTGTCAAATCCGCATTCTCTCCATATGATTTCAGCTAGCTTGGCCGCTTTCCAGTCATGTTTCCTTTGAGCGGTGGCAGGAGAGTCTGTGGAGCTTTCTGATGACATATGTTCCTCAAGGTTTTTGAAATGAGGAGGAGTCTCAGGTCTATTGAGGGTGTTTTTGGGTGATGAGTGGGGAGATGGAATATTTTGAGATGGTGGAGGTGAAGGCTGCGGTGTGGGAAATTTCTCTGTGGTGATTAGAGGGCTCTGATGAATGGATGTATCTGAGCAATGGCCTTCTTCATCATTTCCCCCTCTTGAGGAACGCAACCCTGGTGCTTCCTCAAGCCATTGTTTGAGGCCACCCACTTTGGTACAGACCTCTGCAAAGTGAATTTTCATCGTTTCGACCAGTTGTGAGTTATTTGGAGTGGCAGAGTTGAAGAGCAGCTTGTGTATGTCTTTGGTAAGCTGAAGTATCTCAAGGCCATGGAAATTGGAGGTAAGGGATTTCTGCATCCGGTTGATTGTTACATGAAGAACAGAGATAGTGGACTCATAGGCAGTATGAGTCTCATCTATCACCCTTTGAGATTGTGCGGCTTGATCCGCAATGGCTATTTGTAAGCCTTGTTTGATTGCGGTCACCTCATTAATGAGGCGTTACGTTGTGGCCATAAAGTCTTGATGATCGGCCCTGCGGTTGTTATCAAGAGATCGAATCCCCATTTCGACTTTGAGAGACATGCGCTCAGCAGCCATACGCTCTCTTGTCTCAAGTCTTTCAATGCGTTCAATTAGAGACTGCGGTCCTGGAGTACCTTCAGGTGGAGGTTGGGTAGGCTTAACCGCAACCAAAATTTGATCGAATTTGGCTTGGAGATTGAGGAATTCTTTTCTGGTGACAACAACTTTCTTCTTTTTCTTTTTCTTTTCCTTGGGCTTAGAAGTTGAATGTTGAGAACCGTTGGATTCTTCTTCTTCTTCAAACATCATTAGGTCGTCATCTGAAGGATTTGGTTTGTTGACCTCTTGGATGTCTTCATCATCAAAATCAAAGGTTGGGGCTAAGCTGAGTTCAATACCTGGCTCTTCATCTTGAGATGGGTTGACTGCGGTAGGTGGAACATGAGTTGAAGTAGGAGGAACATTAGATGTAACTGCGGCTGCGGTTGAGGCTTGAGCTTTCAATACAATTTCTGCCATTTGATCCATCCAGGTTTGAACCTTTTGGATTGTGGCAGCAGTATGGGCATTGCCGATGGCATTTGCCCAGTACTTGGCCACATACAGGATTTCTTGTTCCTTCTGTTGTTGTTGTTTGACCCGTTGCTCCTTACGGGCTTGGAATGCTCTTTTAAAATCAACATATTTCTTGATTTCAGCATCAGTAGTTGGCTGATACTAACTCCAAGAGTCACTAGAATCTTCGCCGTCAATTCCTTATGTTCGCACCAAGGTGTCCCTTGGGTTCACGTATCCTTGCACATTAGTGCTCACCGTGCCTAAACCACCTGATAATGATGTAAGCAGAGTAGGATTTCCTGGGCTTCCTCAGTCTCCTTGACCCATGGTCAAGTCTGGCCTCGGCCCAGTTCTGGCATGGGCGAAAGAGATGCCCTGCGGATGGAGTGGTGTTTGAAGTGTTTGGGATACTTACAAAAGGATGGAGTATAACTCCTCAGAAGAAAAAATATGCAGTCTGGAAGCCCTGGAGACCTTAGGGATATTTCCAGATTTATCTACTTGAGATAAAACTGGGGGGGGGGGGGGGGGGGGCTGTCTCCACATTCAGATGAAGAAGATAATGAAACAATCTCACATATGAGGTTGAGTTGTATTCAAGTGTGGTATTGAATGGATGTGCGGCCATCCCAAGGACTACGGGAGCCTGTTGAGAGGCTGCAGTATCAGTCCAGTCACGCATTTGGCCAGTGGTTTCAGTTGTTTTTCTTTTCTTGAGGATAGCTATAGGTTGTCTATCTTCATCAGAATCACTGCTCGATACAGTGGTGGTTTTGGTTTTTCATTTCTTAGAAGGTGTGGTTGGTTTTGGGGCTTTCTTCTTGGGTGTGGTAGCTTTCTTTTTAGAAGCCACAAATTTTCTCCATTGAGAAATGTTAGAAAGTGTAGTGGCAGAGGGGGTTGCGGTACCCTCAGGAAGAATGGTAGTAGAAGGAAGAGGTGGGGTAGAAGGGTATGGGATAATACCCTCCGTGGTCTCTATATGATCTGAGACATCAACAGTCTCAAGACCAAGCAAGGTAAGAATGTGAATAGGGAGCCTGCGGATAGGTCCAAGTAAAGTTTGATCAGAAGAGGGATTGTACCTTTTGAGATCCTTGGTGACAAAAAAGTTGATGTCACTATATTCAAGTGTGGTATTGAATGGAGGTGCGGCCATCCCAAGGACTACGGGAGCCTGTTGAGAGGCTGCAGTATCAGTCCAGTCACGCATTTGGCCAGTGGTTTCAGTTGTTTTTCTTTTCTTGAGGATAGCTATAGGTTGTCTACCTTCATCAGAATCACTGCTCGATACAGTGGTGGTTTTGTTTTTTCGTTTCTTAGAAGGTGTGGTTGGTTTTGGGGCTTTCTTCTTGGGTGTGGTAGCTTTCTTTTTAGAAGCCACAAATTTTCTCCATTGAGAAATGTTAGAAAGTGTAGTGGCAGAGGGGGCTGCGGTACCCTCAGGAAGAATGGTAGTAGAAGGAAGAGGTGGGGTAGAAGGGTATGGGATAATACCCTCCGTGGCCTCTATATGATCTGAGACATCAACAGTCTCAAGACCAAGCAAGGTAAGAATGTGAATAGGGAGCCTGCGGATAGGTCCAAGTAAAGTTTGATCAGAAGAGGGATTGTACCTTTTGAGATCCTTGGTGACAAAAAAGTTGATGTCACTGCCAATGTCAAGACCAGCATCCGCATGTAGATTAGAAATACACAGTGACCAAAATCGAGCAAAGGTAAGCTCGGTTGGGTTCTCTCTGGGGTGCTCTTTGGGAATGTATTGGAGGAATTCATCCCAAAGAATCTGGCCATAATTGACATCGTGGCCTGTGAAGATGCTCCATACCAATTCTATCAGCTTTAAACCCATGTTGTCGATGCCTCCGGTTCTGCCGGATAGACAGCGGATAACAAAGTGGCATACGAACTGCCAAACCGCAGGCAGTTGGTTCTTCTTGAACTCACCAATCCCTCGGATTGGTTTCTGATAACCCATTTGGTAGAGTGCGGTGGTGATGTCAGATAAGGATGGTGTGAAGATCTTGATGGAAGGATGAATCAGAAGGTTTATGGCAGTCAAGAACTTCTCTTTGGTTAAGATGGCCAAAGAATCATTGATGAGGTTAAGATGCACTTCTTGTGGGTTTTCCAGTGGTCTGTATGCAAAAAGAGCACACTTGAAGAGTGTAGAAACGGGAACAACGTCAGTGAATGCGTCGAATGGACCAAATAAGATGTGGTTCTTGAGATGCTTGATCATCAGTTTTGTTGGAGCATTATACGATTGATGATCTTCAAACACTGCTTGGAAGTTGCTTGAGGCGATTGTTGGTGATGTGGAACCAGTTTGATTCATGGATCCTGAGGCCTTGGATTGCTTCTTGGATGCACCTGATTTCGCCATTGAGAGATGTGAGATTGGAGTTCTTGAGAGCTTATACGAGTTTTGGAGAGTTTGAGAGAGAATAATCGAATATAGAGAGCGTAAACGATTTTAGAGAAGAAGGTGGGTTTATAAAGGGGGTAAAAGGATTTTAACCCTAGGTAAAAGATAGAAGTTGAAAGGGGTTTTTGGGGGGAATCACTGATTCTGGGATTGAATCTCAGCCACACGAAGATGAAACAGTTTTTGGAGAGATTTTGAGAGATCTTAAAAGGGGTTTGCATTTAATGGCGGATTAGACGCATGGTAATACGTCAGGTAAACGTGGGTTGATGAGAGAGAATGTTGTAACTGATGGGACATGGTTGGGAGAGGAAAAGACAAGTTGAGAATGGATTGATTTGGGAATCGTTCTTTTTGTCATCATCCCTAAAATAGGTCTGATACGGGGTTTATCCAAAAAGGTAAAGTGACAGTTTCTAAAGGGAATGTTTGTATTTTATTTAATGAAGGATCATTAAATAGCACACAAAGATTCGAGAGTTAATGAGTCTGTTGGAATTTATTTAAGACGATTACGGATGAATACATCATTGCAGTTGAGAAACTCCATCGCAGATGAGCAAGGAAAGATTTCAGAGAGAATCTGTGAGAAAGCACTTGTACAAAACTTAGAAATAAAATAACATTAAAACCCATGAGAGATACGTATGACATATGGTTGCGGTACCTAGATTGCGGTATCAAAACCATTTATCATATATAATTCTTAGTTAGAACCGCAATGGAGACCAATGATGGTCTGCGGTAGCTAACACTTCATAAAGAATTGCAGGTCCGGATTCACCGTTCCCAACATTTGTAAGAATGCATTGAGTTTTGTAGAGTCAAGAGCTTTTGTGGAAACATCAGCAATCTCTTCATGAGTAGGAACAAAGATGAGTTCAATATTACCTTTCAGAATATGATCTTTGATGAAATGATACCGTAACTCAATATGTTTTGTCTTGGAGTGCTTAATAGGATTATGAGAGATCGCTATAGCACTTTCAGAGTCACAGTAAGTTGGTATCCGCAACATTTTGTACCCGTAGTCTAGCAATTGTGTCTTCATCCAAAGAACTTGGGAACAGCAGCTGGCTGCGGCCACATATTCTGCTTCCGCAGTAGATAGGGATACACATGTTTGTTTTCTTGAGGACCAGCTTACAAGTCTTCCTCCTAGGAATTGGCATCCACCTGATGTACTTTTTCTATCGAGCTTACAACCTGCATGATCCTAATCGGTAAAGGCTTGAAGACTGAAGTCATTGCCCGCGGGATACCATAAGCCCATAGATTTGCTTCCTTTAAGATACCGAAGAATTTGTTTGGCTGCGGTCATGTGAGACACTTTTGGATCAGCCTGGTATCTTGCACATACACTAGTTGCGAAGACAATGTCAGGTCTGCTTGCGGTGAGGTACATCAGCGAACCAATGATACCTCTATAAGTCTTGTGATCCACAGATTCACCAGAGGGATCAACAGAGATCTTATAACCGAAGGCCATAGGGACCTTAGCAGAAGAGCAGTTGTCCATTGAATATTTCTTCAGAAGCTCGGTGGTGTATTTTTCTTGATGAATGAAAATTCCTTGCTGAATTTGTTTAACTTGAAGACCTAGAAAGAAATTAATCTCTCTATTCATGCTCATTTTGAATTTGTTGGTCATGAGCTTAGCAAATTCATCCACCATTCCTTGAACAGTAGATCCGAAGATGATATCATCCACATATATTTGTACCAACATAAGGTGGTCACCATTTGCTTTTCTTAATAATGTGGGATCAATCACTCCTCTTTTGTACCCGGATGAGACAAGAAATTTAGAGAGTGTCTCATACCAAGCTCTTGGGGCATGTTTCAGACCGTAGACTACTTTTTCAAGCTTATAACAGTGGTCAGGGAACTCAACATTTTCAAAGCCCGGAGGTTGCTGAAGATAAACCTCCTCTTTTAGTTCCCCATTAAGAAAAGCACTTTTAACGTCCATTTGGTGTACCTTGACATTTTTATGCGTTGCGTATGCTAGAAAGATCCGAATGGCTTCCATGCGTGCTACCGGAGCATACGTTTCATCGTAGTCAATTCGTTCTAGTTGACTGTAGACCTTGGCAACAAGTTTTGCCTTGTTTCTGATGACTGATCCAGATTTGTCTAGCTTATTCTTGAAAACCCATCTTGTACCAACAATAGTATGACCTTGTGGAAGAGGAACAAGTTGCCATACTTTGTTTCTTTCAAATTCTTCAAATTCTTCTTGCATTGCGGCTATCCAGTCTGGTTCAAGCAAAGCTTCTTTGATCGTTCTAGGTTCAACCGAAGACATAAATGCTGCATAATGGCAGTGATCAGATAAGTCCTTGGAAGACCGAGTCTGGATACCTGCAGATGGGTTGCCAATAAGTTGACCTGGTGGGTGGTCTCGTGTCCATAGATGAAGTCGTGGCATCAGATGATCAGCAGCTGCGGTAGAAGGAATATCTTGGATGTTAGAGGAATCTGCGGTTGGGGAAGGCAGTTCCCCCTGGATTTGAGAGCATCCTGCTGAATCATCTTGATCTATTGGAGCAGAATTTACTTGAGAAATTGGCAGAGGTTGAGGTTCCCCCTGGATTGCGGATGGGAGTTCCTCTGGAACCTAAGAAGGTTCCCCCTGGAATGCAGATGGGAGAGTGACAATTCTAGGATCGGATCTAGTGTCACTATTCTCTATGAATTCGTCATCTGAGTCCTCCGAAGGTTTGTTTGATGGTGGAGCTTCACTTCGGGAAGGAATGTAAGCAACATTAGGTACTGGAACCTCAACGGTTGCTATAAGATCCGGAGTAGACCTTTCTCCCTCAACCGGAGAGGTGGAAGTATTGAGCGATACTACTTCTGATAGAGAAGGTCCAGATACATCGACATGTTGTTGTTGAGCTACGGGTGACACTAGGACTTCGGATAGTTTCGCCGTTTCAATGGGATCAAAAAGATTATCATAGTTGATTTCAACTAGATTCAGAGGTCCGGAAGTGGCTGGAATGTCACTTTCCATGATTGCAGTGGTTTCGGTGGATGGAGGTGCACTGCGGATGTGAGAGTCATAAAATTTCACATCAAAGCTTTCGATGATCAACCTTGTTCTTCTAATGAGCACTCGATATGCAACCTTGTTATTAGAATAACCAAGGAAGATACATTCGTCAGACTTTGGTGCAAACTTGTTGAGTTGGTCACTGTTGTTGATCACGAAGCATCTACATCCAAAGATATGAAAGAAACGAACATTGGGTTTGCGATTGTTGAGACCTTCATATGGTGTTTTATTGAGACGCTTGCATACGATACTTCGGTTTTGAACAAAGCATGCGGTTGCTACTGCTTCGGCCCAGAAGTAGAGAGGAAGTTGGGCGAAGTTAAGCATGGATTTGGCTGCTTCAACGAGTGTGCGGTTCCTTCTTTCTACTACACCATTTTGTTGCGGTGTATAGGGTACTGAAAAATTGTGAGAGATGCCTTTGGAAACTAGGAAACTGTTCAGAAGATGATTAGTGAACTTAGTTCCATTGTCACTGCGGATGTGTCTGACTGGAAGCTTGATCTGAAGTTTGATTTCTTTGATGAAGTTAATGAAGATCTACGGTGTCTCTGATTTGAGTCTAAGAAAGAAGACCCATGTGAAGCGTGTGTAGTCATCAACAATAACCAGTATATATTTTTTGTGGTGAAGACTGGCTACGTTTGAGGGACCGCAGAGATCAATGTGTAATAGCTCCAGTGGTTCAGAGATAGAAGAATCCATTATCAGAGGATGGCTTGCTTTTGATTGTTTACCGCATTCGCACGTTGGACAAAGAGTATCATTGCTGAATTTAAGAATGGGGAGACCACTGACTAGTTCTCCTGTGACGAGGTTGTTGATGTACCGAAAGTTGAGATGAGCTAGCTTGCGATGCCATAGCCAGCGGACTTCGGATACAACTTTGGACAGAAAACACAACTGCGGTTTACCAATGATGAGAGAAACATCCAGAGGATACATCGTGCCTTCGGAGCAAGATTTGATTAAGCAAGTGCTGCGATCACTCGTCATTATGTAACAGAATTGTTTGTCAAATTCAACACGATGTCCTGCTTTACATAGTTGGCCAACACTGATGAGATTGTGTTTAAGACCTTCTACATAAGCAACCTTCTGAATGGAAAAGTTCCCCGTAGTGAGAACACCGTAGCCTCGGATGACACCGTTTGCATTGTTAGCAAACGTGACATTTCCACCATTGCATATAGGCCTGAAATCCCGAAGGTACTCTAACCTTCCGGTCATGTGCAAGGAGCAGGCACTGTCAATTAACCATTCTTCTTCTTGTTCCTCCTTGGACAAAGCATGAGAATTACACGGTTAGTTTAGGCATCCAAACAAGTTTGGAGCCAGGGACGATTGATGTATTCTTAAATGATGCATGGACAGGTCTCTTGTCAACTTTTAGACCTAATCCTGGGTGTTTGTTCAGATTTGGATTATTACGAGGTCTCTTACTTTTATTTGACTTGTCATGAGGTAAAAACTTTTGACAGCTGCACTGACATTTACAAAAAGAGGGTTTGTCATTGAATCTGAAATTGTGCTTGGTCAACGGTTTATAGGATGAATTGGACTTGGTATTGGTCCGAGGTGGGTAACTTTTGAAAGATTTGATATTTGATTTCTGAAAAGTTTGTTTTGAACGAGGTTTCGCACATGGAAATCTTTGAGTCTTTTCAGGTGGATTTGGCAAAATTCCTTTCCACTTGTTTTGATGTGATTTTAAGAGTGTTGGAGAGGGTAAAATTCCTTTCCATTTAGGGTCATTTTGGGAATAGACTTGAAAAATGTAGTTTCTCACAGGTTTGACACATTTTTGGGTTGTGTCAGAAGTAGCAGGAATGGCTTTTGAAACTGAACTTTCCTTTTTGTTCGTTTTCATGAAAGAAGAGTTTTTTGAAATGTAATTTGTGAAAACAAATTTTTCTGGACTCCTGGATTTTGGAATTCTCACATGTTTCTTATTTTTTGAAAAACTTTGTCTGCTATTGTTTCGAGATCTAATTTCTTCTTTGAAATCTCTTTTTGCCAAAGATTTTGGTGAACCGCAGTCATTGTTATTCAACTGCGGTTTCCTGAGATTTTTTGAACAGTTTTGAAAACGCTGACTAGAATCATCAGAACTTGAGGATTCTGGAGTTTGAGAGCATTGGCCTACTTCAAAATTTTCTATAGGTAATTCGTGAAAAATCGGTTGAAGAGTTGTAGTTCCTTGAACTGAAGAGTTGCAGTCATTGTTATTCAACTGCGGTGAAGATGATTTGACTACCGCAGAGTAGGTTTTTGATGAGACTACGGTGGGACACTTCTGGGACAATTGACTATAGTGTGGAACACTGTGGTCTGAGGACAAAGATGGAAAGTCCTTTGAGACTTCGGGGTTTTCAACAACAATTTCTTCATCAACTTCGGATGAAGTTTGAGAATTTGAATGAGTGATGCCACTGATGGGAGTTTGATCACATGTGTGACTAGAATCATCGGGCACAATTTCCTCAATGACACAATTATTGCTCAAATTGTGTAATCTACCGAAGTGAGTTATGATATCTTCAGGAAAAGTCTTGCCATTTATAGGGAAATGAAATTCTCTATCAGGAGGGACATACACTCTATCTTTGTTGAACCGGGGTGAGGAATCCATTGCGGTAGGATACCCATTTGACCAACCCCAATTATATGTATTGTCCACGGTTCCATTATTTAGCAAATTTTCAATAGCCTCACTTTCATTAAACAATTTTTCAATTAAGAGATTCAATCGTACAATTTCTCTCTGTGCTAAATCTCTCTGGTTCAAAGCTATTTCTAATTGGGTTTTACTTAACATTCTAGCATCTTTCTCTAACTCTAGATCCCTCTCTAACATTGCCATCTTAAGTCTCTTGTTATTCAGTCTTCCTCTCACATGGAACATCTCTTGGGACGCAATATGTTTCTCTAGTGCTTTGTTATAATCTGTAAGGACGGCAACACAAGTGTCATTAAGATCATCTATGTAGGGTTGACAGTCATGCATGCTATAGTTTAAAGTTTGGATCATGAGTTTTACTTGTTCAACGATGCTTAGAGTCCCATCTTTCGCCATGTAGCAGTAGTTTTTGTTCAACATTGCTGACCCATCATCATCCGCAGTGGCCAACATGCAGATTTTCCCTTTTCCCTTAACACTGCTGATGGTCTCTTCTTCATCTCCTGATGACCAAACTTGATGGTCTCGTTTAACTTGAGCCACATATGCCCTTGCTTTTTCTTTTTCTTCTAACTCTTGAGCCATTCTGAGATAGAATGCTCTGTCCTTGACTACGTTGGCCTTACAGTCTTTTTCAAAGTGATTTTCTTTGTTGTATTTGTGACAAATTACAACATCAGTCTTGTCTTCTGATTGAGTACCGGAGTCATTGTTATGAGGAGACTGCGGTACCTCCTTGGGTTGATTGTTCTGAGAGACTTTAGAATACCGAGAGTTGTTGTTCTGAGGACCGAAGTTACGGTTGAATGGTGGTTTGTTGAATTGTTGATTCTTGCGAAAAGAGGAAGGTGGTATGCGGTTGAACTGTTGGCTAACTAGAGCAATAGCCTTCTGAAATTCTTCTTCATCATCATACTCAGAATCCGCTTCGTATGACTGTGGTGGGGGTATCATACGATGAAGAGTAGGGTGACTGCGGTGGAGCTTGTGCTATGAGAGCAAGTGGTCCTCCGAACTCAGCACAGTCTTTGAGTACAGTGGATTCTTGTGCTTGAAGTTCTCCATAGAGTTTGTAGAGTGATAAAGAGTGAATCTTCCTGTCACCTTGGACTATCATTTTGGCAGTAGTCCAGTGTCGTCCTAATCCATTAAGGAACTGGAGATTGGTTTCATGATTGCTGCGGATGGTACCAGCATTTGATAACTTTGTGACTATCAGGTTGAATCTTTTGAAGGAGTCTTCCAAACTTTCACCAGCATGAGCTTTGAAGTTGTTGAAGTCGTTGAGTGCGGTAGTGAGCTTGTTATCTTGTGCTTGTTCTGAGCCTTCGTACAGGTTTTTGAGTACATCCCAGATCTCTTTTGCTGACTTGCAGTTTATAATAATATCAAAGTTGTCAGGAGCGACACCACAAGAAATTTCATAAAAAGCAACAACATCATTTTCCATTTTATCGAGATCATCCTTGGTAGGACGACTCATGGTTGGTTGACCTCCTCCTAGTCTGGTTGCCGCGTCGTCAGTTTGAACTGGTGTGAGAACTGGAACGTGTGGTCATTTTTCCACGGATCGCCATACATCTCTACCCAGTCTTCTTAAGTACCTCTCCATTCTTTGTGACCAGTGATGATATTCATTTGCTACCAGTATTGGAGCTCGGTTAGAACCACCAACACTATTGGAGACATTCATAGATAACGATTGTGCCATTTTTTTTGTTTTTTTTTAGAAATGAGCTTTAGTGGTATAGAAGGCTTAATGAGAAAATCAGAGTTCCGATATTCAAAAAGCAACCACTTTGGCTCTGATACCAATTGTTGAGAGAAAAACTTGGAGACACACTTGAAAAAACGTTAGTACAAGTATATTGCGGAATAGAGTTAATCTCAAAGGATCTAAAAGCTCAACAATAATATAGTTAGATAGTTAGATAGTTAGTTGCGGAAAGTAAAGAAATATAAATGACAACAGTTGTTATATCAAGAACACACTTAAACTGATTCATAACAAGGAATGCATTCACTCCGAGTTAGTAAGCGAGATCAAGTTTAGTGATTAAGTCTAGAAGACTTGCTCCGGAGAGAGATTATATTCAGATACATTTAAGTAGCAGTTGAGAGTAAGAAGAGCAGAAAGATAGAGAAATGAAGAAGATAACTTAGAGAAATATATTCAGAATAAGTTCATAAATTATCAGTAAGGAGTAAGAAGTGTTTGATACAAGAGAATGAGTCTCTATTTATAGAGTCTCTGAACTGGACTAAGACTCTATAAGCAGCCGTGCAAGGCATGCTGGATAATAGAGTACATTACATAGGATAAGTAAAAGAAATAACTAAGACTATGGATGTTGAAGACTTGATGACTCCGGATGCTGAGATGGTTGCTGATGGAGAACAGTTACGGTACCTTAGTTCAAGAGGGTCACTTTTATGTCTTAACATAAGATATACAAACTATAAATGCCAAGGGACTAAAACTCTCTGACAAAACACTTTCACGCCAACCATACTTCATTAAATTAAAATTTTAGTTTTCATAAATGTACAAATACATGCATGGAACAGTTTAATGTCATAGTTAGAACCATACAAAAGTATTAAGACAAGTTGGACACTATGGCTGAGCCTTGGAATATGTAATCAGATCTAGGATGAATATATCCTGATCAACTATATTTATCCAAGATATGACCAACGTATGTCGGGGAATAGTCATAGTGAGCAACTAGTCAAAAACTTACCAAAGTAACACTAGAATTAAAATTTCAAATTTAAATGCTATAGGAGTATTTATGACACAATAAAAACTATAATAAGCGAGCAAACCCCGACGTTTCGTTAGGACTAGGATCGTCAAATAAGGTAAAATTTAAACTTATAAAAACTAAAAGCCTTCACTGACAAGGCTATAATTGCAAAGTGCATACTTCAAGGTTACACATGAGTGAGGTTGCATGGGCTTAGGATTTATGTTTTCGATTTGAGCTCTTTTCCTTGTTTGGATGTGGGCTTGGAGTGAAACTACTTATCCAACGGTCCATTCAATCTCAATTGTATGTAATTCGTATACACTAGGTAATTATAGAAGACTCGATGTAGGTCTTATCATAAAATTTTCTCCTTACACTCAGATTCTATATAATTCTCTTATCTCTATTCTCGATCTGGAAAAATGGTAGGATTTCATATCCCCGAGGATCCCTACTACCCAAACCAAGGCAATTGGGGTTGGATTGAGAAGGATCTAGAAGAGGATCTCGAAGAGATTTCCGAGGAGGATCCAGACGAGGATCCCGAAGAAGAGGAACAGGATGCCGATGATGAGGGAACTGACTTTGAACCCGATGTCTACAATCCTCCCCAGGTAGTACCAGACCTCTGGTGAGACTTTCACGGCCCGACACCCCTCTGGGCTGTAGATCTGAAACAATGGAGCAAGAAACAAGGACAACGTCCACCCTACGACACGACACAAGGATTTTATGACCTCCGTAACGGGGTTTCAGCGGACAGGGCACTCCCTTTCATGGTTCATTCCATCGCCAATCAAGGCGAGCAAAGAAGGATAAACGCCAGCCAAATCCTGGACGTTGGTGCCACTGCCCAGATCACTGCGGTACGTCTTCTTCGCCTGGATGAAGAACATGATCGAACGATAGAGCACACCTTTTCCCACCATAAAGACATTACCACTGCTAGAGCCGAAGCAAGGGAGTTTCAGAGAAACCAAGCCGCAATGGAGAGGCACGTCATCGAGGCTGAACGTCAAGTGACTCGAGCTCGGACTTCCACAACAACATACCATGGTCCACATCGTACCACCCGCTCGGAGTAGAGCATGTGCTTCTTGCGCTATTTATATATACTTATCGAGTGAGCGTTGGTGCTACTCTTTCCTTTCTGTATGTACGCCCGACAGATTGTGAGTACACAATTCGAGGGCCTGAATGCGGTCAAATTTTCCCATTTTCATTGTTGTACTTTAGACCTTTGTTAAGGTCAAATTTTCCTGATCGATGTATTGAATATTAAAATCAATGAGATTGACATGCATTTATTATTTCGTTGAGTATTTCATTAAGTTCTTAAAATACTAAGGAAAAATCATACACTCATTATTGAAAGTTTCCATTTCGCAATTAACTTAAAAATTCGACAATGTTCGGAACGTAAAACATATAATACTAAAACATTCCATAATCATTTCTGAAGACTTATCAAGAATTCGTTTTTTAACTTATGGCATAATCATGCCACCAAGAGGGAATCCACGTCGCTTCAGTACCACAGGAACACCAACACCACCTCCACCACCACCCCCATCAATGGACAATGATGTTTTCCAGGCAACTGTAACAGCTGCTATCACAACAACAATGGCACAAATGTGTAACAATGGGTCATGAGGAGGAATAAATAGCTCTACCAATGGTCAACACCAAGGACGTTCCGGAGAATGTACTTACAAGGACTTCACCCATATCATTTAATGGGATTGGAGGAGTTATGGCTCTATCCCAATGGATAGAGAAAACAGAAGCAATATTCGAGATCTGCTCATGCCAAGAGGGAAGCAAAGTAAAATTTTCTGCAGGTACTTTCTCTGAACGAGCCCTGACGTGGTGGAATGGCAACGTCAAGTCACTAACTCTGGTAGTGGCAAACTCCATGGGTTGGGAAAACCTGAAACAAATGCGCATACAAGAGTAATGCCCGAGAGGCGAAGTCCAGATGCTCGAAAAAGAGCTTTGGGGCCTTACAATGGTAGGCTTAGACATCACAACCTATACCAATAGGTTCAGTGACTTGGCAATACTTTGCCCGTGAATGGTTGCTCTAGAGAGCAAGAAGATCGAGAGATATATCTGGGGACTGTCGCCCCAAATTCAAGGAAGTGTACTAGCTTCTAAGCCGGTTACTTTCGATAGTACCAAACAGCTGGCACAGTCCCTCGTTGACCATGGCGTCAGTCAAGGATTCATGACTGCAATTTTGTAGCAAACCATAAAGAGCATCTACAATAATAACAATACCAACAACGACAACAACAACAAGAAGTTTTGGAACAAGAGGAAGGGTCAACCTTCGCAAGAATCTTCCAAGAAACAACAGCTAGTGACAGTTCATGCCGCTACTACTCCCACCGTTGTTCCTGTCATCCCTGTACCAACAAAGCAATATGATGGAAACCTACCAAAGTGAAGCAAATGCAATTACCATCACAACGGAAATTGTAGAGTAATTCACTGTCCGTTTCTGTAAGGCACCAGAACAACCAATCACCCAAGTTTCTGGAGTCGGGGTGGACCAGGCATGTTATGGGTGTGGCGAAGCTGGGCACTACAAGAGAGACTGTCGTAAGTCAAGGAATGCTGGCGGTGTAGGAAGAGTGTTGGCAATAGGGCAGAACGAAGCAATAGCTGATCCCACATTGGTTACAGGTACGTTTCTCCTCCATAGTGCTTATGCATGCATACTTTTTGATTATGGTGCGGAGAGGAGTTTCGTGAGCAATTAAATTCAAACACTTACTTAAGAAACACCTCCAATCACTTAATAAGATATTTACAGTAGAAATGGCAAACGGTAAAACAGAAAGCACAAACGATATATACATAGGCTGCACGCTAGATTTAAATGAACACTCGTTCCAAATCGATCTAATGCTGATCACTATAAGAAGCTATGATGTCATGATCGGTATAGATTGGTTAAGACTTCACCATGCCGATATAATTTGTCACGAAAGGGTCATTCGCCTTAATCTGCCAAATGGCGAAACTCTTATCATTTATGGTGATAAACCCGACACAAATTTACAAATCATCTCTTGCGTCAAAGCCCAAAAATACCTGCGCAAGGAATACCATGTTTTCCTAGCCCATGTGGTAGATAAGGAAAAAGAAACGAAAGACATCAAAGAGATTCTAGAAGTCTGCGATTTTCCGGACGTCTTCCCTGAAGATCTTCCAGGAATTCCACCAGAACGTCAAGTCGAGTTCAGAATCGACTTGATTCGCAGAGCTACCCCAGTAGGAAAATTGTCGTACCGTCAAGCCCTGACAGAGTTGCAAGAATTATGCAGCCAACTAAATGAACTACTCAATAAAGGATTCATCAGGCCGAGCTTCTCACCTTGGGGAGCACCAGTCCTATTCGTGAAGAAGAAGGATGGATCTTTTTGCATGTGCATCAACTACCAAGAACTGAACAAACTCACAATCTAGAACCGATATCCTCTACTGCACATAGACGATCTGTTCGACCAACTCCAAGGAGCAAGCTACTTCTCAAAGATCGATTTAAGATGCAGGTACCATCAGCTGCGAGTGCTAAAAGGAGATATCCCCAAGACGGCCTTTCGAACTCGTTATGTTCACTACGAGTTTGTAGTGGATTAACAAATCCACCAGCGGTGTTCATGGATTTAATGAACAAAGTATGTCGTTTTTTCCTAGACAAATTTGTGATTGTGTTCATAGATGATATACTCATCTATTCAAAGAGAAAATAAGAACATAGTCAACACCTCCGATAGATCTTGGAAACACTAAGTGAAAATTTTGGATTTGCAAAATAGATTTCCTGGGTCACGTGGTCAGCAAGGAAGGGATACACGTGGAACCTTCCAAAATCAAGGCAATCGAGAACTTGTTAGCTCCAAGAACTCCAACGGAAATCCGAAAATTCTTGGGCCTTGTTGGCTATTACTGAAGATTCATACAAAACTTCTCAAAGATTGCCAAACCACTTACCACCCTGACTCAGAAGGGTGTAACCTACAATTAGGGAGAAAAGGAAGATGCTGCGTTCCAAACACTGAAACGAGCCCTATGCAGCGCACCTAGATTATCCCTGCCAGAAGGAACATAAGATTTCGTGGTCTACTGCGACGCATCAAACCAAGGTCTGGGATGTGTTATCATGCAACGAGGAAAGGTCATCACATACGCCTCAAGGCAACTCAAGACGTACGAAGTCAACTACACTACCCATGACCTAGAACTAGGAGCAATCATTTTCGCCCTAAAGATCTAGAGACATTATCTCTACGGCACAAAATGCACAATCTTCATCGATCTTAAGAGCCTTCAGCACATTCTCAACCAAAAAGAACTCAACATGAGACGGAGACAATGGGTTGAACTACTAAGCGATTACGAATGCGAGATTCGTTATCATCCGGGAAAAGTTAATGTGGTAGCTGATGCCCTCAGTCGAAAGGAATACTCAGGCCGCCGAGTGAAGTCCTTAACCATGACGATCCATTCACACCTATCAACGCAAAGCAAGGAAGCTCAAAAGGAAGCCTTGAAAACAGAAAACGTGGCTGGCGAAGCCTTAAGAGGAATGGATAAGAATCTTGAAGCCAAGAGTGACAGAGTTCGTTACTTCATGAATCAGATCTGGACACCGAAGTTTGGTGGATTCAGAGACGTTGTCATGAATGAGGCTCATAAGACTCGATACTCCGTGCATCCCGGTTCAGACAAGATGTATTTGGACCTCAAGAAATTGTATTAGTGGCCGAACATGAAAGCCAAAATTGCTGCCTATGTAGGCAAGTGTCTGACTTGCGCCACAGTCAAGGTAGAGTACCAAAAGCCCTCAGGATTATTACAACAACCAGAAATACCCAAGTGGAAGTGGGAGCGGATAACCATGGATTTCATAACCAACTTACCCAAAACAGCAGGAGGACTTAACACCATCTGGGTGATCGTTGACAGATTAACCAAATCCGCGCACTTCCTACCAATAAAGGAAATTGAAAAGATGGAGAAACTAGCTCGAACATACATCAGAGAGATTGTACGACCGCATGGTGTACCAATATCCATTATCTCCGACAGAGATAGTAGATTCACCTCACGATTCTAGGGACGAGACTAGACATGAGTACCGCTTACCATCCACAAATCGACGGTCAGAGTGAGAGGACCATTCAGCCTTTGGAAGATATGCTAAGAGCTTGTGTGATCAATTTTGGTAAGGCCTGGGATACCCATTTACCACTAGTCAAGTTCTCATACAATAATAGCTATCACACTAGCATCAAGGTTGCTCCATTCGAAGCCCTCTATGATTGCAAGTGCAGATCACCTCTGTGCTGAGCCGAAGTGGGCGACATGCAACTAGCTAAAGGACAAGTACCTGACAGCACTCTCACCGGCCCATAAATTATCAGAGAAACGACCGAGAGGATTGTCCAAATCCGGGAATGACGAAAAGCTTCAAGAGACAGACAAAAGAGTTATGCGGACAAAAGACGGAAGCCCTTGGAAAGGGTTAATATGTTTTGGAAAACGTGGGAAACTTAATCCAAGGTATATCGGACCATTCGAGATCCTCTCCGGGATCGGCCTGGTAGCATAGAAGCTTCGATAACCATAGAAACTCAATAACATACATCCTACCTTTCATGTGTCAAACTTAAAGAAGTGCTTGTCCGATGAGACCCTCGTCGTCCTTTTGGACAAAATCAAAATCAATGAAAGTATCCACTTTGTAGAGGAACTAGTAGAAATCATGGATAGGGAAATTAAAATAACAAAACAAAGTCGCATACCCATTGTGAAGGTCCGTTGGAATGCAAAGCGAGGACCTGAATACACTTGGGAGCGAGAAGATCAGTTGAAACAAAAATACCCGCACCTTTTCCCTAGTCCATAAATACTTGTCTTAGAATAAATTTCAGGACAAAATTCTCTCTAACAGGGGGGGGATGATGTGACAACCCGATATTTCAAGTCAATGTAATGACATAAGTCAAGTATTGTAATCTATTTTGAATTAATAAGTAAATCAAAATAGCATCAGAAATGAAATGTTCAAAAGTCTCAATTGGGATATGTAAAGTAATAGATATTGTAACTAGGTTTTCAGAAATATAAAGAACACAAAAATCCGAGTTTTAACGAAGAAGTTATGACCAATCGAAAATCCGCAGCAAAACCGGTAAAACACTATTAAGCGTAAAATGCGAAATTTAAATAAAGTACTTTTTAGCCTTAAGTATCTAAAAGAATGTCATAGATATCATTAAACTGTGAAAATACATAAAAAGAACGTCCAAATCTGACTTCGTATGAGGAAGTTAGGATTTTTCTAAGTTTCGAAGTAGCAGTAGACAGCTAAAAACTCGAAAGAGAGATCGAGCGATAGTTAGCCGACACAACCTAAATGAGAGTTGAAGATCTCGACAATAGTAGAACAACGGTAAAAAGACAGACGAAAACGAACATCGGATGAAGAAGTTATAAATTTTTAACGATCTTTTTCTGTCCCGACCTATCAAAAACAGAGCTCCTATGCGAAAGTTACGCATTTTAGAAGATTGAGGCACTAACCGAGGGGGGGTACGCCCGGCATACGAGGGTACGCCCAACGTACGCCATATGGGGCCTCGGGTCGGCCACGTCTCCCCAACGCCCCTCTACCCCCGTCTCATCCGATGTCTGGCAGAAGAGGAATGCGTCATGCATGACGTACACGTCGCGTACGAGGGTATGCCCATCGTACGAGTTGCGGACGATTACGCCCCGCGTAACTTCAGAGTACGCCCAGCGTACGAAGCTACCTCCACCCCTATAAATAAGGATGCGAGGGTGCCGGCTCCATTTGCTAATTCACACCATTTCTCTCCCACTTTTTCACTTCCGAGCCACTTGAGACTACCCCGACGCCCCGGTTACGTATCCAAGTCCCGACGAAGGTCCGAAGCTCCTAAATACCCGAGAAACTTACTTTCTTCCGGTCAAAGTGCGTCCCGAGAAAAGTCTCGTTTTCTTCAAATCATCAATCTTTCCAGGTGAGTTGATACCCCCATATTTTCACGTTTTTACTATATTTTAGGGGGAGAAATACAAGTGAAACGCAAGAAAAAGTTATGTTAAAATGCAAATCGTTACATACAGTTTCAAATACTTTATCTACATTAGGTGTATAAATGTTAAATACATAAGAATAACATTATTACAACTGTTATACTTTACATACAAAGTTAATAACACATTAAGGTTTATCATGCTAATGAAATATATTTTTCGAAAACTATAATAAGTATAGTTTATGAGATATTCATGATATTTTACACTCTATAAACACTATAGAAAGAAAATACTTACATTTACAAGAACAATGGACTTTTCATACGTAACTCTATTTGATACAAACTTTGTGAGACATTTGACTTCATGTACTTTCACGTATTCATTTTTAGTCCTGTATTATATACCATAATCTCTTATAGGGAGAGAGTGATAGTTGTGTATAGATCTATATGCGATTGACAATCCCGCACCTAAACTGTTACCTATAGTTGGACCGGCAGGTCTGGGGTGACAAATGTCATATCATTCCAACTCCTGAAGCACGTTGTAACAGGCATTCTAATCAATAGTACAATTATAAAACTCACATGAAGAATTAAAACATTTGATTTACGAGGCTATTAATTGCCTTAGTGATTATATATACATATATAAATCTACTTACACTATTTTAGGTATGGAAAATACTTATGCATTTCGTTTTTGAATAATTTAAAACTACTATTCATTTATGGAAAATATTGGATTTTCTAGATAGAAACACAGTTACTTTATACAAAAAGGCATACAATTCTTATACAAAAACTCTTACGAACTCACCAACTTAATTGTTGACTCTTTTTCAAAACTACTTGTATTTCTTAGGGATTCAGTAATACATGTAACAACTGCTTTTGGGAAGGGATGCTAAGGCGTCAAATTTCAAACTTATTATATCATCATAATGTAATTTCTTTTGAAACGTGTAATACAATCAACAATGTAACTTTTTAAATTATATTTATGATGGTTGTGTTTGCTTTCTTTACTATTTATTCAACATGAAGTTATCCGACCTCGAACGATTCCGCCGTTCTAGTTTAGGGGTGTGACAAACCAACAACGCCCTCTTACAAAACATCATGGTGATCTCATCCGTCGTCTCAATAGTCTGGCGAAGGTCTTGGAACTCCCACGCTAGCTGTTGCACCTTAATCACTGGTGCGAACTCAACTCAAAATCTGGTCGTAAAATCATCCCATGTCATCGAATTAAAAGCCTCATCACCAACAGAGTGCCCAAACTCCTCCCACTAATCTCGAGCTTGGTCTTTCAGAAGGCAGGAAGCAAGTTTGACCTTTGCCCTATTAGGACAAGCGCTAGTGTGGAAAGCGTTAGCGACATCCACTAACCAACACCTGCTCGTGATCGGGTCCTTCTCCCCAAAGTAATTCGGAGCCCCACATGCCTGGAACTTGTTGAAGGTTAGTGAATGTGCCCCAATCAAAGCCACCATCCCATAACAGAAAGAGCCCAAGTGCTCCTCCAACACCTCCATGACACCCTCCTTGTTCGTACCAAAGATTACAGGATTCTGCTCAAGTATGTTGCATGTAACCTCAGACGAAAGGAACTCCCTTATTTGAATATACAACTTCTCGACTCCATAACCCGAGCCTGAACCCTCACCAACACCAGAACCACCAATCGGGTTGCCTCGAAGAGTCACCATACTAAAAGTAGACCATATAAACCATCAAAATATGCATCAATATATATATATATATATATATATATATATATATATATATATATATATATATATATATATATATATGACGAGGAGTCTCATACTCTACAAGCTTCTTGGTTTCATCGCAGTTCTGCTTGACTCGAGTATGGATCCTCTACTTCCAATAGTACGGGCCCATACTACTTTCCATATCTATCTGTACTTTCCTCAAGGATTGCTTTGAATCCTCCAAGTCACTCGTTATCCTCACAAATAATCCTCCACAAGACTAGGCTCCCAACACTAAATCTTTTCCTAGGTTTTCCTAGGGAAATCACCACACCACTCTCCGCCATCAGTTGTAGAAGGAAATCCTACTAGCATCCTTGAACTAGCTCATGAATACAATTACATATCACTGACACCAGATAATTTTTTGAATGAAAGGTCTCACACTACAATGGTTGGACTCAAAAAAGAGATGTGAAATAGAGTTAAAACCTAACCTTCTAAAATTATTTTGTTTCCGTAATATGTAACTTAACATTTTTGCTTACTAGTTAGTTGAAGTTAGTGAGAACTCATAAATAGCACAAAGCAAATAGAATTCGAGCATTGAGTAATCGAAATCAAGCATAACCTAATCAGGTCATGCTATCACTGACTGATCAGTACTAGCATGCAAGTCAACAAGCTCATACAGTAGGCACATAAAGGCATCTCTCCTAGCATTCTATCATGCAAATCTTGAGCAGATCCTTATCCCTAACTAACAAGCGATTCACAGATTCATAAATCAAAGCCTATCATAAAACATGTATGGGTATTTTGGGAAAACTTAATTGAGCTCGGTCGATTGCATGCTCCACACCCTTTTCTTTCATTAGAAACCCTTTTTATAAAACATCTTTTTGAAAAATTCTACCAAACTGTCTGTCTGAGTTCAGACATACGTGAGAGTACGTCTGAATCCCTCAAACTATGGCTCTGATACCAACTTGTAACATCCCAAAATGTAGACCAAAAATTTTCGTTTTTAAATAAATTAAACTATTATCCAAAACATCATCATAAAACCATGGTGGAACAAAGTGTATCAAATACATCATAAAACATCAGAGTAATCATAAAATGCGGAATGAGGTAGTCTGTGCACTGCAATCATCCCAAACTCTTCCCCTTCGAACCAAAAGTACCTGAAAACATAAACATAAAACCGTAAGCACAAAGCTTAGTGAGTTCCCCAAAATACCACATACAATACATAATAAACACATAATGGGCCCCGCCCGACATCGATCCTCGCTCGGTATACATATATGTTAGTCATCGGGCCCCGACCGATATACATATAATCATACAACAGATAAACACATAACACATTATATAATCACAAAGATAAATAGCATATAAAATGGTCATTAGGCCCCACCGGGTAAACATAAAAGCACATAATGGTGGGTTTTAGAGAAAAGAACAATCCTATGAGCTCATGCAAAACCCTAAAGCTTGGATCTTGGTTTCTCTATTGTACATGCAATTCATCCAAGACTTGAATACCCTAATTTAGCATACTATTAAAAACGAAATCTACAATAAACTATTTTAGATGATACCTTTCAATAGTTGCAAGAATCTTCAATCTTCAAGAAGCTTAGTGTCACAAGTGTAACACCTCTAATGGCTCACAAACACCACAAGCAAGAAGATGATCTAGAAGAGAGAAGGAGAGAGGCTGATTTTCTGTTATTGTAACTCTAGGGTTTCTTGGTGTAGTCGAAACTGAAGCCTTGGGGTCCCTTAAATAGCTAAGCTGCTAAGGTTTCAGTTAAAACCCTAATTAGATGACTTAGGCCCTAAGCAGCTTGAGAACCTTCTGGAATAAGGCCTCCTTGGACAAAATTAGAGTGGGCTTCCACTCCTAATTTCTTCCCCCTTATGTCCACGAGGGTTCACAGCTCAAAATCAACTATCTTATAATTGACAGTTCTAGTCCCCCTTATTTAATTAATCTCTTTTAGCCACAAAATTAATTCTTAACTAATTCTTGACCAATATTAATTAAACTAAATGAATTTTCTTTTAATATATTATTCATATAATATATTAATAAACCATAATAACCTCTCTCTTTCCTTAAATCATCCTGTCCAGTTGCTTTGGTGAAGGCAGCCAAAAAGGACCATGCACAATCGGGTCAAGTACATACCAAATATAGTTATGGGCTTAGACACTAATCCAACAATCTCCCACTTGGATAGTTCTAGTAACTATAAATGAAAGTACGACTTCAGGATCTGATTAGCAATCATAGCCCTCAAAGATGTTGTCGAACTCTGATCTTATCAGTAACCTGTCCTTTAGATAAGGGATCGTATAGTCCTCCGTTCTAGATATCGTGCGGACAATTACATGGAACATAGCCATACTTATTGTCTAGCAGTTTGTTTCTTGATCTACAATTCTTCTGACATAGAACTTAATTGAACACATAAATTCAGTCCTGACCGGGCTCGACACATAAGTTAAACCAAATCATCGAGGGGCCCATATATCGCTTTTACCCTCTAAGGACAAAAGAAACAGATAAACTTCGACTTATATGCATTTACCATTCACTCATCAAATCGTGCACAACAATGTGTTTTATAGCATCAAGTTACTGATGTGTTTACGCATTATCAATGCACAACCAACTTGCAAACAATAAACCATATATCTACGTTTTAAGACCATATGATATTATCGTCTTGCGATCACCCGAGATAAATTCCATGAAGTGATACCAAAAAGCATGGGTTTAATCCAATGCTCAAATCTTATTCATAAGCACTCATGAACGTTGCAGAAAATCTTTGCTATGTCTAATACACTTTAGACAATCTACAAACCAATTCACGACAATCTTCTTTCATACCTACTCCCAATGCATGAGCAACCGTGGAACGTTCGAATAATCTTATTATTCAGGAAGTAGAAACATGCAAAGTGAAACAATAGGTAAACAACATAAGACAGTAACTTTACTTATAAATAATACTCCTTTATTTAATCATCAAATGTCAATTACATTTATCTATTACACGTTTCGAAACTATCTAATCTAAACTAATATCGTCCTTCAGCCTGATGCTCCTAGCGTTTTGCAAGTGCTTGAGTGTACTCAGTCCCTTCGTAAGGGGATCTGCTGGGTTATCCTCTGACGATAACCTCTTTACCATGAGGAGTCCCTCTTCCACTCGATGTCGAATAAAATGATATTTACTATCGATATGTCGAGATCTACCATGATCCCTCAGGTCCTTGGTCAAGGCAACCGCTCCATCATTATCACATAAAATTTCCATGGGCTCCTTTATGGCTGACACAACTCCAAGGTCTCCAGTGAAGTTCTTCAACCATATTGCCTCCTTTGACGCTTCGCTCGCTGCTATGTACTCTGACTCAAACTTTGAATCAGCTATAGTCTCCTGCTTGGAACTTTTCCATGTCACTGCTCCTCCATTTAGGGGAAAGACCCAACTCGACTGAGAACGGTAGTTGTCCCGGTCGGTCTAAAAACTGGCATCATTATACCCTCACACCCTTAAGTCATCACTCCCACCGAGGACTAGAAACAATTCCTTGGTCCTCCGAAGGTACTTAAGAATATTTTTGATTGCGGTCCAATGTGCTCTGCTAGGGTTCCCTTGATATCTGCTGACCATGCTCAAAGCGAAAGCCACATCAGGGCGAGTACAAGTCATAGCATACATGATCGAGCCAACTACGGAAGTGTAAGGTACTCAACTTATCTCTGCTATCTCAACTTAGGTACTCAAACTTTGAGTCTTACTCAACTTGGCATTACTTTGGATTGGTAACTCCCCTTTCTTGGAATTCTCCATACTAAAATGCTTTAGTACCTTGTCTAAGTAAGTATTATGACTAAGTCCTATTAGTCTTTTACTCATGTTTCTCACTATCCTTATTCCCATAATATAGGCAGCTTCTCTGAGGTCCTTCATAGAGAAACACTTCCCAAGCCAGGAGTTGACTTCTTGCAGGGTTGGGACGTCGTTTCCTATGATCAGTATATCATCGACCTACAATAAGAGGAAGCTAACTATACTCCCACTGGCTTTGACATATACACATGATTCATCCTCGCTTCACAGGAAGCCAAACTCTTTGACTTTCTCGTCGAAACAAAGATTCCATCTGCGAGATGCTTGTTTTAATCCCTAAATGGATTTCTCAAGCTTACACACTCGATTAGGATGCTTCGCATTGACAAAACCCTCTGGCTGACTCATGTAAACATCCTCAGCCAACTTCCCATCAAGGAAAGCGATTTTTGACGTCCATCTTCCATATTTCATAGTCATGAAACGCATAAATGGCTAGCATCACCCTAATAGACTTTATCTTCGCAACCTGTGAGAAGGTCTCGCCATAGTCAACTTCGGCAGTTTGAGTAAAGCCCTTCGGAACCAATCACGCCTTGTAGGTGTGTACCTTACCATCCATTTCGATCTTCTTCTTGAAGATCCACTTGCACCCGACCGTCTTACGACCTGGTACATTGTCAACCAAATTCCAAACTTGGTTGTCATACATGGACTGAATCTCCCTATCCATAGCCTCTTTCCATTTCGCAGACTCCGGGCCTGCCATGGCTTCCTTGGAGTTGTTAGGTTCATCCAAATTTATTAGTGAACTATCACTAATAAACGTATCACCCTCACTTGTTATATGAAAACCATACAACACAGGCGGAACACTAACTCTACTAGAGCATCTAAGAGGTAGGGACTCGTCAATCGGTTCAACAGGAGTTTCCTCCTCATGTTGAATGCCAACGTTAGAGGTTCCTTCATCGCTCGACTCTTGAAGCTCTTCCAGATCGATTTGCCTCCCACAGTTCGCTTGGCTTATGAGTTCTCGCTCTCGGAAAACCCCTTCTCCTCGCAACGAAGAGAACATTGTCACTCGGTCTATAAAAGAGATATCCAAAGGACTTCTGCGATAGCCGATGAAATACACTGCTCACTACGAGGCTTGATCTTGTCGTAAGTATCTCATCTTACGAAAGGCTCGCAACCCCAAACCTTGATATGTGCCAATGAAGGAGCTTTCCATGTCCACATCTCGTGAGGTGTTTTGGAAACCTTCTTTGTAGGGACTAGGTTAAGGATATGGGTGACAGTCTCTGTGGCATACCCCCAGAATGAGATAGGTAGCGAAGCACGACTCGTCATGGAACGAACCATGTCTAGCAAGGTTCGATTACGCCTCTCGGCTACACCATTCAACTGCGGTGTCCTAGGTGGCGTTAATTGTGAAACGATTCCGCATTCCTTGAGGTAGTCGTGGAACTCAAGAGTAAGGTACTCTCCACCTCGATCGGATCGAAGCATCTTGATTTTCCTGCCCAACTGATTCTCCACTTCTTTTTTAAAATCTTTGAACTTTTCAAAGGTTTCTGACTTGTGCTTGATTAAGTAGATATACCCATATCTGCTATAATCATCGATAAAAGTCACATAGAAGCGGCTTACATCCCTTGTGGTGGATCTAAAGGGCCCACACACATCGGTGTGTATGAGATCCAATAAACCCTCACCCCTTTCACAAGTGCCAGTGAAGGGTGACTTTGTCATCTTTCCAAGTAAACAAGACTCGCACACATCATCGTCCCTAAGGTCGAATAACTCCAACACTCCATCCTTTTGGAGCTGGGCTATGCGTTTCTTGTTGACATGTCCAAAACGACATTGCCACAAGCATGCTTTGTCCAAACTATTGGAAGATACGATATGCAACACATCATTTCCTAAGTTGTCTACAACCATCACAGTCTCATATATTCCATTACAAGACAATGCTTCAAAATAGAAAACACCATTAAGATAAGCATTAATAGAACCCTTTTCATGATCAAATGAATATCTAATGTAACGCCTATGTTTCTGAGCTTGTCATTAATGTTGATATAATAGTCTAGGTTAACCTTTGTAACCCCTTTTGAAATAATAAAAGTGTATTATTTGAGTATTATGTGTTTTGTGCTTAATTGTGTGTCTTAATGTAATTGAGAATAAAAATAAGTGTCAAAATTTAAGTGTAAAATAAACTCGATATCTTTACATAAAGTTGTAATGGCCGAAATGAGGTTTCCGAATATATATAGAACGCCCAAATCTGACTTCGTATGAGGAAGTTATGATTTTTTGAAGTTTCGACTTAGCTATATGTAGCCCGAATACTCGATTTGAGATCGAGCAGTCTTTAGCCGAAACAATCTAAACGAGAATCGAAGATCTCGTTAGTGGTAGTGAAGCGATAAAATGATAGGCGAGAACGGATGTCGGATAAAGAAGTTATGAATTTATAATGAAGTTTTCTTGTCCTATCCTTCTAAAAATAAAAAATAAAAATAAATTCAAAATTAGCCGACGGAGTCTAAACAAAGTTGTAGAGCGTAGTCTCACCTACGCGTGGATATAAAGAACGTTGAAAACGGAGTTCGTATGAAGAAGATATGAATTTCCGAAGTTTTTAAATAATTAATATTTATTATTTAATCTTTAATTCCGATATTATCCGAAGGGGAGTCACCGAACTTATCCGAAGTACGCCCAGCGTACTGCGAAGCATGACGAAGCCTCGCACTCGAGTGCTCCGATGATGCATGCAGTGACGACTTTGGAGAAGTACGTTCCGCGTAAAGGAGTACGCCCAGCGTATTGCGAGGCCTCAACCTCCTATAAAAGGGCATGCGAGGGCAGCCTAATTCTTTTGCCAATTTCTTACTTTCTCTATAGTTTTTGCCTTGATTTGCGTGCCAATTATACCCCGAAGCCCCGGTATCAATCCCGAGCCCCGAAGCAAGTTCCGAAGCCCCGAAGATCCCGAGAAGTGCAATTCCCGAGCCAAAGCTCTGCCCGCGAGGAGCCCGGTTTTTGTGAAGATCTTCTAGATCTACTGAAGAATACTACTTCTGCAAGTCGTAGTGCCGTCTGATCATCTTCTGATCAAGTGAGTGTGTAGTTACTTTCTTCTAACGCATAATTATGAAGTATTTTATACGAAATACGTGTTATGTGTATAATTTTTTTGTTATGTGTGTGAATGTATATTCACTTTCTTCTATCTCATAGATCTGATTTATTCTCTATGAAATACGTGTTATATGGGTGTGCCTCATCTGTTATGTGGAATATGTATTGATTGAACATGCTATACAGGTTTTAAACTATGTATAAAAATATATATTTTTATCTACTAATATGTTGGGTAGAACATGGGTAGATAGTTGATGTGTGATAAACAGATGAGAGGCCTCGATGTTGTGGTTGTTGATCTAGTTATTTAGCGGAGTATGGATAACGATCACAGACCCTTTCTAGACAGTCGTGTGGAACGCTAGCAGGTTCATAACCTGTAGGTGTTGTGAACGATGTGTTCACCGGTATACTCTATCCCCCTCATGGTTGCCTTTAGGATATCTATTGTTGAGGAAACCCCTTAGCAGTAATGTCCGTCCCGATGAAAATCCTGGATTAGGTCCCTTGAGATAGATGTTGTTTTAGGGACATAAAGTGAGGATAACGGGAATGAGTAATCGGGTTATTGTTAGTTGGTGAAATTAAATATAATTTATTTATTGTTGGTTGAAAACCCTATATGCTCACCAGGCTCCCAAGCCTGACCCACTCAGTTTTATTTGTATTGCAGGAAGTGGCGCAAGGGCATAAGATGGATGAATCATCGAGTTGTTTTGTTTACAAGTCTGTATATGTATATATTTGTTGAATAACTTGTAATGTTATCGTTTATGCTTTATGGTCTGTATCGGAACATGACATCCCGAGTTTTGATTATATAATGAAAATGCATCTTTTGATGAAATGATTTGATAAATATTTTTTTATCATATATTGTTTTGGGAACAAATCCTGCAACTCTTTTAAATCCAAAGGATTTACTCTGAAATTATTTTAAAAAGCATAAATGAAATTGGTCTTTTATGGCCGAGATTTTGGGGATGTCACAGTTGGTATCAGAGCATTAGTTTAAGCGAACTAGGAATTTTTTGGAAGATGACTATAATGCTTTTATGTGCTAAATGTTATATGTTGCCATATATGATATTATTTGTTCGGATCTATGGTCTGTTGCCGACCGGATCTGGAAACCTTATGTGTGTAGGATTCTAAGCGTACATCTACGGTATTAGAACTAACATGTAAACGTTTCGGAGTGATAAAGATTATTTGAATATCTATCATGGATGAGGATCTAATTTCACCTTATTTGGTGTGTAGATCAAAAATGGTGAGAACAAGGAGTGGCGTTGGAAACGCGGATGAAAACAGGAATCAACTACCAGTGATTGAGAAAATACCTGTTGTAGCAGCAACACCAGAACCAATAACAGTTGTTGGGGTGCAATCCATGATTCGGGCTATGTTAGCCGAACAAAGGGATGAGATGCTACAGATGTTGCATGATATTAGGGACGAACCTATCATGCCCATCGAGGAACCTGAATTGATTCCCGATCAATCGGAGGAAGGGAACAATAGTCGCATGGTGAGTCAAGTTGGGACTCAAGGAGAACGAAGGAACGATCCGGAAATGAGAAACAACAAGGATGGGCGAATGTACAAGAATTTCTTGGGCGCCAAGCCGCCAAGTCTTTCTGGAAGCCCGAAGCCTGTTGAGATTATGGATTGGATCTCCGAAATGGAGATGGTATTTGAAAGTTGGAACTGTAGCAACAAACAGAAGACTGTCTTTGCAGTTAGACAACTGAAGACTGGAGTCTTCAGTTGGTGGAAGTTGCTGGCAGATACTATGCCACGAGGAGAAGCCCTGAAAATGTCATGGGAGGAGTTCTTGAAACAATTAAGGGTGCAGTATTGTTCAGAGATAGATCTGATTGATCTGAACAATGAGTTCCAAAACTTAAAGAAGGGGAGAATGAGCATAGACGACTATGCTATTGCATTCACTGAGAAAATGAAGTTATTTCCGTACCTAGTGCCAACGGAACTCTCCAAGGTTGAGAGGTTTGCTAATGCACTGCCTGCCGACTTTGGTCCGATAGTCAAGATGGCAACTACTCTGAAAACAATTGTTCGAGCAACTAAGAATGTGGAGGCCCAGCAGAAGGAAAAGGGTATGGAAAGGATAGATGTTGGTGAAAAGAGGAAGTTTGATGGAACTTCGGGGTAGAGATGGCAACGGGGGCGGGGAACACATGGGACCCCAATCCCCATCCCCTTCCCCGAATCCTCATTCCAATCCCCATCCCCATCCCCATCCCCATCGGGGAATATAAATAAACCCCCATCCCCACCCCCAACGGGGTCTGGGGATCCCCAACGGGGACATGGGGATTTTTTTTTCTCTTTTAACATACAAAATTTTACATAAGAAAAACTCTATATTTCAATTTTACGAGCATAAGTTTAAAGATTTTATAAAATATATAAGTACCCATAAATTGCAGAAAAAATATAAATAAATTTTCTACCAAATTTAAATACATACATGAAAAATCAAGTAGAAAAAATTATCAGATTGATATTTAAGGTAAAATAGATCAACCAAAGAGAAAAAAATATATATACACGAGTTTAAATTAGATAAAATAAAAAGCAAAAAGTATAATTTAAACCAAGTAATTACTAATGAGTTAGGTTACTTAGATCAACTTTTATGTATTTTAAACTATACTATAAATATACGTTATGTAATATTTGTATATATTAATATATATCAGGGGCGGGTCCAGGGTCGGGGATTAAGGGTATCCCCATCCCCATCCCCATCCCCATTTTTTTTATTCAGGTATTCCCCATCCCCGTCCCCATCCCCGGTCAACCTGGGGATTCCCCAGTCAAAACGGGTGCGGGTTTCGGGTTCCCCATTGGGTATGGAGATTTTTTCCATCCCTACTTCGGGGTCCAACAAGAAAAACAAGTTCTCAAAGTCTACTTCGAGAGGAGGAGGAGGGGAAGCGAATTGGTGCGAAAAATGTAAGAAGAAGCATCATGGAAAATGTGAGGTAGTGGCCACATGCTACAAATGTGGAAAGCCAGGGCACTATGCCAATGAGTGCACCCTCTCTAAGAAAGTTTGCTATGGTTGCGGTGAGGAAGGACACATGTCGAGGGACTGCCCGAAGAAGAAGGAGGCAGCAAGACCCAACATTCCGCCAAAGTCGAAGGTGAGAGCATTCCAGATGACACTGGAAGCTGCTAAAGATGAAGCTGATGTTGCTTCAGGTACCTTTCTCGTAAACAAATTTCCTGCCCAAATTTTATTTGATTCTGGAGCCAACTACTCCTTTATTTCGCATGAATTTGGTAGGAAACTAGCTTTGCCTGTTGATAGACTAGATAATGCCTTATTAGTTGAAGTTGCTAGTGGCAAGTTTGTACTTGTTAGCCATCGTATGAAAAACATCTTAATTGACTTGAATGGGAATAAGTTCCACGAGGAATTATTGCCTATTGAACTAAACGGTTTCGACATTGTGCTTGGAATGGATTGGCTTAGCGCCAATGATGCCGAAATATTGTGCAAGAAGAAGATTGTAAAGGTAAACCCGCCAGGGAAAGAGTCGTTTATGGTGTATGGAGATAAATGCAGAGTAAATTCTAGAATCATTTCATTGATGAAAGTCAGAAAGTGTTTGGCCAAAGGATGTACATCGTATCTAGCATTCGTGATCGATGCTAAAAAGGAGAAAAAGGTGATGCAGAGCATTCCTGTCGTGGGTGAGTATCCGGAAGTATTTCCCGAAGATCTTCCTGGATTACCACCTGAGAGACAAGTGGAATTTAGAATAGACTTGTTACGAGGGACGACGCCAATAGCAAAAGCACATTATCGATTAGCACCGACGGAGATGAAGGAGCTGATGATGCAACTTCAAGAGTTATTGGACAAAGGTTTCATTAGACCTAGTTCATCGCCCTGGGGAGCTCCGGTGTTATTCATGAAGAAGAAAGATGGAAGTATGAGAATGTGCATCGATTACAGGGAGCTGAACAAGGAAACAATAAAGAATAGATACCCGTTGCCGAGGATTGATGACCTGTTCGATCAACTATAAGGTTCAAGTTATTTTTCAAAGATCGACCTGAGGTCAGGATATCATCAGCTGAAAGTAAGAGAGCAGGATATAGAGAAGACTGCATTCAGAACACGATATGGACCCTACGAGTTTTTGGTTATGTCGTTTGGACTAACCAATGCTCCAGCAGCATTCATGGATTTAATGAACAGGGTTTGTAATCCCTTCCTAGATAAATATGTGATAGTGTTCATAGATGGCATTCTGATTTACTCAAAAAGCCAAGAAGAGCATGGCAGACACTTACGAGAAGTGTTAGAAGTCTTGAAGAAGGAGAAGTTGTATGCTAAGTTCTCCAAATGTGATTTTTGGATTCGAGAAGTCCAATTCTTGGGTCACGTGGTCAACCAAGAAGGTATAATGGTTGATCCAGCAAAGATTGAAGCTGTGATGAAGTGGGAACAACCGAAAAGTCCCATGGAGATCCGAAGCTTTTTGGGATTAGCCGGATATTACCGAAGGTTTATCCAAGGCTTTTCTTCAATCGCTACTCCATTGACAGCTTTAACCCACAAAGGAGCTACTTATGCTTGGAGTGATAAGCATAAAGATGCATTCGAGAAGCTAAAGAAGAAACTATGTGAGGCACCGATACTTTCTCTACCCAATGGAGTTGAAGACTTCGCTGTTTATAGCGATGCGTATGGGGTTGGATTGGGTTGTGTTTTGACCCAAAGAGATAAGGTGATCGCATATGCGTCTCGACAATTGAAAGAGCATGAAAAGAACTACCTGACTCATGATTTGGAGTTGGCAGCAATAGTTTTCGCTATAAAAATATGGAGGCATTACCTCTATGGCACGAAGTGTGAACTTTTCACTGATCATAAGAGTCTCCAATATCTCTTTAATCAGAAAGAGTTAAATATGAGGCAACGACGCTGGCTAGAGTTACTCAAGGACTACGACTGTGAGATAATTTACCACCCCGGTAAAGCTAATGTTGTTGCTGATGCTCTTAGTCGGAAAGTCAATGTTGAGAGAAAAATGCCAAGAGCATTGAGAATAGAAGTTGTCTCGACAATTGTGGAGAGTATAAAGAAAGCTCAAGAGGAAGCTTCTGAGAAGAATGACCGAAAGGAAGAACGTTTGGGCAAAACGTTGGTGTTCGGTATAAACAGTCACGGACTGAAGGTGTTCCAAGATCGGATTTGGGTACCTAAGTCTGGAGGAATTAGAGATCTTCCGATGGAAGAAGCTCATAAAACCATGTACTCGATTCATCCCGGCAGCACTAAAATGTATAGGGACCTGAAACCCTACTACTGGTGGCCGACAATGAAGCTTGATGTTGCAAAGTATGTGGCCGAGTGTGTGACTTGTGCGAGAGTCAAGACACAACATCAGAAACCGTACGGGAGTTTAGAACCATTTCCTGTGCCTATGGGTAAGTGGGAAGACATTGCTATGGATTTTGTCACTAAACTGCCCAGAACAAAGAATGGTCACGACATGATTTGGGTGGTCGTTGATCGATTCACTAAGAGTGCGCATTTCATAGTAGCCAAGGAGAAATGGTCTATGTAAAAGCTTGCAAGTTCTTACGTGAAGGAAATAGTGAGGCTTCACGATGTTCCGTTAACGATTGTGTCAGATCGTGACAGCCGTTTCACCTTGCGATTTTGGAAAAGTCTACAAGAGGAATTGGGTACCAAGTTGTGTTTAAGTACAGCTTACCATTCGCAGACTGATGGTCAGAGCGAACGGACGATACAAACACTTGAAGATATGCTGAGAGCATGTACCCTGGAATTCCAAGGTAATTGGGATGAACATTTAGCTTTGGTAGAATTTTCCTACAATAATAGTTTCCACTCGAGCATTAAGATGGCACCTTATCAAGCATTGTATGGACAGAAGTGTCGTACGCCGTCTTGTTGGCTTGAGGCTGGGGAAAAGCAGTTGATGGGACCGGAGATAGTCCATCAAACTGCTGAAAAGTTGAAAATAATTAGGAAAAGAATGTTAGCAGCTCAGGATCGTCAAAAGAGCTATGCTGACAACAAACGAACACCGATGACTTTTGAAGTTGGAGATTCGGTTTTGCTTAAAGTCTCGCCGTGGAAGGGACTTATAAGATTTGGTAAAAGGGTAAAATTAAGTCCAAGGTTTATTGGACCGTTTAAAGTTCTTCAGAAGATTGGGAACCAAGCTTACAAGCTCGAACTACCAGAAGAACTGAATGGAATTCATAACACTTTTCATGTGTGTTATTTGAGGAAGTTCACGGGAGAAGTTCTCGACATGATTCCACTTTCGGAGTTGAGAATCGATGAGAACAAAAGGTTGATTGAAGAACCAGAGGCAATCACTAACTGAAAGACTAAGAAGTTGCGACGCAAGATGGTCGAGTTAGTGCTTGTCCGATGGAAACACACGAATGGGCCGAATCTCACCTGGGAGACGGAGAGTGACATGATGGGTCGCTATCCGCATTTGTTTGTTGATGTGTGATTCCGGGGACGGAATCATTCTAAGGTGGAGAGAATTATAACGCCTGTGTTTCTGGGCTTGTGATTAATGTTGATATAATAGTCTAGGTTAACCTTTGTAACCCCTTTTGAAATAATAAAAATGTATTATTTGAGTATTATGTGTTTTGTGCTTAATTGTGTGTCTTAATGTAATTGAGAATAAAAATAAGCATCAAAATTTAAGTGTAAAATAAACTCTATATCTTTACATAAAGTTGTAATGGCCGAAACGAGGTTTCCGAATATATATAGAACGCCCAAATCTGACTTCGTATGAGGAAGTTATGATTCTCTGAAGTTTCGACTTAGCAATATGCAGCCCGAATACTCGATTTGAGATCGAGCGGGTTTTAGCCGAAACAATCTAAACGAGAATCGAAGATCTTGTTAGTGGTAGTGAAGCGATAAAAGGATAGGCGAGAACGGATGTCGGATAAAGAAGTTATGAATTTATAACGAAGTTTTCTTGTCCCGGCCTTCTAAAAAGAAACAATAAAAATAAATTCAAAATTAGCCGACGGAGTCTAAACGAAAGTTGTAGAGCGTAGTCTCACCTACGCGTGGATATAAAGAACATCAAAAACGGAGTTCGTATGAAGAAGATATGAATTTCCGAAAATTTTAAATAATTAATATTTATTATTTAATCTTTAATTCCGATATTATCTGAAGGGGAGTCACCAGACTTTTCCGAAGTACGCCCAGCATACTGCGATGCATGACGAAGCCTCACACTCGAGTTCTCCGATGACACATGCATTGAAGACTTTGGAGGAGTACGCCCCGCGTAAAGGAGTACGCCCAGCGTATTGCGAGGCCTCAGCCTCCTATAAAAGGGCATGCGAGGGCAGCCTAATTCTTTTGCCAATTTCTTACTTTCTCTATAGTTTTTGCCTTGATTTGCGTGCCAATTATACCCCGAAGCCCCGGTATCAATCCCGAGCCCCGAAGCAAGTTCCGAAGCCCCGAAGATCCCGAGAAGTGCAATTCCCGAGCCAAAGCTCTGCCCGCGAGGAGCCCGGTTTTTGTGAAGATCTTCTAGATCTACTGAAGAATACTACTTCTGCAAGTCGTAGTGCCGTCTGATCATCTTCTGATCAAGTGAGTGTGTAGTTACTTTCTTCTAACGCATAATTATGAAGTATTTTATACGAAATACGTGTTATGTGTATAATTTTTGTTGTTATGTGTGTGAATGTATATTCACTTTCTTCTATCTCATAGATCTGATTTATTCTCTATGAAATACGTGTTATATGGGTGTGCCTCATCTGTTATGTGGAATATGTATTGATTGAACACGCTATACAGGTTTTAAACTATGTATAAAAGTATATATTTTTATCTACTAATATGTTGGGTAGAACATGGGTAGATAGTTGATGTGTGATAAACAGATGAGAGGCCTCGATGTTGTGGTTGTTGATCTAGTTATTCAGCGGAGTATGGATAACGACCACAGACTCTTTCTAGACAGTCCTGTGGAACTCTAGCAGGTTTATAACCTGTAGGTGTTGTGAACGATGTGTTCACCGGTGTACTCTATCCCCCTCATGGTTGCCTTTAGGATATCTATTGTTGAGGAAACCTCTTAGCAGTAATGTCCGTCCTGATGAAAATCCTAGATTAGGTCCCTTGAGATAGATGTTGTTTTAGGGACATAAAGTGAGGATAACGGGAATGGGTAATCGGGTTATTGTTGGTTGGTGAAATTAAATATAATTTATTTATTGTGGGTTGAAAACCCTATATGCTCACCAGGTTCCCAAGCCTGACCCACTCAGTTTTATTTGTATTACTGGAAGTGGCGCAAGGGAATAAGATGGATGAATCATCGAGTTGTTTTGTCTACAAGTCTGTATATGTATATATTTGTTGAATGACTTGTAATGTTATCGTTTATGCTTTATGGTATGTATCGGAACATGACATCCCGAGTTTTGATTATATAATGAAAATGCATCTCTTGATGAAATGCTTTGATAAATATTATTTTATCATATATTGTTTTGGGAACAAATTCCACAACTCTTTTAAATCAAAAGGATTTACTCTGAAATTATTTTAAAAAGCATAAATGAAATCGGTCTTTTCTGGCCGAGATTTTGGGGATGTCACATCTAAATCCTTGTCTATACAAACCATGAAAAGAAATGATGTGTCTTGCAATTTCTGGCTAATAGCAACAATTATTCAAATCTAGTCCTAATCCATTACTAAGCACTAAAGAGTAAACTCCACTCTTGGTGACATGCGACGATCTTCTGTTCCCCATGATCAAGTTTATCTTCCCATGCTCCACATCCCTATTTCTTCTTAGGCCCTTCAAATCAGAAAAAATGTGAAAATCAATCCTGAATCAAGAACCTAAGAAATAGCGTGTGATGAATCATTAGATTGAATAGTATAAAAACATGCAAAGGACGGATTGATTTTCCCATCCTTGATGTCTTGCAGATATTTCGGGCAGCTTCATTTCCAATGCCCTATGTCGTGGTAGTGATAGCACTCTACATCCTTTGGACTTGAGGTGGGTGCAGTGGGACCAGCCTTGGTTCCACTAGAAGAGGTGCCATCACGGGACTTTCCCTTATGGTGGCTCTTTGAGGGAGCCTTCCTCTTCTTACCCATTCCTTGCTCAATCGCCAAAATTGGGGCAGTAGTAGGAGTAGGAGTTTATGCAGTGGACTTATCATTGAGGTTGCTCTCAGTAGTCCTCAACAGGCCTTGAAGCTTGCTCAACGTGACCTCCTCCTTGTTCATGTGGTAGGTCATGCTGAACTGGTTGAAGCAGTGTGGCAGTGAATGAAGAATGATGTCAATCGCCAGCTCTTCATCGAAGTTAACATTTAACTTCAGCAGACGGTCAACATACCTCTGCATCTTTTGCAGATGAGCAATGACAGACTCTTCATCTCTCATCTTGGTCGTGATCATTGAAGTGATGATCTCGTACCTCTCCTGCTTTATGCTTTGGTGGTACCTTTCAAGCAAGTCCTGATGCATTTCGTAGGGATAGAAGTCCTGATAGGAATTTTGGAGTTCAGCAGTCATGGTCACTAGCATGATGCAATGGACTTTCGTGGCATCACGCTCATGGGCCTCAAAGGCAGCGATCTCCTCGAGAGTGGCAGTGTTTACATCCACCTCTTTCAGCTCTTTGTCGAGGACATACTTCTTGTCCTCGTAGCGGGTGACCGTCCTTATGTTGCGGTTCCAATCGTTAAAATTGTTTTCGTTGAAGATCACTCTCCCACACAAGTTCATGAGTGAGAATGAGCCGGAAGAAATGTTGTTCAAGTTCAACATCTGAAAAGGAAAAGAGACAAAGTTTGATTAGATAAGAATCCCCAATTAAACACCCAATTGAGAAATCAGGGCTAGGATCCAATAACATATTTGCAATTTAGAAGAGGGATGCAGTAATCTAAACAACAAATAATTTGAAGGTAAGTGAATGACAATTCACTAATTTTCACCATGAAAAACAAAAGAGAATTAAGTTTTAAATGTATTGAAAACCCCTAGATCTTTTGAGATTCATTGAACTTTTCAATGGCATGTTTAAATCTTGATATGCCCCTCAAGTTTGTGACTGGGATACTGAGGATCACAAGAAGGGTGTGGGTAACCATGCAAACGTACATGGTGCCCCTAATGTTACAGTCACTTAATCGATGTGCTGGTTAATCACACACGCTCCATCGATCTATGACAAACATCGAGTCACCCTTTGCTACCTTTGCTTAGCAAGGGTACAAAGTGTAATTTCATGGAATAACATCAAATTCACATTTTGCCTAAACTAACTAAGATTGAGAATTTTTTATAAAAACATTTAGCTACTTTATAAATCATTATACTTTTAATGAGGACGGAGTTGCCTTATCCTACCCGTTCGGCTATCGACCCTCCACCAATCAAGGAAGCGGTGGGTAAGAGTGCACACCCATTAAACGGCCATTTTATAGGCCATAACCTTATACCCCTTTATAGACCAGCTTCGTGAATGATCGCTACTAACGGTAAGACTAGCATTTATGTTATACATATATAATAATTATTCTTTTAATATTATATTAGTATAAGGTGAATTTTAAAGTTGTAAAATTTTAGGGTTTGGAATTTAATTATTTCAAAATTAAACTTTTAATCCAAAATTTAAATTCCAAAACTTGAAGGCAAGTTTTGAAACATTTCAAAACTATCTAGATCAAAATTTAAATAATAATAATTAAACAATTAATTGGTGATTATCTAATTTTTACCTAATCCAATTTCATGCAAGATAATTGATCAAATAATTCAAATAATTAAGGTTTATCAAATAAGGAAATAATTATCTAATTAAATGATAAAAAATCTTTTATTTTGACTAAGAATCGATAAAACCAGATTTTATTAATTAAAAACAATTTTGGTAATTATCCCAAGTCAAAAATAAGCCAAAATCCCGAGATTTGCACTCTGACTCGCCACCACGTCGTGGCAATCTACACCATGTCGTGGTCACCATCCAGAAGCAAAAAACGAAAAAACTTTTTTCTTTGAATGATTAATCTATGCATCAAATACAAAAGAAAACCAACCAAGGCTCTGATACGACTGATGAGTTTTATACAAAAGAACAATCCTATGTGCTTATGCAAAACCCTAAAGCTTGGATCTAGGTTTCTCTATTGTACATGAAATTCATCCAAGACTTGAATACCCTAACTTAGCATACTATTAAAAACAAAATCTACAATAAACTAATTTAGATGATACCTTTCAATAGTTGCAAGAATCTTCAATCTTCAAGAAGCTTAGTGTCACAAGCGCAACACCTCTAATGGCTCACAAACACCACAAGCAAGAGGATCATCTAGAAGAGAGAAGGAGAGAGGATGATTTTTGGCTATTGTAACTCTAGGGTTTCTTGGTGTAGTCGAAACTGAAGCCTTGGGGTCCCTTAAATAGCTAAGTTGCTAAGGTTTCAGTTAAAACCCTAATTGGATGACTTAGGCCCTAAGCAGCTTGAGAACCTTTTGGAATAAGGCCTCCTTGGACGAAATTAGAGTGGGCTTCCACTCCTAATTTCGTCCCCCTTATGTCCATGAGGGTTCACAACCCAAAATCAACTATCTTATAATTGACAGTTCCAGTCTCCCTTATTTAATTAATCTCTTTTAGCCACAAAATTAATTCTTAACCAATATTAATTTAACTATATGATTTTTTTATTTAATATATTATTCATATAATATATTAATAAACCATAATAACCTCTCTCTTTCCATAAATCATCATGTCCAGTTATTTTGGTGAAGGCAACCCAAAATGACCATGCACAATCGGGTCAAGTTCATACCAAATATAATTACGGGCTTAGACACTAATCCAACACATAATACATGCAAGAGTCACGCAGACATCTAGAATCCTAAACATAATAAATCATTGGCCGACATTGGTGCCTTCGACCCGCCAAACACAATGAGGAAGCTCACCTCTAGCTATTGAATCACTCAAATGGGTCTCTGTCCGATGGTCTGGAAAATCCCCGCGCTATCAACATCAAAATAACTTCCAATTATTAATTGGATCTCGACCCATGACCAAGAATCTAAGCTAGTTAACCCAGAACATGGGTACACGACCATTTTACCCTTTATCTAACTTGGCCCAAAGCCACAGCCCAACTCAACTATTTAAAAGGCCCAAATCCTAAATGGCAACCCAAAGCCCAATTTATGGCCCAATCTTCCAAATTGGGCCCAAAACCCATCATGGGTATAAACTTAAAAAGCCCAAACCAGGAAGCCCAACATACTAGTCCCAAGTTCAAAACAAAAGTCTAATGACCCAACAAGGCCTAAACTTAAAAAGCCCAAACCAGGAAGGCCATGCCAAAACACCCAAATATTGAGTACGCAGGGCGTACTCAGCTCGTACATGCAGCGTACTCCTCTGCTTACTATATCTCTTCATTAGGCACTTAATCAGTTAAGACCTTTAGCTATACTCTCAGATTTGGTCCCTAAGGGTGACTTATCATGTAAAGTTGGCAACTTTACACTCATGCATGGCTTATTGGGACTTAAAGCTCAAAAAGGATCTTAATAAAGATCTTAATACATGCATGGACCAAAATACTCCATCAAATTTTCATTTTTATCAACATAGGGCCTAAATGGAGCTTAGATCTAGCATCCTCTACTTCTAGAGTAGATCAAAAGCTCATCGTTACTTCAAAAGACTCAAAAAAATGCACTAATAACACCATAAAGAAGATCTAACACAAATGATCATAAATGTGAGAGCTTTTTACCTCAAAAGGCTTGCAAATGTGAAGGAAATCCTAGATCAACAAGCTCAAGCTATCCATTCAATCAAACACCAAGAGTTCTTCTTCTTCTTTCACTAAAATACCACCAAAATCACACTTTCAAGCTCAAAACTCACAAAGAGGCACTTAGGGTTTCGTTGTTAGGGTAAAGGAAGATGGAGGTTGATCATAAGTGTCTAATAGGTGTTATAATGAGGTTTAAATAGGGTGAAAACCTCAAAAATTAGGGTTTTCCCCTGCACTACGTATGCCATGGATACTCCACGTACTCCCTGCATATGTGGGTGAAACCCGCGATCATCAAATGGGCTAGCACGTTAAGCGTACTCATAGAGTACGCCCCACGTACTACTCAAGGACCAAAACATTAACAAATTTTGCATTGAGGGCTAGAAGGGAAACTTACCAAAACTTGAATGTTACAACTTAACATATTACCTACAAAACATTTAGTAAATGTGATGCACCATTCTTAAGGGCACATCAAACTATAATTCTGTAATATAAGAATTACAAGAATGATCATTTTGTTATGTATTTACGAAATCATAGAATATTAGAAATGGTCCCTATGTAATTGTAAAATTACAAAAATTGTATATTTCACCTTATAATTTTCATGAAATAGATAAAATTTTAGAAATGGTCCCCATGTAATAATAAAAAATGTAAAAATTACAAAATGTTCCCCGTATAATAGTGAAATTATATAAATAGACCTTGTGGCCTTACATTTTGCAGGAAAAAACCTTTTATATTGGTTTATTCGTTCGAAAATAACTTTTTTATTATTTAAATAATTTAACAATAAAGTTAATTCAATAACTTTCTCTTTAAATTATTTGTCAAAATAAAATATTTAACGAGTAAGGGTAATGGGTGTAGGGGTGTTGGTGAGGGGTATGGATGGGTAGGCATGGGTGTATGTTGGGGTGGGGGTTAAGGGATGAGTATATGGGTGTGGTTAAGGTGGGTGTATAAGTATGAGTGTAGATAAGGATATGTAATGTGAATAAGGTGGGGTATAGGTGAGGGTGGATATGATTGAGGGATATATATATATATATATATATATATATATATATATATATATATATATATATATATATATATATATGAAGGTATGGGTGAGACTAGGGGTATGGATGTGGGTTTGGATATCTCGATGAGTATTATATGGGGATAGGTGTGGATATAGGTGGGATGGGGGTAGTGGATGGAAATATGGATGTGGTTGTGGTAGGAGTGTGGGTTTGGGTGTGATGGTAGGCCTGGGTATAAATATAAGGTAGGGATGGCTGGGGCATGTGGGTGTATGTGTGTAACGGTTTTATAATTTAGAAAAAAATAGAAATTAAAAATATACAGAAAACAACAATTATCACTTTTTCAAGTTGTATATAGTTTAGACCTTCCATGTCTACAAATTTCTCTTGTTCAAATACTATTTCGTAAATTTTTGGATGCACTACACATACCATTGCAAAAAATAATTAAGTAACATCCTATTGTGTATCATTTTCCTATATTTTAACATGTACTTACCATCTTGTGAAATCTACAGTATCTCCAGGTGTTGAATTGACAATCATTATTGTCCTAAAAAGTCACCACAATGCAATGGGTTACAACCACGGACATGCATATCATGGCCAACTTATATAAAGTTCAAAGTTTACACTTCATTCTCTTAACCAAACCATTTCATCTTATATATAGAAGAATTACATTGTTGTTGTCTAACTCTACCAAGATGAATGACCACTATCACATGTTCACCAATAACAAAATTACCAATCCCAGTTGAAAATTCCTCCACAAGTTCAACCCAACGAATACATTATGGACTAACTAGATAGCAAACAACCATTAATATTAGTATATTTCTTATTATTTATCCAAATAAAAGGGAATACATTACTCTAGCTAATTGTGAGCCCACATCTTGCAACTCAAATGACACCCTCTTAGTAGACTACCATCCTTCGTCATCAACATTAAATCAGTATACCCTGTCACGACACCTATTACATTTACAAAACAATATACCATGTATATCAGATATGATGTGGCATATAGCAAATAGACACAAAGAAGTGTGTATTTGATAACAATGGTTAATTACCAATTGCACACTCCTCCCCAACATAATCTGAAATGATGTCTCCAAACTTCGTAAAACTAAAAAACTTCAAAGCACGCGGGAAGCCAACTATCATGGCCTTAGCCATCATATTTTTGTGAAAAATTATTTTAAATCCATGTATTACTATTTTCAAACAGGCAATGTTATCACCAAAAATGAAAATTGAAAGGCATGCACATTCTCGTCGTTCAACAATCCACCAAACTTCCAAATTAGACTCTTTTTTATGGTAGCATAGATATGGTTTTCTGACATTATTATACAAACAAACGAAGGATAAAAACCATACTAATGCAAACAAAAGTAGAAAAGTTAGTTGTGACCTATTGATCCCTTCTCGTCCATTAAAACCATATCAATATTCTTCAATACATACAACGTTAAGTAAACATGTTGCTTCTATAAACGAACAACATATTCCATAAACTTCTAGTCGTTAGTATCAGTGTTTACCTCACTAATCAAATAATACCGTGAACCCATTTCAATTAATATCATGGTTCCAATAAATTATATCTATAACTAATAGACAACAAACCTCATTTATATAGACAATAAACAACATGTTACATACTAAGTAACAAGGAGGAAAATGAACAACCAAAGCATTACAATACAACTTGCTGACACTATGAATCAGACAACACATGAATATCCAAACAGGCCAACTAGAAGATCAAAATTTTCCATTAAACAGCTAAATAACATGTAACCATAGCCAACCAAATAGTCACCCCTAATCGAACACTGTTGGGTTTTATATGTTACAAAATCTTATTTTGATGGAAAAACATAAATCCTAAGTTCACATGCACCCTAAAGGATCTATGTTCTCACTATGGTTTGCAAACAACTATTGAATATCAAGAACTCTAGAAGTACAGTGCTATTTTCGAAATTGTTGGGTCAAAATATGGTTTATACTTTGCTTTTCTAGGCAATTATATTTTTGAATATTTTATGAGCTTACAATATAGTTTACGGTCAGGTCATGTTTACGGTTGAGTTTACGGCCGTAAACACCTTACGGCCGTAAACCCATTTACGGCCAATGTTATCCGGCCCATGTTCTCCAAGTATAAATATAGGTGTTAGGGGTGAGGAGTAGAGATTGATGAATCCTAGAGAGTTTACGGCCAGAGAGACAGAAGAACTATTGTGTGTGTGTGAATCTCTTGTATCCGGATCATCATTTTATTCATTAATACATTGAGATTCATCATCTACTTCTTCTCCTTCTCTTCTATTTGATCTGACATCATCTGTTTGATTGGGATTCCGCACCATCAAATGGATCTGATTGATACACAAGCATTTTAGGGACTTACAATTGGTATCAGAGCCAAGTTGTATCAGTCAAAATGTTTTATCGTTTCATCCGGAATCTGAAATATTTGAGGTTTACGGTCCAAGCTTACGGCCGTAAGCTCTATATACGGCCGTAATCCCGTCAAAGTTCGTCAACCGTGAATTGATTTCTTGAACCGTAAACATTAAATCGAATACCGTATTCGTAAATCGCAAAGAACCCTGGACCGTGAACTAAATTAAACTCTTGAATCTTTCTTAAATTTTTGAACCGAAATCATCAATTGGAAATTTGAAGTTTACGGCCGCAAACTCCGAGTTTACGGCCGCAAACCCCTTTTTGGCAGTGAACTCTTTATACGGCAGTAAATTATTTTTTATTGCAGTATAACACTTTGTGATAGTAAATTGTATTTTAACCGTGACAAAGAAATTTTTTTTTATTTATTGAATCTTAATTAATTTTAAATTAATTCTCAAAAATGGAATCTCAAAGTCAGGTCCATTTAAATCAAAGAACCGTATTCTCCTCTCAACCAGAAATTTGAAGTTTACGGCCGCAAACTCCGAGTTTACGGCCGCAAACTCATTTTTGGCAGTGAACTCCTTTTGACAGTAAATCGGATTTTAACTAAATCAGTTTATATTTTAATTTTTTACTTTTATTTTTTAAATTTTGACCTTAAATTTTGATTTTGACTTCCAAGCTTGACATTTGAATTTTAAGGTTGACTTTTGAGGTTTATAATCAAAGGGTTTGATTTTGGTTTTTAGTTGTGCTTTTTAATTGATTTTAAGGTCTACGAGGGAGTTGAAAACATGAAAGAGAGTCGTCAGGATATGTTAAGACAAAATTTCAACATTTTCGATTATATCCCAGGAGAAACCCTCGAAACTCAGTTGCAGCGATTTACTACACTTACTACCGAGATGAATATAGTTGGGATCTTCTTGTCTAAGTTTGAGATAAACAAAAAGCTACTGAATTCACTTTCGAAATCATGGGATATGAACGTGGCTATCATCAAGAAGACAAAAGATCTCAATCATCTTAGTCTTGCTGATGAAATTCAAGAACTTGATGCTTTGAAGTGTAAAGAAACAATGAGTTCTGAAAACATTCCGGTCACTGAAGTTACATGTACTCCAGCTTGTGAAGCCACGATTAAATTTCTTCGGGAACAAATTGATTTATTTAAAAGAGAAGTTGAGGACCTGAGATATGAAGGATATCAACTCAGGAAAGGACAGAAACCCCTGAAGGCTGAATTAGAAGCAAAAACCAAGGACTTTAGGAAACTTCAGGAAGAGTATAGCAACAAGTGTGAAAATTATGACTATATTAAGAGACAACTTGCTATTGTAACTGAAGAACTTGATGCTTTAAAAATTAAGTTTGGAAAAACTGATGTCAGTTTCAAAAATTATATTGTGTCAAGTCAGACAGTTGAGTCCTTATATGAAACCCAATTAAAATTCAAAGAAAATCAAAACAGGGGTCTAGGGTATGATAGTGTACCTCCTCCTTATAATCATAACTACACATCCATCCCTATGACACAGGACGAAACTGACAGGGAACCACATCTTCGATATGGAAAACGAGCTGGATTTGTGTCAGGAGGAGTTATTAATGTTGAAAATACTGATGTTTCTATTACATGTGCAGGTAAAGTAGCAGAGGATGAGAACAAGGTGAGTTCTTCTGAACAAACAAACGACCCCTTGAACTCTAAATCTGTTGCTTCTAATCAACCTGCCGTTGGTAAATACAGGCCACCATTTCAAGCTAAACAGAGTGCCTGTTGCAACTGTGCGTGTAGGAAAAGCAAGAGACAAGGCAAGGATACGCCACCAGGGGCAGGAATAAATAACTTCACAGTGAAGAAAAAGACTTGTTTTCACTGTGGAACACCTGGACACATTGCCAGAAACTGTCCAAATCGCGCATACGTTCCCTACTGCGCACAAGGATGGAAAAACGCACCAAGTGGGAGATACTTCAAAAGAAACCCTTCCAGGTCACGTTCAGACAATGGTGACTGGAACGCGCAGAATGCCAAGAATCAAACCCACAAGGAAAAGAATCCGAATCCCAATGGCAAGAAGGAAATGCCTGCCAAGAAGCCAAATCCAAGAGATGCTCCAGTGAAACAAAGACCGGCTAAGTCAAAGTCATCTCGAAGATCGGCTTCAAGTTCCAAAGCAAGTGCCGAGGCACCCATCGGATCGAACAAGAAATGGGTTAAACCCGAATATAGATGGGTACCAAAGGTGAAAACTCCAAAATCTCCTAATGCTTCTAACGTTTCTACATCTTATGTTTGTGATAAGCAGGATATGTCATGGGAGAGAGTACCGTGCAAGGATGAAAAGGGTCGACCCAGTTTCAAAAGGGACTGGGTTCCAAAGACCAACTGATCCCGCTCTGTGCGGGAGCAGCTATGGAGGCATATCATCAGACTTCGGTTTGTTGGTACTGGCTGCTCTTGGCATATGATTGGGGACATCTCTTAACTGTACAACATTTAGACCTTTGTTGAGAGTATGTGTCCTTTTGCGGGAAAGGAAGAAAGGAAGGGATCACTCATGGGGTTAATGCTTAACGATGTGAAGAATTTTTGGATCTATTCTGAGATTATGCGTGCTATTCTCAGACCTTCAGAATGCAGATTCAATCGGTGAATTATGGTTTGCGTTTTCTTCTTTATATTCCTGAGTTTTTCTTAAGCTTATTCGCTTTAAAGACTAATTTTTGTTTTAGGATAGTTTAAATTTGCGCATTTACTTTTGTTTCTCTCCTATGCAAAAATTTAGGGGGAGAAATAAAAAAAATTAGAAAATCAAAAAAAATCCAAAAACATTAGAAAATCAAAAATCAAAAATATAATGTTAATGGAATGTGCTTGCAGGAGATGTTTTGGGAAATGAAATTAGCAAGTGATAACGGGCAATCTGAATCGGCGTAACGTACCTAAGTTGAATCGTCTACGCTCTGTGTTCGATGTGCTGGTAGGCACGAAAGATTTTAAATGGACTTGACTAGGGAAAGTTGAACCTAATGAATTTAAGGACTTGACAAACTTTGACCTAGTTAGATCCGTTTAACCTGATTTCACGACGCTCGGATAGGTTGAGCAGGGAGATATACATGGGAATCTACCGGTTACATTAAATAACCCGTATCTAGAACTATGGATTCACTTTTCCTCGATGTGCAGATTTTGTCCTTAATTCCGGTTGGATGGGGCGACTGGTAAATTCCGATAAATTAGGTCTGTAGAATATCATTTTCTGTCTTTTCGTCTGTTAGCCATATGTTGTCTCCTTTGCGTGACCTCAAATCTGACCTGGTACTCAACATATACAACTCTATTTCTCTGTAGGCTATATATATGAAATTCCTCTCATCTGTTAGCCATATCCTGTCTCCTTTGCGTGACCTCTAATCTGACCTGGTACACAGCATATGCAACCTTGTACTTCTCAACCCTTCTGAAACAATAAGTAATAAAATTCTGAATTTATCCTCTCTCTGAATGGTTGTCTGCTCACCCAGTGTAAGGAGTACTCTGGAAGTTCTTGATGGCTGGGGCATATTAGAAAGCGGGAAACATGTTCTAGTACACTTAAAATTAAACACATACAGATTGTCTGTAGATCTCACTGCTCGATTTAGGTGGACAACAATATCCCTGGTTGTAGTCAGTTAAATGGTCATAAGAAAAATCTATTTAAGAATTAGGGCCAATCATGATAATAAAGTTATAATTAGATATATGCATGTATCATGTCATTGGTAATTGACCAAAAATTCTCACAAATTTTTCGTGTATAAGTGGACCACAATACTAGCGATCGATCAGACGAAGATGTGAAGATAAGGGTACCGACAAGTGGAATAAGGCTGTCCAACAACTTTGATCCCAAATCACTCTTAAAGTTAGCTATTATTTTTGTTTTTGTTAAGTTTGTTCATAGTGTTCTTCTAACTTAAATATAAGGGGGAGAACTAAAAATAAAATAAAATTACAAAAAAAAAAACAAAAATAAAAAAAATTAAAATAAAAAATAGTGTTATTTCTGTTTTACTTTTTGTTCTAAGTTTTCTTTTATTTTTCTTTTTTCTTGAAAAGTGATTTCAGGTGAAGATGAAACTCATGGAGTTTGTGTTGAAGATTTCTGAGCCAAAAGCTTCGTCCGTGAGCATCGAAGAATTCTCATTCGAAGGAGCAAGAAATGAAGATTATTCTTTCAAATTTAATCTTTAAACCCCAGAAGCAAGGTGAAGCTAAAATTGAAGATTATTTGACGGATTGCATTGAAGCCTCCTTAATCAGTCTGCTGCTATCTTAAACCTGCTGAAGTGATCCAGAAGATTATTTCTCTCTTATGTTCTCTTTGAAGATTCTCAAGCTGAAAGCATTATTTTTTAAGAATCAGTACATCAAGCCTCCTCACCCAACGTGCGTTCAATGTTAAATTCTGAAGAAATTCCCAACTGCTCAAGATGAAGTCATTTATTGAAGATTCATCAAGTTCATCTTGAAGCCGTGAAGTCATCGAAGATTAAAGCTGAAGCCAAGCACCCATTGAAGATTGACAAGAAGAGCCAACTACTTTTTAGGGGGAGCTTGTTGGGTCACTTAAGAAAAGAAAGCTATAAACCAAGGGGGAGATTGTTGGGTCAAAATACGGTTTATACTTTGCTTTTCTAGGTAATTATATTTTTGTGCAATATTTTATGAGCTTACAGTCTAGTTTACGGTCAGGTCATGTTTACGGTTGAGTTTACGGCCGTAAACACCTTATGGCCGTAAACCCATTTACGACCCATGTTATCTGGCCCATGTTCTCCAAGTATAAATATAGGTGTCAGGGTGAGGAGTAGAGATTGATGAACCCTAGAGAGTTTACGGCCAGAGAGACAGAAGAACTATTGTGTGTTAGTGTGTGTGTGTGAATCTCTTGTATCCGGATCATCATTCTATTCATTAATACATTGAGATTCATCATCTACTTCTTCTCCTTCTCTTCTATTTGATCTGACATCATCTGTTTGATTGGGATTCCGCACCATCAAACGGATCTGATTGATACACATGCATTTTAGGGACTTACAGAAATTATCAAAGAGTTATTAGAAAAACGTATACCTTAGTTTGTTATAGCAAATAAACTAGTAATCCTTCTTTTTGGTCTTTAGAAAGAAAGCACCGGAAGTCTCGTGCCTTAAATGGATCACACCCAAACCCTAGCAAATTGGAGGGTAAAGAGGAGAGACGAGGAGGAAGGGAATTTTCGAAATTCTCTTTGGAATGAGGTGAATTTCGAAATTCATAATCCAATGGGGTTTATATAGGTGATAGGGAGGCTAAGGATAAAGCATGTTTCCTTACATAAGCCCTTATCACTTTTCTTGCTCTCTAAGGCATTCTAAGCTTTCTTAGAACCCAAGAATACCTCTAGAAACCCTCTAAAAACCCTATAACAATCTATAATTTCGTTCCCCCTCATAGGGAGGTTCTATAATTGGTTAATTTTCAACTTCCGGACATTGTCACCTTTAGTTCTTTTACTTTTAATTAATCCAATTAATCCTAAAATTAATTCCAATTAATTTATGATTAATTCTTAATTAAACAATACGATTTACAATTAATATTATTCTTATAATATATTAATAAATTATTTATTTTGATTTCTAATTAATTTAAATCATATAATAAATTAGTAAATAAGTCTCTATCTCTTAAAATAACATTCCAGCCCATTACTAGGTTTGAGGGCAACCTAAACGAACTTTGCTAATTATTCAAGATTATACTGATTTAGTTATTAGCTGGGACACCTAATCCAACAGTCTCCCACTTGGATAAGTCTAAAACTAAATTACTGGTATAACTTCTAAATTAAAACAAGGGTGCTTTCCAAAGCAACTGTCGAACTCTGATCCGATCAAATATTTGTCTTTTAGATAAGTGATCAAATATTCCATCATTCTTCTAGATATCGTATGGACATGAGACATGGATTGAAATCAATATCATTGTCCAAAATTATGTTTCTCGATTTCCCGATTTATGATGAATGAATTCAGACTACTAATTGAACATATCAATTTAGTCCAGGTGCGGCCAAGCTCGTTAGGTCAAAAGGAACGAATAAATTCTGACTCATATGCTTGTATCTTTTACTCACCAAATCATGCATGCTACTACGTTTTATAACATCATGTTATTGATGTGTTTTCGTAACACCAATGCACAACCGACTTGTGAACTACAACTCATATATTTCCATTTCAAGATATAAGATATTATCATCTCATAATTACATGTGATAGAATCTATGAAGTAATTCTTTGAGTGTGGGTATCTAATACTTAAATCTCCATTTTCTAAGTACTCATGAATGTTGTAGCAATATAATTGCAATGTCTAACCTTATTAGACAATCTACAAACCAATTCATAACAATCTTAATTCACTACTTACTTCCAAAAGTATGAGCGACTATGGAATTTCGAATACTCAAATTATTCAGGAAAAAGAATATGCAAAGTGAAACACAATAATAGATTAATTAACTATGGTCTCAAAACTATTGAATGTAAATAAAACTCTTATTATTTAATCACAATAATAATTATGAATTTATTCATTATATAATGTTTCGAGTAATAAACTAACCACTTGAATTAAATAATATAAGTTATTCCATGTTATGAACATGCATACTATGTCTCTCTATTGTCCTTCCTTTGTGAACATATCGAAGTATAGGTGGATACTCGAAGTATAGGTGGATCACAGGGAAGGGGTGGTGCTTTCCGCAAACGGTCAAGGTTGCGAAGTTTGGTGTGTCAAATTGGAAATGAAAATCCACATGACTAACCACGAAACATTAGAGAAATAATCGTTGAACAAGTAGCAAAAGTTATTCGTGATATTTGGCCTAAACTCCTTGATGCACGAGAGGAGGCAAATAAGAAGCGAAACAATGAGCAACCCCTTGTTGAGGCTATTATTCTCAAGAGCTCAATTAGGCGCACTATATAGCTTAGAAACCCTCTCCTTGCGACAAATTAACAAAAATCGTTAGAATTTATATATATGATACCTAGACGCTTCTATGAAATAAAATATCCGAGTTTCATATGTTAAAGTTAGATAAACTATCTAAGTTTTCTATAACGCAAAGTTAGATAAAATATATGAGTTTTCTATAATGAAAAAGTTATATAAAATATATGAGTTTTCTATAATGACATCACTCAATTGATCAAATTTCTTCAATGGTACTCAAAATACAATAGTTAAAGTGTAATTTTGTAAAACAAACCAATATAAGTCAATAATAATATTTTAAACAATGTAACACCAACAATACAAGTTGTCAAGTTCAATAATAATTTTTTAAATCGTGTAATTTCAAATGTTTTTACTTTCTAGTGACTCCAAAGTAAGATGTTCTCTCCCAACATATAATGGGTCAAACTTTGAAATTATTTCTCTCCAAATTGAGTGAAACGGTGATACAAGCATGGTTGTATCCAAATTAGATTAAATAAGCGAACCAATTCTGTAGAACAAAACACTTGAAAATTTGAACTTAATCTAAAATAAAATGGAAAAATATAATAGTAATTTTTTTTTTGATATACATGATATCAAAAGGAAGGTTGGATGTTTTTTTTCTTGATATTTCTATAATTACAGACTTTAAAAAAGCTACATAATTATTCTTATCTATTAAATGAAAAGGATGGAACTGCCGTTGGAAGTTCGTTAGGGCGAAAGATATAAAAAAGATAAGTGAGGGAAGGTTGGTGGTGTTGGGCCACTTAGATTTCCAAGAATGTTTATGGTCAAAATAATTGAGAAAAAGTCAGCTGATCAAAAGCACCAAAGTGTCAACCACCTTTCAAAAGCCTATTGGCTCATCAAACCTTTATCTTTCCAAATACTTTTAGTTTATCCCTACATATAATGCCTTCATTTTTCATGTTTTCTTTAACAATTAACTCATATAATTTTTAATCTTACTTTTAAATGAAAATTTTTATCAACCGAAGTATATCTTTCCAACACTTCTAATATTGTTAAGCCAGTAACCATAGGCCCTTTAATACTCATTTTTATATATCTTGCTTTCGTTCTTACAACCCATCTAGGCATCTACCATACATATTATATATGTATAGGTACCATCAACCGATCTACAGTCATATCATAGCGATAAATTAGAAACAATAGTGACAGACCCAAAATGAAATGTCAGGTGTAGCACATAAGATAAATTATATTATACCCAAAAATTTCTCAAAAAATCGTCACTACACAAAAAAAAAATAAGAGGTAGCACAGGCTACCCGGTTCCTGCTAAGGTCCGTCAACGAGAAACAATCTATTTTACTTCTAAAAAATGATTCAACTAAAATTATCATATATGAATAATCGTTCTGATAATGATGTAACAAATAATCATCACTCAAATGGAGCCACAACTATGAGTCCATGCTTATACTTCTTATTTAGTGGACAATTTAAGTTTCCATTCCACGACCTAACTGTGTTACACGATACCTTGTTGACAATTCTTATCAAAACGATCAAGAGGATTTTGTTAAGACCTTTGCCATTGTTATATTGATCGAAGTGTGTGACATAAATTAGGTTCTTTTCTGCTTTATATATATATATATATATATATATATATATATATATATATATATATATATATATATATATATATATATATATATATATATACATACTAGTTTATAACCCGTGAAAACCACGGTTATAAAAGTAATTAAGTTTTTATATTAAAAAATCAAATTTATTAATCAATTATTTTAAATAAATTATTACTTAAGAAATATTTTTTAGTTATATAAAGGGAATTATAATCAATGATTTAAATAAATATGTGAAGTTATATCAGCTTATAATCTATACTAATTTTATTTTATTTTTCAATCTAATGTTATTAATTTAATATAATCAAAGTGAGAAAAATTAAAATTTTGAAATTTAAAATGAGGAATCAATTATTAATTTAATGTAATTAGAGTGAAAATTTAAAATTTGAAATTTGAAATGGATAATTAATATATTGACAAGTGGCATGATAGATGGTATATAACATTAATGATGAATCCTAATTGAATGACACTTGTTAATAGGATATTAAACTTATTCTTTTATTAGAATAGGTATATATATATATATATATATATATATATATATATATATATATATATATATATATATATATATATATATATATATAGTTAGGTTCAAATGTTTTTACTATCTATTGTGTGCTTGTAAAATTGATTTTGGATCAATCATTTTAGTTATTTTAACAAAAGTAATTAATGCATATTAAATGCTGAAGTTCTAATTAACGTTCATTATATCTTTAACATCTAATATGCATTAATTACTTTCTTAAAATAACTAAAATGATTGGTCCAGAATTAATCCTACATGCACACAATATATAGTTAGAACAATATAACCTAACCCTATCTATATATATATATATATATATATATATATATATATATATATATATATATATATATATATATATATAAAGGCTATGTTTAGCGCGTCACAGCTAGCTTATTTTTCGAGCTTTTATATGTTGTCGTGTTTGGTAAGCCAAAAAGTAGTTTATAAACTAGCTTTTTGAAAAGCTACTTAGACTAGCTTTTTAGAAGCTTTTTTAAAATTTTCCAAATATACCCCTTAATTAATTATAGAAACACATAGTCTTACATGTCTTTTTATGTAATTTTATATATTTCAGCTAGTTTACCAAACGTTATTTGTTATCAACTAACTTTTTAGCTGTCAGCTAACTTTTTATTTAATAGCTAGTTTTTCAGCTAATACGCCAAACATAGTCAAAATCTCAATACATGCTTAATATATATTATTGTTCATATATATATATATATATATATATATATATATATATATATATATATATATATATATATATATATATATATATATATATATATATATATATATAATAAACAATGTCGAATCAGTTTATTTTGCATCGTATTCATGTTATTTCCATATGTTTCCATCGTATTCATGTTATTTCCATATGTTTCTAACCGATATGTTACTTTTTCGACTACTCACCAACACTTGCACATGCATACCACCATCTACTACACTCGCACTTTGCAGTTGTGTCTTGTTGCTTTCATCTACACAAACAAGATCAAACATGCATCTTCTTAAAACTATCTTTACTACAAAATCTTAGCATACCATTATAATACATAAATACATAAGTAAGATACATCCTATTCTTGTAACTAGTAATTGTTTTAACCATATTAAGTGTTTATCAGTAACTTATTACTTACTGCACAATGAGTGATAGAAAATAACTGTTTTGTTATGGAAATTATATAAAAAAAAAATCAGTTGGTTATTTTTATATTAAATATGACACAAAAGTTCATAATTATTCTTTAAGTTTATCAAATTGTTACAAGTTGAATGTTATCAATAAATATATATAGTATATCGTATAACCATACTATTCAACCCAACCTAGAAGTTTGGGACATAGTCTTCTTAAGATCGTAGATTCAATGCATCACCATATGAATTGCATGCAACAAGTTGTCGATTGGACATGTGCGTTTCATTGATTAACCAATATAACAATTTGATAAGGACATAAAACTGTATGATTTGTAAGTGAAGCTTGTGAATCCCATTTATAAAAATTGTAATTTGATTTGAAGTAATAAATATTTCACAACCACGCATGTGAATTTTATATATAATTATTATGAGTCGCCCATGAGAAAATAAATGTATTTTTTTTTCAATGTACATATATTTATATTTTTCGTCAACATTCATACGTACTGACATTATGTTAATTATTATTATTATTTTTTTTTTTTTTTTTTTTTTTTTTTTTTTTGCATATTTTGAGCAATTCTTCAAAACTTGTATAAGTGCATATTTGTGGTGTTTTGATCCAAAACTATCATTGAGAAAAGAAAGCTCTTAGTTTCTATGAATTTTTGAGTTCTCATTTTATCTTTTGACTATATATAATCTCGGCCACTGATTGTTTCCTTCAATAGGTTTGAGAGTGGTTTTTACATTTATCATCAAATTTTTACTTCTTATTTGATCAAGTTTATATAAACGAAAGGGAAAAGAGCATGAAACTATACGTAGGACTTTCGTTGATGTTCTGGGAAGATGCCGTAAATACCGCAACATTATTAATGAATAGAGAACCGTGAGTCCCCTTAGAGTTCAAAATTTATGGAAGATGAATGGAAAGGTTGAGAAGTTTCTCTTGCACATTTGAAAGTGTTCAGACGTGCTTCGTATGTCAAAGTTAAAGACGGTGAAAGAGACAAAGCAAAGGCAAAAAAGTGTTACTTTATTGGCTACAAAATTGATAACATGAGGTACCATTTTGGGATAGCAATAATATAAGGGTTGTTCTGATTTGGGATGCAAGATCCAAAAAAGATGCCTTGTATAAGGACAGCTTTGCTGAATTTGACAAAAGCAAAAATTTCAAAGTCCGAAACCAGAACTCTAGAACAAGTAGTCAAGTTGTGTTTGAAGGGATTGAAGAAGATCTTGCAAGAACTTCTGATATCAACAAAAATTATGAAGAATATTGAAGTAGTAGAGCGGAGATACATCTCGTAACAACAAAGCAAGTGGGAGTGAATATGGAGATAGTGAAATCTCTAAAAGTGATTTTGATAATGACAATGATGAAGTTGGTGATTCTGAAGCAACGCCTTTAATCATTCAGAGATCCACTCGTGTTAGGTATCCTTTGGTATGATATGTTCCTTCAGTAAATTACATATTGCTGACTAAGAATGGCGAGCCAAAATCTTATGTGGAAGCCTTCATATTGAAATATTCAGTATAATAATAAAAGGAAATGGTGGATGAATTATGCTCACTTAACAATAACAAGAGTTGGTCTCTTGTCAAGTTACCAAAAAAGAAAAAGGTACTTCAAAATAAATGGGTATTCAGAGTCAAGGATGAAATCGATGGCAACAAACAATACAAGGCTAATTGGTGGTGAAGGGTTTCCAACAGAAAGATGGAATTATGTCCAATGAGACGTTCTCCCCAGTTGTAAAGATGACCATAATTCGAACTCCTTTGGTATTGTTGCTTCGAACGATTTACATATAGAGAAGTTAGACGTAAAGACTACATTTTTTCAAGGTGATCTTGACTTGGATATCTTAATGGAACAACCAGAAGATGCTTAAGTTGATGGGAAGGAAAACTTGGTGTGCAAATTATAGAAAAGTTTGTATGGATTAAAGCAATCTTCATGGTACTGCTGCTCGAATTTTGATTATTTACAGAAGAAGGAACTAGAATCGTATAAGTTAGAGTGATCACTATTGATACTAGAAGAAGGTCAAGAACTCTTTCATCATCCTCTTGCTTTATGTTGATGATATGTTGGTTGTTGGATCCGGTATACAGGAAATCAATAGGTTGAAGAAACAGTTATCCAAAGAGTTTGGGATGAAGTACTTAGGATCTATGAAGCAAATATTAGGCATGAGTATATATAGTTAGAGACAAAACATATGAAACCTTGAAACTTTCATAAGAAAAATATATCTGAATTTTTTTAGAGAAGTTCAACATGATAGATGCAAAGGCCATAAGTACACCTCTTGGGAGCCATTTAAAACTCTCAAAGAGTCAAATCTAAAATCCGAAGAAGACCAGAAAGAAATGGCTAAGGTTCCACATGCTTCAATAGTTGTTAGTGTGATGTACACAATGGAGTAAACCAGGTCGGGCATCGCTCTTGCATTGGAAGTTGTTAGCAAATTTATGTCAAATATGGGAAAAGAGCATTGACAAGGGGTCATATGTCTATTATGCTATTTGAAAGGAACTTCAGATATTGCCCTTTGTTTTCAATGATAAAATATTATCTTTGAAGATTTTTGTAACATCCAATTTTTGGGTTTATAAATTTTGAGTAAATTAAACTTTTAATGGAAATAAACTAAAACTAATAAATAAATAAATAAGAAGATAGAGTGAGAGGAATAATAAAACAATACTAAAAATAAGAATAGAAATTAAATAAATAAAATAATTTAAAGCTAAAAAATTAACATTTTGGATTATTATAAATGGAATTTTGAAGATTTAGTGTTGATAAGTCAATAATTTAGAAAGTTTGGGCTAAATTTGTAAAACTGAAAAAAGATTGGTTGACCAATATTTTAATCTACTTGATTGAATTTGGACTTCATAAGTCACATGTAGGATGGAGAGGGACTTAGGATGTCCATTCTCAAAATAAAGCCACACATATCGGAAGATTGGACCATTTTTGCCAAAATGCAAAATTGGAGGGTGGGAGTTGTAAAATATGAAAATAAGAAACATTCCTTTCACATTTAAGAACTTGGATCTATTGGAGAGGAAGAACTAGCAATTTTCATGAAGATCACCTCCTGGATACGAATCCATGCTAACTAAAGTTCATTTGGCAGAAAGGCAGAAAAAAACTAGGGTTCTAAGGTATAACTCTACCCCCTTACACCTTGATTTGGGTTACATGGTGGAGTTATAGTCTAAATCCAATCTTGAATTCAAATGAAGGCTAGGGTTTTATTACTAACAAGTTTATGTTGATTAATGTTGTTTCTAACTCAAACCTAACATCCTTTGGTGGATTTGAGCTTGAACTGGAAATCTAATCACAAACCCTAGTTTCCAATGAATTTGATGTTTTTATTTTTTGATTTATATCTCTATATGATTCTATGACCTTGGACTGAGTTTTCATGCAAAATCCACGATGGATGCACAAACTTTTGAAGATGGGAGAATTAATGGTTAATTAAGTGAATTTAGAAAAGTTTAGTTCCATTAATGAGTTTAAATGAGTTTGATGATGATTAGACCTATATGGGAAAGCCATAACCATGGATTGATGCATTGTAAGTTATATTTGGAAGTTAACATGAGGAATCATCTAACTAGTTGGTGATTCAAGAGTTGTATGACCTTTAGGTTTAACTAGTGATGGAACGCTAGTATTGGTAAGCACAGGTTGTCAGCGGTTCAATCATAAGGAGGTAAGATGGATTGGGAATCCCTCAAACTTTGTGGGCTAGGAGAGCCTCGGCGGATCCAAGTGGGAGAGAATCGTTCAGATTTCCGGAAGATGGATCAGGCGTCAAAACCAGGATGAGTATCACATTCTCGTTGGGAGGGAAGAAGACTCAAGTAGCCGTCTGGATTGAGGATTGTGTAAGTTGGGGAGTTCGGAAAAACTTCCAACAACTTGTTGGCATTTTCCTGGTGATGGATAGTAGGCATATAGATGGATCCAGGTTTTCGGTTGTGTTAAAGCCTCTCTGCTTGTTCTTGTCTGATTAAGGATTTGGGGTTCGAAGCATGACCCGAACATCTGTTTGGGGTACATTCTGGTGCGCGTTCGACTTAGGATGAGTATGAATGGATTGCGTGATGAGCGGTAAGACCATGGGCAGTGGCCATGACAAGATAGGAGTGTTGTAAAGCTGCAGGGTGGCCCGTAGCATCAACTGTTGGATTAATGTCTAAGTCCATAACTATAATTGGTAAGACTTGACCCGACCCGGCATGGTCCATTTGGGTTGCATGGCATCATGCACTTGGATAGACTATAATGAGAGAAATAGGACACTTATGGTTATTAATATATTATAAATTCTAGTATATTAATAATAAGAATAATAAGATTATTTAATTAGTATTGATCAAGAATTAATCTAGGATTAATTAAGTGATCAAAAGAAGACTAATTAAAATATATGGGTTGATTGTGTAAATCATCCATACTTGTATAGTGGGCTAATGCTCCATGGATAATCAAGTTGAGCTAAAACCCATAGGATGGTCCATGGATGCTCCATGGTGTATTTGAACCCATGGATCCAAGGAAATGGAAAGTCATGACAATTAGGGTTTACCCTAATTGTAACACTATATAAAGATCTTATTCTTGACAAAATTGGCGACTAGTATCATTCAAGAAAGGGCTAGCCGATTTTCATGAAGTGTAGAATTCTCTCAAGTTATTCCAAGTGTATTTGGTGTTGTGTGAACCATTTGAGGTGTCACACATGGGGCACTAGGCACTCAAGCTTCATGACGACCTTCTACATGAAAGAGGTATGTATTCTATCTTGTTATATTCATTATTTTGTATGCTAGCTTAGGATAATACCTTGGATGTTAATAATTGTATGTATAATAGAGAAAACATAGATCAAAGGTATTTAGGGTTGCATGTACACTTAGGAGTGTTAGAATGCTCAAAACCCAACAGTGGTATCAGAGCCTAGGCTTATTTTCTTGTTATACTTGCAAAACTGCTTAAAAAAATCGAAATTGTTGCTGTCTGATCATCAAGCTCGGTGAGTCCATCAGGAGTCTCGGCGAGTCCATGCCTAAAAAGTGATCAAATCGATCCAACTCGCCGAGTTGGTTCATGCACTCGACGAGTTGGACCCCCAGACAGCATAAATTCGACTTTTTTGGCTGGAATTGGACTAGGAACATTACCCTAAGATGTTTTTGAACTTATAAACTTGTTTTTGATGTGGTAATGTTCATGCTAATCCAATTTCAAAGAAATTGTCAATAGATTCATGTTATGTATTAGTTTAAGGTTTAGACTAATTACATGAAAAAGTTTGATTTGAATTATCTTGTTCTTATGAGTTGCTTAGATTAATAGAAAAGTTGAGTGAAATAGTTGTTTTTTAATCCAAATTAATCTAAGAGTTGATTCTAAAATGTGTTTTTTTAACTTGTCCTCAAGTTATATGAAAAGTCACATTGAAGTTTCATAAAACTCATAAAATTTGGCAAAGGTTACAAAATGAAGAGTCTAGTTCTAATTAAATGGTGTTATGACTCCATAATTTGTCCTCAAGTTATGGAGGACCAAGAGTCTCTTGATTAAATAATAAATTAAAAAAAAGTGTAACCTTAATTAATTCCATAAGTTATAAAATAAAGAAAAGTTAATTCTTTTAGTAGTTTAAAGTCTTCCATAACTTGTCCTCAAGTTATGGAACTTGAAGAGTTTTTGGATTAAAACTACTTTAAACACATAAGTTATGGAATTAATTAGTTTTGAATAGTTTCAAAACTTGCCCTCAAGTTTTGGAATTTGTAAAGTTTTCTCTTATGAATACTTTAATTCCAAGTTAGCCCTTAGAATTTTAAAAGTTAAAATCCAACCTTTATACTTTATAATATTATAAGTTAATAATATATATATATATATATATATATATATGTGTGTGTGTGTGTGTGTGTGTGTGTGTGTGTGTGTATAAGAGTAAAGTCAGTCTTACCGCTAGTACGCCTTATTCACGAAGCCGGTCTATAAGGTGGGTATAAGGTTGTTGCCTATAAAATGGCAACTTAATGGGTGTCCACTCTCACCCACCGCTTGCTTGACTGGTGGAGGGTCGTTAGCCGAACGGGTTTGATAGGACTAGAATTCTCCCTTCATTAAAAGTATTAATGATAAATACTAAGTAACTAAACTTTTAGTAATACCCAATCTTAGTTACTTAGGAAAATGTGAATAAGGTGCTAATCCATGAAATTACACTTTACACTTTGTTTAAGTCGGTTAGTGGAGCGTGTGTGGTTAACCGGCACACTAACTCGTATTTAACAAGGTAGGCAAAGGGTAACTTAATGTTTATCATAGTATCGATGGAGCGTGTGTGGTTAACCGGCACATCGATTGAGGGGTAAACACTTAAGGGTACCAAGTAATTTGCATGGTTACTTCACACCTTGTTTTGTGATCCTCGGCATCCCAGTCACAAAACCTGAAGGGAACACTCGAGATTGAAACATGCCATTGAACAGTTCAATGAATCTCAAAGATCTAGGAGTTTCAAAACCAATTAAAACCTAATAATACTTTTCGTTTATCTTGGTGGAAATTGGTGAATCGTCATTCACCTACCTTCAAATATTTTATAGCTTGGATTACGGCATACCTCTTCTAAGTTATAAAATAGTTTGTTGGGTCCTAGCCTTAATATTTCATATTGGGTGTCATATTAAGGACTTAAGATCAACTATCTTGAATATCTCCCAAAAGATGTCTGGTTTATACATTTATGATCTTCCCAAATCTCTTGAAACAAGCTTTCCTAAATGAAGATGATGTCCCATGGAAATCATACTTCTTTCACCTCCTCCAATTATTCTCCCTAACCCACATGTTCAAAGGTCACTCAAGCCCTATTGGCAAGGCAAGGTCTAGGTGTGATCACATCTTGGAGATGTAGTCACATATTGACAAGCCGGGAGAGTTGGGTGTCAAAGTCTTGAGAAAGTTAGTGGTTCAACTACTTTCTAAGTCACATAGTGAGTTCTTTTGGAACACCTATGAAACAGACTATGACAGGACCCTTAATGATTTTTGATAAGATCAACTTCCTAAAAGTTTATGGACATTGACAATGATGACATTGGATATCTAGTAAAGATCTCTCTTCCCAATGGAAAGGGATCGACCATAGTCAACTCGGTTGACCAAATTGTAAAGAGAAAAAGCTAAGTATGTGATAGTACCGTGTACCATTATCAAAGGGTCCATATGTTTATATTGCGAAAGAAAGGGGCATTGGTTGCGAAGCTGCCAAATTTACCTAAGGATGTTAAAGTCAATAAGTTTGACTCTACTTCAGGTAAAGTCCACTATCTAACTCTGCTAAGTTTCTATTCTGAGATTCTTGATACATGATGTGACTGGGTCACATGGTGATGTTTTAAGAATCAAAGAAAAAGTGAAGAAACTTAAAGAAAGAATATGCTGAATCTGATGGCGTAGCTGGATTTCTATTGCATAGTTTGAAGATCGGATTCTTGAGCTACTTCTTAGGAGTTATGGGATATTGCTTAGGAATAGATAACAACAAGTTTTCATATGGATTGTAAGGATAAGTTTTTCTGCAAAGTTTTAAAATAAAAGAAAAAATTTGATTTTATTTATTTTAAAATATCCTTACAATGGCATTTGAGGAAAAATTGTTGCTTATAGCAAGAGTGGAAATATTAAATTGATTCTTTCATTTGTGGTAATGTCTAAATTTACCAAATAAGGAAAGATTCTCATCACCCAAGTTTCAATTGGACCGGAACTCGGAATCATGCAAGTTGTATAGCATGATGAATGAGAACTTTCAAGTATTGGAAAAATTAAGACTAATTACTCGGTCACATGGATGTGTGAGTCAAGTAAAGGACTAAGAGATCGAGTACACATTCTTGTGCATTGATTAAGTCAACCACAAAATTTGTCATAGTTTACTAAAGCTCAGTAAACATGATTATACTTACAAGCTTAAGTGTAAATCTGAGACATTGGAAAAGGTTCCAATGTATGGCAGAGCGAATAAGAAGAATCAAATTAGGCAGAAGGATAAAAGTTTCTCAAATCTGAAAAAATGGGAGAGTACTTTAGTATCAGTTTTGTGATCATCTTAATGATTAAGAAACCATAGCACAATTAGTTCTCTAAGGAAATCTTAGTGCATTCTTATGACTAATAAGAGGAATCTTGAATTGTTGAAATGGTTAAATCAAGAAGATGAGTCATACTTCGTTCCAATACAAGTCTTAGATTCATACTCCAAGATTGTAACTTGAGTGACATGTCTTAAAGAAGGTTTAAAACACTTGTCAAATGTAAGAGTAAAAGTTTTCTACTCTTGTACATTTGAAATTGGTAGGTTGTGATGTTTTGGATAAAACAAAGACCAACTTAGGCCTATTGTGTGAAGTGTTTGTCTTGATTAGAATCCACACTATCTCTTGAATATCTGACAAGAAAGTCTTATATGTCAAGAGGACAGTGGGAGTCTTAAAGGTCTTGAAAGTCTCAAGAACTAATCAAGAATAAAACCTGAAGTTCTTCACTAGCACACGACTTGAGGTTTATAACCTATCGTGTTGACATATTCTATGCCCATTCCAGTTAAAGTTGGCTTTGCATATGAGTTCTTAGAGTTCTCAATTAGTTGCACAACAACTTGGAAGCAATGGCAGGCCCTTGAGCTGCCAGGTGGCAAGAAATTAAGATTGCATTTCAATCCATATGAGTGTGGATTTGTCATTATCCTTGTCTTGTGTCTATCTTTTTGACAATTCACATGGATAAGAACACATACACCATAAAAATCTAAGTGTCATAAGGTTTCTCTCCGATTCATGAAAATGATGGTGAGGAAACACTTTCACTAAGTAGATTTTAGCTAGATAGCAATTGTGATATTTGCATTCTCAAAGTCGTTAGTGGAGCGTGTGTGGTTTACCGGCACACTAACTTGGACTTGTGAGAAGTGGCAAAAAGGTCTAACCATTATGATTATGGCATCCCTTTTCATAATTGTTTAGACACACAAGTGTGCTATCTAAGGGAAGGTGTATGATTTTGATAAAGTCTTATCAAAACAATCTAGTATCAGAAATCTGAACTTTGGTAAGAAAGTCAGCTGTTTTCTGAGTACATGTCAAAGCTAGTGGGAGCATAAGTGTTATGCTAATAATCATCATGTTAGTGGGATCATGATAATTATGATAAGTATTGCAACTTAGCAATGTTAATTATAGAAAACAAAAGGTTTCAATTGGGAAAGAGTTGTTTTGCTATAATTAAGGGAGAGTAAATTATACTTCATCTCAAATCTATAAGCTTAGATCGTGAGGTTTTAATCATTTAGTCAAGGATATATATGAATTTCATGTTGGAATGGCTCAACATAAGGAAATTTTGTATATGAGTCCATTATTTGCGTTCTAAAAATTCGATTATGATTACGACATCGCTTTTCATAATCTGAATTATGAGAACTTGGCAAATTGAAATGGAAATGTTATAGCAAAAGACTGGTTTAGTCTTTATGTGAGACATCATGAATCGATTCCCATATGCTTCGGATATAGGATCGATTACATGTGCTATATTCATCATTTCTAAAATTTTCCAAATGTCTGGGGCATTAAGAAGGGAAAAGGTTTAGAACTGGATATGACCAAAAGGATTAAACAATTGTCAAGGACAATCTAAGGTTTACCAAAGATTAGGTGCTCAAGGACAGTTGGAAGTATAGAGATAATTCTGGAAGGACCATATTGACATAATCTAGAAGGAGGCAACTCTTGTTCAGAAGTGATAGTCAAAATGGAATCTGGAAATGTTTCAAAGTTAGAAATTGTTTAATCTGTGTAAGATTAGGAAACTTAATGCAAGAAGGATGTTTCTAAGGAGTTGATCTCCTTTGGAATACTTTGTAATGTTTGTTGTCAAGTCCTTGTGACTTTGTGCATAATCATTACAAGAGGATCAATGCATATAAGTTTAGAATCTAACAGATTTCAGTAAATGGCATGAATTTGGAATTCTTGCATTTGCAGTAAGGATTTGGGAGTGTGAAAAGAGAATCATTGAAGTTATGTTCAATTGATCTAGTTCACAAAGTAAAGATCATAGACAAACATAGTATGCATACTTGGTGTGTGGCATGACTAGTGTTTAGAAAACATAGTATACATGCTTGGAGCATGGGACAACTATTGTTTTAAATTCAAGAATAAAGTTGATAGCTGAAACAGTATACAATGAATAATGTGTAATCATATGGTGATAAATAAAAGGTGTTTTATTTATGTTCATAGGTTTTGATACCATATTGGATTCAATTATTATTGTGTTTCACTTTGCATGTTTTGACTTCCCGAATAAACTGGGTTATTCTTCCGGAATGACTAAGTTATTCAAACCATCCACAGTCGGTCATATGTTGGAAGTATATATGAATTAAGACTGTCATGGGTTGGCTTGTAGAGGTCTAAGGTGTTGGACAAAGGGCTACAATACTCATGAGTGCTCATAAGTTCTGAGTATTGGATTCAACCCGCGCTCATTGGAATCACTTCATGGATTTTATCACGAGTGATCATGAGACGATAATATCTTATATTCTTCAAACCTAGAGATATGAGTTGTTACTATGAGTTGATAGTACATTGATTGCACGAAAACGCATTGGTAACTCGATGTTATAAAACGTGCCTTTGTGTATGATGCAACAAGTAGTAGAACAAGACATATGAGTCGAAGTTTATCCATTCCTTTTACCTTCGGGATAAAAGCGATATCTGTGGCCCCTCGATGATTTGATGATGACAAATGGAAGTGCTCGACCGGGCCAGGACTGATTTGATTTGTTCAATTAGTCAGTCGTCATAAATCGGAAATCGGGAAACAACAAATGGACAGAGAGAATGATCATAATCCATGTCTCAGTCCATATGATATCTAGAATGGAGGAATATATGATCCCTTATCTAATGGACAAGTCACTGACAAAGGTCAGAGTTCATCTACAAGGTCAAAGTTCGACAGAAGCTTTTGAGCGCTACGATTGCCAGTCGGTTCCTAAAGTCATACGCAATATTAGTTTTAGACTTATCCAAGTGGGAGACTATTGGATTAATGTCTAAGTCCATAACTATAATTGGTAAGACTTGACCCGACCCGGCATGGTCCATTTGGGTTGCATGGCATCATGCACTTGGATAGACTATAATGAGAGAAATAGGACACTTATGGTTATTAATATATTATAAGTTCTAGTATATTAATAATAAGAATAATAAGATTATTTAATTAGTATTGATCAAGAATTAATCTTGGATTAATTAAGTGATCAAAAGAAGACTAATTAAATATATGGGTTGATTGTGTAAATCATCCATACTTGTATAGGGGGCTAATGCTCCATGGATAATCAAGTTGGGATAAAACCCATAGGATGGTCCATGGATGCTCCATGGTGTATTTGAACCCTTGGATCCAAGGAAATGGAAAGTCATGACAATTAGGGTTTACCCTAATTGTAACACTATATAAAGATCTTATTCTTGACAAAATCGGCGACTAGTATCATTCAAGAAAGGGCTAGCCGATTTTCATGAAGTGTAGAATTCTCTCAAGTTATTCCAAGTGTATTTGGTGTTGTGTGAACCATTTGAGGTGTCACACTTGGGGCACTAGGCACTCAAGCTTCATGAAGACCTTCTACATGAAAGAGGTATGTATTCTATCTTGTTATATTCATTATTTTGTATGCTAGCTTAGGATAATACCTTGGATGTTCATAATTGCGTGTATAATAGAGAAAACATATATCCAAGGTATTGAGGGTTGCATGTACACTTAGGAGTGTTAGAATGCTCAAAACCCAACAGAACTAGGTTGGTAGATTGTGTAGGAGTGTTGTAAGACTGCAGGGTGGCCTGTAGCATTCACTGAGTGGTAGATGGTGTGGCAGTGTTGTAAGACTGCGGGGTGGCCCGTAACATTCACCGGTTCTTGAGTATCTGTGAGAACTTGGAAATCTGTGAATTGACAAGTGGGTTCCTTCAATCGGGAATTAGACCAGGTAAGGTCGGATTGTGAGACTGTAGGAAGGACACTGCACCCATGGAATCTAGGATGTTGTGGGTTGTTTGGGGCCGATTGTAATATAAGACTATCGTGGCACATGTAGAAGTCACTTTTGGGTAATGTTTTGGTGGCATCAGTTTTGGCGATTAGCTATGACCGGTTAGATTGGAAGGGCTGTGGGAGCCATAATGGCGAATTAGCTAGGACAATTTTGTCAAATGAGGTTTTCGTTCAGAAGTTATGTGGTGCGACTGTGTAAGGCTATTTGCCTTAGCAACCGGGTGGAAATCTGGTGAATTGGTTATTTGTCAGATAAGTGGGACCAGGGAGGTATCGACTGCTTTGGAAATGCAACTGGGATTAGCAAGATGAGAAGTAGTGGTATTAGTGATTTGAAGCTCGTGGGTGGAGTCTCTTGTTATTCGGTAAATATGTTAAGTTACTTGCAGTTTGGATTAAATAATCTATGAGTAATCGATTCGAACCTGCTGCGCAACTCTCGTTTGATTCTAACTGTCTTACTGATGAGTCTTATGGTTGAAGGATTATCTAAACCTTCTGTTAAGTAAAAGCGTTATGCATCAAGGAATAGTCAGTGATATTGTTTTCGGTATAAGCGGCAAGATAATCAGGGCTAGGAAGAATTTTAATTAGTCTAGGATGCAATGTGGAGTTGATTTATCAGTGTTTCGTAACGGGATGTCTGTCAGGGAGTCAGACTGGGTTTCAAAATTTCAGACTTCGGTCAAGGTGGATATGATCATTCCTCAAGGGTTAATTTCAGAAATATGAAGATTTGTTCATCGCCAAGTAGTGAGGGCCTTGCTAAGGCATGGTTCGGTCGCAGGTTTGGAATGTTGTTGTATGTGGGATCTGTTGCTTATGTTCATATCAGGGCGTGGTTGGGCTGTTTGGGTTATTTGGTGTGGCTGAGTGTTAGTAAGGGGCAATTTCGAGGACGGAATCTAATTTAAGTAGGGGAGAGTTGTAACACTCGGTTTCGAATCGTTTCATTATTTCGGGTCGTGGCCCGATTGTCGGTTATCATAAGGCTTAGGGCCCCAGGGAAGAATGGAATTGGCCACTTTTGTATGTGGCTGTTAGAGATAATGTAATCCGAGTGCTTGTTTGTGTTTCAGAACCCAAGGGTATAATCGTAATTTGGTAGCTCGGTCCTTTATGAATTTTGGGTTTTTGTTCGGGAACTTCTAAGGCAAGGGTGAGTTGATTGAAGTATAGGGTTTCTCATCACCTTTCCGTGGATATAAGGTTCTTTGGAAACAGACTTAAGACAAAGAAGTTATGGCCAATTGAAGTTTATGTGATTTGGAGCTTGAGTACGAAGGGCGTACTAAGTACGCCAAGTATACTGAGCATAATGAGTTAATGCATCGTGGATGGTTCTTAAGTACGAGGGGCGTACTAAGGGTTATGCGATGCGTACTCTCTTCAGCTAAAAACACTCATTTTTAGAGTTTTACCCATATTTCAGCATCTTTTCTTTTTTAGCCTTAATCCATATTAGCCTCCAAGCCTCCTAAACCCAAATATTTAAGCCTTAGCCACCATCATGGAGTTCTTAAGCCTTTGTGGGGAATCTTGGAGTGTTCTTGTGCATCGTGAAGAGATTCGAGCTTGTTGAAGAATCATCCTTTGGAGTGGGGTTTGTAGATCCAAAAGTTTCTCATCTTTTACAACCCATTGAAGGTAAAAAGCTCTCATCTTGGTATCTCTTTGGTTAGATATTGCTTTGGGTGGTTTATGGTACATTTTGGTCCCTTTTGTTTGTATTTATGAGTTTGAGCTTGCCCCAAGAGTTAGACACTAGATCTGGACGTTTTAGGTGTCGTAAATGCATTAAAATGTGATCTTGATAGTTGATATCAACCCATGCATGTGTATTAGCCTCTTTGATGAAATTGTAAAGTAAGAACTTGGATTTGGGACCAACTGAGCCATGCAAAAGCTCAAAGTTATCGATTTTATGGATTAAGGCGTGATTTGGGAACTAGATCTCGACATTGGACGTTTTGGCTTAAAGGATTAAGACATTTCTAAGTTGGTTGTAAGTTGAGCAAGTACTTGGGGCGTACCTCCTTGTACGCGGCATGTATCGGGTCTTTTGGGCGTACGCTATGCGTACCAACTGAATATGCGGGGCGTACTTATTCTGTCGAGTTTTTTCTTGATTCGTTGAGCTTTAGACCATGGACTATTGACCAGAAGTTTGACCAGGGTTGACCATTGAATATTTTGGGCCTTTTAGGATATTGGGCCTTCTTGGCATAGGCCTATGATGGAATTGGGCCCAATTTGGATATTTGGGCCTTAATGGGACTTGTGGAATTTGGACTTGTGATGCTATTGGATTGGTCTTTTGATTTTGGCAAAACAAGGAAAAGGGTAAAATGGACTTTTACCCTGAAGACTGGTTTTTAGTCTGGAATTCTTGAGTGGGTCGAGAATCAATTATTGATGAAGTATTATTTGTTGATGGCAGTGCGAGGTTCCGGTAGCAGCAATTCAAGTATTCAGTTATCTAGGTTTGAGGTGAGTCTCCTCACTATACTATGCGTCGAAGGCACCAATGTCGGCCCATTGGCTTATGTTATTGGTAGACCAGGTGTTCGGTCAAAAATATGGTTTATACTTTACTTTTCTAGGAAAATGTATTTTTGTGTCTTGGACCGTAAACAGCTTGGTGTTTACGGCCGTATACGTGTTTACGGTTGTGTTTACGGCTGTGAACAGGTTTACGACCGTAAACCCATTCACGGCCCATGTTCACCAAGCCCATGTTCCCTATAAGTATAGGTGTAAGGGGTGAGGAGTGAAGTGATGAGTGAAAGTATAGAGGAGCTTAAGTGTGTGCATTTGAAGGTGTTCTAGAGAGAAAGAAAAGAGAGTGTGTGTTAGTGTGTGTGGATCTTGTATCCGGATCTTCATTCATATCAATACATACAAGATTCATCATCATCTTCTTCTTCTCCTTCTCCTCTATTTGATCTGACATCATCCAATTGATTGGGATTCCGCACCATCAATTGGATCTGATTGATACACAAGCAGATTAGGGACTTACAATTGGTATCAGAGCTTGGATTATATCGATCAATTTTGTCAGATCTGGAGCTTATTTGATCTTATTTTGGAAAGATTCTTGCGTTTTTGGATAGATCACTGAAAATTAGGGGGGGGGGGGTTTGTTCTTCATGTTTTTGATCGAGTTTTGGAGCAAAAAGGGGTGAAAAATGCTGTTTTCCACATAATCTGCGAGGAGTTTACGGCCCGGCGGTTTACGGCCGGAGTTTACGGTCATCGGAGTTTGCGGCCGGTAGTTACGATCGTCGGAGTTTGCGGCCGGTGGTTTACGGTGGCGGTTTGCGGCTCGGAGTTTCCAGTTCGCACCGCACCTCGTCCTCGCTTCGCCTCGGCCTCGTCCTCGCTTCGTAGCTATCTTCACAAGCCCTCGTCCTCGTATCGTACGATTAAAAAGAAAAGGGGGGGGGGGGTTTGGAGGTACGAGGGATCGAACCCGGGTTCCTCGCTCCAGCATTGCATGCGCCTTACCAGCTCAGCTAGGCTACTTGATGATTCAACTCTTTCGATTTTAATTCAAATAGACTCCTTTTCGCACCCAATTTCGAAATTTTGACACTTTTAACCCAAAAATCAATTTCCTTTATTTTTAAATTACTTTTTCTAACCAAAAATTTTAGTTTTTATTTTTTGACGTTTATTTTTGACTTTTTATTTAAAATTTTGACTTTGACTTTCAAGTTTGACCTTTGACTTTAAACTTTGACTTTTTCGTTTAATTTTTAAAATTTTAAATTTAGTTTTTCGGTTTGACTTTTAAGTTTGATTTTTCAAGTTTGACTTTTGAGTTTGACTTTTTAAATTTGACTTTTAAGGTTGACTTTTGAGGTTTATAGTCAAAGGGCATTTTTAAATTTTAGTTTGACGTTTAAGTTTTATTTAAGCTTCGAGTTGTGCTTTTAATGGCTTTTAAGGTCAACAAGGGAATTGAAAACATGAAAGAGAATCGTCAGGATATGTTAAGACAAAATTTCAACATGTTCAACTACATTCCCGGAGAAACCCTGGAGGCTCAGCTGCAGCGATTCACTACTCTCACTACTGAAATGAATATATATGGGGTCTTCTTGACCAAATCTTAGATAAACAAAAAGCTATTGAATTCACTTCCGAAAATCATGGGATATGAACGTAGCTGTCATCAAGAAGACAAAAGATCTCAATCATCTTAGTATTGCTGATGTAATTGAAGAGCTTGACGCTTTGAAATGTGGAAAAACAATGAGTTCCACAAACATCCCGGTCAATGAAGTTTCATGTACTCCATCTTGTGAAGATACGATTAAAATTCTTCGTAGACATAATGATTTGCTAAAAAGGGAAGTCGAGGACCTAAAATACGAAGGATATCAACTTAGGAAAGGACAAAAACCCCTGTAGGCTGAATTAGAAGCAAAAACCAAAGACTTTAGGATGCTTCAGGAAGAGTATAGCAACAAGTGTGAAAATTATGACTATATTAAGAGAGAACTTGCTGCTGTAACTGAAGAACTTGACACTTTGAAAATTAAGTGTGGAAAAACAGATGTTAGTTTCAAAAATTATACTGCATCAAGTCAGATAGTCGAGTCCTTATTTGAAACCCAATGAAAATTCAAAGATAATCAAAACAATGGTCTAGGGTATGATAGTGTTCCTCTACCTTTCAATCATAACTACACATCCATCCCTATGAAACAGGAAGAAATTGCCAGGGAGGCACATCTTCAATATGGCAAACCAGCTGGATTTGTGTCAGGAGGTATTCAAGTTGAAAATACTAATGCTTCTAGTTCTTATGCAAATCAACCACTAAGCCAATCCAAGCAAGCAGTTGAAGAGAGTGTGTCTGATAGTAAAGTAGCAGAAGATGAGAACAAGGAGAAAACCATTGAACAAACCAACATCTCCTTGGGCTCTGAATATGTTGCTTCGAACTCAGCTGCTTCTAATCAACATGCTGTTGAGAAATACAGGCCACCATTTCCAGTGAAACAGAGTGCCTGTTGTAATTTTGATTGTGGGAAAAATAAGAGACAAGGCTAGGACACGCCACCAGGGGCGGGAAGAAACAACTTCACAATGAAGAAAAAGACATGTTTTCACTATGGAACACCTGTAAACATTGCCAAAAATTGTACTAATCGCGTATACGTTCCTTACTATGCACAAGGCTGGCAGAATGCACCAAGTGGGAGATACTCCAAACGAAACCCCTCAAGTTCACGTTCAGACAATGGTGAATGGAACGCGCAGAAGGCCAAGAATCAAACCCACAAGGCCAAGAATCCAAATCCCAAGGGAAAGAAGGGTATGTCGGCCAAGAATCCAAATCCAAGAGATGCTCCCGTGAAGCCAAAATCAAAGTCATCTCAACGGCCGACTTCAAGATCAAAAGCAAGTACTGAGCCACCCATCAGATTGAAAAAGAAATGGGTTAAACCCAACTACAAATGGGTTCCAAAGGCTCAATCTCCCAAATCTTCTAACGATTCTAATATTTCTACATCTTTTGTTTGTGATAAATAGGATATGTCATGGGAGAGAGTACCGTGCAAGGATGAAAAAGGTCAAACCAGTTTCAAAATGGACTAGGTTCCAAAGATCAACTGATCTCGCTCTGTGTCGGAGTAGCTATGAAGGCATATCATCAGACTTCGGTTTGTTGGTAGTGGCTGTTCCAGGCACAAAATAGGAGACATCTCTCAACTGTACAACACTCGGAATTTTGTTTGAGAGTATGTGTCCTTTGCAGGAAAAAAAGAAAAGAAGGGGTCACTCATGGGGTTTGTGCTTAACGACATGTAGAATTTTTAGATCTGTTATGAGATTATGTGTGTTGTTCTCAAACCTTCTTGATGCAAGTTCAATCGGTGACTTACGGTTTGAGTTTTCTTCGCTATACTCCTGAGTTTATCTTAATCTGATTCATTTTGAAGATAATTTTTTTTATTTTCTTATAGTTTTTTGTTAGTATTGTTTGGGAAGTGATATCAAGAATGTGATAACGGGCAGTCTAAAACATGTGTAAAGGATTGACTCTGAATTGTCTAGACTCTGTGTTCAATATGCTGGTAGGCACGAAGGATGTGACAGTGTGGATTTAGTTAGGATTGTTTGGACTGACCATACGACGCTTGAGTAGATTGAGCAGTGAGATAAACACGGGAACCCACGAGATACACTAAATTAATACGCATCTAGAATTGTGGTTCGACTTTTCCTTGATGTACGGACTTAAGTCCTTAATTCTGGTTCTGATAGGGCGACTGGGGGTTTTGATAAAGTAGGTTTGTAGGAAATTATTCTCTTGCTTTCTATCGGTCAGTCATATGTTGCTTCCTCTGCGTGATTGGAAGATCCGAACTGGAATGCAACATATCCAACTCTATTTCTACGAACCTCCTTATCTATGAAATTCTTTATATCTGTTAGCCATATGCTGTCTCCTCTGCATGATCGGAAGATCCGACCTGGGACACAACATATGCACCCTACTATCTCTATATCCCTCTATCTCTGTTAGTCATATGTTGTCCCCTTTGTGTGATTGAAAGAGATCCGACCTGGGACACAACATATGCATCTATCTCTAAATCTGAATTCCCTCTTAATAATTTTTTACTCACCTAAAGTAAAGAGTCCTTAGGAAGTTCTTGATAACAAGGGTGTATCAAGAAGTGGGGAACACATTCTAGTGCAACAAAAATTGAACCATTTAAGAGGTTGCCTATAGATCTCGTTGCTTAATTTAAGTGGACAATAATACCCGTGGTCGTCGTCAGCTAAATGGTTTATTTGGAAAAGTTTGTTGATACCCTTCGTGTTTAAGTGGACCACAATACCGGCAATTGACCAAATCTATTCATGAAGGTGGAGGTACTTTTAAACAAGTTCATACTGTCTTACAACTTTGATCCCAAATATTTTTGTTTTTTTTGTTAAATTTGTTCATAGTTTTCTTCTATGCACAAATTTAGGGGGAGAATTAAAATAATAATAATAATAATAATAATAATAATAATAATAATAATAATAATAATAATAATAACAATAACAATAAAATAAAACAGTGTTATTTCCGTTTTATTTTTCCAGAAAATATGAAAAATCCAAAAATATTTTTTTGTGTGCTAAGTTTTCCTTTAGTTTTGTTTTGTGTTGAAAAGTGATTTCATGTATAGATAAGACTCATGGAGACTGAATCGAAGATTTTCTGAGCCAAGGCTTCATCTGTGATCATCGAAGAATTCTCATTCGAAGGAGCAAGAAATGAAGATTATTCTTTCAACCTTCAATTATTCTACCCCAGAAGCAAGGTGAAGAGGGCTTTAAAGATTATGTGATGAATTGCATTGAAGCCTCCTCAATCAGTCTGTTGCTATCTTTGTACCCGCTAAAGTGATACAGAAGATTTGTTTTCTCTTATGTTCTCTCTGAAGTTTCTCAAGTTGAAAGCGCTGTCTTTCAAGAATCGGTACATCAAGCCTCCTCACCCAATGTGCGTTCAAAGTCAAATTTTTAAAGAAAAGCCCAAGTGCGCAAGATGAAGTCATTCTTTGAAGATTCATATGCTCATCTTCATGCTGTGAAGAAATCAAAGATAAACGCTGAAGCCAATCTCCAACTGAAGATTAAAAAGAAAAGCCAGCTACTTTTTAGGGGGAGCTTGTTGGGTCATATAGGAAAGAAAGTTTTAAACCAAGGGGGAGATTGTAGGGTCAAAAATATGGTTTATACTTTACTTTTCTAGGAAAATGTATCTTTGTGTCTTGGACCATAAACAACTTGGTGTTTACGGCCGTATACGTGTTTACGGTTGTGTTTACGGTCGTGAACAGGTTTACGGCAGTGAACATGTTTACTGCCGTAAACCCATTCACAGCCCATGTTCACCAAGACCATGTTCCCTAAAAATATAGGTGTAAGGGGTGAGAAGTGGAGTGATGAGTGAAAGTATAGAGGAGCTTAAGTATGTGCATTTGAAGGTGTTCTAGAGAGAGAGAAAAGAGAGTGTGTGTTAGTGTGTGTGAATCTTGTATCCGGATCTTAATTCATATCAATACATACAAGATTCATCATCTTCTTCTTCTCCTTCTCTTCTATTTGATCTGAAATCATCCAATTGATTGGGATTCCGCACCATCAATTGGGGTGGACCTTGGAATTTTGTATGAAAGACTAGGAGGTGGCTCTTAGCAAATCGGTATGCAAGACCAGGGTTCAGACCCTGGCGGTTAAGTAGATAGATAGTTATTATTTGTATGTTAGTTGTCTTTGCGATGCTTGCATGGAAGACCAAGAGGTGGCTCCTGGACATTGTTTGTGAGACCCATGGTGTTTGGACCCCGTCCTGACAAGGAAAGACCATGATTCTGCTCATGGCATAATAGCAAGACTATGGTTGGCACATAGCAACTTATATTGTATGTATGATATGTATGATATGAATGATATATATGGTATTTGGTATTTTGGGGAACTTACTAAGCTTTGTGCTTATAGTTGTTGGCTATGGTTTTAGGTACTTCTGGTTCAAAAGGGAAGGGCCCGGCTTGATCATAGCACATACACCCATGTTTTCTGCAACTTAGTGATTTTGGGATTTAAATGTGATGAATATTCTTCTGTGATATACTTTTAAATGTTTGAGTAAAAGACAATTGGTGTTTTGATTATATTAAAAATGAAAATGTTGAAGAAGGAGCTCGATGTAGCCAGTGGTTCGTTTTGGGAATGTCAAGGAATAGGTCAAGAGGATTTTGGGTCGCTCAGATTGAGTATCAGTTGTTGAGGGATTTTTGAGCTCGTTGTATTAATTGCTATCTATAGTCTAGGCTGGGCAGTTGTTGATTGGTAAATCAGCTTCAGAGTTGTGTATGTTTTGCTCCACGTGGTTTTTGGTTCAGTAGTGTATTGGATCATTAGATTAGTTGTCAATGCATCCTCGATCATTGGTCATTTCGTTTATCATCAATTACAGAGATTCTTCGGATGTTTCGATAGTAGCATGGTCCTTTTGGGTTGCCTTCACCACAACAACTTGACTGGATGAATTATAGAGAAAGAGGTTAATTGTGATTTGTTAATATATTATAGGAATAATATATTAATTGAGAAATCATATTATATAATTAGTATTGATTAGAAATTAATTTGGTGATTAAGAGAGACTAATTGAATTAAAGGGACTGGTATTGCAATTATTTAATAGTTGCAAACTTGGGCTTGTGGATCCCTAAGAAAGGATGGACGAAATCCTATGTGTAACCCATATAGATTTCGTCTATAAGGGGATTCTGGAAGGATCTAATGGGTTGCTTAAGGCCTAAGCAGAGAACTAGAGTTCCAGTCAGAAACCCTACCAGCTCAGTTATATAATGAACCCCTAGGACTCCTAAAATCGGCCACTTTCTTCCAAGAGAATACCCTAGCCAATTTTGAGCCTCCAACCTCTCTCATATTCTTCCAACTTGCTATTTGGTGTTTGTGACTCACTAGAGGTGCAACATTTGAGGCACTAAGCTCTTGAAGGTCAATATCTACAAACTACAAGCTAAAAGGTATTTTTCCACATTTGATTTGTGTTATGATTTCCGAAAATTGCATCCTAGTTAGGGTTCATGCTTTGGAGAATTTGATGTGCATGTATAACTTGAGAAAAACATATATCTGAAGCATTAGGGTTGCATGCACACCATAGGAATGTTGTAGTGCTCAAAACCCATCAATTCAATGGATGTGTCAACGTATCGTTAAGTTTGGCTAGAGTTTGGCAGATGTCCTTCTTTATTAGAAATTTAGAAGTTGGGGCATTGTTGTTCAGTTTTTCCATACATGACTTTGGATTTGTGTGGAATCCGATTTTGGTATGTCAGGTCGGCAGTGTTGGTATTTGAATGGTCCGACAATGGTTTTAGAAGCATTTTGGATAACTTTAGAAGTTTTATTGAGCATGTTACTCATTGATGGGATCTGTCATTCTCAATCAAGGTATGGGATCTTGTTTCGGTCATTCATGAGGATGTTTCTGTTAATGATTGAGGTTCGTCATTTCGTTAGATGTATTGATACTTCACCCTTTTGGGTAAGGTTGTGAGGAAGAAGGAATGCGGTAGAACTAGGGTTGATTATATGATTCCCCTTGGAGGTGTATATTGTGGCAGTACATTATATATGGTCATGAGGGGAAGGTGTATGTGGAGTGAGTAAGAAATCATTAGAACACTTGGTCCGAATTTATTGACATGGTTCTTAATTAGTTTATAGTTCTTCAAATGGAACTAGAGTGCAACCGCCTATCTCATTCTCTAGTCGTGTTCGACCATGTTTTCGTCTGGTTTGCGTTGGTAGCAGCACTTGCTGTGAAAGGAGTTATATGTGATATAAAGGTAAGGCTCGGGTTGTGTTGAGAGGGATGTTGGTTGGGTTCTTGCAAGTCGGTGGGTTGATGGTTGAAGTACCTTTAGAACCCTGTGGTTCTAGTCGTGAGTTTTTAGGTTAGTGATGGAATGACGGCAAGATCAGTGTGGTATTGTAAACTTATTAGTGGTTAGAAGGTTTCGCGATGTATCGTGAACTGGTGGCTGTATGCTTCATGCAGGAGGGACCCAATAGTCAATTGATTGAGACTCTTAGGTCTCAAGATCATTAGACTTATTGGCATGTTTGGGATTGGTAGTCATTTAGAAGGCCAATATACTGGGAGCATTCTAGACATAGGCTGAGGGCCCAGAAGGGCATTCGAAAATCATGTTGGAACCTGAAAAGTGAACCTCTAGAAATCTCAAACCTTCTTGGAATTCCAAAGTCAGTTATAGTTCCGAAATGAAAGATGCTCTGAAATCAGTTTTGTATCTGGACTTGAAGATTATGCTACGGACAAGAAGATTAGTTGAAGGCATTCCAGAATGAATAATGTGTCCGGAATGTTAGTTTATCCGAATCAGTGTTTTATCCATGAACATTTATTGTATTTGTCTTTAGCTTGATTTAACATTTCATAGGACTTACTCTTATTGTCAACTCAGAAAGATCAGAGTGTCAGAAGCATCTCTTTTGTCCGGTCCTATGTATGTTAAGTCGTTTGTATGATGTAATATGTTATAATATTTAGAGGAGCTTTCATTGCCAAATCAAGTGACGGAACATTCAAACATATCTAGCAATATTTCAATTTACTTCACTTATTCTCTCAAACATTCTTCTTGTTCTTCATTTATTGTCTTTACCTTGATCATTATCTTCACTCTTCATTAATACCTTGAATACTTTGTTGATTGCGTTAAATCAAACTTGACTGGTCTTTCCAGACTTGACTGGAACATTCCTTAGAAAGCAGACATTGATCTTAAGCATTAAATCAAGGTTTGAGTTCTCAAACCTTGTCCGTGCGCATCCGATCGTTTGTTCTCATAATTGATATCAGAGCTTGAGTGGTTGTCCTTTTAATCCATAAGATCAGATTATAGTTGGTTTGAAATTACCATGGTATTTCAACCATTTTTGTGTTCAGGATAAAAGTTCTTTTATATACCACTTTGGCTTGAAGATATCTTAACTTCAGTGGCTGCTTCTAATCCTCAACAAATGTATTCAATGCAAATTTCAAATAGCGTGGGTTGCCCTACTCGTGCCCCACTGCTAGTTGTTGAAGAATATGATCATTGGAAAGTCAAAATGGAAAGATTTTTACTGGCTAAAGAGAAAGGTGAAGATATCTAGAGATCTGTCAAAGAAGGTCCTCATGTTCCAGTTAGAATAGCAGTTAGAGATGATGATGCTTAACTCATGGGTCAAAATGAACAACGCCCAACTCCTCTCACTGATGACGATATTGAGAAGCGACATGCTGATCTAGTGGCATTCTCTGAAATGGTGTTTGGTGTTCCACCATCTCTCTTTGAACACATCAAGCTGTGTAAATCTACCAAAGAGATTTGGGATACTCTTCAGGACTTTACCGAAGGTTCTGAAAACATGAAACACAAGCGTCTAACATCTATTGTAAACGAGTTTGACACCTTTACAACAACCCCTGGTGAGTCGGTTGCCTCCACCTCCAACCGATACCGAATTTTAGTCAACAATATGACTTCTCATGGGATTGTCCGAACTCTTTTGGAGTACAATCTCAAGTTCATAAATAGCCTTGGTAAAGGATGGGGAAACATGAAGTCTTGTCTTCAAGGCAATGGATATCTAAAGAAGTTGAAACTTTATCAACTATTTGATGAACTACAAAGTCATGAATCAAACGTTGCTCAGACATTAAGAGAACTCTCTAGAGGTCCTCTTGCTCTTGTCAGTTCCTTTAAACCATCTATTCCAAACCCTTTCATCTCAGACGCTCTAAAATCCGCTATTCCACTTGTTCAAACCGTAAATACTTGGATAATCTTGTTTCTCCCTTATCTCCACTTCCTGAGACTTCTGATCACTTTGCTTCTTTGGTTCCTGAGTTTAAGCCTATAGTTGTCAAAAGTCCTGATTCCCCGCTACTTTCGCCTCTGACAAACTTGGACTTGAATCGGACCACAGAATTCCACCATAGTGTTTCAAATTGTGTAGATCATGTTCCAAAACACAATCCTTCTAACAACTGTGTTGTTGAGGAAATTCCTCTAGTGACAACTGAACCTGTTACTTCTGAGTTTGCATGGGCGTCCTTAGATGATAACTTTGAAACTACAAGTCATGTCTCCTCTGATTCTTGTGACTCAAACTCCTTAGTAACCTCTAAAACAATCTTGGTGCCCATCAAGCCCAAGTTTTGCAATCCTTCAAATGGCCAGACTTCCAAGTTAACATCTGACCAAAGAAAGAAACCGTCCTTGAACCAATAAGATGTCATTAGTCCTAAACAAGAAGCCAAAAATGCTGTAAAAAAGGAAGTTAATTCGAGACAAAATCTCATATTCCTAGAGAGCTCCAAAAAGAGTGTATCTCAGAATTGTTATTCTTCAACTCCCAGTCAAAAATCCTTCACTCCCACTAAGATTCTCAAGAGGCCTTCCAAACCTCCTAGTCCTGTAGAACAAAAGAAAGTAGTCAGTCCCATTCCAAAAGGTCAACTGTAACCACCAAATCTGTCCAGAACAACTCACCTCGGACTGTTTCTCCTATTTTCATTGCTAAAGCTGATGGTATAATTTTTAAACCTCACTCTACAAACCAAAATGTGCGATCAATCAAAGTTAAAGTGTTAAGAATTTTTTTTCCCAAAATCTTCAAAACAAAACCTTTTTTGGAAAATCAAAACACATAAAGATGTGATAATTCCGAAAGATATAGTAGTCACTACTACACCGGAAGTTCAAAGTCCGAAGAAAGTTTTTCCGAACTCATGTTATTGAGTATGATTACTGGATTGGTGAAAGGACCATGACTTTTTGCTTGTTTCCTAAGGAATCTAGGAACAAAACTTCCAAACCATATGTTGCTCAAAAGTCACCACCAAAACCCAAGACCTGTGCCTTTGTCCCAAAACCTAACTTGGAGCCTAAAAACTCCACATCTCACTAATTTTTGCATGAAATTTGTGATTCGGAGCAAGAGACAATATGGTATATTGATAATGCTTGCTTCGTGCATATGACGGGGCAGAAAGACTTTTTGCGAGATCTCAAACTTTCTCCAAATGTTGGTTACGTGACATATGTCAACAACTCCAACTCTCAAATTCGTGGTTATGGAATCCTCACCAATGGAAACTTCCCTATTTCAAAGGTAACCTATGTAGCTGACCTGAAGCACAAACTGACAAGTGTAGCTCAACTCACTGATTCAAATCGACGTGTTGAGTTTTGTAAGAAACATAGCTACGTAATGACCAAAGACAGAAAAGAATGCTTGATCAAGTCAAATCACAATAAGAACATGTACTCGCTCGACATCAACACGATCATCAGCAAACCTCAACTGTGCCTTCTTTCCAAAGAAATTCATGATGTCAGGTGGTTATGGCACCGAAGGCTTGCTCATCTAAACTTTCTCTACAAGAATGATCTTGTTTCTGGTGAAATGGTGAGAGGACTACCGCTCATTAAGTTCGAAAATGATCACTTGTGTGCTTCATGTGAGTGCGGTAAGTAGTCGAAGAAGGGTCATCCTGTCATCATTGAAAAATCAATCTCAGAACCATTGGAACGTCTTCACATTGATTTATGTGGACCCTCTACTGTGGAGAGTCTTCATCAAAAAAAATATATCATTGTGATTGTTGATGACTTTACAAGATTCACTTGGGTCTTTTTCCTTAGGCTAAAGTCCGAAATAGCCTTTGAACTCATCAATTTCATGAAAGGAATAGAAGTCCTCATCAAGCTTCTGGTTAGAAGAGTCCGAAGTGATAATGGTTCGAAATTCACCAATGGAACCATTGAGAAGTTCCTCACTGAGAAAGGAATTGATCACAACTTCTCTGCTCCTTACACTCCACAACAGAATGGTGTTGTCGAAAGACGCAACAGAACGCTTGTTGAAGCTGATTGATCTATACTCAGTTTTGGAAATATTCCACTCTACCTTTGGGCTGAAGTTGTATCTACGTCATGTTTTACTCAGAATAGGAGCATCATCAATCGACGCCTCAACATGACACCGTACGAAGCCATGAATGGTGGAAAGCCTAGCATCTCTTTTCTTTACATCTTTGGATGTCAGTGCTTCATAAAAAACAATCATGATCAGCTTACAAAGTTTCAATCCAAAGCTGATGAGGCAATTTTTCTTGGTTATTCTGCTAAATCAAAAGCATATCGAGTACTTAATTGTCATACTTGAGTTATAGAAGAAAGTTTGATGTGACCTTTGATGACAATTTTGTTCAAAATTGTGGCCCAACTCATGTTACAACTAACATCATGGAGTTCGATGATCTAGCGCCAGAATGTCTGAACCAACAATCTTTGAAGTTGATTTTGAAACCCACTTCGGAACCTCAGAAACAACTCTTGATTCGGAATATCAAACAAGACCAACAACATCCAAAGCTCCAGTCTCCCAATATCTCTCCGGTCCTACTCCTAGTCTTCCTCCATTTGATTCTGATCCATTTCAACCTTCTCAGGTTGAGGGGGAGAATGGTCACTCTTCCCTCGAATCAAATGTGGATGGATTTCAAGATGCAGCTGCTGATTTCGATGATTGCAATCCTATCAACAATGATGATGATGCAAACTTCTTTGAATTCCCACCTGAAGATGATGTCAACCTATCCAGTTCAGAAGCTCAGGGGGAGCATCATCCAAACGTTCATACCATTCAGGGGGAGCAACACAACCCTATTGTTGATATTGGATCATCTGCTGCATAAGAACTTCCAAGGTTACATGTTTGGACCAAGGATCATCCTCCGAACCAAGTGATTGGAAACCCAAACACTGGTGTACAAACTTGCTCTACCACAAGTATCCAAAATGAATGTCATTTCCCGACATTTATCTCAATGGTTGAACCCAAATCCATCAAAGAAACACTCGAACATGTTGATTGGATTAGAGCCATGGAAGAAGAATTGGCAGAATTTGATAGAAATGAAGTTTGGACTCTCGTCCCTCCTCCTCAGAATCATCCCATTGTTTGTACTAGATGGGTGTTTCGAAATAAGTTAGATGATTCAGGAGTTATCATTCGAAATAAATCAATATTGGTAGCTAAAGAATTTTCACAAATTGAAGGGCTTAACTACGATGAGACCTTTGCTCCTGTTGCACGTCTTGAAACTATCAGAATCTTTCTTGCTTATGTTTCTCATAAAGGCTGCATGGTTTACCAAATGGATGTTAAAAGATCTTTTCTAAATGGTGAACTTGATACTGAAGTATATCTTTGTTAAGTGCATTTTATGCACCATTGAAGCATGTATAATTAACTCTTTTACATTTCAATTTAGTAATAATCCATCCATTTTACTTGTTTTGGGACAAATATTTGGCACACATTATTTCCACACTTTTTATGTCATTTCATGTGGTTCTGGAGGTTGGAGATGAATCGGGATGGTGAAAAAAGGCCAGAAACAAAGATGCGGATTTTCGGAGCAAAATTGAAGAAAACAAGAATTTGTCACAGAAGAGTCGAGACAGGTCGTGTCTCTTTTGACACGGGTTGTGTCAAATGGTTTATCAACATACATTGGTTGTGGAGTAGAAACAATTTCAACTTTTTGAGTGACACGGGGCCGTGTCATTTCTTCAGAATTTGACACGAGGCTGTGTCTGTCGCATAACTTTCTGGGGCAGTTTTCTTTTATGATCTAATTTCGGGATTTTTAGCGAGAAGGGAGACTCTCATTCACTCCAGGCGACCAAGGACGACTCTTAGAAGAAGTTTTTAGTTTTTAGCTTGAAGAAGATCATTTGGAAACATTTTAATTTCATCTTTTTAAGCACTTTAGTACTTTAATTTCCTATCTAGACTTGTTAATCTTGTTCTAGTCATGAGTGGCTAGAACCCTAGACTCTCCAACTTTATGTATTGACTATTGTGTGTGATTTCAATCATGTGATTTGGTGTTTGTTTCTAAATGTTATCTAATGAATTTGATTTTGTTTCAATTGAAAGTTTGATTTCAATTCTAGTTCTTATTGGCCTTTTGAGTTAGGGTTAAATCAACCAAGTTATCTAATGTGTAAAATCCGTAATTGTTTTGTAAAATAGAACAAGTAACAAGCACTAATTTGAATTCGTTAGAATAAATCTAGTGTAAATCAAATTCACACATTCTTACTTTACCGAGCTTGTGAGGAGTATTGAATGTTGTTGGGAATATTCACACAAAGTATAATGCAATCTCTCCATTTAATTCTAAGAGCTTGTTTAGATTATATTAGTAAGGTTAGGATTAATCAAAGAGCTTATTTTGGTTAATCAATATGGTGAATGAGAGGTGCTAGAGCTTGTTAGCATTTCCAAGTACCAACTTAGATAGATTTTAACAAATTTAATTTCATTTATGGAATCACAATACTAATTTGTCTTGCATAGAGTTGGAATACTTATAAATCCTAAATTTATTTTAGTTAATCAATTGTTTACTCATTACTTTAGTCTTTTGTTTAAATCAGTGCATATAAACTCCCCCATTCTTGTGACCACATTTGTACCTTACGCAAAAAGGTATAAGTCATTGTTCCGTGTCTCTGTGGATCGACACTACTTACCTTGTATTACATTTTTAGTGCAAAGTAGTAGTGTTTTTGGAGTCATTTTGTACCTGTTAATTTGTTGGGTGACACACCTAACAATCTTCAACAGCCTCCTGGTTTTGTAAATATATCATATCCTAACCACTACTACAAACTCCAGAAAGTTGTCTATGGCCTAAAGCAAGTTCCTCACGCATGGTACGAGACCCTCACTGACTTTCTCAAGCATTCAGGTTTTCAAAGAGAAATTCTAGATCCCACTCTGTTCCGTAGATCAAATGGAAAACATCTCATGCTGGTCCAAATTTATGTTGACGATATCATTTTCGGATCCACCGATTCTTCAATGGTTGCTGACTTTGCTAAGTTAATGGTCACTAGGTTTCAAATGAGTATGAATCGGGAATTAAGCTTCTTTCTTAGTGTCCAAGTCAAACAAAACAACAAAGGAATCTTCATTCACCAAGAGATGTACATTTCGGAACTCCTCAAAAAGTACTCAATGGACACATGTGCCTCAGCTAAGGTACCAATGGGTTTCAGACACAAAATCTTTTCCGACCCCTCAGGTGTTCCAGTTGATGAAAAAATGTACAGAGTAATGATTGGATCCCTACTCCATCTTACAATGAGTTGTCCAAACACCATGTTTTCAACATGTTTGTGTGCCAGATTTCAAGCAATCCAAAGATGTCTCTTCTTTTGGCTGTGAAGAAAATTTTTAGATACCTCAAAGGCACAAAGAATCTCGGAATTTGGTACCCAACAAATGAGAGTTTTCTTCTTCAAGCATATTCAGATTCAAACTATGACGGTCTTCAATTGGACAGAAAAAGCACATCTGGTGGCTGTCAAATTTTAGGTGGTCGATTGGTTAGCTAGTCATCCAAGAAGCAAAACTGCATTGCTCTCTGAACAGCCGAAGCAGAATATATTGTTGCTGCTAGCTGTACCTCTCAAGTTCTCTAGATGAAATCTCAACTCTTGGATTATGGTTACCGCTTTCAATGCATTCCAATCTATTGTGAGTCTCAAAGTGCAATTACAATCTCACACAATCCAATTCAGCACTCCATCACGAAGCACATCGATATAAGGTACCATTTTATAAAAGATCATGTTTTGAATGGCAATATTGAACTTATTTTTGTTCCATCTGACGATGAAATTGCTGATGTATTTACAAAGGCATTAGAGGAAACCAAGTTCAATGGTTTTTTGAACAAAATGGGTATGATAATGCCTGATCCTCAGTTCTTTCAAGAGACTTTCTCTCTCTGATGGAAACATCAGATAGAAAACTGGTTCTGAACTCAAATCTACTTTTCATCTCGGAATAATTATCTCTCGGAATACATAGGATCATTTTATTTGTCTTTATTTCCAACCACTACTTGAGTTTTATTTGAAGTTCAAAGATCAATATAGTTACATTAGTTACAATCATATCTCAAAACTCACTTCATAAAATCATCCCGAAATTCAAATCCGGAATGGTAGTAAATTTCTTCTTTTGCTTCGGAACATTAAAGTTTTTTTTGGCTCCGGAAGAAATTCAAATATGAATTGAACTTTTGCACTTCGGACACCTTTTTAGAATCACTCTGGATTTTTCAACTTTGCTCCAGAATTTTAAAGTTTTGACTCTAGATTTTTCAAAATCTCTGCTCCAAAATATTTTTTTAACTCACTTCTTCAATTTTTTTGTCCAGAATGTTATCTCAAAACCCTCTCCAGAATCCTTGAAAATTATTTTCTCCGGAATTGCGTTAAAACATTCTACTCCGGAAATCAAACGTTTTCAGCTCCGGAACCTTCAAGTTTCACTCTGGATTGTTCATATTCCGTACCCTTTCTTCAAAATCACCAAGATCCGAAATACACCCCATTACACTCTAGTTCTCACACTGTTTGGAATCAATCATCAGGAAGTCCAAGGGTTTATAAGATGAAACATTTTTCATAACGGTAACTTTTGAGGACCCTTACCATATCCTCCTTGAAACTCGCACCACTATTGCACGTTCCAAAAGCAACCATCACATCGCCATTTAGGGTTTCTATTCTTAGCTATCATCCATCCCGAACCTTTCATATCCAAGGTCAATTCACCCTTAAAACGGATAAACATTAAATGCGACCCATTTTGACTTTGGATCCTCATCATTACATTTCCTACCTGACCCATTGACGCACCTATATAAACACCACAAAACCCTCATTTACCTCTTTATGCACTCAAATTCTCAAAAGTTCCCAAACATTCTGTGTTCTTTGTGTTCTTCAAGCTATCATAATCCTCCATCAATGGCGTCTCAATCTTCTTCCCAAAAACTTGCTCAAACTGCTTCGACACCTAAGAAATCTGACACCGAGAAGAAATCCTCCAAAGAATCATCATCCTCACACTCTTTTAAGCCATTTCTTAGAGACATAACCCAACTTTTCTCGATGAATCCCATGGATTTTGATGAACCCATTAGAGTGATGATCAAGTTCATTGCTCATCATCCCATATCCATTCCACTCACCAAAATCCCAGAACCTCCTCTACCACTCAATCTTTTGCACACAGCCTTCACTAGAATCAAGATTGATAATGGCATTCTCGAAACAAAGATTATAGGCGATAGAATTGTGCCCATCCACAAATCCACATTCCTCAGGGCTATCGGCGTCAATAAAAACCCTGAAGGATTCCAGGTTCAGGAAGCAACCACTAAAAATTCCAACAATTTTTGAATCACATTGGGTGCAATCAAGACTACAAAGCCAATGAATTCAAGAAGTCGGCAGTTTCAGGTCTCTGGACCGTGTTGATGCATTTCATCATTCGAGGGTTGTCCAGAAAGCATGGTGGTACGGATACCCTAAGAAAGGACTAGCTGCATGTGGTATACAACATCTATTCCGAATGCAGCAATGCAGTCGATCTTCTGGAAGTGTTATGGCAGGATTTCCGAAAATTAACAATCAAAAGGAAGAGAAATGAAATCTCAAGCCCTAGGTTTTGGGCCCTGACAATCCAAGATCTCTACAAGGAGAGATCCGAACCTATTCTGATTTGCACCATTCTGAAAAAGGTATATCTATCATTTAAAACTGTTAAGCACTATAGAATTCCGGCCCAATCATCCTTTGGTCCTGTTAGAAGCCTTCTGGAACACATGTTGGCCTTAATTCCTTCCGGATCAATTCACTTTAAACACCACCTAGAGACTTCGGTTGTGTTCGACCCAACACAACCTACCCCTGTCTCTGTTGAGCCTATTCCGGAAGAGGCCAATCCCACTGTGTCCGGAGGCAAAATCAAAAAGTCTACCAAAAGGAAGACTTCACCCTCCAAACCAAAGCCTAAAAAAAGAACCAAAGTCAGTTCTTCCTCTCAACAGGAAAGAGCTCATGATATTCAGGCTGACTCTGGCCATCCGAAAACCCCATCAACCCACTTATCCGAGGTACCCCTCGATGTTTCAAAACCACATGCACGCACCAACGGGGAGTCCACACATAATCCACCCTCACCTTCCGAAAAAAGTGTTGTAGGTGTTGAACAAAGATCCTTTCCCCCTGGAACACACCCACGAGTTACATTTGATATCCCACCTTCTTTATCACATGCACGGTCCGAAACACCCGTTCCGGACCCCAAGCGTTCTGAGGCTGGAGTAGTCCCTCCAACTTCCGATGCCCCAACTGGTCTGATACCCGGTAAGGGTACTGGATGACTAGGTGCTATCGATCCCTCATGGGAAGACTATGTTGACAGGGCTCACTCTCGGCATCTGGAGCTTACTAGATCACAAGTGGAGTCTACCTTGATCGCAATGAAGAAGAGAGCCATCCAGAGCAATCTACCCTATGTTGCTCCATCAAACGAAGTAGTTGATCTTAACTTCAATTATGGAGAAACTCCCAAGTCTCCACCCCATGTTTCAATTCATTCCACTTCAGATGATGAACTTTCCGAAGAAGTGATGTTGACCGATGATGGTACTCATGTTGCTAAGACTACTGTGCTTCCCTCTGTTCATCTTCACTCTAAGCCATCCTCATCCAAGTCTGCTTTTAATTTTGGATCCTCCTCGTCCACCAATGAATCTGAATCCACTCAGAAGCTTCATGACGATGCTGCTACCAATAAGCCTAGTCCTTCAGTCAACCCTGAACCTCACCAACACAAGCCTCAACACTCCAACTCTAACACCAAAACCATCCATTTGCTCCTCTTGACATCCACAACAATGTGTCAGACAGCATGAAAAAGGTGGATAAAATTGAAGCTTTAGTTTCCAGACTCAACTCCAAAATAATAGAAAAGGTTTCCGAAATAGACTCGAAACTTGATGCCATTCTTCAGTCCTTAGCAACCAAGTCCGGACCCTCCACTGAAGAAAGAGAAGCTTAACTGGATCAACTTATCTCCTTACGGCTCAAACACACTATTTAGGAAGTTGAGAAGAAGTATGACGAAAGTGTCGATAATTATCTTGACACCATCACCAAGATGTTGAAGGTTCATTACGACATGTTGAATGCTTCCAACGAACTCATCAAGCAAGCACACATTCTTCATGAGAAGCAGATTCCAACGGCTGGAAAAGGAGATTCGGAAGAAAGATGAGATGAACCTCATTATGCAGCAAGTCCTTCTCAAGCAACTGAGAGCCTGTTGGAACATTGTTGATGTTCCTAATCACAAATTTGATGATATTCTATCGATTCTTAGCCAACTGTTTGATCATCTCAAGTCTCAAGTTCCAATTGCGGAAGCATATGATGCTCTCACCATTCAGCTCAATACTAGCTTCCAAAAGGTGTTCGAAAAATTTAATGATATGAAGGAATCCCTTGTCCTTGAACCAGCTCAACGGTTCACCGATGCAAGAGGGGGAGAAGGCCCAAGTCAACCATGGAAGACTGCCTCGAATTATCAGCTCCGAGACAAAGATGGAAATTTCGATGATGAAGTCCAAGTTCTTTCCGGACTTCTAGGAAATGATGATGGAAGTGATGATGAAGAGGAAGTTGAGTATGTCACCAATGTTGTTTTGGGAATCCCGGATTCAAAGAAATTTCCTACAAAGGTGCTTACTGAGGAAGAGCAGAGGATCTGGTCCGCAGTTTCTTGGCCATCCACTTTATCGGATGTGCTTCAAAGAAGTATCCAAATGGACAAAGCTAAAACAAAGTTAATTGTTTATGCTTTCTGGGCCACTCCTTCCATGTTGCCTCTGATTCCTACACCAAGGATTTCTCCCATAGATGAAGGTTCTCCGCTTCGGATCCCAGATGATATTCCAGAGGAACCACTGCAATCATCTCCTCCAAAATTTGTCATAAATGAGAACATGCAACATGTTATTTCAGTTCTCAACAATGATAAGGGCAAAAACCCGTAATGGAAAGTCATCAAGCTTTTCACTCCGGACGATCTCCAAAGCAAAAATTTAAATGGTCTCAGGAGGAAATCAACAAAGCTCTAAAGGATAGCATCCGGATCCAAGCTCTCAAAGATAACCCTGATCCGATGCGTGGTATCTCTCCTCTATGCCATGAAGGAATCCTTCGTGATTCAAATATAGTACCTTTCATGTACTATGATATTCCAAAAAATGATTAAGAACAACTTGATCTACCTCTCTCTCCATATAGCGAATTCTACATTAAGTTTGCTCCCCTCCACCTAAATGACGATCCGGAGACGATAATCCGGACAGAGCATGAAAGATTAAAAATTGTCTACTCTAAGAACACATAACCTCAAAAGGAAGTGTGGACAAGGAAGAGAATAACCAATATCTATGGGTTTGGAAGGAAGATCTTCACGAAATTTGAGCTCAACTGCACATTGTTCCGATATCACATCATCCGAAACAAGCCAGCATACCAAACCATCGCTGATGCTGACTTCCCCTCAATCAATCTCAATGATGTCCCAACCATTGCTGCTCATCTCCGAAGTCTCCAAAAAGATGATATCAGCATGGGTGCTTACCACGCAGCCATAAGCTTTCTCAAGGACTATGTCGTTGAATTTTGTCGATGCGACTATGAGCTAGCAGACTTGTTTGGAACCGAAGACTTTCTTGCCAAGATTGAATATGTGCTCCCAGAAGCTGGATTGCTAGCTGAAGGACCTATTGATCATCCGGTTCTAGGGTTTGTGTGCAAGAAAAAGAAGACCAACAAAAAGGATTTTTTCAAAGTCCTTGACAAACATCTAATTCCGACAAGAGCCCTCAAGAAATTTATCAGGCGAGCATCCAGGTCCGAAGCTCCTAAACATCTCAAAGAAAAGTTTGCAAGTCAGTTGCAGTGGTATGTTGAAGTCAGGGATTGGCTGTTTAGAGCTTACACATTCATCAAGGAAGAAGAAAACTGAACTGACTTGATTGCTAAGTTCACTTAGGGGGAGATTGTTGGAACCTGAAAAGTGAAACTCTAGCCATCTCAAACCTTCTTGGAATTCCGAAGTCAGTTATAGTTCCGAAATAAAAGATGCTTCGAAATCAGTTTTGTATCCAGACTTGAAGATTATTCTGCGGATGAGAAGATTAGTTGAAGACGTTCCGAAAAGAATAATGTGTCTGAAATGTTAGTTTATCCGAATCAGTGTTTTATCTATGAACATTTATTGTATTTGTCTTTATCTTGATTAATTTAACATTTCATAGACTTAGTCTTCTTGTCAACTCAGATAGATCAGAGGTCAGAAGCACCTCTTTTGTCTGGTCCTATGTATGTTAAGTGGTTTGTACGATGTAATATGTTCTCCTATTTAAAGGAGCTTTCAATACCAAATAAGTGACGGATCATTCAAACATATCTATCAATATTTCAGTTTACTTCACTTATTCTCTCAAACATTCTCCTTGTTCTTCATTTATTGTCGCTACCTTGATCATTATCTTCACTCTTCATTAATACCTTGAATACTTTGTTGATTGTGTTAACTCAGACTTGACTGGTCTTGCCAGATTTGACTGGAACATTCGTTAGCAAGCAGACATTGACCTTAAGCATTAACTCAAGGTTTGAGTTCTCAAACCTTGTCCTTGCGCATCAGATCGTTTGTTATCACTAATCATGTTGTGGGGTCGGAGGCAATCCAGACTTATGCTGAGGACCTTGTAGGGGTATTTCAGACATAGGTTGTGGGCCCATTCTTCATGTTTTTTATTTTTCCGCATGTGGAACTTTGGGGGTTAGTGCATTATTACGATTTGGGAGACTCCATGACTAGCTGGGTTGGATGATGTGAGCAGTTAAAGGTTGTTGGGAGTAATAGTTGTGCATCAGAAGTCTCTTGCTGGGTGTTTGCTTTATGAACCGCGATTGCTTGCGGACTGTTTATTAGGAGTATGGTTACCAATGTTAGGTATCGATTATGGAATCTCGATTCAAGAAGTTCGTTGTGAATGTCAGGAGGGATTTGTTTGGTGGGTGTGCAACTGAGATGATAAGGGATTTGGTTGCAATGTGCAAATTCTTGGATGAACCATCATTATGCCCATGGGGGCAGCGGGTTGGTGATGACTTTTCAGGAAGTTAAGAGTATATTTAAGGTGTTGGGCATAATTTTCGAATTTGGGATGAGTGAAATTTGTGAGCAGCATGTTTGAGTATTCTTTCTACATGGTTCGGTGGTGTTACCGGTCAACAACTAGCGATAGATACGAAGAATGGATGATCGTCATCCATTTGGTATGGTTTCTAAATCTAGACTGATGGATTCCTGGTTTCGTGAAGTATATCGTTAGGCTTGGTTTGTGGTTGCAGTATTGAGAGTTGTTCTCGCTTTGAGTGGGTTCGTTGGTGTTGATCGGACTGTAGGAGGAAAGAAAGGTAGTTGGATAATTTAAGGTGATTGAGTTCGTTTTTGTGGTGTAGCCTAGGTTCCGAGAGGTTTCAAGAACCCTTTTGTAAATTCATTAAAGGAGTTACATGAGAGTTGTCTTCTATAATCTAGCCAAGACAGATTTCGAAGACAAAATCCAAATAAGTGGGGGAGACTTGTAACACCCGGTTTTCATGTTCTAGACGATGATAATTCTAGATTAATATTATTGCGATTAAGTAGCTTTGAGATTTTAAAATCCTACTAAATAATTAGAAATAAAGATTTAGTAGCTTTTTAATCAAATAAAATGATATTTATAAGATTATTTCCATTTAATAATTAATTAGATTTAGAAATAAGGTTAATGATTATTAATAAAAAAAAACCCAGGGGCCGAAATGTAATTTCATATATATATATATATATATATATATATATATATATATATATATATTATAAAATAGATTTTGGGGTAGGTTGAGTTATCATGTCAAACTTTAGGGCCTGAAGCTGCCAAAATCAGATACTTAGAAATATTGTCCCCTACATCTGATGCAGCTCATTCGTGTTGGATTAGTGTCTAAGTCCATAACTTTTTTTGTGTGTACTTAACCCGATTGTGAGCATGGTCCTTTTGGGTTGCCTTCACCATATCAATATGTAGGATGAAATAAGGAGAGAAAGGTTCAATATAATTTATTAATATATTATGAGAATAATATATTAAAGGAGAAATCATGACGTTTAATTAATATTAGTCAAGAATTAATTAAGAATTAATTTTGTGGCTAAAAGAGATTAATTAAACTTAAGGGGACTGGAGTTGTAATTATAAGATAATTGCAATTGGGCTATGGATCACCTAATGATATAGGTTGGATGAATTCTATGGGAAGCCCATAAAGAATTCGTCCAAGGGATATAATTAAAGGAGTCCATAGGCTGCTTAGGGCCTAAGCAGTCAGATTAGGGTTTCCTAAGTGCAAAACCCTAATTGCCTAAGTATATAAAGACCCCTAAGGCCTCAAAAACGTGGCTAACACTTATTAAGGGTTTCCTGGACGTTTTTGGAGTTCCCATTCTCTTTCTTCTTCATCTAGTTGCTTAGTGGTGTTTGTGACTCCATTAGAGGTGCAACACTTGAGGCACTAAGTTTTCTGAAGCCAATGAATATATTGTTATTGCTAGATAACAATCAAAGGTATTATTTAAACCCTAATTTAGATTATAATATGTCAGATCTAGGGTTTATAGCTTTGGATATTCAATTGCTTGTTCATTAGACAAACTAGATCCAAAAGCTATTAAGGTTTGCATGTACACCATAGGAATGATGTAGTGCACAAAACCCATCAGTGGCATCAAAGCCTAGGGCTGCTCATTGATGAATTTGATGCATTATTGATCAAATATTGACTGAAAATCGAAAATTTTGAGTTTTTTAGGGTAGACTCGCCGAGTCCATGGTTGAACTCGCCGAGTCCACTAGGTAGTCGACGAGTCCAGTGCTAACTCGATGAGTCAGCGAGTCTGCCAGTTGATTTTCGCGAAGTTCTTACTGTTTTGGCTTAGGATTATTACCAAAAACGTTTTGATAAATAAAATCCGATTTTTACTGATTTTGGGTGAATATCCTGACCAAAATAGAAGATTATTACCAATTAATCAAATATTTGTTGCCTTATAAGATAATGTTTAATTATTTGAGTTATTTGATGAATTATCTTGCAAGTAATTGGACTAGGTCAAAATTAGATAATCACCAATTAATTGTTACTTGCTTTATTTGAATTTGTGATCTAGAATATTCCTGATAATGATTTGAAAAGTTTCAAAACTTGCCCTCAAGTTTTGGAATTTAAATTTTTGATTAAAAGTTAATTTTCAAATATTTAAATTCTAATCCCAAATGTTTTGAAAAGTTTTAAAACTTGCCCTCAAGTTTTGGAATTTAAAAGTTGATTAAAAGTTTAATTTTGAAATGTTAAATTCTAAAACCCTCGTATTTTGAAAAGTTCAAATTACACCCTTATGGTTTTGTTAATTAATTAAAGTGTATAATTAAAAGAGAGTTAATAAATCCATAAAGTTTTGGTTTACATTTAATTAAATTAAAAGAATAATTAATTAAATTAGACCACCTAGTATTTTAAAAGTTTAAAATACAACATATACTATGTATATATGACATTAAAAGTCTAATATTATATATGTATAAGTAAACAATCAGTCTTACCGTTAGTAGGCCTTATTCACGAAGCTGGTTTATAAGGGGTGTTTAAGGAAATTGCCAATAAAATGGAGATTGAATGGGTATCCAATCTTACTCATTGCATTCTTGACTAGTGGAGGGTCGTTAGCCGAACGGGTAGGATAGGACGAAACCTTCCATTATAAGTATAATGAAGTACAAAGTAACTACATGCTTTTACAAATTCCCAAATTCTAGTTACTTTAGGTAAAATGTGAAATTTTATGCCAATCCATGTATTTACACTTCGTACCCTTTTCAAACGTTAGTGGAGCGTGTGTGGTTGACCGACACACTAATTTGGGATTGACATTGGTGGCGAAGGGTGGCTCGATGTTTATCATAGATCAATGGAGCGTGTGTGGCTAACTGGCACATTGATAAGGTGATAGTAGCATTGAGTACACCACGTAGATTCATATGGTTATTCACACCTTGTTTGTGATCCTCGGCATCCCAGTCGCAAAATTGAAGGGCATAATCGAGATTAAACATGTCATTGAAAAGTTGAATGAATCTCAAAAGATCTAGGAGTTTCAATTCGTTTAAAACTTAAACCTCATTTTTGTTTTTCATGGTGGGAACTGGTGAATCGTCATTCACCTACCTTCAAATATTCTACAACTAGATTACGACATCCCTCTTTTAGGTTGTAGAGTATTGTGTTGGACCCTACCCTTGATGTTTCATTTGGGTGTTACGTCAAGGATTCTTTTCAACTAACTTGAATTTTCTCCCGTTTTGTAGATGTCTAGATTTAAAAATGGTCTTCCCAAGTCCCTTGGAACAAGTTTTCCAAAAGAAGATGACGTTCCACGATCCGATCAAGGAAATGAGAGTCAGGCTTCACTTCCTCCACCTCTTCCTATTGTTCTCTCTAACCCACATGATCGAAGGCCTAAAAAGTTTAAGCTCACGGAAGCCCTAATCGAAATGAAACATGACGGTGGGAAAAATGGGTGTGCACACATCTTAAAGATGAAGTCACACATTGACATGTTAAGGATGTTGGGTGTCGATTTTTCAAGGAAGTTGGCTGTTGAATGGGTTCTTCAGTCGCTTCCTGAATAATATAGTGAGTTCGTAAGAGAGTACTATATGATGGAACACGACGTGACACTCATTGATCTCACTTATTTTCTTATAGCTGTTGAATCAGCAATGATTTCGCTTGCTGGTCAAGCAAATTTGGTTGGTCAATCAAACTACCAAACTTCAATGGACACTGGCAACATTGGAAGTCCAGAAAGGACTAAGTTTGTGAGTGTCCGATGTGTTGTGGCAAAGGAGTCCATTTGCTTTCATTGTCATAAGAAGGGGCATTAGAGACGAAGCTGCCCTGTTTACCTGAGAGATCTAAGAGATGGGAGAGTCAAGATGTATGGATCTACTTCAGGTAAAATCCAATGACTAACTCTACAAGTTCCTATTTTGATTCTTAATACATGATGTGATAAGATTACATTTTGATGTTTTGTAGGATCGAAGAAAAGAGAGGAAGCTTAAGAAAGAAGTGTGCTGAATCTGATCTCGAAGAAATGGATTTCGATCGCATGGGTTCAAAGATCAGATTTTTGAGCCGCTACTTTAGAGTTAGGGTAGATTGCTAAGAAATATGTAATAGCATAGTTTTCAGTTGAATTGCATTGTAAGGACAATTTTTTCCGCAATAAAATAAATTTTGATTTTGTCTTATTTATTTATCCTTGCGATGGCATGTATGAAAAATTGATGTTTGAATATTTCTATTATTAGCAATGATGGATTTGATTCTTAATTAGGTTATTTGTGGAAATGTCAAGAATTTACCAAATAGGGAGAGTTTCTCATCGCCCAAGTTTCAATTGGATAGAAACTTGGAATCATGCAACATGTATTGTATGATGAATGAAAAAACTTTCATACTTGGCAAATTGAGACTAATTCCTTGACAAAAGTCAAGTGAAGGATTGGGGGATCTGGTACACTTGGTTGTGCGTTGATCAAACCCGCCACAAAGAAAGATAGAAAAAATAATTCTTCAGGATTTACTAAAGTTTAGTGAATATGCTTATACTTATAAGATTAAGTGTAATTCTGAGTTGATTGGAAGTGTTTCAATGAATGGTAGAACGAATAAAAAGAATCAAGTAGGCAGAAAGATAAAAGTTTATCCATTCTAAGAAGAAGGGAGAGTACTTTTTATCGTGTTTTATGATAAGTCTTAATGATTAAGAACCGTATCTCAATTGATCCTCTAAGTGAATCTTAGTGCACTTGTATGCCTAACAAGAGGAACTGGAATTGTTGAAATGGTTAAATCAAAAGGTCAATCGTACTTCATTCCAATATCGAGTCTTAAAGTTAAGATTGCGACATTCAGTGACTCATCTTTAGTAGGTTTGTAACACTCATCAAATGTGGAATAAGGAGGGTTTTTCTTATTTTTGTACATTTGTACTTGGTAAGTTGTGATGTCTTGAAGAAGACAAAGACCAACTATAACCAACTGAGTGAAGTGTTAGTCTTGATAGGTTTTCGCACAACTCTTGAATATTTGTTTTGTCAAGGAAAGTTCCTTGACAAGAGAATCATATATGTCAAGAAGTCAGTGGGAGTCTCAATTGTCTTGAAAAGTTCAAGAGCTAATAAAGACTAAACCAATAGTTAATCACTAGCACACGAATTGAGGTTGGCGACCTATCGTGTTGACATAATTTTGTTTCTGTGCCATTCCAGATTAAGTCAACTATGCAATATGAGTTCTATGAGTTCTCAATTGGATTGCATAAAGGCAAAGCACCCTGATCAATGGAAAGTACATTGATAAGGTAAGGGTGAGCTGCTTAACAACCTGAAAGCAATGGTGGGCATTCATGCTACCATAAGGCAAGAAATCATGATTGAACAAGTTCAATCCATATGAGTTGGATATGTCACAAACATTGTCTTATGATTGTTGTTATAACAAATTCACATGGATAGGAACACATACACTTTAAAAGTGTCATAAGGTTTCTCTCCATCATGAAAATGATTGTGAGGAAATGCTTTCACTAAGAGGGATTTTAAGAAGATTGCAATTGTGAAAATTGTATTCTCAAATTCGATTATGATTACGGCATCCCTTTTCATGGTTCGAATTGTGAGATTTGGCAATTGGTCTGAACATTTGGGACTCAGTAACATAAATTCCAAATTTCTTTAGACACACGTGTGAGCTTTCTAAGGCAAAGGTGTATGAGGTTAAGAAGCTTAGATAAAGGCCTATCAAAGCATCAGATATTTAGAAATATGAACTTAAGGAATTCAATAAGCATTGCTTTTAGGAAGTTCAGATGTTTTCTGAATATATGTCAAAGCTAGTGGGAGCATAAGTGTTATGCTTGTATGGTAATAATCATCATGTTAGTGGGAGCATGATTATTGTTTCAAGTATTGCAAGTTAGGAATATTAATTATAGAAAACAAAGATTCACTTTTCCAAGTTGTAGGGGTTGAAAAGTTGTTTTGCTATAATTAAAGGAGAGAATATTATACTTCATTTCAAATCTAAAGACTTAGATTGTGGAATTTTAATCAAATTTAGTCAAATATATATGAATGTTGTGTTGGAATGGTTCAACATGAGGAAATTCTATATATGGAAAGGATAATTGCATTCTCAAAATTTGGTTATGATTACGGCATCCCTTTTCATAATCAAAATTGTGAGAGCATGGCAATTAGAAATATTATAGCAGAAGACTGGTAAAGTATCACGTCTTCATGTGAGACATTATCAATCGTGTTCTATACGCTTTGGGTATAGGATCGATTGCATATGCCATAATATTCGACCGTTCTAATTTTCCAAGTGCCTGGGGCATTAAGAGGGAAAATGACTAGAACCAAGTTTGAATAAAATAATTAAACAACTGTTAAAGGACGATCTGAGGCTCGCTAAGGATTTGTTGCTTGTGAGTAGTTGGAAGTATAGTATTGGATGGACCATGTTGACATTATTTTGAATAAATAACATTCTATTTAGAATGAGTTGTCATATGGAAAATATGGAAATGTTTCCATATTAGGAGTTGGGTATTGAGAGTCTATGTCTAGATTAGAAACTTTTATGCAAGAAGGATGTTCAAAGGAATGTACTTTGAATGTGAGACTTCGCGTCTATGGAATTGTCTTGTAACAATTTCTGATAGAATACCTTGGAATTTCATTAGCCGAGTCTTGGTGACTTGTGTGTTATGACATTACGAAAGGATCATTGCATAAAATGTTAGAATCTAACATATTCTATTAGTGGCAAGAATGTTGTGCTCTTACACTAATGATAAGGATTGGGAATTGTGAAATGAGTTTCATTGGAAAGGATTTCAATTGATCTATTTCACAAAGTAAGGATCATAGGTAACATAGTGTGCATGCACGGAGCATGCGACAACTATTGTTGTAATTCAAGTAATAAGTTAATTATCCGAAACATTAAACAATGAATAATGAGTAGTCAATATGGTGTTTAAATAAAAGTGTTTTATTTACGCTCAAAAGTTTTGGGGCCATATAGGATTAAGTATTATCGTTGTGTTTCATTTTGCATGTTTTGACTTCCAGAATAACTGGGTTATTCGAACCTCCACGGTCGATCATATGTTGGAAGTAGGTATGAAGGAAGATTGTCATGAATCTGTCTGTAAATTGTCTAAAGTGTTTAGACATAACACAAGTTTGCTGCAGAGTTCATGAGTGCTTTGATAAGAATAAAGTATTGGATTAAACCCACGCTCACTTGAATCACTTCATGGATTTATCACGGGTGATTAGTGAGACAATAACATTATATATATTCTTGAAACCGAGATGTGTGAGTTGTTATTTGTTGGTCGGTTGCACATTCATGATAAGTAAACGCACTAGTAACTTGGTGTTATAAAACTTATTGTTATGTGTGATTCGATTAGTAGGTGCAAGCAAGCATTTGAGTCAAAGTTTATCCATTCCTGTTACCCAGAGTGGGATAAAAGCGATATTTGTGGGCCCCTAGATGATTTAGTGATGACACCCTAAGCACTTGGCCAAGCCAGGACTAAGTTGATGTGTTCAATTGTAGTCTTTGTCAGTCATCATAAATCAGATGTCGAGAAACAATACATAGACAGAGAGAATGATTTAAATCCATGTCTCGTGTCTATACGATATGTAACGATGTGAAAATTTAAAACAAATTTTTCATTTTTAAAATGCATACTTTTATAACACTTTGTAATACAATCGTATTTGTTCAATTTTCAAAACTTAACTCCATATTAATAATCCAGGATCCTCAAAACATAGCTCTTCCTTTGGTGTGTACAATCAAGCTGGTTCCGTCCCGCTAACCTGAAAACCTGAAATACATAACACATAACACTGTAAGCACAAAGCTTAGTGAGTTCCCCAAAATACCTCATACAACACATACCCCACTCGAGGCTACAGTACGACCCTCTGGTCGATGTGTCTCAGCGGGACCCTCCAGTCCCATAGCTCGTTGGACCCTCTGGTCCTGTCATAGCTCGTCGGACCCTTCGGTCCAGTCTGTGTCGTTGGACCCTTCGATCCGGTCTATATCGTTGGGCCCTCCGGCCCGGTCTATTCAACACATAGCGTACATATAACACAATGCACATAATCTCATACATACAAATAGCATACAAGACCCTCCGGTCTACACATAAATACCACTCTAGGTAATGTATAGTGAGAAGACTCACCTTGGGTGAAGAACTGCTCTTATAAACACTACTGCTACGCACCGGCCTCTAACCTTGTGCCAAACCCACAATTATCTCAATTAGGAGCTAAGTCCAACCTCTCACTTATCGGGTCTAAAGATAGACCACCTACCAGCCCATTAATGTCTTAAGCCCATTGGGCCTACCAAGGCCCAATAATAAATGGGCCCTAACACGGCCCGAATCCCAAACTAAGAGGCAAGCCCAAACCAAGGGCCCAAAGCACATATATCCACTTCTCTAGTCCAAGACTCCATTGCATGAATTCCAAACTCCAGGCCCAACACACAAGGCTCAACATAACGCTTAGCCCAAAAACCCCCAGAAGGAATTACGTGGGGCGTACCCCCTTGGTACGCTCAGCGTACCCAAACTCGCATGGAACTGATCGGGGAACTTAACCCACTACGTTGCGCGTTATGAGACTTATCCCCAGCATAAGTCCCAGACTCATCCTTTCGATATTTTTGGTCTCAATAGGCTAAGACACAGGCTTATATCACAGATCTAGGCTCTCTACTGCCTCTTAATCCATAAAGTCGGAACCTTTAAGCCTTTGTGTGGCTATAAAGACCACCAACCTCTCCAAACTCTTAACCTATTTCCTCATTAAGTCCTCAACTTAAGCTTGACTTAATATTAACGACCAATACTGGATTTTTACGAACTTACAACTCATAATACACTAAAATAAGGCAGATTCTAGCTTATGGAGGCCATTTGCTCATAAAGCCTCCAACTTGGGACCATAAACCCTAAAAGTTGGTCCATCAAGCACAACACAAACATGATAAGGAAAGCTCTGAGCTTTTTACCTCTAGAAGAAGCTCCACCCTCTGAAGTGATGGGTTTTGAGCATTCTAACACTTCCTAAGTGTACGTGCAACCCTAATAACCTTGGATATATGTTTGTCTAAATACATGCAAAATTTGGTTTGCAAGGTTCATAATACTATCTAGCATACATGGGGAACTTTAATCCTAAAAGGATTGCTAGAAATACGTACCTTGTAGTTGATTTTGATTCTTTGAAACCTTGTGATCCTAGCACCCCAAGTGTGATGCCTCAAATGCTTCACACAACACCAAATGCTTTTGGAATGACTTTAGAGAGACACACTCTAAAAATCGGCCTAGCCCTCACTTCTCTTTGTGTAGCCGATTTTAGTGAAGGAGATGATCCTTATATAGTGTGACACATCTAGGGTTACACCATGTAAACCCTAATGTGTCACGGCTCTTCATTTCCATGACCAATGGGTTTGTAACTCCCATGGAGCATCCATGGAGCATCTTATGGGTTTAACCCAACTTGATAATCCATGAAGCCTCTTAGCCCACTATACAAGTTATGGATGATTTACATAATCAACCCATATATTTAATTAGTTATCTTTTGATCACTTAATTAATTCCAAATTAATTCTTGATCAATACTAATTAAATAATACGATTAATATATTAGGACTTATAATATATTAATAAAACACAAGTGTTATTTCTCTCATTTAGTCTATCCAAATGCATGGTGTCATGCAACCCAAATGGACCATGCCGGATCGGGTCAAGTACATACCATAAATAGTTATGAACTTAGACACCTTATCCAACATGAAGAACTCAGATACAAACTTGAACTCCAACTTCTAGCCTCCACAATAGACCTCCTCTTCTTCTTCACCATCACAGAAAGGCTCTTTCTAGCTCAAAACACTCACACACCACTTTAGAACGATGATGATGCTCTCTTAGGGTTTCTCGCTGTGAAATGGTGGCTGAGGATAAGGCCATAGCATTCCTTATATAGTGCACAAGTCTCATTTAGGGTTTTGCATCTGGGCCGACTACGCCCAGCGTAATCTTTGGTACGCCCAGTGTACCTAGCAGCGTCCGCGTCCAAAAGCATCCCACGAGTACATGCAGTGTACTCGCCTGTCACACTACTCTTTTATGGACTAAACTTGACAACTCGGAGAAGAAGAAGGGTTAAATAGATACTTCCAAATTCTCGGATGTTACAATTCTCCCCCTATTGAATTAGATTTCACCCCCGAAATCGCTCCTTACAAACACAGATCAAACCTAACTAACCAAGAAGCACCGTTGAAGGTCCTCAAACCATGTGAAAATCACTTCCAAAGATACTCGATCCCACCAAGGACTCCTAACCCGAAAGAGGCAGACCCAACTGCCTCTGTGGTACTCAATCTAAATCTTCAGAACTTGAAAACTCTGTTGGGTTTTGAGCATTCTAACACTCCTATGGTGTACATGCAACCCTATAAACCTTGGATCTATGTTTTCTCTATTATACATGCAAATAAGAACTTTCCAAGGCTTTAATCCTAACTAGCATATTATGATGTTCTTAATCTACAAAGTACCAGTTAGAAGACATACCTTTTGATGTAGCTTGATGTCTTCAAGCTTTAAGAGCTTAGCCCCAATAGTGTGGAAGCCTCAAGTGGAATCACAAATCACCAAGACACCTTGGAAGACTTTAGAGAATATGAATACTTGGTTCTCTCTTAGTGAAATCGGCTAGCCCTCTTAGTGTATCACACTAGTGCCAATTTCACCAACCAAAGACATCTTTATATAGTATGGAGGATTAGGGTTAAACCCTAATACCCATGACCTTTCATTTCCTAGGATCCATGGGTTAAACACTCCATGGACTATCCATGAAAGCTTAGCCCAACCTAAATGAACTTGGCCCATTCCATATATATAAGAGTCCATATTTAATTAGTTCCTTTTGATCACTTAATTAATTATAAATTAATTCTTGATCAATACTAATTAAATAATATGATTCCATATTAATATATTAGAACTTATAATATATTAATATTAATCATAAACATACTATTCTCAAAAGATTATCCATATAAATTGTGTCGGTGAAGTGCAACCCAAATGGACCATGCCGGGTCGGGTCAAGTACATACCAAATATAGTTATGGACTTAGACATTAATCAGACAGTCTCCCACTTGGATAAGTCTAAAACTATTATTGTGTATGACTTCAAACCTAACTGGCAATCGTAGCCCTTAAAGCTGCTGTCGAACTCTGATCTTGTCAACGAACTTGTCCATTAGATAAGGGATCATATATTCCTCCATTCTAGATATCATATGGACTGAGACATGGATTATAATCATTCTCTCTGTCCATTTGTTGTTTCCCGATTTCCGATTTATGACGACTGACTAATTGAACAAATCAAATCAGTCCTGGCCCGGCAGAGCACTTCCATTTGTCATCATCAAATCATCGAGGGGCCCATAGATATTGCTTTTATCCCGAAGGTAAAAGGAATGGATAAGCTTCGACTCATATGGCTTGTTCTAATACTTGTTGAATCATACACAAAGGCACGTTTTATAGCACCGAGTTACCAAATACGTTTTTGTGCAATCAATGTACAACCAACTCATAGTAACAACTCATATCTCTAGGTTTGAAGAATATAAGATATTATCGTCTCATGATCACTCGTGATAAAATCCATGAAGTGATTCCAATGAGCGCGGGTTGAATCCAATACTCAGAACTTATGAGCACTCATGAGTGTTGTAGCCCTTTGTCCAACACCTTAGACCTCTACAAGCCAGCCCATGACAGTCTTAATTCATATCTACTTCCAACATATGACCGACTGTGGATGGTTTGAATAACTTAGTCATTCCGGAAGAATAACCTAGTTTATTCGGGAAGTCAAAACATGCAAAATGAAACACAATAATAATTGAATCCAATATGGTATCAACCCTTTGAACATAAATAAAACACCTTTTATTTATCACCATATGATTACACATTATTCATTGTATACTGTTTCAGCTATCAACTTTATTCTTGAATTTAAAACAATAGTTGTCCCATGCTCCAAGCATGTACACTATGTTTTTCTAAACACTAGTCATGCCATACACCAAGTATGCATACCATGTTTGTCTATGATCTTTACTTTGTGAACTAGATCCATTGAACATAACTTCAATGATTCTCTTTTCACACTCCCAAATCCTTACTGCAAATGCAAGAATTCCAAATTCATGCCATTTACTGAAATCTATTAGATTCTAAACTTATATGCATTGAACCTCTTGTATTGATTATGCACAAAGTCAGAAGGACTTGACAACAACCATTACAGACCATTCCAAAGGAGATCAGCTCCTTGGGAACATCCTTCTTGCATTAAGTTTCCTAATCTTAAACAGATTGATAAATTCTAACTTTGAAACATTTCCAGATTCCATTTTGACTATCACTTCTGAACAAGATTTTCCTCCTTACAGATTATGTCAATATGGTCCTTCCAGAATTATCACTATACTTCCAACTGTCCTTGAGCAACCAATCTTTGGTAAACCTTAGATTGTCCTCGACAATTGTTTAATCATTTTAGTCATATCCAGTTCTAAACCTTTTCCCTTCTTAATGCCCCAGGCATTTGGAAAATTTTAGAAAGGATGAATATAGCACATGTAATCGATCCTATATCCGAAGTATATGAGAATCGATTCATGATGTCTCACATAAAGACTAAACCAGTCTTTTGCTATAACATTTCCATTTCAATTTGCCAAGTTCTCATAATTCAGATTATGAAAAGGGATGTCGTAATCATAATCGAATTTTAGAACGCAAATAATGGACTCATATACAAAATTTCCTTATGTTGAGCCATTCCAACATGAAATTCATATATATCCTTGACTAAATGATTAAAACCTCACGATCTAAGCTTATAGATTTGAGATGAAGTATAATTTTCTCTCCCTTAATTATAGCAAAACAACTTTTTCCCAATTGAAACTTTTGTTTTCTATAATTAACATTGCTAACTTGCAATACTTATCATAATTATCATGCTCCCACTAACATGATGATTATTAGCATAACACTTATGCTCCCACTAGCTTTGACATGTACTCAGAAATCAGCTGACTTTCTTACCAAAGTTCATATTTCTGATACTAGATTGTTTTGATAAAACTTAATCAAAAGCATACACCTTCCCTTAGATATCACACTTGTGTGTCTAAACAATTATGAAGAGGGATGCCGTAATCATAATGGTTAGACCTTTTTGCTACTTCTCACAAGTCCAGGTTAGTGTGCCGGTAAACCACACACGCTCCACTAACGACTTTGAGAATGCAAATATCACAATTGTTATCTAGCTAAAATCTACTTAGTGAAAGTGTTTCCTCACCATCATTTTCATGAATCGGAGAGAAACCTTATGACACTTAGATTTAATGGTGTATGTGTTCTTATCCATGTGAATTGTCAAAACCATAGAAACAAGACAAGGATAATGACAAATACAAACTCATATGGACTGAACTCAATCTTAATTTCTTGCCACCTGGCAGCTCAAGGGCCTGCCATTGCTTCCAAGAAGTTGTGCAACAAATTGAGAACTCTAAGAACTTATATGCAAAGCCAACTTTAACTGGAATGGGCACAGAATATGTCAACACGATAGGTTATAAACCTCAAGTCGTGTGCTAGTGAAGAACTTCAGGTTTATTCTTGATTAGTTCTTGAGACTTTCAAGACCTTTAAGACTCCCACTGTCCTCTTGACATATAAGACTCCCTTGTCAAACATCCAAGAGATAGTGCGGATTCTAATCAAGACACACTTCACACAATTGGCCTTAGTTGGTCTTTGTTTTATCCAAAACATCACAACTTACCAATTTCAAATGTACAAGAGTTTTAAACCTTCTTTAAGAAATGTCACTCAAGTTACAATCTTAGAGTATAACTCTAAGAATTGTTTTTGGAACGAAGTATGAATCATCTTCTTGATTTAACCACTTCAACAATTCAAGTTCTTCTTCTTAGCTATAAGAAGGCTCTTAGAGGATGAATTGTGATAAGGTCTCTAAATCATTAAGATGATCACAAAACTGATACGAAAGTACTCTCCCATCTTTTCAGATTTGAGAAATTTTTATCCTTCTGCCTAATTTGATTCTTCTTATTCGCTCTGTCATACATTGGAACCTTTTTCCAATGACTCAGAGTTACACTTAAGCTTGTAAGTATAATCATATTTACTGAGCTTTTGTAAATTATGACGAATAATCTTATCGATCTTTTGTGGTGGACTTGACCAGTGCACAAGACTATGTACTCGATCCCTTAGTCCATTACTTGACTCACACATCCATGTGAATCAGTAATTAGTCTTAATTTTCCAATACTTGAAAGTTCTCATTCATCATGCTATACAACTTCCATGATTCCAAGTTCCGGTCCACTTGAAACTTGGGTGATGAGAATCTTTCCTTATTTGGTAAATTTAGACATTACCACAAATGAAAGAATCAATTTCATATCTCCACTCTTGCTATTAATGGAATCATATAAGCAACAATTTTTCCTCAAATGGCATTGTAAGGATATTTTAAAATAAATAAAATCAAATTTTTTTTTATTTTAAAACTTTGCAAAAAAACTTATCCTTACAATCCATATGAAAACTTGTTGTTATCTATTCCTAAGCAATATCTCATAACTCCTAAGAAGTAGCTCAAGAATCCGATCTTCAAACTATGCGATAGAAATCCATCTACGCGCTCAGATTCAGCATATTCTTTCTTTAAGTTCCTTTACTTTTCTTTGATTCTTAAAACATCACCATGTGACCTAGTCACATCATGTATCAAGAATCTCAGAATAGAAACTTAACAGAGTTAGATAGTGGACTTTACCTGAAGTAGAGTCAAACTTATTGACTTTAACAACCTAAGGTAAATTTGGCAGCTTCACAACCAATGCCCCTTCCATTGGCAATATAAACATATGGACCCTTTGATAATGGTACAAGGGACTATCACAGACTTAGCTTTTCCCTTTACCATTTGGTCAACCGAGTTGACTATGGCTGATCCCTTTACCATTGGGAAGAGAATGCTTTTCTGGATTTCCCGTGTCACTATTGTCAATGTCCATCAAGTTTTAAGGAAGTTGATCTTAACAAATAGATAAGATCATTAAGGGTCTTGTCATAGTCTGTTTCATAGGTGTCCCAAAGGAACTCACTATGTGACTTAGAAAGTGATTGAACCACCAACTTTCTCAAGACTTTGACACCCAACTCTCTCGGCTTGTCAATATGTGACTACATCTCCAAGATGTGATCACACCTAGACCTTGCCTTGCCAATAGGGCTTGAGTGACCTTGAACTTGTGGGTTAGGGAGAATAATTGGAGGAGGTGAAAGAAGTATGATTTCCATGGGACATCATCTTCATTTAGGAAAGCTTGTTCAAGAGATTTAGGAAGATCATAAATGTCTAAACCAGACATCTTTTGGGAGATATTCAAGATAGTTGATCTTAAGTCCTTAATATAACACCCAATATGAAATATTAAGGCTAGGACCCAACAAACTATTTTATAACTTAGAAGAGGGATGTCGTAATCCAAGCTATAAAATATTTGAAGGTAGGTGAATGACGATTCACCAATTTCCACCAAGATAAACGAAATGTATTATTAGGTTTTAATTGGTTTTGAAACTCCTAGATCTATTGAGATTCATTGAACTGTTCAATGGCATGTTTCAATCTCGAGTGTGCCCTTCAGGTTTTGTGACTGGGATGCCAAGGATCACAAAACAAGGTGTGAAGTAACCATGCAAATTACTTGGTACCCTTAAGTGTTTACCCCTCAATCGATGTGCCGGTTAACCACACACGCTCCACCGATACTATGATAAACATTAAGTTACCCTTTGCTTACCTTGTTAAATACGAGTTAGTGTGCCGGTTAACCACACACGCTCCACTAACCGACTTAAACAAAGTGCAAAGTGTAATTTCATGGATTAGCACCTTATTCACATTTTCCTAAGTAACTAAGATTGGGTATTTATAAGTGTTTAGTTACTTAGTATTTATCATTAATACTTTTAATGAAGGGAGAATTCTAGTCCTATCAAACCCGTTCGGCTAACGACCCTCCACCAATCAAGCAAGCGGTGGGTGAGAGTGGACACCCATTAAGTTGCCATTTTATAGGCAACAACCTTATACCCACCTTATAGACCGGCTTCGTGAATGAGGCGTACTAGCGGTAAGACTGACTTTACTCTTATACATATATATATTATTAACTTATAATATTATAAAGTATAAGGGTTGAATTTTAACTTTTAAAATTCTAAGGGCTAACTTGGAATTAAAGTATTCATAAGAGAAAACTTTACAAATTACAAAACTTGAGGGCAAGTTTTGAAACTATTCAAAACTAATTAATTCCATAACTTATGTGTTTAAAGTAGTTTTAATCCAAAAACTCTTCAAGTTCCATAACTTGAGGACAAGTTATGGAAGACTTTAAACTAATAAAAGAATTAACTTTTCTTTATTTTATAACTTATGGAATTAATTAAGGTTACATCTTTTTTTATTTTATTTTATTTTATTAAATGAAGAGACTCTTGGTCCTCCATAACTTGAGGACAAGTTATGGAGTCATAAAACCATTTAATTAGAACTAGACTCTTCATTTTTGTAACCTTTGCCAATTTTTATGAGTTTTATGATTCTTAAATGTGACTTTTCATATAACTTGAGGACAAGTTACAAAAACACATTTTAGAATCAATTCTTAGATTAATTTGGATTAAAACCAACTATCACATAATTTTATTCATTAATCTAAATTCACTCATAAAACAAGGTAACACAAAAAACTTTTGGTGATCCATAACTTATTCTTAAGTTATGGAATCCTTTAAAACATTAACACCAAATTTTGTAACTCCATAAAAACTTTGAATCAAATTTTTTTTAAAACCTTTTCATATCCATAACTTATGGAGGTTTCAAAAAAATAAAACTCTTTAGATCAAACTTTTAAAACTAATAAAATAATCATATTATTTTATCTTTTATTAAATTTGACCTAATTCAACTCATAAAGCAAATTATTCAAATTTAACAAATAATTAGTTTTTCACAAGAACAAGTAATTATCTTAAAATTTGACAAACTTCATGTTTTTTTTTTCTTTTTTTTTCAACTTTGAAAATAAAATATTTGCATCAATATAACAGAAAACAACCTGTGGCTCTGATACCACTGTTGGGTTTTGAGCATTCTAACACTCCTATGGTGTACATGCAACCCTATAAACCTTGGATCTATGTTTTCTCTATTATACATGCAAATAAGAACTTTCCAAGGCTTTAATCCTAACTAGTATATTATGATGTTCTTAATCTACAAAGTACTAGTTAGAAGACATACCTTTTGATGTAGCTTGATGTCTTCAAGCTTTAAGAGCTTAGCCCCAATAGTGTGGAAGCCTCAAGTGGAATCACAAATCACCAAGACACCTTGGAAGACTTTAGAGAATATGAATACTTGGTTCTCTCTTAGTGAAATCGGCTAGCCCTCTTAGTGTATCACACTAGTGCCAATTTCACCAACCAAAGACATCTTTATATAGTATGGAGGATTAGGGTTAAACCCTAATACCCATGACCTTTCATTTCCTAGGATCCATGGGTTAAACACTCCATGGACTATCCATGAAAGCTTAGCCCAACCTAAATGAACTTGGCCCATTCCATATATATAAGAGTCCATATTTAATTAGTTCCTTTTGATCACTTAATTAATTATAAATTAATTCTTGATCAATACTAATTACATAATATGATTCCATATTAATATATTAGAACTTATAATATATTAATATTAATCATAAACATACTATTCTCAAAAGATTATCCATATAAATTGTGTCGGTGAAGTGCAACCCAAATGGACCATGCCGGGTCGGGTCAAGTACATACCAAATATAGTTATGGACTTAGACATTAATCCAACAGTTTGCGGTCTACCTCCTTGCTAGACCACCCTCGAAACATCACCCTGTTAATCGTCCACCGACTAATAGACCCTAATAACACTCTACCAACCCTGAATCCCTTATCGACCCCGATCGCAACCTCAAAAGGAACCGAAAGGTCATAATTTCCTCCTTTCTTTAGGTTTAAGTGCAAGAACCATCGTCAGGATTCATCAGAGAGAATGAACCCCAAACTCTAATCTCGAACACTAGAAGGTGATCATGCTTGCCTGAAAATATCCTCTGACCTCTATAAACCCAATAGATGAACCTCAAGTTCACCCATTCCATAACCAAAAGGTCTCACCGATTTCCCATCTTATAATAACCGTCTCAACTCTTAGTGACGCACAAGTCACATCGTTCGCTTTCCCCCAAGCAAACACTACAATTCTAATGAAGATCAAATCACCCCTGAACTCTGTTGATTACTCCCCAATAGTTCCGTGCATCCCGATGCACCTCCTGAACCAAGGCCCTGACCTACTCAGGTCCAAGATATCAGATGACAACAATACCCCTCACATGGAACCCACCTCTGATTCCAGAACCTCATATCGTCTATCCAACACACCACCAGGACTCAACTCAACTCAAGAGTTTGGTCCAGCCCGAAGTTGGAACCACTCATCCCAATGACCCATTCAACTCATGACTTGTGACCCGCAACCCATGCGTACTTCACGTATCCAATTCCTTCGAATTGGGATGTCCACTCTTTACTCCAGATATAATGATTCCCAATCATTAAGGAGACCCCGGTCCCGCCCCTAGTCCGACCACTAGGCTCCCAAAAACTCATAATTTAGGGCTATTCAAGCCTAAAACCCTTCTGCGTCATGCTCTGAGCAAGAGTGCTTCATCATAACAGCCTCTCGCTAACTAGTACGTATTATGGCTCCCCATAGCATCCCAACAACCTCCTACTGACTAGTGAGTACTACGGCTCCCCGTAGCATCACAACTCCCCCTCAACCTCCTACTAACTAGTGAGTACTACGGCTCCCCGTAGCATCACAACTCCCCCTCTCTGACTATTGAGTACTACGGCTCCCCGTAGCATCACAACACCCTCTCTCTGACAAGTGAGTACTACGGCTCCCCGTAGCATCACAACTCCCCCTCTCTGACTAGTGAGTACTACGACTCCCCGTAGCATCACAACACCCTCTCTCTGACAAGTGAGTACTACGACTCCCCATTGCAACACAACACGCTCTCTTTAACTAGTGAGTACTACGGCTCCCTGTAGCATCACAACACCCTCTCTCTGACTAGTGAGTACTATGGCTCCCCGTAGCATCACAACAACCTTCCACTGACCGATGAGTACTACGACTCCTCATAGTACTGCAACACCCTTTCCTTTTGGCGAATACCATAGCTTATCGTAGTATTGCCACACCTTCTCGCTATTTGGTGGATACTACAGCTCCTCGTAGTTTCACCACACCCCTTTGCACTAAATCATTGATCCGCAGCTCTCCGTAATCGCACCCCCACTAACTCTTACCACTTCACAATCTCATCCTCAGATCGACGTCACACTGCTATCATTACTCATGCTCTGCGGACCATCCATAGATAAGTGCACGCACCTACCCGAATTATGCACCACTATAACTGACGACCATCGTCATAACAAAACACCTTTCCTTGCTGCCATCTATTGCCTTAGATAATCCACTTGTCGTCTCAACTCACGACCCCAAAATTATCCGAATCCAAGACATTAAATTCGGATACCTCGATACACCACCCTATAACCTCACAATGTCTCGCCTCAGCCATGGATCTTCCTGATATACAACCCGAAATTCGGAATATTTCAAATTCTTACTTTGAAATATGGAGGGATCGTCAACGACCCAGAACATCTTGATGGCAATCCGAAACTCCTTCCCATTTTGCTCATACCCATGCCAGAATACTCATAATGACTCTGAAATTGGTTGAATAATCAACTTCTGCCCTTCCCAAACTGCATAACAGCCCAAAAACTGAACCAACATTCCTCAACCACGAACTACCCTACGAGCCAACCACCTTGACTTCATCATTATAACCTTAAAGAATTCCTATCCACTACAAGGTCTCCGATCGATGGCCACTTGGCGTGGAGACATTCATCCTTTACCAAACACATGCCACATGCATTATCTCGCTCTGTACCTCGCTTCAAACACCAATAACCCTGATCACATGAATCCACACTGCAAGTCTCTATATCGAGATCTCTAACCGATCTCGAACAGATCTCTGATCCTCTCAACAAAATACCCGGTCCTCCCCCACTTAGGGTTTGAACCATCACCAATTGGTGCACCAACACTCTATCTCACAGACTGTATCCGCCAGTAACATCGCACCCAATCCCGCAAGGTGCCCTGCAACGCTCGATGATCTTCCCTGACAGAGATCAAACAACTCCAAGTACCCGAATCACATAGTAAATCATCAGAACGTACCATCATGACTGCCTCTAGTCATTCAGAATCTCACATCATACCATCACCGGACCTCCCAAATGTCCAGTATTAACCCTGACTCCTAATATGGAAATAATGAACTATGATGCTCCTTATCCTCGTCTTCTCGCCCAATGCTCCGACACATCCCTTATCATCAGAGCAGAAACCACATTTCCACTCTCTATACCCATCAAAGACAATAGGAGTTACCGCCCTGATATACTCCTCTTGATCGTCCAACGCTGCAGCTAACACATGCCCTACTATACTCAAATAGGGTGTATCCTGGTCCTTGACCATCTCAGTCCCCATTGACAACCTGCTCAAGCTATATCATTCCCTCGCGACAGACCTACTGCCAAATACTCAGATTGAAGATCACCATCAGTGCGATCCCACAGGGCTCACCCCCAACTCAGAAAATGAAATCTCAACACCTCTTACGACTCCCTCAGGAAACGGAAATAGCACCGCTCGGGTCACAAAACGTGACATCTCTACAATCGGTCGATTGCCCAGCTCAGACCGTATTCTTCCATAACGCACCGTCCCTACTCAACTCTGAGTCTTGCGACTCTACTGGCATATCACCAACAATCCTTTGGAGCTAACTCGATTTCCCTATCAAGGGATGCTCCACTAAAACTCGTTCATCCTGGCCTTCTGGACCCATACTCTTACACATCCGACCTTGGTCTAGATAATCTCTGCAGAATAACCGGTAAAACCAGAAGCACTGACTGCCATATATCATGGTACTCGAACCACGATATCTCCTCTCAATCTGCTACTTAGAACCTCTGGAATACTTCTTGCATCGAGTATGGGTCCTCTGCTTTCAGTAGTACGGGCCCATACTACCTGCCACATCTACCCACACTCTCTACACGAACCATCCCAGATTCCCCAAGTAGCTGCTCAACCTTCTTATCACCAATCTCAACACGTGTGCTTGCTTCCGAGCAAAATGCTCTACTCTATCAGCGTACTTATCTGACTAAGGTCACTTCCTAGGCTCTTCCTAGGTTCTCACGCTTCTCCGCCATCAGCTTCTGAGAAACTCCTTATGATGCCAGTCATCTACCTCCTAAATATCGTCACATTCACTTGGTAGTTGACTCCCATCATCGGGAGTTCCACAAAGCACGAAGCAAGCAGCATTCGGGCATCGGATAAACACATATAACCCACTCTAGGTGATAACTCCACTAGCTCTACTCATACCCAAAAGATATCACCGAACTCTAGAACTCTACCCCCGCGGGTATCTGGCTACTCTCTCGATAGGCTCCACCAATGCTCATCTAGGTATCTCTCCTAGATTACTCCTCTACTCAAATCCCTTTCTACAAGGATTCCCGTTGGATACTCTTACTCAGCACATACTCAAAAGCACATCACAGATAACAACAACTCCTAGGCTAAGGCATCACAAATCAGGCCACTCTAGTCCTAATATATGAAATACCTAGCCTATCTCTAGCGTGCATAATATCTCATAACACATAAGGTAAGGGTATTTTGGGAAATCACCGTTCGGGCTCTGGTTGATTGTACACACTGCTCTTTCTCGTTTTCTCTTAGAAACTCTTGCTTGTTTTAGAAAAATCATTTATTTTGAAAATTTTCCTCCATTCCTCAGTTTGAGTCCAGATATACCCGAAGGTGCATCCGAATCCCTCAAACCAAGGCTCTGATACCAACTTGTAACGACGTGAAAATTAAAAACAAATTTTTCATTTTTAAAATGCATACTTTTATAACACTTTGTAAAACAATCTTATTTGTTCAATTTTCAAAACATAAATCCATATTAATAATCTAGAATCCTCAAAACATAGCTCTTCCTCTGGTGTGTACAATCAAGCCGGTGCTGCCCCGCTAACCTGAAAACCTGAAACACATAACATATAACATTGTAAGCACGAAGCTTAGTAAGTTCCCCAAAATACCTCATACAACACATACCCCACTCGAGGCTATAGTACGATCCTCCGGTCGATGTGTCTCATTGGGACCCTCCAATCCCGTAGCTCATTGGACCCTCTGGTCCGGTTATAGCTCGCCGAACCCTTCAGTCCAGTTTGTGTCGTTGGACCCTTCGGTCTGGTCTATATCGTTGGGCCCTCCGGCGCGGTCTATTTAACACAAATCATACATATAACACAATACACATAATCTCATACATACACATAGCATACAAGACCCTACGGTCTACACATAAATACCACTCTAGGTAATGTATAGTGAGAAGACTCACCTCGGGTGAAGAACAGCTCCTATAAACACTACTGCTATGCACCGATCTCTAACCCTATGCCAAACCCACAATTATCTCAAGTAGGAGCTAAGTCCAACCTCTCACTTATTGGGTCTAAAGATAGACCACCTACCAGCCCATTAATGCCCTAAGCCCATTGGGCCTACCAAGGCCCAATAATAAATGGGCCCTCACATAGCCTAAATCCCAAACTAAGAGGCAAGCCCAAACCAAGGGCCCAAAGCACATATATCCACTTCTCTAGTCCAAGACTCCATTGCTTGAATTCCAAACTTCAGGCCCAACACTCAAGGCCCAACATAACGCTTAGCCCAAAAACCCCCAGAAGGAGTTACGCGGGGCATACCCCCTTGGTACGCTCAGCGTACCCAAACGCGTATGGAACTGATCGGGGACCTCAACCCACTACGGTGTGCGTTCTGAGACTTATGCCCAGCATAAGTCCCAGACTCATCCTTTCGATATTTTTAGTCTGAATAGGCTAAGACACGGGCTCATATTATAGATCTAGGCTCTCTACTGCCTCTTAAGCCATAATGTTGGAACCTTTAAGCCTTTGCATGGCTATAAAGACCACCAACCTCTCCAAACTCTTAACCTATTTCCTCATTAAGTCCTTAACTCAAGCTTGACTTAATATTAACGACCAAGACTGTATTTTTATGAACTTACAACTCATAATACACTGAAATAAGGCATATTCTAGCTTATGGAGGCCATTTGCTCATAAAGCCTCCAACTTGGGACCAAAAACCCTAAAAGTTGGTCCATCAAGCACAACACAAACATGATAAGGAAAGCTCTGAGCTTTTTACCTCTAGAAGAAGCTCCACCCTCTGAAGAACTCAGATCTAAACATGAACTCCAACTTCTAGCCTCCACAAAAGACCTCCTCTTCTTCTTCACCATCACAGAAAGGCTCTTTATACCTCAAAACACTCACACACCACTTTAGAGCGATGATGATGCTCTCTTAGGGTTTCTCTCTGTGAAATGCTGGTTGAGGATAAGGCCATAGCATTCCTTATATAGTGCACAAGTATCATTTAGGGTTTTGCATCTGAGCTGACTACGCCCAACGTAATATTTGGTATGCCCAGTGTACCTAGCAGCGTCCGTGTCCAAAACCATCCCACAAGTACGCCCAGCGTACTCACCTGTCACACTCCTCTTTTATGGACTAAACTTGACAACTTGGAGAAGAAGAAGGGTTAAATAGATACTTCCAAATTCTCGGATGTTACACGATATCTTGAGAATGGAGGAATATATAATCCCTTATCTAAAGGACACCCTATTTGATAAGATCAGAGTTGACAGCGGCTTTTGAAAGCTACGATTGCTGATCAGGTTCTGAAGTTATACAAAATAGTTATTAGACTTATCCAAGTGGGAGACTGTTGGATTAGTGTCTAAGTCCATAACTATTTTGGTGTGTACTTGACCCAATTGTGAGCATGGTCCTTTTGGGTTGCCTTCACCATAGCAATATGTAGGATGAATTAAGGAGAGAAAGGTTCAATATGGTTTATTAATATACTATGAGAGTAATATATTAAAGGAGAAATCATATTGTTTAATTAATATTATTCAAGAATTAATTTTGTGGCTAAAAAGATTACTTAAACTTAAGGGGACTGGAATTGTAGTTATAATATAATTACAATTAGGCTATGGATCACCTAATGATATAGGTTAGACGAATTCTATGGGAAGCCCATAAAAAATTCGTCCAAAGGATACAATTAAAGGAGTTCATGGGCTGCTTAGGGCCTAAGCAGTCAAGGGTTTCCTAAGTGCAAAACCCTAATAGCCTAAGTATATAAAGACCCCTAAGGCCTTAAAAACGTGGCTAACACTTATGAAGGGTTTCCTAGACGTTTTTGGAGTTCCCATTCTCTTTCTTCTTCATCTAGTTGCTTAGTGGTGTTTGTGACTCCATTAGAGGTGCAACACTTGAGGCACTAAGTTTTCTGAAGCCAAGGAATAAATTGTTATTGCTACATAACAATCAAAGGTGTTCTCTAAACCCTAATTCAGATTATAATATGTTAGATCTAGGGTTTATGGATTTGGATATTCAATTGCATGTTCATTAGACAAAGTAGATCCAAAAGCTATTAAGGTTTGCATGTACACCATAGGAATGGTGTAGTGCTCAAAACCCATCAATTCGGGGATGACTCATTCTGTTTTTTGGACGTATGCTTGGAGTCCTCATCAAAAGGCACATGAATCCCACATAAACTACAAAAAAAAATTACTAATGGGATAAAATCTATTTCACATATATGAAATAATGACATGTTATCAAGAACTTTCTCCATGCTCAACATAGCTATTCACTTGAACTAGAAACAAAACAGATTTGGGGTTATGTTGGTGATAAACATGTTCACTGATTAAATCAATCGAAAATTGGTAGAAAATCTGTTGCAACAAATCATCAATGTTAAACCGATTGAATGAAAGAGGGGAAAGAAAGTAAAATAAGGCAACCAAGAAAAGACGCAACCAAGAGATTGTGATCTACCGGAGTTATGCTCGCCAGAAAATAAGGATGACATGGAGATGAACTCTAGTTACTATTTTGATATTCTAAAACAAATCTTTCTCTTATTCTATACTTTTGATGAGATAGAGATAAGTGATATGGAGAACGAAAAAGTAAGAAGGGTGTGAGTTAATTTTCTATAGGATGAAGCTTCGATCGGTGTGTGAAGAACCTTGGGTGTGGCTGTTACCGGTCTCAAGTTATAAAAGGATGGCTTGTTTGTGTGTAAATTGTCGTGCACCAGAAGCTAGGAGTTGCTGGAGATAGAAGCTCCGCCAAAGAAGAAGACTTCGTTGGAGAAGAGGCGTCACTGGAAACATTTGTGACAACTGGCAGTTCTGGGTCTATCAAAGTAACAAGTTAGCAAAAGTCAAACCAGTCAACTGATTAGAACATGAATTTTGGGGTTTATACCTTGTTGTTAGAATTTTCAGTTTAGGGCCGAAAACTCTATGATTTCGCTTTTAGAGTTTTCGGTTTGGGGCCAAAAACTCTATGATCTCGGTGACACTGGACCGAAATCACCAGGTGATTTCGGTGGACTAGTGGAGTTTTCGGTGGGAAATAAAAGAAGAAAAGGAGTTGACTTAGTGACATGAGGGTTTCATCCTTTCCAATACAAAACATTAACCAACATGTATCAAGGCTATTATCCATCAAATAACAATGCAAACATCACTTCACCCCTCCCTCTTTAACATCGGCTGAGAACCCCCAAACCCCCATCATTTTCAAACTCCTTCACTTTCCTCTCAAGAAACAAGTCCAAATCTTCCAAGAATTATTCCTTCAAGTTGGTTCTTAGAATTTTTGGTAAGTAGTTCTTGTTAATCTAGTGTTTCTACATACTTTCATGTTAGTTTCATCTCATTTACACACATTATCATGTGTTAAAACTCATAGGATAATACCATCTTCAAACACTTTCAAGTGTTCTAGGCTTGAAGATCTTCACCATCACCTCTTTATACAACCACAAAAACACTCAAGGTGATTTCATACCCTATATTTTCAAGTTTTCATGTTTTACGGGGGTGGGGATAGAATACAAGTAAAGTTTGGTTTATAACATAAATGTTTGCATGTTTTATTCCTATGTTGAATATAAAGCAATATTTGTATGAAATATGGTTATGACTGGTTTTTAGAACGTTTATTTGTGGAATGTTAGTTTTGATATGTAAAACTAAGAAAAACAAAACATAAACTATGTTATATATATTCATAAGAAAAGGTTATAATTACAAAACTACAAAGACTAAGGTTTTCTTTGGATAAAATATGGCATTTCTAACAAAAATGGTTATAACCTAGTTATTATACCCTTTTTGTGGGATAAAACTCAAAATATGTTGTTTTGGTCATGCATTTTGAAACTAGACAAAGTATCAAGGAGTTAGTTTTACAAAAAAAAAAAAAAAAAAAAAAAAGGAAGAAGAAGAAGAAGAAGAAGAGGAAGAGGAAAACACAAGAATCCATCATTTTATCTAAAAATGGATTTTTAAACAAAAATGGACGTAACAAATTTACGACATCATTTTGTGAGTTTTAACTAAAAATACATGGCTTTAAAACATATAAAGCTATTTTGAGTTAAAATCCCAAAAAGGATAGAAACAAGTTTTATCAAGTTATATTCTCCTAGTTATCGGTAGATATCATTAAAAAAAGGCAAAAGCTAGAAATGGACTTTTCATACCGATTTCTCATACCTATGTTAGATGTAAGTTTTTATGATATAATATTTTAAAAAAATCTAGAGAAGATAACTATTATGTATTTATATAAATGTTTAGATAAATGGATTTAACAAAACATTCATAATAAACTATAATTGGTATAGTTTGGAAATCATAGATACTACACTATCATTTTGGACAAACATATAATTACTTAAAGGTATCAATGTTTTTACACTATATAGCCCCTATGGAAGGGTAACACTTTTATTAAGGGTTTCATTACACTGCACGTAAACTAGTTAATACAAATTTGCGAGACAAGCCTTCACCGTACCTACCAGAGTACACACTAAAGTCCTGAATTATAACCAAAGTCTCGGTAAGAGAGCGTGACACTTGTGTGTAGATCTATACGGGACTGACAACCCCACACCCAAAATGTTAGCTACAGTTAGACCGGCAGGTCTAGGTGACAAATGTTTAACATTCTGACGCCTGAAGAACGTCGTAGCAGGCCACTAGTTGCTAGCATGGTTATGATAACCCACATGGGGTATTAACAATATATTTGGTTTACAGGCTTAACATACATTCAATTAGTCTTAATATATAATGATAAAACCACATAATACTATTTTCGAGTATAGCACTACTTACAATTTGGTCTTGGGTTTAAGACTTACAGCTCATTTTAAAGAAAATATTGGATTTTTTGAAAGCACACTCCATCATTCTTACAAGGAAAAATTAACGATTTTTCGCATACAAAACTCTTATGAACTCACCAACATAATTGTTGACACTTTTCAAAATCACTTGTACTCTCAGGAAATCAGTAAACAGGTAATCCAAAGATTTTTGAGGATGGGACGTCACACGTCACACCATTTTTTTTGACATATGTATTTAATATTAAGTAAACAATGTTTTGTGTATAATGTAAACTACTTAATTATCAATATGATGGTCGTATGGATTTGATCACTATTATTCATTTGTTATGATATTGTACATGAAGTCATCCACCCTCATAAGTTTTCGCCGTTCTGGTTTGGGGGTGTGACAGATTTGATCACTAATGGGGCTAAAACACTTTGACTAAAAAATATACTTTTAAGATATAATGATATTTTAGTAAAAGTATACGTACATACATACATACTAGAATAGTGTCATAATAAGAACCATATAAAAAGTATTAAGATAAGTTAGATGCTACAATTAAACCTAGATAGTGATGGGTTTTATGCATAAGAACAACCCTATGTGCTCATACAAACCCTAATGCTTGGATCTAGGTTTCTCTATTGTACATGCTTTGAATCCAAGATTTACAAACCTAGATTTACCATATATAATTCGGAATTATCATAAAGAAAGCAGATCTAACTGTTTTACCTCTTTCAACTAGCTTGAATCCTTGTAATCTTCTTGATCTTGAGCTTAGAGTCACAATTGTAACTCCTCTAATGGTTCACAAACCCCACAAGCAAGAAGGCAATATGAGAGAGGGTGAAAGATGCTAAAATCGGCCCTAGGGTTCTCTTAGAATTAAGTGTAGCCGATTTCCATAGCCTAGAGGTCTTATTTATACTTGCAGGTTGCTAGGGTTTTCAGCCTAAACCCTAATGGACAACTTAGCCACCAAGCAGCCCAAGGAACCTTCTGGAATAAGGCCTTGGACGAAAATATGATGGATCCCCATCATAATTTCGTCCCCCCTTAAGTCCATTAGGTTTCCTTAACCTAAAACTTAACTATCATACATTTGACAGTTTATACCCCTTTATTTAATTAATCTCTTTTAGTCACCAAATTAATTCCTAATTAATTTATAACCAATACTAATTAAATAAATATGATTTCTCCTTTAATATATTATTCTTATAATATATTAATAAACCATAATATTCTCTCTCTCCTTAAATTACCTTGTCAAGTTTCTTTGGAGAATGCAACCCAAAAGGACCATGCACAACCGGGTCAAGTACATACCAAATATAGTTACGGGCTTAGACACTAATCCAACAGTCTCCCACTTGGATAAGTCTGGTAACTATATCTCATATATGTCTTCAGAATCCGATTAGCAATCGTAGCTCTTATACTTAGCTTTCAACTCTCATCAACTTGTCCTTCAGAATCCCATTAGGCTTCCCCTTTTGGTGGCTCTTACATGGATCCTTCCTCTTTTTACCCTTTCCTTGACCTATTTCCATCACAAGAGCGGCCACAGCAGGGGATGAAGCAACGGATTTGTCTTTGAGGTTGCTCTTAGCAGTCCTCAAGAGTCCTTGGAGCTTGCTCAAGGAGACCTCTTCCTTGTTCATGTGGTAGGTCATCCTAAACTGGTTGTAGAACGAGGGTAAGGAGTGGAGGATTATGTCGATAGCCAAATCCTCATCAAACTTAACATTAAGTTTGAGAAGACGATCAACATACCTCTGCATTTTTTGCAAATGAGAGGTTAGGGATTCTCCACTCCCCATGTTAGCGGTGATCATGTTAGTAATGATCTCATAGCGCTCTTGCCTCGCGCTCTGGTGATACATGTCCAAAAAATCTTGATGCATTTCATATGGATACATGTCCTCATAGGACTTTTGGAGTTCGAGGTTCATGGTGGCCAGCATGATGCAGTGAACTTTCGTAGCATCACGCTTGTGGGCCTCAAAGGCGGCCAACTCTTTAGGAGTAGCAACATTTGGGATGATCTTTTCAAGCTTTTCATCGAGGATATATTCTTTGTCCTCGTAGCGTGTGATCATGCGAATATACCTCATCCACTCGTTGAAGTTTGACCCATCAAATGTTACTTTCTGACACAGGTTCATCAACGAGAATGACCCAGAAGTGTTATTGTTGTTGTTTGCAGACATCTAAAAAAGAAAGGAACAAAGTTTGATTAGAAATGAATCCCTAATTAAATACCCAAATGAGAAATTAGGGCTAGGATCCAACAACATTATTTACAACTTAGAAAGGGATGCCATACTCTAAAAGTAAATAATTTGAAGGTAAGTGAATGACGATTCACTAATTCTCACCATGAAAAAAGAAAAAGAAATTTAGGTTTTAAATGTATTGAAAACTCCTAGATCTTTGAGATTCATTGAACTTTTCAATGGCATGTTTAAATCTCGATATGCACTTCAAATTTGCGACTGGGATACTGAGGATCACAAACAATTTAAGAATAACAATGCGAATCAACATGGTGCACTCAATGTCTCTTTCACCTAATCAATGTGCCGGTAAACTGCACACGCTCCATGGATCTATGACAAACATTGAGTCACCCTTCTCTACCAATTTCAACCCCAAATTTATGTGTCGGTTAACCACACGCGCTCCACCAACGTTTGGCAACGGTACGAAGTGTCATTTTCACATTTTACCCTAAAGTAACTAAGATTAGGAATTTGTAAAACATGTAGTTACTTTGTATCTTACATTATACTTTTAATGATGAGAGGGTTGCCCTATCCTACCCGTTCGGCTAATGGCCCTCCACCAGTCAAGCAAGCGGTGGGTGTGAGTGTACAACCATTAAGCGCCATTTTATAGGCAACAACCTTATACCCACCTTATACACTGGCTTCGTGAATGAGGCCTACTAACGGTAAGACTAGCATTTTATGTTATACATATATATATATATATATATATATATATATATATATTAAGCTTGTAATGATATATAATAGTATAGGGTTGAATTTTAAACTTGTAAAATTCTAAGGGTTTGAAATTTAAATTATTCAAAATTAAACTTTTAATCACAAAATTCAAATTTCAAAACTTGAGGGCAAGTTTTGAATTTTTCAAAACAAAATGGATCAAATAACAAATAATTTAAATTAAACAATTAATTTCATAATTATCTATATTTGACCTAATCCAATTTTAGTCATAAGATAATTACCAAATAATTTTAAATAATCCATATTTATCATATAAACAACCAATATTCACAAGATTTGAAATTATCTATTGTTTTGGCAAGGATAATCATTTAATTAAGGTAAAATTCGGATTTTAACTTCAAAAAACGATTTAGGAATCAAATCCAAGACAAAACAGCAACTAAATCTTGAAATATGCCTGACGCACAAACTCGCCGAGTCAGCTCTGAACTCGCCGAGTAGGTCCAACTCGCCGAGTCCAGATACTGACTCGCCGAGTTGAGTCGGGCAGAAGCCAGAAAAATGATTTTCAGCAAGCAAACAGTTAAAGCATCACATATAATTGAAACCAATCAAGGCTCTAATACCACTGATGGGTTTTATGCATAAGAACAATCCTATGTGCTCATACAAACCCTAATGCTTGGATCTAGGTTTCTCTATTGTACATGCTTTGAATCCAAGACTTACAAACCTAGATATATCATATATAATTTGAAATTATCATAAAGAAAACAGATCTAAGTGTTTTACCTCTTTCAAGTAGCTTGAATCCTTGTAATCTTCTTGATCTTGAGCTTAGAGTCACAATTGTAACTCCTCTAATGGTTAACAAACCCCACAAGAAAGAAGGCAATATGAGAGAGGGTGAGAGATGCTAAAATCGGCCCTAGGGTTCTCTTAGAATTAAGTGTAGCCGATTTCCATAGCCTAGGGGTCTTATTTATACTTGCAGGTTGCTAGGGTTTTCAGTCTAAACCCTAATGGACTTAGCCACCAAGCAGCCCAAGGAACCTTCTGGAATAAGGCCTTGGACGAAAATATGATGGATCCCCATCATAATTTCGTTCCCCCTTAAGTCCATTAGGTTTCCTTAACCCAAAACTTAACTATCATACGTTTGACAGTTTATACGCGTTTATTTAAATAATCTCTTTTAGTCACCAAATTAATTCCTAATTAATTTATGACAAATACTAATTAAATAAATATGATTTCTCCTTTAATATATTATTCTTATAATATATTAATAAACCATAATATTCTCTCTCTCCTTAAATTACCTTGTCAAGTTGCTTTGGAGAAGGCAACCCAAAAGGACCATGCACAACCGGGTCAAGTTCGACGCATCCACGAGGAACAATAATATCATACGGATGCCATGTTGAACCTACGAGCGGATCAAGAGAACAATACTAACCGCCTACACTCCTTAGATGATGACATGACCACCATGAGACAACAAATCCTTACAGCTGAAGTTAGGGCAGTCATAGCAGAATAGAGAGCGGAGGAGGCCACTCGCGAGATGTGTGAGATGGCAGGGCACCTTGTGCGTCATTTTGGTATATGATAGACCAGTATAACCTAGTGAGTTAGTGACTACACTACTCACGCTATGTGTTAGGCTTATTGCATCTTTTATCACAACTAGTAGTAGTAAATCAAGCGAGGTATGCCCTCCAAAACCAATGTAACCCGAATCAACTTAATGTCTTGACATCTATGTTCTATTTTGGTAACTTAACAATTGTACAATACCTACTATTACTTACTACCATGAGTACATTACTATGATGTTGGTCGAAACATTGGGAATCGTACAACAAAACAAGTAATTTATATGTATATGTATATATATATATATATATATATATATATAGATGGGATACAACTAGCAACGACCAAAGTTACTTACGAACTCGTTTCATACCATACAACATAATCATGCCACCACGCGGAAGTAACCAGCGTACCAACACAACACCAGCTGTACAAATGGACCCCACTACATTCCAAGCCATTGTAGTAGCCGCCGTGGTAGCCGTCATGGCACAAATTAGCACTAACAACACAAACGGAAACGGAAACGGTACCAACAGTTCCAATCATGGTGACAATCAAGCACACCAACGAGTGTGCTCCTGCAAAGACTCCCAAAATTAAAAACCTAAGAACTCCTACGACAATGGAGGAGTATTGCCCAAGAAACGAAAGTTCTGGAACAAGAAAAGGGGTCGATCGACTCAAGAGCCTGCCAAAAGACAACAAATTGTGGCAGTCCACACCACCATTGTCCCTACTACCTCAGTGTTGACGAAACCATATACTGGGAACCTGCCTAAATGCAACAAGTGTAACTTCCATCACAATGGATTCTGCCGAGAGAGGCACTGCAACAACTGTAGCAAAAAGGGGCGCACTGCTCGTTTCTATAGGGTCCCAGCTCAACAGACCACCCAAGCCACTGACGCTGGGGTGGTTCAGGCTTGCTACATACGTGGGGAGGAGGGGCATATCAAAAGGGAGTGCCCAAAGACTAGAAACAAAAATGTCAGAGGCATAGGGAGAGTTTCAACAACGGGACATGAGAATGTACGAGGGACCCTGCTGTGATTATCAGTACGTTTCTCCTCAAATAACTCATATGCATGCATACTTTATAATAGGGGTGCGGAAAGGAGGCTCGTGAGTCATGAAGTATAAATACATACTCAAACAAAAACCTTAAATATTCACTAAAATACTCCCGGTAGAGATGACTAGGGGAAGAACTGAAACCACCAACGACACATACCTAGGATGCACCCTAACTCGAAACAATCATTCATTCTAAATCGACCTAATACCTGTGATGATAGGAAACTTCGACGTGGTCATTTGCATGCTTTGATTAAGTCCTCACCATACCAATGTCATGTGTTACGAAAAGACCGTTCAACTTAACTTACCAAATAATGAAACCCTTGTCATCTACGATGACAAACCCGACACAAACCTCTGAATCGTCCCTTGTAACAAGGCTTAGAAGTACCTACACAATAGGTACCACACCTTTCTTAGCCCACATTATGCATGAAAAACGGAAAGTGAAAGACATCAAGGATGAAGAGTAAGAAGGCTGCGAGTTAATTTTTCTGTAGGATGAAGCTGCGATCGGTGTGTGAAGAACCTTGGGTGTGGTTGTTACTGATATCAAGTAATAGAAGGATGGCTTGTTTGGGTGTAAACTGGTGGACACCGGAAGCTAGGAATCATCGGAGATGGAAGCTCCCCCCGAGAAGAAGACTTCGTCGGAGAAGAAGCATCGCCAACAACATTAGACCTGGAAGCTGATGTACGACAAGATGTATGTGAATGAGGTATTCCTTGACCTAATGGACTTTCCATTTATTGGATTTGGGCTATATGTATATTTTCTTGTAAGATTTAGGAATTCAAATAAATGGAAGTGATCCTTGCTAACTTGATTAATATTGGGTCAATCCTATGACTTATGCTGCTAGTATTTGCTAGTATTGGTAATTCATGGACACCATATTTTGAGATGTTAAGTCATATATATAAGATTCATACCATTTTTTTAGATAAATAAATAAATATCAACTATGGGATTTATTTTATGAGACCTTTAGTTTATGGATTTTGGCTCATTACCACATTTTATAATAAAAGGCGAATAATAGTGTTTTAGGGCGTAGTATTAGCTAATACTTGAAATATGACATAATTCGAGATTATTAATATGGTTATAGGTGTCCAAGGAGCTGGAGATTCATTTCAGCCACTTCGATAGTCTTAGTATGTGTTTTGCTGCTTCAGGTGAGTTTTCCTCACTACACTTGTGGGTCAAAGGCACCAATGCCGACCTATTAGATTATGTATCCTGGTATTGAAGATATTGATATGTTATAGTGATTTGTTAGATCTGTATCCTGGTATATAGGATGTTAGTATGCGGTAGTGGTATGTAGATCAGCTTGTCTATCTATTAACTAGTTATATGTTTACATGTTTGTTGGATATATGTTATCATTTATGTACATGTCGACATAGTATGGTTGTGTTGTGGCAATGCTGCTTTGTGCGGAAGCTAAAAAACCTAGGAGCAAGTCAGACATAAGTTGTGGGCTTGAAATGGAAGCCAGACTTATGTTGTGGGCTTAGGAGCAAGTCAGACATCAGTTGTGGGCCTAAAAGGCAAGCCAGACTTATACTATGGACTCAGAAGCAACCCATACATGAGATGTGGGCAGGAAATACAAGCCAGACTCATGTTGTGGGCTCAGGGGTAATCCAGTATGTTAGTTGTGGACGTAGTATGCATGCTATTAAATGTTTGTGTGGTGGTACTATAACACCAGCCAAATTAGGGTCAAAATTAAAATTTTATAAAACCATAATTGGGATATACCAAGTGGTAAATATCGTAACTAGGTTTTCATTTGATATAAAGAACACTAAAATCCGAGTTATAACGAATAAGTTATGACCAATCGAAGATCCGCGGCAATACCAGTAAAACACCGTTAAGCATAAAACGAGAAATTTTTCAATAAGATACTTTTCAACCTTAGGTGTCTAAATGAAAGTCATAGATATCCCAAAACCGTGAATATCCATAAAAAGAACGCCCAAATCTAATTTCATATGAGGAATTTATGATTTTTCGAAGTTTCGGACGTAGCAGTAGACAGCTAAAAACTTGAAATAGAGATCGAGCGACTTTTTGCCAACATGACCTAAACGAGAATCGAAGATCTCATCTAGTATTACAACGGTAAAAAATCTGACGAAAATGGACATCGGATGAAGAAGTTATGGATTTTTAACGGACTTTTCCTGTCCCGGCCTGTTAAAAATAAATAATAAAAATAATTTCAAAATTAGCCGATGGAGTCTAAACGAAAGTTGTAGAGCGTAGTCCCACCTACGCGTGGATATAAAGAACGTCAAAAACGGAGTTCGTATGAGGAAGATATGAATTTTTGAAGTTTATTAAATAATTAAAATATTAAATTAATTTTTAAATACTCGGTATTATCCGAAGGAGGAGGAGTCATCGGGCTGATCCGAGTTACGCCCAGCGTACTCGGGTGCTAGGACTCGGTTCTTCCACGTCGCCCCTACACCTCTACGCCCTCCCATCACCCGCTTTGTCCGAGGATGCGGTAAGCAGTGACGCACGGGTACGCCCCGCGTAACCCCGTACACCTAGCGTACCGAGGCGGTTCAGCCTCCTATAAAAGGGGTACGAGGGTTCCAGGCATATTCACTTACTTCCCTCTTTCTCGTGCCGAAGCTCTGCATTTAAACCCCCGAAGCCATCCCGACATTCCGGTTTTCATATCCAAGTTTGGAAGGAAGTTTTACGCTCCCGAGATTCCTGAGATTCCCGAGAATCCCAAGAAAAATCAACTTTTCCAGTCAAAGTTCTGCTCGATTCTTCTCTCAACTACTTCAAAATAACCACTTTAATCAAGTGAGTTCATACCCCTACAAACACGCTTTAAATACGTTTTTAACCGCTTTTAAACACTTTTAGGGGGGGGGAATACAAGTAAACACACGGCAAAAATCGTGTGAAACATCGATCTTTTGCTATACTTTTCATACTGTTGTTTTAACTATCATATGAAGTTGTTATCATGCAAAACACCTCACAACACAACTTTACCCTCTTGGGATACAATATGTTTTATAAATAGAAATATGTTTTATTTATACGTTTGCATACTACATCATATCAAGGGTAACCATTTTCAACTATAACATGATGCTTTTACAAGAAAACTCAACTCATCATCACGCCTTTGTAACACGGTAGAAAAGGAAATCATTTCATACAAACGATCTTTCATCATATTACTCGTGAACTTGTTGTTAGCCATCATGTGAGTTCATACCCCCTTTTATACACCTTCAAATACTTTATAATGTACTTTTAATACATTTCGGGGGAGAATACAAGTAAACACCCGGTTAATCCCGAGTGAAAACGTGAAAACTCTTGTTATACTTTGCATGCGTTAGACTTATACAAAATACATAGTATCCAGGGTAGCCATCCTTGTTAAACTATTTTATGCATTCAAAGAACTTATGATTTATGCTTTGTCAAACATTGTGAAAGAGGATAAACATTGCATACAAAACTATCACTTTAATACAGACTTAGTTGAGAATCCGTGAGACGATTACATCTTCAATGCTACCTTTTTGTTAAAAGGTACTACCTAAAGTCCTGTTTATTATAACCACAGTCTCCCGTTTGGAGAGTGTGTCAAATGTGTATAGATCTACACGGGAATTCATGATCCCGCGCCCTGACTGTTAGCTTCAGTCCTTTGGGTGACAGTTTGTCATAACGTTTCGACGCTTGAATACCGTCGCCACAGGCATATTATGTTTAGTATGGTTATAAAACCCACCAGATAGACAATTATTATGGTATTCTGATTTTATGAACGAGTAGCTATTAAAACTATTCTTCATCTAACGAGTGCGATCTTCTTATAGCTTTACTATATAAAACTATGCCTCAACCTTTAAGCATGTCAGTTGCTTGCGATTTTCGGTTTTGGACATTAGAGACCACCTGTTACTTTAGGAAAATAAGGGATTTTCCTCGTGCAACTATTTACAATTCACAACACGAACATTCATATGCATTTCATACTTTTATAAGAAAATAAGGGATTTTCTTGGAAAACGCACGAACTTTGGAATGGCATACATTTTCTCAAAACCACTTATGAACTCACCAACTTAATTGTTGACACTTTTTCTTTGAAATAACTTGTATTCTCAGGGAACCGCTAAGCAGGTTTGGAAACCAACTTTTGGGGATTAACGCTCTGACGTTAATTACTTCTTTTGAAAGATGTTTATGTATTTATCTTTTGAACATGTAACAAATACAATGATGTAAACATTTTGAAACCTTTTTATGTATGGTGGTGTGTACTTTCCTTACTATGAACTGTTATGATACTGAATATGACGTCCTCCGTCCCCGAACGTTTCCGCCGTTCTGGTTTGGGGTGTGACAGATTGGTATCAGAGCTTTGTTTATAGTGAATTAAGTATATCAAAACCATTTTTGGTATATAACTATAAACACAACTGGGCAAAAACACTTTGAGTAAGAGTTATACTTTTAAAATAAAATTTATTTAATTTTGTTCTAAAGTAGGCATGCATTCATTTCATATGAATAACAGGGTCGGTATCATAATGAAAACAATATAGAAGTATTATAGATGAGTTGTACAATACATGTATGCCTTGAGATATGTAATCGGGCCTGGGATGAATATGATTGATCAACTATATTTGTCCGAGAGCCGACCAGCATATACCAGGGGATAGCTACAATGGACAACAAATCTAAAACTTACCAAAACTTATAAACCTTAGAATCAAACATAACATTTACAATACTATAGGAGTATTTTATGCATACAATAAGTTTAACTTTGATGTTCAACCTTATGTGCCTTAGTTCTAGACAATCCTTATCTCCCTATTCTCGTACAGACACAATGGCTGGGTTCCACCTACCAGGAGACCCCTACTACCCAAACCAAGACAGTGGAGAAGGGATAGAGAATGATCCAGAAGAAGAAATGCAAGAAGAATCAGACTTAGATCCCGAGGACAATAACCTACCCTTAGCGGCTCCAATTCAAAATCCTAATCCTCGACTGGAATTTCATGGCTCGACACCTCTATGCGCAACCAACTTGAATAGGTGGAGTCGCGAACAGGGTCAACCCCTTCCATACAGTGGAGACCGAAACTTTTACAATCTAAGCGAGGGAGGCTCAGCAGACAGCGTCCTTCCTATATTGGTTCGCCAAATTGCTCGCATTGATGAACAAGAAAGGACAACCATCCATCGAACTGAGGAGAATGATGCGAACACTAGAGTCAATATAGTTCGCATCCGACAGTTAGGATTAGCTCACAGGAGAATTGTAAATCAAGATGAAGATTGGCAGAGATAACTTAAACTCAAAATGAATTCAGGGAACTTAGAGCACGCCAGGCAAGGTATGAAATGTGTTTGCTCGAGATGGAACGCCAGTTGGCAGGTCAAAAGGCTCAGCAGAACAGTTCCCGCCGCCAGTAGAGGATACTCTACTCACTCCTTTCAGTTTGTGGAATAACCTTCGTGCGTACTCAAAGTAGTACTCCTTTCGTGTAAATATTTCCGTCTAGCAATTTCTGTTTCACTAGACCTCTATGCTGTCAAATTTTCCCGGTATGGTATGTTGTAGACATACGCCAAGGTTAAGTTTTCTGAATTCTATGTAACTTTTGTACCAACTATTATGACAGACCTCTTGTTTCCTTTAAAGATTATCTTTATCAATCCGTGCTTTCGGTATGTAGGCAGTTCATGTCATGAACTGTTATAGCAACTCACTACACTGTCCTTGTCGATCTAATCTATTGTAGTTCAATGTTATTGAACTCAACAACACTAGCGAAGTCTTGCCACCATTTCATTTGTAACCCTATAGCTGGAAAATGCCTTCTCGCTAATCAAACAGACTAAACCCTACGATAAACCCAACTTTTCTATCACTTACACCCTTTAGATAGAGAGACGGTTATCATAGGATAACAAACCTTTATAACTTCAACTAGAGCAGTCAAAACAACGACAAAGATTAAAACGTGCCTGAGGAAAGCAAGGACACCGTGTTTATAAGATACAAGATATAACAAATCGTTACCACCGAGGAGAGAACAGAGAACAGAGAGAACCACTCGTGAAGCATGAGAGGTGGTACCTGATGCGTCAGACTAATAAGTAATCATTATTATTACCTAATGAGTTGTTAAGTATATTACTCACGCTATGAGATGGGTACATCACATCCTTCTTCATGACTCGGAAAAGTAAAGGATATACCCTCTCCCAAAACTCATGAAACTAGATCAACTTGAGATTTCGACATTTCAACCCTAAATTGCTAAAAATAAACTTAAATGCGATACCTATTTCAACCCTCAAGTATAACTACATCATAAGGAATGTAAGTCGGAACATTAGAAACCGAATATCAAAGTGAGGAAATTATACATATAGAATCCAACTAACAACGATCCTAGTTATCTAACCAACTCGTTTCACATCATGTAATAGAATTATGTCTTCACCTGGAAGTAATCAACCAACCAACAACACATCACTTCAGCATATAGACTTAGTTACTCTTCACACTGCAGTCACAATCGCCGTATCAGCCATCATGGCTTATATCAATGCAAGTAATGCTAGTAAAAAGGGGAATGGTGTCGACAATTCAAATCTCTGCAACAATCAAGGAAACCAACAAGTGCCAACCCGTAAGAATACTCCAACCCAAAAACCTTGTAACAGGAAACAAAAGTCCTGGAATAGGAAAGGGAACAGTTTTAATCAAGGGCCTCCTAAAAGACAACAGATAGTGTCAGCTCACACTGTTAATATTCCTATCACCACAACACCTTTAAGGTCGTACAACGACAACCAGCCTAAGTGCAACCGATGCAACTTTCATCATCACTATCCATTTGAGGTACTAGAATATGAGTGGGAAATTTTTGAATCATGTGAGGTGTTAAGGGGACCAAGAGAATCTATACTACTAAGGTGTAGTAGTGGAATAATCAACCAATGACATTTCAACATCTTTTGCGTGGGTGAGGTCTCCACCCGTGCAGCTCTATGCGTCCACCTGTACAACTACCTTCCGAGGGTGTTTTGGTCATTTGACCCATCATTTACTTTGGGGGTTAGGTATTGCAACCCCTAGATCGATTTTTGACACCATTGGATCAGCTTGGGGCGATTTTAGAGAGCTAGAGCATTCATCATCTCATTCTTCTAATATTTTTTAAAATTCATGATGTTAAAACACTTTTATGATCATTTTCGTGTTGCTATGAGTGGCTAGTTACTTTATTTTGGTTGACTTGGGCTAAAACCCTTGGATATTTGTGAGTTTTGAAGGATTCATATTTAGTTATTATTTATCTCATGTTTATGATTCTTAGTTCTTAATTCTTATAATTATTAATACTTTGATCATGAGCTTGGTACTTGATGAGAAATTGTTAGTCTTTTTCTTTGATTTAGTAATTAATCATTGAATTTACTTAGAACAAGAGCTTTTTGATACTAAAAATCATCTCTAGCTTATAGATCATGAGTCCTTTATGGTTGTGTAAGCATTGATATCTTCTAGGAATTGGGAATTCCTTTTACTACTACATTACAATTTATTTGCATGCAAAATGGTGTAATTTGCTTGGTGGCTTGACATCCTATCAATATCCTGGATGAAAGAAGAAGTTGTTTTGTAGCTTAACCTCTAAGTAGAGATTGTTGAGATGAAAAGTCTAAATGAAATGTCTGGAAAAAATACTATTGACTCCCGACGTATCATAAGATTAGAGAATGGATTGTAACATATTAGAATACCTTGGAAGAAGGCAGAAGAATCTAAAAGTTAGGAGGTTCTTAAAGACAAAAGGATTGGAAGCCAAGAGACTATAGAAGACAAAGGATACAAATTTTTAGGAATCTTGAAATTGTTTGTAGTAGAAAATAAGTTTCTTCGGATCATAGTGGATGTCTGGAAATTCGCCTTACATTGGGAGACACGTTGACTTTAGACCATATCTTTTTGCCAGATGTCCCATGGGCCCTGTAACGCCCGCGTTTCCAGGCTAGGCATTATCCTTGATATAATAGTCTAGGTTAACCCTTGTAACTCTTTTTGGAGTTGTTGGGTCGCATTTTGTGTTGCGTCTATTGGGCTCGTTAGTTAGTCTAATATGTATCTCCGGTATGGGCCTTTCCATCTGTGAGTTTTGTTTAGGGTTTATTATATATAGATGCTTGCATGCATTCTTAACGTAAGATTGATAGAGATTTGATAGCGTACAAGTTCTTATCTTTTGTAACCCTAGAATCCTCTACAGCGGAAGTTCTTAGTCGAGCTCTGCTGAGGATTGAGTAATCTAATCATTCGACACATCTTGATTCATACTTGGGTTATATACTGTTTATATATTCATCGCTTACCTGTTACATAGATATAATCGATCATCAAGTTAATTAATAACTTATCAATTGGTATCAGAGCAGGAGGCTGTGTAATTCATACACATCTTTTCTGTGAAAAAGTTTGCGATTAGGGTTATTCCGCATTAACTAATATTTATTGAGCCGTCATTCCATAATTGACGTAACTCAGCATTTATTTGTTTTGCCCAAATATTATTCATTACAAGTTTGATCTTTCAAACAGGTTAAACGATCAAGCATGGACGAGTCACAATCAAATCCCATCAATATCTCAAACAACATCGGATCAACGACGAAGATTCCTATTCTTTACACCCAGGATTATGAAGTCTGGGCACATCACTTCGAAGATTATGTCATTGGATCGGAAGACAATGGATACCTTATTTGGGAAGCAATAGTTTCTGGACCATTTGCTCATTCTGCAACGTCAAAAATCATTAAAACTCAGAAAGAGTACAATGATCTGTTAAAATACGTAAAGGATGTTGCTCAAGACGAAAAGGAAAAGTTTCAGTGCAACATTAAAGCATTGAGACTGATTCGATTCGCTCTTCAATCCGATACGTTCAGGCTAGTGAGTTCATGCAGCACTGCTAAAGAGATCTGGGATAGGCTGCGAGAGTTATATTCCACAGATGAAGATCTGGAGCATTCCATTCAAACTTTACTCTTATCAGAGTTTGGCGAATTTAAGCAGAATCCCGATGAAACTGTTACTCAGACGTTCAATCGCTTCAATCATCTTCTTAGTAAGATGATCAAACACGATATAGAAAGGAAGCTGATTGAACAAAAGGTTACCTTTTTGAATGGTCTTAGATCTTAGTGGAGAGCAGTTGTGTCCACTGTTAAATCTCATGAACAATTCAAATTTTATTCTTTGGCAAAGCTAGTAGGGATTCTGAAATCCCAAGAAAAGATAGTCTTACAAGAGAAAAGTGTGGTTTCAAGCTTGGGATCCTTGGCTCTTCTGTCCAAAAGCAAAAGTGTAGTAGAGGATGAAGATCTCAACTTAGAAGATTATGATCTTACATCTGAAGATTATGCAATGATGGTGTCAAATCCAAAGAGGTTCATTAAGAAAAGATTCCCTACAAATAAGAATCGGAATTGGAAGGGAAGCTATAGTTCTAAAAAGGTGAGGGAGGAACCGAAGGCAGAAGAACGAAAGAAAGAGCCGAAAGCTGAAAGAGATTCTGGTGTGAACTGCTACTACTGTGGAGGAAAGAACCACTATGCCAAAGACTGTGTCTTGAAGAAAATGGAAGAGAAGGACGAGGAAAATGATGAAGAGGTTGTGCTGATGAAAAAGCTGGAAGATATCAAGAGAAAGAAAGCTACTGCTAACCCTTCAATGAATGCTTTGATTGTGCAGGGTTCGGCAGCGGATGATGAGTTCGGTGGTGTGCAGGTCTGGTCAACCGACTCAAAGGATGATGAGGTCAGGAAGCCATCTCATGGAAAGGCGTATGTTGGTAGAGGTGAAGAAAGCAGTGGGAAGTTCTTGATGGTGACGGATGTATCTCAAATGAGGGGATACAATACAGACGGTGGGAATGAAGAAATGAAGGAGCGAGAGGACTTATGCTTCACAGCAAAACCTCTCAGCATGCAATTCAATGAGCTTGATGAATTAATCAAGAAGGTACAATCCGTTTTTATTTGATATAAAGTCCCACAAAACTCATATGAAAAAGAATTGAAAAGCTTAAACTCAAGAATCTCAAATCTAGATAGCAGTTTAACTCAAGCACGAGTCACCAATTCTAACCTAACTGGCCAAATAAGCAGGGTATCATCAAAGAGTGAGGAACGGAGGATGTGGATAGAGCTGAAGGAGTCGAAGCTGATTACATCCAAAGACGAAAACATTTATTTACAAAGAGACAATTTGAAACTTTTGAAACAAAGAAATGTGTTTTGTTTAATTGCTAAGCGTCTTTATTCTAACATCACTCAACTTCATTTGAACTGTGAAATAGGACAGAAAATTCATCGCATGATTTTGCCCTTCCTTGAATTCAAGGAGGATGAAATCGACGCTGAAGCATATAATTGCGAAAGTGTAGTTTCGTCTGATGATGTGAATCCAACCTACATGTATGGTCTAGACAAAATTGAATCTTTCATAAAATCCAAGGACCATAAGGACATGCAGAAAAACCTTTTGGATGAAAATGATAAACTGAAACTAAGGACTGAAACCATACAAAAATTTGACTCATTGAATGCCAACTTGAGCTCAGAAAATAAAATAGATGTTGAAAACGCGTCTGAGCTTAATGAGGATGATGATATGAGTGAAATTTCTGTAGAGGATGAAGTTGACTGTTCTGAGTTTATCAAGAGCGAACCAGAAAACCACAAAAATCTTATTTCTGAAAATTCTGTGGAGTTTGCTCGTTTGTCCCAAAATAAGTCCCCGATTCTAGAAGAAAAGGTTGTTGTGTACCAAAAGGTGAGAACAACACCAAATCAGATATATAAGGTCACAGGAGTAACCGAACATCAGACAGCTGAACTCACAGCCATTGTAAACGAAGATAATGCAGATGGTTGTGATGAGTTGTTTTGGTCTGCTCCTATAGATAATGCAGACGAAACTGTTGGTCTGTCAGAACGGACTTCCTGGAAAACCAAAGGCAGATACGTGCCGGAGCCGCTAAACAAGCCTGATAACTTCGACGTGCCAAGTACTGGTGGTACAAAAGAAGTTCCTGTAGAAGAAGTCACTCCTTCGAGCGAAACATCATCAGTTCAAAGTGAACCGGCTGACAAAAAGCAAAAGCAAAAAGCCAACATCCACCGACAGCCGAAGCAAGTAAAGGATCAGATGCAGCAAAGGAATCTGAGATACAAGAAGAATCTCTCAGAACGAAAACAGTTTTGGCGATCTCAAAATGCCCATTTCTCTTATCATGACAAAAATTCCAAGTCAGAGAAAAGTACTATGAGAATGCCAGAAAGTAGTTACAACCGAAAGGACAGGTTCGGTTCTGAAAGGAATAACAACCGAAGGGAAAGGTTCGGTTCAGAGAACACCAGCTACCGAAAGCATAGGTTCGGTTCCGAGAGCAAAAGTAATCAAGGTTCAAGGTTCGGTCCCACTAATGACCAAAAACAAAAGGGGCACCTAGAACCTCAAGTCAAGAAAACTTCTCAGTCTAACTTCTCTCATTCTAATTCTTCTCAACCCCATTCTAAACCCAATTCTGTTCAAACTCAAAATCCAAAACATTCAGCAGATTTCAAAGGAAAATCGAAGGTTTCCTCAGTCAAGAATGTTCAAAAGCATTCCAAGGCCCAAACGTCAAATCCTGAACCCAAACCGTCTGTAACAAATCCCAACAAAATTAAAGTTTTCACCATTAAAAGGAAAGATGATACAACTTTAATAAAAAGAAAATATCTTATTGACATCTCTCTTACTATTCATGTTCCTGTGAAAGGCTCACGTGGACCCAAGAAACTTTGGGTTCCTAAATCTGCTTGATTCTTGCAGGTTATCAGTGACGAGCAGTTCGACGAAGAATGGTATATTGACAGTGACTGCTCACGTCACATGACAGGGAGGAAGGAAGAACTGAGGGAATTTCGATCTCTTCCAAACGGCGGGAATGTCAAATTCGGGAACAACTCATACAGCACAATAAAAGGTTATGGGATGATTACAAATGAAGACTTCACGATTAGAAAAGTTGCATATGTTGAAGGACTACAACATAACCTCATCAGTGTATCTCAGCTTTTTGGAGGTACCGGTCTTAAAGTTTCGTTTGATGATGAGGGTTCGAAAATAATAGAGAAGAAAACAAAAAGAGTGATTCTCAAATCGGAGCGCAAAGGTGAAATGTTTCCTCTTAATCTCAAACCTATCAAAGGAAATCCAGCTATCTGTCTGTTATCCAAAGCACACTCTGACGAAAGCTGGATGTGGCACCGAAGGCTCTCCCATCTCAACTTTAAGGATATCAACAAACTTGTCACCGGAGGTCATGTTCGGGGTCTTCCATTGCTCAAGTTTAATCGAGAACATTTGTGTGCTGCGTGTGAAATGGGGAAGCAGAGTCGTCAAAGTCACCCATCCATCATAAACACTAAAGTCGTTGAACATCTTGAGTTGATTCACATTGACTTGTGTGGTCCATCGTCTATCGAAAGCATTGGTGGTAGCAAGTATATTCTTGTTATTGTTGATGACTTTTCACGTTTTACATGGGTGTTCTTTCTGAAGCACAAATCTGAAGCAACACTCAAGCTAAAGATGTTCATCAAGCAGATTGAAGTGCAGTTGAGGAAAGTCGTTCGCAACTTCAGAAGCGACAATGGGCTGGAGTTCAAGAATAAAGAATTTGAAGACTTTTTAGCAGAAAAAGGGACCAGCCACAACTTCTCAGCTCCTTACACCCCTCAACAAAATGGGATTGTCGAAAGACGAAACCATTCTTTGTGTGAGGCAGCATGAACCATGCTAAGTTTCGCTTCTCTACCTCTATATTTCTGGGTTGATGCTATTGTTGCAGCATGTTTTACGCAGAACTGGTCCTATCTCAATAAGCGTTTCACTCTTACTCCTTATGAGATCATCAACAACAGAAAGCCAAACGTCAAATTCTTCTACGTATTTGGCTCACGATGCTTTATCTTCAATTCTAAAGAACATCGTAACAAGTTCGACGTAAAAGCCGATGAAGGGATTTTTCTGGGATATTCTCTCACTTCGAAAGCATACAGGGTTTTAAACAAGCGTTCGAGGAAGATTGAAGAAACGTATTATGTGACTTTCGATCAAAGCTATGTCAAGAAGCTGAAGGCCACGGAAGAAATAGTTGGAGAAATCTTCTCTCAAACAGGCCAAGTCACAGCCTCGATTGCAAATTTGTTTGAGCAGTTTATGGAGTTGTTCGATGAACCGGAGAAGACTACTCTCTCAGAAGCTAATGTAGCGGAAAACAAAGTTGATCATCTGAAGCAAATCATCGATGACGCTGCCAAACGACTGGGTGAAGGAGAATCAATTCCAACTGAACCTTCTCAGCACGGTGCTTCAGTTGAGGGGGAGAATCCATCTTCTTCAAAACAGCCAAGTTCACAAGTTGAGGGGGAGAACTCTTCTCCAGCTGCACCCGAAATCTCTACTGCACCCGAAGGTACTGTAGCTCCCGAAAGCTCTACTGCACCCGAAGGTACTGCAACACCCGAAAGCTCGACACCACCCGAAACTCCTGTAGCTCCGGAAAGTCAAGATTTACCTAAAAGCTCATCCGTCGAGGGGGAGAGTGCCGACATGTTTTATGACGATGACAGTCAATCCGAACTAGAAGAGATGGTAAATGCTGAATTACATCCATCATATGATCCAAATTACCCTCCTCTTGTCAAATGGACTAGAGATCATCCTGTTTTATAGGTTGTGGGTAATGTCTCTGAAAAGGTCCTGACCCGATCTCAACTGAAGGCAAAGAAAACTTCTCTATTCTCAAAAGTAGAGTTTTGCATGTTTAATTCTTTCGTCTCAAAAGTTGAACCAAAGACAGTTAACACTGCTCTTGATCACTCCGATTGGGTTCAAGCTATGCAAGACGAACTTAATGAGTTCGAAAGAAATAAATTTTGGCATCTCATTCCAACTCCTCAAGATGCATCGGTTGTTGGTCTCAAATGGGTCTTTAGGAACAAAATGGACAAGGAAGGCAATGTGATAAGGAACAAAGCTCGACTAGTGGTGAAAGGATACTGCCAGGAGGAAGGAATCGACTATGAGGAAACTTTTGCTCCTGTAGCTAGGCTGGAATCTGTTCGAATATTTCTTGCCTATGCTGCACACAAGAACTTTGAGGTCTACCAATTGGACGTAAAGTGCGCATTCCTAAATGGAGAACTCGAAGAAACGGTGTACGTGGAGCAACCTCCGGGATTTGTCAATGGAAAATATCCCAATCACTGCTATATTCTGGACAAAGCAGTTTATGGACTGAAACAAGCACCTAGGGCCTGGTATGAAATGTTAACCAAGTTTTTAAAGATGTCCAAATTCAAACAAGGTTCGGTTGACCCAACCTTCTTTCGTAAGAAGGAAGGTAACCACCATATGGTTATTCAAATCTATGTCGATGATATCATCTTTGGCTCAACGAATCCTAGCTTAACAGCTGAATTCAGAAACCTGATGGAGACTAAATTCGAAATGAGCTCAATGGGTCCGATTAACTTTTTCCTTGGTTTAAATATTAGACAGGGACCCGAAGGCATCTTTATTAATCAGGAAGCTTACACCAAAACTCTTCTTGCCAAATTCGGCATGATGGGAGACTCAAAGGTTAAAGTTCCAATGGCGTTCGGCACCAAGCTCACTCCATCCTTGGATAAGCCAGCAGTCGATATTACGCTATATCACCAGATGATCGTTTCTCTAATGTACCTTACTGCTAGCAGGCCTGATATAATGTTTTCTGTTTGCTACTATGCTAGATTTCAGGCGAATCCTCGTGAACCTCATATGCTTGTAGTGAAGAACATACTCCGGTATCTCAAACGAACTACCTCTCTCGGTTTATGGTATCCATCAAACTCAGGTTTTTTCGTTCAAGCCTACTCAGATGCAGACCTTGGAGGTTGTGGACTAGACAGGAAAAGAACCACTGGAGGCTGCCAATTCCTTGACGGGAAGTTGGTTAGCTGGCAATCAAAGAAACAGACCTGTGTATCTTTGTCTACCGCTGAAGCAGAATACATCGCAGCTTCCTCCTGTACATCTCAAGTGATTTGGATCCAAAGTCAACTCCGGGACTATGGACTCAATATGAAAAAGATCCCACTATATTGCGACTCTGAAAGTGCAATTAGGATTTGTCATAACCCAGTGCAACATTCCAAGACTAAGCACATCGCACTGAGGTATCACTTCATTAAGGATCATGTGGAAGATGGGAACGTCGAAATTCATTTTGTTCGAACTACTGATCAACTGGCTGACATCTTCACCAAAGCTCTTCCTGAAGCATCTTTTAACAAAATTCTACAAGGGCTTGGAATGATGGAATCGGAGTCAGTACCAAAAATTACCTCTCAAGATCAAAAGTAAGAAGCGAAATAAACCGAACGTTCGGGTTCGGGTCTTGATCTGGTGTGCCGAAATAGACCGAACGCTCGGGTTCGGTTGTATCATCTGATTTTCGCCTTTCACTCAAAGGTAGTTTCTATGGTTGTAAATCTTTTGTATCATTTTTCTTAATTCATTTATCTTATTGTCAAAATTCTTCTCCTTTTCAATCTATTTTTTTTTTGGCAACCGAAATAGACCGAACGCTTGGGTTCGGTTACAAAATTTTTCTCACCCGAAATAGACCAAACGCTCGGGTTCGGTTCCAAAGTTTTCTCAACCGAAATAAATCGAACGCTCGGGTTCGGTTCCAACATTTTTTTTGTATAATTTTTTTTATGTCTTATTTTTTTATTTTATCAAAAATTCCAAAAACCAATTTTTTTTAACTCATCAATTTTTTTTATATAAATTCAAAAACTCCAAAACAATTTTTTATTGGCTCTTATTTTTTTATTTTATTTTTATGTCTCGTTTTGGGTAAATTATTTCACTAGCTAAGTGTCCCTAGAAGCATGCTGCTGTATGTGTCCAAAGCCTCATCTGATTCTGAATAATAGTCTTACTGACTTGGTACAAACAAACCTTGTCTTCCCAATTAGGCTCTCATAATTATTCTAATCATGAGCTACCTAACTCTCTTCGTGTCACTACTTGCTAAGTGAAACCCAAAATTCAATACCCATTATGTATTGACGGTGAACAATTAATTTGCTCTAGCTTTCACTAATGAATTGACGAACTTCTCCATGGGGGTACAACATGAAATCTCTATTTTTTTTTCTTTTGAGTGATTCCTATGAAATTGTTAAGTCCAATAACATTTCTTCCCTTGGGATCCAGTTTTAATTTTTTTTTTTTTGAGATTTCACGTACAATAGTTTACCTTGCCAATTAAATTATCTCCAATCTACTTGTTGAACAGACTACATTGGTCTCACAAGTACTTCGTTCGATCTCTATCTTATATCAAGCTTAGGAATTCTGAATCGAAGCGAAAGTCACCCTCATAAGCCTAATTAAAAGAAGCCTTTCAACACTTCTTCATAAGTGTTTGATCGTTATTCAACGGGAAACCACACAAACACTTTAAAGTCTCTCTTGACTTTGAAGGAAGAGATTCGTGCCCGGGATCCACTGCTTCGTGTCTTTATTGACATCACATAATCCCTCAAAAGTGTTGCTTTATTTCTTTTTCTTTTACACACTCAGCACGAAAATCTTTTTGATTTTCCAAAATTCTGGTTTCATTAATTCTAAGGAATTTTAATTGGGTTGGCTGTTATCAAAAGTTGTGGTTAATATTGATCCACGTGGCAATTTAATTTTAAAGATGCCGTTTCATTCTAAAGGGATAAGATAACGAAATGATTTCAAACGGCGGGAGTCCAATCGATTTGATTTCAAACGGCACAACAGGGAACCGTGTGCGAATAGGAACCGTTTCATATCCAAACGGCGTCTGATGGGAAGGCGTGTAATTAGGGCCTGACATTCTCTCTCATGCGTGATCATCGGCTACGCCAACTATCACGCGTCAGTCACCTCCGAAAAACCCTTCCTTTTTTGAATCGAAGATTTGGGAAGATTTTTCTCTCTCCTTTACCCACAGTATAAAAGGCAACGTGATCCTCCATTTACCTCTTTACTGCACCTATATTTCCAGAGAGCAAGAAATCCTTCAACCTTCACTGTTCATCATCTCTCCCACTTTCTTCACAGCAATGGCAGATTCTTCCTCAGTTCACGCAACGTCTCACATCCTGCCCATTCGCCCACAGCAGAGTCTGATCATCTATCTCACTCCTCAGGTGTACGATGCGTTCATTTTTTCTATCATCGAATGCTTGAAGTACTCTTCCATCGCTCCTGCTCTTACCAGGGCTGAAGCTGTTCCAATGGAGTTCCTGTCTCAAATCTTTGCCACAGCACACTACGACAAGGTCATTGACAGGATTTTCTTCGATGTCTTTGAGCACAAGGCGTCGATTTCAAAGCAGAGGTTTTTCTTGTTGTTAGGGTTTGATGCTGATTCTTCGAGGGTTAATCCGGAAACCATTCCCATGGGTCATCTGTTCAACATGTTCTACAACATGGGGTACACTGAGGTGCTTACTACGGTGACGAAATTCAAGAAGTCGTGCCTACCTCCACAGTGGAATGGAATGTTCACTGTTCTTTTCAAGGGCTTATCTAAACGAAGTGTTGGATCCGATGGGGCAAGTCGTTTATTTCTCTCCATCATGTACGGGATCTACAATGGCATCAACATGGACTACGGGTCAGTCATGTGGCAACAACTTATCCAGAGTCTCTCTTCGACCTCCCGGCACTCAGAGATCTCATATGCCCGGTTCTGGACTATTGTCACGAAATGGGTCATGGACAAGTACCACGTCCCCATTGTCGCTGGTGCTCCAATATCTTCGATTGGTACTTTCCATACCACGAAGATCATTGTGTCGAATGCTTCTAAGTTTCCATTCAATGGGTCTATCCCGGAAACGATGTATGGTGATGTTCCGGCTGACAGCAGGATCATTCAAACGTATAAGGAGTTCAGACGTTCTGGTCCGAGGGATCTTACTCCAGAGATGCTGAAATTAATCCATGATGCTGACAAGCCTGTTGCTAGAGGCAAGAAGGCTGACAAGGGAAAACAGGTGGCAAAGGGGGCGAAAGGCCCATCTCCCAAGAAGAGAAAAACTACCAGAGTTGCTCAATCTCCACCGCAGAAGAGGAGAAAAACCTAACCGCGACGAAAGTTGATTATCGCTTCATCCTCAAGCGAATCTGAGGACGAGGGTTCTGATTTGGATGGATCTCAACGTGGCAACACTCCACCACGATCTCCAACCCCTGAAGTTCATGTTTCTCCTTCTTCTGTCTCCTCTCCACCGGTCACAATACCTTTTTCTATTCCCCCCATAACTTCCACCACTCAAATACCACCTACTTCTATCCCAATACCACCACCAATCTTTACCGAAGCAACAACCACCACCACTGCAGATGTTAGAACCAATGTATCTGATACGGGGGTTCATACTGACGCACCAAAATCTACCCCAGCACCCGAACCCGCACCAACTACCGAACACACCACCCAACCCGAACCTACCTTTACCACCGAACCACCAGCTTCACCACCACCATCTTCTCCTGCTCACGCATCAGAGGATGAAGAACCACTCCTTGGCGGGGGAAAATATGACTTTTGACTCGGTCTATTATAGTCCGTTTCAAGTACAGAGTGATGACGATGACGACGCTCCTGTCACCCGAAGGCATCTCAAGGAGCTACATGACAAAATCGACTCGCTCATTGCCTCCTCTTCTACTTCTCAGTCATCCATATCTGAAGCTGAAATTCAAAAAATTGTTGAGGCTTTTTCCAAAGCTCATCAAGTTTCCCTTGATTCCGCCACTGCCACCATCGATGCCTCAACCAAATCCTGTCAAGCTGCGACCGAAAAAGTCGATAAACTATTTACTGATGCCTCTTCCCTATTGAAATCTTTACAGGAAAGTGCTGAAGCCACCAAGACTACGCTGGAACCCATCATCAACCAGTTGGCTACATCAGTCGCTTCTGAGCTGAAGTCGTTCGCCTCTCTCAGACAGTCTATTTCGGACGATAACTCAACTTTCAGAACCACCATTGAGGAGCGTCTCTCCAAGCTTCAAGAAGACTTAGCTGCCGAGAACTCTCTCATGGATGCTCTCGCAAGGAAGACTACTGCTCTGAAGGTCAAGAGTACTCAACTCTCCAACTGTCAACAGGAGGTTGACTCTCTTCGATCTGAAAGAGAGGTGGTTAAATCGTGTGTTTCGGATGTCCACTCTGCTATCTCCAACATCCTTGAAGCACATGACCCCATCATCAATTATTCAGTACGTCGTACCCTTGCAGAGAAGCTTGCTCCCGACCTTTCTCTACTCAGCAAAATTAAGGGGCTACTTGATTTCGTGTCCATTCCGAAACAAGGGGGAGAAAAAGAACAAGTGTCTCAACCACCTCCTACTTCAGCAACTCACACAACCGAACCTCCTCCAGTAGGCCAAGCCTCCGATTCTGGTGTGAAAGATAAAGGTAAAAACATTGCTGAGGAGAGTGAAGATGATGATAAAGAGACAATTGTCGACATTCTGAAGCGGCAAAGTCGAAACAACGAGGCTGACATCAGTGCTTGTGTGGCTAGAGAGGCTGAAGAAGCCAAAAGGAAACAGAAAGAAGCCCACGACCTTCTTGAGAGCAGGAAAACTCTTTTTCCTTCCTGGACTCTTGAGAGGCTGATTAAGGAAGCCATTGACACACCAAGTATCTTGTGGCTGGAACCTGTGATCTCTTTAGATCGTTCCAATACTGTCGACTCACAGTTCGGCATGTCACTGACCTGAAAGGCATTTGTTTTTCATGCCTTTGACAACATTGCAGAGTTCCCTCATCCTCATCCACAGGTTGATCGGGACTTAATCGATTTTTATCTGAAGGCTGCTCAACCCTAATCAGACTTGGAGCGCTCAGAAAATCATCAATGTTCGGGTCCTGAAGCCGTACAGGGAAGGTAACTTCACCAATGTTCGCTTCAAGGTACTTCGAGGATCTGCCAAGACCGAACATGCCATCTCACTTGCAGATCTTCCCAACCTTAATCCCCATGATTGGATTATCTTGCACAACATCCTTCTGACAAACGAAGCTAAATATGGTCTGATCATCGACCATTTTAAGAGGATGCTTGTATGCTACATCATGGAAGTTGCTTTGATGGATCAGGAGATTGCGAGCGTGTTTAAGAAGAAGCCTACCATATCTCCTGTTGGCTCTGCCAGTGATCTCAACATGATGCAGATGGGGAAGATTGACCCGAAGAGAAACTCTATCATGTTTACCAGGAACGAAGGACAGAAATGTCTTTTTGCCTTGGCAGACAAACATATCTATACCACTGCATGTTTGGAACACGTTTTAGGGATCATCCATCGATGCAAGCAGAACACAACGGATGATATCAAGTACTTTGATGATATGATTCAATGGTACATTCGGTTCAGACAGACTATCCTGGCTCTTATCACACGTCTGTTTGATACCGTAAAGAAGGCTCCCGCTGCTGGCCCAAGCAAGAAGAAGAAGTAGTCTCGCTCCAATTTGACGCAAAGGGGGAGATTGTTGGGTCGCATTTTGTGTCACGTCTATTGGGCTCGTTAGTTAGTCTAATATGTATCTCCGGTATGGGCCTTTCCATCCGTGAGTTTTGTTTAGGGTTTATTATATATAGATGCTTGCATGCATTCTTAATGTAAGATTGATAGAGATTTGATAGCGTACAAGTTCTTATCTTTTGTAACCCTAGAATCCTCTACAGCGGAAGTTCTTAGTCGAGCTCTGCTGAGGATTGAGTAATCTAATCATTCGACACATCTTCATTCATACTTGGGTTATTTACTGTTTATATATTCATCGCTTACCTATTACATAGGTCTAATCGATCATCAAGTTAATTAATAACTTATCAGGAGTATTAATGATGAAATATTTGAGTATTATGTGAATTATGTGAATTATGTGTTTATTTTCTTAATTATTATAATTAAATGAATTAAGACTAAAATAAGCGTCAAATTTTAAGTGTGGGATAAGCCCGATATCTTTGCATAAATATGCAGTGGTCGAAACAAGGATTCCGAAGATATAAAGAATGCCAAAATCCGAGTTATAACGAAGAAGTTATGACCTGTCGAAGTTTCACGACAGAACCGGCAACGCTGAATGGCGTAAAAAGTGAAATTTATGTAAGAGCGATATTTAGCCTTAGTAATCTGAACGAAAGTCGTAGAGTTCGTTAAACCAAGAGTGTGCATAAAAAGAACGCCCAAATCTGACTTCGTATGAGGAAGTTATGATTTTTCGAAGTTTCGACTTAGCAGTATGCAGCCCGAATACTCGATTTGAGATCGAGCGGTTTTTATCCGAAACAATCTAAACGAGAATTGAAGATCTCGTTAATTGTAGTGAAACGATGAAAAGATATACAAAAACGGAGTTCAGATGAAGGAGTTATGAATTTCGAACAGAGTTTTCCTGTCCCGGCCTACTAAAAATACTATATAAGTAATATACTTATAATATATTAAAAATCAATTCAAAATTATCCAATGGAGTCTAAACGAGAGTTGTAGAGCATAATCTCACCTTCGCGTCGATATAAAGAACGTCGAAAACGGAGTTCGTATGCGAAAGTTATGAATTTCTGAAGTTCGGGGCGTGAACCCCAAAGCTGTGTCAGAGACCACGACGTGGCAAGCAGTTCCACGACGTGGAAAGTCTTCTGACACCTCCGGGACTCCCCCAGATGCAACTTGGGATGACGTATGCAGTGACGACCAAGCCCACGACGTGGAAAAAGGGTGTCACGACGTGGCAAGGGCCAAATTTTCCCTATAAATAGATTTGAAGGGCCAGCCGTTTAGGGTTGCTATTTTCTCTCCTCTCTCTCTCCCGTTTTACCTCGATTTACGTGCAAGAAATATCCCGAAGCCCCGAAGATCCCGAGAAGTGCGATTCCCGAGCCGAAGCTCTGCCCGCGAGGAGTTCGATTTTTGTGAAGATCTTCCAGATCTACCGAAGAATACTACTTCTACAAGCCGTAGTGCTGTCTGATCATCTTCTGATCAAGTGAGTGTGTGGTTACTTTCTTCTAACGCATAATTATGAAGTATTTTATATAAAATACGTGTTATGTGTATATTTTGTTGTTATATGTGTGAATGTATATTCACTCTCTTCTATCTCATATATCTGATATATTCTCTATGAAATACGTGTTATGTGTGTGTGCCTCATCTGTTATGTGGAATATGTATTGATTAAAGCATGCTATACATGTTTTAAACTATGTATAAAAATGTATATTTTTATCTACTAATATGTTGGCTAGAACATGGGTAGATAGTTGGTGTGTAATAAACAGATGAGAGGCCTCGATGTTGTTTTGATTCAGTCATCTAGCGGAGTTTAGATGATGACCACAGACTTTTCTAGAAAGTCTTGTGGAACGCTAGCAGGTTCGCCACCTGCAGGTGTTAATGAACTTGGGTGTTCATTCGTTGTACTCCATCCCCCTCATGGTTGCCTTATTTGACTTATATTGCTGAGGAACCCCCGAAGCATGTGTTGTCGCCCCGATGAAATATTCTTAGACTAGTTCTTTATGTTAGTTGTCTTAGGGACGTAAAGTGAGAATAACGGGAATGGGTAATTGGGTTATTGTTGGTTGGTGGAATTAAATATAATTATTTATTGTGGGTTGAAAACCCTATATGCTCACCAGGCTCCCAAGCCTGACCCACTCAGTTTATTTGTATTACAAGAAGTGGCGCAAGGGAATAGGATGGATGAACCATCAAGTTATTTTGTTTACAAGTCTGTATATATATATATATATATATATATATATATATATATATATATATATATATATATATTTGTTGAATGACTTGTAATGTTATTGTTTATGCTTTATGGTCTGTATCGGAACATGACATCCCGAGTTTTGATTATATAATGAAAATACATTTCTTTTATGAAATGCTTTGGTAAATATTATTTTATCATACTTTGTTTTTGGGAACAAATTCCGCAACTCTTTCAAATCAAAAGGATTTTGCTCTGAAATTATTTTAAAAGCATAAATTAAACCGGTCTTTTCTGGCCGAAATTTTGGGGATGTCACAGTTGGTATCAGAGCATTAGTTTAAGCGAACTAGGAATTTGTAGGATTTCTAGGCTTAAACTTAGAATACTAAGTGAAATTTTGAGATGTGTGTCTGTGATATTTTAGACACGAGCACTAGTTTATTTTAGGAAAGTTGCCTAAAATGCTTTTATGTGCTAAATGTTATATGTTGCCATATATGATATTATTTGTTCGGATCTATGGTCTGTTGCCAACCGGATCTGGAAACCATATGTGTGTAGGATTCTAAGCATACGTCTACGATATTAGAACTAGCATGTGAACGTTTCGGAGTGATAAGGATGATTTGAATATCTATCGTGAATGAGGATCTAATTTCACCTTATTCGGTGTGTAGATAAAAAATGGTGAGAACAAGAAGTGGAGTTGGAAATGCTGATGAAAACAGGAATCAACCACCAGTGATTGAGCAAATACCTGTCGTAGCAGCAGCACCTGAGCCAATAACAATGGTTGGTGTGCAAATGATGATTCAAACAATGTTGGATCGTCAAATGGAGGAGACTAGGCGGTTGCTTCAACATAATCATGAAGAACTGTCAATTCGTGTGGAAGAGCCCGAATTAAATGAAGGGCACTCTGAAGGTGGAAACTTCAGTAGGTCTGTTGGTCAAGCCAACCCACCGATAGTTAGGCAAAACAACCATGATGGAAGGAATTATGGAATGGGATGCAAGTACAAGGACTTTCTAACTTGCAAACCATCGACCTTCAATGGAAAGGAGGATCCGATTGGAGTTATGGATTGGATCTCCGAAATGGAGTTAGCCTTCATGACTTGTGGCTGCAGAGGCAAGTTGCAGACTATCTATGCAGTGCGTCAGTTCCGAGGTGGAGCCGTTCGTTGGTGGAACACTCTAGGGAAGACTTTAAGCCCTAATGAGCCACTGCAACTGACGTGGGCAGAATTCTTGGTGCAGTTCAAGCGTAAGTTCTGCTCGGCCCAAAATCTGTTGGAATTAGAAAACAAGTTTTTGGCATTGACGAAAGGCAGCATGTCAGTTGATGGATACACCAATAACTTTACTTATAAGATGGAGTTTGCCTTGCGTATCGTCCCAGACGAGCTGACAAAGGTGGACCGGTATGCGAAGGGACTCCCATGGGAGTACGAGGTGCCAGTACGTCAGACACATACTCGAGAGGCAGCTATCTGGGTTGCCAAGTCTGTTGAGAACATGATTAAGGGGAGAACCACTAACAAGGTTGAGGTTGGTGAGAAGAGAAAGTTTGAGGGAACATCTGGTTCCGGTAAGAAAAGCAAATTTTCAAAATCTGATTCGAAAAAGTTTGGTGGAGGAAAAGGAGGTGAAGCGAAGTGGTGTGATAAGTGTAAGAAAAAGCACTTTGGAAAATGTAGTGAGGAGGTAACCTGCTACAAGTGCGGAAAAATTGGGCATTTTGCCAACGAGTTTCCGAACAACAAGAGGATGTGTTTTGGTTATAATGAAGAGGGGCATATTTTGAAAGACTGTCCGAAGAAGAAGGAGGAAACAAAGCCCAACATTCCACCAAAGCCGAAGGCAAGAGCCTTCCAGATGACACTTGAGGCTGCGAAAGATGAAGCTGATGTCGCTTCAGGTACCTTTCTCGTAAACGAATTACCTGCTCAAATTTTGTTTGATTCTGGAGCCAACTACTCCTTTATTTCGCATGAGTTTGGTAGAAAACTAGCTTTGCCTGTTGATAGACTAGATAATGCTTTATTAGTCGAAGTTGCTAGTGGCAAGTTTGTACTTTTTAGCCATCGTATGAAAAACATCTTAATCGACCTTAATGGGAATAAGTTTCACAAGGAATTATTGCCTATCGAACTTAATGGTTTCGACATCGTTTTGGGAATGGATTGGCTTAGCGCCAATGATGCCGAAATTTTATGCAAGAAGAAGATAGTTAAAGTAAACCCGCCTGGGAAAGATTCGTTTATGGTGTATGGGGACAAACGCAGTAAATTCTGGAATCATTTCTCTAATGAAAGCCAGAAAGTGTTTGACCAAGGGGTGTACATCATATTTAGCATTCGTGATCGATGCTAAGACGGAAAAGAAGGTGATGCAGAGTATACCAGTGGTGTGTGATTATCCGGAAGTATTTCCCAAAGATCTTCCTGGATTACCGCCTGATCGACAAGTGGAATTCCGTATTGACTTGTTACCAGGAACAACGCCAATAGCAAAAGCACCTTATCAATTAGCACCGACGGAGATGAAGGAGCTGATGATGCAACTTTAGGAGTTATTGGACAAAGGTTTCATTAGACCTAGTTCATCACCCTGGGGAGCTCCGGTGTTATTCGTGAAGAAGAAAGATGGAAGTATGAGAATGTGCATCGATTACAGAGAGCTGAACAAGGCAACAATAAAGAATAGATACCCGTTGCCAAGGATTGATGACCTGTTTGATCAATTGCAAGGTTCAAGCTATTTCTTGAAGATCGATCTAAGGTCAGGATATCATCAGCTAAAAGTAAGAGAGCAAGATATCAAGAAGACTGTATTCAGAACTAGATATAGACACTACGAGTTCTTGGTTATGTCGTTTGGACTAACCAATGCTCCAACAGCATTCATGGATTTAATGAATAGGTTTTGTAATCCGTTCCTTGATAAATCCGTGATAATATTCATAGACGACATTCTGATTTACTCAAAAAGCCAAAAGGAGCATGGCAGGCACTTACGAGAAGTGTTAGAAGTCTTGAAAAAGGAGAAGCTGTATGCAAAGATCTCTAAGTGTGATTTTTGGATTCGTGAAGTCCAATTCTTGGGTCACGTGGTCAACCAAGAAGGGATAATGGTTGATCCAGCAAAGATTGAAGCTGTAATGAAGTGGGAACAACCGAAAAGTCCCATGGAGATCCGAAGCTTTTTAGGATTAGCCGGATATTACCGAAGGTTTATCCAAGGCTTTTCTTCTATTGCTACTCCATTAACAGCTTTGACCCACAAAGGAGCTACTTATGCTTGGAGTGATAAGCATAAAGAAGCATTCAAGAAGCTAAAGAAGAAGCTATGCGATGCACCGATACTTTCTTTACCCGATGGAGTTGAAGACTTCACTGTTTATAGCGATGCGTCTGGAGTTGGATTGGGTTGTGTTTTGACCCAAAGAGATAAGGTGATCGCATATGCATCTCGACAGTTGAAGGAGCATGAAAAGAATTACCCGACTCATGATTTGGAGTTGGCAGCGGTAGTTTTTGCTCTGAAAATATGGAGGCATTACCTCTATAGCACGAAGTGTAAACTTTTCACTGATCATAATAGTCTCCAATATCTCTTTAATCAGAAAGAGTTAAATATGAGGCAACGACGCTGGCTAGAGTTACTCAAGGACTACGACTGTGAGATACTTTACCATCCCGGTAAAGCTAATGTTGTTGCTGATGCTCTCAGTCGGAAAGTCAATCTTGAAGGAAAAAGGCCAAGAGTGTTGAGAATAGAAGTTGTCTCGACAATTGTGGAAAGTATAAAGAAAGCTCAAGAGGAAGCTTCTGAGAAGAATGACCGAAGGGAGGAACGTTTGGGAAAAACGTTGGTGTTTGATACAAACGGTCATGGACTGAAGGTGTTCCAAGGTCGAATTTGGGTACCTAAGTCTGGAGGAATAAGAGATATCCTGATGGAAGAAGCTCACAATACCATGTACTCAATTCATCCTGGCAGCACTAAAATGTATAGGGACCTAAAACCCTACTACTGGTGGCCAACGATGAAGCTTGATGTTGCAAAGTATGTGGCCGAGTGTGTGACTTGTGCGAGAGTCAAGACACAACATCAGAAACCATATGGGAGTTTAGAACCTTTACCTGTACCTATGGGTAAATGGGAAGACATTGCGATGGATTTTGTCACTAAACTACCCCGAACAAAGAATGGTCACGACATGATTTGGGTGGTCGTTTATCGATTCACTAAGAGTGCGCATTTCATAACAGCCAAGGAGAAATGGTCTATGGATAAGCTTGCGAATTCTTATGTGAAGGAAATTGTGAGGCTTCACGGTGTTTCGTTAACGATTGTATCGGATCGTGATAGCCGTTTCACCTCAAGGTTTTGGAAAAGTCTACAAGAGGAAATGGGTACCAAGTTGTGTTTAAGTACAGCTTACCATCCGCAGACTGATGGTCAGAGTGAAAGAACAATACAAACACTTGAAGATATGTTGAGAGCATGTACCCTGGAATTCCTAGGTAATTGGGATGAACATTTACCTTTGGTAGAATTTTCCTACAATAATAGTTTCCACTCGAGCTTAAAGATGGCACCTTATCAAGCTTTGTAAGGACAGAAGTGTCGTACGCCGTCTTGTTGGCTTGAGGCTGGGGAAAAGCAGTTTATGGGTCCCGAGATGGTCCATCAAACCGCTAAAAAGTTGAAAATAATTAGAGAAAGAATGTTAGCAGCTCAAGATCGTCAAAAGAGCTATGCTGACAAGAAGCGAAGGCCAATGACCTTCGAAGTTGGAGATTCGGTTTTGCTTAAAGTCTCGCCGTGGAAGGGACTTATAAGATTTGGTAAAAGGGGAAAGTTGAGTCCAAGGTTTAATGGACCGTTTAAAGTTCTTCAGAGGGTTGGGAACCAAGCTTACATGCTCGAATTAGCCGAAGAACTGAATGGAATTCACAACACTTTTCATGTGTGTTATTTAAGGAAGTTCACGGGAGAAGTTCCTGATATAATTCCAATTTCTGAATTGAGAATTGATGACAACAAGAGGTTAATTGAAGAACCAGAGGCAATTGTTGACCGAAAGACTAAGAAGCTTCGACGCAAGATGGTCGAATTAGTGCTTGTCCGTTGGAAACATACGAATGGGCCAAATCTCACCTGGGAAACGGAGAGTGACATGTTGAGTCGCTATCCTCATTTTTTTGTTTATGTGTGATTCCGGGGACGGAATCATCCTAAGGGGGAGAGAATTGTAACGCCCGCGTTTCCAGGCTAGGCATTATCCTTGATGTAATAGTCTAGTTTAACCCTTGTAACTCTTTTTGGAGTATTAATGATGAAATATTTGAGTATTATGTGAATTATGTTAATTATGTGTTTATTTTCTTAATTATTATAATTAAATGAATTAAGACTAAAATAAGCATCAAATTTGAAGTGTGGGATAAGCCCAATATCTTTGCATAAAGATGTAGTGGTCGAAATAAGGATTCCGAAGATATAAAGAATGCCAAAATCCGAGTTATAACGAAGAAGTTATGACCCGTCGAAGTTTCACGACAGAACCGACAACGTTGAATGACGTAAAAAGTGAAATTTACGTTAGAGCGATATTTAGCCTTAGTAATCTAAATGAAAGTCGTAGAGTTCGTTAAACCGAGAGCGTGCACAAAAAGAACGCCCAAATCTGACTTCGTATAAGGAAGTTATGATTTTTTGAAGTTTCGACTTAGCAGTATGCAGCCCGAATACTCGATTTGAGATCGAGCGGTTTTTAGCCGAAACAATCTAAACGAGAATTGAATATCTCATTAATTGTAGTGAAACTATGAAAAGATATGCGAAAACGGAGTTCAGATGAAGGAGTTATGAATTTCGAACAGAGTTTTCCTGTCCCGGCCTACTAAAAATACTATATAAGTAATATACTTATAATATATTAAAAATAAATTCAAAATTATCCAATGGAGTCTAAACGAGAGTTGTAGAGCATAATCTCACCTTCGCGTCGATATAAAGAACGTCAAAAACGGAGTTCGTATGCGAAAGTTATGAATTTCTGAAGTTCGGGGCGCGAACCCTAAAGCTGTGTCAGAGACCACGACGTGGCAAGTAGTGCCACGACGTGGCAAGTCTTCTGACACCTCCGAGACTCCCCCAGACGCAACTCGGGATGACGTATGTAGTGACGACCAAGCCCACGACATGGAAAAAGGGTGCCACGACGTGGCAAGGGCCAAATTTACCCTATAAATAGATTTGAAGGGCCAGCCGTTTAGGGTTGCTATTTTCTCTCCTCTCTCTCCCGTTTTACCTCGATTTATGTGCAAGAAATATCCCGAAGCCCCGAAGATCCCGAGAAGTGCGATTCCCGAGCCGAAGCTCTGCCCGCGAGGAGTTCGATTTTTGTGAAGATCTTCCAGATCTACCGAAGAATACTACTTCTACAAGCCGTAGTGCTGTCTGATCATCTTCTGATCAAGTGAGTGTGTGGTTACTTTCTTCTAACGCATAATTATGAAGTATTTTATATAAAATACGTGTTATGTGTATATTTTGTTGTTATATGTGTGAATGTATATTCACTCTCTTCTATCTCATAGATCTGATTTATTCTCTATGAAATACGCGTTATGTATGTGTGTGCCTCATCTGTTATGTGGAATATGTATTGATTAAAGCATGCTATACAGGTTTTAAACTATGTATAAAAATGTATATTTTTATCTACTAATATGTTGGGTAGAACATGGGTAGATAGTTGGTGTGTAATAAACAGATGAGAGGCCTCGGTGTTGTTTTGATTCAGTCATCTAGCGGAGTTTAGACGACGACCACAGACTTTTCTAGACAGTCATGTGGAACGCTAGCAGGTTCGCCACCTTTAGGTATTAATGAACTTGGGTGTTCATTCGCTGTACTCCATCCCCCTCATGGTTGTCTTATTTGACTTATATTGCTGAGGAACCCCCGAAGCATGTGTTGTCGCCCCGATTAAATATTCTTAGACTATGTCCCTTATGTTAGTTGTCTTAGGGACGTAAAGTGAGAATAACGGGAATGGGTAATTGGGTTATTGTTGGTTGGTGGAATTAAATATAATTATTTATTGTGGGTTGAAAACCCTATATGCTCACCAGGCTCCCAAGCCTGACCCACTCAGTTTATTTGTATTACAGGAAGTGGCGCAATGACATAGGATGGATGAACCATCAAGTTATTTTGTTTACAAGTCTGTATATGTATATATTTATTGAATGACTTGTAATGTTATCGTTTATGCTTTATGGTCTGTATCGGAACATGACATCCCGAGTTTTGATTATATAATAAAAATACATTTCTTTTATGAAATGCTTTGGTAAATATTATTTTATCATACTTTGTTTTTGGGAACAAATTCCGCAACTCTTTCAAATCAAAAGGATTTACTCTGAAATTATTTTAAAAGCATAAATTAAACCGGTCTTTTTTGGCCGAGATTTTGGGGATGTCACAGGCCCAATCTTGTTTCTTACGTCTCTCTCTCTCTCTCTCTCTCTCTCTCTCTCTCTCTTTATATATATATATATATATATATATATATATATATATATATGTGGGGGGTTCATAAGAAAACGCATGAACACTAGAAACCCTAAAAAACATTTAGAACATTTGAAATACACACAAAAATAGTTTGATATATATAATTTTTTTTATTTATAAGGGATAATGACTTAAAATGGTAGTATATTTTTTGATTTGTACATATTTAGTCACTAAGTTTTTTTCGTACACATTTACCCCTTAAACTTGTTAAACTGTACACATTCAGTCCTTATAACCGGTACTCTAGGTTAGCCGAAAAAAGTGACTTAATATGGTAATATATTTATTATTCTGTACACATTTAGTCCTTATTATTTTTTTGCACATTTAGTCATTAATATTTTTTGTTTCAAAATAAGTCATTTTTTGTTTTTGTACTCATTCAGTACTTATGAATTATTACTTTAGGTTTTTCTCACGACATCTTACATGGGACAATCATTGATAAGGTGTTTCGGGTTGTAAATGTTTATGTCCATCGCGATCTCGACTGCTTGGTTGCATAGGTCTTGTGGTTTGGCTTTGGTCTTGTGTTTTGAACGTCGTAACTTCAAACGATATCAGATTTTAACGATCTTTATATCCACATGTTCGTTTTTTTAGTCTACTACAACTTTCGTTAAAATTACTCTTGATAAAATGTAATATATTTTTACTTATGATTTTATTAAAAAACTTTCATACATTCATTTATAAAAAACGTATAGATATAAAGATTGTAAGTAAAAATATATTACTTTTTAATGGGAGTAATCTAAAAGAAAGTTGTAGTAGACTAAAATACGAAGACATGTATATAAAGATCGTTAAAATCTGAGATCGTATGAAAAAGTTATGATGTTCATAACACATGACCTAAACAACCAAGTAATCGAGATCACGATGGACATAAGTATCAAAAGCCCCAAACACCTCATTAATGATTGTCCCACATAAGTTGTCATGAGAAAAACCTTAAGAAATCATTCATAAGTACTAATTGAGTACAAAAATAAATAATTACTTATTTTGCAATATATATATATATATATATATATATATATATTAAGGGCTATTTTGTACAAAAAATAAGGACTAAACGTATACAAAGTGAGAAATATATTACCTTATTAGGTCATTTTTACCGGCTAACTTGGACTAGCCGGTTATAAGGACTGAATATGTACAGTTTAACAAGTTGAATAGGTAAATATGGACGGAAAGAAACTCAATGACCAAATGTGTACAAATCGAAAAATATATTGCGCTTTTAAGTCATTATCCCACTTTATAAACAATAAAATTGCATATATATATATATATATATATATATATATATATATATATATATAGGGAGAGGATCAAATGAGAACACCTAAAAGGTTGAGAATGCGAGAACCATTCTGGACCAATCAATATATAAGGGTATACTAGTAATTGTATATTTTAATTAAATTAAAATAAAATAAAATTCAATCAAATTCCCTTAAATTTAGGATTAGTTACCAAAAAAGAAATAAATATTCAATTTTTTATTTTTTTTATTAATGGAATATAAAAAACATTTTTATCAAAATTTATTTTAAAACTGAAAAAAAATTCTTAAAAAAATCAATTTTTTTCCTCCTATTTTACCTTTTTTATGCTCAAAAAAATGAAGAGAAATCGAATACCAAATTAGTACATTTGTATTCATAAATGATTTTTTTTTTCAAAAAACCTAATACTACTCCAATCACAAATAAATACACATCAATTTACAAGTAATCCAATTTCTTTTTTTAATCAATTGAAAATAAAAAGAGTGTAAAAATTATCATTTCTCCATAAAACGAATACCTCTAATCATAAATAATTATACTCATTAACACATGCTTACACTGTTATTCACAAATAAATACACTGCTATTAACAAATAAGTAACTTGTTATTCAGAATTGAATAAATGAATACCTCTAATCATAAATAAATACATTCATTCACTATTATTCACAAATGAATACCCTGCTATTCACACATGAATGCACTGCTATTTATTCACTATTATTCATACATGAATGCACTGCTATTCACAGATAAATACAATTTTTCATTCTTCCATTTCCTCTCACACTCCCTTCTTTTTCTCCTGTCTTCGAGGTGCAACAAAAACACCCCCACTAGAGGTGTTTGTGGTTTTATCGATAAGGAAGTAGAGGATCACACCATGCTTGCGTAGATCCTTCACATGGATCAGACGGGACAGAATGTCTTGACAGAACTTGTCATAAATCAGTATCTTGTAAACTTCCTCGTTTGCTATTCCACTTGCGTTTATAGGTTGATTCAGATTTAGCATCCGAGTTATGCACTCCGAAAGTATATACAAAATTAGATCATGGTTTGCTTTGTTTGCAAGGAAAAAACAACTACAATGGTATGATATGAAAACTCTGAAACTCCATATCAAATAACTACATTTATTTTTAAATATTCAGGTTATGTAATCCGAAAACATTTCTATTTCTATTCAAGTGTAAGCATCCAAGTTACTCATACACATACATATACTAGAACGAGAGCAAGAGATCGATCAAGGGAGAGAAATCAATCACCTGTCTGTCTTTGACGAAGATTGAGTGTCATTGATGGATCTAGAACGAGAGCGAGAGATCGATCAAGGGAGATGTTAGTCGGTTTTGTGGTTCGTCTGTATAAATCGAGAGAAATCAATCACCTGTCGGTTTTGTGGCACGGATATCATTGATTATAATCGGTGTTGAAGCGAGAGGTGATAGAAGTAGTTGGGGTAAGACGGTAGTGGAGCGATCGACGGGAAGAGGGGAAAGAAAAGGGACCCGAATTCATTGAGAGAGGTGTTTATTTTGAAACCCTAGAGAGAGATCGAAGGAGATAAAGATACGGGATTATGAAAGGAAAGAGGAGAGAGTGTGAGAAATTGTAGGAAATAGGTAAATTTGCAATTCCTATTATGCCCTTCTGACAATTTAAAAGTTACACTTTAATGCTTGTAGTTTTAGAATTTATCATAAATCGCCCGTTTAATAATAGCCTTAGATCTAAATATTTAAATGGTTCAGATCTGTTCTCGCGTTCTCAACCTTTTAGGTGTTCTCATTTGATCCTACTCCTATATATATATATATATATATATATATATATATATATATATATATATATATATATATATATATATATATATATATATATATATATATATATATATATATATAAAGAGTTTTTAGGGTACTAAATGTATTTCTATTGGTACTAAATGTTTTCTAGAATTTTTAAGGTTCATGCAAAATGAGAAATATATTACCATATTAAGTCATTTTTATCAGCTAATTTGGAGTAGTCGGTCATAAGGACTGAATGTGTACAGTTTAATAAGTTGAATAGGTAAATATGGACGAAAAAAAACTCAATGACCAAATGTGTACAAATCGAAAAATATATTATGCTTTTAAGTCATTATCCCACTTTATAAACAATAAAATCATATATATATATATATATATATATATATATATATATATATATATAGGGTTATGATTAAATATGAATCGCATGTATTGTGTGAACGTGTGACTAAGTTCTAGCCTTTAGATTAAAAAAAAATAAAAGGATATGATATTAGGATACATGTTACTAACATGGACTAGCAATTACTCTATAATTACACTTAATTAATTATAAAGGCAAATATTAAATTTTATGAAGAGAGAGAAATGAAATTTCCTTATATATTAGGCAACTAATTACATCAAATTAATTAATAAAAATCAAATCAAATGTTATATTTTATTTAATACATTCAAATATATGTTTTTAGCATTCGACGTAATGAAACATATATGAACTTATATTTTCAATCTTTCATTCTTATAGAATACGATTTCTTTCAAATATTTTTTTTACAGTTAAAATTCTTTAAGAATATTACGACATAAAAGAAGAAATATACACCAACTTATTTACTGTATTCTTTATGAATATGTAACTATTCTTAACGAATATGCACAATTTATAATTTTAACTAATATTCTTTAAAAATCTATAATCATTTTTAAAGACTACGTATAAAATTTATACTATATACTACTATTCTCTAAGAATCTGTAATGGTTCTTGAAGAATTTTTATTTGTTTTTTTTTATGGTTTTTGGATGTCTTTATCTTTACCTTTTCACGTTAACCAATAAATCATTCAATTAAAAATTTTATTTTCCTCGTATAAACAAGAAAGAGAAAAGTTACAACATTTGGTACGAAGATTATATATTTTTTATTAGAAAAAAAGTTTATATTAGAAAAAAACAACAAAAAAAAACTACATTTCTGATGATACACTTCACAAAAGATTGAGCATACTTGAACTCAACCTGTTCTATTATTTTTGTAGGTATGAAAATATTTGGGATTGAACATTCTAAAAAATTAGTATAAATAAGGACATAAAGTTAATTCGGTAAGTTGAAAGCTACATATTATTGCTTTGTTTTTTTACTCAGTAAACAATAATACATCTATATATATATATATATATATATATATATATATATATATATATATATATATATATATATATATATATATATATGATTTTAAATATATATTATTGCTTTGTTACAAATTTATAAGTTTGTCCTGTGTAACCAATTTATGGTTCAAAATGGTTATATGTTTTCATAAGAATTTGTATATTTTTGACTATTTCCCTTATACACTATATATTTGTTTATTATTTATTTTTTGTAACGTTTCATTTTAATGGCTTATTAATTGATTCATTTATTCACCATAATTATTTATTGTTAAAGTTATTATTATTTCCTTATATAATGATTGGTCTATAATTGGTCACACATTCATACAATATTTGATGATTATATATGATCCTAACTCTCTCTCTCTCTCTCTCTCTCTCTCTCTCTATATATATATATATATATATATATATATATATATATATATATATATATATATATATATATATATATATATATATATATATATATAAAAAGAGCTTTTAGGGTCCTAAATGTATTTCTATTGGTAATAAATGTTTTCTAGAATTTTTAAGGTTCATGCGCAATCGTTGTATCAAAATTCAAATATAATAAATATATGACAAGAAAGTGTATGAGAGAGTGCACTTAATGCGCCACAATTGTATTAACATTCAAATATAATAAATAAATTTCTCGTAGTTTGCCATGGATCGTAGCTTGATTATTAATACTTTTCTTGGTTGTTATTATTTGCATTAACGGTGTGCATGGGTATGATTGTGTTGGTATTGGGTTAAAATTGAACCCAACCCGTTAATTCCGGTTCAATAATTTAAGGGATAATGTCATAAAAACTATTAAGTTTTTCAGGAAATTATGGTTTTACCCTTTGTCAACATTTTGGTTCGTTTATACCGCAAACTTGTAAAAAAAATTCCGGTTTTATCCTTTTAACGGGTTCAGCAGGTTACCAGCATAGGTGGCAAACCACATGTGCGCTGAATGGGCTGATCTCGCTGACATGTCAGCCACATATGCGCTGACTGTGCTTTATTCATTTAATAAAAACTATGAAATCTTTTAGGGAAAATGGAGTGGGCGATTCAAACCCACCACCTAAACCAAAGAGCATACCACCAAGCTCGGAAGCTTTTATGTTTGTCAGGTGGAAAGCATTATATCTAATGTATATTACCGAAAAAATGTATATACAATAATAATAATAATAATAATAATAATAATAATAATAATAATTATTATTATTATTATTATTATTATTATTATTATTTTCTTGTTTTATAAGTGTATACATATTTTTAATTATAGTTTAAAGGTATAATTATATTTATAAAGGTACAAAATATGTTTTTAAAGATTAAAAAACATATTTAATGGTATATATATTTTTTTAAAGCATATTTGGTTTATTTATACACGTAAAAACGCATTTTTCAATATATAAATGTATCTTTTACGATTTTAAAAGTATAAATACATTTTAAATTACATTTTTAAAGGTATAAATATATTTATAAATATAAAAAATATTTTTTTTAAAGATTAAAATACATTTTTCTAAATGTATTTATACACTAGGGACCTTTGTATATATAGAACTTCAATCTAATAAGAAGATATTTATATATAAAAAAATCATTTTAAGTCTACAAATACCTATTTCTTCGTAAAACTACGTTTTTAAAGGCGTACATACGTTTTTAAATGTATAAATACCTTCATAAAAATGTATGTTAATCTTTAAAAAAAATATGTTTTATATTTATAAATATATTTATACCTTTAAAAACGTAATTTAAAATGTATTTATACTTTTAAAATCATAAAAGATACATTTATATATTTAAAAACATGTGTTTAAGTGTATAAAAAACCCAAATACGCTTTAAAAAATATATATACCATTAAATATGTTTTTTAATCCTTAAAAACGTATTTTGTACTTTTATAAATATAATTATACTTTAAAACTATAATTAAAAATATGTATACACTTATAAAAAAAAGAAAATAATAATAATAATAATAATAATAATAATTATTATTATTATTATTATTATTATTATTATTATTGTATATAAATTTTTTCGGTAATATACATTATATATAATGGTTTCGGCTCGAGAAACATAAAAGTTTCCCAGCTTGGTGGTATGCGCTTCGGTTTTTGAATTGGAGGTGATGGGTTCGAATCCCCCCACTCCATTTTCCCTAAAAGCTTTCATATTTTTTATTAAATGAATAAAGCACAGTCAGCGCATATGTGGATGACACGTCAGCGAGATCAGCCCATTCAGCGCACATGTGGCTTGCCACCTATGCAGGTAACATGCTAAACCCGTTAAAAGGGTAAAACCGAAAAAAAAAATTGCAAGTTTGCGGTATAAACGAACCAAAATGTTGATAAAGGGTAAAAGCGCAAATTCCTGAAAAACTTAAGGGTTTTTATGACATTTATCTCATAATTTAAACCCAAACTAAAACTAATAGGTTCAGTTTTTCGGGTTCTCGGTTTTCAATAGGTCGGTTTAGGGTTTAAACCCAAACCCAACTACAACCTTACTTGATATAGAAGCAGTGACATTTCTTATATAAGAGAAGAAAAGACTTCATGTTTGTGTACTGGGCCGATGTGAGATGCGAAATAATATTCAAATTAAAAATTAACATAAAAGTGAAATAATATTCATCATGAAATTTCTTATATAAGAGAAGAAACGACTTCATGTTTGTGTATTGGGGCGATGTGAGATGCGAAATAATATTCACATTAAAAATTAACATAAAAGTGAAATAATATTCATCATGAAAGAGAAAAAGAGGGGTTGGATTCGAACTCGAAACCTACTGTAGAGTAGGTACAAGCTTATATATCCAAACACATAACCACTTGAACCAATGATTTGTATATATAAGAATCGAACCAATGACCTCTAGTATAATAACAAGGCACCTTAACCATCAAACAAGCTTTTATTTGTGTTTTTAACTCGTGCAAATCGCATATATACATAGATAATTCACAAAATACATATATTTATTATCATTTGGTTTGACTCGGTTTCTCTCGGTTTTACCAAACCCAAAAACCGAACCTATCCCAAAATTTTCGGTTTTTGAAAAATCTAAACCCAAACCATCGGTTTATGCTTTGGTTTCGGTTTTGTCGGTTTTTTTGTTGGTTTTTCAGTTTTCGGGTTCGGTTTTGCTCACCCTTAATTTGCATTCTATTATTCAATGTTTATCGTTTTATGGTATTTTAATCAAAAACAATAATTTTCAGTTTACAACTACAACTAATTTTGCCAAATACACACAAAATTTCATAGCTAAGTAGACTCACACACCCTATTAGGGTAATGTGAATACATAAAAATATGTACAATATAACTTTATTTGAATGGTAATTATATTTATCGTTATTTGAATTATAAAAATGCTTTTGGAATGAAAGTTTTTGTTTTTTTTGGGTACTATGTAGCCAGTTTAATTTCGTCTATTGTTCAATCGATTTTTTAATAATTTAAAATTAACAATAACTAAACAAATTAAAATTCCAATTAATTGGTTTCCGATTATTTGATTCCTAGGAAAACCAAGATTTCATGTGTTTAATTTAAGTTAACCAAATGTAGACTAAATTATGTATAATTTACAATAAATTGATTTAAAGTTATAACGGATGATAAATAGAAATACTATTGTTGTACAAAGTTAAATGCAAATGAGCAATATATTGACAAAGTGGCGAAGTTGTTTCTTTATTATGTCAACGTGCGATCTCTGACTTTGCAGTAAAACCCAATTGTTGCTCCATTTCCCAACTCAACTTAGCTGCCATTCCTTTGTGATCTGGTACATATTCCTTCACACAAACAAGTCCATAAAACGACAATAATTTGCAATTTGTCCCGAATAAATCAAAATACATTCCTTATGTTCGCAATTATTTTAAACAACATAATATCTTTTTGTCATAAAATTCTTCTTGTTTGTTTTTTTTTTTAGCTTTTTAGCTTTTACTTATAATAAAAAAGATTTTAAATTATACCTCAAGCTTCGAAATTAGTTCATGGGCAGTTGGAGTAGACACAATAATACGTCGAGCAATGGGTGTGATGAAGCCTTCATCAACAGCCTTGTCTATGAAAGATAATAACGAGTCGTAGTATCCATCCACGTTTAACAATCCTACCTGCACAAGGTTTTATTTTTTATATTTGTTGATTTTTCTTAACCATGGGATTTATTTTAATTATATATCCCATAAATTCTTATTGGAAATAAATTAATTAGTTGTTGGTGGATTTTAAATAAACCAACACTTCTAATTGTTACTTTGAAATGAAGTCATATGGTATCCACATATGGTGTAGTCAACATGGACCCAATATGAAAGCAATAATGTGTTATGTCGTGTAAATTGTCTCTTTGTGTAGGTTTAGTGAAATTTTATTTTAAAATAAAAAAAGAGATCAATTCTCAATACAAAAAGGATAATGGAATCCAATCTTACTAACTAATTATAAATGAAAGTATTGTTTGTTTTTTAAAAAACATCAAAAGGTTTTAAAAGATATATTCCAAAATCAAATTTTTTTTTTCCTTTTTTGAATAAAAAAAAATTACATAGACATTTTTATCTATGCCGTCTTTTAAAACAAACAATTTTTTTTATAATAAGGAAGTTGGTTTATTTAATTTGTCTAGATAAAATAACTAATAATTGTAGAAAGCGTGATCCATGTAATTTACTCAAATAACAATTTTAAATATACTAATCACCGGTTTTTCATGGATTCCAAGTTGTGCCCATGTGATAACTTCAAGAAGTTCTTCAAGTGTACCATAGCCACCTGCAAATGGCAATATTTTAAAATTTAATTTCATTTTAATGGATTACATATTAAAAGAAAATTTATCTTGAAATGAAAATTCCATGTATTACAATCTCATGCACTATGTCTGTTTCCTGTTGTCTTTTTATTAATGCAATTTTCTGCTATTTAAAAATGTTCTATAAATATTATACCAGGCAAGGCTATAAATGCATCAGCTTGTCGAGCCATTTCAGCTTTTCTTTGGTGCATATCAGACACTGGTTTTACTTCTCCGATAGTTTCTCCGGTGATCTGAAATTCAAAATAATATTTTATGTTATTATAATTGGAAAAATAATAATTAAGTTAAATAAAAAAAAAAACGAATATAAAACGATTACCTCTTTCGTCATAAGGGACTTAGGTATAACCCTATCAAAAAAACAAATATATTCCACGTAAATCCAATGATCTTTGATGACAAGTATTCATGCCTAAATTATAACTTTCTAACAAACTCTTGTCACTTTCGCCATTAAGTATAATTCTTTATGTTATAATACTTACTTTTTAATTTATAATTAGATATAATTTTTTTATATGTACAAAATAGATGTTTATTTGACTTTTAAAATGTATAAGAATAAGATAATAATATACCCAATGACGTGGCGACCACCATCGTAAACAGCTTGAGAGATGAGACCCATCAACCCGATGCTTCCTCCTCCGTAGACCAAGTCTATGTTCCTTTCAACCTGCACTTAAATTATTTTGAATTAAATTCGTATTTTTTAGAACAATAATAGATAATAAATCATTATTTTTGGTAGTTCATTTATTCAAGTCCACTAAGCACTATCTAGCATTTCTTTTTAATAAATATAATAATAATAATAGTTACAACTATACACTTTTGATTTATATTCAATATTTTAGTTCCATATCTAACAAAAGCATGCAATCCGTGGATTCAGATCAAAATTCTCCACAATAAGAAATGCAAGAAGATCATGCGTACGCAAACTGTGATATTTAGTATTATAATTATTGAAACAATCATCATTTTTTAACATCTAACTTAATATAAATATTTTTATAATAAAAACATATCTAAAATAAATATGTCTCATCATTAGGGTGTTAATTTTTGGAGTCTTTTGTATGAAATAAATTTATGATCAACAATTCAATACTATAAGTTTCTCTGTAACTATCTTAATTGAACTCTAATAAACATCATTCAAAAAATATTACAATATTCATGAACAAATAAAATTTCACTTGATGGCTACAGTCAATTCAAGAAACAAGTGAAAAGAGCCGTGGAGATGAAGAGTAGTACCAATTGGTTGCCAAGTTGGACGGCAGCAAGGCGGTAGATGGGGTTCTTGCCGGGGCTGCTACCGCAAAAAACACAAATACGCTTAAATCTTGATGGTTTCACCACCGTTACCCCGCCTGGTTTGTTGCTTTCCATTTTTGCAAAAAACTTCACCTCTTCTTATTTTTTTTCCCCAAGATTGAATAGGAATACAAAGCAGAGTTTCTTCCTTGGGGTATACTTGAAAGTGAAGGTGGGGGATGCGGGTTGTGGATGGAATGAATATATATATATATATATATATATATATATATATATATATATATATATATATATATATATATATATATATATATATATATATATAGAGAGAGAGAGAGAGAGAGAGAGAGAGAGGTGACAGTTCATTTGAGATTAAAAAAAAATAACAGAGATCTTGAAATTCAACATCCGCCACATATTTCTTATTTGTCGCTCTAATGTTGCACCGTACCGGCATCAACATGGTATACCTAATCATAAATGATTATATGGCATAGAGGTATACATATATGATTATATATGTTTATACATATATGTCTAATCATAAATGATTATACATGTATGTTTGTTCACAAACTAAATAATCATAAATAATTATGACAGTTGGTGGCAAAAGAGGTGGTGGTGACAGAAGTTGTGGTAGTATAAGTGACGAATGTGACAGTGATGGGGTCAGCTGGTGTCAGAGGTGGTGGTAAGGTGGCGGTTATGATGGTGTGGATGGTGGCAGAGGAGAAAGGAACGGGTGATGCTATATAATCATTTATGATTATAATAGGCCTGTCGTGCCAATCGTCGGAAGGTTAGAACGGCAGATGTGAAATATATGGTTGAGTTTGAATTTCAAGATGTTTATTTTATTTTTAATCTCAACGGAACGCTTGTGTGTGTGTGTGTGTCTATATATATATATATATATATATATATATATATATATATATATATATATATATATATATATATATATATATATATATATATATATATATATATATATATATATAATATTTTGTGAGACATGGTGACGCAATCACAGTCATTCATTTTGTAGATAAAAAATATTTTTAAAATACAAGATAAATGAAAATTTTCGAAATTGTTTTTTTAAATTTTATTTTCGTCATTTATATTATCCATAAAAAATAACAAAAAAATAACAAAAAAATATCGTTTTTTTTTCAAAATATACGCTAAATATTCCAAGAATATTATACTGTTAAAATTCAAATCGAACTTTTAGAATGTTCAAATATTGTAGTAAAGTATTAAATTATAAATATACAAAAAAATTCTAATAGAATATTAGAACATTTTAATAAATCTAACAATTCTATTAGAATATTAGAAGATTTAATATATCTATCAATTTTAGTAGAATATTAAAATATATAACATTTTAAAAATTCAATTTAATTATTTACAATGTAATATTCTATTAGAATATTTCATGTATATTTCGAAAAAAAAAAAAAACGATCATTTTTGGATTTTTCCTTATTATTTTTTTATTATTTATTTGTTTTTATTTTTTTGGATAAATTTGATAATGAAAATATTATTTAAAAAAATAATTTTTGGAATCCTTATATTTTGCATTTTACACTTTTTTTTTGATCTAAAAAATGAGTGGCTAGGATCGTGTTCTCATTTCTCACAAAATTAGCATGGTCTAAAATGAACATGTATATATATATATATATATATATATATATATATATATATATATATATATATATATATGCTCAAATGAAAACAATTCATATTTTGAGAACAATGACAACAAATTTCGGCTACACATTTCTTGAACGGAAAAAAAATGGCGTGTCACCTAAGTTTTAATTAAGAGAAGGGCTGATGTGTAATTTAACCTATCTATTCCCTATACTTTGCTTATTCACGCACAAAACCAACGACACCCCACTTCGATCATGCCCTCCGACCAACACCGCCTCCTCCTGCTAATCGCATAGACACCATCAATCACTAGCGGAGATTACCATCGTTGGAATCGAGAAGCCGATATTCGATGTAATCGAGAAGCTAATTGAAGTATTGGATCAACTGAAAAAAGGAAAAGGATTTAACACACATAGGCCCAAACGTTGGTATGGCTATTGAATGGTCAAATGAGAATGTGAGTAAACTGGTGTCGTGTGGTTCATTGGAGAAAGTAATTTTAGATAACTTCCCACCTCTTCGAATGAACTAGAGACAAGGTACATTTCTTTTTTAATTTTGTGTATTCGCGCTCGAAATTTCATTTTAGTATTAGATTTTAACATTTGTGATTAATGGAACTTCATCTATAATTAATTTTCAATTTTATGACACTGTAAGAAGAGTAGTACTTCTTTTGGATCATTTTTCTAATGGAAAAGAAAAAGAAACGAATCTATTGTTGATTTCTTCACATTCTCTAGTAGAACAAACTGAATTTGACCCTAAGTTGAGTTGCAAGCCCTTAGGTTCCATGGATTTTTCAGGATGAAATTAAGAAAACAGAAGATGAAGTATAAAAAAGAATTGGGGATTTATTATAGACGTGCCTAAAAACTAGTATTGTGTGTTGAATGTGCTCAGAAAGATCAAAGTAAACTTTCATTTCTGTTATGCAAGTTCTGTATGTAGGATATAACACAATTTAGAAATTTTGTTTTATAAAAAACACACATTAGAAATTTTGTTTTATAAAATATATATCAACTTACTCCAGTTCTTCAATGTTTGTTGTTTTTCTTTAACTTCATTTTGATTTAATATTGATCAAGTGTTTATTTTTTTCAATACCAATTGTTTAGATGATAGGTACTCTTCAGCATGTGGTAGAGATGAAACTCTCTCCCTGTTCCTCGCCTCTGGAAATTTCTCCATAGCAAAGAGAAAAATAGAACATGACTACATATGGTATGCTAAACTGCTAGTTTCTTTAACCTAAAACTACTTTATTGCCCTTCTGTTGTACTGTTTTTGTAACATCCCAAAATACAATAAATTTTAACTTTTAAAAAAACAACCCATTTCATCCACAAAAGTGTTTACAAATGTAACATCCCCCTCTAGCACGTATCACAATATTATCCGTTTTGGGCTCCCGATGTGAAAACTTTCCAGGGGTCTCCCATCCCTAGATTGTTCTCGCCCGTGCACGCTTAACTGCAGAGTTCTTATGGTATCTGCTGCCCTCACGGCTTTAAAACGCGTTGTGTCAAGGAAGGTATCTACACCCCTTATAAGGAGTGTCTAGTTCTACTTCCTAGCCAATGTGGGATCAAGTACAACCTACCTTCACCCCCCCCCCATTATAGGGTTCGACGTCCCTGTCGAACATATCGACCTGTGCCCAGCTTTGATACCGATTGTAACAGTCCCTTTTTGGCACGTATCACAATATTGTCCGCTTTGGGCTCCTAGCACGAAAACTTCCTAGGAGGTCACCCATCCCTGAATTGCTCTCGCCCGGGTACGCTTAACTGTAGAGTTCTTATGGGATCTGTTGCCCTCACGGCTTTAAAACGCGTTGTGTCAAGGAAGGTATCCACACCCCTTATAAGGAGTGTTTAGTTCTCCTTCCTTTCATTCCCATAAATTATAAAATTCCAATTACAATTGTTTTCAAAATTCATAACATCAGATAAATTTCATAAAATCAAAATGTCCCAAATAAGCGCCAGAGAGTGCATGCCGCGCCATCACGCCGGGCTCTTGCCCTTAGATCCTGAAGTACCTGAAACAACCAATAAACAATAAGCTAATTCTTAGTGAGTTCCCTAGAGCATACCCCATATAATCCACCTAACCATACAATCCATATCAATCACATAAGCCATGCATATAAACATATAAGGATGCCCTAGAAACCCTCCAGGGTCTTACTTCGGGTGCCCTGGAAACCCTCCAGGGTCTTAGCCCATTGCCTCGGGAACTCCCTCCCCCCCCCCCCCCCGAGGTCTTAAATAAGGATGCCATGGAAACCCTCCAAGGTCTTACACCCTAGTGCCTCAGGAACCCCCCGAGGTCTTTACTTAGGATGCCATGGAAACCCTCCAAGATCTTACACCCAGGTGCCTAGGGAACCCCCCCCCCCCCCCCCCCGAGGTCTTTCATGCAATTACCATAAATACAACTAGCATGCCACATAGCAAATAATCAACTAGCACATCACATAGAAATAATGGGCCGGCCTTGGTGCCTTCGACCCATTGGTATGGTGAGGAGACTCACCTCTCAAGAAATGCTAAACTGATAAGATCCAGTCCCAACTCACACTCTGAACTCAACCTTCTACAACCAACCTGTAATCACTTCAACAAAACCTCAAATTAACAAAGATACCCTTATAGTCAAACTTGGTCAACCATGGTTCAAGTCAAAGTCAATAGTCAAGGTCAACATTCCATGTTTGACCCAGCTCGTCGAGTGCATCTGGCAACTCGTCGAGTTCCTTCAGCGTTCAGGAAGTCGGGACAACCCTAACCAACTCGTTGAGTTATCTCACCAACTTGACGAGTTCGCTCAGTATCCAGAAGGCGGGAAAACCCGATCCAAACTCGTTGAGTTGGTAAGGCAACTCGTCGAGTTTTTCCCTTGTTGCACACGTCTAAATTTTCCTTCAATTCTAAGGACTCTAATGCTCAAATTTAAATTCCTAATGTGCCTTAAAGGATGAAGTTTCCAACTTTATCCTTTGTTACCATCCCAAACGTCCAAAACTCTTAACTAAGCCTTTTAAACCCAAAAGCTTAACCATTAAACCCAAGACCTTAGAGATCTGGAACCCGCCCCCTTTTTAAAAGGTTCTAACCTCAAGGACGACCCAAAGATTAAAGATTTATAGACATGCATGTCCAATATATGTATTGAAACTATAATGGCCTCAAAAGGAGAAATATGCCCTAACTTCCAAGCATGGTATCAAGACTTGATCAAAAGTCAGATCTAGCCCACTAAGAGACTCTCTTGCCTTAGAGATTCATAAAGTTGCAAGATTTATGAATCTCATGCATGCACAATTAAGAATGAGGAGGGATGAAGGGACAAAATATGAGATGTAGTAAAAATTGGGTTTTGAATAATCACAATAGTTCACCCTAGTGCCAACACGAAGATACTTGCTAAATCCTTGCCTCTTTCTCACCAACCTCTCCCCTTCTTGCTCCAAAGTGCCAACTAGCTCACAATATGGAAGGAAATGGGGATTAGGGTTTGCAATATCGATATTAGGGTTTAGGGGGTTGCTAAGGGTTCAGTCTCTAACGCTTAAGGAGATTATATAGGGTGCAAACCCTGAAAATTAGGGTTTTCCTTTCCAGTGTCAACTCTTCGTGTTGGGGCTCCCAACTCATTGAGATGGATCCTTAAACCCGCATCCAAAATAATTATTACATGATGAGTTGGAGCTCCCCAACTCATCGAGTTTTAGTCCAAAACCCTAAAATATTGAAAAATAATTAATACCTAGACTAAGCGTTACAAATCTCCCTGATACCAACTTGTAACAGCCCAAAATCTCGGTAAAATTTTTCATTTTTAATTAAGAAATTCATTCCCATAAATTATAAAATTCCAATAAAAATTGTTTTCAAAAATCAAAGTTAAAAAATTTTAAACCAATTTTTCGCAAGAAAAAAAGAGAGTGCAATGCGCGTAATCGGCCGAGTTCAAGTAAGTATTTTTCCCCAATATGTTAGCCATGCTATGTTGATATTCGGAATGTGATAATCGTATGAATCTTGTTATGTGTATGGTTTCAAAATTGTATACGGTTAGGGTCTTATAGCCTCAGAATAATTGATTTGGCCTTATTTCCTGTTCCTTGTCTGGTTGTGGTCTTAGGGTAGAGTCTGTTATTTGAAAGTCTATTTGATCCTGTTCTGTGTATAATTACATGCATAGGGCAACATGTTATGATTGATTTGAGTTATGGTATGATGGGATTGAGCAAATCTTAGGATAGCCTAGGATTTGAGTTATGTGGCAGTATATGAAATATGTTTTGTTTTGGGACGAATTAGAGTTATCAGGTAGAGCCTTGGGGAAGGCACAGGTAGGTGCGGGAGGTGATATTAGGCTCGTACTACTGAAAGCACAGGACATGTACCCAAACTAATGTTAGATCTGGAAGCTCTAAGGAGAACCGGTGTGGAAGGTTTCCCTTTTTGAACATCCTGATCATTATGCATTGTGATATTTCAGTGCAGTATGGTGACGACACGACACTGAGCAGCGAGATTGGGATCAGGATCAGGATCAGGGTCTAGGTCGGGCTATGCTACTGAGCACATTAATGAGAGGTTGCGCGAGCTTATTGCGGCTGAGGTTACGATGGGTATTCTTGACGCTACCCCAGTGATATTCGGGACTGTCAAGGAGGGGATGATGGAAATCATGAAGGAGCGGCTCAGGTCCTTCCGATCCGAGATTGTCGCAGGGCAGGTCGGGGCCCGGACTCCCTTGTTTCGGGAGTTCAAGGCATGTGGGGCACCCGAGTTCTTTGGGGTCAGGGACCCCATAGTTAGTCGACACTAGGTAGTAGACATGGAGAATACCCAGCGCACGAGCTCTTGCCCCGAGACAGCAATGGTGGGTTGTACTTGATCCCACATCGGCTAGGAAGGAGAACTAAACACTCCTTATAAGGGGTGCATATACCTTCGTTGACACAACGTGTTTTAAAGCAGTGAGGGCAGCAGATCCCATAAGAACTCTGCAGTTAAGCGTGCCCGGGCAAGAGCAATTTAGGGATGGGTGACCCCCTGGGAAGTTTTCGCGCTGGGAGCACAAAGCGGACAATATTGTGATACGTGCCAGAGGGGGATGTTACAACAAAACCAATGTTTCAAAAGTATTATTCAAAATCAGAGTATCCCAAGATCCAGTGTCATAAAAACAAGAAAATGTGCACAATCACGTCTTCGCTTTCCCACGATCTTCTGAAGAAACTGAAACAATAAACTGAAATCATAAGTCAAAGCTTAGTGAGTTCTCCTAAAGTACCATCGCACATCATAACAAACAACAACATAAAAATATGAGCCTTCAGCCTGATTGGATCGCTATCCGAGCCTTCGACATGACTGGACCGCCTCGCAGTGCCTACATCCTAGCCGGACCACTCTTCGGGCCTTCGACCTGACTGGAACGCCTTGCAGACCCAACAGCCTATCCAGACCACCCTGGGTATCTTGGCCTTCAGCACAAAGCAGGACTGCCTCAACCCCTCCAAATATGTCGCCATATACAATAGATAAACATAAGCACATATCCAACAAATACAAGTAGTCATACAGATATAATAATCTATCATATAACTAGCACAACATCGTCTTATATACCAGGATACATAACCTAGTGGGTCGATATTGGTTCCTTCAACCCACAAGTACAGTGAGGAAAACTCACTTGAAACACTTGACAAAAGTCCAACAGCTACCTCAGCATCAGAACAACCAATCCACACTTCTTAAAACCAAACTGAAACCAATCCTTAGTCAAATACTCAATTCTACCCAAGTTTAACCAAAAGTCAGACTGGTCAAAAAGTCAAAACTCAAAGTCAACGTCACGTCGTGACCATTCCTTGGTCACGTTGTTAGAATGAAACGACAAAACAATCGCGACTCTGGGCACCGTCACTTCGTGACACATACCTCATGACTTCTGGTTAGAAGGCCAAAATCTTCTTTAAGTGTTTAGTCTCTCCAGATCAAGGCCCATAATCTCAGATCTAGATCCTAAATAGCTTCATAATTGATAAAGTTTCCTACTTTATCCATTAGTATGGCCCAAACAACCAAGATCTAGTCTTTAAGTCTCAAAGAGACTATTCAACCGGAAGTCGCACCCGATTTAAACAAATAAATTTTTCATTGCTATTTGCACTAAAAATATAGCACAAGGAACCATGGTCGAATCCTCAGGGACACAATCTAAAAGTCAATGCCTTTTTTCATCAGACACATTCTAGTCAAAACACAAATTATTAAGAAGGGTTTTTAAATTAAACTAAAAACTAAAATTGCAGTGAAAATAAACTAAAGGAAGATCAATAATAAAAACGATTTCAGCTCTGCTGCGACTTTCCTAATCATACAATCAGTTCAGATATGGTTATTTGAGATGCGTTTTATCTAAGTTGATACTGAGAAAAACTAACAAGCTCTAGTATAATCTATTTTACCTAAATTAGTTAACCAAAACAAGCTCTTTGAATTAACCATAACATTTTACTTTTCAATTAAACAAGCTCTTAATTAAATTAGAAAGGCAACTTTATGATCTGTGTAAAATTCCCAGCAATACCCAATACTTCTCACAAGCTTGGAAGCGTAAAGATATGATTTTTACAGTTTATATTAGAGTTAAATCCCAACACGGAACCAATATGATACTTGTTACTTATTACTAGTTGACAAGAACAATTACAGATTCTATTAACGGATTAACTGGAATGATAAAACCCTAGCTAGGTGATCAGACTAACAAGAATTTAAAACCAAACGTTCATTAAGATCAAAACTAAAAAATATAGATAGAAACACAAAAAGAAAACCAGATCTGGAAACTAATCACATGAAAAATACTAGTCAACGTGGAAGTGGAAACTAGGTTCGTATTTATATGCAAGACGGAAACTTCCGGAGAAAGAAACCGAAAAATATGATCGCATGTTGACTATATGGGATCGCATATTTTCCAATTTTTTTTTCCATATTTGCCCCAAATGATGCAGGATGCTAGTTTCGGCGATTTCGAGACTCGGGGCCCTTTATGCGATCGCAATTGTAGGTTTATGCAATCACATTTTTTTTTAAAATCTTCCAGAATTGAATATGAACAAAGTACGAAGCCAGATTTGAAGTTTCTAGAGTTGCAACAAGAAAATGTGATCGCATAAATGCTTTATGCGATCGCATATTCGGTCTTTTCTGCTCAGATGGCCTCTATATTACTTATTTCGACCATGGGAAACTTCATGACAAAAATGTGATCGCATATATTGGAAATGCAATCGCAGATTTAGGTTCCTGGCTCGTTTCGGACGCGATACTTCAGTTTAAGCACTCCTTGTTATTCATTAGTATCCTTCTTCAATTCTAGCTCCATTTATGCTCTAAATATGCATCCAACTACTAATAATGAAACCGATCCCCAACAACGGCGACAAAAACTTGATACACAATTTATATACTAGTTTTTAATTTGTGAACCAAACTATCTAAGCTAGCTAAATGAAATTGGCAGTGTACCTAATTGAATAGTAGTATAGTAAGAAAGCAGGGTGTCGAACACAAAGGGAACGAGAATGATTAATAGCTCATTTATCTACTAAAAGTTAACTAATTTAAAAGCAATTAAATAGGGGGTTTTCTTTAGTTTTACAAGTCCAAATTACTTAAAAATAATTATCACCATAAACGAGTTAACTAACAAAAAACAATTTAAATTAAGGCTTAAAGCAATATATTAAAGAGACTTCCATTTAGATACGATTCACACTACTCAGATGATTGATTTCTTAGAAAGTGCAATGGATTAAGTTGTTGTAGCTTATCGATTCCTAAGTTGATTAGAATTTATGATCAAAAGACTAATCCTTTAGAAAAACTAATTCATTCATTCATTGATAAGGTGGAAAAACAAATCAGAATACTAGTGTTAAATTCGAGTTATGCTAGACTTTAAGTAATGATCGACATTAATGGATAATAATATCACGTCAATACATTAATGATCATCACATATTAGCTTCTACATTAATTTACCCACCTTTCAATTTAACCCTAGGTTTATAATAAAAACACTAGACTTATAACTTTGATGATCACAAATTCATAAGATACAAGCCTACTAAAACAAAATGATCATCTAATTTTAGTAAAACTCAGCAATAAAAAGAAAAATAGTTATCATGAACACAAAAGGATCTTTAACAAGCTATCATAACAAATAAGTAACTAGCAACAATCCAAGATCTAATAATCAACACATAGTCATAATGATCCTCTACTCTAAACAGAAGTTAGGGTTTTTAGCCCATAATTACTGGAAACAAACAATCAAAATCGAAGTTCACCTTTGAAAACACAATAAAAAAACAAAGTGAACAAAGGTTTAAAAGTGGTATTGCCTTAAAATCTCTTCAAAACTAAGCTTCAATCGAAATCAGATCTCCTTTTGTCTTTCAATACGTCTGTGGCCGCCAAAAGTCGAAAATAACTTGAATCATACGGTAGGGTTGAAGGAATAAATGATATATTTATAGTTTCCATAATCTGATTCCCACACTGTGGCTAATAGTCTCCACGGCGTAATGGTCTTTTCCACGCGTATTCCCCAAGTTGTTCATATGATCACGAATATTCCTCTCACCACGGCGTGGCTAAGGATCTCCACGCTATGGGCTTAGAGTTCTTGGAGTTTTTGACTCTGGTTGACTTAATCCAATTTTCCCGCTTTCAGCTCCGTATTTTGCTTCTTTTTAATGACGAGCATGTCTTTGCTGCTACAAAACAGATTTTAAACATATTAAGTACTTTTTGTCCTAAAATGAACATAATTGTAGCTAAAATTTTAAGATAATGCATAAAATATATGAATAAATATGCATATATCAACTATTCAAAAAATATATTATAATTTTATTTTTATAGATAAAAACCTGTTCAGAAGTACACATTAAGGTATTTTATTAGACAATACATTCTAATCTATTGAAAAATACACTTAGTAAATTAATAAATAGTTAAAAGATGTATTTTGAAAACAAATATATACAAATAAATAAATAATAAACTCTTAATCGTTTTTTTTAGACTATTCAATTTTAATTTTATAAACCATAACCACTCCAAAATCTAAAATAATAATTCGATTTTTCTAAAACTCATCCAAAAATCTGAATAATTAACAACCTATCCATTATTGAACTTGATTAGTAGCAAGAAAACGCATGACAAAGGTAGAGACCCAAGTTTGGAAATCTGAAATGAATCATAATATCATATCATCTAATGTCATGGATGTTGGTGATTTTATATCACTAATATTATTTAAGTGTAATGGGGTTAATTTGTTGATCAATGTCACTTTGACAATTATCGAACAAATTAGTATGGTGCGGAGTGCACATTTGTTTGATTTTGTCATTGTTGAAAGTATACTGCTATTTAGAGGTGAAACCCCTGAACTGACGGGGGTCCGGGGGCAGTGCCCCTGGGAGCGGGGTCCAAGGGGCGGCAGCCCTTGGCGGGGTCCAAGGGGCAGAGCCCCTGGCTGGGGTCATATTTTGTTAAAAACACCCGGTTTTGTGATCCTTTTAATAGACCCGGTTTTATGGTAGTTTATGACAGGTAATGTGACCGTTTTTGGACAGGAAGTTATTTAGATATATAACTACCATATGGCAGTTTTAAGACAGAAAGTTAGTTTTCTGTTATATATGATCAATTTCGGATTCTCTTTTGGGTACAGATTCGTAACATCTTCTTCATTCTATATTCTAGAAAATTAGTGAGTTTCATCCGATTAGAGATTTTGAGTGTACCCTCGAAATGCTTTAATCTGAAAATGTTTCACAACTCTCACTGATCCAAGTATATTTATACCCCGAAAATCTAACAAAGATTAAAGCATTTTGTGATCATGACAAGTGGTGATTATGTGAATGAAATGACTAGTAAGTTTGAAAAACTAAACAAGTTTGAAGGGCAAGATTTTCGTAGATGGCAGAAAAAGATGAAGTTTCTCCTTACCACTCTGAAAGTGGTGTATGTTCTGAGTACACCCATGCCAGTATTACCAGAATCTGTTGAAGATGAACCTTTGGAGGCAACAAGAAGAAGATCAAAGTGGGAAAATGATGATTACATATGTCGTGGTCATATTCTCAATGGTATGTCTGACTCTCTTTTTGATATCTATCAAAATTTCGAATCTGCAAAAGAACTATGGCATTCTCTTGAATCCAAGTATATGGCTGAAGATGCTTCTAGCAAGAAGTTTCTTGTCAGCAACTTTATGGGTTACAAGATGATTGCTCCAGGCCTGTTATGGAACAATACCATGAAATGTTAAGGATCCTAGGACAGTTTGCTCAACATAATCTGAAAATGGATGAAGCCATTGCAGTGGCTGTGATCATTGACAAACTGCCCCCTTCCTGGAAGGATTTTAAACACAATCTGAAACATAACAAAGAGGAATTGACTTTGACTCAACTTGGAAGCCATTTACGGATTGAAGAGTCCTTAAGGACTCAAGAACTTGATAACAATCCCAAAGGCAAGAACCAAGTTGGTTCCTCTTCTGTGAGCATGGTGGATAGAGAAGGATCAAAGAATCAAAAGAAGTCTAATGGAAAAAGGAAGTTTAAAGGAAAGGATGACAAGTCTTCCAACAAGAAGGCTAAAGTGGTCTGTTGGAATTGTAACAAACCGGGTCACTTCAAGAAAGATTGTCGTTTGCGTAAAGTGAACAAGGATGGTACAGGACCAAGTGGATCCAAGGATCCAGAAAAGCAACAAGGTCAGATTTCTGTATTCATGCAGAATTCTAAATATATTCAGAATTATATTTCTGTGATTTCTGAAGCATTTTATGTGCAGGATGATAATGTTGCATGGTGGGTTGATTCGGGAGCAACAAGTCATGTTTGAAAAGATCTATATTGGTTCAAGGACTTTCAACCAATTAATGATGGATCTGTTGTGAAGATGGGAAATGTTGCAACTGAACCAATCACGGGCATAGGATCTGTTTTACTTACTTTTACTTCTGAGAAATGTTTGTGTTTGAACAATGTTTTATATGTTCCAGGGATTCGTAAGAATCTCGTGTCTGAAATTGTATTAAATAATTGTGGTTACAAACAAGTGTTAGAAAGTGACAAGTATATCTTGTCAAGACATGGTTCTTTTATGGGATTTGGCTATATATGTAATGGAATGATTAGTCTTAATATTAATTATCCTTCTATTGATAATTCTGTTTGCATGGTTTCTAGTAGTACTAGCAATAATTTTCATAAATCTGAATTATGGCATGCTAGACTAGGACACATTCATTACAAGAGAATAAAAGACATGTCTAAAATGAGTTTAATTCCTGCTTTTGATATGCAAAATAATGAAAAATGTAAAACATGCATGCTAACTAAAATCACTAGACAACCTTTCAAAGATGTTGTTAGGGAAAGCAAGGTGTTGGATCTTATACATAGTGATTTATGTGATTTCCATGCAACACCTTCCCTTGGAAACAAGAAGTATGTTGTTACTTTTATTGATGATGCATCTAGATATTGTTATATCTATTTGCTACATTCTAAAGATGAAGCACTTGATAAATTTAAAATTTATAAACAACAAGTTGAGCTTCATAAAAATGAATTAATAAAAGTATTGCGTACTGATAGAGGTGGTGAGTATTATGATCCACTTTATTTTGAATCAACTGGAATAATACATCAAACCACAGCTCCATATACACCACAACAAAATGGTGTAGCTAAAAGGAAGAATAGGAATTTGAAAGAAATGGTTAATTCCATGTTGTCGTATTCTGGTTTAAGTGAAGGGTTTTGGGGCGAGGCAATGTTAACTGCATGTTACATATTGAATAGAACTCCAAATAAAAGGAGTAAGAATACTCCTTATGAACTTTGGTGTAAAAAGGTACCAAATTTGAGTTATCTCAAAGTTTGGGGATGTAGAGCAGTTGTAAGGCTCACTGAACCCAAAAGGAAAACGTTGGGTGAGAGAGGTATAGATTGTATCTTTATTGGATATGTTGAACATTCCAAAGCATATAGATTCTATGTTTTAGAATCTAATGACTCTGTGTCTGTAAACACAGTGATAGAGTCAAGAGATGCTATTTTTGATGAAGAAAGATTTACATCTATACCTAGACCAAGGGACGTGATTCATCAATCTTCCAGCAAGAGTGCTACTCAAGCTGAAGATGTTTCTGGTGGTGTAAGTTCTGTACCTGAACCTAGGAAAAGCACCAGAGCTAGAAAAGCTAAGTCTTTTGGATCTGATTTTCAACTATATTTAGTTGAAGGAACAAGGAATGAGACTATTTCTCAACATCAATATTGTTTTAATATTGAAGAGGATCCAAAGACTTTCAGTGAAGCTATGGCTTCTAGGGATGTACATTTCTGGAAAGAGGCAATTCATGATGAGATTGATTCTATCATGCATAACAATACTTGGGTATTGGCTGATTTACCTCCTGGTTGCAAGGCATTAGGATGTAAATGGATCCTCAAAAGAAAAATGAAGGTGGATGGAACAATAGATAAGTACAAAGCCAGATTGGTTATCCAAGGCTTTAGACAAAAGGAAGGCATTGATTTCTTTGATACTTATGCTCCTGTTGCCAGAATTTCTACTATTAGATTATTATTAGCTCTTGCAGCTATACATAATCTTGTGATTCACCAAATGGATGTGAAAACTGCATTCTTGAATGGTGACTTGGATGAGGAAATATACATGAAACAACCTGAAGGGTTTGTGATGCCTGGAAATGAACACAAAGTGTGCAAGTTAAAGAAATCATTATATGGTTTGAAACAAGCACCAAAACAATGGCATCGAAAGTTTGATGATGTTGTCTTCTCTAATGGTTTTGCATTAAACCAAGCTGACAAGTGTGTATATAGCAAATTTGATACTTCTGGTAAAGGAGTCATGATTTGTTTATATGTAGATGATATGTTGATTTTTGGTACTGATTTAGAAGAAGTTGATAAAACCAAGAAATTCTTATCATCTAGTTTTGATATGAAAGACATGGGGGAGGCCGAGGTAATTCTTGGTATAAGAATTAGAAAATGAAACAATGGGATTTCAATTTCTCAATCACATTATATTGAGAAGATATTGAAAAAGTTTAACTTTGAGAATTGTTCTCCTATTAGCACTCCTATAGATCCTAGTCTTAAGCTTCTACCTAATAAAGGATCTTCAGTGTCTCAACTTGAATACTCAAGGGCTATTGGTTGTCTAATGTATGTCATGATTAGTACTAGGCCTGATATAGCATATGTTGTGGGAAGGCTTAGTAGATATACTAGTAATCCTAGTTCACATCATTGGCAAGCTGTGAGTAGAGTGTTCAAGTACTTGAAAGGGACCATGAATCATGGTTTAACTTATAGTGGATATCCTTTTGTTTTGGAAGTTTATTCAGATGCCAGCTGGATTAACAACTTAGAGGATCACTCCTCTACAAGTGGTTGGGTGTTTCTTCTTGGAGGAGGTGTTATTTCTTGGGCATCTAAGAAACAGACTTGTATTACTAACTCAACCATGGAATCTGAGTTTGTTGCATTGTCTGCTGCTGGTAAACAAGCTGAGTGGCTAAGGAATTTGATTTATGAAATTCCACTCTGGCCAAAACCGATATCTACCATTTCTATCAGGTGTGATAGTGCTGCAACCTTGGCTAAGGCTTATAGTCAAGTGTATAATGGGAAGTCTAGACATTTAGGTGTTAGACATAGCATGATTTGTGAGCTCATCATGACTGGTGTGATATCTGTGGAGTTTGTGAGAACTCAGATGAACCTAGCCGATCATTTAACCAAAGGGTTAGCTAGAGATCTTGTGCACAAGGCGGTTGTAGGGATGGGTTTAAAGTCCGCCTAAAATCTTTTATATTAAGATACCCAATTCCCATCTAATACAACATTAGATGTTGAATTCAATGTGGAAAGCTTGATATTTGAAGATTGGAACACATTGTTATCATCATCCTAAGGTATGTGTTCAGTACTGCAAGTTAAGGAGGTTGAAATTTAATTTCTTAATAGTTCTTTGAAAAATTGCATATGCAGGTGCAAGAACAAAAGAACTACCTATATAAGCATGAAGTTTAGCTGCTTCAAGAAGTTGGGACTTGGCTTTGATATGCTTATTGAAGGATGGGACACAAGCTAGTAAAATATAGTGTCAAGTTAGAATTTTGAGAATGAAAACTGTTGTGTATATTATCTTCATGTATTCACTTAGAATAGAAAGGGTTCAATCCTAAGTGACACCCTGATATTCGAATATTTGGAATGAATACTATACTAATGTGAAATTCAATCGTTACGATATTTCATTTATGCATCAGTTTGTTGTTGTTATGATTTATTTTAAGTTAATCAAGATTACACTTAAATGGGGGAGGTTTGTTGATGATTTTATATCACTAATATTATTTAAGTGTAATGGGGTTAATTTGTTGATCAATGTCACTTTGACAATTATCGAACAAATTAGTATGGTGCGGAGTGCACATTTGTTTGATTTTGTCATTGTTGAAAGTATACTGCTATTTAGAGGTGAAGCCCCTGAACTGACGGGGGTCCGGGGGCAGCGCCCCTGAGAGCGGGGTCCAAGGGGCGGCAGCCCCTGGCGGGGTCCAAGGGACAGAGCCCCTGGCTGGGGTCATATTTTGTTAAAAACACCCGGTTTTGTGATCCTTTTAATAGACCCGGTTTTATGGTAGTTTATGACAAGTAATGTGACCGTTTTTGGACAGGAAGTTATTTAGATATATAACTACCATATGGCAGTTTTAAGACAGAAAGTTAGTTTTCTGTTATATATGATCAATTTCAGATTCTCTTTTGGGTACAGATTCATAACATCTTCTTCATTCTATATTCTAGAAAATTAGTGAGTTTCATCCGATTAGAGATTTTGAGTATACCCTCGAAATGTTTTAATCTGAAAGTGTTTCACAACTCTCACTGATCCATGTATATCTATACCCCGAAAATCTAACAATGGATTACACCAATTTTGCACATACTACAGAATTTGAATATGGAAATAAACTAGACCCCATAACTTTAGCCCAATAAAGATCGAACAATGAAGTTTGAGAAAAAAATAATAATCTTAATGACACAACATGAGACGCTAAATAAACAATGGGCAGCCAAAGAAGTAATGTTGGACCCTCTCTATCGAGTGCTACACACCGGAAATAAGATAGGTACGGTATGACTATAATGATTTATATGTTCATACGCTTGCAAAGATATCATTGTATCAAAAATCTTGATTGTTTAAATAAAATGTTTGCTCTAATGTATATACAATCCCACAGAAAATAATACTTGATAAAATAGTACTTCAATAGAAAATATTTTTGTCACATTTATAAAGACTTGTTTTAATTCATGTACCTACCATATATGTCAAGAAATAAAGGGTAATTATAAGTTTATTATGCTTGATAAAATAGTTTTTATATAGAATATATTTTTATCAATTATAAGTTTTTGACAAATAGCATGGTTCATGAGATAACATTTATGTTCAAGATTTCGACCTTGTTACTGAGCCCATATATACCATGTATATTGAATTTTTGGCCCATTAGAAGAAGGCAAAGGCCCGTCCGTCTATGTCATTAGACCTAGGAAAACGGTTCATTGTAATCAAACATAGATAGAATTAAATAAATGATTTTTGTGGTAAAAAAAAATACAACTATAAATTTTGAATATGGCTAGTTCTTGAAAGTCTGAAACATTGCATCAAAGGTTTTGATCGATCGGATTGAATGGTCACACAATCACAAAGAACTAAAAGATAACTTCAAAAATGATTCTTAATTAATAATCTAAAATTTGTTTAACAAAGGAAACATATAAGAAGGAGAAGATAAGTTTCAATTCTTAACACTAGTAGATCAGAATTGATTAGGATATAAGAAAAATAAAGTTGTCGAATATAAGAAAAATAGAAAAACTAACTCCATTCTTTATCCAAAAAAGTATATTTATAGAATATTCTTTTTGCAAATTATATATTGTCAAATACTACTCTTTTACTAATTATCTTTTAATATATATATATATATATATATATATATATATATATATATATATATATATATATATATATATATATATATATAATCTATCTTTTTTCATGACAATAATATTAAATAAATAAGATTATATTTATGACTAGTTTGTACTACATGACATAATGACTAATAAACAATCGTAAAATGTTATCATGTTTTAAAATTTCAATATGTATTTAAATTTTTATATGAATTTCATATACAAAAAATAAACTTTATATTTATAATTAAATAATATAATCTGATATATAACAAAATATTATAAATATTAAATATTACATTTAAATTATAACTAATAAATAAAAATAAACTAAAAATGTAAAAATATATAGAAATAAGGAATAAAACCGACAACTGAAAGTTCATTCCCATTTTGAAAGGAATGAATAGTATACTCCATTTTTGTATAATACTATTCATATCTCCAAAAATAAAGTACATATAAGGTAAGGTTAGAAATAGGGATGGAAGTTTCACCTGATCCGGTGGGGAACCCAGTTGACCCGCCCCAATCGGGGACGGGTATTCTCCGCCAAAACGGGTACCGAGTACGGGGCCGGGGATCCCCATTATGCTAAATTCGGGGATGGGGCCGGGGCCGGGTATATGTCACACCCCGGCCGTCGGCGGAAACACCGGGCGGTGTAACGTCATTTCTTGTATCGTAGTTATTAACATCCTGAAAACACATGCATTTAAAAATACGTCAACATAAAGTTGGTGAGTTCACAGGTTTTGACACCATATAAAAATAATACATTTTCCAAGTTCAAAAGTATAGTTTTGAAAGTATAATTTTGACTCTCTAATGTTTAGTATATATAACCTAGGTATGAAAGTTTACTTACCAAATAAGTAGTTTACCTATAAGTCTCATATACTATACACATAAGTGTTTGTAATTCCATACAAACGAAAATTGCTACGTATAAATCTTATTTCAATTCTATACGAGTAAAACCACTATGTATAAATCTATTTCAATTCTATACGAGTATGTGTGCTAGGTATAATTATCTACTTAATATAAGTAGTACCTAGGGTATAAGTAGGGGGAAACTTATACTTAACATTAATACTTGTATAACAGCGAAGTATAATGTTGCTAACAAGTTGCTACCATGAGTCTGTAACTGCTGCATGACAACAAAACCTCTGACAAAACATACTCATGATTTACCATGAGAAATAATACACTCATGATTTACCATGAGAAACAATACACTCATGATTTACCATGAGAAACAATACCACACGCTTCATCGACGCCGAAATAACAAATAAAAGGAACGGATCGTCACTCGTTTGTCTTTGGTTGTAATTAACAACCACGAGTGGGGTCGTCAACCCGTATCTTATTCATACACGACTTCCTCGCTCACACGGGATTAACGGTTACAGGTCAGAGGACTTCCACTAAGATCCCCAATCTTAGTTGATGAATGAGGTAGCTCATGTAGACTTTGATGACGTTCTATAGTCCTAACAACAAAAACATTTTCTTGTCTAAAACCCTAAGTTACTAGACTATGCTTTTAAACAGTACTCCTAACTTCATAACATCTAGGCAGTATAACAGATATAACTTGAAGTAAAACCAGGTTTTATCTTGACATAAAACCAATAAGAACAACATACTTTATATATAGAACTTCCGAATACCACTTTGGAACTATATCGCACACGAAATATATATATATATATATATATATATATATATATATATATATATATATATATATATATATAATCCTAAGTATAACTCAAGATCTACATTAGTATACTACTATAACAATAACATGCTAACAACTTTACGGTAGTTGTATACTTTCAGATACGAAATAACTATATCCCGGTTATTATAACTATCTACGTTGATACTAATATACTATCATATACACATAATAATAACGTATATATAATATTTAACATGCGTTTTCCCCCAAAATATTAGAAAGTGGGGCCGTGAAACTCACCCTAGTAGCGTGATCTATAGAATCTAAACGGTCAGAGGCTCGTCGTAGTCAAGCTCGGGAAGGGAAATGGCCTTCGGAAACGAGAGAGAAAGAAGATAAATGGTGTAAGGAATGAAAGAGTCGAGGCCTCTATTTATAGGCTGATTTTGGCCCATTCACGTCGTGAACTTGATCACGTAGGCTTAACGCGTGTTTCTAGCCTCGATTCGTGTCCTGCAGCGTCCTCACGTCATGAGAAAACCTTGCTCATGTCGTGAGCTTTTGGGTTATCGTTCTGTAGACTTCTAGCTTCAAAATGTGGCATTTTGACTCCTCACGTCGTGAGTTTTGATGCTCACGTTGTGAGTCCAGTCAGATTAGGGTTTCTGACACGTGTCGTGCTCTTAGATAGCTGTAACTTCGGAAGGTCGTAACTTTTGCATACGAACTCCGTTTTTGACGTTATTTATATCCACGCGTAGGTATTTAGGAGTAATACAACTATCTTTTAGACTCCAATAGCTAATTCTAAGTCTATTTTAAATTTCTCTTATTATAGAGATTTATAGTGTTAGGGTTTATCATAACTTCTTCACGCGAAGTCAGATTTAGACGTTCTCTATAACTTTGGAATCGTATGGATGTATACTTTGAGTTGTATCATAAAATATGTATGACAGTTCATACTTTAACATGAATTACATAGTAAGTTTATCACATTACTAGTTTAACAAAAATCACATTACATGATTGGCATAATCACATGTGATTGTTTTTGACCTATTTTGACTGGTGTTACAGTATAACAATCCCCAACCCGCCCCACCTCAGCTTTGATGACTATATATATATATATATATATATATATATATATATATATATATATATATATATATATATATATCGATCATTTATTGAATTTGAATTAAGTCCACTAAAATGAATTGATCTATATTAGACCATCAGAGATAGAGTCCGCATATCAAATTATGTTCCCAATTTCAAGAGTTCATCAATCGTTACTTTGTTCGTCGGTCTGTATACCAAATCGACACTTTTTGTTTTGATGCTTGTTAAACTTTATGATTGATGTAAACAGAATCTGTTTATGGCATATGGTTTTGATCATTTATTAAACATGGTTTTTTTTATGTAAGTTGAGTTTATTATGTTGATAGATTGGGGATGGGTTAGGGATGGACTGGGGATAGGCTGGGGAAAAGCCCAAAATACAAAGGGGAGGAGATTTGATTCCCCACATCCGTCGGGGATGGAGATGGGGACGAGGTTAGACACTCGGGATGGGGACAGGGATGGTCAACCCCGCCCCAGACCCGCCCCATTTCTATCCCTAGTTAGAAAAGAATGGAGGAAGTTAGGTCCTTTGACCCACCAAAATTTTCAACATTTACTATAAACTAGTGAAGAATCCGGGCTTCGCCCTAATTCAATTTTTTTCTAAAGGCTTACCAAAAATCCGTTACTCCTTTAATACCATTATTCACAGAAATTCATAAGTTTACAATATTAAATGAAAAAAGTAAAAATTACTAAAAACCATGGATGTAATCCTTTGTCTTCAAAATTTTTAATAAATAATATATGTATTTTACTTTTTTTCTTTATAGTCATATTAAAATCCAATTGGTGGTAGCTGTTTAGAAAGTCTAATATAAATAATGATTAAGGAAACCTTACCTTGGTGGTAGCTGTGTTGGATGAATCCACCACAAACTTGATAAACATGTCAAAAAGAATACCCAATTGAATTTGGTTTCTGGTAAATCAATAAAAATACATGTTATTAGTACTTCAAAAGTTCCAAAAATCCATAAGTCCCAAAACTGGATAGTTGATTGTTAAAGAAACAATATCATTTTTTCTGCATAATTAAAATGGGGCAAGAAAATTTATCCAAAGTCAGAGAATACTTCATTGTCCATAAGTCCCAAAACTGGATAGATGATTCAAAAGTTGATGCAACAACATTTACATCATGTTGGTCGCTTGTGCCACCTGACATATGATGAAGAATCCCATCACACTCTGGAGATTGTACCTACATACTTGATGTAGGAGAAAAGTTAGTCATATAAAGTGTTACATGGTAGTTGTCACAAATTTTTTCATTCTAATAATGATCAGATGGATTAGTCTAGAAAATCTTACTCTCTTATACACGCACACTCTTCTTTGATGGAGCTTTGATACACAATACCTCTTATTGGTGCTTCATTAGTTTCTGACCTAATTGAGGGACCACTTGCAGATCAATCTGTAAAAGTAAATAAAATCCATAATCAAAATTAGCTTTCAAGAGAATCTAATCAGTTTCATTCAGACATTCTATCAAACATCTAACGTGCAAGTCAAATCATCAGATTGTGATACTTAATTTGATACATATACTCCATTCTAATGTGCATCTCCAAAGTAGCAAATGAAACAGATAAACCCTCAACATCCATATGTTGACTTTGTGAAATAAAGTGAAGAGGAACTATTAAGTTGTCTATAACCCTTAACATCATCCACCACAGCCTATAGATGGAATCTAAAAAGAATAGATCAATATAAGCATTTATATAAAGTTCATACATTTAAATAGTTTATTTAGTTATGGGCATGTTTATCTTTTCCATATAGTGAACTACTAATTTTAACCCATGCGGAGAGTCTAAAATCACAAGATAGAAACTGGACAAATAGAAAAAAAAAACATTTTACATGGAGAATATTATACTGTCACAACTAGCAAATTAGGGTTAGATCTTAATCCGTGTACGAGACGATTCCTCCATGTAAACTTATAATGACTTAGTTAGTGAAATTCAAACTGCGATGTCATTTAAGTTCACACTTTTGTATATTGTGATTCAAGCCGAGACAACCTTGTTCAAGTCCAAAACTCGATCCAATAAGCCAAGCCCAATCATTTTTGGGCCTTAACCCATAAATTCTCAACCCAAAGCCCTTATTGGGCCAAGACTCTCTTATTGAGCCATAATGGGCCGGTAGCCTTTCCAATTTGTCTTTTGGACCGAAAACCCTCCAATGGACTTATATTGGGTCGTAAGACCCTTATTAGGCCTTATTTAGCCGCGAAAATTCTCCTTAGACCATAATGGGCCGAAAACCTCTATTAGGTATTATTTTGGGCCGAAACCTCCTCTAATGGGCCAAAAATATCTATTAGGGCATCTATTAGGCCGAAAACTCCCCTAATGGACCTTTTTGGGCCAAAAGCTTCTAGTTGGCCTTTATATGGGCCGATAATCCATACTTGGGCCATAGTTGCGCCGAGAATCATTTTTTGGGCTCTTTGAACCGAAAACCATTTATTAAGCTTTAATGGGCCGAGAATCCTTATTGGGCCAAAACAAAAATCGGAACTACTCTTCTTGGGCCACTCTTTTAGGTCGAGGACCCCTCTTGGGTCGGTTAGCCCATCTAAACAAAAAAAGAGGAATTATCTATGCATGCTACCACAACATTACCCACCATGTCTCAAAGTCCTTAACCACCATGCATCTAGGAACCTCCCATCACCCTCCCTTAGGTCAAACCCTACATCCCCTCCTCCCCTTGATTCGGCCGAACTCTCCCCCCACCCTCATTCACAACTTCATTTTTTTAACTTATTTTCCTCTCAACTCTCAAGAATTTCCTCATATTATTTCTCTAAAAACCGTGTGTGTGTGTTCTCCAAAGAAGTTTTCTTCAAAGATCACAAGCTTGGTTAGTTATAAGTTAAACTCTATGGTTTTGTTCCAAGTTTATGCTAAGATCTTTCCCTTACTTTCTCATTTTCGTGTATATTCTTCTTAGAACACCCCTCACTTCAAGATTTCCCTTAAGAAGGAAATCTAGGCTCAAAAAAATCCTTCTGCTTCTTCATCATGAAAACCCCAAGGTGAGCTTCATACCCCTTATTTTCGAGTTTTCTTTCTTTTGGGGGAGAATACAAGTCTAATCTTGTGTAAAATCTTGAAATAATTGCATGTATTTGTGTGTATGTATGTATATATGTGTTGAAATGTGGTTGTTTCATGCTAATACACTCAAACTCGAGACTTTGTTAAGTCTCAAGTTGTTGAGACAAAGTTTACCTTGGTATAATTTCACATAATTTGGGTGACATGCTCAAGATGAAATAAGTTGCTAAGTGAAAATGATTTTCTTGTAATGTGTGTTAAAAATCACAAAAGTATGTCCAAGAAAATGTTAAAACAATTTTTGATTATGAAGGCTTGAAAAATGGTAAAATATGAAAATTTACACTCAAATTGGTAAATTTTTGAATATATAAATTTTTACCACAAACACTTGTAAAAATGGGTTATTTATGATAATTGTGGTAAAAATGGGTTATTTATGTGGTAAAAATGGGACAAACTAACTTTTCCACACAATTTGTATAAATACATAAAATAAGATAAAATTTAAGTTTTATATGTATTGTGGAAAAATGGAGATATCTAAGAATTATTATTGTTATGGTGTAAAACCTAAGGTAATATGTTATTTTTACACAAAACGTTATGAATATATTAGTTAAATATTGAGTATTTATAAAAAGAGTTTATAAATAATATTATCAAAATGGTGAACAAAACAGATTTTTATGACAAACAATTTGTGTGTCATACGTTGTATGCCATAAAGGCTTTTAAGCACTTATAGTAAACTATGTAATTTTACGACAGGAATTATTGCGTGTCCTAAAACTGCAGTTGTAAATATACACTAGAAGCGTTATTTATAATATTCAATAATGGGATTCTATGTTTGCGTAAATTATGTTAAGGCTCTTGTGAGACACTCCTTCGCCGTACCTATCTAGTGTACACCGTAAGTCCTATAGTTATAACCAGAGTCTTCTGGAGGGAGAGCGACATATTGTGTATAGATCTATACGAGGTTGACACCCCCACACCTGATCTGTTCGCTACAGCTAGACATGCCAGTCTAGGGTGACAAATATCTTATTAGAAACTGACGCCTGAAGAACGTCAAGACAGGCGTTTTAGTCACATTAGTATGGTTGTAACGACTCACATAGAGAATAACAATATTATTTTAAAATTTATGCGGAATATACACTCTACTCATTTTATAAAGTACAAAACTATGTGTTGTCTATTTTGTAATTAATTTCACCACTCTGGTCTTAGGGTTTTAAGACCACAACTTTTCGTATAACAGAAAACATAAGATTTTTCTGGGAACACTCTCTATATAATTTTAAAACAAGGAAACAAAAGACCATGCATGCAATTATACATGATTTGGAACGAGATTCTCAAACTATTTTTACAGAAAATATTGGATTTTCTGGAGTTTTACAAACTATTACAAAGTTTTCTTAAAAATATGCTTATGAACTCACCAACATTCTATGTTGACGCTTTTCAAAACGACTTGTATTCTCAGGGACTTAGTAAGTAGGTTTTGCTGTCATGGATTTTGGATAATTGTTGTATTTTTGAAATATCATACATTGTGTTATTTTTGGATGTAATTTCATGAACAATTTCAAATTTTTAAACAATGCACGTTGGTATCTGTAATGTATGATGTTTGGTTGCTACCCGCCCCCGACCGTTTCCGCCATCCCGGTTCGGGGGTGTGACATATACCTTTCGAATTGAGTAATGGAAACTATCAACGAAGTCTGATACACCAAGCATGCAATCTGGTTGTCGCTTATTTGGAAGGTAATGGTGGTTTCTCCGTGAATGGAGGCGGACTCGCTAACATCTTCTGTCGCCGGAATCGGTGTGGTGTTGGGAGCCTAAAATCATAACATAGAAAGTGGGTAAAATACAAAACAAAAATTTTACATAGAGAATATTAAACCTTTCGAATTGAGTAATAGAAACTATCAATGAAGTCTAATACAACAAGCATGCAATCAAGTTGTTGCTTATTCGACTGAACTCTGATCTTCCCTACGCAAGACAAAAGAAATCAAGAAACAAAAAAGAAGCGGACGAGTCACAATACCCTCTTTATGATGTCCCTTCTGCTGCCATAATTTATACCATGTGAAACATAAACTTAGTTTATCAGAAAGTACAATCCAGCATATATCAAATTCATTACCGATTAAAAGATAAAGTCTTGTAATTTGAAACAAACACATAATTACGAAATTTAGTGAGAAAGAGTATGTAGGGTTAACATATCGAGAAGTGATAATGGTGGTCCTTAAGGGCTTCCGCATCCCTATCCAAAGAAAAGTCTCCACATCTTCTAGGGCTCTGAATACACATACACATCAAAATGAAAATGGGTAAATAAAGTCTCAAAAATAACAACAAGCAAGGAAGGCGATACATGAAAGCAAAAGACAACAAATGTACCTTCGAGGATATGAGAAGTGGAGAGTAGAGTAAAATCCGATTACCACCGTTAGTAGTTTGATGCCGACAGGCAATTTACGGAGCTTTGGACCAAACATCGACGATGAGAATGAGATTTAGAAAAGGGATACGATTTTGATACAATTTCGACGGTGAGAGAATGCATCACCGATGGCAGCAGAGGACGGTGGAATGGTCATCGACGGGAGCTGGTGTGGCCGATGCAGTTGGAGGTAAATGTCGATGTAGGTCAATCTGTTGAAAGCATAAATGAAATGGGAAGAGATAGAGTGATAGAGATAAGGGGTAAGGCGGTGGAGCAGTGGGAAGCATCTGGATTATAAAGGAAGAGATGAGTATCAGGAAAGAAAACTCACCAATTGAAAAGAAAAAAACAAAAAGAAAATTGATGTTGGTCCAATAGGAACAAAGCACTGCTCCTAAGGGTACCTCAAAATTTATATATATATATATATATATATATATATATATATATATATATATATATATAACCTAATAAATGAAAATCAATTTTGTCAAATGTTATGTTCTCATTAAATTTGACACATGTCATTTTTTAAGAGTTTTTGAATTATTTCTTTTCCACTTGTCATTTTCTTAAAATTTTTATTTTTCTTAAATTTAAAATCCACATTTTAATGAGATTTATATATGTAAAATAGATCATTCTATTAAATTTCATAATAAATGCTCTACAACCTTTATTACTTACTTTATTTATTATATTCTTTGTATTTATGTAAAATTATTATTTTTAAAAATATGTAATGCTTATAATTTTATATTAAATTTTTTTTATAAACCCGTGTAATACACGGGTCTCACATCTAGTATATATATATATATATATATATATATATATATATATATATATATGTTTCTAAATCAAAGAAAAAATTCAATCGTATTCTATTTTTTTAACTAATACTTTTTTTTTCTTTTTTTTTTCTAAACAAGATAGGTCCCTCAAATTTGTTAAGACATGTCCTAATTTTTTGGATATATATATATCCAAAAAATTAGGACATGTCTTAACAAATTTGAGGGACCTATCTTGTTCAGAAAAAAAAAAATATTAGTTAAAAAAAATGGAATACGATTGAATTTTTTCTTTGATTTAGAAACATATATTTAGCCTTTATAGTTAGTCTCACATAGACCAACTAGACTAGAAGAAACTTTAAAGTAATTTTGTGCTTGATGACTAGTTATGACTTCAGCTTTGTTTGGCGTGTCACAACTAGTTTTTTTTTTTTTTTTTTTTTTTTTTTTTTTTTTTTTTTTAAGTATAATGTTTAAAAAACTAAAAAGTAGTTTATAAACTAGTTTTTATTAAAAAGCTTACATAGACTAGATTTTCAAGAGTTTTTGATCTTTTTTCTTCAAAATATACTATTGAATAATTATATATTTTTTTCTAAATGCAATTTTATGTTAACTTATACTCCATCTTTCAGCTAGCATATTAGCTAGTTTTTATCAAAAATCATTTTTTATCATCTAACTTTTCAACTATCAACTAATTTTTCATATAACAACAGCTAACAACATGTTTTTTAGCTAGTCGTTAAATATAGAACTAACTAATAAGTTAAAAGCCAATTAGTTAGGAAGACTTTTTATTTTAGATTGGCTTCTATTTTTCTTTAAAAAAAATTAATACATATATTTATTAAACATGTTTTTTTGAAAGATCCAACCGGTCCAGTTGAACCTTTTTTTTTTTCTTTTTTCTTGGCAAACCGGTCGGTTCCCACTCTTTGCTTAACAAACAATTTTATGGAGATTAAAAAACTGATAACATGAACGATTCTTGGTTCAACAGATTGAACCGCCGGTGCAGTTCAATTTCATAACGATACTTGTATCGATACAGTTGAACCTTGTTAGTGATCACAATGATTTTTTATTTAGATTCTGCCACTTCTGAAAATAAAGAAACAAGAGGATTCGGACTTGGTAGAATTTTTTATAATGGGGATGATCTTTTTTCCGTGAGCCCAATTCTTTTATGGGTTAAGTTGATTAAAAATATTAACATGGATAATGGGCTTTTCTAAAATGGTATTAGAAGAATAATTAGAAACACTTATTGTGTCCAGCTGGTTAAAAACCATTGGAAGGATTGATTATGATTTTGGTATGATTACTTATATCATATGATTTGAAAAGTAGGTAATTGTGACAATATGGAATTTTGGACTGATGTTTATCATGGTGTTATTCCTTTATCTTCCCGATTTCCATGATTATTAGCTCTTTGTCAGTTTTATTTTATTAAATTTGATCAATTATTTCTTTAGAAATTATTATTTTAATATAAACAGTTACAACTCACAAGAATACACCCATATCTCAATGTTTAACATAATTTTTATTTTTTAACTAGCTCCTGTTGAAATCCAAAGATTTTTTCTTTTGAGTTTTCATATTATTGAGGTGTTACTTTTCGCTAGGTGAGTCATGTGTTAGCCATGTGGATACAATATGAATGCGGCATAACAAGATTGACCGAGTGAATCCCTTGAAAAGCTTTTTGAAAATATGGAGGACATAGAAAAAAAAGTTTGATGATTTGAATTAGACAATTAAAAATATACATTTTGTAATTTAATGATTTAAGTTTTTTTCTTTCAAGAAGAATTTTTTATATGTAGATGTTTCTTTTTAAAAACTGTTTATTTTTTAGAATATCACAAACTTAAAAATGTTGTATGTCATCTTTTTGGAATAGACATGACTCGCCTCTTAAACTCAGTCTAATTCCCAAAAGAACAATGTTTCTTTTTAATAGAATTTTAGTTCAAATTTATATATTTGTTCACTAAAAATGATTTAGAAAAACATCTTGATATTGTTTTTCAGCATGGTTTGTCAAGTACATTTTGTTATAAATAATAATAATAATAATAATAATAATAAATTACGAAATAAATTTCGTCAAGCTAAATGTTTCTTTTTAAATAATAAAAAAATATATCATTTTCTGCAAATTTCAAACAGTATTTATTGAAATACGACTAAGGTATTTATTGTGGCAACTTTATTGGATGAGAGTGAAAGAAACACTTGTTTTGTCTTTTAGAAGAGAAGATAGTGCAGTGATCTTTGTACGTATTTAGTTAGACCGACAGTACATGTGATTGACGTGTATGGCTGAGGTACGTCGTCAGTCCTTTGGTTTGCCCTTATTTCACGGATTGGGCTGCTAATGGGCCCAATATATATACATTTATTACACTTCCAAAACTCAAATTTATCAATTAAAATGCACGTATTTTTATTCACTTCGTTTATTTGAGGATCAAGCACGATCAAAACGAGATGTGATATATCACTGAGATATTGTTTTTTGGAAAATATAATAAAATATCAATTTGTTAAACAAAATGTATTTTGTGGAGTATCGTTTGAAACGGTATATTTGGCAATATTAGAACATGCAAAATATGGTGCTATTTTTCGGAAGACTATACTTCTAGTTTTATGAATTATCTAGATTAATTAACATATAGTTTTAAGGGTGAGCAACCAATTCTTGTCAACCCAAACCTGGTTTGGAACCTAACTGATTTAATCGAATCAAGAGAATCAAAAATTGAACTGGTAACACTACACCGGTCTTGGTGTCGTTCTCGGTTTTCGGGTCAAATACTCAATTAGAATTGATACATGTTCATTATGCAGTTGGTACAAGAAGATAAAACTCTATATATTTTTTCAAAAGAGATAAAGCTCTATATGTTAAATGAACTAGTCAATGTTTTGAGCCTATTAGGTTGCGTTTAGTTACGGAAAAACAATTTTCATTTTCCGTTTTTTGTTTTCCTTTTTCGATTTTCGTTTTCCGTTTTCATTTTTCATTGAAAAATTTAGAAAACGCGTTTGGTTAAACTTATTCATTTTTCATTTTCAGTTTTAGAAAATTAGAAAACGTGTTTAGATGTGTATTTTTCTATCGATTTTCATTTTTAAAAAACGGTAGTGGTGGTAGGGTGTGGGTGGGGGCGGTGACGGTAGTGGGTCGGCGGCGGTGGTGGTGATGACAGGCGATGGTGGTGGCGGCGGCAATTGTGGTGATGGTGGCGGCAGCGGTGGTGGTGGTGCTAGTGACGGGTTAGTGGTGGTGGTGGCGGTGATGGTAGGTCGGTGATTGTCGTGGTGGTGTTGGGTGGGTGGGGGTGCGAGTGTGTGTTTGTGGGGGTAGGTGTAGGTTTGTGTGTGAGTGGGTGTGTGTGTCTGTGAGGGTGGGGGGTGGGGGCAGGTGTGTGTATGTGTGGGGGTGGGTATGTATGTGTGTGTGTGTGGTTTGGTGTGTGTGTATGTGCGTGTGTGTGTGTATGGGTGGGTATGTATGTGTGTGTGTGTTTATGGGTTGGTGTATGTGTGTGCGGGTGGGTGTGTGTGCGGGTGGGTATGTATGTGTGTGTGTGTGTTTGTGGGTGGGTGGGTAGGTATGTGAATGTATGTGTGTGTGTGTTTGTGGGTGGGTGCGCGTGTGTGTGGGTATGTATGTGTATGTGTGTGTGTGTTTGTGGGTAGGTGTGTGTGTGGGTAGGTATGTATGTGTGTGTGGGTTGGGGGTGTGTGTGTGCGTGCGAGTGTGTGTGTGTGTGTGTTTGTAGGTGGGTGTGTGTGTGTGGGTTGGTGTGTGTGTGTGAGAGTGGGTGTGTATGTGTGTGTGTGTTTGTGGGTTGGTGTGTGTGTGCGGGTGGGTGTGTGTGGAGGTGGGTATGTATGTGTGTGTGTGTGGGGGGGGGGGGGGATGGGGGTGTTAAGGTGGGGGTAGGTAGAGGTGGATGGGGTGGAGTGGGTGTGTGTTTATAGAAAAATTTTGGAACTAGAAAAATGTGGAAAACAATGATTATCAGTTTTCCAAAATTTTCCAACTTCTTTGTAATTTTAAAAAACCGAAAATTTTCATTTTCCATGAAAAATTTAGAAAAATAGACGAACTAAACACGTTTTCAAAATTCTCATTTTTCTTGGAAAATTTTTCCGGAAAACGACTCATTTTTCCACAACTAAACGCACCCTTAGGGTTTGAATACGCCTCTCCAATTCATAACCCTAAAGCGGAAAGTAGCCTTGGTAACTGTCGTTTTGTGCCCTTGAACCTCAGAGTTCATCACATCCATCTTCTTATTCTAGTTAATAGTAGAATAAGCCAAATTAGGGCTGGAAGAGGAGCATCTTCATGATGAGTCAATGCCTTCTTCGAAGTCGAATGATTCAAACATTCAATTAGGGGTTGAACTTCCGTAGAATACTTTGAAGCATCAAGATCAACAATCATATTCTGATTCTGCTTGACCACAAGATGAAGAGATGAAGCAGATGGATCGATGAATGAAACATGATCAACAGAAGACTCCATTTATAATCGATTGCAATAAGCACACAGAGAATTAAAGAATAATGAAGAATGCCTTGTAAAGCTCTTGAATCGTCTGAAAGCGTAAAGAGGCTAACTATAGACAATTTTGGTATTTATATGGATTGGGAATTGGAAATGTTTAATTTGAATTTGAAAAGTCTGGATTATAAGTGAGAGAAACCGCCAAATTCACACCATAAATGCTCGTCCAATCCCACGTCAGTCTTGCATCTCACGCCCATCATCACATTAAAGAGGTCTAGTGAGAACTTTCTAGCTCAACATTTCTTCAACGGAAATAAAACAGTTGTTCAGAATATGTTCGTAGAAATTTTTTCGCATAATAACCACAAAAGACCTTCTCACAATATAGAAACATGCCATTTTAGTTTGTAGCAATTTCGTAATCACTAAGTCTACCCTCCAATATTGCTTATATTGAAATAGTATCTATTGGAATTACAACCAGTATTATGCCAAATAAAATTACATTTCATAACCAGAACCAGGGTAAAGTTTGTGGCTTTCATAACAACCATGTTGACAATGGTAGAATCATAAACACATAACTGGTAAAATCTTGGTTCAAGTTGTTTTTACTTGAAACCACAACGATTTTAAGTGTATTTGTGTGATTAGGCAAGAGAAATTTATAGAAAGAAGTAGGTATTGATAGGAATCTCATATATATCATGGTGAAAATGATATATAATTGTCACGTCCCAAAAATTACAAAGATATTTTTCATTTTCAAAATAATTTAACCAGTTAAAACCTTTATCTCAAAAATCATTAAGTAACATTCATTTGATTGAAACCATACATTATTAGAGTTAAATTGCAAAACCGCAGAAACGAATATCTTTGATGCATGTATACGATCCCGTTGAGCTCTTCTCACAAACAACCTGCAAAACATTTAATCAACAACTGTAAGCATTAGGGATGAGATTTAGAACCCGAAAACCGGACCGGAACCGGAACCGAACCGGAACCGGACCTGTTAGAACCGGAATATATAGAACCGGGTCCGGTTCCGGGTTTAAAAATTGGCTTTATCCGGGTTCCGGGTAATCCGGGTTTGGGTCCATTGGGTCCGGGTAAACCGGGTCTAAAATCCGGAACCGGTTTTTGGAACCGGAACCACTTTTAGGGCCGGAACCACTTTTTGTGAAACGTTTACAAGATGTATATCTTATTCGTTTCAACTCCAATTGACATACGGTTTTTTCCAACATGTAGTTTAGAGTTTGTACATGATTCTAGACTATAAATTTGTCATTTTTAGTTTTATATTCATTGACTTACAGTCCTCAAAAGTTGAGATACCAAAGCTGAAAGTTTTTAGTTTTTTAGTTTTTTTGTATTCGGTGAAAGTTTTAAAACATGCATATCTAATTCGTTTGAAGTCGGATTGACATGTGGTTTTTTCCAACTTCTAGTTTACAGTTTGTACATGAGTTTAGACTATAATTTTGTCATTTTTGGTTTAACATTCAATGATTTACAGTCCTCCGAAGTCGGGATATCAAAACTGAAAATTTTCAACTTTTCAGCTATTTGTTTTTGTACTTTGTATTATGTGAAAATATTAACACAAGTATATCTCATTCGTTTAAATTCGGATTGATATGCGGGTTTTTCCAGAGTGTATTTTAGAGTTTGTACATGATTTTAGACTCTAATTTTGTTAATTGTGGTTTCGTATTCAATAAGTTACAGCCCCCCAAAGTCGGGATATCAATATGAAAATTTTCAAAGTTCAACCCACTTAGTAGTAAGTAATTACCAAAAAATTCCGGTTTTTTCGGGTTTTCCAGGTCTAAACCCACTTTATCCGGTTCCAACCTACTCACTTTGATGTTTTCGGGTTTTCCGGTTCTAGACCCACTTTACCCAGAACCATACCCGGAACCGGTTCCTATATACCGGTCCGGTTTCCGGTTCTATAAAATCCCGTTAACCGGTTCCGGGTTTTCCGGGTCCGGGTCCATCCGGTCCGGGTTTGGACCCACTTTCATCCCTAGTAAGCATAAAGCTTAGTGATTTCCCAAGTATACCACATATTCTACCATATATACAATGCATCCACATAAATTCATCGGCTCTAGCGTCGACCTATTAACACACATACAATATACATATCAATACATAACGAGTGAATGTTGTGGTTCTCCCAAAGTCTTACGTACAACTGCCATGGTCCTCCCATGGTCTTTCATGCATTTACAATGGGCCAAATCTTGGTCTTTCATACGTTATATAAAGTCATATGGAGTCATAGACCAGATAGACAGTCGAACAGATGATCCACCCGAGAGCGAACAATCAGACAATAACATCACAATAAAGCATTAGACCAAGAGTCCTTAGGCTATCCAACCTAAATTACATAGAATAAATACTATTATTTGCATATCCATTCCTTACTATACATGTGCTATGATCCAACCACAGTCTTTCATACATATGATGTGATCCAACCATAGTCTTTCATACATGTGTTGATCCAACCATAATATTCCATACAACTGTTGTGATCCAACCACAGTCTTTTATACAGGTGATGTGATCCAACCATAATCTTTCATACAAAAATTTCCAAAGACAATCTAGCATAACATGACACTAAGTTTCCTACATTGTACATACATAACAAGAAGCTATCCTAGTCAACTAGCATACTTGTATTCTAACAATACCTTTATCCTACCCGTGAGAAACTCACCTGAACTGATAAAACGGAGAAGCACATCAACACTCTCACACTTTGCATTGCTTAAACCCGCGAACCGACTCCAAAGGTCCAGAAACTTGAAAAATGTGATGGATCTAAACTTGCTATATGCTTCGTTGCACCAAGAAAGAGTTCCTTTCTTCACAAGCTTCACCAAATCAAGAAGCACAACCTCAAACCCAAATAAACAATCTCTTAATCTTTCATGGAGGATAGAGTTTAAAAATGGAGAGGTAGAGGGTGAAGAAGATGCCATAAACTAAGACTTATAACCTTTAAATATGGGGAAAAACGTAAAATCATGGGCTTGGGCTACAATAGATGCCACGCCGCGGCAAACGAGCCAAACACATTTTATTTAAATTGCCATGCCAAGTTGTGGTATTCAACCCACCATGTCGTGGCATGTGGTTTTCTCTAAAAACCATAACTTTGAACCATTAAGTCTTTAGGTAATCCATTTTGGAAAACGTTACAACTCGCCCCCACTTAAATTAAATTTCGTCCTCGAAATCTATCCTTACCGATTACTCTTTAACAGCCTCCAAGCCCCTTGAGGTTTTTCCAAATTTACTCCCTTCAACACGAGCCGACACCAACCTGAATGTAGGAATTTGTGGCTACTAACACAAGGATCTTAGAACTAGGCGCGCAAGTTATACCCCAAACGGAAACTTCCAAAGGTCGAAATCACATCCACAACAATGTTGGAACAATGCTCGAAGTAGACACTACCTTAAAACCCAAGATTCGATTCAATCCATAGAGAAAAATACATGAACTAACGATGAATCGAGCACTTACACATCACGACTAATCGATATCGAGAAGAGTTAATTTCCTTATCCATAATTGAAGGCTTCAAGATTGTGCCTGAATTCCAGACAGACAGAGCTATCCCACATAACCACCATGATGACCAAAATTCACAGATTACTCCAACCAAATCTCCTCGTCCTTACGCCTTCTTATAAATAACTGAAGAATGGAATCCATAATCAACCGTTGGAACTGACAACTTCACATACATACGCAAAAATGAAACTCCGAAAAAAGCCCAACGGACAAAGGCTAACCCAACCTATACGTCAACACGCCTCTAAAATCCCCTAAGTCTAAATAGGGGAATGACTAAACAAACAATGAAAGGTATGATCCAACCTATGTGAATGTTATGATCCAACCATATTCTTATAGTCACTTCCTCTGCTACAGCTCAAATGCAGTCTTTCCTGCCATGATCAAACAATGGTGTTCCATATGTGAATGCTATGATCCAAACATAGTCTTACAACCACTTCCATTGCTACAACCCAGTTCTAGTATTTACTGCCATGATCTAAGCATGGTCTTCCATATGTGAATGTTATGAACCAACAATAGTCTTACAATCACTTTTGTTGCTACAGCCCATCTGCAATCTTTCCTGCCATGATCCAACGATGGTCTTCTATATGTGAATGCTATGATCCAACCATAGTCTTACAATCACTCTCGACCTATTTCAACCAAGTGAATTCTACAGGTCAAATCTTAGTCTTACAACGCCCCTGAAATTTCCATGGGCTCCCCCATGGTCTTTCAAAATAATATACGAAGATAGCAAGAAAAGCTGACACAAGATAGACTCGTAGTCTACTAAACCCCATTAGGTGTTCGTTCGTGCTTCGAACCGAAAAGCCTTCATCAAACAATAATAGGCAGAGAGGCCCCCACACCACCCTCAACTCGATCCTAGACACTAACCCAAGCTTGCATCGCTTCCAATGCTTCAAGTATTTAGATGAGATAACCTTGAATCCTTAACATCTGCTTCCATGATCACAACTAACTGCTGAACAACATTTCTTTCTTAAGCTTCAATTCGGCCAATAATCAAAACCACATATACTCCTATCCTTTAATATGAAACTCTAGGATGACCTGCTCTTGGAAATATTTCCATCAGACGAAGTGATTCTCCCCCACTCGAAATTGGCTAAACTCTGAAGACTTCATAACCTTTCGAAATACTAAGCCAATCGAATAACTCCACCACATGTTCCTAACAACCACGCCTAACATTACCAAGCATAAAGAAATATGAATTCTTCAAAGAGTTCCAACGTATGACTACAACCCATTACGAAAAAATCCAAAGAGTTCCAACATACATTTACCACCTCACAATAACAACAATCTAACCATACGTAATCATTCAATATAGAATTGATTAAGACATTACCACTCCAAAAATCATTCAAGATTACAACTGAAACAATAAAAACAAATCAAAAGAGATACTGATGACACCAACGAATGTCGTACCTAAACATACTAAAGAACTGTCAACTCAAACCCTATCCATGGGGACTCCGGCTGTCCCATGCCCCCCATCCGGTAGCCGCCAAGCCAAAGTTGTCAGATCTAAAACCACACCATCTGCTCTCAGAGGACAATCAGCCTAAACATGGACTAGCTGACAAGAAAAGAAACATATCCTTGACTCCCCCCGACTATAATCCTGGCTATAGTGACCCTCCTGACCGCACCTAAAACATATAGAAACTGGTGCGCGACAAATACCCTAATGATCCAGACCACACCTGATGCAAAACTTGTGAGTCTCCCGATCTCCTAACCGAAAGCAAGTCACTTTGGCCTTCTTGATTGCGGTTACAGATGCGTGAATTTGATCCTGCTTCCTCTTCCTCTAATTGTAACATCCCAAAAATCCAAGCCAAAATTTTCATTTTCAAATCATTCATCAAGCCAGAATTATCAATCATAAACATAAGTCATTATATCAAATCAGTGTATCATTTCAAAACATGTTCATTTTATCAGAGTAAACATCCCAGGCTAAAACTTCTTGGTGTGTGCGATGCAGTCAACCCGAGATCTTCCCTCCGTTACCAGAAGTACCTGAAACCAAATTGAAAACTGTAAGCACGAAGCTTAGTGAGTTCCCCAACCTACCACATACCATACACATAACTGCATACTGGGCCCCCGCCCGCTGCATCGGGATTTGCCCGGCATTGGACTTGCTTCGGCATCAGGCCCCGCCTGGCATCGAGCCCCGCTCAGTATACATATATGTATCTCGTAGTCCCCGCCTGTCTCTGGGCCTCGCCCTCTATACAAATACAAACATATAACATACTAGCACATAAATAACCATACTCTACTGTACTTCTGTTCTAAGGCCTCGCCTAAATTGGGCCCCGCCCCTGGCCTACTACTGATGAGCTATGGAACCCTGTCTACACTCCTGCTGTTAGTGAGATACGGGCCCCTACCCACACTCACTACTCTCGGGCCTCACCCCTACTCTGCTAATATTGAGATATGGAACCCCATCCATAGTCAGCTAGTGATGAGATACGGGACCTCGCCCATACTCACCTCCCTACTAGGCCCATACATGTATCACAAAGACAACAAGTATAATCTAACATGCACATATAAATCTTCCTCGGGCTTGTCACGACATCGGAACCTAGTCCGGAACACACTACCATATAAACATACTTCGGGCTTGCCCCAACATCGAACCTTGGTCCGAAACCTATCATACCGAAACATGCAAGAATCACAAAGACCTCTAGCATACTAACATTCTTCGGGCCTCGCCCGACATCGAATCGTGATCCGAAACATATAGCATACAGTGCACATGGCTAATCTCCGGGTCTTCCTACTATATACAAACATAATGGGTTGCCATTGTAGCCTTAGACCCATGCACATAGTGAGGAAAATCACCTTGCACTTCTGAAGTCTTGCCGACACTTCCCTGGCTGCTAACTAGCAATTCCCCATTACTGTTGCTCCCTCGGCTCCTCGAGCTGCCAATACCAAAATATCACTTAGTCCAAATCAATAATCCTTCTTAGGGTAAAATGACCATTTTATCCACAGTCCAACTTGGTCCATATCTAAGGTCCAAACCATGCTCTAAAATGGACCAACACTAGGTAGGCTTCCCAAGCCCACTAGTGGCCCACTAATGGCCCAATTTGCTAAATTGGGCGCAATCCCTATAATGGGCCTTACCCTAAGCCCAAACATATTCTTTACCCAAATTATCTGACTTCTGATGGCTCATTAAGGTCCAAAGACCCAAACTCCACTGCTTGGCCCAACCCGATGCCCAAAACATATCAAGCCCATAACTAGTGAGTACGCTGGGCGTACTCTTCTGTATGATAAGCGTACTGGCTGTATGGTGTGTACGTTGCGCGTATATGCATGTATGCCCATCGTACTCCCCTGTTAAGTCACTTTTCCCATTAAGTGCTTAATACTCCATTCTAGAAGCTACAATCACAGATCCAAGTCCTTACTAACGTCTTAATCCATAAGGTCCTTCACTTGGTGGCTTGTAACCAACCAATAGAGCCCAAACGTGAAATGTGATAACTAACTTTCATGAAAATGGTCTTAACTCATGCATGAAAGCATTAGGACATCCACGATGGCAAGTTTCTGCCTTAGGGACTCATTTAGAACTGAGAGTAGCAACTCCAAGTCCTAGAAATCGGATTGAACCACAAAGCTTCAACCTTTGGACCAAAATGGTCCAAAAACTCAATCTAAGAGATCTAAGGAGGTAATCACCAAGTTTAGATCTTTATACCTTGAAATGGTTAGAAATGAAGCAACAATCCCAGATCTGCAACCTCTCCTTTGAACGACCACCTTGCCTTGCTCCTTTCTTATTTGGAAAACGGATCCACAAAACCAAGATGCTTCTTTAGTGGCCTTTTAAGCTCCAAGAACACTCAAATATGGATTAGGGTTTTGTAGTAGCTCTTTTAGGGTGGAAATGGAGGTTGGCCTTCGAGACATAAGGTTCTTTATATAGGGCTTAACCTTAAAATTAGGGTTTGGGAACTCTGAGCGTACGATGGGCGTATGCCCCTCCGCACCTGCGATCATTCTCCTTTATACGCTGGGCGTACACTCACGTCTACCACCTTTCATGCATGGTCCTTTCTTGCCATCTTTCTCCATTAAGGACCAATATTGCCAATAACTTCAAAGTACTATAACTCCTTCATTCTAAGTCTGTTTCCGACAAACTTTATACCCACGAAAAGGTGGTGAGAAGCCCTACGCTCCTAACTACACACCCAAGCCTAAAACCTTCCGGATAAAACCCGAGACCCATAAAAGACCGAATCGACCCTACCCTTGGCCTCTGAGACCAAAATCAAATGCTTCCAAAACCGGGTGTTACACTAATGGGTCTCCAACTCCAACTATCTTTCCCTAGCTGCCTCCGCCAAAACGAAAAGAGTCTTATGACTCGAGATACTCACGTGCTCCCAGATCTGTGTTCTCAACATGTCATGGTAGCGAGTCAACCTCATTTCCTCTATAGTTGCATACTGAGGGCACATAATTGCTCTCCCTCAGAACTTGGCAGTGATCTCTTCCACCATCCTTGTAGTCTGCTTAAGCGCCCAATACTCCTGATTCGGCCACTGAACCTCAATAGCTGGTGCAAACTCTTTATTGAATCTAGTGACAAAATGCTATCATGACATAGACTCGAACGCATCAGGTTCATGGCCCTAATCAACCTCACACTACCAATCCCTAGCTATGTCACGCAAAATACATGTCACAACTCTGACCTTAGCCTCCGCCGGACAGAAGATTTCACGGAAGGCACTCTCCACATCGGCAATCCAACGTGTACTAAAGATAGGCTCCTTTCCCCAAAAGAAGTGAGGAGCTCCACAAGCATCAAACTCCTTAAATAAAACCTCTCGATTCCTAAGTCAACCGGCCTCCAAATCAGCCCAAAGAAGCCTAAGGCACTCAGCCATCACAAAAATCAACTCCTCCTCGACTGAGCTTATTAACCTAGGTAAATCCTCTATCAAGAATCTTGAAATATCTACAACTATGATTTCGTGGAAATCCTTCTCACTCAAGCTCGCATCCCCAACTCGAAAGGTAGCCATCCTGAATCTAAATGACAACGAGAATACATCAAAATTAATGCACAGTGCAAACCCACACTATGCATACCCACCTACAAGTTCCTTAGTATTCCCGAAACACCCCCTGAACCATGTATGGATCCTGTGATTTCAGTAGTGTGGGCCCAATACTACCTTTCACACCTATCCATACTTGTTCAAAGGACTATTCCAATATTCCCAAATCACTTCGAAACACTCCACTAAACTCCTTACATGCATACATATGGCTAGCCATATGCATATAATCCACTTCCTAAACTCTCCTTTTAGGATTCTTCCCTTCCCACTTGCTCCCGCATTGCTAGAAATCTCTTCCAACACTGTTGGTTTCCTGGTGCATGCAAGTTATACATAATACATGATCCAATAGTCTATCAAATAAGTGATTCTACCCTAAGCTCACAACCAAACAAGGAACATGAAATACGGCTAAATCAATCATTTTAAGTCTATACAATGTTAATCATGTACAAATCTAAAACATACACATATCAATTAACATATAGATTTTAATTAGCACATAACAAACAATTCCCTAGGCTAGAAGGCATCAGAAGATGTCAGGAAATTTTATCATGCAATTCATGAGCAGATTTACGACCTAAATCTTAGCATGCATCACAATTCATAGCACAAATACAAGATCATATGGGTATATTGGGAATTACTTACTTCCTGATCTCTGGCCGGCTGTATGCCTTGCATCCCCCAATTGTTATAAAATCTTTTAATAAAATCGTTTTCTTGATAAAAAGCATGTTCTTTCAAAAACATATTTAGAAAATTCTTAGTCCCAAAAAATTACAAAGAGATATTTCATTTTCAAAATAAGTTAACCAATTAAAACCTTTATCTCAGAAATCATTAAGTAACATTTTTTTGATTGAAACCGTACATTATCATAGTTAAATTTCAAAACATCATAAATGAATATATTCGATGCGTGTGTACAATCTCGCCGAGCTCTTCTCACGAACAACCTGCAAAACATTTAATCCAAAACTGTAAGCATAACTGTTACTGATTTCCCAAGTATACCATATATTCCACCATACATACAATGCATCCACATAAAGTCCTTAGCTCTAGCACCGACTTATCAACACACATCCACCATACATATCATACAGAAGGAGTGAATGTTATGGTCCTCTTACAATCTTACATACGGTTGCCATGGTCCTCCCATGGTCTTTTATGCAATTTCAGGGGCCAAATCCTAGTCTTTCATACATGTGTTATGATCGCACCATAGTCTTTCATATAGTTGATGTGATTTAACCACGATCTTTCATACATGTGTTGTTATCTAACCACAGTCTTTCATATAGGTGTTGTGATCCAACTACAGCCTTTCATACCAAAATTCCCAAATACAATCTAGCATAACATGACACTATGTGTCCTACACTACGCATACATAGTAAGAAGCTATCCTGGTTAACTAGCATACTTGTATTCTAACAATACCTCTATCCTACCATGTAAAGGATATATAATAGGATAAGTGGCATAGTGAGAAACTCATCTGAACTGAAGAACCGGAGAAGCACAACAACACTCTCACACCTTGCACTGCTCAAACCCACAAACTGACTCCAAAGGTCCAAAAACATGAAAAAGTTGATGGATCTAGACTTGCTCTATGCTTCCTTGTACCAAGAAGGAGTTCCTTCCTTCACAAGCTTCACCAAATCAAGAAGAACTACCTCAAAACCAAATAAACAATATCTTAATCTTTCATGGAAGCCAGTGCTTCAAAATGGAGAGGTGGAGGATTAAGACGATGCCCAAAACCAAGAGTTAGAGCCTTTAAATACAGGGAAACCCCATTAACAATCATGGGCTTAGGCTGCAACATATGTCACACCGTAGCCATCACTTTGCCACGTTGTGGAAAATGAGCCAGAAGCTTTTTCATTAACTAGCATACTTGGACCATGCATGAGTTAGGGTGCTTATGACAGATTTTATTAAGTATTGGGTCTCATTAAGACACACAAATGAGTAAAGTTGCCAACTTTACGTGTTAAGACATCATTTAGGATCAAATATGAGAATTGGACATAATGGCTTAACTGATTAAGCACTTAATGGTGATATTTGTTGGCTATGGAGTATGTTGGGCATACCTAGCTTGTACGCCACACGTACTGGCCAAAGATGGTATACAATGGGCGTAAGTCTTAGTACGTCGGGCGTACTCAACGACCGTTGACTTTTATGGAATTTTGAGTTTTGGGCCATTTTTGGACTATTAGGGTTTTGGGCCTTATTGGGCCACAAGTCTTTCTAACTTCGGGTCATTGATAGGCCTTGTGCCTTCTTGGATTTGGGTCCATAATGGGTTTTAGGCACCATTTAGGAATTGGGGCCATTTTAGGCTTTTGGGTGTCTTTAGGCATGGCCCGGTTATGGTTTATGACCTAATTATTAATTAGGATATTATTTGATGATGTCATGTGCTTGAGGTGAGTCTCCTCACTGTTCTTGTGAGTCGAAGGCACCAATGCCAGCTCACTAAATTGTGTATGTAGGATTCTAGCTGTCTTTGTGACTCTTGTTTTGTATGAGCTTGTGTGGTAATATATATATATATATATATATATATATATATATATATATATATGTGTGTGTGTGTGTGTGTGTGGACCAGCTGGGTCTTGCTTGTTGTTACTGTGATATGTGTTACCGTGTACTGAGACTTCGGTTAGTCTCCAGGGTTGTTGATAACCCACCGGGTGTGCTATTTGCCCACTGGGACTTCGGGTACTCTGTAGGGTTGTTGATAACACATCGGGCATGTTGTTTGCCCACTGTGACTTCGGGTAGTCTCCAAGGATCCTGATAACCCACCGGGCATACTGTTTGCCCACTGAGACTGTGTGTAGTCTCCAGGGTTGCTAATAACCCATAGCTGTTTATTTTTGTTGTTATGTGTGGCATTTTGAGTAACTCACTAAGCTTTGTGCTTACGATTTGTGGTTTACATGTTTTAGGTTTTCTTATATTAAAGGAGAGGCACGACTCGATTGCATCGCATCAATGAGGTACTTATGCACATGATAACTTTTAAATGATACTCTGATAAAAATTTTAAGATCTTGTAGTTGTAATTTGAATAAATACTTAATGTTTTAATTGAAAATTTTGGGTTGAAATCTGGGACGTTACATCTCTAAAATCCAAATATGAATAGAGAAAGGTAGCTCGTCGATTTCTGTTAATACAACCTATTGCAACTACGATGGACAACAACACTTCGCGGGTCATCACATATGAACAGTAACAAAACACACTAAAAATGAGAAAACAAACAAGCTATGATAGATTGCGACTACTTGCAACCCATCGCAGATGAACAATATTGATAAGAAATAAGAAAACTATGAATCAACAAAGATAAAAACAATTACATGTTGCGATCACATGCAACTACTCTATCCCTTCACATATGAACAATAACATCTCACAATTTCATTTTAAGGTTGAATTAGGAACAAATTATGCTTCTATCATTCCCAAACCTTGAAGAATTCGAGTAAAAGTTGCTTCTGATAAAGCTTTTGTGAATATGTATGCTAATTGATCCGCTAATCGATCAAAATAAACTTCTACATTACCATATTCAACATGATCCTTAATAAAGTGATATCGCAATGCGATATCACTTTATCTTGGAATGTTGTACTGGATTGTGACGTATGCAAAATTTCTGAATCATATTACAATGAGATATTCTTCATGCTTAAACCATAATCGCGCAGTTGGCTTTGAATCCAATTTATTTGTGATGTGCAAGAAGCAATAAGAATATATCTAGCTTGTGCAGCAGACACTGAAACACATGTTTGTTTCTTTGATTTCTAACTAACAAGCTTTCCATCCAAAAATTGGCATCCTCGTATTGTGGTTTTCCTATAAAGTACATACCACCAAGATCTGCATCTAAATAAGCCTGTATAAAGAACCCTGTATTAGAAGGATACCACAATCCTAAAGAAGTGGTTCTACGAAGATATCTAAAATTATTCTTCACTGCCAACATATGTGGTTCTCGTGGATTTGCTTGGTATCTCGCATAATAACTAACATCAAACATTATGTCAGGTCTACTAGATGTTAAATAAAGTAATGTCCCAATCATGTATCGATATAAAGTAAGATCAACAGTTGGTTTGTCAACCGAGGGTGTAAGTTTAGTTCTGAATGTATGTGTTTTCACTTTTGTTTCTCCGTTCATGCCAAACATTGTAATCATTGTCTTTATAAAAGCCTCCCGATATATAAAATTCCTTCATTACTCTATCTAATTTTTAATCCATGGAAAAAGTTTATTGGACCCATTGAGCTCATCTCAAATTTAGTTTCTATTATTTTTCAAATTTCAGTAGTCAAATTTGCATTTATTGAACCGACAATAATGTTATAAACATAAATTTGGACATTCATCAAATGATCACTATCCTTTTTATGAAAGAAAGTGGGATCAGCATACCCTTGTTTAAACTTAGACTGCTTAAGAAAACAAGTAATAGTTTCATACCATGGACGAGGAGTGTGCTTAAGACCATACACAAGTTTTTCAAGCATATAGCAATGATTTGGATACTTCTCATTAACGAAGCTTGGTGGTTGTTCAACATAAACTTTTTCTTCAAGTTCTCCATTGAGAAATGCACACTTACATACATTTGAAAACTTCAAAATTTTTGTGAGCAACATATGCCAAAAAAATACGAATAGATTTAAGTCTTGCAAATGGAGAAAATTTCTCTTCATAATAAATTTCTTCTTCTTGGCAATATCCTTTCACTACGAGACATGCCTAGTTTTGCAAAACATTACCTTATTTTTCGAACTTATTATGAAAAACCCATTTCATACCGACAACATAAGCATTTTGAGGTGTTGGAATTAATCTCTAAACCTTGTTTCTTTCAGATTCACTTAGTTCTGTTTGCATTGCTTCAACCCAATTGGAATGATCAAGTGCGACCTTCCTGGTTTTTTGGTTTGATTTTGGAGATGAAAGAATTAAACATAAAAAATTCATGATTCGTATTCATCAACGCCTATTTCTCCCTTAATGAGATCAATTAAGAACACCAGTTGATGTTTCAACAATCACTTGTGATCTCAGATGATCTTTTGTGCATTTGATTAATAAAGGATAATTTGAATCAAACTCAGGAACAACTTCATAATAAACTTCTCTATTTTTTGAATAATCATCATTATCTCCAGTTTGTTAAATCTCCCCATGATTATGATTATTAGAATTCTCCCCACAGACATCATCATCAGGTAAAGGATTCTCCCCATGGATTTGAGCATCTTGAGTTTTTGAATTCTACCATTGCACTATATGATAATTATTTGGATTTTTACAAGAATGAAGATCTTCTTCGTATGTGTATGAAATCATAGTGTCCATTCTCTCCCCTCAATTGGAGCTCTTAAACCATTAGTTGTGATAAATGCCCCTGACATTAGCTTCAATATTATTCATTGCATCATCTACTAGCTTTAACAACTCATCTTCTTGATTATCAATGGCTTTTGCCTCAGAAGAAATAGGCCTAGAAAGTTCATCAAATAAATGAAAGAAATCATCATCAAATGTCATAAGTGGAACAATTTTAGAACATGACGAAAGAAAAATTTCTTTGCATTGTTTAAATTATTTATGAGATTATTTGATGTATTTCTCATCAAACGTGACATAGTAACTTTCTTCAATTTTCCTAGATTTCTTATTGATAAATCGATAGGATTTTGAAGTAAGAGAATATCCCAAGAAAATAGCCTCATCTGCTTTCGCATCAAACTTAACTCGATTATCTTTTAAGTTGTAAAGAAAGCACCCAGAACCAAACACATGAAAAAATTTCACATTAGGTTTATTGTTATTTAATATCGCATAAGGAGTAATTAAAAATAACTTATTAATGTAAGATCTGTTTTGAGTAAAAGCATGTTGTTCCAATCACATCATCCCAAAAATAAAGTGGAAGATTTGCGAATATAAGTGTTGTCCTTGCAGCTTCGCAGAGTGAATGGTTTCTCCTTTCAATGACACCATTTTGTTGCGGTGTGTAAAGAGATGAGAAATTATGACTAACGTCTTTGTTCGTAAAAAATTTCTCAAATACTTGATTCTCGAATTCAGTTCCATTGTCACTGTGAATCATCCTTACATGATTTTGTAGCTGTAACTCAACATTGTTCACAAAATCTATCATCTTTTGTGAGGTCTTAGATTTCTATTTAAGAAAGAAAACCCATGTAAATTAGAAAAGTCATTAATAACAACAAGTATATACTTATTACCACCAATGCTCTCAATTGAATATGGGTCACACAAATCAAGGTGAAGTAATTCGAGTGGCTCAACAATCTTGGGATTCATTATAGATGAATGACTCTTGCGACTTTGCTTTCCCATTTTGCATGTAGCACATAAATTATCCTTGTAATATTTAAGGAGTGGAAGTCCTCACACAAGATCACCCAAAACAAGGTTGTTGGTATCCTTGAAATTTAGATGTGAGAGCCTTCTATGCCACAACCAACTCTCGTTCGTATTCGCTTTCACAAGTAAATAAATAAATGGATTTCCTTCAATAGGCTTCATATCAAAAGGATACATCTCTCCTTTTCTTTTGGAATTTAGAAGAACATTCTTTGATTCTCTATGTTTAATTATAGATCCTTCTTCATCAAATGAGATTTTTAATCAAATACCTACAACCAATTGAGAAACATTGATTAAATTGTGTCGTAAACCTTCAACATAAGCTACCTTATGAATTATGAATTCTCAATTTGTTATCATGCCATGTCCTTTAATTTCTCCAATCTCGTTGTTCTAGTACTTGACTCTTCCAGCATCCATCAAACTCCTATACTGCATGTCATGAATCACCTACACAATTAAGTCTATTTAGGAACCTAAACCATCTTGAGCCCTTATGAGATTTTGACTTTGGAATTAACAACTGGAAAAATCTTGGTCTTATCAACCCAAAAAGATTTCACAACAAAAAGATTATTCATATTTTTCACAGTTTTGTGAACTTGGGTCGTTTTATCACAAAGATTTATTTCGATAATTGGTGTTTTTCTTTGAATGAAAGCCTTTTCTTTTAGAATTAAGATTCTCAAAAATTATTTTCTTCTTCTTTTTGCTTTTCCAAATTTTTCTTTGGTACTACATCTTGCTTTAAAACAACTTTCTTTTGAACAATTAATTGTTTTGAACCAGTTTTCTTTGAAAAAGTACTTGGTTTTTAAACAATTTTGTTTGGTTTTTCCCTTTTTGAATAAAAAGAATTTGGACTAAAATGAGATTTTGATCTTGCAACTTTTTATGAATAATTTTTCTAATTAAAAAACCTTAATGAATTTTTAGACTTTTGATTTTGTACATGAGATGATGAGCATGAACAAGAACAAGTAACATTTCCAGATTTAATAGAATTCATTGTTTTATTCGTTTGCTTCTAAAATTTCTTTCTTTCTTCCAAATCTTTTTGAATATTTATTTTCTCTCTTTGTTCTTTTCCTTTCTTTCCTCAACATTGTGATTAGATTGATTATTTATTTTTGATTTCCCTTTCAAATCCTTTATCTAACAAGTTTCCTTTGAAATGGATTTCACATCTCGAGTATCCAAATTTTCTACATCAACTTTGCTCAGCAAAATTTACATCCAAAGGTTCTGAAATATATGTACTCTTTACTCTCCATGATGTTGTATTAGAAAGTCCTATTGTTTCTTCAATATTATTTGTAGTTTAGACCAAAAATGATTCTCACAAGAAGCATCATTATCGTTTTTCATTATAGATGTCAAGTCATTAGTGTCTGACCTCTCTAGTCCTTTCGTAACAAACACTTGATTTGGTGTACTTTGGAATTTTGAAAAAACAATAGCTTTTCTTTCAATTTTTAGTACCTCCACTTTCAACAAACTGCTCAAATTCATTTGAGTCTTCAAAAATCAAATTTCTTTTTGGTTCATCAACCGGTTTTAAAAAAGAAGAACCATCAACCTCATCTTCAACTGATATTTCACTCATTCTGCTTTCATCAAAATCAGATTCAATCGTAGAGTCACAATTTTCTTCTTCTTACACAAAAAGTTAACACAACTTTTATCATGGATTTGTTTTCTTCTGATTTTAAAAATTCCTCAATCTTTTCCATTCTAACTCTGTACTAATCACTCAATGATTCAATAAATGACACTAAGGATTCACAATTATAACATTCAACATCAATTTCTTCTTCTTTAAATTCTAGGAATGGTAACAACTTCTTATGCATTTCTTTCGTAATTTCACAATTCAAATAAAGTTGGTTTATTTTGTTATACAAACGTCTAGAAATTTAAGAAAATATATTTCTTTGTTTCATAACAACCATATTGTCTTGTTTCAATATTAAAACATCATCCTTAGCTCTAGACAATTCGACCTGTAATTCATCAATCCTTATCCTACTTTCCTCACATCAAAATGTAGTTATGATAAGATCATCATCAAGATTAGAAACTGTTATGCGATTCCATTTTAAACTTTCACCACATTTAGAAATCGCATTTCTTAAATCAGTTAGTTTAGAATCATAACAAGGAATAGGAATATCTAAAGATTTAATGATAGAATGTACCTTGTCGATTACTTCTCGCTTGCCTCCACATGCTCTTTGATGGATTTTATTGAAACATAGCATATCATAACTTCCTCCTTCATCTGAAAAGTAATTATGAGTTCCTTAACTTGAGCTTTTGACCATAAAACACTTGGCACCTTTTGTATCTTTAGTTTGGTTCCCAGCAAAAAAAGCCCTATGTCTTGGCTTATGAACTTCTTCATCTTTAGAATCCGTTGACCAAACTTCTATATTATAACTATCACCATCATCCTCTTCTCCTATCAATGCTTTCCCACTGAGTTTTAACTGCAAAGATCATCAATTTCTGGACATAGTTGATGGGTTTTCTAGATTACTTCAATGTGCTTGTGGAATTTCACATAACTAACTTATGGGCACATGCAATCCTAGAAAATTCTATGGCTTTTATCATTATAGCAACATACTTCAAAACTACTAAATAAACTAGCTAAAATCGAAAATCACAAAGGTTTAAACTACACACCTTATTGCTATTATCTCAAATAACAATGTACTTTGAAGAACCCTTCTTGGAATGCTAGCCCCAATAGTGTGGAAGCCTCTAATAAATCACAACCAAACCCCAGGAAAACCCTAGGATCGAAATACGAGAGCAGAGAGGAGAATTTTGAAATTGCCTTGCATTGTGCAGGATTCTTAGGTGTTATGGAGGTCCTTATTTATAGTTGTAGCAAACCTTGATTTGAATTCAAGATATTAATAAAGTATTCCAAATCCTTATCAGTTTCCTTATCAACCAAGGGAGCTTCCAGAACCCTCATAAGAGGGCTCCAAAACCATCCCTTCCAAGGGAGGTTCTAGAGTGCTTCCTTGTTTAAATTTTGAACAATTCCACTCTAACCCTTAGACCCATTAATTAATTCTAATTGATCTAGACAATTAATTAAACTAACTCTGATTAATTCTTAATTAATTACTTATATTCGTAATTACTATATTAATCCAATAATATATTAACACATCATTTATCTCTCTCTTATTATCAATCCAGGCCATTTCCTGGCTATGAAGGCAATCCAAAAAGGACTTTACTATTATTCAACCAATAATACTAATTTATTTAAGACCTTAGACACCCATTCCAATAGTCTCCCGCTTGTATAAGTTGTCAATTACAATTGCAAGTATAATTCTCTAAGAAACTAGTAAAGAGTGCATTCCAAGCCACAACCAAACTCTGATTAAATAAGATGTTGGCCCTAAGATAAGTGATCAAATATTCCTTTGTTCTTCCTAATATCATTTGGACATGGGACGTGGATTAGAATCAATCTCATGGTCCAAGAATTTGTTTCTCGATTTCCCGATTTATGATGACATCATTGGATTTCTAATTGAACACATCAATTCAGTCCCTGTTGGGCCCAACACTTATAATGTCAACAGTTTACTTGTCATATCATGCATGGAATTACACTTAATGATGTTTAGTTACATATGCATTATAGTACACCAATGCACAATAGATTTGCAAACTATGACTTATATATATATATATATATATATATATATATATATATATATATATATATATATATATATCCATTTTAAGAATAAAATATATTATCATCTTGGAATTATTCGTGATTAAAATCCATGAAATAATCTCTAAGCGCGAGTTTAACCAATACTAAAAATATCTATTTTCTAAGTACTCACGGATATTGCAACAATCCCTATGCAATGTCCAATCCCTATGGACAATCTAAAAATGATTCATGACAATCTTATATCAATACCAACTCCCCAAAAGCGTGATTGACTATGGAGTTTAGAATGACTTAATACTCATCAAGTAAAACATGCAACGTGAAATACAAGAATAAACTAATTAACAAATGGTATCACACACTTTAAACATAAATAAATCTCCATACTAATCACCATCAATTAAAATTTATTAATGTTATATTGTTTCAAAATATAAACTAACCACTAAAATCAAGAATATAACATCATCTCTTAACCCAATTCTCCTAGCATGCTCGAAGTGCTTGATTTTTCTTAATCCCTTTATGAGAGGATAAACAAGATTATCCTTTGATAATACTCGATTCACCATGATTTTTCCTTCTATTACTGGATGTCGAATGTAATGGTATTTTATGTTGATGTGCCTTGAGCTACCATGGTCCATTAGTTCTTTGGTCAAAGCAATTGCACCTTCGTTGTCACATAAAATGTCCATTGGTTCTTGGATTAAAGGAAAAAAAATCCAAGATCTCCAATAAAGTTTATTAACAATACCACTTCCTTCACTGCCTCGCTTGCTACGATGTACTCTGACTCACTAGTAGAAACAACCAATTTTTGTTTCTCGGAACTCTTGCAAGTAACTGCTCCACCATTCAATAGAAATACCCAGCGAGATTGCAAATAACTATTATCTTGATTCGTTTGGAGGTTGGCGTCATTATAACCACTCATTTTAAGTTCATCTTTGCCACCAAAGACTAAGATTATATTATTTGTCTTTCTCAAATACTTAAGTATGTTCTTCACTGATGTCTAATGAGCCATGCCAATATTTCCCTGATATCTGCTAACCATGCTCAAAGCAAAAGCTACATCAGGTTGAGTACATGTCCTAACATATATTATCGATCCTATAGTCGAAGCCTATGGGTCTTGACTCATCATATCTATTTCCTTATCACTACTAGAACATTAAGACTTACTTAATATAATAGTATGATGCATGGGTAAATCCCTTTCTTGGAACTCTATATATTGAACCATTTCAATATTTTATCCAAATATGTACTCTAGCTTAGCCCAAGCCAACATCTCTGCCTATCTCTATAAAACCTTATTCGAAGTATGTATGTGGCCTCTCATAGATACTTCAAATCAAAGCATAAGAAACTGGTGAAAAGGTCTCATCATAATCAATCCCTTGAGTTTGAGTAAAGCCTTTTGCAACCAACCTGGCTTTGAAGGTTTGTACATTACCATCCATGTCAATCTTCTTCTTGAAGATCCATTTGCACCCTACCGTCTTTCGACCAGGTGTTTGATCAACTAAAGTCCATACTTGGTTATCATACATAGATTGGATCTCTCGATCCATTTCCTATTTCCATTTAGCAGCTTCAGGGTCTGCCATCGCTTCCCTGTAGTTAGTTGGCTCATCCAAATTTACTAGTGTCTCATCAGTAATAAACGTATCCATATCTATTGTTATATGATAACCATAAAAATCAGGTGGTAATTCTAACTCAAATGGATCGATGAAGAGTTTACAAATTGTTAATAGGCTCAACATGTTCAACCTCAGGTTGAGAGGTAGTGTCATCAAAGGTTCCTTCATTGGGCGATTCTTGAAGGTCTTCAAGATCAACTGTACTTCCACTATTTCCTTTGGATATGAGCTCTCTCTCATGAAAGACCCATCTTTGAGCTATAAAGACCATGTTCTCACTTGGTCTGTAGCACAAGTATCCAAACGAATTATGTGGGTAACCAATGAACTTTTTACTTCTCAAAAGTTTCTGATTTATGCTTGATTAGATAGATATACCGATATCTACTATAATCATTAGTAAACATCATGTAGTAGGAATTTTCATCTCTTGCGGTGGATCTAAAAGGCCCACATACATCCGTATGTATTAGGTCTAAAAATCCTTCACCTCTTTCACAAGTATCAGTGAAAGGTGACTTAGTCATCTTGCCTAATAGACAAGACTCACATTGATCATTTGACTTTAGATCAAACTTCGAACACTATATCCTTTTGTAGTTAGGCAATTTGTTTCTTGTTTACGTGCCCAAGACAAAAAAGTCATACGCATGCCTTGTACAAACTATTGGAAGAATCAATATTATAAACATAATTACCAAGTTCATTCACACGTACAACAGTTTCATACACATCATTACTAGGAAAATCTTTGAAAATAAATGCATCATTTTTATAAACTAACGTTGCACCATTGTCATTATCAAAACCGTAGTGATAACCTTGTCTAAATAAAGCATGAAATGAAATTATTATTCTTGTCATTTGTAATGAATAACCACAATTGTTTAAATAAAAAACTATTCATAACTCTACTATAAAGCTTTAACATGATCTCCCCAACTAATATAATAGATGACTCTTATCCAGTTTCATGAGTGGTTCAATATCTTCAAGCTTGAAATTTCATTCTTCGGTTCCTGCAATACCGAGCACATGTGATCATCACATCCAATATCAAGAATAATAAATCTAGTAATATGAAATGTTTTAGTGAATACTTGAATCAAATTCGATGGGATGAAACATTTCGTCTTCAGGGTCATTTAGGTATCCAGGGAAACATCTTTTCCAATAGCCTTTCTCTTGATAGCAAGGGTAACAGCTTCAACTAAACCATGTTTTGGAGCAATTTTTGGATTGACATTTCTCTTTAGTCCTTGATTGAACACTTCAGTCACGATCTTTTCATTTTCTTGGAGAAGATAAATCATCTTTTTCTCTAAGTCATTTCTAGTTTTAATAGCTTTGGAACTAGATAGAGTTTCCTTTTTAACGATATTAGCTTTTTCGGCCCTTAACACACCGGAAAGCTCCATTAGGGTAACCTTAAGGTTTTTCATGTGGAAATTCATTACAAACTGTTAAATGTCACTCAAGCACTTGGATTGTGTTCATGGAGCATTTGGAGCACTTGGAACTAAATGGAGCACTTGGGGTTCATGGAGCATGTGACAAAGGAAAAAAAATCATCTGATAAAGGAATGTATCATCTGATAAAGGAATGAATCAAGTGCTAAAGGAACAAATCGTACATAAGGGGGCTTGGATCACCTGGAAGAGGTTTGGAGCACTTGGGAGTGATGTGGGGCAACAAGGGAACCTTCTTGTGCCATATGTTAAAGGGATGGGCCAAGAAGAATGTTTTTGCGCTAAGGGCATTCCTTCTTGCGCCATTACACTCCCTCTTGCGCCATGAGGAGTTACTCTTGCACCTTGAGGATCCTTCTTGTGCCATGGGGTACACCTGTTGAGCCATGGAGTATGCTCTTGCACCATGCATGGCTTTGTTGGTACATGTATGTTCGTCTTGATCAAAGGTGGTGTTGATTCTTCAATCTTGATGTTTTTGTGCCACACTTGAAGCCTGTTGTGCCATCCATAAACTTGTTGTGTAATCATGGTGCAAGTTGGACCATCTTGGTGCTTGATGATCCAAGTATGCTATGAAGTCCTCTATGATGCTCAAGAATGTTCCAGAAGATGTTGCATGGTGGAATATGATTGGTTGCCTCCATTCATGGGCCTATGGGACAATGGGATTGGCCCATTAGGGTTTTAGGTCTGATCCGTCAAGTATAAATAGAGATGCATGCTAGGTCATTTTTAGTATCTTGAATTCTAGAGTGATAAGCGAATCTCTGCATAATTGTACTTGTAACCTCTGTTTAAGAGCTCTGAAATATAACAATTCTTCCCTCCTCCCCGTAGATGTAGGTAACCTTGACCGAATCACATAAATACTGTGTCTTGTGTGCTTATAGTTTTGCTAGTTATCTGCTTTACTTCCTAACAAGTGGTATCAGAGCCGTGGTTTGTATTCAGATGATTTAAGTGATGGGTTTTGTGTACTATAACACTCCTATGGTGCACATACAACCCTAATAGCTTTGGATCTAAGTTTTCTGTAGTTATACATGCAATAAAATTTCCAAAGCATGAAGCTTACAACTAGCATACAGTTTTGGTACATGAATCATAAAACTATTTAGAATAATACCTCTTTGTTGTAGCTTGTAGTTTTGGCCTTTCAAGTGCTTAGCACCTCAAGTGTGATGCCTCGAATGGTTCACAAACACCATGAAGAAAGGAAGACTTTGAGAGAGAGGCTAGACACACTCAAATCGGTTATGACTCTCTTAGAATGCATAGGTGTCAATTTTGGCTAAGGGGTAACATTTATATAGTGTAGAATTCCAAGAGTCATGGGTAAACCCTAATCCATACACTTGGGTTATGATCCATATCTCATGTGGGATAAGTCTTATGGATACTTACATAAACTTAAGACATCATGGATCAATAGCCCAAACAATATATATCACTGATTTACATAATCAGTCCCTGTTAATTTAATTAGTCTCTTTTGATCACTGAATTAATTCCAAATTAATTCTTGATCAATAATAATTAAATATTATGATTTATCAATTAATATATTATACTTATAATATATTAGTAAATCATAAATAGCCTCTTTCTCAAATATCCATCATGTCAGATTGTTCTAGTCAAGGCAACCCAAATGGACCATGCTACTCTCGCGTCAAGTACATACCAATTATAGTTATGGGCTTAGACACCTAATCCAACATGAATATGTCTACTCATAAGTTTGATTTTGAGAAGTTTAATGGTTCAAATGACTTCACTTTGTGGAAGGTGAAGATGAGGGTTCTTCTGGTTCAACAAGGATGTGTGGCGACGCTGGAAGGAGAGGCAAAACTGCCAAAGGACATGGCAGGTGAGAATAAGGTGGACATTCTGAAGAAGGAACTTAGTTCCATTCTATTGAGCTTGACAGATGAAGTATTGAGGGATATTGTGGATCGAACAAGTACTTTTAGGCTCTGGGATAAAATTTGTGACAAGGACCAGAACAACTCAATGACGAACATGTTGTATCAGAAGCAAAGGTTGTACACTCTCAGAATGTCTGAAATTACCCAAGTGAAAGATCATCTGGATAACTTCAGTCACATCATCTTGGATCTACAAGGTGTTGACGTGAAAATTGAAGGTGAAGATCAAGCGCTCATTCTCTTATGTTCTCTTCCTAACTCATATGAGAATTCCGTTGATACCATGCTTTTTGGTATGACAATGATCATTGTGCATGATGTGAAGGACTCTCTGATGGAGCACTTGGGGTTCATGGAGCATGTGATAAAGGAACATATCATCTGATAAATGAATGGATCATCTGATAAAGCAACATATCAAGTGCTAAAGGAACGGATCATACAAAAGGGGGTTTGGAGTACCTGGAAGAGGTTTGAAGCACTTAGGAGTGATATAGAGCAACAAGGGAACCTTGTTGGGCCATATGTTAAAGGGATGGGCCAAGAAGGATGTTGTTATGCCAAGGGCATTCTTTCTTGCGACATTACACTCCCTCTTGCGCCATGAGGAGTTCCTCTTGCTCCATGAGGATCCCTCTTGCGCCATGTGGGTACTCCTTTTGAGCCATGGAGTATGCTCTTGTGTCATGCATGGCCTCGTTGTGCAATGTATGTTCCTATTGCGCCAAGGTGGTGTTGTTTCTCCAATCTTGATGTTCTTGTGCCACACTTGAAGCTTGTTGCGCCATCCATTCACTTGTTGTGCCATCATGGTGCAAGTTGGACGATCTTGGTCCTTGATGAGCCAAGTATACTATGAAGTCCTCTTTGATGCTCAAGAATGTTCCAGAAGATGCTGCATGGCGGAATATGATTGGTTGCCTCCATTCATGGGCCTATGGGCCAATGGGCTTAGCCCATTAGGGTTAGGTATGATCCCTTAAGTATAAATATGGATGCATGCTAGGTTATTTTTTGTATCTTGAATTCTAGAGTGATAGGGGAATCTCTGTGTAATTGTACTTGTAACCTCTGTTTAGGAGCTCTGAAATAAAAGAATTCTCCCCTCTTGCCTGTGGATGTAGGTCACCTTGACCGAACCATGTAAATATTGTGTCTTGCGTGCTTATAGTTTTGCTATTTATCTGCTTTACTTCGTAACACAAACTATTTGTAAGAATCTGGGAGTGAAATTAGAATCAGGTATATAGCAAATTCCACAGGAAACTCACCACCCATGTTGCCCAGTCTGTCAATGTATGTTGTCGCTTTATCAAAAAATAAACATACATAAGTTCCTTCTGTTGGATTAATATCTAAGTCCATAACTATAATTGGTAAGACTTGACCCGACCCGACATGGTCCATTTGGGTTGCATGGCATCATGCACTTGGATAGACTATAATGAGAGAAATAAGACACTTATGGTTATTAATATATTATAGTTCTAGTATATTAATAATAAGAATAATAATATTATTTAATTAGTATTGATCAAGAATTAATCTAGGATTAATTAAGTGATCAAAAGAAGACTAATTAAATATATGGGTTGATTGTGTAAATCATCCATACTTGTATAGTGGGCTAATGCTCCATGGATAATCAAGTTGGGCTAAAACCCATAGGCTGGTCCATGGATGCTCCATGGTGAATTTGAACCCATGGATCCAAGGAAATGGAAAGTCATGACAATTAGGGTTTACCCTAATTGTAACACTATATAAAGATCTTATTCTTGACAAAATCAGCGACTAGTATGATACTAGAGAGTAAAAAGAAGGGCTAGCCGATTTCATGAAGTGTAGATTTCTCTCAAGTTATTCCAAGTGTATTTGGTGTTGTGTGAACCATTTGAGGTGTCACACTTGGGGCACTTGGCACTCAAGCTTCATGAAGACTTTCTACATCAAAGAGGTATGTATTCTATCTTGTTACACTCATTGTTTTGTATGCTAGATTAGGATAATACCTTGGAAGTTCTTATTTGCATGTATAATAGAGAAAATATAGATCCAAGGTATTTAGGGTTGCATGTACACTTAGGAGTGTTAGAATGCTCAAAACCCAACAGTGGTATCAGAGCATAGGCTTGTTTTCTTGTTATACTTGCAAAACTGCTTAAAAAAAATCGAAATTGTTGCTGTCTGATCATCAGACTCGGCGAGTCCATCAGGAGACTCGGCGAGCCCATGCCTAAAAAGTGATCAAATCGATCCAACTCGCCGAGTTGGTTCATGCACTCGACGAGTTGGACCCCCTGACAGCATAAATTCGACTTTTTTGGCTGGAATTGGACTAGAAACATTACCCTAAGATGTTTTTGGACTTATAAACTTGTTTTTGATGTGGTAATGTTCATGCTAATCCAATTTCAAAGAGATAATTGTCAATAGATTCATGTTTTGTACTAGTTTAAGGTTTAGACTAATTACATGAAAAAGTTTGATTTGAATTATCTTGTTCTTATGAGTTGCTTAGATTAATAGAAAAGTTGAGTGAAATAGTTGTTTTCAATCCAAATTAATCTAAGAGTTGATTCTAAAATGTGTTTTTGTAACTTGTCCTCAAGTTATATGAAAAGTCACATTTAAGTTTCATAAAACTCATAAAAGTTGGCAAAGGTTACAAAATGAAGAGTCTAGTTCTAATTAAATGGTGTTATGACTCCATAATTTGTCCTCAAGTTATGGAGGACCAAGAGTCTCTTCATTAAATAATAAATTAAAAAAAGTGTAACCTTAATTAATTCCATAAGTTATAAAATAAAGAAAAGTTAATTCTTTTATTAGTGTAAAGTCTTCCATAACTTGTCCTCAAGTTATGGAACTTGAAGAGTTTTTGGATTAAAACTACTTTAAACACATAAGTTATGGAATTAATTAGTTTTGAATAGTTTCAAAACTTGCCCTCAAGTTTTGGAATTTGTAAAGTTTTCTCTTATGAATACTTTAATTCCAAGTTAGCCCTTAGAATTTTAAAAGTTAAAATTCAACCCTTATACTTTATAATATTATAAGTTAATAATATATATATGTATAAGAGTAAAGTCAGTCTTACCGCTAGTACGCCTCATTCACGAAGCCGGTCTATAAGGTGGGTATAAGGTTGTTGCCTATAAAATGGCAACTTAATGGGTGTCCACTCTCACCCACCGCTTGCTTGACTGGTGGAGGGTCGTTAGCCGAACGGGTTTGACAGGACTAGAATTCTCCCTTCATTAAAAGTATTAATGATAAATACTAAGTAACTAAACCTTTTATAAATACCCAATCTTAGTTACTTAGGAAAATGTGAATAAGGTGCTAATCCATGAAATTACACTTTGCACTTTGTTTAAGTCGGTTAGTGGAGCGTGTGTGGTTAACCGGCACACTAACTCGTATTTAACAAGGTAGGCAAAGGGTAACTTAATGTTTATCATAGTATCGATGGAGCGTGTGTGGTTAACCGACACATAGATTGAGGGGTAAACACTTAAGGGTACCAAGTAATTTGCATGGTTACTTCACACCTGGTTTTGTGATCCTCGGCATCCCAGTCACAAAACCTGAAGGGCACACTCGAGATTGAAACATGCCATTGAACAGTTCAATGAATCTCAAAGATCTAGGAGTTTCAAAACCAATTAAAACCTAATAATACATTTCGTTTATCTTGGTGGAAATTGGTGAATCGTCATTCACCTACCTTCAAATATTTTATAGCTTGGATTACGGCATACCTCTTCTAAGTTATAAAATAGTTTGTTGCGTCCTAGCCTTAATATTTCATATTGGGTGTCATATTAAGGACTTAAGATCAACTATCTTTAATATCTCCCAAAAGATGTCTGGTTTAGACATTTATGATCTTCCCAAATCTCTTGAAACAAGCTTTCCTAAATGAAGATGATGTCCCATGGAAATCATACTTCTTTCACCTCCTCCAATTATTCTCCCTAACCCACAAGTTCAAGGTCACTCAAACCCTATTGGCAAGGCAAGGTCTAGGTGTGATCACATCTTGGAGATGTAGTCACATATTGACAAGCCGGGAGAGTTGGGTGTCAAAGTCTTGAGAAAGTTGGTGGTTCAATCACTTTCTAAGTCACATAGTGAGTTCCTTTGGGACACCTATGAAACAGAATATGACAAGACCCTTAATGATCTTATCTATTTGTTAAGATCAACTTCCTTAAAACTTGATGGACATTGACAATAGTGACACAGGAAATCCAGAAAAGCATTCTCTTCCCAATGGAAAGGGATCGGCCATAGTCAACTCGGTTGACCAAATGGTAAAGAGAAAAGCTAAGTCTGTGATAGTCCCGTGTACCATTATCAAAGGGTCCATATGTTTATATTCCCAAAGAAAGGGGCATTAGTTGCGAATCTGCCAATTTACCTAAGGGTGTTAAAGTCAATAAGTTTGACTCTACTTTAGGTAAAGTCCACTATCTAACTCTGCTAAGTTTCTATTCTGAGATTCTTGATACATGATGTGACTGGGTCACATGTTGATGTTTTAAGAATCAAAGAAAAGTGAAGAAACTTAAAGAAAGAATATGCTGAATCTGATGGCGTAGATGGATTTCTATCGCATAGTTTGAAGATCGGATTCTTGAGCTACTTATTAGGAGTTATGAGATATTGCTTAGGAATAGATAACAACAAGTTTTCATATGGATTGTAAGGATAGTTTTTCCGCAAAGTTTTTAAAATAAAAGGAAAAATGATGATTTTATTTATTTTAAAATATCCTTACAATGGAATTTGAGGAAAAATTGTTGCTTATATGATTCCGTTGATAGCAATAGTGGAAATATGAATTTGATTCTTTTCATTTGTGGTAATGTCTAAATTTACCAAATAAGGAAAGATTCTCATCACCCAAGTTTCAATTGGACCGAAACTTGGAATCATGCAAGTTGTATAACATGATGAATGAGAACTTTCAAGTATTGGAAAATTAAGACTAATTACTTGATCACATGGATGTGTGAGTCAAGTGAAGGACTAAGGGATCGAGTACACATTCTTGTGCAGTGATTAAGTCCACCACAAAAGATTGATAAGACTATTCGTCATGATTTACTTAAGTTCAGTAAATATGGTTATACTTACAAGAATAAGTGTAATTCTGAGACATTGGAAAAGGTTCCAATGTAAGGCAGAGCGAATAAGAAGAATCAAATTAGGCAGAAGGATAAAAGTTTCTCAAATCTGAAAAGATGGGAGAGTACTTTAGTATCATTTTTATGATCATCTTGATGATTTAGAGATCTTATCACAATTCATCCTCTAAGTGCCTTCTTATAGCTAAGAAGAGGAGCTATGAATTGTTGAAGTGGTTAAATCAAGAAGATGATTCATATTTTGTTCCAAAAAACAATTCTTAGAGTCATAATCCAAGATTGTAACTTGAGTGACATGTCTTAAAGAAGGTTTAAAACACTTGTCAAATGTAAGAGTAAAAGTTTGTTACTCTTGTACATTTGAAATTGGTAAGTTGTGATGTTTTGGATAAAAACAAAGACCAACTTAGGCCAATTGTGTGAAGTTTTTGTCTTGGTTAGAATCCACACTATCTCTTGGATGTTTGACAAGGGAGTCTTATAGGTCAAGAGGACAGTGTGAGTCTTAAAGGTCTTGAAAGTCTCAAGAACTAATCAAGAATAAAACCTGAAATTATTCACTAGCACACGACTTGAGGTTTATAACCTATCGTGTTGACATATTCTGTGCCCATTCCAGTTAAAGTTGGCTTTGCATATGAGTTCTTAGAGTTCTCAATTAGTTGCACAACAACTTGGAAGCAATGGCAGGCCCTTGAGCTGCCAGGTGGCAAGAAATTAAGATTGAGTTCAATCCATATGAGTTTGGATTTGTCATTATCCCTGTCTTGTGACTATGGTTTTGACAATTCACATGGATAAGAACACATACACCAGAAAATCTAAGTGTCATAAGGTTTCTCTCCGATTCATGAAAATGATGGTGAGGAAACACTTTCACTAAGTAGATTTTAGCTAGATAGCAATTGTGATATTTGCATTCTCAAAGTCGTTAGTGGAGCGTGTGTGGTTTACCGGCACACTAACCTGGACTTGTGAGAAGTGGCAAAAAGGTCTAACAATTATGATTACGGCATCCCTTTTCTTAATTGTTTAGACACACAAGTATTCTATCTAAGGGAAGGTGTATGGTTTTGATAAAGTTTTATCAAAACAATCTAGTATCAGAAATCTTAACTTTGGTAAGAAAGTCAGCTGATTTCTGAGTACATGTCAAAGCTAGTAGGAGCATAAGTGTTATGCTAATAATCATCATGTTAGTGGGAGCATGATAATTATGATAAGTATTGCAAGTTAGCAATGTTAATTATAGAAAAAAAAGGTTTCAATTGGGAAAAGTTGTTTTGCTATAATTAAAGGAGATGAAATTATACTTCATCTCAAATCTATAAGCTTAGATCATGAGGTTTTAATCATTTAGTCAAGGATATATATATGAATTTCATGTTGGAATGGTTCAACATAAGGAAATTATGTATATGGGTCCATTATTTGCGTTCTAAAATTCTATTATGATTACGGTATCCCTTTTTCATAATCTGAATTATGAGAACTTGGCAAATTGAAATGGACATATTATAGCAAAAGACTGGTTTAGTCTTTATGTGAGACATCATGAATCGATTCCCATATGCTTCGGATATAGGATCGATTACATGTGCTATATTCATCCTTTCTAAAATTTTCCAAATGCCTGGGGCATTAAGAAGGGAAAAGCTCTAGAATTGGATGTGACTAAAAAGGATTAAACAGTTGTCGAGGACAATCTAAGGTTTTCCAAAGATTGGGTGCTCAAGGACAGTTGGAAGTATAGTGATAATTCTGGAAGGACCATATTGACATAATCTGTAATGAGGCAACTCCTGTTCAGAAGTGATAGTCAAAATGGAATCTGAAAATGTTTCAAAGTTAGATTTTTCAATCTGTTTAAGATTAGGAAACTTAATGCAAGAAGGATGTTTCCAAGGAGTTGATCTCCTTTGGAATGCTCTGTAATGATTGTTTTCAAGTCTTTCTGACTTTGTGCATAATCATTACAAGAAGATCAATGCATATAAGTTTAGAATCTAACAGATTTCAGTAAATGGCATGAATTTGGAATTCTTGCATTTGCAGTAAGGATTTGGGAGTGTGAAAAGAGGATCATTGGAGTTATGTTCAATTGATCTAGTTCACAAAGTAAAGATCATAGACAAACATAGTATGCATACTTAGTGTATGGCATGACTAGTGTTTAGAAAACATAGTGTACATGCTTGGAGCATGGGACAACTATTGTTTTAAATTCAAGTATAAAGTTGATAGCTGAAACAGTATACAATGAATAATGTGTAATCATATGATGATAAATAAAAGGTGTTTTATTTATGTTCATAGGTTTTGATACCATATTGGATTCAATTATTATTGTGTTTCATTTTGAATGTTTTGACTTCCAGAATAAACTAGGTTATTCTTCCGGAATGACTAAGTTATTCAAACCATCCACAGTCGGTCATATGTTGGAAGTATATATGAATTAAGACTGTCATGGGTTGGCTTGTAGAGGTCTAAGGTGTTGGACAAAGAGCTACAACACTCATGAGTGCTCATAAGTTCTGAGTATTAGATTCAACCCGCGCTCATTGGAATCACTTCATGGATTTTATCACGAGTGATCATGAGACGATAATATCTTATATTCTTCAAAGCTAGAGATATGAGTTGTTACTATGAGTTGATAGTACATTGATTGCACGAAAACGCATTTGGTAACTCGGTGCTAAAAAATGTGTCTTTGTGTATGATTCAACAAGTAGTAGAACAAGCCATATGAGTCGAAGTTTATCCATTCCTTTTACCTTCGGGATAAAAGCGATATCTGTGGGCCCCTCGATGATTTGATGATGACAAATGGAAGTGCTCGGCCGGGCCAGGACTGATTTGATTTGTTCAATTAGTCATTCGTCATAAATCGGAAATCGGGAAACAACAAATGGACAGAGAGAATGATTATAATCCATGTCTCAGTCCATATGATATCTAGAATGGAGGAATATATGATCCATTATCTAATGGACAAGTCACTGACAAAGGTCAGAGTTCATCTACAAGGTCAGAGTTCGACAGAAGCTTTTGAGAGCTACGATTGCCAGTCGGTTCCTAAAGTCATACGCAATAATAGTTTTACACTTATTCAAGTGGGAGACTGTTGGATTAATTTCTAAGTCCATAACTATAATTGGTAAGACTTGACCCGACCCGGCATGGTCCATTTGGGTTGCATGGCATCATGCACTTGGATAGACTATAATGAGAGAAATAAGACACTTATGGTTATTAATATATTATAAGTTCTAGTATATTAATAATAAGAATAATAATATTATTTAATTAGTATTGATCAAGAATTAATCTAGGATTAATTAAGTGATCAAAAGAAGACTAATTAAATATATGGGTTGATTGTGTAAATCATCCATACTTGTATAGTGGGCTAATGCTCCATGGATAATCAAGTTGGGCTAAAACCCATAGGATGGTCCATGGATGCTCCATGGTGTATTTGAACCCATGGATCCAAGGAAATGGAAAGTCATGACAATTAGGGTTTACCCTAATTGTAACACTATATAAAGATCTTATTCTTGACAAAATCGGCGACTAGTATGATACTAGAGAGTAAAAAGAAGGGCTAGCCGATTTCATGAAGTGTAGATTTCTCTCAAGTTATTCCAAGTGTATTTGGTGTTGTGTGAACCATTTGAGGTGTCACACTTGGGGCACTTGGCACTCAAGCTTCATGAAGACTTTCTACATCAAAGAGGTATGTATTCTATCTTGTTACACTCATTGTTTTGTATGCTAGATTAGGATAATACCTTGGAAGTTCTTATTTGCATGTATAATAGAGAAAACATAGATCCAAGGTATTTAGGGTTGCATGTACACTTAGGAGTGTTAGAATGCTCAAAACCCAACACCTTCATCGTACTTTTATGCAAGTAAGGCTTTGTTCATATCAAATGTCATGAGACTCATAAGAATAAAAAAGAGTGAGGGTTGCTTAATAGGAATTTTTGAGTGGGTGGATAAGGATGAGAAGGAGGAAGATCACCACTTCCAGACATCTTTAAACACAAGATAAGATTTTAGTTAGTTGATTATCCTTAAATATTTTAACCCAAATTAATATTCAAGGCTAGGACCCAAACATATAATTCGAAATTAAGAAGTGGGATGCCGTAATGTAATTGAGAACTTATTTAAGGTAGGTAAGGCACCTTACCAATTTCAATCTATTATGAAATTCCTATATCTCTCAAGATTCATTGAACTTTTCAATGACATGTTTAAATCTCAGATTATGCTCTTCAATTTGTGACTGGGATGCCGATGATCACAAAAAAGACGTGAATAACCATGCAAACCCGCATGGCAACCATGTTCCCATTTATGATATCGCATTGACGTGCTGGTTAACCACACACGCTCCATCAACAACCATGAACTCGAGTTGTGCCATTTTTCAAATTTGTAGTCCCATATTTAGTGTGTCAGTTAACAACATACACTCCACTAACGACTCACAAAGAACCAATATGCGTTTTCATTGATTAGCATACAGTTTCACCTTTTTATCCTAAGTAACTAGAGTAGGATTTTGGAAGGTTCTAGTACTTTATATATTATACTTTTAATATGATCATGTCATATCAAACCCATTCGGATAATGACCCTCTGCCACATAAAGAAGCGGTGGGTGAAAAGGCCACCAATTCAATGGTCATTTTATATGTTGTTTCCTTATACCTCTCTTACAGTGTGGCTTCATGAATGAGGACCAGTATTGATTTGTCTGACTTTTAGTTTTACATATAGTATAAATAATCTCATATATATGGTTAGGGTGTATATTAAAACCTTTTGAAAATACAAGGTTTAAATTTAATTATCTTTATTAAAAATTAATTAATTAATCTTTACCATCTTGATTTAATATTTATCTTTTAATTAAACAATTAATAAAATTAATTAAGTCATTTAGGCATTAAACAATTATTTTTAACTAAACCATTAATTAATTAATTAATGCTATTTAATCCTGATCCTTTCCTTATTTTCGAAACTAGGGTTAGGTTAATTAGTTTTAGTTGTTCAAATTTTAAGGCAATTCAAATAACAAATAAGGAAACTAGAAAACCCTACCAAAACCCTAGCAATTTTCAAAAAAGGAAGGAGGCAAAGAAATTTTGAAAAACCCTAGAGGGTTAGGATTTTCAATTTTCCTGGTTTCTTTTAAGGTTTCACAAAGGTGCAAATTATAGAATAAGCCTTAGGCTCGGATACCACTAATGTTTTTTTCTATATTACTTCAATGTACTTGTGGAATTTCTCATTACTAACTTATGGTCACATGCAATCCTAGAAGATTCTATGGCTTTTTGCAGAATAGCAACATACTTTAAAACTACTAAATAACCTAGCTAAAATCGAAAATCACAATGGTTTAAATATATACCTTATTGCTATTATTGCAAATAGCAATGTACTTTGAATATCCCTTCTTGTAATGCTGGCCCCAATAGTGTGGAAGCCTCTAATGAATCACACTCAAACCCTAGGAAAACCGTATGATCAAAATAAGAGAGGGGAGAGGGGAATTTTGAAATTGCCTTGTGTTGTGCAGAATTTTTAGGTCTTATGGAGGTCCCTATTTATAGTTATAAGAAACCTCAATTTCAATTCAAGATATTAATAAAATATTCCTAATCTTTATCAATTTCCTTATCAACCAAGGGAGCTTCTAGAACCCTCCCAAGAGGGCTCCAAAACCATCATTTCCAAAGGAGGTTCTAAAATGCTTTCTTGTTCAACTTTTGAATAATTGCACTCTAACCCTTAAACCCATTAATTAATTCTAATTAATCCATACAATTAATTAAATTAACTCTAATTAATTAATTAATTAATTACTTCTACTTATAATTAATATATTAATCTAATAATATATTAACAAATTGTTTATATCTCTCTTATTATCAATCCGGGTCATTACTCGGTTATGAGGGCAACCCAAAAAGGACTTTACTATTATTCAACCAATTATACCAATTTAATTAAGACCTTAGACACTCTACTCCAACAGTAGTAAGCTTCATCTTTTTCTTTTTCTTTCTTCTCATTTTGTTTTCTCAGCATGCATTATTTTGCAAAATGATTTTTGTCATTATAATAATTGCAATCAGACACAGAGTCTCCAACTAACTTCTTTTCCTCCTTTTCATTTTCTTTTTGACATCTCTTGTATCCTTCACTCTTGCTTTTCTTATAACTTGGATTACTTCCATTGAAACCATTCCCCTATTATTATTTCTTCTAGAGTTGTTGTTTATTTAACCTTGAGAATTTTTTCTTGAAAAATTTCTTAGGATTTCTAACCATCAAAGCCTTCTCCTTGCTGGTGAACTCATCGTATGTAGCATCCGAGTTTGAATAATCATAATTTACTTTAGATTTCTTTACTTTCCACTATCTTCTTTAGCAAAAAATGCCATAGAAGATGAATTAGGAATTAGCGTCACTTCTCCCATGAATTCATTGTTATGTGACTTTAGATCACCAACCACTCGAGCTAGATTGTAATTTTTGAATTTTTCATGAGCTTTAACAATGGATACAATCAATTTTCAGTCTGATCCAAAAGCATTCATGAAGGTCACTTTCTGCTTACTAATTGATCTTTTCAAGTCACATTTTAACATTCTACTAAGAAAATGATTGAATCTGTTAGCAACTTGATCAATAGATACATCTGACTTCTGCTTGAACAATCTAATTTCTGAAAAGAAGATTTGTTTGAATTGAATTTGTTTCATTTACATCTCCTGAGTAGAGTTCCTTCAGTCTTTTCCAACTTTCATTTGTAGTTTCCATAGAACTCATGAGTCTAAATGTATATGGTGGTAGAGCAAAACGTAGATGTCTTTTAGTATTTAAGTTGTTTTGAAGTCTTTGTTTCTCATCTGTGGTTAAATCTTTGTTATCAGCAATCAAATTATCCAAATCAGCCTGAGTTTTGATTTCTTCTTTTGATTTTGAACATTAATGAGGACCTTTGGTGATTACATGCTTGAGGCTTGAACCTTGATTTTTAATTCCAGTAATATAATCTTCGAAGTTCATAACCTATACTTCATAATATTTTGGAAACAAAATTGGAATTCTAGTAATAGATCCAATGCTACTAGATAGATTGAAAAAAACGGGGTGAGAATAGTCTTTACACATAATTTTAGAGAAATTGAGTAAGAATCAAATCAATGAGCGAATACTGATTTCAAATCTAAATAAGTAATATGAACAAAGAATTTCAGATCAAATTGCAAAAGAATTGCAAAATGCGGAAGAGATCTAGGAAATTCAAAGTTGAAAAATAGAAAACTCGAGGAACACTCGATGAACACGAACGTATTTGAGATTTGAAAATGCGTTCATAGAAATTCGTGCTCTAATACCATTTATTAGACCTTAGGCACTACCAACTCTCCCAAAACCAATTGGTGTTAGGAAAGGTGTTACCTTTATACATATAGCACATTCAGCCCTCTAGTGCCTATGACATTCGACTACGACTAGGAAACCTTACTTACACATCGCAGAGACTGAGCCATTTCTGACCCCAAAAATCCCCCTCATAAATTGCACCCTAAGAGAATCAAACCTATGACCCTAGCTCTGATACCACTTATAGGATTAGTAGATTCTATAAGAATGAAATCTTAAAGATGTAATTTTAAGAACACCTCAAAGTAAATAAGATCTGGTTTGCATTAGAGAGTAAGGTACTCGATTACACTAATGTAAGAATACTCTGAAAAGATACTCTCTCTCTCTCTCTCTAACTAACTGCCCTTATATAGTGAATACAAGGAAGTCGGTTAGGCACTAACCAATGAAGTCAAGACACCTAAGCTAAGACAAATGTCAAAACAAGCTAACACAAACTGTGAAGTCTATGTACAAAATATACAAACATAAACGTACGAAACCTAACACAATATTCCGCATCTACACATGAAGACTAAAACATACAAATTATGAAATCACTTTCGTATAATAACTCAAACAGAACCCCGTCTAATCTGCGAGACCCAAAAATTTCTTATACTTATATAAGAAGTAGGCATATTTTTTTCTTATATAATATGTCAAATATAGCAGGATAAAAACCAATTATAGATCAATTTGCTAAACAAAACTATATAATAGAAAGGTAAAGACTCTTTTGGTGAGAGAAGAGAGTTACTTTGATTAAAACGGGCGGGGAGGTATTGAGATTTATTATATTTAAAGGGCCACAAGGAGTTCTTAATTTATTTGACTCTTTGGGATCAAGATTTTTTTGGTAGCGGAGGTGAGAGAAAAAAAATGTGTTTTGTGAAGTACAAGAAGTTTTTACAACCTAAAAATATGATGGACAAATGTGTAGGAAAGTTGTTTATCTCTAAGTGGTTGAGGGTTTAAGTCTGGTCCTGGACAAATATGTAGAATTAGAAGTAGGATTAGAGATTATGTGTGTTTGTCGTTCAAAAAAATAGATGGTGTTTTGGGAATTAGAAGTCTCTATTGTTTTAAGTGACGGTAGGGATTTTTTTGCCTTATTCCATGCAGGTTTCAATTTATAAAGCATGTCAATGAGTAAATAATGAGTTTGTAAAGGATAATAAATGATTAAAGGTTCAAGTCATGTGGAACAAGATCATCCGGTCTTTTACTCAACTGCGATTAAAGGTATTAACTTGGACGTGTATCTTCAAAGAAAGGAAGTCAATGTATCATCTACTAGATTTTAGGAGTGAACCATAGAAGTCATTTTTTGAAAAAAAATCCATCGAAGTTATTTGATGGAAAACAATTTTTTTTTTTGCATGGTGGGTGCTTGGTATCGGGATGCTATTGGGGTGTTTAGTTGGGGTCAATCGTCTCTAAAGGAGTCATAATGGTTTGATTTGAAAACCCTCCATCATTGCATTTTGACTACACATGATAACCGATGGAAGTGGGATTTGGATTCATCAAGTTCTTACTCGGTGGCTTTGGCAAGGAACTCTATTGAGGTAAGAAATATGGTGGCCCGGGAAGACGTTACTATATGACATAATCTTGTCCCTATTAAACTCAATATTTTGGTTTTAATAAGTTTTTCAGATCGAATTCCAAGTACAGTCACTTAAGAGAAAATGGGTTTGGATGTGGACACTATTTTTGTGTCCTATTCGCAAACTAAACATGAATCCAATGAGTCAGATGTTAAATGCACATTCTAATGAGTTAATCCACGATTGGTTCTCTTGGGTGGATCAGGTTTGCTGGTTACAAAATCTAAAATTTAATATTGATTTGTTGTATTTGTATCATACTAGCTCCTTACTAGATTTTTTTTTTATTTTATTTGTTTCAATGTGACAGTTTCATACAATTACTATAACGATTGATTATATGTTGGATCAAAACTTCCATGTCGCTAGTTATTTCCTGATTATGGTGTGTTACAACGTAAGTTTTTAAAGTTTTAAGTCAAACCCACTATATTATGAGCTATTGCGTTAACCAAACTCAACTTGAGTTGAATCGAAGTATAGGTCTCAACATGAAATTCAAACATGTGACAAGTTTACATTTTTATGATTGTACCATCTGCCGGTATATAAAGTTAGTAGTAAGGTTGAAGTTTTAAATTAACATCAACTTGGGTCATTCATGATAGTGAACCATAAAGTTAATTAGAAGTAAATAGTATGCAATTCAATATAACTTTCTAATTAATAGTAAATGCTCAACTATGTTACAATATTATCATTTTCTTTCTTACATTATGTCCATAACTCGTATGGAAAAAGTAAAAGTTGAGCTACCAACTATGCCCAACAAGAGGATAATATTTATCCAAGTATATATCTAAAACTTTCAATACGAAATGAATCATTTTATATAGCAAAATATTGAATGAAATGAGTATTAGCTACATGATTAGTGCACTATCATAATCAGATATGAACATGATAGAATAAATATAGCATTGACATCAAGAACTATTATTTTGTATTAGATCAGTCCTTCAACACTTAGATACACTAATAATATGCATCCATTACCCTTTCCCGATCATACAAACAGAATTCGTTGTAGTATCAATAAAAGAATGTCCTATTAGGTAGACGCCAAAAGAAAATGTTAGTCAAACATAACTTTCAGATCAATAAATTGAACTTTCCTTATTTGTTTTTGCAAATTTTCTAACAAAATACTATTGTTCAAATAACAAAATGGGAAAAGAGGGATAAATAAACACAATAAATGAGGATATTAAAAGGAAGTACATATGTACATTCGATATAAGAAAAAAATGTTATAGAAATTATCACATGTAACGTACTAACATGTGTCAATTTTTAACAACTGAAATAGCTTTTTAAATAGTTAAGTGTCCTTGTAAATTTCTATCAAAATAGGACTTTATTTACTATTTATCCCTAAATAAAGAATGAATACCATTCTTATTGCGGAAGAATACAAGTCTTTTGGTCAAATGGAAAACTAGAGATATTGACACTAATATAGAAGACATTTGTTGGTGTAATGTGGTTTTTATTGATGTGGTTGTACTACTAGACCATACTATTAAACCATAAAATTCTAATTTCGCATCAATAGGAAAAGGAATCGCACCACTTAAACGGTTTGTTGGTGCAGGTTCAACACAACAAGGAGTTTTTGACTATATATGTGTTTTTGAAAAAATTAAATAACATAGATATACTTTTAAACATATTTACCGTATAGGGTTATTTACTATTTTATTTTATTTTTTAATTATTGGGCATGCACCACAAATTAAAGCCACTTTATATGTATTCTATACTTCACTGTAACTAATTTTATTTATTTATTTAATATAATTTTATTTTTATTTTTTTTACTTTTCTTTGCTTTTAATGTTTATTAATTGCTTTTTACAAATCCCTATAACTAACAAATCTTCTTATAAAAAATTAAAAACCAAGAAAGAACTTTTAAAATTTAGATCAACCAACAACTTTTTAAATTTAAACCAACAAACATCATCTAACACTAAAATATTTTAAGTACAAACCCAACAATCATTTGTTACAAAAGACAAAAGAAAATAAGAAACATTTCAAATAACTTTGATTCGATAACCACTATATGGCAAATAATAATAATAATAATAATAATAATAATAATAATAATAAAGTTATAGGAATGAAAAAATATTGAATGTCTTAATTAACCTTGGTTTAGATGGACATTTTTTTTCGATTGTGATCACTTTGCTTACAAATTCCACAAATGTTCGCTTTTCTTCCTTCTTTAATGTCCATTCCATTTCGAATTCTTGTTGAGCGGGGACGACATTTTTTATTCCGTAAGAGTTCAAAATTTGGAAGCAGTTCTTTAAACAAAGATTGTGGCCAATACGCTTCATGAGGAAGTGGGGAAAATTCGGAAGCCCAAGTATCATAATATTTTACAATTGAGTAACATTTATCAACATATTGCCAACTATTCAAAGAAAGTGTGGCACATGCACTCAAGACATGATAACAAGGATATTTAAACACTTTCCACTTACCGTATGTGCAAGTTTTTTGCTCCAAATTAACTACTTGCACATTTCTTCCTCTTTGAGTTATCAACTCAAATATACCTTTCTGTCGATTAAAAGATCTCAAGGAATGTGCACTTGCTTTTGACATCAAAGCTACTTGTTTGAGAAGAACATGAGGGGTATATGCATCTCCATTAGCCCGTGAACTATTTCCTAAAGGGCGTCTCACATCAAAGTAATGCACCAATCTATAAAAAGTAAGTTGGACACAAGCCGTGATTGGTAAAAAACGGGCACCTTTAAGGACACTATTAAAAATTTTCGACAAATTTGTTGTGAGCAACCCATATCTCCTTCCACCATCATGTGCAAGTGTCCATCTATCAAGTGGATGACTCTCTAGCCATTGTCTAGCTTGTGGATTTAGCTTCCCAATTTCTTCCATGGTCAAGTTGGATTTGGCTTCCTAATTTCATCATCGTTCCCTTGTACTTACCATACAAATGTGTGCCATCAATGCTAATCACCGGCCGAAAATGTACAAACCCCTTAATAGAAGGGGAAAAAGCCCAAAAAACACGTCTAAATTCCATGGGTTCTTCATTGGTTGAGCTCGAAACTAACCACTCGACTATAGTCCCCGAATTGAACTTTTGAACTGCGCATATAAATTTGGGTAAAGCAGAATAAGATTCTTCCCAATTGCCAAACACTTGTTCAATTGCTTTCTGTTTTCCGGTCCAAACCTTTTTGTATTAAGGAATATAACCTAATTTATCGACTATTTTGGCTCTTAAAGCAGGAATACTAACTGAAGGTTGCTCTTTAATAAGATATTTGGTTTCTTGGGCTATCAAGCTTCCATCTAGATTTGGATGGTCTTGCGAAATATTGTTGTGTAAACAAGTATGTGGACCCGTGTACTTTGTAATTTCAAAATATCCACTTCGTTTTCGTTTGATTGCACGAACTTGCCATTTGCAACCGGATTGTAAATGTTACTTGCATCTTATGGTCCATAGAGTTGGGCGTGTCTCAACAACCTCAAACTGTTTATGTGTCCTAATACTATAAAGTTTGATAGCTCTAATAAGTTCTTCTTTGTCCTTGAAAGAATCTTTCCCTAACTCTTGTGTAAAATCATTTTTGCTCGCTAATTGTGTCACAGTCCAATTGTTGTCGGTGGTTATATTCGTTTCTTCTATAATAGTAAAAGTTGAAGGAACGTGAAAATTGTTGTCAAAAGCGTCTTCATCATCTTCTTCTCCTATGTCATCTTCTTCAAACGCTTCATTGGCATCAACTTCATTATCATTTGTTATTGCATTGCTCGCCACGACAACTTGAGAGATTGTATAGAAATTCTCATTTTGAACAATGTCTGATATGACATTAACATCCATCTACCGAAAAATATAACATAACAAACAATCAAAACATAAACGAAAACTCAAATTTTCAAGCAAATCTAATTTAATTCAAGCAAATCAAATTTCATTCACTGAAATTTTGTTCACTGTGATGGAATGGAATCTAATAGCATTCACAAAAAATCTCAAATACTCACAAATGTAGACAATAAATCCTAACTATGGTGGAAGCTATTACATTTGGAATCAAAAGTTTCAATAACAACAACAAAACAGAGAAACAATCAGCTATTGAAGATTAAGGTTCAAATAATCGAACCTGTGATGGAAATCGAAAAAAGTACAGAAATTGAACATTAAGGTGCAATAGAATCGTTTCTTTAACTGATTATCGAACCCGTGAAGGAAGATTAAAGTTCAAAAAATTGAACTAATTGAAGAGTGCTTCTTACCTGTGAAGTCGCAACCTTCGACTGCCTTCGAGTCGTCGGCTGCAGTGGAGTCGCCAGAGAAGAAGGTCTGGCCGGAGAAGAAGGTCTAGCCGGAGAAGAAGGTCTGAACGAAGAGGGCGTCTCTTCCTGCGGGTAAAAACGACGTTCTGAAAGAATGAGTTAGGGCACGGCGGTTTTTTCTTTTTTTTTTTTACTGAATTACCAAAAAAAACCATTATAGTAAATATGTTTTAAAGTATACCCATTGGGTAAATATTTTTTTCAAAAACACTGATATGGTTAAAAACTCTTAAAAATATTTTTGTTAGTGCCGCTTTAAACCAAAACACCGTTAAACCCACTCTTTTGATGCATCTTTTATAATACACACCTTTAAACAAGATTTGTTGATGCTATTATTGTACCCGCATCATTAAAACACTTAAGGTTTTTAATATTTTCATAAACATGTATCTGAAATACTTCTCCTTTTTCATCGAGATGCTCTCCTGCACATAAATTCCTCTAAACTCCAAATTTATCTCTCTTCATTAAAGGTAATTCTATCATTATTATTTTTTATTTTATTTAACATTTTTATGTATTAGTTTCTTGTTTCTTTGTTATTTTTAAAAATAACATCTTTAATTACATCATAAGATAGAATACTAACACATTTAATTGTTTATATTTAATTACATAATTAATTTTCTTTGTTTAATATATTTGTTCTTATTTTGAATATATATATATATATATATATATATATATATATATATATATATATATATATATATTGAATACATACAACATTCTTTGTTGTTTATTTTTATTTTTTAGATGGATCGTTATTATTAGATCTACAAACTCCACGTATATCCAAAAATTATTTCAAGTGTGTTCAAATTTTTATTAGTGTTGCCAAAGCAAATCGTGTTAATAAAGGAAGTAGTTTGATTTGTTGCCCTAGTAACATTTCTAAAAACTTTAAAAGTTTTAATGATACGAGAGAAATAGAGTATCATTTGTTGCAAAATGATTTCGTGCCTAATTACACTTGTTGGTCAAGACATAGAGAATCACTACTTGATTGTAGCACATTGTCATACAATTTACACAGTAATGGTAATACATTCAACAACGAATCACATCTTGATGATGATGATCACCATTCAAATGACCACAATGACAATTTTAATGAAATCTTTGATAACATGGAGACTAATATGGGTGGTGTTGAACAAGAAAAAAATACATCACCAATTTAAAGAAGCAGAAACATTGTTATACAAGGGTTCGTTCTAAATTTATGAAACTTGATGATGTGTTGAAGTTTATTAATGTAAAGTTGAAAAAAGGATGATGCGATAAAAGTTTTATAAGCCTATTGGAACTTTTTCATGACATGCTTTTGGAAGACAATGTATTACCAATTTCGACATACCAAGCAAGAAAGTTAATTTGTCGAATGGGATTGGAAGGTGAAATAATACATGCATGTCGAAATAGTTGTATGTCGTTTAGAAAGGAGTTCAAAGATAAACATAATTGTATTTCATGCTGTCACACCCCAGCTAGCGGAGGAAACGTCGGGTGGTGCGAACGTGGGGAAATTGGACCGAGACATATATATATATATATATATATATATATATATATATATATATATATATGTATATATATAGATACATAAAAAATGTATTTATATGTAAAAGAAATATGTATAAATAAAATAAATATACATATGAAAAATACTTTTATAACTTTTTACACCTTAAGAAACGTTTTCAAAGTTCATTTTTTATTTAAACGTATTTATATGTATTATTAAATACATGTATAAAAATATCTATACCGAAGAGACGTACTTTTGGTAACTTTATCTTATCAAATCTTTTGTATAGATCGTGTCAGTTAAGCATGATCAATATGACCGTCTGTTCACCATACTTAAGCGTGACATAGTCTGTTCGTTGTACCTTTGTAGAATATAAACAAAGGGGTTAGAAGTTGTTCAAAAGTTTGTCTTGTACCCTTCACATTATCAATAATACAAGTTCTGTTCTTAACGTTTTTGTTGTTTATCATTCATTAATTTCAAGTCTTGCAAGCAAGCTTGGTTAAGATAAGACTAAGTTGTTTATTACTTGCTTTATGTTTATGATGTAGTTGTTGTTCTTAAAATTTACGTTTAAAAGTTCTTCACTCCGCATTTTATTTATTGTAGAGCTGTTAAAATCCATTAAAAAACTTTTATTCTACATATGTTCTATTATCATCCAGTTCTTTTCTCAACAAAGTATAAATACGTTTAAATAACAAAGAACTGCAAAAACGGTTATCGAGTTCTCTTTTGATTTCAATATTTCTGTACATGTATTTAATAATACGTATAAATATGTTTAAATGAAAAGAAACTTTGAAAATGATTCTTAAGGTGTAAAAGCATATAAAAACATTTTTCATATATATATATATATATATATATATATATATATATATATGAGGATAGAGAATATACATTACAGCCACACCTAAGCTTAGGTACTAAACCTCTAAAATATGTCGTTTTAACATGCTAAATATACCCGTTTTGGTTTCACTTGGTAAATATATCATTCTCCATAAATTTAAACCTAAACCCTAAACACTAAAGCTAAACCCTAAACCCTAAATCTAAACACTAAACCCTAAACCCTAAACCCTAAACCATAACCCTAAACCCTAAACCCTAAACCCTAAACATAAACCTAAACCCTAAACCCTAAACTCTAAACCCTAAACCCTATTGTGTCGATCTTGAATTTACATCTTGAAGTATTAATCGTGAATCCATTAACCGTAATCTTTATATAGTAAAACAATGTATTTTCAAGAGGTTTAGTACCTAAGTTTAGGTGGGGCTGTAATATATATTCCCTTTTTCCTATATATACATACATACATACATATATATATATATATATATATATATATATATATATATATATATATGCTTAAGTTATTCTATTCAAACTATGTACATCTATCGTATGCTATGAGAATTATTAAGAGAATAAGTTGTTTAACAATGCGAATACATTCAAACTTACAAGAATATCGTCATTTTCATGCATTCTCGTTAATTTTTTTTTTTTTTGTTCTCACACAACGTTTTTCACTCATTTTCATTCTGACAGAATACGACCCAATAAAACATTCTGACAGAAATGAGATTAATAACAATAAGTGTATAATAACCTTATAGACGATTTAATTAATAAGAATGTATGTTAATGACAATAGTTATGTAAGATTGAACGTATTTATATTATCAAACAACATATTTTCTTTATCATTCTTATAGCATACGATAGATATACAATAATTAGTTAGAATACTTGAACCTAGCGCTCTCTCTCTCTCTCTCTCTCTCTTTATATATATATATATATATATATATATATATATATATATATATATATACACACACACATAAATATGTTTTTATATGTATAAGTATGTATTTAAAATGTATTTATTTAATAATATTAATAATAACAAATTTAAAAAATAATATATTTATTTGCATATTTAATAAATAAATATAATATTAAAATAAAGATTTTCGTAGAAAAGTCATAATATTTTGGGTCTGTTTATGAAAAATCTCAATATTCTGGATCAGTTTATAAAATAGTCTAAAATTAATTTCTTACCGGTTGAACCAGGAAAAAATGATTTGAATGCAACATTTGACTAGATTTTATGACTTTTTTGTAAAATAATAATAATAATAATTTGTAACTATTTCGTAAACAAACTCAAAATATTTGGACTAATTGGAGATTTAATCTTGTTTTCTCTATGATTTGAAGAGCTTTTGTTCCTTTGGAACAACACATATATTTTTCCTCATAAGAACTTCTAATTTATTACTATTTCATCAATTAGATTGTTAAATACTCAGAATATGTATATGTCAAACATATTAACAAATGAACTGGTGATTGTTATTTTAAACATCCTAAAGACATTAGAACACATTATCTCTTATACTTATTTTATAAAATTAAGCATTTAAATATAACTAGTTAATATTATATAATTATTACAATGCACATAGAAAGCCTTTTTTATATTAGTAGGATGTGTGTATGTGTGTATTTGTTTTAAAATAAGTTAAAAGGTTGAAAGAGAAGTATGTTATTTAAAACAAGAGTAATAAATGGTATGTAGAGAGGGGATGGGGTCATGATGTCTTGATAAAACGCAACAAATGGAAATAAACCCAATGCAATATTTAACATTTAGCATCCAACATCTTTAGAATTACCATTTCGCCCCCCAACACTCTCACATGCCTTTGCCCTCCCCTCTTGCTCAACTAAAAACATATAAACCACTTGAATTAGGAGTATCTTTTAAGTTTGAATTTATACAAGTGATATTATATAATTTTGAATATCTGCATGGATAACATATTTCTTTTCATAGACTGTGCACATATTAATTGAGCCAAATATGAGATACTCTTTTTTAAGTTACATAGAATTTGACTACTCTCATACTAAAATCATTTAGCTGTGTACTATAGTTTTGCCCACCATTTTTAACAAGGTCTAAGTAAATGTTACCTTTTTATATATTGGCCGTCATAAGTGTTCTAGTAGAAAAAATATATGATAAAAGGTTGATACAATGATAAGACATGCTAGATCAAAAGCTATTAAAGTTAGATCTCAACACTTATCCATTATACCAACACTTAATAGTTAAATATAAAGCTTGTCACTGTTAAGGCCTAACTAATATGGGCATTTGTCACAAACATATAAGATTATTCTTTCTAACAGCCTAAAAGTTGCAGATTTAAATCCTGAAATATGGAATGACTTATTACATATGAGATAAATACATCAATGACCTAAATTCACTTTTAAACATATATGATTAATATAATAGATAAAGAAATTGATAATATTAGCGACGCACATTCAAAGAGATTTTTTTTTTCTTAATTTATATTACACACTGTTTTAGAATATGCATGTGATCTATGAATATGACTTTCACATCCACTAATTCACACTTATAGATAAGCTACATATAACTTGGCTTCGAATGACTAAACTTATGTGTGAATTAGCATATGGATAATAAGGAAAAAAAAAACCTCAAACACAGACACGCATGCATAAATGCATGCATACATATTTAACTGCTTAACTGCCTATTAAACCTCAGTCATTAGTTTTTTCAGTAGTGAATGGTAAAAAAGAGTCTCCACTAATAAAAAAAACCCTAAAACTCATAAAATACATAAAAGAAATATTTAAAGATTACAATTTTTTTTTTTGACTTTATACATCAAAAAATCGCAGTTTTTTTAAAAAATTCGTTGAAAACAAATTAAGAAACTGATTTTTTTTTTCAAAAAAATTTTCAACGAAAATTTATAAAAAGTTACGAATTTTTATAATATAAAATCGAAAAAAAGATTTATGATCTCTAAATATTTTCATTATATATATATATATATATATATATATATATATATATATATATATATATATATATATATATATATATATATATATATATATATATATATACCTGTTTATAAAGCTACCTATATATAGTTACCTTTTCATTTGACACCACACCACCTTTTCTTTCTCTCTCTCTCTCTCTCTCTCTCTCTCTCTCTCTCTCTCTCTCTCTCTCTCTCTCTCTCTCTCTCTCTCTCTCTCTCTCTCTCTCTCTCTCTCTCTCTCTCTCTCTCTAAACCATAAGGCCTAAATAGTGACATATAATTTCCCAAAATGGCCTTGAAGAAGTCATCAAACAAGCTCTCACAAGCTGCACTTGTTAAGCATATCATGAAGAGGTGCTCAAGCTTAGGAAAGAAACAACATTATGATGACGTACCCAAGGGCCATTTCGTCGTTTACGTTGGTGAAAACCGCAGCCGCTACATCATACCAATTTCATTCCTATCGAGGCCAGAGTTCCAAAGTCTACTCAGGCAAGCGGAAGAAGAGTTTGGGTTCGATCATGACATGGGGCTAACCATCCCCTGTGAAGAAGAAGTCTTTCAATCACTTACTTCATTGCTTCGGTTCTGAGTGAATTAGCTAGATTTACTAATATTATTTTCCATTTTTTTTTGTTTTACTTGAATTACTTATGTTAGATTTACTCTAACCATGCTTTAAGAGATTATTTGAAGAAAAACCCAAAACTTGAAATGGGCCTTTTCAACTAATTTTGTAAATTCTAAAGCATTTTTCTCACGATATTTTTGATTTTTTTGGTTTATTCTTTGAAAGTTATATTTGTCCGTTAGTCATTTAAATATTGATAATGGTCACTTAATTACCTTCACTTAGCTTCAAAAAAACATTCTTTCTTTGTGTTCGACGATTAGAATTGCAACTATATATTTTGTAAAATTAATAAACTTAGTTAGGAAAGTAAAGTATAATTGAATGTTTCTGCTAACCCTGGGGAAGCATAGACATTGTAGACCGGTTCAAACATGAAAGTTGTGGAAAAGAACAAGTTAATTCGATTAATAAATCTTTCAGTTTGTTTATTGGTAAATGTAAACGAGCCGATCTCTTAGTGAAAAATTAACAGCAAAATTTTCAACATGTTATTGTATTCCTACGTACTACAAGGCCACATCAAACTAAAAATATTGTCACGCCATAGGATTTGTCACGCTGCATCAAAATTTTGTTATTTAGAGGGGACATGCTAACTTTTTAATTATATTTAGTTTATATAAAAAATAATCAATTTAAACCAATTATTTATAAAAATTTAAATTTCATTAACGAAATTACAAACGCACTTAAAAAAAAATACATAATAGAAGAAAACACAAGACACTTTAAATTAAATAAAACACAACACACTTGAAATTAAAATATAACATAACACTTTAAATTAAAACAAGCTTCAAACTAAAATAACACATAAGACAACTTCATTCGAAATATTGATGATGTTTATTTGATCTACTCATAACTTGTCGAAACTCTACAAACCAAAAAAGGTTTGTTACTTGTGGCATGGAAACTTCGAAGAGCGTTAGCGAACAACATTTCATCATTTTCACCATTTATAGAATTATGCCTCAACCTACTATACATAGTGTGAGACTATACTAGCACTACATTTGTTGATCTCCATTTGGCAAAGATTTAATCCATACTTTGTTGCTTTGCACAACTGACTCACAATTGTACCGTTGGGTGATCTTATTCCATAATGAATTCCCATCTAGCTAGTTGATGTGATTCGGATCGTCACTTATATTGATCCATGCACGAGCAAAATTATCACTTCGTCTTTTATAACATCTGGATCTTCGAGGTATGAATTCTAAAAGCATTTTGGGATTTTTGGTTAGCCACAATGTGGCAGTGCGTTTTAGGGGGCATGTATCCTTAATGAGCGCCACATCGTGGCGCTATTTTGTCCACGTCGTGGCATCTATTTTGTGCAAAACCCTATCTCTAGGTTTTTGCTCCTATTTAAGGGATGTGATGGCTAAGGCTTTCACACCCTCAGCCTCCATCACCTCCCTCTCACTCTCATTATAGCCCTAGCCTCCATTGTTGAAGATCTTGAGCTTTTGTTGGTATTTTGGTGTTTTGAAGAACAAGAAAAAAGCACACTCGGGGCGTGGATCTAGCTTGCAAGCCTCATCATCACCTCCGACCTTATATTTTGGACCTTTGTAAGTGATCAAGAACCAACCTTTATTGCTTTATGTCTCTAGATCTAGGTTTTTTTCCCCCATTCTCTTCATGATGATGTAGTCAGAGTAAGAGGATCCCATAAATTTAGCAACTTTATGGATCATTGTCATCCTTGGAGTATCATATAATCCAGAACTGAAGTGTGTTGAGGTTTTGGAACACCTTGCATGAAATATTGGTGTTTTCCTTCACTTTTGACCTAGCTTGAGCCCTAGCCATGTATTTGATGGGTTTTGAGCATTCTAACACTCCTATGGTGTACATGCAACCCTAGAAACCTTGAATCTATGTTTGTCTAAGATACATGCAAATAATTATTTTTTCAAGGTTCTTATCCTAACTAGCATGACATGGGGTACTTGAATCAAATAAAACTAGTAGAATTACTTACCTTGTAGTTGTAGTTGATTGCTTGGAGTTTGAGAGCCTAGCACCAATAATGTGGATACCTCAAATGGAAGTCACAAATCACCACAAACTTGGAAAATTGAGAGAATAGTCACAACCATTCTTGAAATCGACCCTCTTAGTATACTCACCACAACTAGTGTGATTTCAAGAACTAAAGCCTCCTTTATATAGTGTGGTGGATTAGGGTTATATCCATGTAAACCCTAATACCCATGTCTTTTCATTTCCATGAGATCCATGGGTTAAAGCTCCATGGAGTATCCATGGACTTTCCATGCAAGCCTAGCCCATTCCAAATAAACATTAGCCCACACTATATAAATACAAGAGCCCATATTTAATTAGTCATACTTTTGATCTCTAAATTAATTCTAAATTAATTATAGATCAATACTAATTAAATAATATGATTTTTATATTAATATATTAGAACTTATAATATATTAATAAATCATAACTATACTATTCTCAAAAGATTATCTACAAATTGTTTGGGTGAAGTGCAACCCAAATGGACCATGTCGGGTCGGGTCAAGTACATACCAAATATAGTTATGGACTTAGACACTATATCCAACAGTATTGGGCATCCATGCCCAAAAGGAAGCAATCTTTAGGACTTAATGGTCATTAGGAAGTTTTCTAGAAAGGATGTAGGGTTGGGTTAATGATTGCGCGAGGGGGGGGGGGGGGAGCTGAATCCATTACATTGTGTACATTCATTGCTCACGGCGTAGCAACCTGTTCACCACGATGTGGGGTTTGGTTATTTGCGACTGTCTTGGACTTTTTTTTTCCATGGTGTGGCAATGGTTTTCCTTATGATTGAGAGGTTGGGTCGGGGCCGAACTCATCAGCCACAACGTGGCCAATGATTGGCCACGACGAGGGGGTCAGTCGAACTCAAACTTTGACCGTTAACTTTTTGACTAGATTGACTCGGGTCAAATTGTTAGTATTAGACTGTAGACTAAGGTGGGAACTTGTGTGATTCAATAGGTGGGTAGTAACACCTATTTCATGAGGCTGAGCTGAGATTTCTCTGATCCTATGAGAAAGGTGAGTCTTCTCACTATATTGTGTATGATGCTAGCTGTCTTTGTGACTCTTATATGTGTATGTTGGGTTGGGCCCATTTATTATATGTTGGGATGGGCCTATGTATATTTATGTTGGGTTGGGCCTATTTGTATGATTAGGTTAGGCCTATTTATATGTATGTTGGGTTGGGCCCATTTGTATTACAATAATTACAATAATTAACCCTAATTAGAACCTAAGGTCCATAACTCAACTTACAAGTCCAAATTCCACAACTAAGCCTCTTAACGGAAAAAAGACCATTTTTCCCCTTTAATGGTCCAAATCCCTAAAATGTTGACCAAAAGTCAAAGTCAACAAAAAACAACTACCCAACGTGTACGTTTGGCGTATTGCTCAAATCAGCGACCAATGGGAACGGGCATGGCTACACGGGGAGTAGCCAGGAGTATGTCCGGCGTACTCAGCCTGACCTATATTCATCAACTGTTATGTCTTAATCTGTTAAGATACCTATCCCAACTTTAGATTTGACCATAATAGGATCTCTTAACCCATAAAGTCATCGACTTTAAGCCTTTACATGGCTAGGAAGGGCCCAATACACAAAACTATAACTTCTATCACACTCTAAGTCACTTAAATCATGCATGGTCCAAGGGAGATGATCAAGAAAACATTTTTATGAATCTACAAGACCTAGAACACATGAAAGGATAGCTAATATGCTATGGAGTACTCCATACTCAGAAATGTCTAAGATTTGGGACAAAAGCTCATTAAAACTCAACTATGGAGATCTAAAAGGAAACATATCAAGGTATAAACTTTATACCTTCAAAAGATGCACAAGATGAAGTAGTTTGTGGATCCACAAGCTTTCAAGCAACACCACCTTCTTCAATAATCTTCTTCTTAAAAAAAACGTCTCCAAAATCACCATCAAGATTCAAGATCTTCACTCAGAAGCAATACACATGAGATTAGGGTTTGAAAGGAGTGGAGGCTGATTATGGGAGGTCCAAGGGTGGATTAATGTCTTTAAATAGGGGTGAAACCCTAAATTTTAGGGTTTTGGAGACTTGGCTAGTACACCCGGTATACCACATGTACGCCTACTATACTAGTGTAACTTCCTTGATCCCACACTTCTCTTGAGTACGCTACGCTTACCCTCACGTACGCCCAACGTATGCGGAAATGTCAACTTAAACCACAAGCGACCAAATGTGGATACTTTGATTAGGTCAAAAGCTAAAAATGAATATACCTGCTAATCAGATGTTACAATTCTCCCCCACTAGAATCAGAATTCGCCATCGGATTTATCCTTGGGAAACAGATTAGGATAGTGCTCGCACATCTCACACTCGGACTCCCACATCCACTTCAAGCCTTTTTGGTGTTGCCACTGAACTTTGACCAAGTTCATTAACTTTTTCCTCAAGGTCTTCACTCTCCGGTGCAGAATTGCCATAGGCTTCTCGATGTAATTCAACAGATCATTAATCTAAATATCCTCCAAAAGTACCAACACTGTCTCGTCAGCTATACATTTCCTTAACTCAGAAACATGGAAGGTATTATGAATCTGCCTCAACTCCTCTGGTAGCTCCAACCGGTAAGCCACCTTGCCCACACGGGCTAACACTCTGAATGGCCCGATAAACCTGGGGCCCAGCTTGCCCTGCTTCCTAAAGTAGATAACACCCTTCTAGGGTGATACCATCAAAAGCCCTAAATCTCCCACCTAGAACTCTATCTCAGAGCATCACCAATCCGTATAACTTTTCTGGTGGCTCTTGGCCATCATCAATCTCTATCTAACTTGCTAGATAAGCTCGGTCATCATAACCACTATTTTCGTGCTCCCCATCACTCTATATGCGACCTCGCCCCAACATATAGGATTCTGACACCTCCTTCTATATAGAAGCTCAAAGAGAGGCATGTCAATACTGGCATCATGGCTATTGGTGTAAGAAAACTCAGCCAACGAGAGATAGGAGTCCTAGCTCCCACCAAAGTCAATGATACAAGCCCACAACATATCCTCGAGCATCTGAATAGTCCACTCACTCTACCTATTTGTCTGCGGATGATATGTAGTACTGAAATGAATCTGGTTACCCAACTCCTTATGAAACTTCTTCCAAAACATGGAAGAGAAACGAACATCTCAATCTGACACAATGGAATTCGGCACCCCATGCCAAAACACTACCTCTCGGACATAAATCTCAACAAGCTTCTCTATAGAATAGCCCTCGCTTATGGCCATGAAATGAGCACTCTTCATCAAATGGTCCAGTATCACCCAAATAGCATCAAAACCCCTTGCGGTCTACGACAATTTTGTAATAAAATCCATAGTGATCTGCTCCCACTTCTATATTGGAACCTCTAGGGGCTGCAACTTGGCCGAGGGCACTGGTGCCCAACCTTGACCTTCCGACAGGTCAAACATCGCTCTACAAATCAGGCTACATTCCTCTTCATACACGGCCACAATAACTATGCTTTAGGCCAAGATACATCTTAGTAGACCCTAGATGAATGAAAAATCTAGACTTGTGGGCGTCGTTCATCAATACTTGTCGAACCCCACCAGTATAAGGCACCCAAACCCGCCCATGAAAAGTCAAAAACCCTCAGTTGTCGATATCAAAGTCTAAAATTTTACCGTTCACCTGCTCACTTTTCCGATTTTCTTCTTTTATGGCCTCCGACTATGCTTCTTTGATAATCTCTAAAACTAGGGACATCACAGTCATCCTCACACACACACACACACACATCCTGAATCGAGGCACTAATCGCCCTCCGGCTTAAGGCAACGGTCACCACATTGACCTTGTCTGGATGATACATAATCTCATATTCGTAATCTTTCACTACATCCAACCACCTCCTCTGCCTAATATTCATGTTAGTTTGATCCATAAGATATCTCAGGCTCTTATAGTCTGTGTAGATGGTACACCGTACACCATAAAGATTATGGCTCCAAATCTTGAGAGAGAAAACCACTGACCCCAACTCCAAATCATGAGTGTGATACCTCGCTTCGAGAGACTTCAGTTGCCTCGAAGTGTATACAATCACATGCCCCCTATACATCAACACAACACCCAGCCCTATAGTGGATACATCACAGTAGACCATGAAATCCTCAACTCCCTCATGAAGGGAAAGTATCAGTATCTCACACAGCCTCTGGCGAAGAGCCTCGAATGATTCCTACTGTTTAGGACCCCATTTGAGCACAATTACCTTCCTCATCAACTTAGTGAGAGGAATAGCAATCTTAGAGAAGTCTCGAATGAATCCCCGATCATATCCCGCCAAACCGAGGAAGCTCCAAGTCTCAGATGTGTTGGATTAATGTCTAAGTCCGTAACTATAATTGGTAAGACTTGACCCGACCCGACATGGTCCATTTGGGTTGCATGGCATCATGCATTTGGATAGACTATAATGATAGAAATAACACTTAAGGTTTGTTATTATATTATAAGTTCTAATATATTAATAAGATTATTTAATTAGTACTGATCAAGAATTAATCTAGGATTAATTAAGTGATCAAAAGAAGACTAATTAAATATATGGGTTGATTGTGTAAATCATCCATACTTGTATAGTGGGCTAAGACTCCATGGATTATCAAGTTGGGCTAAAACCCATAGGATGCTCCATGGTATATTTGAACCTATGGATCCAATTGTCACTAACTATATAAGCATCTTATTGTTGACAAAATCGACGACTATGTGGGAGAGAAAAGGGCTAGCCGATTTTCATGAAGTGTGGATTTCTCTCTAATCTATTCCAAGTGTATTTGGTGTTGTGTGAACCATTTGAGGTTTCACACTTGGGGAACTAGGCACTCAAGCTTCATGAAGACATTCTACATCAATGAGGTATGTAATTCTAACTTAATATATTCATATGAATCTATGTTATTATGCTAGTTAGGATGAATACCTTGGAAAGTTCATAACTGCATGTATAATAGAGAAAACATAGATCTAAGGTATTTAGGGTTGCATGTACACTTAGGAGTGTTAGAATGCTCAAAACCCAACGGTGGTATCAGAGCTTAGGGCTGTTTTCGATTACACTTGATGCAAATTGATTTTTCGAAGCCAAGAATCTGTCAGGACCTGAAACTCGACGAGTTCTGGAGGAAAACTCGACGAGTTCATGTATTAGAGCATGAACTCGACGAGTTCCATGAAGAACTCGACGAGTTTGTCTCCCAAAATGCATATCTTCGTGCTTTTTGGCTGGAATTGGACTAGGAACATTACAAAAAGCTGTTTTTGGACTTATAAACCTGTTTTTGATGTGGTAATGTTCATTCTAATCCAATTTCAAAGATAATTGTCAAAAGTTTCATGTTTTGTATTAGTTTAATGTTTAGGCTAATTACATGAAAATTGTTTGATTTGAATTGTCTTGTTCATATGAGTTTAATCAAGATTATGAATATTGCTAGATATGTTTGTGACAGTTGTTTTTGATCCAAATTGGTCTAAAACTTATTCATAAAATGTGTTTTTGTAACTCGTCCTCAAGTTACATGAAAAGTCTCATTAATGAAAAAGTCTTTTCTCCATAAATTGTTTTATGACCTCCATAAATTGTCCTCAAGTTATGGATTTCCAAGAGTCTCTTCATTAAAAGTTTTAAAAAACCTATATTAAACTCATATGTTATGAAATTAAAGAGTTTTGAAAAGTTTCAAAACTTGCCCTCAAGTTTTGGAATTTGTAAAGTCACCTCCCCATGTACACTTTAATTCCAAACCCTAGAATTTTAAAAGGTTAAGATTCAAACTTTATGGACATCATTAAATTAATTAAAGTATTTAATTAAAAGAGTTAATAATTCCATAAAGACATGGTTTAAGTTTAATTAAATTAATAGTATAGTTTAATTACTAGATTAAACCACCAAGTATTTTAAATGTTTAAAATACAACCTTATACTATTATTATAATTTTAATTATATAGATATGTATAAGATAAAGTCAATATTACCGTTAGTAGGCCTCATTCACAAAGCCGGTCTATAAGGGTGGTATAAGGTTACTGCCTATAAAATGGCAGCTTAATGGGTGTCCACTCTCACCCACCGCTTCCTTGACTGGTGGAGGGTCGTTAGTCGAACAAGTAGGAAAGGACTATAATTCTCCCTTCATTAAAAGTATAATGATAAATACTAAGTAACTAAACACTTATAAATTCCCAATCTTAGTTACTTAGGAAAATGTGAAATGGTGCTAACCCATGAAATTACACTTTGTACCTTTGTTAAGTCGTTAGTGGAGCGTGTGTGGTTAACCGGCACACTAACATGGGACTGACAATGTGTGGCAAAGGGTGACTTAAGTTTTATCATAGATCGGTGGAGCGTGTGTGGTTAACCGTCACATCGATTAGGTGATAAAATTTAGGGTACCAAGTCAATTTGCATGGTTATTCACACCTTGTTTGTGATCCTCGGAATCCCAGTCACAAACTTGAGAGGGCACAATCGAGATTCAAACATGCCATTGAAAGTTAAATGTATCTCAAAAGATCTAGGAGTTTCAAATCCAAATGAAACTTAATTATATTTCGTTTTTCATGGTGGAAATTGGTAAATCGTCATTTACCTACCTTCAAATATTCTATAGCTTGGATTACGACATCCCTCTTCCAAGTTATAAAATAGTTTGTTGGGTCCTAGCCTTAATATTTCATATTGGGTGTTATGTTAAGGACTTTAAATAAACTAAACTTGAATTTCTTCCATTATAGATGTCATGTTAAGACATCTATGGTCTTCCCAAATCCTTAGGAACAAGCTTTCCTAATGAAGATGATATCCCAAATGGAAATCAAGGTGAAAGATCAATCCTTTTGTTGTGCATTAGTGGGACTAGAAATTATACTTCACTTCCTCCACATCCTTCAATAATTCTCCCTATCCCATAAGTTTCAAGACTTGATAAGTTCTAAGTTACTCACTCCCTATTGACAAGCCGGGAGATTCGGGTGTTGAAGCCTTGAGGCAGCTGGCTGTTGACTTGGTTCTTCGGTCACTCCCTGATGACAGATCGCGACATGACCCTTAATGATCTTACATGTTTGCTTGATGCTGAATCAACAATGATTTGGAGCATTGGTAAAGCAAATTAGATTAGAAGATCAACTTACCAAAACTTCATGGACATTGACAATGGTGACACTGGAAATCCAGAAAAGCTTTCTCTTCTTAATGGAAAGGGATCAGCCATGGTCAAGTCACTTGAACTAATGGTAAAGAGAATGGCTAAGTCTGTGATAGCCCCGTACACCATTTCCAAAGAGTCCATATATTTCTTTTGCCAATAAAAGGGACATTGGTTGCGAAGTTCCCCAATTCACCTGAAATTTCATAAGGTTGGTAAAAGTCAAAAGTTTGACTTTGCTTCAGGTAAAGTCCACTATCTAACTCTATTAAGTCTCCTTTTGAGATTCTTAATACATGATGTAATGTAACTACATTTTGATGTTTTGGAATAATCAAAGGAAGCTTAATGTATGATTATGCTAATTCTGATCGCAAAGATGGATTTCGATCGCATGGTCCGATGATCAGAATTTTGAGCTGCTGCATAAGAGTTATGATATATATATATATATATATATATATATATATATATATATATATATATATATATTGCTTAGGAATAGACAACAAAATGTTTTTCATATGTATTTGCATTGTAAGGATACGTTCTTCCGCAAGTTTTAAAATAAAAGAAGAATTTTGTTTTATTTATTTTAAGTATTCTTACAATGGCATATGTGAAAAATTGTTGTTTGTATGTTTCCATTGATAATCAATATTAGTAGGTGTATTTGATTTTTTCATTTGTGGTAGTGTCATAATTTATCAAATAAGGAAAGATCCTCATCACCCAAGTTTCAGTTGGATAGAAACTTGGAATCATGCAAGTTGTATTGTGTGATGAATGAGAATTTTCATCTTTGGTAAATTAAGAGTAATTCCTTGTTCATATTCGCATGTGAGTCAAGCGAAGGACTAAAGGATCGGGTACATTAGGTTGTGCATTAGTCAGGTCCAGCACAAAGGTGGATAAGATTATTCGTTATGATTTACTAAAGTTTAGTAAATATTATTATGCTTACAAGTTTAAGTGTAATTATGAAACATTGGAAAAGTTTCAATGTATGGCAGAATGAATAAGAAGAATCAAATAAGGCAGAAAGATAAAAGTTTCTCCAATCTGAAGAGATGGGAGAGCACTTGTGTATCTTGTTTTATGATTATCTTCGTGATTATGGAACCATATCACAATTGATCCTCTAAGGACACCTTAGTGCATTTGTTTTCCTAAGGAGAGGAATCGTGAATTGTTGAAATGCTTAAATCAAAAGATAAATCATACTTCGTTCCAAAAACAAATCCTGGAGTTATACTCCAAGATTGTAACTTGAGTGACTTAATCTTTAGAAAGTTCATAACACTTGTCAAATGTAGAGTAAGATGTTTCCTATTCTTCTACATTTGAGATTGGTAAGTTGTGATGTTTTGGATAAAACAAAGACTAACTAAGACCAATTGTGAGAAGTGTTTAACTTGATAAGAATCCACACTAACTCTTGAATATTTATTTTGTCAAGGAATGGTTCTTGACAAAGAGAATCTTATATGTCAAGAGGACAGTGGGAGTCTTGAGATAGTTTTGAGAACTGATCAAGAGTATTGTTAATCACCAGCCCACGACTTAAGGTTTATAACCTATCGTGTTGATTTATTACTATTATTGTGCCCATTCCAGTTAAAGTTGGCTTTGAATATGAGTTCTAAGAGTTCTCAGCTGGTTGCATAACAACTTGGAAGCAATGGAAGGCCCTTGTGCTTCCAGGTGGCAAGAAGTTAAGACTGCTCAAGTTCAATCCATATGAGTTTTGATTTGTCGCTAAACCTTGTCTTGTGATTATGGTTTTGACAAATTCACATGGATAGGAACACATACACCATAAAATATAAGTGTCATAAGGTTTCACTCCGATTCATGAAAATGATGGTGAGGGAACTCTTTCACTAAGTAGATTTTAAGTAGATAAAAATTGTGACATTTGCACTCTCAAAGTTGTTAGTGGAGTGCGTGTGGTTAACCGACACACTAACATAGACTTGTGAGAAATGGCAAAGGTCTAAACAATTGAGACTATGATTACGACATCCCTTTTCATAGTTCTAAAATTGTTTAGACACACATGTGACCTATCTAAGGAAAGGTGTATGATTTTGATAAAGTCTTATCAATGCATCTCGTATCAGAAAACTGAACTTTGGTAAGAAAGTCAATAAAGTATTGATTTCTAGAAGTCCAGCTGATTTCTGGATACATGTCAGAGCTAGTGGGAGCATAAGTGTTATGCTAATAATCATCATGTTAGTGGGAGCATGAGTATTATGTTAAGTGTTGCAAGTTAGCAATGTTAATTATAGAAAAAAAAGTTTCAATTAGGGTTTGAAAAGTTGTTTTGCTATAATTAAGGGAGAGGATTTTATACTTCATTCCAATTCTACAAGCTTAGATTGAGATTTTAATCAACTTTAGTTAAGGATATATTTGAATGTTAGGTTGGAATGGTTCAACATAAGGAAATTCTATATATGTGGCGTTCACAAAATTCGATTATGATTACGACATCCCTCTTCATAGTTCGAATTGTGAGAACATGGCAAATAAAATTTTTATAGCATGAATCGTGTCCCATATGTTTGGGATATAGGATCGATTGCATGTGCTATAATATTTATCCATTCTAAATTTTCCTAATGCTTAGGGCATTAAGAGGGGAAAAGGAATAGAACTGGATATGACTAAATGATTAAGCAATTGTCGAGGACAATCTGGGGTTTACCAAGGATTGGTCACTCATGGAAAATTGGAAGTATAGAGTAAGGACCATGTTGACATTTTTTTTTGAAAAGAGGCAGCTCTTGTTCAAAAGTGATGGTCAAAATGGGAATATGTAATTGTTTCCATAAGTGGAAGTTACTCACTGAATCTGTGTAAGATTAAAGAACTTAATGCAAAGAAGGATGTTCAAAGAAATGTGCTTTGAATATGAGACTTCATTTCCATGGAATTGCTTTCCATTGGAATACTCTGTGATGTCTATTGCCAAATCTTTGTGAATTTGTGCATATTTATTACAAGAGGCTCATTGCATATAAGTTTAGAATATAACAAGATTACGGTAAATGACAAGAATTTAATGTTCTTACATTTATTGTAAAGGATTTGGGATTGTGGAATGAGCATCATTGAAATGCTGTCAATCGGTCTATTTCACAAAGAGAAGACCGTATGTAAACATAGTGTGCATACTTGGAGTATGGCATAGCTATTGTTTGGACGAACATAGTATGCATGCTTGGTGCATGGCATGACTATTGTTTTAATTCAAGTACTAAGTTGATAAACCGAAACGATGAATAATGAGTAATCAATATGGTGCTTAGATAAAAGGGTTTTATTTACACTCAAGAGTTTGGGGCCATATAGGATTAAGTATTATTCTTGTGTTTCACTTTGCATGTTTTGACTTACAAAATAACTAGGTCGTTCTTCCTGAATGACTAAGTTATTCAAACCATCCACAGTCGGTCATATGTTGGAAGTAGATATGAATCAAGACTGTCATGAATCTGGCTTGTAAGATTTGTCTAAGGTGCATTAGACATAGCAAGGATTGCTACAACATTCATGAATGCTCATAAGTTCTGAGTATTGGATTCAACCCATGCTCATTTGAATCACTTCATGGATTTTATCACGAGTGAATCATGAGATGATAACATCTTATATTCTTCAAACCTAGAGATATGAGTTGTTACTATGAGTTGGTTATACATTGATTTCACAAAAACGCATTCGGTAAATCGATGTTATAAAACGTGCCTTTGTGTATGATTCAATAAGTAGTAGAACAAGCCATATGAGTCGAAGTTTATCCATTCCTTTTACCTTCGGAATAAAAGCAATATTTGTGGGCCCCTCGATGATTTAGTGATGACAAAATGTAAGTGCTCGGCCAGGCCTGGACTTATTTGATTTGTTCAATTAGTCAGTCGTCATAAATCGGAAATCGGGAAACACCAAATGGACAGAGAGAATGATTATAATCCATGTCTCAGTCCATATGATATCTAGAATGGAGGAATAAATGATCACTTATCTAATGCACAAGTCATTGACAAAAGGTCAGAGATCATCGGCAAGGTTAGAGTTCGACAGAAGCTTTTGAGAGCTACGATTGCCAGTCGGTTCTTGAAGTCATACTTGCAATAATATTTTTAGACTTATCCAAGTGGGTGACTGTTGGATTAATGTCTAAGTCCATAACTATAATTGGTTAGACTTGACCCGACCCGGCATGGTCCATTTGGGTTGCATGGCATCATGCATTTGGATAGACTATAATGAGAGAAATAACACTTAAGGTTTGTTCATATATTATAAGCTCTAATATATTAATAAGATTATTTAATTAGTATTGATCAAGAATTAATCTAGGATTAATTAAGTGATCAAAAGAAGACTAATTAAATATATGGGTTGATTGTGTAAATCATCCATACTTGTATAGTGGGCTAAGACTCCATGGATTATCAAGTTGGGCTAAAACCCATAGGATGCTCCATGGATGCTCCATGGTATATTTGAACCCATGGATCCAAGGAAAAGGAAAGCCATGACAATTAGAGTTTACCCTAATTGTCATTAACTATATAAGCATCTTATTGTTGACAAAATCGGCGACTATGTGGGAGACAAAAGGGCTAGCCGATTTTCATGAAGTGTGGATTTCTCTCTAATCTATTCCAAGTGTATTTGGTGTTGTGTGAACCATTTGAGGTGTCACACTTGGGGCACTAGGCACTCAAGCTTCATGAAGACATTCTACATCAAAGAGGTATGTAATTCTAACTTAATATATTCATATGAATCCATGTTATTATGCTAATTAGGATGAATACCTTGGAAAGTTCATAATTGCATGTATAATAGAGAAAACATAGATCTAAGGTATTTAGGGTTGCATGTACACTTAGGAGTGTTAGAATGCTCAAAACCCAACAAGATGGAGATCTCGACACTTTCCACTGCATCACCGACTCTATCTTGGCTGGATTGACCAAGATACCATTCTAGTTGACGAGGTGTCCCACAAACTAAACCTCATGCAACTAGAAATTGCAGTTGGAGAACTTATCATAGAGGCTCTCCATCCTCAAAACTCCTAGAATATCACGCAAATACTCCTTGTGCTGCTCTTTGGTCTTCAAATAGACCATAATATCATTGATGAAAACGATCACCGATCGATCAATCATGGGCCTACACACCCGGTTCATGATATCCACGAATTTTGGCGGTGCGTTGGGGAGCCCAAAAGGCATCACCACAAATTCGTAATACCCATAGTGAGTTTGAAAGGTCGTCTTCTGAATATCCTCCTCTTGCATCCTCATATGATGGTAGTCGAACCTTAAATCGATATTGAAAAACCAAGATGCCCCCTATAACTGATCAAGAAGACCATCAATCCTCGGCAATGGATAACGGTTCTTCAACATTAACTTGTTCAACTCCCGGTAATCAATGGATATCCAGTATGAACCATCTTTCTTCCTTACAAATAGGATCGGTGCTTCACAAGGAGAACTGCTCGGCCGAATAAAACCTTTTCCTAATAGTTCCTAAAGGTGATAGGATAACTCCTGCATCTTTGTAGGTGCAAGAAGGTACAGTGACTCGGCAATCGGCACCGCACCCTGGATTAGATCGATCTGAAACTCTACTTGCCTCGCATGAGGCACACCCGGTAACTCCTTTGGAAAAACATCGGTAAAATCCTGTACAATAGGAACATCAGAAATGGAAATTTATCCTTTCTCCTTAATCTGAGTATCCACTACATAAGCCAGATATCCATATACACATGCTGCAAACTCTGCCTTGCCCTAGCGGCAGAACAGAAGGTTGATGCCGACCTATCAGCACTCTGCCACTAGGGTCTCAAACAGTCACCATCAGACACTCACAATCAATTAGAGCCCCAAATCGGTTCAACCAATCCATAACTACAATCACACATACATCCCCCCATCGCAATATGGATAAGATCTATCGGATAACCAACACCAAAAATATCTAACACACAACCCCGGTAGACATCAATTTTGGAGACCGGACACTCATCAGGAATAGAGACTCTCAAGGGCCTGCTCAAGGCCTCCTTCACAACACTAAAACCACGACAAAAAGATGATGACACAAAAGACCGAATCGCACCTGAGTCAAACAACACAAGCGCATGTACAAAATTGACAAGAAAAGTACCAACACGATCAATAACATAAGCAACATAAATAAATCAGCAAAATAATAAATAACACATACCAGCTATGACGTCTGGAGCTTCTCGGACCTTCTCTATTGTCAACTGAAATGCTCTTCATCGATCCCTCAGTGTCTCGACCTTACCCTGTTGGCCCTCATTAATACGCAGAGTCATTAGGGACAGAGCCTAAACCACCATAGATGAAAGTTGCAGACACCCGGTCCTCAAGTGTCTTGTCTGGTTGCAATTGAAGAAAACCTGAAATCCCTTGGGGAAATCCTTGGCGTATTTCCCCTCTGTGCCACACATGTAGCAAGTCGTCCCAGACCGACAGGGTCCCTCATGTCCCTTGCCACACTGCAAGTGTGACCCTTCTAGCCTCTAGCTCTCCATTCAGCTGGCTTGGGCCACTTAGTCGTCGGTTGCAACTGTGTTGTCCTCGTATCTCTCACCTGGTTCTTCCTCTCCTCCCTAGCCTAGGTCTCCAGCTCGAACTCTCTCCTCCTAGCATTGGTCTGCAACTCAGCCAATGTCCGATATGACGTGTTCGCCACGAACTCATGGATATCCCACCTTAAAATACTCAGATACCGACTCACACATGCCAGCTCGAAGACACATTCTCAGGACAAAATACGGCCCTCTCATGAAACATCCTGGTGATCTCAGTTACGATCTCTATCTTCTTCTTGAGAGATAGGAACTCCTGGGCCAACCTCTCTCTCTCTCTCTCTTTCTCTCTCTTTCTTTCTTTCTTTCTCTCTCTCTCTCTCTCTCTCTCTCTCTCTCTCTTTCTCTCTCTCTCTCTCTCTCTCTCTCTGTCTCTCTTTCTCTCAGCTACTAGAATAAACTCAACTCTGAACATCTCAGTAAATCTCTCCAAGGTCACCGCAAAATGCTTTTCAAGGGTATAATCAACTATCACAAACTTCCACCAATCCTTTGCTCCTAAGTGAAGTAGGTTCAGTTAGATTCTCCGGGCAAGAGCACATGTAAAAACAACCCTTAACACCATCAATCCATCTAATCGCAACAATTGGATCCTGGGCCCCATCAAACTCGAGTGGCTTCGTGTTGTTAAACTCCCGGTACCATAACGAATCACCCTTACAATCTCGCAGCTACAATAGTTTCTATGGCCGCAGAAGTAGCAACTTCAGTGATGAAGACATAGCGCTCATCAAAATTCTCAATCAACATGGTCTTGATAGACCCAAATATCTCTGTAATAGCCCCTCTAATTGTCGTGGCCACCTTGGTGGCAACAATCCTGCGGATCTCATTATCACTGGCACTCAGCCTCTCATGGTCGTTGGAGCCTGAATCTCGGGTAACCACCATACTGAAACACACAAGAAAACCATCAAAATAAGGCCAAATAGAATACATAAACACCTACATACCCCTACAAGTTACTTAGTTTCTTATTTCCTTAAGATTTATGCTTGACCCGCGCACATATCCGATGCTTTTAGTAGTATGGGCCTAATACTACCTTCTACACCAACCCGTATTTGTATCAAGTTGTCCTCTCAAGAACCTAAGTGACAAGGTCTCCATTGCCCTAGATCAGCTATACACTCACCTTACTAGTTCCTTAGAACCACGACTATGCATCTAGACACTAACTCTAGACTACTCCCCGACACTACTCTGCCTTACAAGATCTTCATTGTCCTTGCCATTTGCTCCGTGCATGCCAATTGTATGAGACTCGATAGACATTCGAATAAATGATTCCACCTAAAATCCACAACCAAATGAGGTGTTGGATTAGGTGTCTAAGCCCATAACTATTTTGGTATGTACGTGACCCGATTGTGAGCATGGTCCTTTTGGGTTTCCTTCACCATAGAAACTGATAGGATGAATTAAGGAGAAAAAGGATTAACTATGATTTATTAATATATTGTATGAGTAATATATTAAAAGAGACATCATATTTTTTAATTAATATTAGTCAAGAATTTTTAAGAATTAATTTTGTGGCTAAAAGAGATTAACTAAATAAAGGGGACTGATATTGCAATTATATGATAGTTCCAATTAGGCTATGGATTCCTAATGGAAAGGGGATTGGACAAAATCTATGGGAAGCCCATATGGATTTCATCCAAGGACTTCCTAGGGGAACTCCATGGGTTGCTTAAGGCCTAAGCAGAGAATTAGGGTTTCACCTGAAATCCTGGCAGCCCACACAAGTATAAAAAGACCCTTAGGGCTCCCAAAATGTGGCCAACACTTCTCTGGTAGTTCTTGGACGTTTTTGGTGCTCCTCCTCCTTCTCCAAAGTCATCTTGTTGCTCATGGTGTTCGTGACTCCATTAGAGGTGCAACATTTGAGGCACTAAGCTTTCAAAGTTCAAGATCAAGAGGAATTGAGATTGTTATTACTACATAACAAACAAGATAATATCTAAACACTTTTATTGTGATAATATCGATTATTATATGCTAGATCTAGGGTTTATGAGCTTTGGATGATAATTGTATGTTCATTAGACAAACTAGATCCAAAGCTTTAGGGTTTGCATGTACACAATAGGATTGATGTAGTGCTCATAACCCATCAGTGGTATCAGAGCCTAGGTTGTTTATCTAATGTACTTGATGCTATGTTTGATCATTGAAAGATGAAATTTTTTTCGTTTTTTGGGTTCTGACCAGGCTCACGACGTGAGCTCAGTTCTGACAGCAGATTTCGGAAATTTTGCCATATTTTGATTTGGATAATTACCATAAAAAAAATTTTCCAGATAAAATCCGGTTTTTTCATTATGGTATTGATTATCCTAATCCAAATAGTAGATAACTGTCAAAATTAAGACAATTACCTGTTTTATAAGACAAGATTAATTATTTTTAGTTTTGATTTGTATTATCTTGTAAGGAAATTAAATTAGGTCAAATTTAGATTATTACTAATTATCTGATTAATTGAATTATTTGTAATTTGATCTAGGAAGTTTTGAAAAGCTTCAAAACTTGCCCTCAAGTTTTGGAATTTAAATTTTTGATTAAAAGTTTAATTTTGAAATATTTAAATTTTAATTCCAAAAGTTTTGAAATTTTTCATCATGTCTTGGAATTTAACATTTAATTAAAAGGTATTAATTTTGAAAATATTAAACTCTAAACCCTAGTATTTTGAAAAGTTGAAATTGCACCCTTATGGTTTTTTTAAATTAATTAAGTGTATAATTAAAAGAGTGTTAATAAATCCATAATGATATGGTTTGTATTTAATTAAACTAAAAGTATAATATTCTTAAATTAGACCACATAGTAATTTAAAAGTGTAAAATACACCCTTATACTATATATAATTAAAAGTTTAATATTATATATGTATAAGTAAATGTTAATCTTACCGTTAGTAGGCCTCATTCACGAAGCTGGTCTATAAGAGGTGTTTAAGGAAGCGACATGTTAAATGACCACCATTAGGTATCCACTCTTACCCACCGCACGCTTGACTAGTGGATGGTCGTTAGCCGAACGGGTAGGATAGGACGCAACCTTCCATTATAAGTATAATGATGTATGAAGTAACTAAAAACTGTTATAAATTCCCAAATCTTAGTTACTTTAGAAAAAATATGGAGTTGGTTCTATTCCATGACATTACACTTTGTACCCTTGCTAAGACGTTAGTGGAGCATGTGTGGTTAACCGACACACTTATTGGGCTCTAAGAAAAGGTGGCAAAGGGTGACTCGATGTTTATCATAGATCAATGGAGCGTGTGTGGTTAACCGTCATGTCGATTAGGTGACTGTAACATTGGGGGCAACATGTATATTTGCATTGTTATCCACAACTTGTTTGTGATCCTCGGTATCCTAGTGACAAACGAAGGGCACACTCGAGATTTAAACATGTCATTAAAAAGTTCAATGGATCACAAAAGATCTAGGATTTTCAATTCATTTAAAACTTAATTTTCAATTTTCGATTTTCATGGTGGAAATTGGTAAATTGTCATTTACCTACCTTCAAATGTTCTGCAATTTGGATTACGGCATCCCTCTTCCAAATTGTAGAATATTGTGTTGTATCCTAGCCTTGATAATTCATTTGGGTGTTATATCAAGGATTCCAATCAACTAACTTGAATTTTCTCCCATTTTGTAGATGTCAAAATCTATCTACTATGGTCTTCCTGAATCCGTTGGAAAAAGTTTTCCGCTTGAAGATGATGCTCCATGATTGGATTGTGGAAATGGAAATCATGCTTCACTTCCTCCACCTCCTCCAATTATTCTCCCTGACCCACGCGTCCGAAGACTTGAAAAGATCAACGTCACTCAAGCCTTGTTGGCAAACAAACACGAAGATGGAAAGTCTGTTTGTGCTCATGTCTTGGATATGAAGTTGCATATTGATAAATTGGGAATGTTGAGGGTCGATATTTCAAGGAAGTTGGCTGTTGACTTGTTTCTTCAGTCACTTCTCGAATCATATAGTGAGTTCATTAGAGAATACTATATGATGGACCATGACGTGACCCTCATTGATTTGACTTATTTGATTATTGTTGTTGAATCAGAAATGATTTGGCGCACTGTTCGAGCAAATTTGTCTGGTAAATCAATATCCCAACCTTCTATGGGAAATGGCAACATTGGAAGTCCATAAAAGTTTTCTTTATGCAAGAGAAAGGCTGAGTCTGAGATAGTCCCGTGTACCATTCCAGAAGAATCCATATGTTTCTACTGCCGAAAGAGGGGGCATTGGTTATGAAGCTGCCCTGACTACCTGAGAGATCTAAGAGATGGGAGAGTCAAGATGTATGACTCTGCTTCATGTAAAATCCACTATTAAACTCTATTAAGTTCCTATTTTTTATATTCTTAACACATGATGTGATAAGATTGCATTTTGTAGGATCAAATAAAAGAAAGAAAGCTTAAAGGAAGAAGTGAGTTGAGTCTGATCGCGAAGAAATGGATTTCGATCGCATGATTCGATGATCGGATTTTTGGAGCTGCTGCTTTTAGAGTTATGATAGATTGTTTAGGAATATGAAATAACATAGTTTTCATTTGAATTTGCATTGTAAGGACAAGTTTTTCCACACCTATTTTATAAATAAAATATATTTTGAGTTTTGTCTTATTTATATATCCTTGCAATGTTATTTATGAAAATTGATGCTTGTGTGTTTCTATTGTAAAAAATATTAAGTGGATGTGATTTATATTATTTATGGTAGTGTCATAATTTTTCAAAGTAAGGAAAGATTCCCATAGCCCAAGTATCAATTGGACAGAAGCTTGGAATCATATGATTTGAATCATGTGATGTATGGAAATCTTGGTATTTGGGAAATTAAGACTAATTCCTTGATCACGCAAGTATGTGAGTCAAGTGAAGGACTAAAGGACTAAAACACAATGTTGTGCAATGGTAAAGTCCACCACAAATAACAATAAGACTATTCGTCATGATTTACTAAAATTCTAGTAAATATGGTTATGCTTACAAGATTAAGTATAATTCTGAATAATTGAAAAGTTTCAATAATAGCAGAACGAATAAGAAGAATCCATTAGGCAGAAAGATAAAAGTTTCTCCAATATGAAAAGATGGGAGAGTACTTTAGTATCATGTTTTATGATCGTCTTATTGATTGTGAAACCATATCACAATTGATCCTCTAGGTGAACCTTAGTGCACTAGTATGTCTAAGAAGAGGAATCGAAAATTGTTGAAATGGTTAAATCCATAGGTGAATCATACTCAAGGTTCTAAATGGCGTGAGGCGTGGCGTGGCGGCATGGTCAAGCCTCAAGCTTAACGAGCCATGGTGAGCCATGGCGTTTTTCAAGGCGTGATGTAAGGCGGCGATTTTGTATTAATTTAAAATTATATTACCACATAAATATAAATTTATATTAAATATAACTACTTTTTATAAGTGTTAGATCAATAACTAGTAACAAAAATTTAACGAAAACCACAATACCTGTATCTCCGATTAGAAAAGACATAACAAAGAGCAAAAAAGAATGTCTCAAATGAAAAAACACGCGCCATAACACGCCATAACGCGCTATGGCGCGCCATATCACGCCTTGCCACGCGTCACGCCTAACAGCAACGTTATGAGGCTTTTCGTAACGGCGGAGCCACGCCTCACGCCATGGCGCGCCTTGGCGCGCGCCATGGCGCGCCTTTTAGAACACTGATCATACTTTATTCCAAAATCAAGTCTTAGAGTCATACTCCAAGATTTTAACTTGAGTGACACATCTTAAGAAGTTCTAACACACTCATCTAATGTACAATAGAAAATTTTTTTTCTTAATCTTGCACGTTTGAAATTGGTAAGTTGTGATGTCTTAGATAAGAAAAAGACCAACTAAGACCAATTATGTGTAGTGGTTTGTCTTGATAAGAATCCACACTAACTCTTGAATATCTATTTGTCAAGAAATGTTTCTTGACAAGAGAATCTTATATGTCAAGAGGTCAGTGGGAGTCTAAATGATCTTGAAAAAGGTTCAAGAACTAATCAAGAGTAAACCTATTAGAAACTAGCACACGAAATGAGGTTTGTAACCTATCGTGTTGACAAAAAATTTGTTTCTATGCCATTCTAGTAAAGTTACTTATGCATATGAGTCCTACGAGTTCTCAACTGACTGCATAAGAGCAAGCACCTTGTTCAATGAAAGTACGTTGACTAGTATAGGTGAGCTGCTAAATAATTTGGAAGCAATGGTGGGACCCTTGATGACAAGAATTTAAGAATGAAAAAGTTCTGTCCATAAGAGTTTGGATTTGTCATAAACATTATCTTATGATTATGATTATGACAAATGCACATGGATAGGAACACATACACCATAAAGTCTAAGTGTCATAAGGTTTCTCTCCTTCATGAGAATGATTGTGAGGAAATGCTTTCACTAGGAATATTGTAAGGAGTTAGATGTTGTGTAAATTGCATTCTCAAATTTGATTATGGTTATGGCATCCATCTTCATAGTTCGAATTGTGAGATTTGGCACTTAGTTTAAACATTTAAGACTTAATGCTATGAGTGCTGAAATTGTTTAGACACACATATATAAGCTTTCTAAGGAAAGGTGTATGAGGTTGAGAAGCTTAGATAAAGGCTTATTGAAGCAGGTCTGATTAGAAATATGAACTTTGGAAGTCAACAAGTATTGCTTTCTAGAAGTCCAAATGTTTTCTGAATACATGTCAAAGCTAGTGGGAGCATAAATGTTATGTTGGTATGGATATAATTATCATGTTAGTGGGAGCATGACTATTATTATAAGTGTTTCAAGTTAGCAATATTAATTTTAGAAAACAAAGTATCAATTCGCAAAGGTTGAATAGCTTTTTGCTATAATTAAGGGAGATAAATTTATACTTCATTTCAAATCTAAATGCTTAGATCGAGAAATTTTTATCGAATTTAGTCAAAAGACATATATGGATGTTATGTTGAAAAGATTTAACTTAAAAGGATTCTATATATGGAAATATTATAGCAAGGAACTGGTAAAGTATCACGTTTTTCATTATGAATTGTGTCCCATACGCTTCGGGTATAGGATCGACTGCATATGTTGAAATATTCGACCGTTCTAAAATTTTTCAAATGCCTAGGGCATTAAGAGGGAAAAGGGACTAGAACCGGTTTGACTAAAATAATTGAACAACTGTCAACGATAATCTAAGGTTCGCTAAGGATTGGTCGCTTGTGAGCAGTTGGAAGTATATTAATGAATGGACCATATCGACATTATTATGAATAGATAAGACTCTATTCACAATAATTTTTCATATGGAAAATATGTAAATGTTTCCATATTGGGAGTTGGACGTTAAGAATTTATCTCTAGATTCAAAACTTTTATGCAAGAAAGATGTTCAAAGGAATGTACTTTGAATGTGAGACTTCACATCTATGGAATTGTCTTGTAACAATCCCCAATAGAGAACTTTGTAATTTCCTTGGCAAAGTCTTGGTGACTTTTGTGCAGTAAGATTACAAAAAGGATCATTGCATAAAATGTTAGAATCTAACATATTCTAATAGTGACGGGAATTTTGTATTCTTACACTAATGATAAGGATTAGGGATTGTGAAATGAGCATCATTAGAATTGTTTTTCAGTTGATCTATTTCACAAAGTATGGACCATAGGTAAACAGAGTGTGCATGCTTGGTGCATGGGAAAACTGCTGTTATGATTCAATTAATAAGTTGATTATCCGAACCATTATACAATGAATAATGTGTAATCAACACGGTGACTAAATAAAAGGAGTTTTATTTATACTCAAAAGTTTGGGGCCATATTGGACTCGATTATTATTGTGTTTCACTTTACATGTTTTGACTTCCCAAATAATAAGATTATTCAAACCATCCACAGTCGCTCATACTTTGGGAGTAGGTATGAAAGAAGATTGTCATGAATTGGCGTATAGATTGTCTAAAGTGTATTAGACATAGCAAAGGTTTGCTGCCACATTCATGAGTGCTTATGAATATGATTTGAGCAGTGGATTAAACCCACGCTCACTTGAATCACTTCATGGAATTTATCATGAGTGATTGGTGAGACCATAATATCATATATTCTTAAACGGAGATGTGTGAGTTGTAATTTACAAGTTGGTTTCACATTGATAATATCTAAACGCACCAGTAACTTGGTGTTATAAAACATATTGTTGTGTGTAATTTGATGAGTAGGTACAAGTGAGCAGTTGAGACTAATTTTATCCGTTCCTTTTACCCAAAGTGGGATAAAAGCGATATCTGTGGGCCCCTCGATGATTTAGTGATGACACCCTAAGCGCTTGGCCAAGCCGGGACTGAGTTGATGTGTTTAATTGTAGTCCATTGTCAGTCGTCATAAATCGGAAATCGGGAAAAAACACATGAACAGAGAGTATGATTAAAATCCATGTCTTAGTTCATACGATATATAGAATGGAGGAATATATGATCCCTTATCTAAAGGACACGTTTCTGATAAGATCAGAGTTCGACAATGGCTTTTGAAAGCTACGATTGCTGATCAGGTTCCGAAGTCATACGCAATATAGTTATTAGACTTATCCAAGTGGGAGACTGTTGGATTAGGTGTCTAAGCCCATAACTATTTTGGTATGTACTTGACCCGATTGTGAGCATGGTCCTCTTGGGTTGCCTTCACCATAGCAACTAATAGGATGAATTAAGGAGAAAAAGGATTAATTATGATTTATTAATATATTGTATGAATAAAATATTAAAAGCGAAATCATATTGTTTAATTAGTATTAGTCAAGAATTAATAAAAATTAATTTTGTGGCTAAAAGAGATTAATTAAATAAAGGGGACTGATATTGCAACTATATGATAATTGCAATTGGGCTATGGATTTCTAATGGAAAGGGGATTGGATAAAATCTATGGGAAGCCCATATGGATTTCGTCCAAGGGCTTTCTAGGGGAACTCCATGGGTTGCTTAAGGCCTAAGCAGAGAATTAGGGTTTCACTTGAAACCCTAACAGCCCGCACAAGTATAAAAAGATGCCTAGGGCTCCCAAAAACGTGGCCAACACTTCTCTAGTAGTTCTTGGACGTTTTTGGTGCTCCTCCTGCTTCTCCTAAGTTATCTTGTTGCTCATGGTGTTTGTGACTCCATTAGAGGTGCAAAATTTGAGGCACTAAGATTTCAAAGGTCAAGATCAAGAGGAATTGAGATTGTTATTACTACATAACAATCAAGGTAATATCTAAACCCTTTTACTGTGATAGTATCGATTATTATATGCTAGATCTAGGGTTTATGAGCTTTGGATGATTATTGCATGTTCATTAGACAAACTTGATCCAAAGATTTAAGGCTTGCATGTACACCATATGATTGATGTAGTGCTCATAACCCATCACGAGGAACGGGAAGAAAGGATAAATCAGGCATTCTAAGGCTATATAATCCTAACTATGTACAATTCTACAGCATACACCAAGCAAATAGCGATGAAAAATTCAATATCATAAAAGAAAACTCCTAGGCTAAAAGCACCACAAATCATGAAACACTATCATAACATTCCTATAGGATCCTTATCCTACCGCTAACTAACATGCAATTCTATCAACTTGTAAAATATCATCTCTACACTACTCATAATATAAATTAAGGTATTTTGGGAAACTACCGCTTGAGTTCTAGTTGATTGTACACACTGCTTCACCAGGTCATTCTTCTGAAAAAAAAATCTTTATTTCTTTGAAAAGTTTTTTATGAAAAAATTCAAATCCTTAGTTTGAGTTTGGAATTATCCTAGAATTCATCCAAATCCCTCAAACCAGGGATTTGATACCAAATTGTAACACCTCAAATTTTAAACCAAACTTTTTCGTATTTAAATTACCAAAACATTGTTAATACACCAAGTCAACAAAAAATAAGTGTCAAATGAAAATCATCATCACAAAATATCAGAGTATCTCAGACTATCCCAGTAACAAATCTCCATGCAAGTGTGTACAATCAGACCTTCGCCTTCCCGTGATCCTCAGAGGTACCTGATACCCATAAATCAACAATTGTAAGCACAAAGCGTAATGAGTTCCCCAAAATACCACATACACAACATAAATAAACAACTATGGGTTATCAGCAATCCTGGGGACTATCAGTAGTCCTAGTGGGCAACAACATGCCATGTGGGTTATCAGCAACCCTGGAGACTATCTACAGTCTCAGTCGCACATGAACGTCATCATAGAAAATAACAATTAGACCTAGATGGTCATCACAAATACAACTATTCTACCACACAGATAAGAATAAGTGAGGAGACTAACCTGATACTGCCGACAGATAAATCTCACACCCGAATTGCCGAAACTAGACTTCGCCTAATATGACAGTAATTAACCCTAATTAGAAACTAAGGTCCATAACTCAGCTCCCAAGTCTAAATTCCACAACTAAGCCTCTTAAGGGAAAAAAAAACATTTTTCCCCTTCAATGGTCCAAATCCTTAAAATATTGACCAAAATTCAAAGTCGGCAAAAAGTCAACTGCCCAATATGTACACTAGACGTACTCTTTCTTATGCGGGGCATACATCTCAAATCAACAACCAATAGGAACGGGTCTAGCTACGCGAGGCGTAGCCAGTAGTACCCCCGACAAACTAAGCCTGGCCCATATTCATCAACTTTTATGTCATAATCGGTTAAGACACTTAACCCAGCTTCAGATCTCACAATAAAAGGATGTCTTAACCCATAAAGTCATCGAATTTAAGCCTTTGCATGGCTAGGAAGGGCCTAATACACAAAACTCTAACTTCTGTCACACTCTAAGTCACTTAACTCATGCATGGGTCAAGGGAAATGATCAAGTAACCATTTTTATGAATCTATAAGACCAAGAACACTTGAAAGGACAACTAGTATGCTCTGAAGTAATCTATACTCACAAAGGTCCAAGCTTTGGGACAAAAGGCTCATAAAAACTCATTTATGGAGATCTAAAAGGAAACACATCAAGGTATAAACTTTATACCTTCTTCACTAGTCTTCTTCAAACAAAAGCCACCAAAATCACAACCAAGCTTCAAGATATTCACTCACAAGCAATACACTCGAGATTAGGGTTTGTAAGGAGTGGAGGTTGATTATGGTAGGTCCAAGGGTGGGTTAATGTCTTTAAATATGGGTGAAACCCTAAATTTTAGGGTTTTGGAGATTGGGCTAGTACGCCCGGCATACCACATGTATGCCCAACGTACCTGCATGGCTTCCTCGATCCCGGACTTCTCTCGACTACGATGCGCATAACCTCACGTATGCCCAGTGTACGAGCTAAAATATCAACTTAAACCACAAGGGGCCAAATATGCATACTTTGATTAGGTCAAGGGCTAAAAATGAAAATACCTGCTAATCGAGTGTTAAAAAAGCTCCTTGGTAGAGAAGCTTGTAATAGTTGGGCACCCGATTGCATATCAACACAGCTTATCACCCTCAGAACGATGCATAGAAAGAAAGGACTACTCAAACTCTTGATGAAATGTTAAGGGCATGTGTGCTTGATTTCATTGGGAGCTGGGATGCATATCTACCATTTGCAGAGTTTACATACAACAAAAACTACCATTCCAATATTCGTAGACCTCCTTTTGAACCGCTTTACAGAAGGAAGTGTCGAACACTCATATGATGGGGAGAAATCAACAAGCGAGTCATGGGTAGCACTGATGTTGTGATCAAGACCATCAAACTTATCCAACAAGTATGCGAAAGGCTGAAGACAGCTCAGAGTCGGCAAAAGAGTCATGCAGATCGACAAAGAACGTATCTTGAATTCCTAGTAGGAGACCAAGTGTTGCTTAAGGTTTCGCCTTGGAAAGGTCTTATTAGGTTCCAAAAGAGGGGAAAGTTAGGCCCTAGGTATAACAGACCCTTTCAAGTCATTGCTCGCGTAGGCAAGGTTTCCTATTATTTGGATCTTCCAAAAGAGCTGATTCAAATCCACAACACCTTCCACATCTCCCAATTAAGGAAGTGCATTATGGATGAAATTGCAATTGTACCTTTTGAATACATTCACCTAGGAAAGCGTTTGAACTACATGGAAAATCCAGTGGCGATCTTGGATAAAAAGATGAAGAGCTTGCACGACAAGGTAATCAACTTAATGAAGGTTTAGTGGCAACACCAAAAAGCATCATAATGGAAATGTTAGCCAAAAGAAGAGATAAGGAGCAATTGCCCAGAGTTATTTAGCTATATTTTAGGGACGAAATTCTTATAAGTGGGGGAGAGTTGTAACACCTCATTTTTCCATGGCCGTAGATTGTAATAAAAATACAATATAAAATATATTACTTGTGAGCCAAAATAATTTCCATAGATAAGTAGGAAACGTCAATATGAATTTTGTAGATATATAGAAGGTGTAAATCTGACTTCATATGAAGAAGCTATGTTTCTTCCAATGAGTTTTGTAGATATATAAAAAGTAAATTTTTGGTACGTCACTTTTTAGCCTAATTGATCTAAATGAAATTCATAGTAGTTGTTAAACCGGGAGCGTGCATATAGAGAACACCCAAACCCGACTCCTTATGGAATATATATGATTTTTTGAAGTTTTTGTGAAACCAAGTATAGTAGTGTGCGACACAGAAATCGAATTTTAGAATGGTAGATTATTAGTAAAAATAATCTTAATGAGATTTAAAGATCTCATCAATAGGAGACCTTCGATATAAAGAACATCGAGAACAGAGTCCGTATGTAGGAGTTATGCTTTCTCTAACAATATCTAATAGGCTAAGCCGATAAAAAATATAAAATTTTGATAGACTGAGAATTTGCTATTGGGATCTAAAGGAAAGTTGTATATATCTTCGATATCTTTCTGACAATATAAAGAACATTAAAAACGGAGCTTGTACAAAGAAGTTACGCCACTTCGAAAATATGGAAAATCGGGCACATGAAGTGTCCGTCACGCACCAATGACGTAGCGGCACCAAAGAGTGCTACGTGGAAAGCTGGCTCTTCAACTCCCCCAAGAGACACGATAACGTAGTGAGGTACAGACATGACACGTGGCACCACAAGAATACGACATGTGGATTGTTTCTAGAAGATATGAGGTGGATGACTATGGGCGCGACACGTGGTAGAAGGAGGGTGGAGCCAGAAACACACATATGTGTGGCGTGCACCCTTGCTGAGCCTATAAATACCCTGGATTTCTTATATTTTGCTCACTCCATATCCCTAGAACCTTTATCTATCAAGTTTCCCTCTACTTTAGCCCTTTTTCCTTAAGAATCTTGGATGTGGCAGATCCCTACAACTCCCCTGGGTGCTCAGCCATGTCAAAATACTCTGATGGTAAGCTACACTTACTATGTCCTAAGTATGACTATATTTATGTTCATAGCCATTGTCATGAATATAGATATGTATATAGATTTATTAGTAATTCCAGTTATAATACTGATTAATCTACTTAAGAGAGAGGTGTCTAGAATGGTCACGTTGCTTGGTTGTTGGATTTCAGAAAGGCAATACGCCAAAATGGTTCTGCCTCCCAACCGTCATGATTAGCTGATCCTTATTTGATAGATCTATCAGTATTCATAGGGATTAGTGACAGATCTAGCCTTCTTTAAAAGATTCTCTTAGGATCTAATAAGTAATAGTATTATAAGTTAATACTCGTTAGGATCGTTGCTCAATAGTGTGATCGTCCAGATAACTATTATTCTTCAAAGTATCTGTCCAGGTGAGCTCTTCTCACTATATTGTATACTCAAGTATGTATCCTCTATATGTTAGGATATAGTTACCATGTAGTATACACTTAGGTAATTAGATTAGAATAGTTAGTTTCCTGTTATATGGATTGTTGATATATGTATGTTGATATATATGTGTGTAGTTGAGGTGGGACCAGCTCTAGGATAAAGTGTTGAAACATGAAGTGACCCTCTTAATTTAGCCTACCGCAACCTACAAGCATCCACAGTCAAGCTCCCATCAGCAGCCTCATCCGAAGTCATCTAGTCAACCGCAGTCTTCTTACTTTACTTAGTTTATTTTTATCTATCTTTCTGTAATACTCTATATTGTCTAGTATGCCTTGCATGGCTACTCTTAGAGAGTGAATCAAATGTAATTATTGAGTCTCTATAAATAGAGCTCACTCTTTCTCAATCAATATATCTTGACACATCTATAAATTTGAATTATCTTCAAATATTTTTCTTACGCATCTCATATCTTTCTTACTCTCTACATCCTCTCGAACATAACTGATAAATATTTCTCTTCGGAGCAAGTCATTCATGACTTTATCATTAAGCTTGATCTCACTCACTAGCTTGGGTTGAATGCATTCCATGTTATGAATCAACTTATGTGTTTACTTGATATATCATCTGCTGTCATTTATGCTTCGTTACATTTCTGCAACTAAATATCTAACTATCTAACTCATTAACTTATTATTGTTGAGCTTTTAGATCCTTTGAGATTAACTAATTTCGCAACTATACTTGTTCTAACGTTTGTTCAAGTGTGTCTCAAGTTTTTCTCTCAACAATTGGTATCAGAGCCATAGTGGTTGCTTTTTGAAAAACGGAACTCTGATTTTCAAAAGGCCTTCTATACCACTGAAACTCATTTCTTAAAACAAAAAAAACAAGGGAAAATGGCACAAGCACTTTCTCTAAATGTTTCCAACAATGTTGGTGGTTCAAATCGAGCTCTAATATTGGTGGCAAATGAATACCATCACTGGTCCCAGAGAATGGAAAGATACTTAAGGTGACTTGGTAGAGATGTATGGCGATCTTTTGAAGAAGGACCACATGTCCCTGTTCTTACACTTGCTCAAACTGGTTGCGCCACAACCAGACTAGGAGGAGTACAACCAGTTATGATCCGTCCCACCAAAGATGATCTTGATAAAATGGAAAATGATGTTGTTGCTTTTTATGAAATCTCTTGTGGAGTTGCTCCTGAAAACTTTGACATTATCATAAAATGTAAATCAGCAAAAGAGATCTCGGATGTTCTCAAGAACTTGTATGAAGGCTCAGAACATGCCCAAGTTAAGAAGCTCACAATTTCACTCAATGAATTCAACAACTTCAAAGCTCATACTGGCGAAAGTTTAGAAGACTCTTTCAAAAGGTTCAATATGATAGTTACTAAGTTACCAAATGTTGGCACCATCCGTAGTAACCATGAAACAAACCTTCAATTTCTCAACGGTTTAGGAAGACATTGGACTACTGCTAAGATGATAGTTCAAGGAGATAGAAAGACTCATTTCCTGTCTCTCTACAAGCTATATGGGGAATTTCAAGCAAAAGAATCCACCGTACTCAAAGACTATGCTGACTTCGGAGGACCACTTGCTCTTGTAGCACAAGCTCCTCACAACCAATCTTACTCTCCCTCGTATGACACTACACAGCAGTCATACGTAGCTGACTCAGAGTATGATGATGAAGAAGAATTTCAGAAGGCTATTGCTCTTGTTAGTAAACAGTTCAACAGGCTACCACCTCACTCTTTTCTCAAGAATCAAAAATTCAACAAACCTCCTTTCAACCGCAACTTCAACCCATAAAAGAATCACTCTCATTATCCCAAAAGTTCACACCTATAACCGCAGTCTATTCAAACCTCTGACTCTGGTACTCCTTCAGAAGACAAAAGTAATGTTGTAATATGTCACAAGTGCAACAAAGAGAATCATTTTGCAAAGGATTGCAAAGCTAACGTGGTGAATGACAGAGCATTCTACCTTAGAATGGCTCAAGAACTGGAGGAAAAGGAAAAGGCTAGGGTATATGTTGCTCATGTCAAAAGAGACCATCAAGTTTGGTCATCCGGAGATGAAGAAGAAACCATCAGCAATATCAAAGGAAAAGGCAAGATCTGCATGCTAGCAACTGCTGATGATGATGGGTCTACAAAGCTGGAAAGGAACTACTGCTACATGGCAAAGGATGGAACTCTAAGCATCGTGGAACATGTAAAACTCATGATCCAAACTCTAAACTATAACATGCATGATTGTCAACATTTCATAAACAATCTTAATGACACATGTGTTGCCGTCCTTACAGACTACAACAATGCCTTAGATGAGAAGAACATAGTGTCCCAAGAGATGTTTCATGTGAGAGGACGACTGGACAACAAAAGACTCAAAATGGTCATGTTAGAAAGACATTTAGAGTTAGAAAAAGATGCAAGAATGTTGATTGAAACACAACTAGAGATAGCTTTGAACCAAAGAGATATAGCTTAGAGTGAGATTGTACGCTTAAATCTATTAATAGAAAAATTGTTCAATGAAAGTGAAGCTATTAAGAATTTTGTTAATAATGGAACTGTGGACAATACATACAATTGGGGTTGGTCCAATGGATATCCTACCGCAGAGGATTCCTCACCCCAGTTTAACATAGATCGACTCTATGTCCCTCCAGACCGAGAATTTCATTTTCCAGTCAATGACTAGACTTTTCCCAAAGATATTAGAGCACACTTTGTTAGACTTCATAATCTAAGTAATAATTGTGTCATTGAGGAAATTTTGCCTGAGGTTTCGGATCACACATGTGATCAACCTCCTATATGTGGCACAATCAACCCAAATTCTCAGACCTCATCCGTTGTTGATGAAGAAATTGTCATAGAAAGTCCCGAAGTCCCACAGGACTTTCCACCTTTGTCCTCAGACCGTAGTGCCTCTCACTGCAGTCATGATTCTCAGAAACTTCCCACTCCAGTCACAACTCAGACTTACGCTACGGTAGCTAAGTCTTCCTTACCAAAGTCCACAATCAAAAGTTATGTGACTCTTCAACCAATTAACCATGAACTACCCATACAAAACTTTGAAGTAGGTCAATGCTCTCAAAACCCTGAATCTTCAAGTTCTGATGAGTCAAGCCCTCATTGTCAAAACTTTTCAAAGGCTTCCAGGAAACCGCAGTTGAACACTAATTACTATGGATCTCCAAAAACTTTAGCAAAAAAGGCTTTCAAAGAGGATATTCGATCTCGAGGCACAAATCGACAAACCTTTTCTAAAAATAAAAGTGTTGAGAGAAAAAAATTTGAGACACACTTGAACAAACGTTAGAACAAGTATATTGCGGAATAGTTAATCTCGAAGGATCTAAAAGCTCAACAATAATATTTAGAGTTAGATGTTAGAGAGTTATTTGCGGAAAAGTAAAGAAATGTAAATGACAACAATTGTTATATCAAGTATACACTTAAGCAGATTCATAACGAGGAATGCATTCAAGCCAAGTTAATAAGTGAGATCAAACTTAGTGATTAAGTCACAAAAGACTTGCTCCAAAGAGAGGTTTTAATCGATTATGAAAGTAAGAAGAGTGAGTAAGAGAGATAGAAAAGATAACTTTAGAGATGTGTATTAGAATTAGATGCAATACACTTTTGTTTACATGAGAATGAGCTCTATTTATAGAGACTCACAAAGATCACTAGATTACATCTCTAAGAGTATCCATGCAAGGCATACTGGACAATAGAGTGTATTGAAAAAAGACAAAGTAAAGTAATCTAGTAAAGACTGCGGTATATAGAAATTGCGGTTGGTGACTGCTGATGAAGAGACTTGACTGCGGTGGCATGTTGGCTACAGTAGCTGAAGTTTAAGAAGGTCACTTTTTATGAGTCAACAAAAAGACATACCAGATTTCCAAAATAAATGAGTCCAGAAAAGTTTGTTTTTGCTCACTTTTTTTTGAAAAACTCTCCCATCAAGAAAACATGCAAAAAGGAATGTGCAGTTTCAACATCCATTCCTAACTCATCTAACAAAACCCGAAAGAAAGGAAGGTGTTTTCGAAACAATGGCTTTCAAATCTATTCCTCAAATGATCTGAAATGCAAGGGTATCTTACCCACTCCAACACTTTTAAAATCACATCAAAATTTCAACAAGTGTAAGGGCATTTTACCAAATCCCAAGAAAATGTCCAAGGTATCTACACGTGCAAAATATTCTTCGAGATAAACTTTTTCTAATTCCAACAACACACATGTCAGATCTTACCAACCTCGGACCAGTCACAAATCAACCACATCCTTCCGACCGCTGACCAAACAAAGTGCCAAAACAAAATACAAAATGTCAGCTTGTCAATGTCAATGTAGTTGTCAGAAAAACTTATCTCATGTCAAAACTGGTCTTTTTCAGAAACCTCGTAACTTTTCAAAAGGGTACAACGCTCCAAAACCTCACAAACACCCAGGAATAGGATTAAAAGTTGACACGAAACCAATCCCTACAACCTCTTTTCATGCATCAATCAGAAACTCATCTATTGTACCAGGCTCCAAACTAGTTTGGATGCCTAAACTAACCGTGTAATTTTAAGGCCTTGTGCAAGGAGGAACAAGAAGAAGAATGGTTAATTGATAGTGCCTGCTCCTTGCACATGACGAGAAGGTTAGAATACCTTCGAGATTTCAGGCCAATTTGCAATGGTGGAAATGTCACATTTAAGAACAATGCGAATGGGATAATCCGAGGTTATGGTGCTCTCACTACGGAAAACTTCTCTATTCAAAAGGTTTCTTATGTAGAAGGCCTTAAACACAATCTCATCAGTGTTGGTCAACTATATAAAATAGGCCATCGTGTTGAATTTGATGACCAATTTTGCTATGTAATGACAAGCGATAGTAGCAATTGTCTGATCAAGTCCAAATCCGAGGGTACTATGTACCCTCTGGATGTATCTCTGATCATAGGCAAACCGTAGTTATGCTTTCTATCCAAATCCGTATCCGAAGTCAGCTGGCTATGGCACCGCAAGCTCGCTCATCTTAACTTCATATACATCAACAATTTGGTCACCGGAGAACTATTCAGAGGTCTTCCAATCCTCAAGTTCAGCAATGATACTCTCTGTCCTGCATGTGAGTGTGGAAAGCAATTCAAGGCAAGTCACCCCACGGTGATTGACTCCTCAATTTCTGAACCATTGGAACTCTTACACATTGATCTTTGCGGTCCATCTACCGTAGCCAGTCTTCATCACAAAAAATACACACTGGTTATTATGGATGACTTCACACGTTTCATATGGGTCTTCTTTCTTCGACTCAAGTCAGAAACACTGTAGGTGTTGATCAACTTCATCAAGGAAATCAAACATCAGATCAAGTTACAAGTTAGACGTATCCGAAGTGATAATGGAACCGAGTTTACTAACCATTTTCTAAATAGTTTCTTGGTTTCCAAAGGGATTACACACAACTTCTCAGCTCTTTACACACCACAACAAAATGGGGTAGTAGAACGAAGGAACCGCACTCTAGTAGAAGCTGCTAGATCTATGCTCAATTTTGCGTACCTTCCTCTCTACTTCTAGGCCGAAGCAGTTGCCACAGCCTGTTTTGTACAAAATCGAAGCATTGGATGCACACGTCTCAACAAAACACCGTATGAGGTCCATAACAACCGCAAGCCAAATTTCCGATTCTTTCATCTATTTGGGTGTAGATGCTTCGTAATCAACAACAGAGATCACCTGAAAAAATACGCTCCAAAGTCTGATGAAGGAATCTTCCTTGGCTACTCCACTAACAAGGTTGCTTATCGAGTTCTCATTAGACGCACAAGGTTGATAATTGAAAGTTTCGATGTGAAATTTGATGACTATCACATCCGCAACACCACTCCATCAACTGAAACAACAACAATTCTAGAAAGTGATATTACTGCCTCTTTGGGTCCATTAAATCTAGTTGAAGTAAATTATGATGATCTCTTTGATCCGGTAGATACAGCTAAGTTATCCAAAGTTCTCCTGTCTCTAGAAGCTCAGCAGCAGCATGCAGATGTATTTGGTCCAACAGTTTCCAAAGAAGTATCACTAAATACTTCCAACTCGCTGGTTGAGGGGGAAACTCAACTCCAGACCATACAACAACCATCGAGGTTCCAGTACCAGAAGATAAAGCTCCAATCCACAGAGAGTTTAAACCATCAAACGTTTCTTCAGATTCGGATGACGAAAACATAGAAAACATTGACACGAGAACAGAGTCAAGGATTATTACTCTTCCATCCGCAATCCAAGGGGAACCTTTTCAGGTTCAAGGCGAACTCCCTTCTACACTCCCGGGGGAACCCTCTCCATCTGCCCAAGATAACTCTGATACCGCCTTCCCAGTTCAAGACAATTCAATAGGATGTTCTCAAGTCCAGGGGGAACTGCCTTCTCCAACCGCAGTCCTATGATATTGAAGACATTCCTTCCACCGCAGTTGTTGATCATCTGCAACCCCGTCTACACGTATGGACGAGATACCACCCACCAGGTCGAATTATAGGCAACCCATCTGCAGGAATCCAGACTCGATCATCCAAGTACTTATCCGATCACTGTCACTACGCAACGTTTTTGTCCTCAGTCGAACCCCGATCGATCAAAGAAGCATTACTTGAACCAGACTGGATTTCCACAATGCAAGAAGAGCTAGAAGAATTCGAAAGGAACAAGGTATGGCATCTCGTTCCAAAACCGCAAGGCCACACCATTGTTGGCACTAGATGGGTGTACAAGAATAAGTTAGATGAATCTGGTGTGGTCGTCAGAAACAAGGCAAGACTAATTTCCAAGGGATATAGTCAACTTGAAGGCATTGACTATGATGAAACGTATGCTCCGGTAGCACGAATGGAAGTCATCCGGATTTTCTTAGCATACGCAGCGCACAAAAATATCAAGGTTCATCAAATGGATGTGAAAAGTGTTTTTCTCAACGGCAAATTAAAAGAATGAGTTTATCTTTAGCAACCTCTAGGCTTCGAAAGTATTGAATTCCCAGACCACTACTACAAGCTTGAAAAAGCAGTCTACGGTCTAAAACAAGCCCCAAGAGCATGGTACGAGACTCTATCTGAATTTATTGTCTCTTCCGGTTACAAACGAGGAGTGATTGATCCCACTTTATTTCGAAAATAAAATTGTGATCATCTAATGCTCGTACAAATATATGTGGATGATATCATTTTCGGCTCAACTGATCAAAAGATGGTGGATGAATTTGCTAAGCTCATGACCATCAAGTTCCAAATGAGCATAAATAGAGAGATTAACTTCTTTCTAGGACTTCAAGTGAAACAAGTCCCTCAAGGGATATTCATTCATCAAGAAAATACACCCGAGAACTGTTAAATAAATATTCAATGGACAACTTTTCTTCAGCTAAGGTCCCCATGGCCTTCGGATATAAGATATCTGCTGATCCATCAGGTGAATCTATTGATCACAAGACTTATAGAGGTATTATTGGCTCCTTGATATACCTCACCGCAAGCCGACTAGATATAGTCTTTGCAACGGGTGTATGCGCAAGGTACCAGGCTGACCCAAAAGTGTCTCACATGACCGCAGCCAAACAAATTCTAAGGTACTTAAAGGGTAGCAAAACTATTGGATTATGGTATCCCGCAGGAAATGATTTCAGTCTTCAAGCATTCACAGATGTTGATCATGCCGGATGCAAACTTGATCACAAAAGCACCTCAGGTGCATGTCAATTTATGGATGGAAGACTAGTCAGCTAGTCATCAAGGAAACAAAATTGTGTATCATTGTCTACCGCAGAAGCTGAATATGTGGACGCAGCCAGTTGTTGTTCTCAAGTCTTATGGATGAAGACACAACTACTGGACTACAGATACAGAATGTTGTGGATACCAATCTATTGTGACTCTTAAAGTGATATAGCGATTTCTCACAATCCTATTTAGCACTCCAAGACCAAGCATATTGAACTACGATATCACTTTATCAAAGACCACATCCTGAAAGGTAACATTGAACTAATTTGTGTCCATACTCATGAAGAGATTGTTGATGTATTCACAAAGGAACTTGACTCTACAAAACTCAACAGTTTCTTACAAATGTTAGGAATGATGAATCTGAACCTTCAATTCTTTTTGAATTGATAGGTACCGCAGACCATCCTTGGTCTCCATTGCGGTCCTAGTTGAAGTTATTTATGATAGATGGTTTCGATATATCCTATGTACCGCAACCATATATCATCCTTCTACTTCAAAGGTCATTACTGTTTGTTATTACTAATCTTTTTTTCAAGTATTCCTCTAAGTTCTTCTACCACAATCATCCATCCGACGGCATATGATCCATCCGCAATGAAGTTTCAATCCGTAGTCACTTTAATTGATTTTCAAACTGTTACATTCTTTTGAAAAAAAAAAAACATGGTGTGCTATTTAATGATCCTTCATTAAGTAGAGAAAACATTAAAGAAAAACATTCTTTGTGTAACTATCTCATCCTTTTTTTTAATAAACCTCGTGTCAGATCTATTTTAGTTATGATGACAAAAAGAAAGATTTTCCAAAATCAAATCCTTTTAATCTATCTCTTCCTATTACCCTAAAACATCTAATCCGTTACAACTTCCCTTTACCAACAGATTAATCTCACCCTCACCACACGTTCTCCAAACGTGGATCTTAAACCTGACATTTCATTAAATGCAAACCTCTTTTTGGTCAATCTCAAAATACATATTTAATCCTTTTCTTAATCTGTGGCTGAGATTAACCCTCTTAATTCGAAATAAACACCCAAACGTTTTACCCAAATTCACTTAGGGTAAAATCGTTTCCCGCTCCCATAAGCCACTATAAAACCCCTTTCTTCTTCCCAAAGAAAAGTTTATGCTCTTTGAACCTCAACCTTCATCTTGCACTCTGTTTCCCTTCTCTTACAAAGCTTCTTCAAAATCCTACAATGTTGAAATCAGGTGTATCCAAGAGACACTCCAAAGCATCTGAGTCAGTAAACCCTACTGGTTCAGACTCTGCCTCAAGACATCCTATGCCTACTATTGCCTCTAGCAATTTTTGGGCTGTGTTCGAAGAGCATTCCTTCTACAATGCTCCAACAAAGTTGATGATCAAGTTCTTATCCAATCACCCACTGTTTGGACCATTTGATTCGTTCATAGACGTTGTTCCTCTTTCAACCCTATTCAAATGTTCCTTCTCAACGTATCGACCACTTGAGAATCCTCAAAAAGTGCATTTGAACCTAGTTTACGATTCTTTGGTCATTTTGACTAAGGAAAAGTTTCTCACTGCCATTAACCTTCTTGTTCATCCCTCAATCAAGATTTTTACTCCATCCATGGCGGACATCCTTGATGTGCTTTACCAGATGGGATATCAAATGAAAATCAAAGGCATTGGGGAATTCAAGAAAAACCAACTGCCTGCGGTCTGGCAATTTGTTTTCCATTTTTGATCCGCAGTCTATCCGGCAGAACCGGAGGCACGGATAACATGGGACTCAAGCTCCTAGAGCTAGTATGGAGTATCTTCACCGGCCATGACGTCAACTACGGTCAGATACTATGGGACAATTTCTTGCAATACATTCCAAAGGAAAGCCCAAGAGAGAACCCTACCGAACTCACGTTTGCAAGGTTTCGGTCTCTATGCATCTCAGACCTTCATGCGGATGCAGGAATTAGCATGGGCAACGACATCAACCTCTTTCTCACCAAGGATCTCAAAAGGTACAATCCCTCATCTAATCAGTCTGTTTTTGGACCCATTATAAGACTACCAACCCACATTCTTGATGGGTTTTGGTCATAAGAACATCCTATGTGCTCATACAAACCCTAATGCTTGGATCTAGGTTTCTCTATTGTACATGCAAGTCATCCTAGACTATAAACCCTAGATCTAGCATATGATAATCAATATAACATATAAATTAGGGTTTAGATCATACCTTGATTGTTATGTAGCAATAACAATCTCAAATCCTTCTTGTATTGACTTTAGAAAGCTTAGAGTCACAAATGTCACTCCTCTGATGGTTCACAAACACCAAGAGCAAGAGGATGAAGAGGAGGAGAGAAGGAGGCTGCCAAAAACGTGTGGAAACCCTAGAGAACAAGTTCACCACGTTTTTGGGGCATAAGGGTTCTATATATAGTGAGGCTATTAGGGTTATCTAACAAGGAAACCCTAATTTGGATGCTTAAGCCCTAAGCAACCCATGGACTCCTTTCCTTAAAGGCCTTGGACGATTTCCAATGGGTTTCCCCATAGAATTCGTCCACTCCTTAATACAAGGCAATCCATAGCCCAAATTGCAATTATCTTATAATTACAATTCCAGTCCCTTAAGTTTAATTAATCTCTTTTAGTCACAAAACTAATTACCAATTAATTCTTGACTAATATTAATTAAACAATATGATTTCTCCTTTAATATATTATTCTCATAATATATTAATAAATCATATTTAATCCTTTCTCTCCATAATTCATCCTATCAAGTTGCTTTGGTGAAGGCAACCCAAAAGGACTATGCACCATCGGGTCAAGTACATACCAAAATAGTTATGGACTTAGACACTAATCCAACAATTCTCTCTACTCTTGGTCTTGAGACTGCTGATGTCTCAGATCATATTGAAGCTATGGAAGGTATTGCCCCGTACCTTCCCACCCCGCCTCTACAAATCCCATCCGCAATCATTGCCCCTAGTAGTACTGCAGTCCCATCTTCCACTACTCTTTCCAACCAGTCTTTATCCCGAAGACGCAAACAGTTAGTCTCTGCTCGTCAAAGCCCCCGCAACACTAAGAAACAAGGAACTCCCAAAAAGGATGCTTTCAAACAAGCCAATCCTTCAAAGAAAAGGAAAATCACCGCACGTGTGATAACACAACTCGATCCCAACAAACATCAATCTCCCTCTCCCTCTAGTAGTGATTCAGATGAGGATGATCGACCCATCGCAATCCTTAAGGAAAGAAAAACCGATCGCACAAGCCAAATGCGTGACCGGACTGATACCTCAGCCTCTCAAAAGGCTTCGGTAGTCCTTGGGGTGGCCGCACACCCATTCAAATCAACCATCCAATACCACTCAGGCACAAGTGGTGAGTCTGCTTCACCACAACGTGGAGACTCCCCCCTAGGTCAATCCCAAGAGGATGGATCTGGCTCCCGCCCTAAGGTCTCCAGGGCTTCCCTTTTTCGTTTCTTTTCCCCAAAGGAGTTGAACAACAATTTTGTCTGTTACCCAAACACTACAAACACCATCCCAACCGCAAGGCGACTCTTCTGCCTTTTCCAGAACTAAGCCGAGGCCAGACTTGACTTTAGGTCAAGGAGACCAAGGAAGCTCAGGAAATCCTACTCTGCTTACATCTGTAACAAGTGGTTTAGGCACGGTGAGCACTAATGTGCAAGGATCCGTGAACCCGAGGGAAACCTCGGTGCGATACCAAGGAATTGACGACATCGATCTGTATGACTCATGGAGTAAGTATCAACCATCTAATGAAGCTGAAGCCAAGAAATATGCCGCTTTCCGTAGGGCATTCCGAGCAAGAGAGGCACGGCAAACAAAGCAACTTCAGCAGAAACAACAAGAGATCTAATCGGTAGCTAAGTATTGGGCAGACACAATCAAGAATGCCAATATCGTAGCTACTTTCTGCAAGGTTCAAGCTCTGATGGACAACATGGCTGATACTATCCACAAAGCTCAAGAGGTGACTGCTGATCAAACTCCTTCAAAGCCCTTCCATCTCCAACTGCCAAAGACTCTCAAGATGCAGGCACCGAAATCGAAGTTAGCTCTGCTCCTACCTTCGGTTTTGATGATGTTGATCTACAGGAGGTTAATCAGGCCAGTCCTTCGGCTGATGACCTCATGATGTTTGTTGAACAAGAGGAATCGAGTGGTTCTCAACACTCAACCTCTAAGCCTACAGAGAAAAAATAAAAAGAAGATGGTCATTTCAAGAAAAGAATTCCTAAGTCTTCAATCCAAAGTAGGCCAAATATTTTCCGCAGTCAAGTCAACTCAACCGCAATCTGAAGAGCATCCTGTACCGCAGTCCTTGATCGAAATGATTGAAAGGTTGGAGACAAGGGAACGTCTGACTGCTGAGAGAATTTCTCTCAAAGTAGAAATGGGAATTTGGTCCTTTGATAAAAATCGTCAAGCAGATCACAAGGAATTCATGGATGCGGAGCACCTCATCTCTGAGGTATCCGCAATAAAAGACAATCTGCAAACAACCATTACGGACCAATCTTCTCTTTCCCAGAAACTGATAGCTGAGACTCACACTGCTTATGAGTCCACTATTTCAGTCCTCCATGCAACCATCAACAGACTCCAACGATCTTTATCTTCAAACTTCCATGGTCCTGAAATTCTCCAACTGACAAAGGAGATTCATCGGCTACTCTTTAACACCACCATTCCTGACAATCAGCAACTGGCTGATGTTCTCAGAGCCTAATTCCAGGAGGTGTGTGCCAAATTCGATGGTCTCAAACAATGGTTTGAGGAGGCTCCGGGTCTGAACTCCTCAAGAGGGGGAAGTGAAGAAGACCATCAAGAAGGAGAACACTATGAAGAAGATCATCAATCCAATAGTGCTTCTCAGAAAATCCCTTCACCGCAACCATCTCATCACAAGAGTCCAGGCAATCAATCTCCTCCACCGCAACAAAAAATCGTTCCTTCCCCTGAACGACCTGAGACTCCCCCTCACTTTAAAAATCTGATGGATCACATGTCTTCTCCAAGCTCAAATGACTCCCCTGTCATCAAACAGAAGAAAGCCGACTGGAAAGAAGCTAAACTTGCTAAGCTCATATGGAGAGAATGCGGTTTCGACACTGTAATGGATGAATCCTTGATAAACTCCTGGATCAATCCCCACCGCAGACTGTTGGATGATGACTACAAACCATACCTCACTTATGTTGAACGCTGCTCTAATGGCTACTGGGATGTTCCTATCTCCCCAAATGCTAAATACTTCACAATATTTGAGCAGTTTGACCGTAGCCTTCTTGATCACAAAAGAATGCCAATGGAATTCGAGAGACTTAACCGATTTTATGCAAGGCATGCCTCTCCCATTGAAAAGATCTGGTCTAATGATAGACCATCAGCAGTTAAGAACTTCAAGCCCCGCAAATTCATGAAGGCTGACTTCGTGCAATACACACTCACAAGAAGAAATCAGTACTATGTCCGCACCCAAGCTGACTTCCCCTGTATGAACCCATAAGAAGTTTTTCTTATAGAAAAGGTGTTCCAAAAAAAAGTGTAAGAAGAATCCGAAGATGGAGATAGCACTTGAAAGGGAAAGCATTTATCTGAAGGAAACTGTCTGCGACTTCGCAAAGATCGATGCAGATATCCACCCAACCATTGCCAAGAAATTTGATCTACCGCCACTAGATCCTGCACCGATGCAAATCGAAGGCTATCAAGAAAGATACCTGGGTGCAACAAACTTCCCTGAACTTGCAATCATCTTCAAAAGGAAGACTGATCAGGTCAATTACTTCATTTCCATGACCTCCATGAACCGTCTCACAAAGCAACAACTTGGAATCTGTTGAACCGCAGTAGAAAAATCGAAACATACGACTGTCGAAGTCAAGTTCGAGATTTTAAGGAGGATCACTTGGTTGGAAAATATCAGGAAGTTTCGGTGGATTCTGATCAAGTTTCTTAAACTTGATAAGTAAAAAAAATTAGAGGTCACTTAGGGGGAAATTATTGAAACATGAAGTCACCCTCTTAATTTAGCCTACCGCAGCCTACAAGCATCCGCAGTCAAGCTCCCATCAGCAGCCTCATCCGAAGTCATCTAGTCAACCACAGTCTTCTTACTTTACTTAGTTTATTTTTATCTATCTTTCTGTAATACTCTCTATTGTCCAATATGCCTTGTATGGCTACTCTTAGAGAGTGAATCAAATGTAATTCTTGAGTCTCTATAAATAGAGCTCACTCTTTCTCAATCAATATATCTTGACACATCTATAAATCTGAATTATCTTCAAGTATTTCTCTAACGCATCTCATATCTTTCTTACTCTCTACATCCTCTCGAACATAACTTATAAATATTTCTCTTCGGAGCAAGTCATTCATGACTTTATCACTAAGCTTGATCTCACTCACTAACTTGGTTTGAATGCATTCCATGTTATGAATCAACTTATGTGTTTACCTGATATATCACATGCTGTCATTTATACTTCCTTACATTTCCGCAACTAACTATCTAACTATCTAACTCATTAACTTATTATTGTTAAGCTTTTAGATCCTTTGAGATTAACTAATTCCGCAACTATACTTGTTCTAACGTTTGTTCAAGTGTGTCTCAAGTCTTTCTCTCAACATAAAGGCCAATAGAATTGGGCGGACTAGCTTTATGCTAAAGTCCAGAAGAGAGCAGACCAGCCACATGTTGAAGGCTATATAGGGTGGATCAGCTATATGTTGAAGGCCAGAGGGGGACTAGTTATAAGCTGAAGGCCAATATGTGTATGCACTCTATATGTGTTATTGTGTGGAGTATTTTAAGGGAATTCACTAAGTTTTGGCTTACAATTGTTGAATAACTACTTTACAGCTGGTTCAACTGATCGTGGAAAGGCTCATGCATGACTGTATCGACATCAAGACATCCATAAAGTTTTATAGACTTTCGATGAGATGTTTATAATTAATCCTAAAATAAAAAGATGTAATGTTTTGTAAGACCTATATTTTAAAATAAATAAAAATGAAACATCTTCTTTGAAATTTTGGGACGTTCCACTATATCCATATAGGCTTACATTCCTATATATCTATTCCTACCGATCCTCACAAATCCTAGTCCAAGATTATCATGGGGAATTACTTCCCCGATGAACCATTTAAGGTATAGGTTTGACTTCACAACTTGGGGATCCCTTGGCTCATGTAAGTCTTAAAGCACCCAAGTCTTCAGAGTAATGTGATGAACAATGTATTACCCTTCATCTATGTCGATAGGTTATGAGCCTACACTAACAACGTAATTTAACATATCACCTAAAATGATCAGGTGTTATCACCTACTATATGGGGTGACTAAAAATACTGGTAACATTTCTCTGATCAGGACCCACCATTTCGGGTCATCCCGTATGGAGCTACCGTACATCGACACCCGATAGTGTCTTGGAACAGAACTTTACTCTCCGTCCTTAGGTTACACACATTCTTCGAATGAGACTACCTAATCGACTTAATTGTTCTAGGTATCTTCCATGAGTCCAAGTTTATCCCTAGGCTAGATAACAATACATGTAACCAACTTTTAATACCAACTCTATTCTTAGGTGATACTACCCTATCTTAGTGTGTGTGTGTGTGTGTGTGTGTATATATATATATATATATATATATATATATTCCATAAGAGTATTAGGTATTTTTAATCATTTATCTTGGCAATAATTCTACTTTGAATATTATTATATAATAATATACATTTATCCTAACATAAAATAGAACCATATCTGCTTCGCACATAGCATGTTATGTGTGTGTATGTGTATCCTAACATATAATCCAGGAAATAAGCACATAATTCACATAAGACTTCCAACACATATTTAATATTTTAATTAATAATTTCATTAAATCGTGTTCATGAAAGGGACTATGCACTCACTTGACTTAGGTGGGTGACTAGTGATCTAGGCAAATTTTTGCTTAACACCTCAGATATTCCTTAACGCTACCTAAGTATAATTAATACAGAGTTTTAGTCTAATGATCTTGGAGACTAATAATAGTCTAGATCCTCACTAACCCCAACGTCTACATCAAGATCTATCAATTATGGATCATCTAGACAGGACAATTAGGAGGCAGGATCATTTCGGCGTAATAGTTTTCTAAAATCCAACAACCAAGCCAACGTGACCATTCTAGACACATTTCCCGTAAGTAGATCAATCAGTATTAGCTTAACTTATAGAGGTTCTTTCTGACAAAAGTTAGGAAATTGCACTGGCAGAGCTTCTACTCGCTTTCTACTACTAATTCAGGGGTCGCAGATCTTTGCTGAAGGCTAAAAATAAGAGAAAACGGGCTAGAACCAAAAGAAATCGAGAGAGAGTGTTTGGAAGTTGTGGGAGAAAGAATGAGTCTTGGCATCCTATTTATGGTCATTTTTGACGTGCACAACATGCAAAAGGGGTGCACATCGCGCATTTAACGTGACGATTCCCCAACCATTTTTGTGTCACGTGTCAGGATCTCCGTAGTCCACGTTTTCACCTTCTAGAAATGTGCGCGACGCAAAACACACAGATTTTGTAAATTCCATAACTTCTTTATACGTAATCTATTTTTGATGTTCTTTTTTACCACACATAGCTCTCAATGAGTACTACAACTTCACGTTAGGCTCCATTGACTATTCAGAATTTATTTTTAGCCCTTATACTTACATGATTTATTGACTTTGCAAAAAATTATAACTTTCTCGTACGTACTCCGATTTTGGTGTTCCTTTTACCAAAATTCCTATCTTAAAGAGTACTAAGATTTTCATTTTGGTGACTTTACCAAAAATTCAAACATTCTCTTCGTACCTTTTTACGTTACTAATTTGTAACTATGCATTTGATTTTTATAACTTATAAATTCATATCTCCTTCATATGAACTCGGATTTCTACGAAATTTATATTTTCATGATCGGGACGACGTGTATTTTCTAAATATTATATATATATATATATATATATATATATATATATATATATATATATATATATATGCAGACACATATATATATATATATACATATATGTTTTGGAACACTTATTTTTACGACTTATGGAGGATTTGGTTGATTTTTCCTATTTTTTCTAACATCAAACTTATATATATAGTATGTAGACCACACGACTATAGATTATCTTATTCGAGAATTTTAATTTTAATAATTATTACTTATTATGTGTAGCCTGAATTTGTGGGCATTACCTACCTATAATTGTAGATAAGATAAGTTAATTTCAATAAGTAACTGCAATTATAATTACAAAACAAACATACTTTAGGAACATGTTTGGGTGCAATCAATTTGGTTGTGCATGATGATTTTGGCCACATCACTCGACCATTAATTGGTTCAGTTTTGTGTGTGTATAATTCTGCCCATGTAACTAGTCAGTAGCATGGGTGGACCCTCTCCTCCAACTCAGGAACATTATTTGCTCCATGTCTAATTTTGTCCCATATTGCACTCATTGCATGTGAGCATAACATTCAATGTAATTTCTCAAAGCCTACATGTACATGTTTTTTCATCCAAATTAACAATAAAGCGATCACCCTATTGACTAGTGACTTGAGTTTTAGCCCCATTCAAAATACACATGTTCTTTTGTGCTTGTTTTTTTCATATCGCCAAATAAAGTAGCGGCAGTTGGTGTCAATAGACCATGGTATCTACCAATCTCTCTTTGAACATTTCAACTTCTCTTCATCAAATACTCTCTAACAAACTCCAAACAATATGTGATTGGTTTATCCCTATCACCTTGCAATTTTGCGTTCAGAACCTCACAGAGGTTATTCAACAACATGTTAGTATGTACCTTCCTTGTGAAGTTACATAATACAATCAGAATAAAACCTAATAGTAACAAGATAATATAAACTTCAATGAAGAATGTAATGTTTAACCTAAGAAATGAGATCTTATCCAGTGAGATGGATGAACCTGTATGTAGCATCCGGGATTTTCCAAGTATTATTATTATTCATCCTAATTGAAGTGTAGAATGGTTTGGTTTGGGCTTTGACTTTTGGGTCTTGATAATGGACTGAGGAAGCCACGTATGCGGGGCGTACATTGCCATGTACACCCAGCGTACTCGTGGAAAAGAAGCGTGGAGGCCAAGCACGTACGCCCAACGTACCAGGAGTACGCCCATCATACATGTGCATCTCCTTAAACCCTAAAATTTAGGGTTTACTCCCTATATAAAGAACATTAACCCTGTTTGTTTAGCGTCCCTTCACCCTTATACAGCCTCCATGAAAATCCTAGCCTACTTTTGTGTGTTCTTGTGATTTTGGAGCTATTTGAGAGTATTTTGGTGTAGTTTTGGAGCTTTGGAAGAGAAAGGGACTTGAAGAAGGAGCAAGGATCCACCAAGAGATTGTAGATCCAGAAGATTAGCACCATTTTTTGACTTATATGAGGTATCAACTTCCAACCTTGGCCATTATATTCTTAGATTTGTTTATGGGGGTGTTTAAAGTTACTTTTGGACTCCATTGTTGAGGCTTCTTCCATCTTAATGAGTTTAGACCATAATAGTTGTCCTTTTGGGCTCTTAGAGGCACTAAAAGTCATAAAATCGGACCTTGATGGTTAAGCCACAACCATGCAAGTGTTAGTGGGTCTTAAAGTTTGTTAAAAGGACCAAAATCATGTCTTGACCCCAACCATGCATGCAAGCACATAAAGTTCTTTACTTTATGGTTTAGGAGGTCTTAAAGGAATTGGATATGCATTTTGGACGTAAAGACTTAACGGATTAAGTCATGAATGAAGTCCCAAAGTAGCTGCCCAGTACGTTGGGCGTACTCCCTGGTACGCCGATGTACTGGGTCAACTCCCCGTTCTAGTCATGGCCAGGGTATGCTGGGCGTACGTGCCAAGTATGTCGCGCGTATGCATGTAAAATGAATATTTTGAGCTATTGGGCCTTAAGAGAGTAGGCCTGGACTTTTGGGGCCCGTGGCCCACTGTGAAGTATACGTTTGGACTTGGGAATCTGGAATTAGAGTATTGGGCCTATTGGGCCATGATTGGAACCTTTGGAATTATTATATTAGGACTCGAAACTTTTTGGGCCCATTTAGGTGTTAAGGCCTAATTCGGAAATTGGGCAATTAGTGGACCCTTAGGGAGTCCTTGATGTGTCATGGGAGGACTGGGCTTAATAAGCTAGAATTGGGACTTATGAATTTTCCACTCGGACGAAGGGGTAAAATGGTAATTTTACCCAAAATGGCGTTATAGATGGTATTATTATGATTATGATAGTCGGGAGTCATCGGAGCAGCTGTTAGAGGTTACTTCTCGTGAGATTCGACACTCAACTTTACGAGGTGAGTTACCTTCCAGTAGAAGTGGTTCTAAGGCCACAATGTTGGCCCACTGGTAGGAGATTGTAGTTAAATGATTGTTTGTGTGATAATTGTCTGGTGTGCCATTATATGTTATGTTCTATGTGGCATGTTATGATTTTATATGGTAGTGGTAGGGGTGAAATAGTCCCTGATATTCGGTTGAAATAGACTGAAGGGGAAGGCCAGCACCCAGATATGCTAGGCAGTTATCTGGTTGGAATAGACAGAAGGGGAGGCCAGCACCCAGATATGCTAGGCAGTTATCTGGTTGAAATAGACCGAAGGGGAGGCCGGCACCCAGATATGTCTGTGGTGTTATGCTATTGTATGGTATGTGGTATGATGGGGGAAGTCACTAAGCTTCATGCTTACATTTTTCAGTTTCATTTCAGGTACCTCTTCAGCAAAGGGGAAGGAGTCGGCGCAGTAGCTGCACATCACACTCACATAGGATTTCGCACTTTGAGATCTATGGGATTGTACTATGTTTTTATTACTATTTAATGATATGATTTTGAGACATGTTATGACGGTTATTGGATTTATTTTATATCGACAATGTTTTCAGTAAACGATTTTATAATTTACTTAATTAAAAACGAAATTTTTGGACTCGAAATTTGGGATGTTACAAGTTGGTATCAAAGCCTTAGTTTGAGGAATTCGGATACACTCTCAGGTGTGTCTAACTCAAACTGAGGACTTGGTATGAACTTTTTTTAAGGAAAATCATTTCTATGAAAAGAAGTTGAAAAGAGAAAAGAACTTTGAAAAAAAACAAGATGTGTGATGTGCACGATCGGCCGAGCTCAAGTTTTCCCCAAGATACCCATGCACGTTATGTTATGATATGATATGATTATGAGAACTGCATGCTAGATTAGGGCTAAGGATCTAGGATGGATCCCTTATATGCCTATTGTATATGTATGAGAATTGCATGCTAGAATAGGCCTAGAGGATCTAGGAAAATGTCTGATATGCCTGCTATATGTGTTTATTGAGCTTCAAGATAATATTGATTAGTCAGTTATATGATAGCTTGGATAGAGTATGTCGGATTGTCTAACTCAATGCCCAAATGTTGTTGCTTTGTGCTTTGGGAGCTCTAGTTATCTTTAGCTAACTAGTAAACAAATATGTTAAGTTACATATTGCGAGGACGAAATAATTTCAGAAGGTTAGGTTTGGCTATACTGTGTAGCTCTTGTTTGAGTCCAACCGTTATGGGGTAGGACCTTTCATTCAAAGAATTATCTGGTCTTAGTAATATGTAATGGTATTTGCAAACTGGTCAGGTAAATGTAGCAGGGGCTCCTTATGCAGCTGATGGTGGAGAGTAGGTTGGAGAGCTACCCTAGGGTGAGCCTAAGATGAGTTTAGCAAAGAGTGCAGCAGTAGTCGAAGGGACTTGGTGAAGTTGAAGCAATCCTTGAGGAAGGTACGGATAGATGTTGAAGGTAGTATGGGCCCGTACTACTGAAAGCATAGGATCCATACCCGAGTCAATGAGGGCTAAGATGGAATCAGGGAACTATAGAGTGTATGAGTCTTCCCGATATTTATGTATGATTCTGACGATTATGTGTTATGTTGCAAAATGGTGATGATCACACGTCACAGAGGAGGAGGTTTAGGTTCAGGATTAGGTTCGGGATCAGGTGCCGAGCCAGTTGATGAGGGGCTATGCGAGTTCATCGCATCTGAGATCACGAGAGGCATCCTTGAGGCGACCCCTGTGATTTTTGGGGTCGCTCAAGGAAGGGATCATCGAGTCGATGGAGGATCGCCTCAGAGCATTCTAGAGTGACATGGAATCTAGCCAGTCAGGGGCGCGCACACTGTCCTTTAAGGACTTCAGGGTATGTGGTGCACCAGACTTCCACAGGGTGAAAGACCCCATAGTCGCCAGGAGATGGATTGCAGACATGGAGTCTGCCCAGTCGATTAGCTTCTACCCTGAGGAGTCGAAGGTCCGATACGCTGCAGGATGTTTGAGGGACCGGGGTAGAGATTGGTGGGACTTAGTGGGTGACTCCTTGGGAGCCTCCGCCATTGAGGCTATGACCTGGTCTGACTTTGTGATCAGGTTTAGGGCTGAGTTTGCATCGGCTATGGAACTCCAGCAGTTTGCCAGGGAGTTATTGGATATACGGTAGACGACTAAGACGGTGGCGGAAATTACCGCCAAGTTTAGGGAGAGGGCCTTATTGGTACCTCAGTATGCAGGGGATGAGGAGATGCGGAAGACCTGCTACCATGACATGTTGAGGGTTGACATCCGAAAGCATGTCAGCTACTCGACATGCCCGACCTTGGATGATATAATTATGAGGGCGAGAGAGAGAGAGAGAGAAAGAGAGAGAGAGAGAGAGAGAGAGAGAGAGAGAAAGAGAGAGATTGACATTAAGCACCTCCGGAAAAGGAAGTCGGAGTCTGAGAAGGTCACGGGGGTTTCGGGAAAGAAACCCAAGGGATTCGACGTTAGGTCGAAGGGCTAGCAGGGTCGGGGCCGCTGTGGGAATTGCGGCAAGTCACATGAGGGGCCCTGTAAGTCAGGGGGATCAAGCTGCTACAAATGCGGCAATTCTGGGTATTTTAGCAGGCATTGTACCGCCCCTACCCCCACTAATCAGTCATCAGAGATGTTATGTTTCCACCGCAACCAGCAAGGCCATAAAAAGGCCAATTGCTCAAGGTTGACAGCAGCAGTAGTAGTGCCAGTGGCGGCACCAGCACCAGCGACCCTGCGAATTACTGATGGTCAACAGAGCAAGTCTGAGGCTCCTGTGGTGAGGAGTCGAGCCTTCTAGCTGACTATTAAGGAGGCACGTGCCACACCCGATATGGTGACGGGTATGATTTCTTCTTCCTAGCTCTTATTTTGTGTTGTTATGATATTATGTATATGTTTTATGTTTGGTCTATGATTATTTCATGTGAACGGTATCCCAGTTCAGGTGTTGTTTGACTCGGGTGCTACCCGATCTTTTGTCTCCCTTGCTCTTAGCAAGAGGTTACCTGAGTCTTCGGTCATGTTGGATTGCCCTCTAAAGGTCAAGATTGTCGATGACTAATCAGTGCGAGCATCAACGGTTTTCAGAGATTGTGTTCTGAGGCTATTCGATGAGCACTGTTTGGTAGACTTGGTTCCCATTCTGTTGCGTGGGAAGAAGGTGATTATAGGAATGGATTGGTTCAGCCCTAACGGGATAGTGATCGATTGCGCACAGCAGTTGGTTCGGATCAAGACCCCGAGTGGAGGAGAGCTGGTGATCCAGGGCAAGAGGCCACATCATGGACCAGCCTTATGTTCAACAGCGAGGGCTAGGCGCTATCTACAGTAGGGTTTCACTGGGTATGTAGCCTATGTAATGGATACCCGAGAGACGGGTAAGGCAATGGTGAGTGATCTTCTGGTGGTGCGAGATTATGCGGATGTATTCCTAAAGGATCTGCCTAGGATACCTCCGGAGCGACAGGTGGAGTTCAGGATCGACCTAGTCCCTGGTGCGGCTCTGATAGCCAAAGTACCATATCGGTTGGCTCCTCCTGAGATGCAGGAGTTGTCTACGCAGCTGCAGGAGCTGTTAGACAAGGGATTTATCAGGTCAAGTAGTTCGCCTTGGGGAGCCCTGATACTGTTTATCAAGAAGAAGGACGGGTCGCACCGCAAGTGCATAGACTACCGGGAGCTGAATAAGGTAACGGTGAAGAACCGTTACCTACTCACGAGGATAGATGACTTGTTCGACCAGCTTCAGGGAGCATCTTGGTTTTCCAAGATAGACTTGCGGTCAGGTTACCATCAGATCAGGGTCAGGGATGAGGATATACATAAGACTACTTTCCGGACTCGCTATGGCCACTACATGTTCGTGGAGATGCCCTTCGGGCTCACTAATGCTCTTGCCACATTCATGGACCTCATGAACCGCGTGTGCAGAACGATGGTGGATCGGTCTGTGATAGTTTTCATTGATAGCATCTTAGTTAACTCCAAGACGCAGGAGCAACATGAGGAGCATCTGCGAGAGGTTTTGGATACCCTGAGGAGGGAGAGCTTGTATGCCAAGTTCTCCAAATGCGAGTTCTGGTTGCGTGAGGTGCAGTTTCTTGGGCACCTTGTCAACCAGAACGGGATAGTGGTTGACCCGGCCAAAGTGGAGACCGTGATGAGATGGGAGGTTCCGAAGTCTCCATCCGAGATTCGGAGTTTCCTTGGATTGGCGGGCTATTACTGGAGATTTATTCAGGACTTCTCCAAGATAGTTGTACCTTTGACCCGGTTGACGAAGAAATCCGTTGTATTTCACTGGGGGCCAAAGCAGTAGGTGGCATTCAAGCCACTGAGACAGAGACTATGTGAGGCGCCAATCCTCGCCCTGCCCAAGGGCGTGGAGGATTTCGTGGTATATTGTGATGTGTCCATTTCAGGATTGAGTGCAGTTCTGATGCAGAGAGGGCATGTCATCGCCAACGCCTTGAGGCAGCTGAAGCCTCACGGGGCGAACTACCCGACACACGATTTGGAGTTGGGGACGGTCGTCTTTGCCCTCAAGATTTGGCGACACTACCTCTATGGGGTCCGATGTACCATTTATACAGACCACAAGAGTCTAAGGTACCTCATGGATCAGCCGAATCTGAACATGAGGCAGCGTCGGTGGTTAGACGTGGTGAAGGATTACGATTGTGAGATCCTTTACCACCCGGGGAAGGCCAATGTGGTGGCCGTTGCACTTAGACGCAAGCCTGCACCGATCTGAGACATCTGCATGAGGATGACTGTGGTGACTCTGCTGTTGGAGCGGATTCTTGAGGCTCAACCGGATGCCATGAAGGAGGAACATCGTAAGGGTGAGCATATTATGGGCCAGGTTTCCTCCTTCGATTATGATAGCCGAGGGTTATTGACACTACATCATAGGGTATGGGTTCCCTATCATGGGGGTGTGCATCAAGTTCTGATGGAGGAGGTGCACAAATCCCGATTCTCGATTCATCCTGGGGCGACAAAGATGTACAGAGATATTCGACACGATTACTGATGGGCCTGCATGAAGCGGGACGTCGCCTGGTACGTAGAACAGTGCTTGACCTGTAGGAAGGTCAAGGCCAAGCACCAGAGGCCAAACGACAAGATGCAGCCGCTAGACATTCCCATGTAGAAATGGGAAGATATTACTATGGATTTCATCACCAAGCTTCCCAGGATTGCACGGGGAGTGAATTCGATTTATGTCATCGTGGATCGGTTGACCAAGAGTCCCCATTTCATACCGATCCAGGAGATCATTTCGTCAGAGAAGTTGGCCGATATTTATATTCGAGAAGTTATAGCCCAGCACGGAGTGCCAGTCTCTGTGATTTATGACAGAGATGTGCGGTTCACTTCCAGATTCTGGAAGAAATTCCACGACGATTTGGGTACTCGTCTGCATTTTAGCACCGCTTTTCACCCGAAAACGGATGGTCAGAGCGAGCGGACCATCCAGACTCTGGAAGATATGTTGCGGGCATGCATTTTAGACTTCAGTGGTAGCTGAGATACCTACCTTCCATTAGCTGAGTTCTCCTACAACAACAGCTGCCATGCGAGTATCGATCGTCCTCCCTTCAAGATGTTATACGGGAGGAAGTGAAGGACCCGATTTGGTGGGGTGAGGTGGGGCAGAGAGTCACGGGGAGTACCGAAGTGGTACTCAAGACTACGGAGAAGATCTAGCAGGTCAGGAGCAGACTTCATACTGCTTAGAGTCAGAAGAAAAGTTATGCCGACAAGCGTCGTTCGGACCTAGAATTCCAGGTCGGGGATATGGTTCTCCTAAAGGTGTCACCTTGGAAAGGTGTCATCCGCTTCTAGAAGCGGGGCAAGCTGGGCCCCAGGTACATCGGTCCTTTCAGGGTTGCTGCTCGGGTGGGCAAGGTGGCATATATGCTGGATCTTCCAGCCTAGCTTAGTCAGATTCATAGCACCTTTCACGTTTCTCAGCTACAAAAATGCTTGGTAGACGACTCTGCGGTGGTACCCCTCGAGGATATTCAGGTGGATGATATCCTGAACTACATCGAGCGACCGATAGCCATTCTAGATAGGAAGACGAAGGCGCTGAGAAACAAGGAAGTAGAGCTGGTGAAGGTATAGTGGCAGCACCGCAAAGGCTCAGAATGGACTTGGGAGCTAGAGGATGAGATGAGAGACCACTACGCCAAGTTATTTTCAGCAGCGGCAACGGACTTCAAGGATGAAGTCTAATTCAAGTGGGGGAGATTTGTGGCATCCGGGATTTTCCAAGTATTATTATTATTCATCCTAATTGAAGTGTAGAATGGTTTGGTTTGGGCTTTGAATTTTGGGCCTTGCTAATGGGCTGAGGAAGCCACGTACGCAGGGCGTACATTGCCATGTACGCCCAGTGTACTCGTGGAAAAGAAGCGCGGAGGCCAAGCACGTACGCCCAGCGTACGTGTGCAGCTCCTTAAACCCTAAAATTTAGGGTTTACTCCCTATATAAAGAACATTACCCCTATTTGTTTAGCCTCCCTTCACCCTTATATAGCCTCCACGAAAACCCTAACCTACTTTTGTGTGTTCTTGTGATTTTGGAGCTATTTGAGAGTATTTTGGTTCTTTGGAAGAGAAAGGGACTTGAAGAAGGAGCAAGGATCCACCAAGAGATTGTAGATCCAGAAGATTAGCACCATTTCTAACTTATTTGAGGTATCAAGTTCCAACCTTGGCCATTATATTCTTAGATTTGTTTATGGGGGTGTTTAAAGTTACTTTTGGACTCCATCATTGAGGCTTCTTACATCTTAATGAGTTCAGACCATAATAGTTGTCCTTTTGGGCTCTTAGAGGCACTAAGAATCATAAAAATCGGACCTTGATGGTTAAGCCACAACCATGCAAGTGTTAGTGGGTCTTAAAGTTTGTTAAAAGTACCAAAATCATGTTTTCACCCCAACCATGCATGCAATCACATAAAGTTCGTGGCTTTATGGTTTAGGAGGTCTTAAAGGATATGGATCTGCATTTTTGACGTAAAGACTTAACGGATTAAGTCATTAATGAAATCCCAAAGAAGCTGGCCAGTATGTTGGGCGTACTACCTGGTACACCGCGCGTACTGGGTCAACTCCCCGTTCTGGTCAAGGCCAACGTACACTGGGCGTACGTGCCAAGTACGCCACGCGTACACACGCAAAATGAATGTTTTGGCCTTTTGGGCCTTAAGAGAATGGGCCTGGACTTTTGGGCCCCGTGGCTCACTGTGAATTATAAGTTTGGACTTGAGAATCTGGAATTAGAGTATTGGGCCTATTGGGCCATGATTGGACCCTTTGGAATTATTTTATTAGGACTCGGAACTTTTTGGGCCCATTTGGGGTTAAGGCCCAATTCGGAAATTGGGCAATTAGTGGGCCCTTAGGGAGTCCTTAATGGGCCATGGGAGGGCTGGGCTTAATAAGCTAGAATTGGGATTTATGAATGTTCCACTCAGACGAAGGGGTAAAATGGTCATTTTACCCTAAGTGAATTTATAGATGCTAACTAAGTATTATTATGATTATGATAGTCGGGAGTCATCGGAGCAGCTGTTATGGGTTACTTCCCGTGAGATTCGACACTCAGCTTTTCGAGGTGAGTTACCTTCCAGTAGAAGTAGGTCTAAGGCCATAATGTCGGCCCACTGGTAGGAGATTATAGTTAGATGATTGTCTGTGTGATAATTGTATGGTGTGCCATTATCTGTTATCTTCTATGTGTCAGCATGTTATGATTTTATATGGTAGTGGTAGGTGGTGAAATAGTCTCCGATATCCGGTTGAAATAGACCGAAGGGGAAGGCCAGCACCCAGATATGTTTGGCAGTTATCCGGTTGGAATAGACCGAAGGGGAGGCCCGCACCCAGATATGCCTGGCGTGTTATGCTATTATATGGTATGTGGTATGATGGGGGAACTCACTAAGCTTCGTGCTTACAGTTTTTAGTTTCGTTTCAGGTACCTCTTCAGCGAAGGGGAAGGAGTCGGCACGGTAGCTGCACATCACTTTCACACAGGATTCCGCAGTTTGAGTCTATGGGATTGTACTATGAATTTATTACTATTTTATGATATGATTTTGAGACATGTTATGATGGTTTATGGATTTTTTTTATATCGACAATGTTTTCAGTAAACGATTTTATAATTTACTTAATTAAAAACAAAATTTTTGGACTCGAAATTTGGGATGTTACACTGTAGCAGCCAATGATGAGCTTCGACATTGAAAATTTTCAGCTCTTCCAAAGCTTTCTCAAAATGCCTCACAGTAGTAGCAGTTTCACACTTCCACGTATAATCTTTGAGCTCTTTATACTTCCATTGTTTTTACATGTTCTCATGAATATGTCTCAAACAAAACCTATACTTAGCTCGAGGGAAAAGTATGGAAATTGAAGAAATGGTTCCCTAATTATTTCAAAAGTTAGTTGATGAAATAAAAAATTATGAAAATTAAATTGTACAATATGTACCTTCAATAAGTGCATATGCAAGAAGGTATATCCCACTATTGAAATCTACCCCAACAACTGTCAAAATTTTCCATGGATAGGGGCCTTTCATGAAAGGACCATCAAACCCTATGAAACCCCTTTGACTAGCCTTAACACCTAGCTTTAAGGCTCCTAAACAAATGTAAATTCACCTAAACATCCTTGTTTTTGCATTTGGATTAGCCTCACTATAAGGATCAATTTTAACATTAGTACCTGAGTTTCTTTCCACCAACTCTACTTTATAGTCCCTCAATATGCCATATTGTTTGGCATAATCCCTAAATACATTCTTTTAAGCTAACTGCTTTGCCCAATGTACCTTTATTCTTGATATCTTCGTCTCAAATTTCTAGATGAGATCTTCTTGAAGTGCCCTGACTGGAAATGGTTGGATTAGTTTCAATTTTCTTAACAATGTTGGTACCAATGAATTTGTAGTTACAAGCTTTAATGGTTCTTGATTGCACACACATGTGCTCATTAACTATGGTGTTGATCATCCAATCAACTGTCTCTTTAGGTTTTGACAATAGTACAACCTAAGGACATTTACCATGTTTCAGATTGACAGTTTTGTCTATATATCCCAACCTTGTCTTTGTCCATGGGTCACCACTCATATCTGGGACCACACCTCTACACCTATCCCTAATCCTTATATTGTCATTTTTTCAAAAAGTATATCCCTCTTGGTTTCTACTATGTACTTATTGATACACTATTTAACATCTTTATTTGTTTTGAACTTATGTCCCAATGTAAGATCCTTTTCATAAAATTCACCTAGAGAACATGCTTTTCCTTTTCCTATATCTCTCAGCATCCTCCCACTATTGTTATCTTGACCTACAACAGGTGAGTCAAATAACTTTGTGTCTATGACCTCCAAATCTTCACCCTCAGGCAGCCCAATACCAATACAACTTGCTTTTTTGGATGTTTTTAGAATCCACTCAACATCTTCATCCACATGTATATTAAAATATTTCATATCAACTTTAGCATCATCTAAAAGATTTTATAAGTCTACAAAGAAGTTTTCATCCTTAATATCATTTGTCTCACTACCCTTACTCATACTACCCTACTCCCACTATATTTATACTCAAAGAACTCATCATCCTGTATATTTTCATCCCTACAATATTCTGCATCTACATCCCCCATTGCTTGGTAATCATCCCATATATGAGCATCCTCTTTTGCTTGGTAATCATCCCCTACATCAGCAACTCCTTTAGCTTGGTTATACTAAAACCGAACCCCCAAAAGGGATCAAACTGATCAAGTATGTCTTTTTGGTTGGTTATAGGTTGATAAGGTACAATCGACTTTGAGGAATCAGTTGGCTAATTCAAATCCATTTTTTTTACTACATGACCCAAATAAAATTTTCCATTTCATTCTAACCCTATTCATTTCAGAAGAAGCATCCCATTCAATTTCCTTAATATGAATCTTTATTGGGGACTTAAAGTATAGGACTATTCTAGTGCTCCCATGCTCAATGTGCAAATTAATTTCCTTGTGATAAGGCACATACCTTGCCAAATGAATGACTTCTTGATCAGTGCCAAGGGGTAGCAATCCAATATCCAAGTTTGTATATGGGTCATGAAATGCTAAAACATTATACCTTTATTATTATACCTTAAAACTGCCATCATATCATCTAACTCGTTGACTGAAAACACATCCATGTCGACAAAATCAAAGTGATCCACAAGCCCTTCCATGTACGACCTTCCAGGAACCGTATTGGTGAACCAACCCCCATGGTTTATCTTGAATATGCAAAGGCTTGCTACACAACCTGAGGTGAAAATTCAAGAAACAGATGTTACAGATAGAGGAAAGCAAAAGTTAATACAAACATCGTTTGGTCAACCCTAGCATTAAAAGGTTATGCTTACAATATTCTTTACGTATGTCAGTTTCTTATCTATAGCGTGGGCATAAAGACCTCAAAGTGATTACCATTATCGTCGAGACCCTAAAATCAGTTGTTTCCAAGGATAATGATTAAGGATGTTTGAAAATTTACATATGGGGGATACACAGGGCATGTGCAAGGCACCTTAATTTTTAAAGACGTTGATAGGTGAAATGAAGAAAATGCCCTCATGTGCAAGGCACATGGGGCATGTTAATGACATCAAATGAACATCCACCCCAATGGTAATTTGTATGCAAGGTTTGGTCCTTAAGTACAATCTCAGGGAAAAATATTTCGTAAGGAACATTTTATGGAAAAACTATAAAGCTAAATGATCATTCGTAAAATTTTTTCTTAATAATATTTGAAGAAAAAATTACCCTGGATCACGAGCGTAATAGTTTTCAAAGTAACTACAATTATAAAACTTGTGGCTAAGGGAGAAATTCACATCGACACAATTCTCGCCATCGTGGTGGAATGAATTTTTGGTAGTTGATTTTAGTTTTCATAGTTCGGCATATTACATATTTGGTACCATAATTTCACATTTGAAAAGTATGTCATATTGCACATTTAGAATCCTAATTCCCATTTATACAATGTAATATTTGCATGTCCTTTCTTATTCTGATATCGCGTAGGCAAGATGTCATGATAATCGACGGGCCCAACCGTGAGATTTTGGAGGTCATATACAAAAATTAAATTAAGGCCCATACCATTTTTTGTAAAATATTATTAATATATCCAATTGAACTAAAATTTTCACCCTTGTTGCATCACTCAAAACTAAACTCCTAACACTTTTTCATCTACTTAGTTTGACCTTATAGGTAAATACACTTTCAAAATTTAAGTTAGGTTTTGTAGCTTTAGTTTCCAAGTGTAAATGTTTATATATCGGTGTGAGATTCTAATTGATTTTAAGAACATATTTAACAAACGTAATTTCTAATTGATATTAACAAACATAATTGTTTTTGTTAATGATACATATGAGAATTGTAACATGCAATTATACTTTAATTAACATATTATTATTATTTTCTTCTAATTTTTTTTAGTAATATAATATTAAAAAAATTCTCAATCGGATGCCCCATATGATTGGAGCCCCTGTGCCCACACACCCGCACGCCCCTGGAGCCCCTGTGCCCACACACCTGCACGACCCTAGGTCTGCCACTGATGCTCGAACATTTACCGATGGGTATTGTGTTCTTCATGGACACAACTTGATTAGATGGACATCTAAGAAGCAATATATGGTTACACAATCAAGTACCAAGGTAAAGTATCGGGCCTTAACTCATAATGTTGTTGAAATTTGTTAGATTATTTATATAGCTCATGACATATACCTTCCTATTTCTTGTTCACTAATTTTATGAAATGGCCATATTGGGGTTACATACTTAGCTGAAAACCCTTTGTTTCATCAACGCACTGATATATTGTGACATGTGCATTTTTTTTACGTGATATTGTGCTTTCTCATGCCCTTCAGGTTTGCTATATATCTACAGCAACCCCATTAGTTAATGTCTTTATGAATGGATTTTATGTCTCTTGTTTTCATACTTTCACACCATGCTTCACGTCTTCAAAAGAAGTTTGAATGCACTACTACGTACTATTGAGCACAATTCAACATGCTACAAAGGACATATAGTAGAAGCAGTGTTGCAAAACTCGACCTAGGCGGTCGAGTACCGAACTCGGACATGTCCCGAGGTGCCTAATTAATAATCGGCAAAAAAAAATACTCGGAATCGATCAAAATCGGTCAAACTGACTCCAATTTGGTAAAAACTCGGAGAAAATCGGTCTAACTCGGCCAACTCGGAAATTTTGATGTTTTTTAGAAAAAATCTATAATTGTTATTGATATTCATTTGTTTTGTTATAAATTTGAATAAAATTTTGATATTTGTTATATATATAATTTTCTTAAAATTAATTTCATATAATTTTATCCAATCCAAATACTCCCCGCCTCAACCAAATACTTGTTATTCGCTAGTTTGCCGTCTTGAAAACATATGTATTTTGCAACATTGAATAGAAGTGAATTGATTTAAAAAAGCACGAGCTTGTGGTTCGAACCCCACAAGTACACATGAATTAAAGAAAACCAATTATAGAACATCCATAAAATCAACATTTATAAATAAATTTAGTACTTACTAAAGCTTACTAGCTTAGCATACAAAACATGTGTTATGTTTTAAAGCACTTTAACAAATGATAGGCGATTTAACATAAAGTAATAATGCAAAAAGAAAAATAAGAACACAATTAATGTTGTGCGGTTCACATGCTCAGGATGATTGGTTACGTCTAGTCCTCTACGGGCGAACATGAGAGAAAGATATTCTATTGCTTTCTTCAGTTATATAAATTCAAAAGATATAAATGCTAGTAAGTTGACAAAAAACTACGAGTAAAGCCAAACCAATAAACTCTGACGAAAAACTAATCCACGACGAAACTGAAGGCGAATCTGATACAGGAAGTCACCGACGAAAAAAAAAATCTTCTTGTGCTGCCCCCGCAAAGGGGTCACCTTTAGGCTTTAGTCCCACCCGCTCTTAGAGCAGGAACTATTGTTTGGTATGCCTAACGGCTATAGATAAAAGATGAATCAATTTGCACAATTTAACTTGTTCATATACAACAAAAATAATTTTACAAGTGCCAAACTGATCGCTACCTTGGAGATTTTATCGCTATATTGGAGTTTTTTTGTCACTATGTATTTTAATGGTGACTTTACATAGCCAAAAGAAAATCTATTTCCACTTTTATAAGATACGATATCTTTATACGTTATTAGACCTAACACAAATATCTTTGGGTCATAAGAAGCCCCATGACCCCATTTCCAAGTCTCTTACTGGTCATTGGCAATATATTTGGCACGACTCACAGTGAGATTAATTTGGACTCGTTGCATGCAACCCATCTCACGGAAAATAAAGTACACAAAGTGTTTAGAAATCACTATAAAGAGAAATTTTATTAATTCAAGATGATATCAATCACAAAGTGTGTATTATTTAAATCGTCAACAGATTTGCAGGAGTTCTAATACAAAGCATATTCAAAGTTGAGTGCTTTGCGACCATATAAAGCTGTCCACATAACTCAGGGATGTTCAAAGTTATGGATATGTCTAATGCAAACATCCTATTTATTTATAGATAGAATAATATCTTATATAATATATACTCCCAACAAACGTAAGTAGATACATATATCAGATAGATTTTTCAATCTATCAAAACTTGTTAGTCGACTACTTTTTTGTTAACAATAAGAAAAACTTTAGTATTGAAGTATTGATAGCTACCAATCATCGGTGGAATTATTGGAAAAGTTATTTGGTTTGGACTGACAAACTGAATTTAAATGCATGATATATAGCCCAAGATTTTTAATTCATAAAAAGCAATATTTGTAGGAAATATAGGGTGGTCCTAAATTTATTGGTATGGCAGGTGTCACTTAGTTGTTATGTAGCAACATCACTTAGTTGTTATGTAGCAACATCATGTGTAATTACTCACTCCAACCCACTAGTTTGTGGAAATTCCATGTAGCTCCCATACATATTATCTCAGCTAAAAGCTCATTTCTCAAAAGAAAAATCAAATATTTTTTTTTTTTTTGTCTTTTTTATTTCTACTAATCTTAGATCAATATTGTAACTGTTGAAATTAAAAAATAAAATAAAAAAGAAAATTAATAAATTTCATATCATTAATATTTTATATGAAGAAATAAAAGATAAGTGGAAAACATATATTTTATATGAAAAAATAAAAGATAAGTGGAAACAAAAGTAACTTTTTGTTTTGTAAATTATATATAAACTGTTATTATAAGAATGTTATTTGTTTTGTAAATTATATATAAACTGTTATTATAAGAATGAAATATTTGGTCAATATATCAAGTATGTTTGTTAATTTAATGATCGAATTGGAATAAACATGTTAGTTTATCGACCTAATTAACATTGAATGCTAGTTAAGTGACGTTTAATATTGAAAATATATGCATATTGTATGCGTCATATAAAGTAAATACATATATATATATATATATATATATATATATATATATATATATATATATATATATATATATATATATATATATATATATATATATATATATGTATGCCGACTAGACACACTTTACTTAAAATTGATGCTAAATCGTCACTTCTTTATTAGGTCATTAGTTACAAGAATGTTTTCAAGTATTGTAAATATAGGAACGAACTTAAACAAAAATTATAAATTTAGTAATCTAACTATAAAAAATAAGTTTGTTGACTTTGGATTTCCTTTAGCTATATATGTATAAAAGGTGCACAATTACCGAGGGGATCTTGTATTATACGAAGGAAGCTTGTGAAACAATCCAAAGATAAGGTAGGTTGTTTATCGTTTTTATACAAGGAGCATGTGTGTACGTAAAATTAAAAGTTCATATTTGTAATATTTTGAAGGTGGTTGATTGATTACTTATGAGCATGGCCCCAACAGAAGTGTATGGTTTCACCAAATTATGTTACTATTTTTTATTTCTTTATCTGGCGATCGCTTTGTTTTTACGAAACAAGGAATAATACATGAAAACACGGTTACGGATACATGAAAACACGGTTACGGTTATAATATAAATAGTACATATTTATTTTCTTTTCTATAAAGTTAGTGTATATTAATTAGATTATGGGTATTTAGCACTCTTTGCATAATAATGTTTGGTGAATTGACACATTTAATCACTTAAGTAATTTTTGTGCTCAATTGGTCATTAATGTGAGGAAATGCCGACTAATTAAAGGTTTGAGTGAAATTGTATTCTTTTTACAGGTGACGTGATGATGTGACTTGACATATGTGGGTTTATTTTTGGCACCGTAACACAACAAAGTTTGGCGAATTTACACAATTTAGTCACTCAAGTAACCGGCTGTTCCAGTATCAATTCATATAATGGTGTAATTGATAGGTAAAATTTAACTTTAATGGTCTATCAGACACAAAAGATACTTAAATTACTAAATGTGTAAATCCGTTAAACTTCGTTGTGCTATAGTGCTAAAAACCTTAGATTATCTACAATGAATGGAAATTTTCCAATTAAATACACTAGTTTTATAGATAGCAAATTAAATATGTACTAATTATATTATAACCGTATTTTTCATACATAATTAGTATGTTATAATTTTTTTCTAACAAATCAAGAAATACATCTACAAGAACCAAAAATCATGAATAAATACAATGAACGGTCCCTTGGTAATTAAAACAACTTATGGATCTTCGTGTTCCCGATATCACATTATCTTATCTGGCTGTTCATTCCACATATCCAAACTCATTTTAAAGTTGTGTATTTAATCAAAAAATACGGTTATAATATAATTAATACATATTTATACATAACTTTATGTTTCGACAGTAAAAAAAACTTTGTATTTATACAAAAGAAATATGGTTTATAATGAAAAAAATGTATATATGTGATTTCAAATGTAAAAAAAAAAAAATATTTATCTTGTTTCAAATGCAAATCGGTAAATAATGAACAAAACTGGAAAGAACACATGTTCAATTTGGAACAAAAAAAGAGTTTCAAAAGTTTAAAAAAAAAAGTAAATGCCAAAATTGTAAAATGTAAAAAACTTAGTGTCTTTTGTGTAAATTTTTTACAATTTTGATACGTCAGCATAGCATGTTATATCATCAAATCAAAAAACTATTACGTCAGCAGACAACCGAGTTGATCGATCAAGTGATCATATTTGTAACAAATTGAAAACGCAATGTCTAATTTGAAAAAAAAAATAATAAAAAAAATAACGCATTGTCAAGAACAAATTTTTGTATAAACCCAGTGACTTTATTGTATTTACCGTAAATATTAAAGGGTAATTACTTTGTACTGTAATTAGTTATAAATTTTATATATGTCTACTATTTTTTAAGCCATTTATAACTAAACTTATAATTTGTTGTTAAATAAATATTATTAAAGTGGCTACTTCGAGTGTAGTCGGTTTCCTATTCAAGAAATATCATTACAAACATAATTGTTTTTCAAAAACAACCCTAGCATGTATCTTGGTCTTCTTTTTCGGTCCATATCAATTTTTCGGTCGTTTTCTCCGACCAATCCAATTCCAAAGAAGATATAAATTAGAGTTTTACATGTTTATTTCTTAAAAATATTACAAAGAACACAATCTCCTAGTTCTCTTCTCATGTGAACACACCCCACCCTGCCAACATCCATATTATTGTCTCTAACATATTTTCATACTCCTATGTACCGCACGCAAAATGGGCTAGATTACTAATGGATAATAGGATAATTATTCGTCACGACTATAAATAGATGATTTCAATAGAAAATTATTTAGGGAAAATAATCTAAAAGGAAGTCATAGTAGATGTTAAGCTAAGAGCAAGCATATAGAGAACATCAAAATTTGATTTCATAAGAGGAAGTTATGATTTTTTGGAGTATCCAGCGCAACTGTGTTATTATAGAAACTGAAATTCAAATCAGTCGATTGTTAGGAAAAAAATTTCTAAAAGAGAGTCGAAGATCTCGTCAATACCTATCGATCGATATAAAGAAAGTCAAGAACGGATATAGGGCGTGTTCGGCAAAACTAGCTGATAACGGGTAGCTTGTAGCTTGTAGTGTTATGTTAAACGCTACATGAAGTAGCTTTTGGATTTGGAGCGTTTTTTTTAAACTAAACACTAGAAGCTTGTAATGTCAAACAAGGTTTCTGTTCAAAACGGAACTTTTTGTCAAACGCTAGAAGCTAGAAGCTCCGTAACGCTCTGTGTCGAACACGACCATAGTATAAGAGAATTATGATTTTTATGCGGACGTTAACATTCTAAGCCCGTTAAAAAAATATAACGTTAAAAATAAAGTGAGAATTAGCCGACAGTGTCTAGAGGAAAGTTGTAGAATCTATCGATACCTACATGTGGATATAGAGAACATCGAAAATGGAGCTTGTATGAATAAGATATGATTTTTTGAAAAATCAGAAATTTGCACGCACGCGCACGAGGGGAACGACGCGCAACAGGCTATCGACATGGTGACGTGGACGAATCTGAACCTAAAACGTGGTAGCAAGGGGGCACGATCAACATTGCTGGAATTGCGCAGCGCGTAACTTGTCCACATGCGACATGCACATATTCAACTATAAATGCCCCTCTAATTCCTTCATTTTTAATCCCACACTTTCTTATCTCTCTCTGAAAATTCTCTAGTTATTAAGCTCCAATTATTCTAGACTTCTTAACTCTTTTAGCTAGGCTCTAGGATAGCTAGAAGCTTGACTAGTAAAAGCTCTCAGGTCGGAGTTTTGCTAGTGCAATCTTCTAATTGTCACTAGAAAACCTCTATAAGTTAAGCTACACTCATATCACTTTCAATGTAACCTATATTTACGTTCATAGTCATTATTATGAACTTATAAAGAAGATTTATCAGTAATTCCAAGTCATTATACTGATAGATCTACTTACAAGAATGATCGCTAGGCGGGATTTAGTGATATGTTTAAAGTGAGATTTCCAAACAGAATATTGTGTATATGAAACAAACTCTACCTTTGATATGATCCTACCTGGTTGTACCTTACTTGATAGATCTTGATGTAGACATTGGGATTAGTTTGGAATCTATACTATCATTAGTCACCAGGAATATTAGATTAAGACCTAGTGACATTTGTACCTAGGTCATGTCCAAGGAAAAGTCAAGGTGTTTGGCGAAGCGCTGCCAAATTCTCCAGTCCCCCAACTAAGTAAGGCGAGTGCATAGTTACTTTCTACTTATACATAAATACAAGTGTTCTAAATTCTTAAATGATATGTGTGTTTTTTAGGTGTGTTTAATATATATGTGCAACATGATATAGTCATTAATCGATATATATATATATATATATATATATATATATATATATATATATATATATATATATATATATATATATATATATATTATCATACTTAAAATATGATTATGTAGTGAAGAGTTGTGTGAAATAATAAATGAGAGGTTGTGATATGTTAGTAAAAGGCTTTACGAAATAATTAGTTGTGACCCGTTGTGTTGTAACCAAAGAACTATCATACTACTGTGCTTAAGCAAAAGACTATTGCACCACTGTGCATATTCACCTAGCAAAATATTAATTAGTAAAATGTTAGTGTGAAATAATGAGGTGTGACTTTTTGTGCTATAACCAATGTACTATCGTTCTGCTATGTTTGACCAATGTGTTATCGTACTTTTGTGTTATGTCTGAAGAACTCATGTACTGTCATACCTAGATGTTTAAGGAAGAACATATGACAACCACTATTGATAAAGATCCTTTAGGAAAGATCCCTCGAGATCATTATTTAAGGATTAGGAAGTGAGGATAACATCAATGGGTAACTGAGTTTGTTTGCTGAAAAAATATATATAATTAAAGCTTATAATATTATGGGTTGATAAATCTATTTAAGGATTAGGAAGTGAGGATAAAAAGTATCGATATGAAGGTATTTGATATTTGGATTTGATGAGAGATTAAAGAAAATGTAGGCCATTAGATATTGTAAGGCCAATAATCATTACGTTTATGCTTATGCTTCTTGTATCAGTTATGACATCCCAAGTTTTAATAATAAATGAAAAATATTTCTTGGAAAATACTTTTTATGGGACAAATTCCGCATTTATAAATAAACTATGTTTTAAAATAAGCATAAATAAAAAAGTTTTAAAATGGTCGTAAAATTGGGGACGCCACAGTTGGTATTATAGCATTAGTTTAAGCAAACTAGGAATTTAGAGGATTTCTAGACTTCAACTTAGAATGGTAAAGGATGATCGTAAGAAGTATGTCTATTATATTTTAGGTAGTATACCTGAATTGACACAAACACTAGCTTACTTTAAGATAAGATGCCTAATTTGCAGTTATGTGCTAAATGATTTATAGCATGCTTTAGGTTGAAAAAATTGCTATTAATTGATTACATTTAAGGTTTGTTGCCGCCGTAGACTTAGGAAATTTTTTGTGTTCAGGTTTCTAAACATTTAATTACGATATTAGAACCGACATAAAACTTTTCAGGATGATAAGGAGGATTATGTGTCTAAACATAACTAAAACCTTTCTTTATCATAATACACTCACATCTCAGTACACTGAATGCCTACTTTGGTGTACAGAACGCCATTGTGAGAACTCGTATCAGACTTGGAGATGATAATGGGAATCGACAGCCTGAGCCTAAACGAGTGATTATTCGTGCATCATTCGTCGCACCTTCAGCCGAACCTATCACGATGGCATGAGTCAATGCAATGATGCAAGCCATGTTAGACTGATAGATGGAGGAGACAAGGCGACTACTTCAGGAGAATAAGGATAAATCTATTCCACCGGTTGTGCAGCTTGAGCTAAATGAGGGTCAGTCAGAAGAAGGAAGCTACATTAGGACTGTGAACCAAGCTGAACCGCAAAGGGTTAGGAGGAAAAACCTTGACCAATAGGTTAAGATGAATGGATGCAAGTACAAGGACTTCATGGCTTCCAAAATTGCGAGTCTATTAAGGAGCCTAAAACCAATGGAAATCATGGATTAGATCTTAGAGATGCATATGGTGTTTGATGGTTGCGACTGCAACAACCGACAAATACCATTTTAGTTATCATACAACTAAAGACTGGAGTATTGAGTCAGTGGAACTTGTTGGTTGATTCCATGCTTAAGGGTGAAGCAAGGAAGATGTCTTGGGAAGACTTCCTTGAGGAGTTAAAGAGGCAATACTGCTCTAAGCTAGATCTTCTGGAGATCAATAATGAATTCCAAAATTTGAAGAAAGGAAATATGAGTGTCAACGAGTATGCTACATGTTTCACTAAAAAGATGAAGTTAGTTCCTAATCTAGTTCCTACCGAGCTTTCCAAAGTAAACAAGTTTTCTATTGGATTACCAGTGGATTATGGGCCAACAGTAAAGCTAGCAACTACTCTGAAAGCAGCCATCTGGGAAGCTAGGAATATGGAGACCCAGGTAAAGGAAAAAGGTCCAAAGAAAGTTGAAACTATAAAAAAAGGAAGTTTGAAGGATCATGAAGATCCGATAAGAAAATTAGGTTTTCAAAGTTTGGACCCAATGTAAAGAGGTTTTTGTACATCAAAGAAGCGAAGTGGTGTGAAAAGTGAAAAAGGAAGGACTTCGGGCAATGTAAAGAAGAAGTGACCAGCTACAAATGTGGAAGACATGGTCACTATGTTGATGAGTGAAGGTACAATGGAAGGGTATGTTCTGAATGCAGAGAAGAAGGTCACTTAACGAAGTAATGACCAAAGAAGAAAGAAATTTTTGAATCGAATACGTCGCTAAAGCCAAAGGCGAGAGAATTCCATATGATCCTTGATGGAGAAGATGTCACTGCAAGAGATCAAGAATAATGGAGATTCTTATCCGAAGTTCAAGATTTGAAGCGATTATCTTAGTATTAGGTTGTATGCCTGATTTAATAGGTATAACATATGAATAATTGTTGTAATCATTTTTGAAGAATTATAAAATAACTAATTACATTGAACTGTTCGATGTGTTAAGTTGTTGTGTGACTTTTCTTGAATGGTAACTTGGGGACTACAAGGCAATTCTTGGGATGAGTATGAGTAGGTATGAAAGTTAGTAGAGGCCTATAATACCGGAAGCACAGGACTCGCATGTGGATAAGGAAGAGTCACAAGGTTATCGAGGCACTAGGAGTTGACTTTGTTTCGTTTGTTTTTGTCATTACCATCGTTCCAGTAAAAGAATAAGAAAAAGAATGTTATTCTGACCTTAGTGGTCATATCAAATTGAGTCTGACCTGAGAATAAGTCCATGAATTAGATTAATCAGTTTAGAAAACCAATTTCGATGTAGCATCCGACTTAATTCAGGAGATTAAAGGAAAAGACAATTGAAGTGATCTACAGAAGCATCGCAACCATCATTAAGACTAAGTAGACTATACCTAGAAATGCTACCAATTATGATGTGATTACATCACATTAGAAAATGAAGGAAGATATATTCTATGCTAAAGTCTGACTCAAAGATACCTGGGTCTAACCATTGCATTATGTGATGAAAGGACATTAGAGCATAACCCATCAGTCTGTTATGGTAGTCGAAGTAAAAACCATATATTAGGTTAAGTCTATTCGAAAAGGAGCAGGAGTATTCGATGAAGATCAAGTTTTCTAATATGAAGGTTAGGACCAAAGGTCCAACAAAGAAGCGAGGGAGGGAGCAAGTTTGAGCGCCGCCAGCAACTAAGAAGTCCAAGGGTTTGATACTCATTAGGAAGTACATAAGAGTTACTATTATTTCCTAGGATGGAAAGGTAACATACAAAATCATTATTAAAATCCTTGTTTTGCTTATTACTTTGGGGCGTAATCATCCTAATGGGAAGATAATCGTAATGTACGCAAGATAGGGTTAGATGTTTAAAGGATAATAGGATAATTATTCGTCACGACGATAAATAGATGTTTTCAATAGAAAATTATTTAAGGAAAATAATCTAAAAGAAAATCATATTATTCGTTAAATCGAGAGCATGAATATAGAGAACATCCAAATCTAACTTCATAAGATGAAGTTATGATTTTTCGGAGTATTCAACGCAACTGTGTTAGCACAGAAACTAAAATCAAATCGGTCAATTGTTAGGAAAAACAATCTAGATGAGAGTCGAAGATCTCGTTAATACCTATCCATCAATAATAATGACAGTTGAGAATGGATATAGTATAAGAGACTTATGATATTTATACGGACTTTAACAATCTAAGCCCGTTCAAAAAAGTATTACTTTAAAAATAAAGTGAGAAATAGCTGACAGGGTCTAAATAAAAGTTGTAGATCTCGTCAATAGCTACAAGCGGATATAAAGAATGTCGAAAATGGAGCTCATATGATGAAGATATTATTTTTTGAAAAATCATAAACTTGCACACACGCTCGCAAGGGGCACGGCGCGCAACAGGCTATTGGCATGGTGATGTGGACGAATCTAGACCTGACACGTGGCGACAAGGGGCAAGATCAACGTCACCTGAATTGCACGGCCTGTAACTTGTTGACACGCGGTGCACACATATACAACTATAAATACCCATGGAATTCCATTATTTCTCATCCCACACTCTCTTATCTCTCTCTGAAAACTCTCTGGTTCTTAGGCTCCAAATTTTCTAGACTTATGAACTCTTTTCGTTAGGTTCTAGGATATCTAGAATCTTGACTAGAAGAAGTTGTCGGGTCAGAGTTTTGCTAGTGCAATCTCCCGAATTTTTTTGGAAACCTCTATAAGTTAAGCTACACTCATATCGCTTTCAATGTAACTTGTATTTATGGTCATAGTGATTATTATGAACCTATAAATAAGATTTATTAGTAATTCTAATTCATTATACTGATACATCTAGTTATGGGAAAGATGTCCAGGTTAGATTTAGTTAGGTGTTTAAATTGGGATTTACAATATACTCTATATACCAAACGGACACTACCTCGGATATGATCCCACCTGGTTGTTCCTTACTTTATAGACTTGATGTAGACCATAGGATTAGTGAAGAATCTAGACTATCATTAGTAGCCAAGAATATTAGACTATGGCCTAGTGACATTCGTACCTAGGTCACGTCCAAGGAAAAGTCAAGGTGTTTGGTGGAGCGCTACCAAATTCTCTAGCCACCCAACTAAGTCAGGTGAGTGCATAGTTAATTTCTGCTTACACATAAATATAAGTATTCTAAATGCTTAAATGTTATGTGTGTTGTTTAGTTGTGTTTAATATATATGTGCAACATGATATAGTCATTACTTGATTTATATATATATATATATATATATATATATATATATATATATATATATATATATATATATTATCATTCTTTAAATATGATTGGGTAGTGAAGGTTTATGTGAAATAATAAATGAGAGGTTGTGATAGTTTGGTAAAGGGCTGAGAAAAATAATAAATGATAGGTTGAGTTAAGTTAGTAAAAGGTTGTGCGCGATACGAAAATGGAGTTAGAGATAAGAGGTATGGCTTTTTGACTTATTTAATGTAAAGTAATAAGAATCATTGGGTACCATTTACCTAGTAGGTGTATGGTTTTTTAATGGTTAAAGACCCATGAGTATTGTGTATGCTATATACATGAGAGAAAGGCTTTAACTCCTTGGGGCTTACACTCTCCAAAAATCGTAGCATGCTTGTATACATGAGTTCTCTCTCACTTTTTTCTCAAGTCTTGAAGATTACATGCTTCTTATGCTCTTTCTATGTTCTTATTTTGATAATAACATAAAGCTTAAGAGTTTTATACAAAACAACTAGCATTCTACATCAAGTTGAGTCATTATCAGTGTATCTAAAATTCATCATTCTTCATCAATATCCAAGCCTCCCAAGAGGATCCAAAGAAGTACAGAGGTTGGCATATCTTCATCTCTTCTTTGGTTGGTGTTTAAATCTTTCTATAACTTGCAAAATGATCCTTGGTGATTTATAAATTTGCTTATGTTATTTCGAAATCTCAAGTCTTTCGTTTGCCAAATTTTGTAGTTTATGAAACTAATTTTGAAATAAAATCCAATAATTGGTATCAAGAGCCACCTTACAAGTTTGGTTAGATTTTATGATTTTTGGAAATCTTAGTTTTTGGAGAATACGACTAACTTATTTTTGTATAAAAATAAGTTCATACATATTTTATTTGACTATTTCTTTATTGTTATTTTTTACACAAGTTTATATGAATTTTTTTTCACATAAATTTGTCTTATAAAAACAAATGTTATTTTATGCTTATATGTATTTTAGAGTTCATAAACAAGCCATGGACCTGTGTTGTTGTTGGTTAATTTATTAAAATGGTTTGTAATATTCTTTTATTCATAAAGTATGTAATAAAAGTAGCTTGTTTTTAATCTTGTTATTTTCATGTAATAAATTAGTTTTAGACTATATTTATTTTATAAAAAATATGTAACAAAATGAAGATGGTGACCATTTTTTAAGAACCAAAAGACCCATGGTTTTCTGAATATTTTATAAAAGTTCATAACTTTTATAAAATCTTTATAAAATTGCAACAAAGTTGGTTGTCATTGCAAGTGGGAGCTTGAAGATCACATGAAGAACAAGTTTCAATATATGGTCCCTTGTCCCTTAGGAAGGACTTAACACTTTTTGTGTTTACTCACAAAAGTGTTAACTAGATCAAGGCTTGTTTATGTTAAATACATATATGTATTGTTTATTTTTATGCAAATATTTTATATGGCTGATAAATTAGATTTTCACAAACTCAAACTATTTTTTGGACAAAATAAACATGACATGGAGTTTGGTTTTCAATTTACAAGATGAGAACATAAGATGTAACAGGTTATAACTTTAAAATATAAATCAGTTGTATTAAAACGTTAATAATGGCAAATTTTGAAATTGTAAAATTATAAGTCTAAAATTGTGATTTTATAACTTATTCAAACTCCAAAAAATTAATGATAAAAGGAAGTTTTATTAAGTAATAAATAAGGTTCTATATGGCTCAAACTCAAACTTAATATTGGATATTATCGTTAAAATTTAACCACGTCAAAATATAAAACCGGATTTGATATTTGAACCTTAAATGTGATTTTTTGAAAAAACGATACCATGATTAATTGGATGTATGCAATTATCATGATATCATATGTTTTTAAAACTGGAACTATAAACATATAAAAGACCCTTTCAAACCTCAAATCTTTGCAATCCATCCTAAAGAACACTCACACATCTCATGTATGCACTAGTGGGATAAAGGTCACCTAACTGCTCAGTGTTATCTATTGATGGTCATGTCTTCGCGATTTCTATAACCAAGTTATAGGCAAATTACACATGTTTTTAAAATTGGATGTTTTGATCATAAATCTTTTGTGATAAAGCTCACCTAAGTAAAAGAGTTCTGAGGCATAGATGGGATCAAACATGTCTAATTAAATTTATTTTTAATGATCCCATAAATCTAGGAATTATACAGTAAGATATAATTGATAATCGATATCCATTAGGTTGGATTCAAATAAATGGGATAGAGGTCACCTAATCATTCATTTGCTTTGCAACTTGGATCCTAGACTTTGATAATTAATGTTTTTGGAAACTAAAAGGGTATTAACTATTAAAGAGTTTAAATATTGAAAATACTAAATGAATTTTGTTAAAATTTTGTAGACAAATAATCCATTCTCAATACCATGATTTGTCATCTTGTGTGATCTAAGAGTCCCATGTTTTATGGACTGGACACATTTAAGCCCAAGAAATCCAACAAGGCCTACATAGATAGATCTTGTTTCTTTTGTAGAGAAAGTGGACCTGGAAGAGGATTAGATCCTCTTATCTGGAAAGAAAGTATGAAAAAGACTAGTACTTCAGGTATCTACTAGATAGAACATATATTTTTCATATAACACTTAGGTACTTGGTACTTAAATGTTAATATAATATTTATAAATGGCTTGCAGATATTTATAGAAGAGTAACCAACTGAGCACAATCAAGTTGGAACTACACTCTCGGAGTTTAGTTTATTAATTATGCTAGGAACATAATATACTTGTAATATAAAACAATGTTTGTTTTAGAACAATGTATGTTCTAAATTTAGCTTGTCTAAATATATGTCTTAGTTTAATGTGTGAACGATTGACCATTTACTTAAATCGTTTTTTCATAACGATCAACTTCATATTCATAAATGATTAAATTTCTTTTTATGAGACTATATCTCTTAATAAGAATTATGAAGTAAATATCAATGTTTTATACATTACAAGTTCTATATGCAAAATCTTTTAACTTAAACTTGTTTTAAATCAAAGTCATCTTTGACATTGTTATCTTTATTATATAATTAACATTCACATATCCCAATTTCAAGAAATGGATCTTTGAAGGCAAATAATGTAGTTTATTAGATATATGTAAATCTTATCTATATATAAAGGATTCCTAATGATATTTTTACTAAGTAGTAGAGCAAATAAATTATTAAGGAACTATACACTATGGTGTATGACTTCCTTTCTAATAAATGTCTAAGATTAAGAATAAGATACCAAATCAACTTTATTAACAACTATAGTAACTATAATTATATTTTGCATGTTAAAACATAATTGTGAAACCTTTGTTAAGTTTTCAAATATAAAGTTATGATACAAACATATAAGAACCATCTAAAAGCCTTAATGATAATATAGGATGAATTAAATATTACTTGATATGATTTACCTTCTAATTGGTAGAAATGTTATCCTTTTATTTCCGTGGGATAACACCTAGAACACTATCGATGGTACCTTGAGTAAAAATATCAACAAATAAGTAGATAAACATTATCCTTATAAGATTTTGTATCGAAAGGTTCCAACCCTATCTTATTCAAATGTTTTGTGGATTTGAAGTCTATGTTAGACTAAAGCTTCTAAACCCAATATCTACTAAATACATATTTTGTACAATAATCTAAATGTGGATTAGATTGTTATATGAAAAAACACCAAGAATAAGTTTTCTTATTCCTTTGATAGTTGAGTTAGTAGAAAGCAGGCTTCTAATGATAAAGCAAGTAGGAGGTACATGGAACTTGAAGCAGCTCAAGAACCATAACTTGATGTAGTTACAGTTGGCACTAGTGTTAACAAGGATTGTTAAACTTGAATAATAGTTATTCACAAACACAAATTGTTCGTATTAGTGATAGACATCATCTATGACTTGAGAAATGTGGAATCTCTCATTGATGAGCTCTTATTGATGGTTTTTTGGAAAATCCATCTAATACAAAGATGCTATGTCAGATCTCGAATCTGATTAATGACATGGATTCATGGACATGAGATGTAATCCGTGTATGATAATCAAGTACGGTGTAACGCCCGTAGATCCGGGCTAGTCAATTTAGAGATAATAGGGGTCGAAAACAACTTTTCAGCAAAAGATTATTTAGAATAAATAATCTTAACCATGTTGTATTATATGTTATAAGGTTTCCGTACATATAAAGAGCGCCGAAATCCGAGGTATAATGAAGAAGTTATGACCCGTCGAAGTTTTACGGCAAAACCGGCACGGCACCGGGAGACGTAAATAGTGAATTTAGGATGGAGGGCTTTTTAGCCTTAGTGATCTAAACTAAATTTGTAATATATGTTAAATCGAGAACATCCATAAAAAGAACGTGCAAATCCGACTTCATATGAGGAAGTTATGATTTTTCTAAGATTCGGCTTAGCAGTGCACGACCCGAAACTCGAATTTTAGTTCGAGAGGTTTTTGACTTACGCGACCTAAATGATAGTTGAAGATCTCATTAATAGGAACTCAACGGTAAAAAGACAGAAGAAAACAGAGTCTGTATGTAGAAGTTATGAATTTTACGCAGACGTTTAACAGTATAATCTCCTTGTACTGTTAAATTTAAGATCGGTCGAGAATTAGTCGACGGAGTAAAAATGAAAGTTGTAGATATTAGTTTTACCTATGCGTGGATATAAAGAACGTCAAAAACGGAGGTCGTGTGTGAAAGTTATGGATTTTAGAAGTCGGAAGTGTGCTGTGCGAAAATGGGTGATGTGGCACAATCTTGGCCATTGCTTTCTCCCCAAGTCTTGCCACTAGATTGTGACATGTGGCACCAAGTTCAGCCAATTTTCACCTTATAAATAGAACCTCTCCCACCCTAATTTTCTTCACACCTTTCTCATTCTTTCTTCTCTTTACTCTCTCTCTCTCTCTAGAACCTCCCTCTAGCCCCGAAACCCCCCGAAAAGCCTAGGGAACCTCCGTAGCACGAGGCGGAAGCCCCGGAGTGCTCGAAGGCTCCGAGAAGAAGAGCTTTTTGGCTCGGGAACGCTGCTCCAAGAAAAGCCCGGTTTTCTATAAAACCCGTTGTAAGTGAGCTACGCTTACGCTATTTTTAATATATCATTTATTTAATTATAGTAACGTTATTAGGAACTTATAAGAAGTACTTGGGTTATTATTATGGGCTATATAAGTATTGTTTGACGCTTATATAATAGTAATAATAGCTAGACTATTAATTAGTCTCGGCGAATAATAGACTAAACTCTAGTGGTAATAATACTAGGTTTCGTCGAAGGAAATTATTTTTAAGAAGCGAACCGCTGTCCGAGTTCGGATTCACCACCTTTTCAAGTGAGTGCATAGTTACTTTCAGCTTACACATAGATATGAAGTATTTTATATAAATTACGTGCTATGTGTGCATATTACCTGAATACTTGCTATCTATGCTGGATGAACATTTTTTATACATGTTTTCAATGATTTAAACTGTATATTTCTTTTATATCTACAAAAATGTTGGGGTAAAACATGGGTAGATGTATTAGTTGTTGTGTGATAAAATGAAATAATGAGAGCCCTCATTATAGATGTTATTGATGATCCAGTCATCTAGCGGAGTATAGACGACGACCACTGACTATTCTAGACAGTCCAGTGGAACACTAGCAGGCTCGCAACCTGTAGGTGTTTATTTGAACTGTGTGCTCAGCAGATGTACTCCATCCCCCACATGGTTGCCTTAAGGACATTTATTGTTGAGGAATCCCCTTAGCAGTAGTGTCTGTCTCGATGATAATCCTTAGGATAGGTCCCTTATGATAGATGCTTAGGGACGTAATGTGAGGATAATGGGAACGGGTAATCGGGTTATTGTTAGTTGAGGAAATTAATAAACTTATTTATTGTGGGTTGAAAACCCTATGTGCTCACCAGGCTCCCAAGCCTGACCCACTCAGTTTCTTGTATTACAGGTAGTGGCGCATGAGCATAGATATGATATCTTGGGATGAGAGATTAATGTATTTTAGGCCTGTAAATACGGAATAATGTAGTAAGGCCTATGTTGTATTGTTTATGCTTATAATCTGTATCGAACATGACATCCCGAGTCTTTTTAATGAAATACATTTCTACGGAAATGCTTTTGATAAATCTCTATCATATTTTGTTTTGGGACAAATTCCGCAACACTTTTATTTAAAATGTTACTCTGATATTTAAACAAAGCATAAACAAAATCGGTCTTTTCTGGCCGTGATTTTTGGGGATGTCACATACGGTCTTGATTGAACTTCTTCTCTATAGCAAGGATAAAAGGAGTAAGTAATTCTTCTAGAAAGAATACATTTCATGGATAACTATACACATTTAAAGCAAGACATGTTGTAAAAGGATTTTATCACACACATGACATTGGATATGATCAAACCTTTTTCACGAGTAGCTATGATTAGATCAACAAGGATACTATTTACTACAAATTAATATTCTCAATATTCGATATCACAAGTAGATTTCAAGAAAGACTGCTTTTCTTATAGACATCTACTAGAAGATGTAACGTCCGCAGATCCAGGCTAGTTAATTTAGAGATAATAAGTGTTAAAAATGAGTTTTTGATAGAGGATTACTTAGGATAAATAATCTTAACCAAAATTATATTATATGTCACAAGGATTCTGTACATATAAAGAACGCTGAAATCCGACTTATAACAAAGAAGTTAAAACCTATTGAAGTTCTACGATTTAAACCGACACGACTTTATGTAACGTAAAAAGTAACTTTTTGATAAATTACTTTTTAGCCTTGGTGATTTAAACAAAAGTCGTAATTGTCGTTAAACTGAGAGTGTGCATATAGAGAATGTCCAAATCGGACTTCATTAGAGGAAGTTATGATTTTTCTAAGATTTAGCGTAGCAGTGTATAGCTTGGAAATCGAATTTTAGATCGGTCGATTTTTATCCAAAACAATCTAAAAAACAATTGAATATATCGTTAATAAGAGCTTAACGATATAAAGAATGTCAAAAACAGAGCTCATATACAAAAAAATATGGACGGAACTTAGTCTCTACTCTTCGAGCGAAGTGAATTCGATATAGATTTGTAAATCTGAGATAGAATGAGAATTAGCTGATGGAGTCTAAATGAAAGTTGTAGAACTTGGAAATACAATCACGTGGATATAAAGAAGGTAGAGAATAGAGGTTGTATGTTATATATATGGGCGAAACTTAGTCCCTACTCTTCAAGTGCAATGAATTCGATACAAATTTGTAAATCTGAGATAGAATGAGAATTAGCCGATGGAGTCCAAATGAAATTTGTAGCACGCGGAAATACCAACATGTGAATATAAAGAATGTCAAACATTGAGCTCGTACACGAAAGTTAAAGATGAAACTTAGGGACTACTCTATGATCAGACCATTATAAATAAAGGATGAATTCTTCATATTTCCTTACTCAATTCCTCTAAACTCTCTCTAGAATTATTCTTTCTTTCTTGTCCAATTTCTCCTAGTTTTAGGGTGCGATGGAGAAACTCTGAGTCATCAAAAAGCCAACGAAAAGAAGTTTTTAGAGTCGGAGTTCTGCCTACGCATTTTCCTAGTATTCGTTAAAAGCCCTGTAAGTTAAGCTAAACTATTATGTTTTCAGTGTAACTTATATTTATAGTCATAAGTCGATATTATGAACCTATAAATAAGATTTATCAGTAATTCCAATTCATTATACTGATTGATCTACTTGCGAGAGAGATGTCTAGAATGGTCACGTTGGCCTTGTTGTTGGATTTCAGAAAGGTTATATGTTGGCTGCCTCCCAAATGTCCTGCCTGGCTGATCCTTACTTGATATATCTTGAAGTAGACTTTTAATTAATGATGAATATAGACTAATAATTAGTCTTAATGAATATTAGACTAATGGTTAGTGATAATGATATTAGGTTACGTCAAAGGAAAATACAGTTGCTAGAAGTGAAGCGTTGTCCGAATTTCGAATCACCACTTTAATAAGTGAGTGCATAGTTACTTTCATCTTACACATAGATATGAATTATTTAATATAAATACATGCTATATATGTCTATTATATGGGTTCCTAATTTCTATGCTAGATGAACGATCTATATATGTTTTACGAGATTTAAATTGTATATGTATTTTTATACCTATAAATATATTGGGTAAAGATGGGTAAATAACAGACGATATAGATAATGAGAGATGAAAGATGAAATAGATAATGAGAGGCATTGAATTTAAAGATGATGCCATCTAGCAGAGTATAGATGACAACCACAGACTATTCTAGAGAGTCCAGTGGAACGCTTGCAGGCTTATAACCTGTAGGTGTTTGTGAACCATGTCTTCATCAAATGTACTCTAAAAACCCATTGACATGCATTGTGGGTGGACTCGCTAAAATAATGTTGTCAATAAAGAAGATAAACCCTGAAAGATATGGACTTAGTGCCGGTTAGACATATACTGGAAGCTATGGACTTAGTGCCTATCAGATAAACATTGGCAACTACGGACTTAGTGCTTATCAGATAAATACTAGTAGCTATGGACTTAGCGCTTATTAGATAAGCCCTAGCAGCGATGGACTTCGTGCCTATTCCGTAAGACAAATCCTTAGGAACAAATATAGAAGAATACCTACTGACAAGTATCATGGAGGAATCCATGAACTAGTACTGTCAGCATAGATGATCCTTAGGGTAGATCATTAAGAATAAAGAAGATAATGGGGATGGAAAATTAGGTTAATTGTTTGATGATTAAACATATTATTTTATTATTGTGGGTTGAAAACCCTATGTACTCACCAGGTTTTCCAACCTGACCCGCTCAGTTTACTGTATCACAAGTAGCAATATTTAAGATACATTTTGTTGAGAGATTCAAGAAGATGTAGATCATTAGTGTAAATTAATGTTAGGTTTGTTTATACTTATGTTTCCGCGTTGACGATGACATCCTAATGTTTTAATATAAATAAAATACATTTCGTCGGAAATGCTTTGATAATATCATTATCATGTTTTCTGGAGAAAAATTCCGCAATGTTATTCCTCACAAAAAGGAACTCTGGTTTTTATATAAACCTAAACAAATCGGTCTTTTCTTGCCGTGAATTTGGGGATGTCACAGAAGATATCTATATAGATTAGCCTGGAGGTTTTCTTAATCCATGTTATCCTAACAAAATATTTAAAGCTTTAGATCCACTTATAGATATAAAGCAAACATCTCATGTTGTAATCATCATTTTACTATGAAACCACAAGATGTGCTTTTATATCAAAATGAATAGAACATGTGTGTTTACTAAGAACTAGTGGGAGCATAGTGAAATTCTAAATCTTAGATGAATAAGAGATACTTAATCATGAGAAGTTACATTCTAACTAGGCCAGACCTTTTCACCTTGAATCAGAATGGGTTTATAAAATGAAAGACTAAGGAAGAATATGATACATTTTTGGAATGTAAAATCGATAGAGATAGATAAAATAAATGTTAAAAGTTTTATATTTTTATGCACATACTGACAATATACATCTTGAAAGAGATCAAGGTATAAAATTCTTTTGGAGGAATCTTGACATTATCACATGGCACTAAGTTTTGATCCAACCTCAAGAGGACCTAGCTCATAGGTTTGAACTAGCTGAAATGATTTATATTCGATTTGCTTGGAAAATGAATCCATCATTCATGCCATATTATGCATAAGACCTAGTATATGATCATGTTATGAGCATATCATAATATACCAACTGAATACAAGGTTAAGTCACTAGATGACTATAGGAACATTCTAAGAGTACTTTAGAAGAACTAAGAGAATGTACATGAGACAATTTGTTTAGAATAAAATCTTCATGTAAAGTGCTACATAAGATTCTGATTTCTAAGCAAATATAGATAATTATGAATTATAATTAGATTAAGACTTCATTGTGGGACGAAGAGTAAGTTTTGTTGGAATGAGGTCCTAGAAAAAAAATGACACATACTACTACAAGATAAAGAATACACTACTTTATAAGTTGAGATTAAATATGATTGGATGAATGGGTTCATCGAAAAAAAACTTTGTTGATTTTTGTGATTCAAGGATCGCATAAAAATCTTTATGACTTCGTGAGTGTACTTAATCGAGCTACGAAAATCTATGTCACGAAAGAAAACCAATCATATACTCCAAGATATTTAACTATACCTAGAGTAAATTCAAATATGGAGATGATAGTATTGGCAGAATTCACACAAATTAAGTTTAGTTGAAACCATTAATAAAGTCCTTCTAAGATCAGTATGAATGGTCACACTTCAGTTATAAGACTTCATTATTTTAGAAATGGGATTTTAATTTGGATTTAGTATTTGGATATCGGAACATTGTGACAACAACTATTATATAATGTTTTGATATACTGGGATATGATCATAACATCAATACTTGTTGTGTTCTATATTAACATTTTTAATCCATGAATAATCTTATTATTCTAAATGGTCATAGTCGGTTATAATTATGGGAGAAATTATGAAATAAGACTAATATGAATTGGATTGGTTAAATTTCACCAGATGAAGGTAGGCAATGGGTTGTAACCAAGTTTCACAGATACTTGTCAGAGACCTAGTGTTGAACTAACTCACATCAAGATCATCTCATGGATCATTATCATGAGCGATACTTGATTAAAAGGTATTATCTTTGTATTGTTAACACCAGAGATACATAATGGGACTGAAGTGTAAGGAGTATTGTGCTTTGATATGGTTAAATGTTGGTCCTTAACCGGGTAGTTATAAAAGCCTATTTCAGGTATGGTGTGAACTATGTAAGAGGCTTATGTAGTCAATTTGATATTTGTTCCTCTTATATGTTAAGAGTTAGATATCTAAGGCACCTTACCAAAAGTTGAACACCTAATCAGATTGATCGCGATCCATATCTCATGTTCTACATGATGTCTATGATAAAGTGATAACTGATAAACTTACCTTATACACCAATTGTACCTTTGAGCTTTTTGGGAATTGGGCATTGATAGAATGGCACAAATTCTTATGTTGGAGAGGGAAACGAAATGTTTCTAGACATTCACCACTATCTATATCATTCTAATATGAATCTTGTGCAAGTGGGAGATTGAAAGATCTAGTATGCTCAAGAATCATATTAAAGTGATATTGCTAAATAACATAGGATACTAATGGGTCACACTTACAACAACTTGATATAATTGATTACTTATTAGAAATTGGTTTTAATAAATATTCAATAAACTCTTATAATTAATTGGAAATTATTTATTTCTAGGAAATAATATTTTTCATTAGCAAGTAATATTACATAATTCATATGGTATGAATTAATATTTCATATACAAAATTTTGGACTAGATAAATCATTTTGTATTTTACAAAAAAGTTAAAGTTTATATTTTATAAACTTGGGTTATAAAATATAAAACTTTAACTTTTATTCTCTATTAAAAAATCCAAAAATGGACTTACAGATAAGAGGTACGGTTTTTTGATTTATTTAATGTAAACTAATAAGAAGCATTGAGAACCATCTAGCTAGTAGGTGCATGGGTGCTTACTGGTTAAAGACCCATGATTAATGTGTATGCTATATACATGAGAGAAAGGCTTTTACTCCTTGGGGCTTACACTCTCCAAAAGTTGCAGCATGCTTGTATGCATGAGTTCTCTCTCTCTCTCTCTCTCTCTCTCTCTCTCTCTCTCTCTTCTCTCAAGCCTTGAAGATTACTTTCTTCCTATGCTCTCTTTATGTTTTTATGTTGATAAGAACATAAAGCTTAAGAGTCTTAAGAGTTTTATACAAAAGAACTAGCATTCTACATCAAGCGACTCATTGTAGGCGTCTCTAAATATCATCATTCTTCATCAACTTCCAAGCCTCCCAAGAGGATCCGAAGAACTACAAAGGTTATCATTTCTTTATCTCTACTTTGGTTGGAGTTTATATCTTTCGATCCTTGTGTTATAAGCTTGCTTATCTTATTTTGAAATCTCAAGTCTTCCATTTACAAAATTTTCTAGTTTATGAAACTAATTTGGAAATAAAACCCAACAATTAGACTATGACCTAGTGACATTTGTACCTAGGTCACAAGTAAAACTCAAGGTGTTTAGCGGAGTGCTGCCAAATTCTCCAGTCACCCACCTAAGTTAGGTGAGTACATAGTTATTTTCTACATACACATTAGTCCAAGTATTCTAAATGTTTAAATGTTATGTGTGCTATTTAGCTATGTTTAATATATATATATATATATATATATATATATATATATATATATATATATATATATATATATATCAAGGTTGTAAAAATCGTTCGGCGAGAGTTCGACGGTCGACTGGCGATAAGCGATTAATCAGACTTGGTCGTGATTAATCGGGGACCCTAAATTATTAATAAAATTATTTAAAAAATTAATATTTCCTAAAAAAATTAAGTATTTGAACATTTGAAATTTTAAAATTTTGAATTTTTAAAAATTTTAGTATAATATTTTAAAATTTGAAAGCTTAAAATTTAAAATTTTAAAACTTTGGTGTAATATTTAAAAAATATATTTTTTTTTTGAATTTTTTAAATATTTCCCGCCTATGACCGCCGAGGACCACCAAGCCCGATTTTGACCGATTTCCGCCAAGCACCCTAATCGTAATCGGTTCGAGGCCGCCAAACGATTAATCGCCGATTAATCGGCCGCCAAGTCCGATTTCTGCAACACGGATATATATATATATATATATATATATATATATATATATATATATATATATATATATATATATAATCATACCTCAAATATGATTGGGTAGTGAAGTGTTGTGTGAAATAATAAATGAAAGGTTCTGATAGGTTGCTAAAGGGTTGAGTAAAATAATGAATGAGAGGTCGAGTTAAGTTAGTAAAGGATTGTGCGAGAAAACGATCTATGACCTGATGTGATGTAACCAAAGAACTATCATACTACTGTGCTTAACCATTGTACTATTTTATTGTTGTGCTTAGTCACATAAGAAAATATTACTTAGCAAAATGATGTGCGAAGTAAAGAGATGTAAACTGCTATGTTATAATGTACTATTGTACTGTTGTGTTATGCCTAAAGAACAATTGTAAAGTTGTCCCTAGATGTTTAAGGAAGAATAAATAACAACTATTGTTCATAAAGATCCTTTAGGAAAGATTCCTCGAGATCACTATTTAAGGATTAGGAAGTGAGGATAACGGGAATGGGTAACCGTGTTATTTATTTTCTGAAAAATATATGTAATTAAAGATTATAATGTTGTGGGTTGAAAAGTCTATGTACTCACCAGTTTTCCCAACCTCACCCACATAGTAATTTTGTATCACAGGTATCATACGAAAGTATTTGATATTTAGACATAATGAGAGATTAAAGGAGATGTAGGCCATTAGATATTGTAAGGCCGTAATCGTTACGTTTATGTTTATGTTTATCTTTCTTGTATTAGTTATGACATCCCAAGTTTTAATGATAATTAAAAAACTTTTATTCATAAATACTTTTTGTGGGACAAATTCCGCATTTATAAATAAACTCTATATTAAAATAATAATAAATAAAAAGGCCTTTTTTGACCGTGAATTTGTTGAGATAATCATGATCTAGTTGAGTTTCAATGTTTTGAATCGTTGTTTGATTATTTGCAAGTAAAGCTTGCTGATCTCTCATTAGAACTTGTTGGTCTCTTATTGTTGCATCGGTCTCAGCATGATGTTTTTCCGAAGCCTCCATGAATGTAGTAAGCATGGACTCTAAATCAACTTTCTTTTCAGGTTGTGGTTGCTCTTTTTGGTAGAAACCGTGCCAAGTTTGCATGAATTTTTCTTCTTTCTACTTTTTGTCTTCATCCTATGGCAGCCATTCCTCCTTTGGCTTCCTCCAATCTTCATCGTAATGATCTCTACTTGAGTAGCATACTTGAACTTTCTTATTCCCGTTTTCACCCAAGTGGCAATCTTTTGTCAAATGTGGACTGTTGCATTTTTCACAACCCACACGTATAGCATGTATGGATTGATTCATCTTTGTCATTCTTCGGTCCATATTATTTAGCATAGCCAAAACATCCGCCATGTCCTCAGATGTGCCACTCTCAATTCCTTTTGCCCCATAATTTTGAGGATTGTGATACTTACACAAATGCTTAGAAAACTTTTCAATCAGCTCCTTAATTTCAACAGGATTTTTCTTCGTTAAAGGTCCTTGAGAATCAAGGAGTTGCCTTTTCATAAATTTTACCCCATCATAGAAGATTGATACTTCTTGTTGCACATTAAGATCGTTTTGGGGGAAATTCCGAAGTAATCCCTTGTAATGCTCCCATGCTTCATAAAGTGATTCACCCGATTCTTGTTCAAAGTTGGTTATCGTCTTCTTGAGTTTAGACACTTTTGATGGTTGGAAAAATTATTCTAAGAATTGTTCATGCATTTGGCCCCATGTAGTAATGACACCGGCTGGAAGTGCCTTTAACCAATCTTTAGCAACTCCCTTAAAAGTGACTGGGAGCATTCTGAATAACACCGTCTCGTGCGGAACATTTGGGATGTTGTAGTAATTGGCGATGTCAATAAATGTGTCAAGGTGTTTGTAAGCATCCTCATGATCTTTCCCAGAAAATTAAACATCCTTAAGCACGAAAAAATATGTCCTTTAAGCTCGAACGTTGTGCTGGCAGGAATCGCAGGTTGCACTAAACCTGGACCGGTATCCTCTCGGATTCTCTTCTTGTACGTTTCCATCGAAATGTCGGTAATGTCCGCCATTTTGTTTTCTGGCTCGTCTTTGGGTTCGTTCTCTTCTTTTTCTAATTAGGTTTCGTACTCATATTCAGATTCTTGTGTATTACTAGTCTGCTCAAATCTTTCAAACTTTCTTTCGTCCTTTGGGGGATTGCTTGATTCTCCTACGTTCTTTATATCTTCTTACCAAAAACTGATTTAAGATCTTTGAACGGTGATTTCATTGGTGTGTTTGTTTCTCCTATTTTCTTGTCCGTCTTTTTACGAAGGGCTGACTCTGGATCTTCAAGCGGTGGTATCAAAGGTGTATTGGATCCACGGGTCATGTACTACTGCAATAAAAACAAAAAATAAAATCATAAAAACGAACAAAAAGTAATTAAAAACTCCTTCTTAACGTTCACCACAACGTGGTAATGCTACCACCTCGTGTTGAAGCAGAAAAACTAAACAGAAAGCTAAAATAACACGAAATAACTAAATTCACGTCGTGACTTTAAGAATTCACGTCGTGACTTTAAGAATTCACATCGTGAATTCCGTAATAGAAAAAAAAAAACTAATGCTAAAAATTATCTTTTTGCATGTTTAACCCCACAAAAAGGAACGATTAACCTAAAGCAATTAAATCTAAAACTAAATAGTCGTTTCCCGGAAACGGCGCCAAAAACTTGATACGAAATATTGCTACACCTATTAGTTTTACCAACTATTTAACTAACTATTACGATTTAAGGCAGTGTACATTCTCAAAAATAATATAGTACTAATATTTGGGTATCGAACACAGGGAACAGATTTAATTAACTAATTTAACTACTAAAAATTAACCTAAAAACAAACAAAAGTTTACTTAGATTTTACCTGATTTTGCAAGTTCAGACAAACTTAATCACTTTACTAAAGATTTCAATCAATTACTAAAAACAATTCCATTTAGTTTTAATCCACTTCTCCTCTATGGTTAGTTACTAATTATGGATTATTAATGTTGGTTATCAAATATTATATTATTAGCAATTCAAATCCAAATTTACTAATGTTTTCATTAATTCATGTAAAACTATGTATGGTCATACATTAGCAAACACAGAATCAATTATAAGATGTAGATAACCTATCAAAGATTGATCTAAATAAACACAATTGTGGTCACAATTTATGTTCTCCAACACAGCTAAATTAGTTACTTATATCACTCATCTAAGATTGGGTCTATCCTAGCTCTAGCAATTTAATAGTCACTAAACTACTAGGTAACAAGTTCATGTAATTTAGTGGTCACTAAGCTACACAGAACCTGAATTCAAGTAATCAAAGTATCACATATTAACATGTTAGGTAGAGACAATCAAACACAATCTCATAACCAACAATTAAAATCCATAAATTAAATTACTAAACCATAGAGTTAAAGCTTCATCTACCTAAATGCAAGCTACTAGATTCAGCTACTCATGGCTGAAAACATGAACAAAATGTCATCAATGAAAGACATGATCAAAGTATACTAACTTAATGTAATGAATATATCCTTCAATCTCTCAATCTTCTAGCAATTCTCCACCAACGGATGCTTTTTCGCACTTTTCTGTGAATAATTCTCCTCCAGAAGTCTCTATGAAAACCCTTCTAGCCTCCTCAAACCGTAAAAGTGATTGAGTATTTATAGTTTTGGGAATTTTCGTGCTTCACAACGTGAACAAGGATTTCATGTCGTGAATTTGAGATAAATCTTTATCAGGCAAGGACTCTTTATCAGGCAAGGACTCTGACTTTCTGTGCTTAAATGTTATGTGTGCTATTTAGCTATATATATATATATATATATATATATATATATATATATATATATATATATATATATATATATTATCATACTTCAAATATGATTGGGTAGTGAAGTGTTGTGTGAAATAATAAATGAGAGGTTATGATAGTTTGTTAAAGGGTTGAGTAAAATAATAAATGAGAGATCGAGTTAAGTTAGTAAAGGGTTGCGCGAGAAAACAAGCTATGACCTGATGTGTTGTAACCAAAGAACTATCATACTACTGTGCTTAACCATTGTACTATTTTATCATTGTGCTTAGTCACATAAGAAAATATTAGTTAGAAAAATGATGTGTGAAGTAATGAGATGTAAACTACTATGCTATAATATACTATTGTGTTATGCCCAAAGAACAATTGTAAAGTTGTCCCTAGATGTTTAAGGAAGAATAGATGACAACTACTGTTCATAAAGATCCTTTGAGAAAGATTCCTCGAGATCACTATTTAAGAATTAGGAAGTAAGGATAACAGGAAATAATCGAGTTATTTGTTTGTTGAAAAATATATATATAATTAAAGATTATAATGTTGTGGGTTGAAAAGTCCGTGTACTCATAGTTTTCCCAACCTCGCCCACATAGTTATTTTGTATCACAGGTATCATACGAAAGTACTTGATATTTAGACATAATGAGAGATTAAAGGAAATGTAGGTCATTAGATATTGTTAGGCCGGTAATCGTTGCGTTTATGTTTATGTTTATCTTTCTTGTATTAGTTATGACATCCCAAGTTTAAATGATAATTGAAAAACATTTATTCATAAATACTTTTTGTGGGACAAATTCCGTATTTATAAATAAACTCTATATTAAAATAATCATAATTAAAAAGGTCTTTTTTAACCGTGAAAATAGGGATGTCACATCCTCTCAAGCTACTTTGTGTAAACCACCATACCCAGACACACTGACATCACTTGATCATCTATTTCTTCTTGAACCGTGCGCACAACTAATGACCTCCATCTAAGGATGCAATTTTATTGTTGGAATGTGAGTTAGAATTGACTGGAGGTGTAAATCAATTTTTAGGTTTGAATTTGATTTTGAATAGATTGGAGATTTGAGTCAAATTTTGTTGGAGGTTAATGTTGATTTTAGATTAGTTTCTCAATGGTGGTGAATAGCAAAGATTAATGGTTGTAGTGGCGAATGGTAACAATGGAATGTTATCCCATAAAAGTAGTTTAAACTAAAAAAAAATAGATTTTTGTGAAGATAAAAAATAATAATGGTGACGACAAACTTAAATATGATAACAAGTATCCACATGTCATGGTGGTTGTTCTATAAAAATAGTTTGAAGCCAAAAAAAAACTTTATAAATGTATTCTTGGAATGAAGTTAATCTAAAATTCTTTTTTTTTCGTGACATTTATGCTTAACACATTGCGAACAACGGATGTATTTAGGCCATCACGAGTACCCAACACTAACCACAAATGTGGTAGGTGTCGCATCACTATCACCTCATCACCACACACCACTAAGGCTAGAGGGAGTGGTGCCACACTTGTCACGATCCACGTAGGATTTGCCATATTGTATCAAAAAAATTCTATTGACAGGGTGTGGGTTGTCACGCTTGTCATGCTATTTTTTTTTCTAAAGTTAATTTATATTACCAATAATCAATTTAAACAAATTATTTAAAACTAAAATTCCATTAAACTTCAAAGGAAATTACAACAAACCTAAAAAAACAACATAGAATTTAATAATACAAAACATAGAAATTAAAATTACCAAACTACATAGACCTAAATGACATCTTCATTAGAGAATTGGTCACTAAATCATCAAACGGATCCACGCTAAGATCTGATACGTAATATTGTTACACCTATTAGTTTTACCAACTATTTAACTAAATATTATGATTTAAGGCAGTGTACCTTCTCGAAAATAATATAGCACTAATAGTCGGGTATCGAACACAGGGAACATATTTAATTAACTAATTTAACTACTAAAAATTAACCTAAAAACAAACAAAAGTTTATTTGGCTTTTATCTGATTTTGCAAGTTCAGACAAACTTAATCACTTTACTAACATTTTCAAGCAATTACTAAAAACACTTCCATTTAGTTCAAATCCACTTCTCCTCTATGGTTAGCTACTAATTATGGATTATTAATGTTTGTTATCAAATATTATATTATTAGCAATTCAAGTCCAAATTTACTAATTTTTTCATTAATTCATGTAAAACTATGTATGGTCATACATTATAAAACACATAATCAATTGTAAGATGTAGGTAAGCTATCTAAGATTGATCTAAATAAACACAATTGTGGTCACAATTTATGTTCTCCATCACAGCTAAATTAGTTACTTTTATCACTCATCTAAGATTGGGTCGATCCTAGCTCTAGCAATTTAATAGTCACTAAACTACTAGGTAACAAGTTCATCTAATTTAGTGCTCACTAAGCTACATAGAACCTGAATTCAAGTAATCAAAGTATCAAATATTAACATGCTATGTAGATACAATCAAACACAAGATCATAACCAACAATTAAAAAAGCTTCATGTAGCTAAACGGAAGCTTCTAGATTCAGCTGCTCATGGATGAAAACATAAACAAAATCACAACAATGAAAGACATGATCAAAGTGTACCAACTTAAAGTAATGAAAATATCCTTCAATCTTTAAATCTCCTAGCAATTCTCCTTCAACGAATGCTTTTTCTCACTTTTCTCTGAATAATTCTCCTTCATAAGTCTCTCTGAAAACCCTTCTAGCCTCCTCAAACCGTGAAAGTGATTGACTTTTTATAGTTTTGGGAATTTTCGCGCTTCACAACGTGAACAAGGATTTCACATCGTGAATTTGAGATAAATCCTTATCGAGCAAGGACTCTAACTTCCCGTTCATTAGGACAAGGATTTCACTTCGTGAATAAGAGCACCAAACGCTCGTTCAACATCCTTCCTTGATTTCTCTTGAACTTTGTTAAACTTCAACCTTTTTTTATCATTAGGACAAGACAACGACTTCACAAAAGAAGCACACTCTGGATAGATCTCATCCACAAGATAATACTCGTACCTATATGAAGTTTCATGCACATCAATCGAAGAATCTGGTGTAGTCCTGTTATACACGTCGTCGAATAACGGACACATGTTAAGAACATTTATGGATTTGAGGGAACCAACAGAACCAAAGAATGCATGTCATATCCACAAATCATGTGAGGCCACCGCTTCAAGTATGATAGTTGGATAACCATGTGTAACAACCCCAAATTCACGGTCATTTTAAAAATTTTATTTATGTTTATTTGAAAATCAGAGTATTCATTTTTGAAGAATAATATTGAGGAATTTGTTTCCTGGAAAATATGATAAATATATTATCAAAGTATTTCTGAAGAAATGTATTTTGTTTATATTAAAACTTTAAGATGTCATCGTGAATATAGAAACATAAGCATAAACAGACCTTACATTCATTTACAGTAGTGATCTGCATCTCCTTTAATCTCTTAGTGTAATGTAGTTTCGTATTGACACCCGTGATACAAATCAACTGAGTGGGTCAGGTTGGGAAACCTGGTGAGTACATAGGGTTTTCAACCCATAATAATAATATTATTATGTTTTATCATCAAACAATTAACCTAATTACCCATCCTCATTATCTTCTTTATTCTTAAGTATTTTCCCTAAGAATCATCTATTCCTCAATATTTATTCCTAAGGATTGACCTAAGGAATAGACACGAAGTCAATCACTGCCAGGGTTTATATAACAGGAACTAAGTCCATGGTTGCTGATGTAATTTGTTAGGCACTAATTCCATAGCTACCAGGGTTTATCTTTTTATTGACAATATTATTTTAGAGAGTCCACCCACACTACATGTCAATGATTTTTTAGAGTACATCTAATGAACATATCGTTCACAACACCTACAGGTTGCGAGCCTGCTAGTGTTCCATTGGACTGTCTAGAATAGTTTGTGGTTGTCATATATTATATAATATATTTATTGTTTATAAGTTCATAATAACGATAGTGAACTTAAACATAAGCTATACTTAAAGTAGGGTAAGCATAACTCACCTCCTAGGAGGTTTGGCTAGGAACCGAGCTTTGTGGGGGAAGAACTTCTGAACCTAAAGCTCTTCTCGGAGTCTTCTGGCGCTCTAGGATTCACCTCGTATCACTTGGGAAGTACTAAGGCTTGGGAGGGGTTTAGAGAGATGTTTAGGAGAGAAAGAATGGGAGAGGTGTTGAAGGAAATGAAAGATTTGCACCTCTATTTATAGGCTGGGAAATGGCCCAACTTGGCGAGTTCCAAGCCTCCAACTCGTCGTGTTGAGTGCCAAGTGTCACCATTTGGTGGCAAGGCGTGGGGACGAAGCAATGGTCAGGATTGTGTCATGTGTCACTCACAGGTTACTCCAAAAACTAATTATCTTCTAAAATTCGTAATTATCGCAAAAGAGCTCCATTTTCGATGTTCTTTATATCCACGCGTAGGCGGCGACGTACTCTACAACTTTCGTTTAGACTCTATCGGCTAATTTTGAATTTATTTTTAAAGTTATATTTTAACAAGTCTGGACAGGTAAAATCCGTTAAAATTTCTTAACTTTTTCATCTGATGTCCATTTTTTACTGTCTTTATATCGTTGAGCTCCTATTAATGAGATCTTCAATTCTCATTTAGGTTGTGTTGGCTAAAAATCGATCGATCTAACATTCGAATTTCGGGTGTGCACTATTATGATATATCTTAGAAAAATCATAACTTCCTCATACGAAGTCAGATTTGGACATTCTTTTTTTATACGCTCTCGATTTAACATATACTACGACTTTCGTTTAGATCACTAAGGCTAGAAAGTATTATATCACAAACTCATTTTTTATGTCACACAGCGTCGTGCCGGTTCTGTAGAAACTTCGACAAGTCATAACTTCTTCGTTATAACTCGGATTTCAGGGTTATTTATATGTACGGAACCCTTGTGACATATACTATAACTTAGTTAAGATTATTTATTCTAAATAATCTTCTATCAAAAAGTCATTTCTGATGTTTATTGTCTCTAAATTGACTAGCTCGAATCTGTGAGCGTTACAATTATCTCCCCCTTAGGATGATTACGTCCCATAATCATCAACGAAACAGGTCTTGTATAATGACTCCATATGTTATCTCTTCATCCTAGGTAACAACCGTAACTTCTATTTTCCTTTGAATGAGTATCTAGCTCTTGGACTTCTTGATTGCAGGCGGTGCTCAATCTTGCACCTGCTCTCTATCTCTCATTGGACTTTCAATTGTAACCTTCGAGTTACAAAATAAATCCTTAATGGAGACTTCTTCTACTTCTTAACAAACTTAAGATAAGTTCTTTCCTTCATTTATCGTAACAGATCGATGGGTCATGTTCTAAGACCACTCATTGTATGATGCAATGCTTAGACTCAGGTCTTTTAGATTCAAATTCCAGAACATAATATACCTTCCTTCATGTTCTAATGTGATATAATCACATTCTAGTATGTAGTACTTCTAGCTACAAGCTCTTACAATGATCGTGATACTTCTATTGATCGCTTTGATTTTCTATCACTTCAATCTCCTGGCTTAAGTCAGATAATACATCAATCCTGGTTCTCTGAACCACATAACATACTTATCTTAGTCGGACTCGATTTGATATAATCACTAGGGTCGGAATAACAATCATCTTCTTAGTCATCATCGAAACAATGGTAACAACATACTTGGACAAAACAGAATCAATTACTAGCTTCTTGGTAACCTTGTGACTTTCCCTGATCCAAGTGCGAGTCCTGTGCTTCCGGTATTATAGGCCTCTACTACCTTTCACACCTACTCATACTCGTCCCAAGTAATGTCTCGCAGTTCTCCAAGTTATTATCACAAAAACAATTTTAACACATACAAATGTGTCCAAACAATCATAAAATTTTCCCTTGACTCTATTAGGACTCCTTCCATGCGTATATTCAATCATCAATTCTTCTTCAACTCGATTGGTGGTGGAAACGCTAGATGATGGGACAACTTCAAGAATTATACCAAAGGTTCTTTCTTTCTGCTAATCGAAAGTGTACTTCTCCCGTACTAGACGTATTATTTATTAGATGCATTCTAAAGGCAAGATATCACTTTTACGATATCTTCTGATATGTATCATTTACTATTGTAAGCCTTCTCATTTCCTCCATTTACTCAATTTGCTACGAGTATTCACCATGACGTTTTGTACACCAAAGCAGGCGTTCGGTGTATCGAGACGAGAATATAGATAGAGGAAAGCTTTATTTACGATTGACGTATAAATCTCCTTATCACTCCAAAAAGTTACATGTCAGTTCTAATATTGTATTTAAACATTTAGAAATATGAACACATAAAATTTTCATATCCGGTCGGTAACAGACCATAGATCACGCCACATGTCGCTCGCTGGTTACTCCAAAAACTAATTATCTTCTAAAATTCGTAACTTTGGCCTACGAGCTCTGTTTTTAACGTTCTTTATATCCACGCGTTGGTGGCGATGTACTCTACAACTTTCGTTTATACTCCATCTGCTAATTTTGACTTTATTTTTAAAATTATATTTTAACAGGTCTGGACAGGTAAAATCCGTTAAAAATTCATAACTTTTTCATCTGACATCCGTTTTGACTGTCTTTATATCGTTGAGCTCCTGTTAATGAGATCTTCAATTCTCATTTAGGTTGTGTCAGCTAAAAATCGATCGATCTAAAATTCGAATGTCGGGCTATGCACTACTGTGCTAAATCTTAGAAAAATGATAAGTTCCTCATACGAAGTCAGATTTGGACGTTTGTTTTTTTGTACGTTCTTGGTTTAACATATACTACGACTTTCATTTAGATCACTAAGTCTAAAAAGTATTATTGCAAACTCACTTTTACATCACACAGCGTTATGTCGGTTTTGTCACGAAACTTCAAGAGGTCATAACTTCTTCGTTATAATTCGGATTTCATCGTTCTTTATATGTACGGAACCCTTGTGACATATAGTATAACTTAGTTAAGATTATTTATTCTAAATAATCTTCTATCAAAAAGTCATTTCTGACGTTTATTGTCTCTAAATTGACTAGCCTGAATATGCGGGTGTTACACCATGATTAGCTCGAATGTATTGGCCTTGATGTGCATTCGGGAAATTTCTCCATTCCTAGTGGAGGCAATCTAGGCTTCCTAACATTTCAGGGAAATCGTGCACATTCGAATGATGAACATATAATCGTTGGATTTCACTATAAGTGGGTTTGCGCAAATATCATGGACGATACAATCTCATGACATACTTACAAAATTTGTTAAGGCTTTGTCGTGCAGTACGTCCATACATCCTAAGATTCTCATGTAGTGTGTCTGGAGAAGTGGCCTATTCTAGTTGACGAAATGCAACCATGCATTAGTAAATGAGTAAAACCAGTTGTACCTCTAGCATCTGCTCGTTGTCGAAAATATGGACATGTTGTTGTGACGTCATTGACGATAGACTGACATAAATGTTTATGCATACGAAACCTCCAACGAAAATAATATCCTTGAAAAGTCGTGTTTTTTTCAAAATAATCTTTGCATGATGCGTTGGTGAGCCGCCTCATGATTTCTTTGTATGAACCTTCTTTTTTCCGACGATCATTAACATTTCATTAACGTAGTTCTTCTATCTTCTGTTCAGCCTCTTAAATGACCTTTATGGTCGATTCAAGCAACACTTCAAGAAAAACCCGACAATAAAGAAGATAAAGATGACATTTTTAGAGAGAGTGTAGAAGAAGGTTTTGATCGGGTATTTGAAGGAATGAGGTTGTATTTATAGTTATTTAAAAAATATTGATAAAAGATCCATTGGTGATTGGTTGGAGGGTGGCATTTAAACTCGGTAGATTCTCACCGAATAGCGACGCCGAGTTGAGCTCATTGAGGTGGTGGTACGGTGTATGTCGAGTCTGTTGGGATGTCAAGCCCACCAAGCAAATTACACCCTTTGATTGATAGATAAACGTAATATAATGGTAAAAAGGGGTATCGATCCTGGGGAAATGGTTGTATTCAATCACCAATGCAATCTAATAGAACTAATGAAATTTAAACTAACTAACTACAATTAAACTAAAAGGGGGGGTTGTTTGATTACTTGAAAAACTAAAATAATTGAATAACTAAAAACCTTGCAATTAAGCAAGTTGATGAGATGCTCAAAGGTTGGAAATAATTGGTTAACTAAGGCAATTCAACACAATGAACATTTGTGTGTTTATCATTAGGATCTAATACAAAGCTTATCCTTCATCCCAAATTGGTTATAGCAATCATGAAACATGATATGCCAAGATTCCTCATAGGTAGTATGGAGGTTGGGGAAGCCCACAACACACCTTCTTAACTAAAATCAAGGGTCAATTGAAGCAATTAATCCCAAGAAATCAATTAGCCTTAAGAATGAAGGAATCCCCAATTCCTAGAGGATGTCAAATGCTTACACATCCATAAAGGAGATATGATTCATAAGCTAGAGATGATTTCTACCATCATAAAGCCTTTGTTCTAGATAAATTCAATGATCCAATGCAAAATCAATGAAATAAATTAACCATTGCTCAATCAAATACTAAGCTCATGATCAAAGCATCAAATAAGCATAAGAATTGCAAACTAGAATCATAAACATGGAATAAATTGATAATCAACATAAATCCTTCAAAACCCACAAACATTCATTGGTTTTCAGCCAAAGTCAACCAAATAAGAGTATTAGCCACTCATGGCAACAAAGTAACAAGAACAATAATCTAATTGCATAAAGAAACTACCTAAGATTTGGAAAGATGAAAGGAAATGATTTCTAGCTCCCAAAATCGCCTCTTGCAGGTCTCCAATGGTGGAAAATCGTGAATGAGCCTCTAGATCTGATCCCCAAAGGTTATGGCAAGCCAAATGACCAAAATGCCCAAACTGGGCAGTTGCGCGGGTACCCGCACGATGGAAATTTTACCCGCGCAAATGTTGCTGTAATGCTATTGGTCCACCAAGCCACTCCACCCTTCCACTACCAAAGATTCCTTTGGTCCCCCCCCCCCCCCCCCCCCTCTCTTGTCCATGTAATTTGAAATGCACCAATCATCATTTAGCCACCAAATGGTTTCTCCTCCCACCACAAATAACCATGATCATTAATAAGACGTAGGGTATGTACAGAAAGATCTTTCGTTTTTTGAGTGTCACGTCAGTTTTTCCATCACTCTTCTTTCATTCACAAAAACACAGGAAATTGACATATGTTACTACCTTTTATTATTTTTTTTTTAATATATATAGACTCACTCACCTTTTTCTCGCACCCTCTAAACCTTAATATTGGTATGGTGTGTCAATGTGCGGAAAACATCTTTCACCCATTTCTCTCTCCATACCTTCTGACCTAACTACTAGTGACCACTAACCACCGAGAGGGTGTTTAAGATTAACAGTTTTTGTCAAGGAGACCACGAGAATATCGGTGATATGTATCCCGGATATCCTAACAGCACTACATGTAACATGTGGAATCAAAATAAAAACTAGGCAGGCAGGCAGCTGGGTGTAACTTTGAGCAAAAAGGTAAAGCTATGAGATTATCTATAAAGCCATCGTCACGAAATTTCATGCAAATATATATTAAATGAATTCATTTAAGGATAAAAAAATATTATTGCTTTTGTTGACTTGGGTTTAGTGAATCTGAATGATTAGTATAATCATCTTCATTATCGTTTTGGCTTGAATGTGAATTTAGGAAAGCATTTTCATTGGCATTCTAGTTATTATGACGATCGACATATGATTCTTGAATTTGTGATCTAGTAGTTTAAAGATGATGACCGTAAGAATAGTTGAATTTGATGAAGATAATGTTACAGAGCTCGAAGAAGTAGATTATATCGATGATGATTCCTAGAGAAATTGATAACCAAAACTACAACACACGTATCTTAATTAATCGTGGGTTTATCTTTCCTAAATTAAAAGGATTTACATTTGATACTTATTAATTTTAAAATTCTTAAATTATAAAACTTTAATTAATATTAATATTAATTAATATATCTTATCCTCTCTAATAAATGAAAATGTTTTTATCACTTGTCATGTTCTCCTTGATTTTGCCACATGTAATTTTCTTAGCATTTTTGACTAATTTGTTTTTCACATGTCATTTTCTTATTTATTCCATTATTATTTTATTGATACATCATTAATTTATTTAAGGCAGTTCATTATTAGAATAATAAATTAGAATAAATGTGATTGATAATGCCAAAAACGGTTACTTTCTTCTCTTGATAGGAAATATTTCAAATTTTTTAAACGTTTTGGTCTCTTAAATTTCAAATGGTATCATATGTAACTGGAAAAAAAAAACATTTAATACAAAGTGGTGCATTTCCAATTTATTAATTTTTTGCTTATTGTAGAATCGTTGAATTAAGAAAAAATGAACTTGTATTGAACTTTTGGTTTGTCTTGGTTGTAACTGATTTTGATTTTACATTTTGAATTTTTAAATTTTTAGGTTGTTATAATATCATATTCATTTTTATTCGATATTTGTTATGACTTACATTGGCTAATGACTCCCTTAGTTGTGTAGTAAAACAATTGCTTGAACAATTTATTAGGTTGGGTGATTCCTATAAACAATTGTGCTTTAGGATCTAGAGGAATTGCAAACCATGATAATCAATTATAAAATTTAATTGAGGGTGTAATAGATTGGAAATATTAATTATACAATGACAGTAACCTTAGTAATAAGACATCTAATGTTGTATTCAAAATTTTTTTTGAAAATCTATAATTCGTAACAATTATTTACAATATGTCATTACTAACTTTTATTAATTTGGGTTCAATTACATTCTTATTTATCAAAGCCTTTGTATATATGTAAAAGTAATATTTTAAAAATTGTTTAATCCTCTCTAATAAATGAAAATGTTTTTGCCACTTGTCATGTTCTCCTTGATTTTGCCACATGTAATTTTCTTAGCATTTTTGACTAATTTGTTTTCCACATGTCATTTTCTTATTTATTCCATTGTTATTTTATTGATACATCATTAATTTATTTAAGGCAGTTCATTATTAGAATAATAAATTAGAATGAATGTGATTGATAATGCCAAAAACGGTTACTTTCTTCTCTTGATAGGAAATATTTCAAATTTTTTAAGCATTTTGGTCTCTTAAATTTCAAATGGTATCATATGTAACTGAAAAAAAAAACATTTAATACAAAGTGGTGCATTTTCAATTTATTAATTTTTTGCTTATTGTAGAATCGTTGAATTAAGAAAAAATGAACTTGTATTGAACTTTTGGTTTGTCTTGGTTGTAACTGACTTTGATTTTACATTTTGAATTTTTAAATTTTTAGGTTGTTATAATATCATATTCATTTTTATTCGATATTTGTTATGACTTACATTGGCTAATGACTCCCTTAGCTGTGTAGTAAAACAATTGCTTGAACGATTTATTAGGTTGGGTGATTCCTATAAACAATTGTGCTTTAGGATCTAGAGGAATTGCAAACCATGATAATTAATTATAAAATTTAATTGAGGGTGTAATAGATTGGAAATATTAATTATACAATGACAGTAACCTTAGTAATAAGACATCTAATGTTGTATTCAAAAAAAATTTTGAAAATCTATAATTCGTAACAATTATTTACAATATGTCATTACTAACTTTTATTAATTTGGGTTCAATTACATTATTATTTATCAAAGCCTTTGTATATATGTAAAAGTAATACTTTAAAAATTGTTTAATGTTCATAATTTGATATTAAATTTTTTTTTTTAATAAACCCGTGTAATACACGGGTCTTATACCTAGTCTACCCTAATAAATGAGAATGATTTTGCCAAATGTCATTTTCTCATGCAATTAGCCACATGTCATTTTGTTATAATTTTGAAATATATTTATTTTCCACTTGTCAATTACTTCAATTTTCATTTCCAAATATATCATTAATTTAGTTTCCATAAATTAAACCTACCATAATGACTATTAATTTCAAATTTTAGATATTAAAATTAAATTAAATTTACAGTTTAAACATTTGTGTTTAACATTTTGTTATAATTAATTCGTTTAGTACACAGGTCTGATAACTAAATATATAACTTTAATTTTTGCATTTTTTTTTCTTATAGTTTTCATTTATTTCAAATTTCAAATTCAAATAAACTTTTTAAACGTTCATACTTAACATTTTGTTTTAATCAACTCATATAATATACGGGTCTCACAACTAGTATTCTAATAAATGAGGATCTATTTTGTCACATTTCAATCTAGTTTTGACACTTGTCATTTTTATAGTATTTTTGAAATAAATAATATCCACATGTAAATTTTTAATTTTTTTAAATTTCAAATTTAAAATCCACATAATACTTATATTTATATATATAAAGTATTAAATGTAATAAATATGATAGTAATAGCAATAAATATATTTCTTACTTCCATTTTTTAAAGCTTTATTTAAAAAAATATATTTAATATTTATATTTTGAGATATATTTTTTAATTAACCCGTGTAATACACGGGTCTTCCACCTAGTTCCATAATAAATAAAGAACTTACTCACATATGTTTTCTTTTCATTCCATTGGAAACATGACATTTTCTAAACATTTTTGATAAAATGTATTTTCCACATGTATAACAGGTCACTAAATAATTTATGCAAAATCTTATTAAAATCAATTACAGTAAATTGCTTCAAAATTGTCATCTATAATATTTTTTCAAGTTTAGAGATTATTTTTTATCGAAAGAAAAAACAAAAAACATCTAAATTCATATCTTCATATTGTGAATGATAATATATTTTTCGGATTCATTGTATGAATTCAGATTCACATTGTGAATTTGACGAAAAAATAATAATTTCTTTTATCGAATTTGATATCATTGGTAAAAGGATAAAAAAAAATTATGAATTTATGTATTTTTAGTTTTTTTTATTGATAAAAATAAGTTTTAAAAGTTGAAAAAAAAATTGATTCCTTAATTCCATAGTTAATAATGGTTCTCTATTGAACTTCACCATATATATATATATATATATATATATATATATATATATATATATATATATATATATATATATATATAGAGAGAGAGAGAGAGAGAGAGAGAGAGACAAAGAGAGAGAGAGAGAGGTAGGTTCATATATGGATGCTCAATTATTATGAAGACGTAGGAACCAATCAGATTTTAGAACAAAAATGAATTCATTAATAAATTATGTTAGGGTAATTTGGTAACGTTATATATAATAATTTTAAAAACCAAAATTAAATTCAAATATATATGGAAATTCCCTAAAATAATAAATTCATTCTCCTTAAAACCCTTCATTTTACATCCCAAAAACCCTACACCACCGTTAGAGATCTTGTCATCTCTATCACCAAAGCTAGATTGTTGAATCTATTAATATTTCTCTTCCGTAAGAGAGTTTATTTCTTACCCTCAACGTTCGATGAAGCATGTTGCTGGTAGTAGGAATGAGCTTTATAGCCAGACTGGTTCGGAACCAGAACAGATTTCCTTATATTATAAGAACCGGGAACCGGACCACCGGTTCCGGTTCCAGTCCTGGTTTTTCGATTATTTTTCAAACAAGAATCGGTTAAAATGTTGTAGATGATATGTTATCTTTCAGAACCTGTAAATGATTCAATATGTAACTAAATTATGACTTTTTACATTCTAAATTGAAGTACAAACACTAAATTACATGATCAAAAAAGAATCAAGTAATTCCACTTTATATGAGTGAGTTATGTGTATTTTAAAAGCGGGACAGATTCCAAAAAATTTAAACAAAATGCTGAAACAGAAATTAGCAACATTGATATGTTGTCTTCCGAGGTCTATAACTGATTCAATATCTAACCAAAATGTGTTTGTACAATCTAAAATGAAGTACAAACACCAAATTACATGCTGGAAAAAAATAAAGTAATTTTGACGTCATATAAATGAGTTATGCACATTTAAAAAAGCGGGACAGATTTAGAAAAACAAAAAAGTGTTGAAATATAAAAAGCGCAGCATAGATATTCTTTCTTTTGGGGCATGTGTCTGATTCAATATCTAACCAAAATATATGTTTGTACGGTCAAATTAGAATTACAAACTCCAAATAACATGTTGGAAAAAAATCAAGTAATTATGACTTTATATGAGTGAGTTATGCACATTTTAAAAAACAGGAAAATGTCAAACCGGTTCCGGTTTTTAGAACTGTGACCGGTTTTCATAAAAAACGGAGAACCGATAACCGGACCTTTTTACCAATTTCGGTTCCGGTTCGGTTCTGGTCTGATTCTAGTCCAGTTCCGGTTCCGACAGTTCTAATGCTCATCCGTAGCTGGTAGGTAGGGTTTAGCAGAAAAAACGATTATTTTATTCTTTCCCGCTACCTGTTATAAGATCATAACTTTGGTTTCCTTCTCCTTCAACCGACTACTTTCTTAACATAAATCCACAATAACTGAATCTCATTATTGTGTAAGTTTTTCTCTTTTCTAATTTGGGTTTACCCTCATATATGCTTCTTTTTTCTTACCGATTATCACCACAATTTTTAACTTATTTTTTTATTTTAATTAGACTTATAATAATTGCAAAACAGTTTAAGATTATAATAGTAATTGTTGTGCTTTGGTTTCTTAGAAGTGTGAATATTATGTAGGGCTTTTCATGATCAATGGATATTTCAAAGTACGTCAGGGGTTGTTTCACTGCTTTTTTTTATTTAACTCCAATATTCTTTTGACAAAAATAATAAGAATCTCATGAACCAAAATGATATTAAAAGGAACACGTATATTCTGAAGCTTTCTGTTACTATAACAGAGTAATTATTTTTTCGAATACGGTATTTGTCCCATTTTTTATTTGTAAAATTTGAGTTTGGTGATTCAAACATATTTATTGGAATAGTGGAGGAGGAATAGATAGAAAATAAAATCTTTTATCTTGGGTTTATTGTTACTCTTCATCTGTTATTATTTATGGATTTTTTTTTTTCATTTTTTTCTTTAGGCTATTTTCACTTCCGGATACAAAGCTATATTGCACATTCCAATACGAGATTATTAAGTTGACGTAGCGTTCAATTATAATTTGTATTTGATTGGTATTTTCTTTAAGAAATTTTTTTTGTATTTGATTGGCATTTTCTTTAAGAAAAAAGAACTAAGGTTTAATTTGATTAAGTGATTCGAGGATTACATTTTATTAGAATGATTGTTATTTTCTAATTAAGTAACACGAGGATTACATTCTATTACAATAAATTATAATTTTTTATTGTCTACCACATTCTATCATATTTATAGTTTTATTCTCTTAGAATTCACTGGAATTTTTAATATTTGAAAATTGATTATGCTTTCTTTGTGGATTAATTTTTGAAGAACCGACAATGTGAAAAATAACGAAAACCCGGAGATTGAGATTGTATTCTACCAGAATGTATTCTGGCAGAATATATAAAAAGATTTTTAGAAATAATATTCTTTAAAAATAGATTATTGTTTTTGTTAGATTTTGATTTTTTTTTCTTTTTTAGTTGACCATACTTATTTTAAATCTTTAAGAGTAAATATAATTATTAACTATTATTAGTCATATTTTTTTTCTAGAATGAATGTAATAATTGTTTATAGTTTTTTTGAAGAAATAATATAATTAGTGATTCTTAAAGAATAAAACTCATTTTATATAAAATTTATATCCTTTTATTCTTGATAATATGTTGTATAATTCTTTAAGCATGTTAATTATCAAAAAGATCTTGAATGAAACCATATTATGTAAGAATAAAATCAAAAATATATTTACTAATTTATGGATAACTTTCTGTCATTTTAACAAAATAAAATCGGTTATTATTAAAAAGTTATGTTAGAATTAAAATTAAATTCATTTAAAATATTCAGATTTTTAAAATTAAGAGAATTAATTATCTCTTAAAATCTGAAATTTTCTTTTTTAAATATAGTTTAATTGACAAAAATACCCTTATCCTAAAATGTATATGATTATATGGTATATGTTATCATATTATAATTGTTAGCCTATATATTATTAGTTCACTTGTTTATGGGCTCTTTAGTCTTTAGCTCATTAGGGTTTTGTCTAGCTAGTATTTATATCCGCTTTATTTTTTGTAGCATTTATGCTTTCATTAAGAACCTTGTAATTTCTCTCTATCATAATCATATGACAATGTTATCATGGTATCAGAACGGAGGTTTGTTACATTGTTAGAAGAATTTGTAGCAGTCATTTGTGGCGCGGATCGATTTCTAGGGTTACTGTAGCAGTTTTGATAGCTTATTCGTTCGGTCTGATGATGTTTATTCGTTGGTGATATTCAAGTTATTGATGGTATTCGTTTGTTGTTGCTGTTGATTCGTTGTTGTTGTTCGATTTCTTGTTGATGGGTCTGTTGATTGGTACAAGGTCAGACTTGTAGCAAAAGGGTATTCTCAACAGTATGGTTTTGACTACGAGGAGACATTTTCCCCAATTGCAAAGATGATGACAGTTCGTACTGTGATTGCAGTTGCATTCGTTCGACAATGGAAGATCTTTCAAATGGATGTCAAGAATGCATTTTTGAATGGTGACCTCCATGAAGAGGTTTATATGACTCCTTCACTAGGAATTCAGCACCAGTCGGGTGAGGTTTGTCAGCTTCGCAAAGCTTTGTATGGTCTCAAGCAAGATCCTCGTGCTTGGTTTGAAAAATTCTCCACAGTGATTACCTCTCTTGGATTTGTCCAGAGTAATCATGATTATTGTTTGTTTGTTAGATGCTTGAGTGTAGGACTGATCCTTTTGTCCTTATATGTGGATGACATGATTATTACTAGTGATGACCATGGTGGTATTGAGTCTTTGAAGCATGATCTAGCTCATCGATTTTCTATGAAAGATTTGGGCTTGATGCGTTATTTCTTCGGTATTGAGGTAGCTTAATCTAAGAAAGGGTATCTTCTTTCTCAGACTAAATATATATCTGACTTGTTTACACGGGCGGGCCTCTCTGACAATCGGATTGTTGATACTCCCTTTGAAACCAATGCACGATACTCTCCTACTGATGGTGTTCCTTTATCTGATCTGAATCTTTATCACACTGTTGTGGGAAGTTTGGTTTATCTCATAGTTACTCGTCCATATATATATATATATATATATATATATATATATATATATATATATATATATATATATATATATATATATATATATATATATATATATATATATATATTCATTCTAGTTGTTCTTATTTGCTTCTATTTACCATCATAATTATAATAAGATCACATGACATAGGTTTTCTTGGACTATAAGTTGTCTCTTCATTATGCCCATCACTCTAGCATTCCTTTGATCACATGTGGAATTGTGGACCCTTTATAACTTTATGATCCTTTCGAGAAGCCATAAACAACTAAAAAATGGTGCAAAAGTAAATCATTTTACGGTTTAATCGTAAGAAACGAATAAATTAGTATCTAAGAATACTTTAAAGTGACAAGGATGGTTGTGTCTATGCTCCCATAGACAAAGAGACCAAGACTAGTGGTTCAAATACATAATTGATGTGTTACAAAAACTTGGTTGGGCCACCAACTCCAATTTGATCTTAATAAATACGTGATTTCAAAGCATATAATTATTATTGACAATGGTTTTGTCTCTTGTTTGTTCATGTAACGATTAGGCCGATACTTAAGTGGTAAGGATGGTTGTGCTTTTGCTCCCCTCGACAAAGAGACAAAAACTTGTGATTTGTTTTTTATAATTATAATTTAGATTGGTTTTGTCTCTTGGTGTTCTATGGACTAGAAAGATGCAAATTTGTTTTAGAAACATCCACATATGATTTGTAGGTGGCATGTAGTTTGATGATAAAATATTTTGTGTAAATAGTTGTGAACAAATCATATTCATAAATCAGAAATGCCACTTGGTTGGCTATAACTTATAAGGAAAGAAATTATAAAATTTTGATATTTTATGGGCCTTGAATTGAAGACTCGATCACCAGACCCGTTTCCTCCTCAGCCGGCGTTAATTTGGACCAGACCCATGTTTCTGGACAAGAAGGGGACGCGAAGCCTCTTTGGAAGTCGAATGGATAACCCTCTACTATTTAAATGTCAAGTGGACTATATGAAATTGATTTTATAGATTAGTTCGTATTAATGGTTTTAGATATTGTAATAACTATTATTGGATTATATTTCAATTGTCAAATGTTATTATAAAATAGAATAATGTCTTAAAAGGGTAATATATTTTTTTATTTGTATATATTTGGTTATTGAGTTTTTTTTCGTCTGCATTTATCCTTTCAACTTGTTAAATTATACACATTCAGTCCTTATGACCGGCTACTCCAGGTTAGCCGGTAAAAATGACTTAATATGGTAATATATTTCTTACTTTGTATATATTTAGTCTTTAATATTTTTGTACAGATTTAGTCCTTAATATTTTTTTGTTGCAAAATAAATCATTTTTGTTTTTATACTCTTTCAATACTTATTAATGATTTTTTTTATGTTTTTCTCACGACATCTTATGTGGGACAATCATTAATCAGGTGTTTGGAGCTTTTGATGCTTATGTCCATCGCGAACTCGACTACTTGGTTCAGGCCCGGCCCAAATACATGTGTGAGATGGGCAAAGGCCCAGGGCAGCATAAATGGAGGGGCATCAGATTAGTCCAATAAGCAATATGTATATATATGTTTCGGCCCAAGAAAATTAGCCTAATACTCTTTTTTCTGGTGCAAGGCGTGCAATTTGAGCGGGAAAACGGAAAAGAATTAGCAACAGCAGCGCAAGTTGTATCCGCATGTGTGATTGCCTGATTGCCAATCGACGCTTCGAAATCCGGAAGCTGTAGAAGATTGAGAAGCTGTCTTAATCAAATTCAAATTGACTAAATGTATGTTTTTAATCCGATTTCGGTTTTCGTTACTTCTATTTTCATATTCTCCAACTTCTAAATACTTTTGTGGCTTTTGTAAGGATTTAGGGATTCCTGTTTCCCTTTTTCTGATCTGGTGGTTCATTGATTCTTGTTTGAGGTATACCGATTTAGTGATTCATTGATTACCGTTTGAGGGATACCCTTTTCTGATTTGGTGATTCTTTTCTCCTATTCTCCTTTTCTTATAACTATTCTAATTTGATGATTCCCATTTCCAGATTTGTATGATTAGAAAACTTGGAGTCCGAAGTTGGACTCTTAGAGACTAAGAGATTGAAGCCTTCATTTCAGTTTTCCTGATTTGAATGAGTTGCAGACCAGAGTTCGAGGCCTTGTTATTCGGTAATTCCTAAATCTTTTTTCTTATCACTTTTCTGATTCCGTTCTGAGGTATACAATATATTTATCAATTGAACTTCTGAATTTTTATGTTATGTTTAGTGATTCATTTGGGTGGAGGTATACCAGATACTAATCAATTGAACTTCTGAGTTCTAATTATTGTTGCTATTATACATTAGTTTAAAAAAAAAGGTTCTTATTTCTGATTTCATTACCCCTTTTCCAGGTTAGTTGACATATTGATATTGATAGTGTAAACAAAAACAAAAAATCTGGGTACTATCTTCCTTTAATTAGATTTTTTGTTAGAAATGAAAAAGTCAGTGAAAATAGTTCTAATGATCTGATTAATAGTTTTAATGATATACATAATATTGCTACACATCCGATTGGAAATTCCAATGATTTGGTTGATTGTTTCAATGATTGTGAGAATAATGAATTTGTTGATAAAGTTAAATCAAATGAATTTATTATTTTGCAGAAATTATTTTTGGATGAAGCATATAAAGATGAAAGTCCATGAGCATCTATTCAAATAACAAAGTTTACAAGAAGAATGGATATGATCCGGAAGCATCATGACTCAATAAAGATTGAATTAGTAAGCAAAATATTGAAAGTCAATTTTAACAAAGTGTTGATTAATGTAAAATAATAGTGGTTTTTATTCAAAAATCACAAGGCATCCTTTTAAGTGATTTTGTAAGTTTTTGGTTTGTAATTGTATTGGTTCTGTTTGACTGTAACTTTAATTGAATTTTTGTATTATAATTTTTTTTTGTATGAGTTTTGTCTATTGAGCGCGGTCTAAACATATAGGCATAAAATTCTTATCTCGCCCGGGGCATTAAAACCCAATGGACCGGCCCTGACTTGGTTGCTTATGTTATGTGTTCTGAATGTCATAACTTCTTCATACGATCTCAGATTTTAACGATCTTTATATCCATGTGTTTGTATTTTAGTCTACTAAAACTTTCGTTTAGATTACTCCAGTTAAAAATTAATATATTTTTACTTACGATCTTTATATTCATATGTTTTTATGAATGCATGTATGGATTTTTTTTTATAAAATCGTAAGTAAAAATATATTACATTTTAACGGGAGTAGTCTTAACAAAAGTTGTAGTAGACTCAAAAAACGAACACATGGATATAAAGATCGTTAAAATTTGATATTGTATGAAGAAGTTACAACGTTTAGAACACAAGACCTAAGTCAAACCAGAAGACCTAAGCAACCAAGCAGTCGAGGTCGAGATGGACATAAACATCAACAACCCAAAACACCTCATTAATGATTGTCTCATGTAAGATTTCGTGAGAAAAAATTAAATAAATCATTCATAAGTATTGAATGAGTACAAAAGCAAAAATGACTTATTTTGAAACAAAAAAAAAATATTAAGGACTAAATGTGTATAAAAATTAAGGACTAAATGTGTACAAAATGAGAAATATATTACCCTATTAAGTCATTTTTTCCGACTAACCTAGAGTAACCTGTCATAATGACTGAATGTGTACAATTTAACAAGTTGATGGGGGGTAAATATGGACGAAAAAACTCAGTGGCCAAATGTATACAAATCGAAAAATAAATTACACATTTTAAGTCGTTATCCTTATAAAATATGTATTATATTTTTTGCACGTCACAACAAATTTATTACTTATCTTATTTTCTATTTTTTTTTTAAATTATCATATTTGACCAACCAAAAAATAACTTATAAGTTAGTTTTATAAAAGAAGGTGATTCTTCCACTTAAAAAATTGATTTACCTACATAAAATATAAGTTTCATTGATTTGTAAGATAGTTGCAAATATGATGTGTCGTGTCGATTAATCAATTTCTTAAGTGGAAGAAACACTTCTACTTAGGGGGTGTTTGGCTTAGCTTTTGAAAGCCAAAAGTCCTTTTTGAAAAAGAAAAAAAAGCAAAAGATGTTTGGCAAACTTACTTTTAGAAGCTACTTTTGAAGTTTTTACATAAGGAAAAGGAACTTTTTGGAAAAGTCAGGAAATCCTGACTTTTTGTAACTTTTCCAAAAAGGACTTTTGGGGTTTGAAAAGCTAAGCCAAACACCCCCTTAGACTAGCATATTTTAGCATTTACTTTTAAGTGGAATATTCATCCTCAGGTGTTCGCCAACAAGTCTTTAGGAACTTTTAGCTTTTACTTTTGAGAAAAAAACTCGAATGAAAACAAAAAGTTTCATTCGTAGTACTAGCCTAAAGTTTTCGCTTTCAACAAAAAACTTTAAATCCAAAAGCATTTAACAAAAAACTATTTTGCATATTAACTGAATTATCTCTTAAAAAATAAACCCACATTTTGTGATTAAACGTCTATTATCTTATGTTTGCTTTCTCCCAAGAATAAATTAAAAATATTCTTTCATAAGTTTAGCCATTAAGGAAAAACACAATTAAAAGCGAAACATTCTTCACATGGTTGTACTGTTGAGTACAGTTATATGTTTATAATATAACTCGGCTGTTGGGTTAATTTTTTCTTATCAAACTACCATGGCTTTGTATAAAATGTTATAACTTTCGTAATGTAACATAACGATAAAATACTTTCAAATTTTTTATAAATATATTTAACATGATTTCATCGAAACTCCTTATGAATCCTTAATTTAATAAATAATAAGATAGTACAACATATTAAACTTGCAAACAAGCAAATACAATCATTCGAACCTTATAAGCCTACGTTTTTTTTTTCCTTTACAAACTTGTACAATTACCACATCTAAAAACAACCAAACCAAATTGAAAACCATGCAAATCCAACCATTATCACCACACTGTTTTCGTTTAACTTAAAACAACAACAGTTGTTTCTTCAAAAGTTAAAAACATATTTCATCAAAAACTTATGTCATCATCATCATCTCCACTGAAAACAAACCAACAAAAAAAAAAAAAAATATAACAATATAACAATCCATACACTACTTTCATCAGAGAGACAAATGGAAGAAGACCCACATACAAAAAATAAAAATTTACCTCGCAACAATCCCAAAATCTCCATAGTAGTAGTAGTATCTACACAAGTTTTTTCACTTTGCTTTTGTGGAAAAGAACCTGCTAAATCCACGTCCATTGTTGTTCTTTTCAGGTGTGGGATTTGATGATGATGAAGAAGATGATCCGGATTTAGTTGGGCGATGTTTTGAGGTTCTTGAAGTTATTGGTGATTTTAAAAGATTGTTTCCTTCAGAATCCCATGGATCTAAATGAGCTGGAGATGGAGACTCATTTCCCATATGATGAACTAAATTATTATTATTATTATTATTATTATTGTTGTTGTTGTTCATTCCATTGCTTGTTGTTGTTACTTCATAATCTTCTTCTTCTTCATCTTCTTCTGTAAAAGTTTGACTTTTTTGACTTGTCTCTCGAATTGGAGACCCCATGAATTCGGTTGTTGGAGGTCGCATGCCTTTTAACTGTTTTCCTAGGAGGAATATTGTTTCTTGACACTCTGCTAATTTCTCTGCAGCAGCTGCTAATTCTCTCTCCTGAAAATAGTTTTTTTTTTTAGAGGAAATTACGTAAATGGTCCTTGTAGTTTCTGGTTATTAACGTGTTTGATTCGATATTGAAACTGTTTTCAGTTTTGGTGTTTATTTCGAGGTTTTGTAATTTTTTATCGGTTTTGGTTTAGTCCTTGTTTTGACATTTTATATCGGATTTGGTACTTGTTTCAAAGTTTCAGGGACTAAATCGATTATGTACCTTGAAATAAGGACCAAAAGTGAAAAAAGGGTTTGATTTTGGTCATTTTTCAAGGTTCTGGGGACCAAAATCCTTATGAAACCTTAAAATAAGGACCACATTTGGAAAAGATTCTCTTTTGAAAACAAAGGTCCCTGTGCTTTTGTTGTTTCTACCATGTTTAGTCCAAAGCTGAAACCTTTTTTCACTTTTGGTCCTTACTTTAAGGTTTCATATCAATTTTGGTCCCTAATTTCAAAGTTTCATATCAAATTTGGTCCTTTATTTCAAGGTGATGAATCGATTTTGGTCCTCCAAAGTTTCCAGGAACCAGAATCGATACAAAACTTTAAAATAAGGACCAGAAATGAAAAGAAGTTTTCAACTTTAGACTAAACACAGTAAAAATCAGAAAGCACAGGGACCAGTTTGGTAAATTACTCTACTTGACAACACAAACAGTAGTATAGTGAAACTGAAACTTGCAGGTTCAGTCCAATTTCAGATTTTGTTACATAACTCATCCTTGTTGTTTCAACTTTAGTCCCTGGCTTGTTATATTTATAATTTTTAAATGACCATTTTGCCCTTGGACCAAAACAAAGATTACAGATTTTACCTGGTTACTTTTACCATCCGTCTCAGCAACCGGAGGTGGGGTGTTTTCAGTTTCAATCCTAAAACATAAATTAAATGTCAATATTACAATTAAAAATTTAAACTTGTATATAAATAAATTAGAATTTAGAAAATATATTTATTTACCTTTGCAATTGTTCTAGAAGATCTTTGCACTTTTCCTCAGTCTCCTTATGATTCTTCTTCTCTTCTTCCAGCTCATTATCCAACATTGTAATCTTTTCTTCTAGAACATTCACCCGATTTTGCAACTCATTTGCACGAACTTCAAGTGAATTATAAGATTCAGCCATACACTTAAGCTGAGTCTCAAACAACCCGTTTGACTTTTGAGCATTGGTCAACTGAGATTTCACTTCAGTCAAAGTCAACTCAGTTTCACTCAACTGTAGCTTTGTATTTTCAAGATTCTCATTACATTTTTCAAGATCCATAAAAATCTTCTCTTTTTCTAACTTCAACTCTTCAAACTCCTCAAATGAACATTTCCAAGGTGAAACTGTTGTTTCAGAGGTAGGTACAGAGTTTTCATTTTCATGGGGTATGTCAGGGTCAGAAGTGGAATCTGAAAATTGAGTTGAATTTGAATAGTCAACTTTATTTTCAGGTAAAGCGATTTTGTCAATGCAATCTGGACTACTTGTTTCAGCATCATTCACAAAAGTAAAACGAAGCTCACCAGCTTTACCAAGAACACCAGAAAGAGAAACAACAAAATCTTGCAATTTTACTTTTTTGTCCTCAATCTCTTTGTAAATGACCGAAAACCCCTCGACCTTTTGCACAAACCCATTCTCTTCAATTCCAACCACAGATTTCGCTTCCTTTTCCACAGTCATTACAAAATTGTAAATCCCAGAAATCGCATCACCCAATTCTTGATCATCGTGTGAAATTACGTTTATACCCTTTGGATTTAATTCTTCGGTCTCCGGGGTTTCTTTACTCACTGAGTCGGTAGCTAGCTTTTCCATCTCCAAGAAATCATCCATGAGCTCCAAATTGTTTGCATTTTCAGATCTTTGAGGACTTTCAGGAATCTTATTATTATTATTATCTTTTTTATTATGAGTCAACTCAGAAATCAAAGCTGTAGCCCAAGAACCTGTGACACTAACTTCATCATCATTACCCTCTTCAGAAAAGGAAGCCACACTAGGCGCGTTACTTGCGTTTTGAATTTGACCAGAATACCCTTTGACTTGACTTTCAAGACTCTGAAGTTTACTAACTGTTTTAGCACAAATGTTTCTAGAAGCTTGTAGCTCAGTGTTACGTTTAGCTAAAGCTTCTTTCAACATCTTTGTTTCCTCTTCCATTCCTAGTATTCTCTCTGTTAGCATTTCGTTTTCTTTTTTGTAATTTTGTAAACTGTCAAGGGTAAAATCGGGCAAAGAAGAAAAGCTTTGACTATGTTGACTATGTTGACTATGTGGACTATGTGGGCTCGGGGGTTTGACTGGAGACCGTTTGACTCGTGACTCACCATAATCTCTCCCTAAACTATCAACTTCAAGTTTCATTTGAGCTAAAGCAGCGGGACCCGGTAATTTCTTTCTGACAAGTCCACGTAGGCGTTGACACTCGGCTTCTAATTTAGCTATCTTTCTTACACCTTCTAAATGCTGTTTATTTGCCACGTCAGCAGACCTAACACTCATGTTTTTTTCCTCATTTCGAATCTCCAACTCTTTAGCAACAATATGTAATTCGTATTTCAAAGAATTGATTTCTCTTTCACATGATTCGATATCGGATTTTAACCTTTCGATTTCTGCTTCCTTTTCGGATTTTTCTTCACTCATTTTGATCAACATGTTTGAGCGTTCTTGTAAAGATCTTGAAATTGCAGCATTGTCAGCAGCTGATCGCATCAGTTCTTGATCAAGATTTGAGACTTTTGTATCGAATTCGAGTTTTAATTTGTCCCATTGTTTTGTTTTTGCAAGAACAACATCGTGGATGATTTGTTCGTGTTCTTCTTTCAGGTTTCTTATTTGTCTCATGCATTCCTTTAAAGCTCCATCTAAATGTGAAGCTCGATCCTCAGCAGTAAGTTTTAGTAAAGTTACTGATTCTAGATGGTTTTTTAGGGTTGCTGCTTCTGCTTCTGCCTTTTCCCAACCTATAAAAATCATCTTTTTAGATTTTTTTTAACAGATGATAGCAAGATAATAAGATTTTCTTTATACAAAAGGTAATTGCTTTTCTCTTGTTTTAGAATGAATAAGTTTTATGTCATATTGTGATAGAATGAAAACATGAACATACCACAGACAGCTTCTTCAGCAACTTTTGCGTGTTGTTTGACAAGATTCTCCTTTGTTGTCATTTCTGAATGGGCTTCAGAAAGCTGCTCATTCAATTCCTTCACTTCATCTTCTAGATTCTTTATTTGATCTTCATATACAAGTTGTTGATCTTCATATCGTTTCACTTGTTCATCGTATGATTTCACTTGATCTTCGTATGATTTCATTTGATCTTCATATGATTTTACTTGATCCTCCAATCCAGTTAAATGGGAATATGACTCCACAGAAATTTGGACATAGTTTGGCTTTTTGTAGCTATCTTGTTTCACCTGAAATGTGATGAGGATGATATAAATAAAGAGGTTTTATAAAGATTTTATAAAGAATTATTAAAATGTTACTGAATGAAGAAACCTTGTCACTTTGAGAGGCAGCTGAAGAAGGGACACCAACAGATTCTGATACAACAACAGCTTTATCAGATGACTTTTTCTTCCATGGCCAACTCCGGCGATCCATGGTCTACTGTTACATGTGTACAAAAGAATAAAAAAATCAAGTAACAATAATATAAAAGATAAATATGAAGTTAATTGCTTCTTAATTATTCAACCATAAGTTTGCTTGCAGATTAAGACTTATGTAACATGTTTCTTATAAAGAAATAATCAAATTGTCTTTTAATGTAACAAAGATTATTGAAAACAAACCTGGAGGAAGAAAAGAAAAAAAAAAGTAAAAGAGTTTCTGGGTTTCTGGTTTCTGACCCTGCACAAGAACCAGGAAGATGATATTGATTCCTCACTGTACTTTTCTGCTCATGCAGGGCATTCAGAAACCATGGTAACAGTTAAAAGGTTATCGAATTTTCATTTTAAATAATATTAATTTGCGATGAGGGAGGGGTAGGGAAAGAGAATGCAGATTAAGACCCAACACCAACAGCCCTAGAAAACAAATGTTCAGAATTGACATTCAGGAGAAGAAAAGGAAAAAGAAAAAGGTAGGCTAAGACGAAAAGTGACAATCTAAAGTTGAAGAAGGATAGACTAAAATGAAAGGAATCCCAATCAACAAGAATAGCATGCATCACCAAATCTGGAGAATTATCTCGGCGAATAAAAATATAAAAGAAAAACCAAAAAAAAACAAACACCGACATCATTTAGGAAAAAATCAAAGCTAACCATACTAAATTACTAATTAATTAAAATACTCCATGATGAAGAGTACACTGGTTGGTTACAGATTCCTCCAGTTCATATACGTAATCTGTCAATTCATAGGCTAATTGAAAAAGAAAAAATGAAAAAAGCCAATAAGGAATCAATTTTCAGTGAGAATTTTTTAGTAACAAAGATGACCTAACAATGTAATGTAAAATGATTTCAGATTGTTACTCTTAATCAGAAATAGTCAAAATTCATATCTAATTGAAGATCAGTAAAGTTGAAGAAACACCGAATCGCCGATAAACAGTATACTAGATTGAAAGTAGATAAAAAGAAACAAATTTGGAATTAAACTTTAAAAAAAAGTATCAACGCAAATAACCTTATCAATCTAGAACTCGATTAGATCAAGGACGGATAGGAAAACATTTCGTCTCGAGAAAAGCGCAAAGCGAAAACCGATTAATAACTTGAGAACTAAACAGAGATCGCAAACATCGATGATAATAGACTTACCAGTAGCAATGTAGTTCTCCGAGAGAGAAAATGAAAGTGAGAAACGAAAACAATAAACAGATAGAAGTCGATTGATGAAGCTCGATTGAAGAATTTTGTCTTTTCAGTTCCTGTAGCAATTAGAGATCCACACTTTATGCTTGTCTGTAAATTCAGATTCTCTTCAGATGTGTGATATGGCGGTTGTGATGAGTGGACGCCGTGGTGGTGGTGGTGATGGTGGTGGCCGATGTGGTGGTGGTGGTGGGTGGGTGGCGGAGAGATAAAATTTTATATATCCGGAGGGGGAAGGCTGCGTTAGGTGTCACTTAAAAACTCAGGGGTTGAGAAGCACTTTAAAATACATCACCATGTATTGCAGTATATAGAAATTTCACTTTCACCCCCTACTTTTACTTTTAGTTGTATTTGAAAATTTCACTTTTGACCCCCTTAATTATAACCATGGTACATATTTGTACCTTAAAAATTAATAAGTTCTACTTAGTTTAAAAATTATGAAAAATCTAAGATTTATTTAGTTTAAAGTAAGAGATGTTATATGAATATTATGAAATATTTAGAAATACAATTAAAATAATGTTTTAGTGTCTTAATAATTCTGAAGACAACGAAAAACCATTATTGTTGCATCTTGTACTATCACTCAATATTAATGAATGTTTTTTTTTGACATTATAATTGAAATACATTGCATAAATTTGTGTAACAAACAATGCTTCATACATTTATTATATGTGGTTTTTATGCCACAAACTTACATTTTAACGTATAAATTTTAAATGATTAAATAACTAATTTGTATAATTGTTGATCATTTAATTTTAAAATATCGAAGTCAGTACCATTATATTGCGATTGGAGTTGGTGTATTTGATTACTATTGTACGTGTAGAATTTAAATATAAATACATTTTCTCCCACTTTTTTATTTTTATAAAATGTGTCAAATTAGTGTTCAAAAAATGTACTTTTATTTATTTTAACTTATTTTTGGTATGCATTTGAAAACGTCACCTTAACCTCTACATTAACTATTGCGTAAGTTTGGAAATGTATGCTTGACCTCAATATTTATTTTTGATAGTACTATTAGTATACTATACATCATTTCTATCATCATCTCTTTAACATCCACCAACTTGATTACTTTTTCTTTCAAAGTATTCATTGAATTATGTCTATCCTCAATATTATTCATCCACTCTTGATAATTATCATTTTATTTTATTTTTATATGCTTAGGTCATTAATTAGTATTAAGATATCTACGTTATTAATAGATTATTACTAGACTGATTCTATACTATTAATAAACAAATGAATTAAAATACTATGGTCTTTATTATAAATTAACTTAATTGACATCATATGATATAAAAAACTAAGCATGATATATGAGCAAGATGCCTATTACATGCAAGGTTATACGGATTAAATAATTGGTTATTAAGTTTCTTGATTTAATAAGTTATGTCTATGAAATCAACCTTGGAGTTTTACCTTCAACCTCTAGTACCATGACCATAGTCTATTATTTTTCGTTTCAAAGGCCCCCAGCTTCAATAAATGTTAATGAACCCACATGAATTTTATATATGTGTGATAAGACTATTATATAAATAACTTTTAAGTTTATGTTTGTAAAAAAAAGTATTTTATTTATAAATATTTAAAAAAATCAAAATGTTGATTATAATACAAGAATAGTGTTAATATTTTTATAAAGAAATAGTAATGGTGTTTCCCTTGGAATTGAGAAACCTCAACAGTCGTATTTTTTGCTAAAATCAGACATCATACATAGTTTTTAGGGACGAAAAGGAATAGTTTTGGGTGAAAACTTAGAATAGAATCATAATTCCAAATTTTTGTGAGAAACTAGAATAAAATCAAAATCCCAAAATTTTGTCTTGTTTTGGATGCTAAAGCATACACATATTATATTTATTTTTATACACTATCAACTTCTCTAGAGACGTTTTCTATTTATTTTATATTAATAAAATATGTTTAAATAATATTTTTAACGTTTTTCTAATTTTTAAAATTTATTTTTCATGTAACAATCCAAACATGATTTATATCTAAACTCTTAGGGGGTGTTTGGTTTATCTTTTCACAGCCAAAAGTCATTTTTGGAAAAGAAAAAAAAGCAAAAGATATTTGGGAAACTAGTTTTAGAAGCTACTTTTTGAAGTTTTTACATAAGAAAAAGAAACTTTTTGGAAAAGTCAAGAAATCCTGACTTTTTGTAACTTTTCCAAAAAGGACTTTTGGGGTTTGAAAAGTTAAGCCAAACACCCTCTTAATCTTTTAGATTTGGTTAATAAAATAAAGAGTGTGACTAATATAAATGTTAGGATAATAACTTTTCATATTAATATGACTAATTTTCAAAAAATTATAAATAAACCAAAAATACAAACTAAATGACAATGGACTCTTTGGGTCTGAGTATCTTATTTATTTATCCTTTTTTTATTAAAATTATTTTCATTTTGTTTGGGTCACAAATAATGCAAATAGATATGCATTATGTTGATTGCATTCTCAACGTTTTGTAAGGGACACTGAAAAATATAATATTTTCATGACAATCAAGAATAAAAAAATTTATAATTGTGGAAAGAATGCATCTTTCACATGAAGGGAGTAAAGTGCATATAGCCATATATGAAACACTAAAATAATCATTTTCTATACCTGAGGGGTAAGTATTGCATCTATTTAATATATAAAGGAGTAGAGTGTAATATTAGAAACAGTTAAAAAGAAGTGGGAATAATCATATGATATCATAATAAGATTTACTTCTTTCCTCTATTTACAACAAAATTGCAAATCACTCCCTCAATAAAACCTAAAATTACAACTTTTTTTAAGGAAAACATATACATTAAATACGTATGTTTGGAACAAACGTTCCCAAAATCATAAAATTAGTATACATAATATAGAAATACGATGAATTAATATAATACTATACTGAATAAGACATAATATTATAAGTTTAAAAAAGAAATATACAGTTACATTTTATAACCATACATCCATAACAATACAAAAAATCATGAGGGTGGTATCACATTTTATAAATAAAGGGACATATTAGTGCTGTTGATTTTATTAGTTCAAATTACTGAAAGTATTTAGCTGAAAATAAGCTATTAATTATTTGTGTACACAAGATTCTGAAAATCCATTAATTGTGTTTAAATAGTAAATACATATACTGAATATGGACAAACCCTAATCTGTGTGTACCAGTTTTAACAACAGTCTCAAAACTATACATACATACTAAAAGATATATACATACATACATACTTCTTAGAAAGGAAAACTTGTAAATTACTCAAAGTTGTTTAATTGGTCTCTTTTAGAATAATATTTTAACCCTCATTCTAGATAATATAACCCTTTCATTTTAATTGATATTTTCCAACTTTAGCATCAGATTGTTTTTATTTATTTGGTTTTCATTATAATATGTATTTGATAATTTATATGTTCTTAAAATATGTACTTGATTATTATTATATGTAAAGAGTTTACTTTATGTTTCATGTTAATCATCTTAGTTAAGTATAGTTAAGTTGTATAGATTTGTTGTTTATGCCGGTGATCAATGGTTGGTGTCTTATATAAAAATAGTGTTTTGTGAATAATAAAAACATCAAATTAGCGGTTATGCTATGATTTATATTGACTTAGACATGGTCTATTTGTCAAGATAGTTTTATATATGGACTCTTTATTATCAACAATAAATTTTTATAAATTTTTATAGTTTATCTCAACGTATAACATAGTTACCTTAATTGTATAAATTATGTATATATTTTGTCTTCTTTCTTTTTCTTTCTTTGATTTTTTAATTCGAATACATGTAAATTTGTATCAAGATTATGGTTAAACACGGGAAGGTTAAGATTGACATGTTTTTTTTTTTTAAAGAGCCAAAGTTCAGCAAACAAGATTGACATGTTTAATGGCTACAACTTGGCTTTTGGAAGATGCATTTTGATGATCATCTCTATTAGAAGAGGCTTCATAAACCCTTGTTCGAACAAACCCTAAATTGATGAAACAAGAGGATAGGGTGTTTTGAATTAATAGGTCCTTGGTGTGATCGAGATGTCATTGCCAAAGAATATTGTGTACAATACCGTCAACAAGATTACAATGTTTAGATTAATCATGATGTTTTATGATATGTAAAATAAACATTAATTGTGAATACGATATTTTTTTGATTTGTCAAAAAAAAAAAATAAGGAAGACATGTTGGTAACAAACCTTATAGCCGAATTCAATTCAACACTATCCAAAGTGGTATATATTGAAATTAAATTTGAAGATAAAGTTTAGGCTTTGTTTTTACAATCTTCATTGTAGAGAATTTGTTTGATATTATTATAGAGATTAGCAGTTCATTTGGAACTACTAGCTTACATTTGAAGAAATTCACAATCTAATCTTAGGAGAGATTATTCATAGAAACAATGCATTTGAAGATTAAAGGTGGGGCAAATGTATAGGAACATTAAAATCAAGAAATGTGGGTTAATCTAAGAACATAATGATAGTGAATAGGGTTAAAAACATGGATTTGGTAAAATAAAATTTGGATATCTCATAGATCATATATTGTCACTTTTCGTATTGATATTTCTTCGCTATCTATGGTTTATTGAGAAATGCAATGTGGGATAATCTGTGAGTAACACTTCAAGTTTTAGGCACGAAATTATAAGTATGTTATTGAAGAGTATATGGAATGTTATATTTCATAATAGTGGACCAAGCTAGTGAAAGATGAGTGTACATACTCATATATTTGAAATTTTGATAAGATCACCAAAAATTACAAAAAAATAGTTGATTTTTTTTTTTTGTAAAAAACAACTAGTAGACATCTCAAGCTTCATGTCAAAGTTGGCTAAACAGATGACGTGGGTTGTCATGAAACTTAGTTGTTAAACAATTTTGCCTACCATGTAGCTTAAGTTGTCCCTGAGCAGACCTAAATTTGTCTAATTCTTTTACTTTTCTTCATTATGATCATGTTTATGTATTTTATTCTATCTCCAAAACTCTAAGGAGTTTTGGGGTGTTGTCCCTCGACCCCACCCTATGATCAGTCGGTGGGACCACCACCACAGGTTCTTCCCCTTAAACCCCATAAGGGTCATCATCATTTTTGGGATCAAACTCCCTTTATATATAAGTGTGCACTTAACACCTCCTAACTTGTATTATATCATAATTTAAATCTTCATTCAGTTCTCATATTAATTCCAATTACATTAAATGGCCGATGAAACTAAGCATACTCATACAGAGCCTTCAACATGACTAGACCGCCTCACAGGCCTTCAGTTTATCTGGACCGCTCTTCAGGCCTTTGGCCTGACTAGACCACCTCGTAGGTCCTACAACCTATACAGTCTGCCCCGGGTGTCTTGGCCTTCAGCACAAAGCAGGATTGGCTCAACCCAACCAACCACGACATATCGACATACACATAACTAATAAACATTTAACCAAACATCAAACAAACAGGCAGGATATAGATCACAACCGCGTGCTAATACCCTATCCACCAGGATATAGATCTAACAAATCACTACAGTACACGATCATATGATAAACCAAGATAACAATCCAAAGGGTCGCCTTAGTGCCTTCGACCTGTAAGTACAGTGAGGAAAACTCACCTCGCAAGCTGAACAGAACTGATAAGGTCTGACTCCGAGTCTCAGATCTCTAATTGATACCTAATTCCATCAAATGACCAATTCCATCAAAATACCCTCAAGGTCAAACTTTGTCAAAGTCAAAGTCAAATTCCACTGGTCAAACCCACTAAGAGAAATGAGTTAACTTGACCGAGTACACTCAACTGAGTCGCTCACAAACCTGACCCATGCGAGTATGTGGGGCGTACCTCGGAGGTATGCTTAGCGTATGTGAAGCCTCGTATTGACCACCATCGGGGTGGTTGACCGAGTACGCAAGGTGTACTCCTACTTACGTGGGGCATAACCATATAACCCCAAATCTTCATTAAGTGCTTAATGTTTAAGCACTCAAGCCCATATTTCAGATCTACGACTAAAACACACCCTAGAGTCATAAAGTTTCCAACTTTATGACTTTACACGCCTAAGAAGAGCTTAACACAAGGCCTTAATCCATTAAGACCTCCTACAAGATACATGGATCAAAACTAAACAAAGGGACTTCATTTTTATGGCTAAGGACCCTTCCCAGGGTCTGAAAGGACAACTCAAAATGTCCAGAACATGCCATGATCAAGATGATACTCTTGGGACCAAAAAGATGACATAGAACCCCTATAACTAGATCTACAAGATTAAGAGACAAAGGTGCAAACTTTATACCTTGAAAGGCTTGCAAATGAAAGATAAATCCCAGATCTAAGGTGCTTCTTTCTCCAAGTTGAGATTGATCTTCTTCCTTCCTCTTCAAATCACACAAACACACTCTTTAATGCTTGAAATGTCCTCATAAGGTGCCTCTAGGGTTTCAAATGACGAGGAGAGGGTAGAGGTTGGTTACATGAAGAGAAATGAGGTCATAAAGATGCTTAAATACAACCCAAAACCCTAAAAATTAGGGTTTCCATCTTTCTTTAGTACACCCCGCGTACATGAGAGTACGCCCAGCATACTAGGGTGCGCGCTAGTACGCTCAACATACTTCTCCTGCCAAAATTACAAGAATGCCACTAGGGCTTCAGTGCACATTCTCTTGGACTTAGGGATTAAAATTTCATATAATAAACTTAAAATGGATAAATTTAGAAATACCTGAACATCGGGATGTTGCAATTCTCCCCCGCTTAAACTAGATTTCGTCCTCGAAGTCTACTGCGGTGAACAAATCTGGATAATGCTCCAACATCTCAGCCTCCGGCTCCGAGGTCCACTCGGAGCCTCTCCAGTGCTACCACTATACCTTTTCCAAAGGTACTTCCTTGCTACGTAAAACCTTCACCTTCCTTTCCAGGATAGCCACAGGCCTCTCAACATAGTTCAAGCACTCATCGACCTGAGTATCATCCAAGGAAATCACTGCATCCTCATCCAATACACATTTTCACAGCTGCGGAACATGGAAAGTGTTGTGAATCCGACTGAGCTCCTTGGGAAGATCCAATATGTAAGCAACCTTGCCAACCCTGATAATCACCCGAAAAGGCCCAATATACCGGGGCCCAAACTTTCCCCTATTCCTGAAGCGTATCACACTCGTCCAAGGTGAGACCTTTAGTAATACCATGTCACCGACCTGAAACTCCAACTCGGATCGGCGCTGGTCGGTATAGCTCTTCTGCCGACTCTGAGCGATCTGCAGTCTCTGCCTGATATGCTAAATCAGCTTTGTGGTCTAAAGGACCACTTTGGTTCGCCCCATCACCCTATGACCAACCTCCTCCCAACAAACTGGGGTATGACATCTCCGCCCATACAAGAGCTTGAAAAGTAGAGCACCAATGCTGGAGTGATAACCATGGTTGTAGAAAAACTCCATGAGAGGTAGGTAGGAGTCTTAGCTCCCACCGAAATTGATAACACAGGCCCACAACATATCCTCAAGGGTTTGTACCGTCTGTTCACTCTAGACATCATTCTGCGGATGATAAGCAGTGTTGAAGTGCAACCTTGTACCCAGTTCCTCATGGAACTTCTGCCAAAAACGTGAAGTGAACGAACATCACGGTCTGAAACAATGGAGATCGAAACCCCATGGCGATCAACGATCTTGCGAACATACACATCGACCAAATTCTCGGCCGAAGAACTCTCTCGAATCACCAGGAAGTGGGCACTATTGGTCAATCGATCCACGATAACCTAGATAATATCAAAACCCTTTGTCGTTCTTGGCAACTTGGTGATAAAATCCATCGAAATATGCTCCCATTTCCACATGGGAACCTCCAAAAGCTACATCTTGCCATGCAGTCTCTGATGCTCAACCTTGACCATCTTACAGGTCATGCATCTCTCAACATACCAAGTTATCTCTCCCTTCATACGCTGCCACCAATAGCTCAATCTCAAGTACCGGTACATCTTGGTGGCCCCCAGATGAAAAGAAAAATGAGACTTATGGGCCTCCTGTAACAGAATCTGCATGACCCCACCAGACATCGGAACCCAGACTCGACCACATCGGGTCAACAACCCACAATTATCCGAGACAAATCTGACAATCTCACCCTGATCCTTTCTTTCTTCCAATTCTCTTCCCGAACACCCTCAGCCTGAGCCTCCCTAATCAATCCCAAAAGCGGGGAATCTACTGATATCCTCATACATGACACCCAATTTGAAGACCCAGTTAACCTGAGGCTCAAAGAATCTGCCACTACATTCGCTTTACCCGGATGGTAAAGGATCTCACAGTCATAATCCTTGACTGCGTCCAACCACCTGTGCTGACTTATGTTCAGGTTCGACTGATCCATAATATGCCTCAGACTCTTGTGATCCATGTAAATAGTACAACGGACCCCATACAAATAGTGTCTCCAAATCTTGAGGGAAAAAACCACCGCCCCAAACTACAAATCATGAGTGGGATACCTCGTCTCGTGCGGCTTCAGCTGCCACAAAGCATAAGCAATCACACGCCCCCTCTGCATGAGAACTACCCCCAAGCCTGGGATGGAATCATCACAGAATACCACGAAATCCTCAATTCCCTCTTGGAGGGTCAATACCGAGGCCTTTCACAATCTTTGTCGAAGATTTTCAAATGCCAACTGCTACTCAGGTCCCCATCGAAAATCCACCTCTTCCTCATCAAACGAGTGAGGGTACTGCAATCTTGGAGAAATCCTAAATAAATCTCCGATAATACCCTGCAAAACCCAATAAACTCCTAATATCCGAGGGAGATTTCGGAACCTCCCACTACATCACGACCTCGATCTTGGCCTGATCCACTAAAATCTCATCCTGGTTAACAAGGTGCCCAGGGAACTGAATATCTCGTAACCAAAACTCGTACTTCCAAAACTTAGCATAAAGTCGTTCTCACTTCAAAACCCCCCACAAGCCCGCGAACATGCTCCTCATGCTGCTCTCTGATCTTGGAATACACCAAGATATCATCTATAAACACAATAATGGAATGATCGAACATCGACCTACATACCCTATTCATCAAATCCATAAACACCGCAGGTGCATTGGTGAGCCCAAATGGCATCACTATGAACTCGTAATGCCTATAACGAGTCCGGAATGCGGTCTTCTCCACGTCCTCCTCTCTCACTCTAACCTGATGGTAACCAGACCTTAGGTCAATCTTGGAGAACCAAGATGCACCCTGAAACTGATCGAATAGGTCATTAATCCGCAGAAGAGGATAACGGTTCTTCACCGTTAATTTGTTCAACTCCCGGTAATCAATGCATATATGGTGCGAACCATCCTTCTTCTTGACGAACAGTATTGGCGCTCCCCACAGAGAACTACTCAGCCTGATGAACTGCTTGCCTAGCAACTCCAACAACTGAGATGACAACTCCTGCATCTCAAGCGGTACGACACCTTGGCAATCGGGGCCATACCTGGCACAAGGTCAATCCTAAACTCGACCTGCCTCTCGGGAGGCACACATCTGTAAATTCTCTGACAACCGGGACCTCTGAAACTGAAATATAATCCCCCACACACGTATCCACCACATAAGCCAAGTAGGCTGCACACCCATGCTGAATATACTGTCGAGCCTTGGCTGTTAAACAAAACCATTAACCCATCCTAGTGCCCTCCCTATAGATAACTGGTTCTCCCCCACTTGGGGTTTGAACTACCACGCGTTGGCCCTCATAATCAATCATGACACCAAACTGGCTTAGTCAATCCTTGCCCACAATCACGCAAACATCCCCATGGGAAAAGGGATCAAATCGACCGGATAAGACACCCCAATGATCTCTAATACACAACCCTGACATGACGCAAAAACCCTGTGCTCGTTGGCGATAGAAACCCACAATGGACACTCTAACTCCCCAATAGGCATATCAAACTCTCTACTAAATTAACGAGCTACAAAGGACCAACTCACACCTAATTCAAACAACACAAGACTAGGAAAAGAGTTCACTACGAATGTACCTAACAGAGGAACATATATAAGCATTACACAAAACATAATCAACAAAATAATTAAAAGATACATACCAGTCACAACATTTGGAGTTGCTCTGGCCTCCTTGGCAGTGAGCTGAAAAGTGCAACCTCGAGCCCTCGGGGGTTCCGCCTTCCCCTGGCTCCCATCGGTGATCCTCAAAGTAGCTAGCGTCGGGGCTTACGTCGGCTTGGCGGCGAGCAATGGACAATTGACCTTCATAGGGCCAACTTGATCACATTGATAGCAAATCATGGAACTCAGAGCTGGGGTCGGATGGTGACACTCCCTCATATAGTGCCCCTCCTTGCCACATTTATTCCATACACTCCGATTACAATGAAGAAATCTCTGAAGAAATGCTTTTTGATGATGACGGTGCTTCCGTTGCTGATGCTCGTGCACTACCGTCTATTCGCTTTCAATCCAATCCTTCTCCATCAAAATCAAGATTTGGTTTTGGACTATCATCATCTTCTTCCAAACCAGTGGATGAAGAAATTCACATCAAGGCTCATGATCAGATTAACATTGGTGTTGCAACTGACTCCACTCAAAAACCTCAAGATGATGTTTCAACCAAGCCAGGTCCCTCCGAACCTCCTGTCATTCCGAAACCAAACAAAGACAAGCCCCAAGATTCCACTTCGGACACTGGATCCTCTGCTGGAAACTATATTGATCCGTTTTCCTTTCTTGAAATCCATACCAATGTCTCTGATACAATGAAGAAGGTTAATACACTCGAAGCATCAGTAGCCAGACTCAATACCAAAATTGACGACAAAGTTTCTGGAATAGATTCTAAGCTTGATGTCATTCTCCAATCCTTGTCCGAAGCCAACAAGTTCGGACCTACCATTGCTGAACGTGAAGCCCAACTTGACTAACTTATTTCTCTTCGCCTCAAAAACACCATCGAAGAAGTTGAACACAAGTATGATACTTCTGTCGATCACTACTTGGATACAATCACCCGGATGTTGAAGGTCCATGATGACCTAGTCACGACCACCAATGACCTCATCAAGAAGACTCATGTTTGTCATAAGAAGAAGATTCAACGACTAGAGAAAGAGATCCATAAGAAAGATGAGATGAACCTTATAATGCAGCAAGTTCTCCTCAAACTTCTTAGAGCATGTTGGAACATTTTGGATGTTCCGAACAACAAATTTGATGAAATGTTGTCAATTATTCAGGAGTTGTTTAACCATCTCAAAGATCAGGCCCCTAATGCTGAAGCCTATGACACCCTAACCCTTCAACTCAATACCATCTTTCAGAAGGTGTTTGAGAAATTTACTTATTTCAAGGAGTCTCTTGTGGTTGCACCGACTCTGAGGTTCACCGATGCAAGAGGGGGAGAAGGACCAAGTCATAGACATCAACCATGGAGATCTACCTCAGAATATCAGCTTTGAGATGAAAATTCTGATGATGAAGTCCAAGTTCTTTCTAGACTTCTAGGAAATGATGATGATGATGATGAAAGTGAGGAGAAGTGGAGTATGTCACAAATGTAATAGTAGGTCTTTAGTGTAACATCCCAAAAATTTGTCATTCGTAGTCCCAAGGGATGGAAGGGTAAAGCCTTGAAGAACTCAAGGGCTAAGTAGTAATTTTAGGACCAAGAGGAGTACACTGCGCGCACATAAGACACGCTGAGCATACTAGGGTGCGCCCTAGTACGCTGGGCATACACTTGTGTATGTTGGGCGTACACTTGTGTACGCTTGGCATACTCATATTAGAAGGAAACCCTAATAACTCGGTTTGGGAGCTATATAAACATCCTTATGGTTCATTTTCTCCCATCACTCTTAGCCTCCATCCTCCAGAAACGTCCCAAACCCTAGTTCTTGTGTGAGAGTGTGAGTAAGTGGGTATTTTGAGCTCTTGGAGGTGAAGACATTGCACCAAGAAGTTGGAGAAGAAGATTGGCTTGTAGATCTGAAGTTGGTTTGTGTCCTAGAAGCTCCAGAAGGTAAAATTCTTCAAACTTTATGCTTGTATATCATAGATCTATCCATTCTAGCATTTTGGAACCATTTCTTGTCCCAAAAGTTCCAAGATGATGTATGTTGTAGTTTGGACGAGATGATATGTCCTTCTAGACTCTTGATGGGGTGTTGAGTGATAAAAATGAGGTCCCAATGGTCTAAGAGTTCCCATGCAAGTAGTATAATGGTCTTAATGGATTAAGACCTTGGATTAAGAACTTTCTAGACATCCAAAGTGATAAAGTTAGAGACTTTATTAGTCTTGGGCATATTTGGTCGATGGATCTGAAGTTTGGGCTTAAGTGCTTAAGCCATTAAGCACTTATGAGGATTTTTGTGAAACTTGCGTACGCCCCACGTAGGAAGCAGTACACCCAGTGTATCGGGTCAAGGGTCCCGCTTTCCAGTCAACGTGAATAGGAGTACGCCCCGCGTACCAAAGGAGTAAGCCCCACGTACTCCCTCTGTTGGGCTTATGATATTTGGGCTTCGAGTATTGGGCTATTTACGGACTAGTTGGACTTGGGCCTTTGTTGGACTGTATGTATATGGTGTTTTGGGCCAAGTATTAGTAATGGATCTTAGGATTAGGCCCAATTAAGCAATTGGGCCTAATTTGAAAATTTGGGCCAACGATGGGCCTTGTATATGAGGACTTATGGATCATGGATAGTGTATTGGGCCTTGGCCCAAATTAGAGGATCGGAAAATTGGATTATTATTATAAGAGGGATTCTTGGTCAAGATTAATGTTTCCATTTATTGACTTCTCATTCTTTATTTTGGATAGTTCGAGATTTTTAAGGAGACGGTGATTCAGGAATTTGATTCTTTAGATCGGCATTTTGAGGTGAGTTATCCTTACTATATCAACAGGGTCTAAGGCACCAAGGCCGACCCTTTTCTCAGATTGTATACTGGTATTTTTGATATGCTTATTGATCTGTTAGATATGCGTCCCGGTAATTAGGACAATATTATGTTTTAGTGACCTGGTTTAGGTCGGTATCCTGGTATATAGGATGATGCTATGTTAGTGACCGGTTAGGTCGGTATCCTGGTTATAGGATGTTGCTATGCTATGTGATCTGTTAGATCGGTTTGTTTGTCTATGGACTGTTATGTGATTATCTGTTAAGTGTGCACATGGTTGTTTGATCGGGAGATGGGTTGAGGCGGGTCTTGCTTTGTGTTGTAGGCCAACATACCTAGGGCGGACCGGATAGACTGCAGACCCGGGAGGGCACATAGTCAGGTCGAAGGCCCGACGAGCGATCCGGATAGGCTGAAGGCCCCGAGAGGGTGGTCCAAACGTGCCGAGGCTCAGAGAGTGGGCCAGATAGACTGAAGGCCCGGTACGGGCGGTCCAGTCATACTGTAGACTCAGAGAGTGGACCAAGTAGACTGAAGGCCCGGTGCAGGCGGACCGGTCACACTGTAGACTCGAGATGCATGGTTGTTTTGTATTGGTTTATATGATATGTTATGATTATGGTGATATGAGGTTGGTATTTTGGGGGTAACTCACTAAGCCTTCGAGCTTACATTTATCGATTATTGTTTTAGGTGCAGCAGATGACCGCGGGGAGGCGAAGGCGTGACCGTACACTTCCTCGAATTATGACTATGATTTCTGGGAACTCTGATAGGAAACTATTCTGAAAACAAATTGTAATGACTTAATGGTTTTTAATTGGTTGAAAAAGTTTTAATTTGGTGTGAATTTTATGGATGTTACAAGTTGGTATCAGAGCCTTGGTTTGAGTGAATTGGAGGAACATATGTGTGAATCCAGTCTCAAATCAAGGAAAGATTTTCAAAATGATTTTTAAAATGGTTTTCAAAATAAGTAAAAGAGGATGCGAAGTGTACGATCGGCCGGAGCCAGTAAGTAGACCCCAAAATACCATACAATATTTGATTATGTGATATGTTAGAACAGCATGCTAGTGTTAGGCTAGGGATCTTCAGGAATTGCATGATAGAATTGCTTGATTACATGTGTCCTGGTAGCCTAAGGTTTTCCTCATATGAGAATGACATCATTATTGTAGTTGCTTAGTGTATGCATCACGGTCGTACATAACTAAGATCTTATACTCTGAGAATGTTTGGTTTAGCCTTATTTCTTGTTCTTTTCTGATGAAGGGCTTAGGGTAGGATCAAGTATTCGAAAGTCTATAGGGTCCAACGTTATGTATAACTAGCATACACTAGTGCTGCAGGGTTGGTGGAATTTTCATGGATGGGTGGGTTGTGTGAGGCCAGTAGGCTAGTTATGAGATGTTTAGCATTCTTCTAGGAGTGAGGATTGAGAGCTCGTCATGATTATGTACATTGTTAGGGCGTTGTGGTGATACTTGAGACAAATATGGGTAGGTGTGGAAGGTAGTGTGGGCCCGTACTACTGAAAGCACAAGACCTATAAACGTAGCAAAGAAGTCACAACCCTTAGGGTTTTTTTGGTTGGGAGTTGGTTCCCTGAATTTTATGAGAAGTATCTGATATTTTTGGCATGTTTTTTAGCATGGTGGTTACACGATGATTCGTGACTAGATCCGGCTTAGGATCAGGAGAGGGCGGACAGGAGGCGCCGACAGCGCCCGGGACTATCGGCCAGATGAGGCCAGATGAGATGGATGACAGGATCCGGGAGATACTGCATGATGAGGTTGCTGCTATGTTTCGGGCTCAGTTGCCAGAGATGTTTGGGTCCATCTAGACCGCCATGGTTGAGTACTTTGACGAGCGCTATGCAGCCCTTGCGGAAGCGGCTGCCGCGGTAGCTACTGCAGCTGTATCAGCGGCAGGGGTAGGAGCCAGTCGGGCTTTTCAGTATTGGGAATTCGATAATATGAAGCCCCCGCCTTCGATGGGATTCAGGACCCTATCATAGCCATGAGGTGGCTATCGGAAATCGAGGGATGCTTTTTCACATGTCCATGCCCGACTTACCAGAAGGTTAGGTGTGCCCTGAACATGCTAAGGTCCGGGACGAAGGATTGGTGGAGGTTAATGACGGGGTCTTATTCAGATGAGCAGAGAGTTGCAGTTTCTTCGGATCGGTTTAGGGAGATGTTATGCTCCCGCTACATTCCACGGGTCGAGCGTGAGCGTCTAGCTCAGGGGTTCCTGGAGTTGAGACAGGGCACAAAGTCGGTGACGGAGATCACCTGTATTTTCAAGGAGAGGGCGATGTTTTGCCCGGAGTTTGCTTCCGAGCAGGCTCAGATAACGTGTTATCTGAGCATGCTCAAGACTGACATTAGACAGTTTGTTGCCACCCAACGATGTGATACGTTGTTGGATATACAGGAGGCTGCTAGGCGACATGAGCTGGAGATTGAGTTATAGTTGAGAGAGCAGAGGCAGGCCCCGATGCAGTCTCAGCCGGCGTCGAAGCGGTCCAAGACCACTGATTTTAGGGTTGGAGAACAGAGCAGTCGCACTTGTGCGAAGTGCGGGAAGGGTCATACCGGAGTCTGTAGGTCTGGTGGTACGTGCCGCAAGTGCGGAAAGGAGGGGCATTATGCGAGGTATTGTCGTCAGTTGGCCCCGGTTCAGGACATGAGGGTTTGTTATCACTGCCATCAGGTTGGTCACGTGAAGACCAAATGTCCACAGCTGGTTGCTAGGCCGGTACAAGCTCCAAATTCAGCTACATTGAGGATTACTGACGGGGGTCCGGGTAGAGCAGAGCCCCCAAGGGCTCAGCGACGTGCCTTCCAGCTTACAGTAGAGGAGGTCAGGACAGCGCGAGATACAGCTTCTAGTATGTTTCTATCTTTTATCTTATTTTTTAAATGAGCTTTCTATTTTAAATCAAGTGACAGATTATTCAAACAAAAATAGCAATATTCTAGTTCAGTTCACCTTCCATTCTCTTTCAAGTATTTTTGTAAAACATTCTTCTTGTTCTTCATTTATTATCTTTACCTTGATCATTAACTTCACTCTTTATTAAAATCTTGAATACTTTGTTGAATGCATTAACTCAGACTTGACTGGTGTTGCCAGACTTGACTGGAAAAATCCTTAGTAAGTAGACATCGATCTTAAGCATTAGCTCAAGGTTTGAGTTTTCAAACCTTCTCCATGCACATTAGATGTCTTGAACTCTCAGTCAAGTTGGGAAACCTGGTGAGTACATAGGTATTTCAATCCCACAATGTTATATTATATATATATATATATATATATATATATATATATATACACACACACACACACATACTTTAGAACTCGCAATATACAATTTCACCTCATATAAGCAATTTTACACCACCCCTTCGATCCTCACAACAACACGATTCATACTCTCGGATCTAAAATTAATAGCTTTACCTAATCCACACTCCTAGATCAGGTATTTCTAATCCATTCTCTCAGATCAATGAAAAATGACTACGCCCACTCCATACTCTCAAACTGGGGACGAATGACTATGTCTAATCCATGCTCTTGGGTTAATGACAAATGACTATGCCCTCTCCATACTCCCGGAATAAGGACGAATGACTATGTCTAATCCATGCTCTCGGATTAATGACAAATGACTATGCCCTCTCCATACTCTCGGACTAAGGACGAATGACTATGTCTAATCCATGCTCTCGGATTAATGAAAGAATTTTAAGTTCTACCTTATGTGTATATCTCACCCGTACTCATAAAAATATACTACCCGATACTCATCTTAATTATTTTAGGTTTATTCTGTATCCTAAATCATCATATATTATCAGATATGCTATTAACATGTATTTCGGGCAATATCAAATATTTCACACATAAACATATATATAATACTTTCATTAATACTTGTATTAAAATCATGTTCATGAAAGGGACTATGCACTCACACATAAAATCTTTAACAAATATTTAACTCTTTAATAGATATTTAACACTTTAATTAATACTTGCATTAAAATCATGTTCATGAAAGGGACTATGCACTCACTTGTTAAAGTGACGACTCAAAATTCGGGCAGCGCTTTGCTTTTAGCAATTGTCTTTTCCGTCGACGTAACCTAGTATTATTATCACTAAGTTTTAGTCTAATATTTATTGCGACTAATTATTAGTTTAGATTCATCATTAACTCAGACTCTACTTCAAGCTCTATCAAGTAAGGAACAACCAGGTAGGATCATATCGGAGGTAGGTTCCGTTTGGTATACGAAGTATACTGTTTGTAAATCCCACTTTAAACACCTCACTAAATCACAGCCTAGACATCATCCCCGTAAGTAGATCAATTAGTATAACAACTTTGAATCACTAATAAATCTTGTTTCTATGTTCATAATAACGATAATGAACTTAAACATAAGTTATACTTAAAGTACGGTAAGCATGACTCACTTACAAGGGGGTTTAGCGAGGAACCGGGCTCTGCGCGGGTAGAAATTTTGAGCCGAAAGCTTTTCTTCTCGAGGCCTTCTGGCACTCCGGGACTCGCTTCTAACACCTAGGTGGTGCTAGGGAAAGAAATAGAGGCTTTGGGGTGTTTGAGAGAGAATGGGTGAGAAAAGTGTGAAGAATGGAGTGATTTGCACCTTCTATTTATAGGTTGTGAATATGCCGAATGTGGGGCGTTCCTTAGCTGAACGTTGGGCGTTAGTTGGCCACATGTCACCATTTGGTGGCAAGGCGTGGGGAAGAAGCAGTGGCTCAGATCGCGCCACGTGTCACTCGCTGGTCACTCCAAAAACTAATTATCTTCTAAAATCCGTAACTTTCGCATAGGATATTCGTTTTTTGACATTCTTTATATCCACACGTAGGTATCGATGTGATCTACAACTTTCGTTTAGACTCAGTCGACTAATTTTGACTTTATGTTTAAAGTTATATTTTAACAGACTTAGACAGTTAAAGTCCGTTAAAAATTCAAAATTTTGTCATCCAACGTTCGTTTTCGACTGTCTTTATATCGTCGAGCTCCTATTAATGAGATCTTCAATTCTCATTTAGGTTGTGTCGGCTAAAAATCGATCGATCTAAAAATCGATTTTCGGGTTGTGTACTGCTATGCTAAATCTTATAAAAATCATAACTTCCTCAGACGAAGTGAGATTTGGACGTTCTCTATATGCACGATCTCGGTTTAACATATACTATGACTTTCGTTTAGATTGCTAAGGCTTAAAAGTATTTCGTCAAAAATTCACTTTTTACGTTATGTAGAGTCGTGCCGGTTTTGTCGCAACACTTCGACGAGTCATAACTTCTTCATTTTAAGTCGGATTTCAGCGTTCTTTGTATGTACAGAATTCTTGTGACATATACTATACATTGGTTAAGATTATTTATTATAAATAATATTATATCAAAAAAATCATTTTTAACGCTTATTATCTCTAAATTGATTAGTCCGAATCTGCGGGCATTACAACATCTAGGTATTCACGAACAATTGGTACGTCATCAATGGTCACCCCACCATTCTCCCAGGTATCCATCACGTAGGACACAAACCCAAAACATCCATGTTGAAGGTAATGCCTGGCCCTAGCTGCAGACAGAGAGGCGGATCATGTTGAGCACCCTCACCGTGGATCACCAACTCTCCCTTGCTTGGGGTCCGAACACGTAACAAATGAAGCCCATAATCAATCATCGCCCTATTAGGGATCAACTAATACATCCCCATAATGTCCTTGCTCTCGCACACGAGAATCAGAACCAAATCAATTTGATACTGCTCGCTGAATAACTCCAGAATGCATCCTTGGTGAACCTTCGACACTCGCACCGGGCGGTCATCAACAATCTCAACCTCTAATGGATAATCCAAATCCCGTGGGACATCATCAAACCTCCTGCTAAGCACAAGGGATATAAAAGATCGGTTATCCCTCGAATCGAATAAGACCCACGCAGGAATAGCGTTCACAAAGAACGACCCTAAACAACAATACAAACATATAAGCATAAAAAATAATATAAATAAGAAGATAAGGAGAAGCTACATACCAGTGACCACAATGGGTGTTGTATGTGCCTCCTAGACTGTCAGTTGAAATTCCCTGTTTTGAAAAACCGGCGCCTCTCCCTTGCCCTGGTGGCCATCAATGATCCTCAAAGTCGCTGGAGCAGGTTCTCCTACGGGTCCTCCTGATGCTAAATTCTGGCAGTTAGCCTTCTTATGTCCCCTCTGGTTGCAATGAAAGCAAATCAGATAAGATCCCAGTGTGGTAATAGTAGCAGTACAATCCATGCCAAAGTTTCCTGTCTTGCTGCACTTGTAGTAGCCAGAACCACCTATTTTATAGGCTCCGTCATGAGTCTTTCCGCACTTGCCATAGCGGCCCCATCCCTACTGGCCCCTCGATCTAGAATCGAAGCCCTTGGGTTTCTTCACCGAAACCCTCGTCGTCTGCCCATGTTCTGCCTTCCTCTTCCCTATGTGCTCCAAAAAAATCTCCCATTCTCGGGCTTTGGATATCATGCCTTTTAGAGTCGGGCAGGCATAAAAACTAACAAACTCCCTAATATCATGTCTCAGCATGTCATGGTATTGAGTCTTCGGCATCTCCTCGTTTACGGCATAATGGGGCACCAATGGGGCTTTCTCTCTGAACTTGGCGGTGATCTCCGCCACGATCTCAGTCGTCTGTCTCATATCAAGAAACTCTCTAGCTAGTTGTTGCACCTCAAAAATTGGTGCAAACTCCACTCGGAACTAGGTGGATCACGAAATCCATCCAAGTCATGGCCTCAATGGTTGGGGCTCTCAAAGTATAATCAACCTCCTCCCACCAATCCCAAGCTCGCTCCCTCAGACATCCTGCGGCGAACCTCACCTTTGACCCCTCGGGGTAGAAGCTCGTCATCTGGGCACACTCAATGTATGCTAGCCAAATCTTGGTGGCAATAGGGTCCTTCACCCTAAAGCATTCTGGTTCCCCACATCCCCTGAAATCCTTGAAGGTGAGAGTGTGGTCCCCAGACTAGCAAGCAGCGAGATCAGCCCTGAAAATCCAAAGGCGATCCTCCATCAACTTTAGCCTCCTTGATCGATCCAAACATCACCGGGGTTGAATCAAGGATGCCTCTAGTAACCTCTGACACAATAAACTCACACAATATCTCATTAGTTGGTTCGGTTTCCGAACCGAAACCAAATCTAGATCCTGAAACCCCTGCTTCATGGCGTGTCTCCACTATACTGAAACATAATAACATAAACAATTATTAAACACACGATAAGGTTCTCACTCTCGAGCTTCCTAGATTCATTATGGTCTTCCTTGTCTCAGGTATAAATCATGTGCTTCTAGTATAACGGGCCCAATACTACCTTCCATACCTATTTATACCCTCCTCAAGGACTACCTCGACTCCTCCAAGTCACTCCTCCCCATCTAATACTCTCATCATACTATAAGGCGTCCTATGCGCCAATACATATCCCAGGGACTTCCTGGGGTTCCTTCCTTACCACTCTTTGTTATCAGCTGTAGAAGGAATTCCTACTAATACAATCTAACTATCACATCAATACAATTACATACTATCGGTACTAGATAATTCTTCAAATGAAAGGTCCCATACTATGATTGTTACACTCAAACAAGAGTTGTGCAATAGAGTTAAACCTATCATTATAAAATTATCCAATATTAATAATATGTAACCAAACACATTCTTCCACTAGTTAGTTGGTACTAATAAAATATCCTAAAATATAATGCACTCAACATTCGAGCATCAAAATATTCAAGTCAGAACATAACCTAAACATGTCATCTTATCAAATATTGATCTCATACTAGCATGCAAATCTATAAGCTCATACAATAGGCACATAAAGGCATCTCTCCTAGCATTCTATCATGCAATTCTGAGCAGATCCTTAGACCTAATCTAGCATATAATTCTCATAACATAACATAAAATATATAACATGTATGGGTATTTTAGGAAGACTTACTTGAGATCGGATGATTGAACACATTGAACCCCTTTATTTTATTAAAGTCCCTTAATTAAAATATTTCTTTTTATGAAAATCTACCAAACCCTCGATTTGAGTTTAGGTACACCTGATAGTATGCCCAAATCCCTCAAACCAAGGCTCTGATACCAAATTGTAACATCCCAAAATCTCAGATAAAAATTTTCAGTTTTAATTCATTCCAATCATAAAATAATCATGTCAAAACAGTTGAAAGTGTATCATCGTAAAATAATATCACAGTACAAATTCCCAAAATTACATGATGCGGAAAACATGGGCGGATGCAATGTGATCAAACCAAGACCTTCCCTTTCGAGCTGGAAGTACCTGAAACATAAACTGAAAACTGTAAGCACAAAGCTTAGTGAGCTCCCCCAAAATACCTCATACCATAAAAGCATAGAAGTCAAACATATATGGGTATATTTCAACCCCTTCGGTCTCTTTCTACTGGTACTCTGTGTATTTTAACTCCTTCGGTCTCTTTCAACAGGTACTGGGTATTTTTCAACCCCTTCTGTCTCTTTCAACCGGAACTGGGTCTATTTCACCCCTCCCCCCCCCCCCTTCGGTCTCTTTCAACTAGTATTGAGTATATTTCAACCCCTTCAATATCTTTCAACTGGTACCGGGTCTATTTCACCCCATACAGCTAACATGCAATACAAACAGTAAGAGTCACAGAGACATCAAGCATATACAGTCATAATTGGTAATTTTCATGAAGAAAATCATCATTCTACAAACATAATCTAGTGGGTCGACATTGATGCTTTCGACCCACGAGTATAGTGAAGGAAACTCACCTCAAACTGAAGGTATCAAGTCAAACACGAGTTGATGACTCGTGAAATCCTCTCACCAAGTCACAAGAAATAAAACCCTAATAAAAATTTAGGTTAATAACCTATCCTGAAAGTCCAAACCCTTAGTCACGACTTTAACGGTAAAAGGCTACTAAATCCTTGCCTTATTGGGCCTAACCCACCAAGGCCCAAATACAATTAGTCCCAAAGTCCAAAAGATATTCCATGTCCAAAATGGTCCCAAGCCCAAAAGACCATCATAGAAAAGCTTGCGGCCCAACAAGGGCCCAAAAATCCTTAAGTCCCTATACGGCCTGAAAAAAAAGCCCAAAATGTCCCTCTGGTGGGTACGCTAAGCATACCGTTCATTACGCCCGGCATACTCGGATGCTCCACGGAATCAGGACTTTGGGTGCGTACGTGCAATGTACGCCTATGTACGCCCGATGTATTGACCAGTTGGACATAGGATACTTATGAGGTCTTAATCTGTTAAGACCTAACATCCAACTTTAGATCTAGGTGCATTTAAGTGCATTAAGCCATAAAGTTGCAAACTTTATGCCTTTGCATGGCTTAGAAAGTTCATATCTTGGATTTTATCATACTAACTTCATGAAACAACCTTCTTCCCTTGCATGGTTGAGCTTAATCCATCAAGACACCATTTTTATGCTCAAAGGACATCAAAAACACTAAGATCTATCATTATAACCTTCTGGAGTAGCTTATACTCATAAGAAACACTTTAAGGACCCTTAAATGAAGAAAATGAACCATAAACTAAATCTAACACATGGAATCATCAAGGTAGAAGCTTTATACCTATAATAAGCTAGAAATGGTGAATAACATCTAGATCTACAAACTCCTTCTTGTCCAAGTATTCTCCGCAAGTCTTCTTTTTCTTCACTAAGCACCACACACACACACAAGAACAATCTCGTTGGAAATGGATTTGGGTTTTGATATATGGCTCATGAGTCGGAGGAGAGTGATAAGGAGAAAGAGGTTAAGGGTTTAATGTGTTTAATAGGGTGAAAACCCTAAAATTTAGGGTTTACCCCCTGGCTCGTGTACGCATGGGTACGCCCAGCGTACATAGGGGATTCCCCGCCTCAAACAGTCACTAGAGTATGCTCGGTGTACCAATGTGTACACCTAGCATACTTGCACCCAAGGTTCCAAATGCAAATAATTAGTAGCTAAGGCTTTACCTGAAAATTCGGGTGTTACATTTCTACAAGCTTCCATCTACTATAAATGGAGTCTTATGAGCAAATTTCTTTCATGGATCAATCTGCATCTACTACTTTGTTAAAAATCAATGTGAATCAAAACTTAATGGTTGATTTGGATTCTTTGAAGTATAACCCTGCGATTCGACCCTTGATCAAATGCCTGAATCATTCACCATTGATAAGGGTTTTGACAATGTTCGAGAATGTTCCTGTTTCTCATTTATCCATGGTGTATTCAACTTCAATTTATGATAGCGCTCTAGACACGATAAATTTTATGGTTCATGGTCATCAAACTTCAATTACAAAAGTAAAATTTTGCAATTTGCTAGGGCTTTCATCTTCAAACCATGGAATTCATCTAGATTCAGTTGCTATTTATAGTATCATTGTTGGATTTCATCAAATTGGGTATAATTCTGGTCTTTCTCTTATATCGAAGTTAAATAAATCCGCTTTACCTCCAATCTCGAATGCTCTATTCACAATTTTGTTCAAGTGTTTATCGAAGAGGGTCACTGATTTTGATAGTGCCAGTAAATTATTTTATACTTTGACCTTTGGTCTTTTTACTGGGAGAATATTGATTATGGAACACTTATTTGGACTCAATTTGCTCAAAGTGTGAGTTTAAATACAAAGGATTTAGAAATTTCTTGTGCATGATTTTGGTCGATTGTTGTTCGACGTGCTCTAAATCATTACAATGTTCTAGAGGTAACTGATGTTGTGATTGTTGAGATTCTAAAGATGCAGACAACTACTTTTGTAATTTCTGATCCAAAGAGTTTCATTTTTGTTGGTTCTATTCTAGAAGTGATGTTTTCTAGGTTCCTATTGATAATGTTATCATCAAAGCATATCGTGAAATCCCTAATTTTGGTATTCGTGTACAAGCAACTCTAGATGTTGTCGATATTCCAAAAAGAGGAGGAAATAGAGAATTGAAAATAGTTGGGGGTGTTTCAAAGAAACCCAAGCAACAAAGGAAATCCAAGTCTAAACCAACTTTGTTTGATGAGAAATCAGAGGACATAACTCAAAGTGATGTTCGAGGTGATGATGTTCTATTTGATGAAGAAGATATTGCACATACTTCAGATGTTCCACTAAAGACTTCTAAATCAATTGCAAAAACTGCAACTCCGATGGTATGTACTCCACCATCTTCATCTATTTTGACTCCACCCGAGTCATATGTTTTTGAGCAAGTATTAAATGAGCTATTTATTAATCTTTCTCAAACCCTTGCACCACTTCCTTCGAAAACAACTTCTGTTCCGATTCAAACCAATATACCACCTCTTCTGAAATCTATTTCTGAATCGACATCTCAACCATAAACCACTTCACCATTTCAAATTCCAATCTTTACAAATTCTATGCCAAATCCTTATGTGTCATAAATTACGACAACCACATAACCTCCACCAAAAGTTCCTACTTTTGAATCCTATAAGAAGGAGAATAGGACTTCAGGCATCCTTGAGAACACATCTGATGTGGACTCAAATGTCAAAATTGTTGTGAACACATCGGGGCCTACATCTACTTCTACTCCTCACACATCTCCACATTTTGATGCGGATTTTCTTATTGGTGATGAACCTGAACCGATTGATGATTACTAAATTCTTACTTTCAATTTTCAATTTGATAGTGATGATGATGTTGATTTATCTGCTCCAATGACTCACTGTGAATATCGGGTATTAAACAAAAAGTTAGATAAGATACTTCTGCATACCAATTCTTTCTCAACAACCAACTAGAAAAATATGGTTATATCTCATCAAGCAACTATAGAGATGTTAACTCAATCCAATGTAAATACTTTTGAAGCTCACAAGAAGTTAGATGAAGAGCCAACTAAGAAGATTGTAGAGGCAAGTGAGAGATTTGATAAGGTTGTTTTGGAAGTAACGGAAATATCTTTCAACATGACCAAGTTCATGTTTGATTTTCAAACTTCTTCTGATAAGGATGTGTCTGAATTCAACAAGGTGATTAAAGGATTCGTCAATGTCTTCAAACTGAGAAGGAAGATCTTTCAAGTTTGTGATTTGGTCTTCAAAAAGATAGTTCAGATCATCATACGTCTATTTCAAATTCAGTTATGAGGTTGTACAATGACTTTGCATATGAGAACAAAGTTATGGATGCACTTGATAAGTCTACTCAAAAGGTGAAAGTTCTCAAAGAATAGTTGAAAATGCAACTATTCAGAAGGAATATGAATGAAGAACTTATTTTGGTGAAGGGACGTAATTTTGAGATCAATCAGGGTCTATCTCGAATTGTTGAAAACAAAGATGCTCCGTATGCCAATTAAATTTCGTAGCTCATGGATGCGAAGTTGGAACCCATTCCCTCAAAACTTAATAATATTTTGAATGTTATGAGTAACAAAGCTACGATACAACAAGGGAGAGATCAAGTAGTGAATGAAGAGGAATTTCCAAAAGGTAATCTGAACGATTCTTATCAAACTGGCAAAATGGCTAAGATGGAAAATGCAAAAAGATTGTCATTGAAAGGAAAACCATGGAAGATAGGTTGAAAACCCTTAAAGAAATGAAGTTTGGACGGAAGGGTAATGTAGCTTCTCGATCAATAAAAGGAAAAATAAATATTGTTTCATAAGAAGATGTTGATCTTAATCCAAACTTGTCTGAAAAAAGAATTGAAGGAACAAGCAAAGTGTGACGAGGAGCTTGATGCTTTGAAAGTAAAGTTCGATGCTGAAGAAGCTGAAAAGAAAATTTTTGAAGAAATTCTTGCTTCTAAGAAGGCCATGTTTTAAGAATGGACTATCGCTCAGATTCAAAAAGAGCCATTGACAATCCAAATTTTTTTTGGTTAGAACCTCAGACTTCTTTTTCTATTGAGAATGAAATGGAATATCAGCTGGAATTTTCGATTAATGCAAAATCATTTCAATTTCAATGCTTTGAAAGTATTGTGAAGGTTCCTATTGCAAATTCATGCGTAAACAAGAAGTTGTTTAACTTCTATGTGAAATACTCAAAGCCACAATATGAGTCTTAGAGTTTGAAGAGGATAGTAGGGCTGAAAGTTGGAAAACCTACTGATGTTTATGATTTCACAAATATCATCTTTAAATCCTTCAAAGGTCATAATCATGAAGCACATGAATTTACCTTGGCAAATATTCCTTCTATGAATTGATACAATTGGATTTCTTTGCTCAACATTGCTACCAAGGACACTCTGAAATACGAACAGATTTATCAACATTTGAGAAGGATGATACAGGCATACATTCTTGAACTTTCAAAAGAAAGCCAATTCTAAATCCCTTTCCACTACCTGATGATTTGGATAAAATCAAAGTTGGTTTTATTGAAAAAGAATATTGGGGAGTGGTATACAAGACAAAGGAGAACGAGACTGTGAAGAATTGCTTGTTATTCTTGCGAGATAAGCATTTGTATTCTACTGCTTCATTGAATTGAATTCTAGCAAGAGCTGTGGCATACAACTCAAATAGTGAAGCATATTTGAAATGTGATTCAGATATGCTTAAGTGCTGTATGGTTGTTCGAATGAATTTATTGAAGACTATTCCAAAAGTTTTTGAAGTTTCAGAGAAAGAGAAGGTAAAGACTACAACAACAACTTGAAACAAAGAGGGAGATTGTTAGGGTTTGAAGTTTATGTTGTGTCAATGTTGTATGCACCTGTTCACAATTGTATGTCTTGTATAGAGTCTTTACCTATTCCAAAATGTTATGTTCCGATCTTGGAATTTATATATTCTTAGGTTTGTAGTTCTGAACTGTCGACTTAAGATTCTTTTCTAGTGCTTCTCTGATGCCTATATATAAGATCATTAATTAGATAGAATGGGGATCTTTTGACAGAATATTTTTGCACAATCCTTTGTAACGAATTGTTCTTTTACTCATTAATGCAAATCATATCTTATTTACCTTTATTTGTTCCTCTCGATCTATCTGTTCTTCTTAATGTGTTTTCATTTTAAAATCTATCATTCCTAAATTCTTACAATATCAATGTCTCGTATCCATGTAGTATATTGTAGAAAAAAGGAATAATTGATCAATTATATTAGGGTCAGCGTGTGATATGATTTAGAGTTCAATAATGGCTTTGGAAAGCACACTTTGCTAGTTATTCGAAGTCTATAATTGCAATTGTAAGTCGGCGACATATCCAAGTAGGAGACTGTTGGATTAAGTGTCTAAGGTCGTAACTAAACTGATATAACTTTATGGAATAAAGAACAGTCCTTTTGGGGTTGTCCTCAATAACTAGAAATGATTTTAGGAGAGTGAGGAAATGGTTTGTTGATTTATTATATGATTAATAAATTATTTAGAAATAGTTTATAATTAATTAGAAATTAATTTGGATTAATTAGAATTAATAAAATGTGTGAGGGTTAAATTGCAATTGTTCAATTGTTGAGCAAGAGAGGCAATTCTAAAACCTCCCTATGGTGGACGGTTTATAAGGGGTTTCAGAAGGGTTCTGGAAGCATCCTATAGCTGATAAGGATAACTGCCTTGAGTAAATTAAATCTTATTATTTAATTATTCAAATTAGGGTTTATCCTGGAGATCTTCTAGAAGGGTTCTGGAAGCATCCTATAATTGATAAGGACAACTGTCTTGAATAGATTAAATCTTATTATTAAATTATTCAAATTAGGATTTATCCTGGAGATCCACTAGCTATAAATAGGGACCCCTAGCATGCCAAAACCGACCCCTAGCCTTCAGAAGCCAGAAATCATATTTTCTCTCCACCCTCCTCTCTCCTATTTCATTCCTAAGGTTTCTAGGGCATTGGGTGTGAACCATTAGAGGCATTCACACTATTGGTGCTTACTTTCCAAAGAAAGATTGGAGATTTAAGATTGTTATATTCGTTTATAGCAAAGGGTATGTGTTTCTAATCTAGTTGATTTTCGAAATTAGTAGATTAGATCTTTACATTCATAATATGTTGTTGTATTGAAAAAATGTCATGGATCTCTAGGTTGCACGTGCCCATAAATAGTTTTGTGATTTCCCTTTGTAGATCTATTTTTGTAACCTAGAAAACTCATCAATTTCAACCATAAAAACCGAATACATAACCATTACAGAAGCTAACAAGAGCTTATATGGCTAAAGAACTTTGTATCAGAGTTAGGTATGAAACATGAAGACTGCGTTATTCATTATTACAATCATAGTGCAATTCATCTTGCAAAGACTTCAGTGTTTCATAGTAGGAATAAACACGTCTATATGAGACACTACTTCATTAAAGAGCTAATTAGTAATGGTGCATTGTTCTTGCAGATAATCATTGGTATAACGAATCGAACATATATGTTTACCAAGATGATGATAACATAGAACTTAATATTAGGATTGCCTTCAACTATACTCGTAGATAATTAATGAGAAGGCTACGAACAAGAGAAATGAAGTTACACATTTTTGGATTTACGAGACGTATACACCATAGAAAACATTTGATTTGTTGTTGACCCTCCAAGTTAAGATTGCAAAGTTTGTTGAGACAATTGCTTTTAGCAGGAGTTTATTGTGTCCTACATTGACTTAGGGATAAACAGTTAGTACCAAATCTCGATCTCGTATCGATATTGTACCGGAATCGATATCAAACCGTACCAAATTTAAACAAATGAGACGGTACTCGGTACTTTATAATCACAAAATTCGGGATTCGGTACCGTTGGTACCAATGCTAGTACCAAAAACCGGTACCATTCCCGGTACCGATATCGATAATTTCAATTGGGTTCGGTACTCAGGATTGGTTTAGAACAAATTGGTTTCGGAAACGGTACCGGTTCCATCTCAGGCTCATCCCTACATTGGCTAGACGTGCTTCCATTCGTCTCCATCCCTTACTGTAAGACAATAACCTAACCATATTGCTACATGCAATTGTTTTTTTTTTCTTTTAAATATATGTTTCTTGTCCGAACAACTAACATTAATTCCAATACAAAACATCAACTTCATTACATTTTTTTTAAATAAGACTACATATACCACTGGGACTTGAGTTTTAATTTAAAATCCAGCAAATAATTTTATAAGTCATTTATTTTAGGTACATAGCTAAACATCAATAGCTATCAAACTAACAACAAATAAAACATACGTTTACATTGAATGATTCAAGGTTACAATAGATGTCGACAAAATAAATTAAAATAAGACAAAAAATATATAATATGTAATTTATTTATATAAAAAATGCATGAAGTGCGAAAAAGGTTATTATTAATAAGCTTGTGGTAGAAGTGAGGTATAATTTGTTTATGTGCTTAGCTGTAAACGAGTCTAATTGCAAATGGACCACCGTCACTCACACACTACAGCTCACCACTTGAGTGTGACCCAGAAACCATACCCTGTTCCGCTGCTCCACTCAATCCCACCCTCACCTATCTTCCTTCATTCTAGCAGAAACAAACCCAGTTAAAACAAAATAATATTAAATAAATAAATAAAGTGTATGAAATGGAGGTAGAAAATAAAAAATAAAAAACAAAAGTAGCCTTTTCCAGAGCTAAGAAGGCTAGATATAGACTTATTATACAAGATATGATGGAAAAAGTACATGCTTTCAGTGGAATGTCGAACTGGAATTTACAATGATGGATCTGGAAAAATGAAGAATAATTAAAATAGATTTTTTTTAAAAAAAAAATTAATTGAATGCGGTAAGAAGGCAGAGCTTTTAGGCTTTTGGGAATGAAAATGGCGAGGAGTGAGGACCCACCACCCACCAGAAATTGAGCTTTGTGTTTTGAATTTTATGGTCACTCATTTATAGAGTTGAAAAATGGAACCCTACTAACTTTTACCAATTTTGGAAAATTTATCTTTTGCAAATTATTTTTAGAGTAAGTTACACTTTTGGTCTCATTAGTTTGCATATTTTTATAGGTTTAGACTTATTTTTGAAAATATGTTGACAATAGCCCTTATGGTCTTATGGTTGCAAAATCCATCAACTTTGGTCCATTGGCAATTTCAGTCCATATCACTCCATTACATACTAGTAAAACAGTATCAACATCGGTTTCCTCTCTCTTTTCTCGTATGTTCTCTATTTACATTCTTTCAATCATTTTCATATTTTTAAATTTAAGATCAAAGAGACTCTTTCTATTCAGAGCAGGGGAGTTGTATTCGAAGATTGATTGTTTGCATTGTTTCATACACCTATAAATTTGAAAATCAAGCTAGAACGAGACGATTCATTTGGGTTTACAATGCAGACTCATGGTTTCAAGTGGGATTTGTTCTTACAGTTGGTTTCAATAGTGACTATGTGATGGGATATTTAAGTGTTGTCATGGTTCCTTTTGGTTGGTTAGGTGAATTTGTAGGTCTAATTTTAGTGACATTTATATTACTATACGCAAATTTCGGAATTGCAAAGCTACATGAGTTCGGAGGAAAGAGACAAAGCTTTTGGTTTGATTGGAACGACAATCATATCGACCGAATCATATATGGGAGTTAAGTTTCTATTGGTGTGAGCGATGGGGTTGGGTTGTTACTAGTGGTGAGGTGAGAGAAGAAAGACGAAAAAATGGGGTGTGTGTGTGTATATATATATATATATATATATATATATATATATATATATATATATATATATATATATATAGGTTCATTTAAAACCAGGATAATTTTGTGAGATATGGGAACGCGATCCTAGCCACTCATTTTGGAGATCAACAAAATAAAAAAAAAATTGTAAAATGAAAAATAGAATGAAAAATCCAATTTCAAAAAAAAATATTATTTACATTATTTAATTTATCCAAAAATTAAAAAATAAATAGAAATAAAAAAATTACCGTTTTTTTTAAATACACATGAAATGTTCTAATAGAATATTACATTGTAAATAATCAAATCGAATTTTTAGAATGTTAGAGTACCATTCTAAGTCAAAAGTTTCCAACTTTATGACTTTACATGGCTAAAAGGAGTCCAAAAATCAAAACCCTAACTTAATACACAAACCAAAGCATCATAACTCTCGCATGAAGGGAAGAAAGAGACAAATATCATATTTTTGTGGTTCCTAACACTCATAAACGTGTGAAAGGACAACTCTTATGGTTTAGAGTAAGCCATACTCATGACTACCAAGACTATGGGACCAAAATGTATAAAAACTTAAGATCTAGTAAGATCTAAGGAAACATTCATCAAGTTCATAACTTTATACCTTGTGGAGGTTACTTGCATGGAGAACAACTAAAATCTACAAGGCTTGAAGTTTTCCAAAAGCACTTTAAAGATCTTCTTCCTTCAAGGATGGACACCAAACACACAAATGACTCAAAAACTTACAAATGAACACTAGGGTTTGCAATTGATCGATTTAGGAGGATGGCTAGAGGTAGAAAGGGTTTTGAGGGCTATGGTTTCTTAAATAGTGCTCAAACCCTAAAAATTAGGGTTTTCTCACCTGCCAAGTACACCCGACGTACTCATAAGTGCGCCCACAACCCTTTTTAATGAGCTACGCGATGCATACGCCCCTAGTACACATGGCGTTGTACAAATTTTGCAACACATTTATACTTTTGGTTCAAAAAGGAAAAATACTTGATGTATGGGTGTTACAAATCTACCCCACTTGAATAAGACTTCATCCTCGAAGTCCTATGTTGCGAATAACTCTAGGTAGTGCTCCCGCATATTTGTCTCGGTTTCCCAAGTCTATTCAGAACCCTTCCGATGTTGCCACTTAACTTTGACCAATGGAACCACCTTGTTGCGCAAGATCTTTGTCTTCCTATCCAAAATCCCCACAAGCCTCTTAACATAGTTCAGATGATCATCAACCTGAATATCGTTCAAAGGAACCATTGTTGAATTGTCAGCTACACACTTTCATAGTTAGGAAACATGGAAGGTGTTGCGAATCCGACTGAGTTACTTAAGCAGATCCAGTTGGTAGGCCACCCTGCCTACCCTGGTAACCACTCAAAACGGACTGATAAATCGGGTCCCAAACTTACCCCTCTTCCTAAAGCGTATTACACCCTTCTAGGGGGATATCTTCATTAAACCATATTGCCAACCTGGAACTTGAACTCGGATTGATGCTTGTCAGTATAACTCTTATGTTGACTCTTAGTTGTCTGCAACCTCTGTTTGATCTGTTAGATAAGCTCTGTCGTCTGAAGGACTACCTCAGTCTTTCCTATTACCTTGTGACTAACCTCCCTTCAACAAACTGGGTTACGACATTTCCTCCCATAAAGAAGCTCAAATGGCAGTGCACCGATACTGGAGTGATAGTTGTTGTTGTAAGAAAACCCAATGATAGGAAGGTAGGATTCTCAACTCCCACCAAAATCTATAACACAAAATCTCAACATATCCTCGAGCGTTTGGATGGTCTGCTCGCTTTGGCCGTCAGTATGCGGATGATAAGCAATACTAAAGTGCAATCTCGTACCTAGTTCCTTGTGGAACCTATGCTAAAATTGATAAGTGAACCAATCATATAGATCTGATACAATAGAAACTGGAACACCATGTCGAGTGACAATCTCATGAACATACACATTAGATAATTTCTCTGCCGAGGAGCTCTACCGAATAGCTAGAAAGTGGGCACACTTGGTCAGACGATCCATAATGACCCATATCAAATGAAATCCATTATCCGTCCTGGGTCCATGGTGATCTGTTCCCATTTCCACATGCGAACCTCTAAATGTTGTAGCTTGTCATGCCGTCTCTAGTGCTCGACCTTGACTATCCGACATGTCAACCACCTCTCAACATACCATGTTATCTCCTTCTTCATGCATGGCCACTAGTAACTAACTCTCAAATATTGGTACATCTATATGGATTTAGGGTGTATAAAATTTTTGGACTTATGTGTCTCCTCCGTTATAGTCTTCCTAACCCGACCACACTGGGTCAACAATCCGCGGCTATCGGTAGAAAACCTATCAATTTCACCCCTGATTCTCTCCTGCTTCCAATTTTCCTTCTTGACTCCCTTGGCGTGTGCCTCCCTAATCAAATCCAAAAGTGGCAAATCAATGGAAATCCTCATATATAAGCCCCAAACAACAGTGTTAGCCGACTTGTGGCTCAGAGCATCAACGACCACATTTGCTTTCCCCGAGTGATATATAATCTCGTAGTCATAATCCTTGACCACGTCAAGCCACCTATGTTGTCTCATATTTAGATACGGCTGATCATGAGATATCTCATACTCTTGTGATCCGTGTCGATGATGTTGGATTAATGTCTAAGTCCATAACTATATTTGGTAAGACTTGACCCGACCCGGCATGGTCCATTTGGGTTGCATACCATCATGCACTTGGATGAGAGAAATAAGACACTTATGGTTATTAATATATTATAAGTTCTAGTATATTAATAATAAGAATAATAAGATTATTTAATTAGTATTGATCAAGAATTAATCTAGGATTAATTAAGTGATCAAAAGAAGACTAATTAAATATATGGGTTGATTGAGTAAATCATCCATACTTGTATAGTGGGCTAATGCTCCATGGATAATCAAGTTGGGCTAAAACCCATAGGATGGTCCATGGATGCTCCATGGTGTATTTGAACCCATGGATCCAAGGAAATGGAAAGTCATGACAATTAGGGTTTGCCCTAATTGTAACACTATATAAAGATATTATTCTTGACAAAATGGGCACTAGTATGGTGCTAGAGAGGGCTAGCCGATTTTGATGAGTGTAGAATTCTCTCAAGTCATTCCAAGTGTTTTGATGATTGTGATTCCATTTGAGGTGTCACACTTGGGGCACTAGGCACTCTAGCTTCATGAAGACTTTCTTCTCCAAAGAGGTATGTATTCTATCTTGCTATAGTCATTGTGTTTGTATGCTAGATTAGGATAATACCTTGGAAGTTCTTATTTGCATGTATAATAGAGAAAACATAGATCCAAGGTATTTAGGGTTGCATGTACACTTAGGAGTGTTAGAATGCTCAAAACCCAACAGTGGTATCAGAGCCTAGGCTTGTTTTCTTGTTATACCTGCAATAGAAGCTGAAAAAACGAATCTGGTGCTGTCTGGCCATCAGACTCGGCGAGTCCATCAGGAGACTCGACGAGTCCATGCCTAAAAAGTGATGAATTCGATCCAACTCGCCGAGTTTGTTCATGCACTCGACGAGTTGGACCCCCAGACAGCATATTTTCGAGTTTTTTGGCTAGAAATGGACTAGGAACATTACCCTAAGTTGTTTTTGATCTTATAAACTTGTTTTTGATGTGGTAATGTTCATGCTAATCCATTTTCAAAGATAATTGTCAATAGATTCATGTTTTGTATTAGTTTAAGGTTTAGACTAATTACATGAAAAAGTTTGATTTGAATTATCTTGTTCTTATGAGTTGCTTAGATTAATAGAAATGTTGAGTGAAATAGTTGTTTTCAATCCATTTTAATCTAAGAGTTGAGTATAAAATGTGTTTGTGTAACTTGTCCTCAAGTTACATGAAGAGTCACATTAAAGACTCATAAAATTCATAAGAGTTGGTAATGGTTACAAAATGAAGAGTCTTGTGTCATTGAATAATTTTTATGACTCCATAACTTGTCCTCAAGTTATGGAAGTTCAAGAGTCACTTCATTAAAGGAAAATATGTAACCATAATTAAATCCATAAGTTATAAAATAAAGAAAAAGTTAGTTCTTTTATTAGTTTAAAGTCTTCCATAACTTGTCCTCAAGTTATGGAACTTGAAGAGTTTTTGGATTAAAACTACTTTAAACACATAAGTTATGGAATTAATTAGTTTTGAATAGTTTCAAAACTTGCCCTCAAGTTTTGGAATTTGAAAAGTTTTCAAGTATGAATACTTTAATTCCAAGTTAGCCCTTAGAATTTTAAAAGTTAAAATTCAACCCTTATACTTTATAATATTATAAGTTAATAATATATATATGTATAAGAGTAAAGTCAGTCTTACCGCTAGTACGCCTCATTCACGAAGCCGGTCTATAAGGTGGGTATAAGGTTGTTGCCTATAAAATGGCAACTTAATGGGTGTCCACTCTCACCCACCGCTTGCTTGACTGGTGGAGGGTCGTTAGCCGAACGGGTTTGACAGGACTAGAATTCTCCTTTCATTAAAAGTATTAATGATAATACTAAGTAACTAAACTCATAATAATACCCAATCTTAGTTACTTAGGAAAATGTGAATAAGGTGCTAATCCATGAAATTACACTTTACACTTTGTCAAAGTCGTTAGTGGAGCGTGTGTGGTTAACCGGCACACTAACTTGGACTTAACAAGGTAGGTAAAGGGTGACTTAATATTTATCATAGTATCGATGGAGCGTGTGTGGTTAACCGGCACATCGATTGAGGGGTAATTTATTAAGGGTACCAAGTGATTTGCATGGTTACTTCACACCTTGTTTTGTGATCCTCGGCATCCCAGTCACAAAACCTGAAGGGCACACTCGAGATTGAAACATGCCTTTGAAAAGTTCAATGAATCTCAAAGATCTAGGAGTTTCAAAACCAATTAAAAACCTAATGATACATTTCGTTTATCTTGGTGGAAATTGGTGAATCGTCATTCACCTACCTTCAAATATTCTATAGCTTGGATTACGGCATACCTCTTCTAAGTTATAAAATAGTTTGTTGGGTCCTAGCCTTAATATTTCATATTGGGTGTCATATTAAGGACTTTAAATCAACTATCTTGAATATCTCCCAAAAGATGTCTGGTTTAGACACCTATGATCTTCCCAAATCTCTTGAAACAAGGTTTCCTAATGAAGATGATGTCCCATGGATATCATACTTCTTTCTCCTCCTCCAATTATTCTCCCTAACCCACAAGTCCTTGAAAAGTTTAAGGTCACTCAAGCCCTATTGGCAAGGCAAGGTCTAGGTGTGAACACATCTTGGAGATGTAGTCACATATTGACAAGCCGGGAGAGTTGGGTGTCAAAGTCTTAAGAAAGTTGGTGGTTCAATCACTTTCTAAGTCACATAGTGAGTTCTTTTGGAACACCTATGAAACCAACTATGACAAGACCCTTAATGATCTTATCTATTTGCTAAGATCAACTTCCTAAAACTTTATGGACATTGACAATGATGACACTGGATATCTAGTAAAGCTCTCTCTTCCCGATGGAAAGGGATCGGCCATAGTCAACTCGGTTGACCAAATGGTAAAGAGAAAAGCTAAGTCTGTGATAGTCCCGTGTACCATTATCAAAGGGTCCATATGTTTATATTGCCAAAGGAAGGGACATTGGTCACGAAGCTGCCAAATTTACCTAAGGATGTTAAAGTCAATGAGTTTGACTCTACTTCAGGTAAAGACCACTATCTAACTCTGTTAAGTTTCTATTCTGAGATTCTTGATACATGATGTGACTGGGTCACATGGTGATGGTTTTAAGAATCAAAGGAAAGTGAAGAAACTTAAAGAAAGAATATGCTGAATCTGATCGCGTAGATGGATTTCTATCGCGTAGCTTGAAGATCGGATTCTTGAGCTACTTCTCAGGAGTTATGAGATATTGCTTAGGAATAGATAACAACAAGTTTTCATATGGATTGTAAGGATAGTTTTTCCGCAAAGTTTTAAAATAAAAGAAAAATTTTTGATTTTATTTATTTTAAAATATCCTTACAATGGCATTTGAGGAAAAATTGTTGCTTATATAATTCCATTAAGAGCAAGAGTGGAAATATGAAATTGATTCTTTCATTTGTGGTAATGTCTAAATTTACCAAATAAGGAAAGATTCTCATCACCCAAGTTTCAATTGGACCGGAACTTGGAATCATGCAAGTTGTATAGCATGATGAATGAGAACTTTCAAGTTTTGGAAAATTAAGACTAATTACTTGTTCACATGGATGTGTGAGTCAAGTAAAGGACTAAAGGATCGAGTACACATTCTTGTGCACTGATTAAGTCCACCACAAAAGATTGATAAGAATATTTGTCATAGTTTACTAAAGCTCAGTAAATATGATTATACTTACAAGCTTAAGTGTAACTCTGAGACATTGGAAAAAGGTTCCAATGTATAGCAGGGCGAATAAGAAGAATCAAATTAGGCAGAAGGATAAAAGTTTCTCATATCTGAAAAGATGGGAGAGTACTTTAGTATCAGTTTTGTGATCATCTTAATGATTAAGAAACCATATCAAAATTAGTTCTCTAAGGAAATCTTAGTGCATTCTTATGACTAAGAAGAGGAACTTGAATTGTTGAAATGGTTAAATCAAGAAGATGAGTCATACTTCGTTCCAATACAAGTCTTAGAGTCATACTCCAAGATTGTAGCTTGAGTGACATGTCTTAAAGAAGGTTTAAAACACTTGTCAAGTGTAAAAGTAAAAGTTTCCTACTCTGGTACATTTGAAATTGGTAAGTTGTGATGTTTTGGATAAAACAAAGACCAACTAAGGCCAATTGTGTGAAGTGTTTGTCTTGATTAGAATCCGCACTATCTCTTGGATGTTTGACAAAGGAGTCTTATATGTCAAGAGGACAGTGGGAGTCTTAAAGGTCTTGAAAATCTCAAGAACTAATCAAGAATAAAACTTGAAGTTCTTCACTAGCACACGACTTGAGATTTAATAACCTATCGTGTTGACATATTCTGTGCCCATTCCAGTTAAAGTTGACTTTGCATATGAGTTCTTAAAGTTCTCAATGTGTTGCATAACAACTTGGAAGCAATGGTAGGCCCTTGAGCTGCCAGGTGGCAAGAAATTAAGATTGAGTTCAGTCCATATGAGTTTGGATTTGTCATTATCCTTGTCTTGTGACTATGATTTTGACAATTCACATGGATAAGAACACATACACCAGTAAATCTAAGTGTCATAAGGTTTCTCTCCGATTCATGGAAATGATGGTGAGGAAACACTTTCACTAAGTAGATTTTAGCTATATAGCAATTGTGATATTTGCATTCTCAAAGTCGTTAGTGGAGCGCGAGTGGTTAACCGGCACACTAATATGGACTTGTGAGAAGTGGCAAAAAGGTCTAACTATTATGATTACGGCATACCTCTTCATAATTGTTTAGACTCACAAGTGTGCTATCTAAGGGAAGGTGTATGATTTTGATAAAGTCTTATCAAAACAATCTAGTATCAGAAATCTGAACTTTGGTAAGAAAGTCAATGAAGTATTGATTTCTAGAAGTCTAGCTGATTTCTGAGTACATGTCAAAGCTAGTGGGAGCATAAGTGATATGCTAATAATCATCATGTTAGTGGGAGCATGATAATTATGATAAGTATTGCAAGTTAGCAATGTTAATTATAGAAAACAAAAGGTTTCAATTGGGAAAAGTTGTTTTGCTATAATTAAGGGAGAGGAAATTATGCTTCATCTCAAATCTATAAGCTTAGATCGTGAGGTTTTAATCATTTAGTCAAAGATATGTATATGAATTTCATGTTGGAATGGCTCAACATAAGGAAATTCTGTATATGGGTCCATTATTTGCGTTCTAAAATTCGATTATGATTACGGCATCCCTTTTCATAACCTGAATTATGAGAACTTGGCAAATTGAAATGGAAATATTATAGCAAAAGACTGGTTTAGTCTTTATGTAAGACATCATGAATCGTGTCCCATATGCTTCGGATATAGGATCGATTACATGTGCTATAATCATCCGTTCTAAAATTTTCAAAAATGCCTGGGGCATTAAGAAGGGAAAAGGTTTAGAACTGGATATGACTAAAAGGATTAAACAATTGTCGAGGACAATCTAAGGTTTACCAAAGATTGGTTGCTCAAGGACAATTGGAAGTATAGTGATAATTCTGGAAGGACCATATTGACATAATCTGTAAGGAGGCAACTCTTGTTCAGAAGTGATAGTCAAAATGGAATCTGGAAATGTTTCAAAGTTAGAAATTATTCAATCTGTGTAAGATTAAGGAAACTTAATGCAAGAAGGATATTTCCAAGGAGTTGATCTCCTTTGGAATACTCTGTAATGATTGTTGCCAAGTCTTTGTGAGTTTGTGCATAATCATTACAAGATGATCAATGCATATAAGTTTAGAATCTAACAGATTTCAGTAAATGGCATGAATTTGGAATTCTTGCATTTGCGGTAAGGGTTTGGGAGTGTGAAAAGAGAATCATTGAAGGTATGTTCAATTGATCTAGTTCACAAAGTAAAGATCATAGACAAACATAGTATGCATACTTGGTGTATGGCATGACTAGTGTTTAAGAAAACATAGTGTACATGCTTGGAGCATGGGACAACTGTTGTTTTAAATTCAAGAATAAAGTTGATAGCTGAAACAGTATACAATGAATAATGTGTAATCATATGGTGATAAATAAAAGGTGTTTTATTTATCTTCAAAGGGTTGATACCATATTGGATTCAATTATTATTGTGTTTCATTTTGCATGTTTTGACTTCCCGAATAAACTGGGTTATTCTTCCGGAATGACTAAGTTATTCAAACTATCCACAGTCGGTCATATGTTGGAAGTAGATATGAATTAAGACTGTCATGATGGGTTGTAGAGGTCTAAGGTGTTGGACAAGGCTACAACAATCATGAGTGCTCATAAGTTCTGAGTATTGGATTCAACCCGCGCTCATTGGAATCACTTCATGGATTTTATCACGAGTGGTCATGAGACGATAATATCCTATATTCTTCAAACCTAGAGATATGAGTTGTTACTATGAGTTGATAGTACATTGATTGCACGAAAATGCATTTGGTAACTCGGTGCTATAAAACGTGCTTTTGTGTATGATTCAACAAGTAGTAGAACAAGCCATATGAGTCGAAGTTTATCCATTCCTTTTACCTTCGGGATAAAAGCGATATATGTGGGCCCCTCGATGATTTGATGATGACAAATGGAAGTGCTCGGCCGGGCCAGGACTGATTTGATTTGTTCAATTAGTCAGTCGTCATAAATCGGAAATCGGGAAACAACAAATGGACAGAGGGAATGATTATAATCCATGTCTCAGTCCATATGATATCTAGAATGGAGGAATATATGATCCCTTATCTAATGGACAAGTCACTGACAAAGGTCAGAGTTCATCTACAAGGTCAGAGTTCGACAGAAGCTTTTCGAGAGCTACGATTGCCGGTTGGTTCCTGAAGTCATACGCAATAATAGTTTTAGACTTCTCCAAGTGGGAGACTGTTGGATTAATGTCTAAGTCCATAACTATATTTGGTAAGACTTGACCCGACCCGGCATGGTCCATTTGGGTTGCATACCATCATGCACTTGGATGAGAGAAATAAGACACTTATGGTTATTAATATATTATAAGTTCTAGTATATTAATAATAAGAATAATAAGATTATTTAATTAGTATTGATCAAGAATTAATCTAGGATTAATTAAGTGATCAAAAGAAGACTAATTAAATATATGGGTTGATTGAGTAAATCATCCATACTTGTATAGTGGGCTAATGCTCCATGGATAATCAAGTTGGGCTAAAACCCATAGGATGGTCCATGGATGCTCCATGGTGTATTTGAACCCATGGATCCAAGGAAATGGAAATTCATGACAATTAGGGTTTGCCCTAATTGTAACACTATATAAAGATATTATTCTTGACAAAATGGGCACTAGTATGGTGCTAGAGAGGGCTAGCCGATTTTGATGAGTGTAGAATTCTCTCAAGTCATTCCAAGTGTTTTGATGATTGTGATTCCATTTGAGGTGTCACACTTGGGGCACTAGGCACTCTAGCTTCATGAAGACTTTCTTCTCCAAAGAGGTATGTGTTCTATCTTGCTATAGTCATTGTGTTTGTATGCTAGATTAGGATAATACCTTGGAAGTTCTTATTTGCATGTATAATAGAGAAAACATAGATCCAAGGTATTTAGGGTTGCATGTACACTTAGGAGTGTTAGAATGCTCAAAACCCAACAGATGATACATCAGACCCCATATAGATAGTGCCACCAAATCTTGAGGGAAAACACCAATACCCCTAACTCCAGATTATGCGTCGGATACCAAACCTCATGCGGCTTCGGTTTCCTAGAAGCATAATAAAAAACTCTCCCTCACTCCATGAGTACTTCCCCCAAACTGGTGATAGAAGCATCACAATAAAAAATAAAATCCTCCAAACCCTCCGGGAGGGTCAACACCGGGGCCTTACATAACTTATGTCTCAGCGTCTCGAACGCAACCTGCTGCTCAGTCCCCCAACGAAAATCCATGCCCTTCCTTGTCAGATGAGTGAGAGGTACAACAACCTTGGAGAAATCCTGAATAAACCTCCGATAATACCCTGCTAAGCCCAGGAAACTCCTGATCTCCGAAGGAGACTTCGGGAGCTCCTAATGCATAATTGCCTCAATCTTGGCCATGTCGACCAGAATCCCGTGTTGGTTAATTAGGCGTCCTAAGAACCGGACCTCCCGTATCCAGAACTCACACTTTGAGAACTTGGCATAAAGCCTCCCCCACCTCAAAACTCCCAACAGCTCTCGAAGGTGCTCCCTATGCTCCTCTCTAGTCTTGGAATATACCAAAATATCATCGATAAAAACAATAATCGAATGATCGAGCATTGGCCTTCATACTCGATTCATCAAATCCATATATATAGCAGGCACATTGGTGAGCCCAAATGGCATCACCACGAACTTGTAATGACCATAACGAGTTCGGATCATTGTATTCTCCACATCCTCCTCCCTGACTCTCATTTGATGATACCCTAACCTCAAATCAATCTTGGAGAACCAAGATGAACCCTGCAGCTGATCGAAGAGGTCATCAATCCGTGGAAGTGGGTAATGGTTCTTCACCGTCAACTTGTTCAACTCTCGTTAATTAATGTACATTCGGTGTGAACCATCCTTATTCTTAACAAAAAAAAATCAGCGCTCCCCATGGCGAACTACTCGGTGTGATAAACTGCTTGCGCAACAACTCCTGAGGATGAGAGGACAACTCCTACATCTCTGGTGAAGCTAATCGGTACGATGCCTTAGCAATCAACACTTCACTAGGGATCATATCGATCTTGAACTCCACTTGCCTTGTGGGAGGAATGCCAGGTAATTCGTCCAGAAATACATCTAGAAACTCTTTAACTACAGGCACATCTAAAACCGAAACCCCTTCTCTACCCGAGTGTCAACCACATACGCAAGATAAGCCATACACCCATGTTGTAGATACTGCCGAGCCTTGGCAGCAGAATAAAAGGTTGATCCAACCCTAGTACCGTTGCCATAAATGGTTTGTTCTCCCCCACTTGGGGTTCGAACCACTACATGATGCCCTTCACAATCTATCATGGCACCAAACCCGCTCAACCAGTACATCCCTACTATCATGCAGATACCTCCCATTGGGATAGAGATGAAATCGATTCGGAAAGATACCTTGAAAATATCCAAGGAATAATCCAAAAAAAAGCTTGATGCAGAAACCCCGTGCTCGTTGGCGATGGAAACTCGCAACAGGCACTCAAACTCACCAAGAAAAACATCAAAACTCCTACTAAAGGACAGAGACATAAAGGACCGACTCGCACCCGAGTCATAAAGCACAAGAGCAGGCAAAGAGTTCACTAAGAAGGTACCTAACAAAAATACAATCATAAGAATACAATAAAATAACTTGATAGAATCATAAATGAAAACATACTAGTAACGACGTCCGACGTCCGGCGCCGCCCTGGCCTCCTCCTTCGTGAGCTGAAAGGAAAGATCCTTGGCCTTCGGGGACTCAACTCTCCCTTGTCATCCATCTAGAATCATCAAAGTAGTCGAGGTTGGTACCTGCACCGGCCTGGCAGCAAACAAAGGATATCGGTACTTCACGTGGCCCACCTGATCACAATAGTAACAAATCCTGGTGCTCGGTAATGGGGACTGCTGACGACAATACCTCACAAAGTGACCCTACTTGCCATATTTGTGGCACCCAGTCCTGATCGATAAAGGCCCTCATGCGTCTTGCCGTACTTGCCACAAGTGTGGTCCCGCTGACTTCCAGATTATGAAACAATGGTCTTGAATTGCTTTTCCGTGTGTTGTGGTTGTACCGAAGCCTGCCTCTCCCCCTGTTCTGGATCTCAATCTCAATCTCCTACCTCTGCGCGACATATTGAAGCTTGGAAAGGGTACCGTTACGTTGGGTACACAAACTTCCGAATCTCCATCTTGAGCATGCTCAAGTACCGCGCCATCTTGGTCCTGCTCCAAGGCAGAATACTCAGGACAGAAAAGGGCTCTTTGACATCTGCCTCAACGGCAGATACTCCTGGGCCAACCACTCTCTTTCTCTTTCTTTCTCTTTCTCTCTCTTTCTCTTTCTCTCTCTCTCTCTCTCTCTCTACCAAGGGAACATACTATGTGCGAAACATATCCTTAAACTACCCACAAGTAGCAAAAACCCTCTACTTCGAAGTATGAGAACTGGTCACTAGGTTCCACTAGTCCTTCACGCCTAAATGGAGAAGGTTTTGGGTGCACCTGACCTTCTAGCCATGTGGACAAGAACAGGTGAAAAAGCGGTTCTCCACGTCAAAAATCCTTCTCATGGCTACGATCGGGTCCTTGAACCCATCGAAATATGGGGGATTCGTGTTGTTGAAGTCCCAATACGGGAATGATCCTCTCCTTTGAACCCCCACAACAACAAGAACTATGGTAGCTACAGCAGCAACAACCTCAGCCACAACGCCATACCGCTACTCAAACAACTCAATCATCGTAGTCTTGATAGACCCAAAAACCTCTGGGATGGCACCCCGAATAGCTACAACTACCTCAGTGGCGATCAACTCACGAATGTCATCATTCGTCAAACCTTACCACTTTGGGCCGCCAACTCCTGAACCAGAACCTCTCGTGAACACTATACTGAAAATAAACCAAAATATATCAGAAACACCACAATTCATGATATTACAACCATTATAGAAAACTAAACCCTCAGGGTTTGTGACTTCCTTGGTACGCATATGGTTCCTGTGCTTCCAGTAGTACGGGCCCATACTAACTTCCACACCTACCCGTATTTGTCTCATTAGATCATCATAGACCACCCAAATACAAAACCGCATGCCTTGGATACACCTATATCCTTTACTCACTCTCTCGAGAGTGGCTAATCATACCTCAAGTTGGCCTACTACCATCACACATACTTATGGAACTTCCACTAACCCCGCAGCCACTTGTGCATGCTAATCATACATAACGTTGGATTCTAGAGACAGTCGTATAGTTGATTCTACCTTAAGCCAACAACAAGACAAGGAACAAGAAATAAAGCTAAATCAAACACTCTCAGACTATAAAATCTTAGTTCTATACAACTATGATGCACACATCAAGCAACTACATTAATGATGTGAATTCCATCTAACATACAAGAAATTCTACTTGGATATCAGGCATCGTACATCATAAAATTCTATCATGTAATTCGTGAAGATCCCTAGCCTACTACTAGCATATTATTATATCATAATCATCGTAAACAAATAACATTGTGGGTAACTTGGGGTATACTTTCCTACTCTGGCTGATCGTACACATCTCATCCTTCTTTGGATACTTTTGAAAAGAATTTTGAAAACTTTTATAGATTCTTAGTTTGAGTCTGGATTCACACGAATGCTCATCCAATTCTCTCAAACTAGGGCTCTGATACCAACTTGTAACATCTCAAAAATCACAATAAAATTTTCATTTTTAATTTAAATAAAAATCATTGTTTCAATCAAAACCCAAGTCACAAAGCCAAGTATCAGACACAATTATCCCAGAATCAGAGTATCATAAAGTCTCCAAAATATATCACTGAAGGATGTGTACGGATGGGTACAATCATGCCTTTGCCTTTCCCCTATCCTCTGAAGTACTTGAAACCATAAAATCAAACATTAAGCCAAAGTTTAGTGAGTTCCCCAAAAGTAACACACACAACCAAACGGATAACAACATGAATATACGAGCCTTCAACATGACTGGACTGCCTCGCATGACCTATAGCCTATCATGACCGCTCTTCGAGCCTTTAGCCTGACTAGACCGCCTTGTAGGGCCTACAACCTATCCAGATCGCTCTTTGGGCCTTCGGACTAACTAGACTGCCTTGTAGGGCCTATAGTCTATCTGGACCACCCCGGGTATCTTGGCCTTCAACACAAATAAGGACTTCCTTGTAGGGCCTACAACCTATCTGGACCGCTCTTCGAGCCTTCAACCTAATTAGACCGCCTTACGGGGCCTACAACCTATCCAGACTGCTCTACGGGCCTTCGACTTGACTGGACCTCCTCAAAAGGCCTACAGCCTATCCGGACCTCTCTACAGGCCTTGGCCTGAATGGACCGCCTCGTAGGGACTACAGTCTATCCGTACCGCCCCGAGTATCTTGGCCTTCAGCACAAAGCAGGACCGCATGAACCCAACAATAATAGTAATATGCCGACATGTACAGTAACATTCAGTAGCCAACAAATACAGGTAATCATACAGATCTACCAGTCTATCACATATCTAGTAAACATAGGTAATTATACAGATTTACCAGTCTATCATATAAGCAGCTTAACATCATCCAGTATACCAAGATACATAATCCAGTGGGCCTACGTTGGTGCCTTTGACCCACAAGTACATTGAGGAAAACTCACCTCACAGTCCGAATATAGCTGAATAGATCACTGCCCCAAATGTTGTCTCTACTGGTCACCTATACAATAAACAATGACATAAACTCAAATTACTACTCAAATTACCCAAAATGCCTCTAAGTCAAAATTAGTCAAACCCCTAGTCAAAGGTTAAAAGTCGAAGGGGGTCAACATAAACTGAGTACGCCCTGCATACTCAGTCATTACGCTCAATGTAGTAGATCATTTCCATGTTATGAGGCTCTATCTTGGTACGTGCAACGTACCACCAGATACACCCATCGTACTCGACCAATTCCATTTTCATCCATTAAGTGCCTAATCCATTAAGATTTCACGTCCAAATATCATTCTATGTCATAAAGTTTCCAACTATATGATTTTCCATGGCTTGAAGGAGTCTAAAAACCAAAACCCTAACTTAATACACAAACCAAAGCATCATAAATCTTGCATGGAGGGAAGAAAGGGACCAAAATCACATTTTTATGGTTCCTAGCACTCACAAACGTCTGAAAGGACAACTCTTACGATTTAGAGTAAGCCATACTCATGGATACCAAGACTATGGGGGCCAAAATGCATAAAAACTTAAGATCTAGCAAGATCTAAGGAAACATTCATCAAGTTTATAATTTTATACCTTCTGGAGGTTACTTGTAAGGAGAACAACTCAGATCTACAAGGCTTGAAGCTTTCCAAAAGCACTCCAAAGATCTTCTTCCTTCAAGGATGGACACCAAACACACAAATGGCTCAAAAACTCACAAATAAACACTAGGGTTTGCCATCGATCGATTTGGGAGGATACAGACTAGAGGTGGAAAGGGTTATGAGGGTTAAGGTTTTTTAAATAGTGCTCAAACCCTAAAATTAGGGTTTTCTCACCTGCCAAGTACGCCAAACGTACTCATGAGTACACCTAGTGTACTCACATACACCGGGACCCTTTTTAACGAGCTATGTCGTGCGTACATCCCAAGTACGCATGACGTAAGGACCATTTCGCATCATATTTATATTTTTGGGTTGAAAAGGAAAAATATCTGATTCTGGGTTCTACAAAAACTACAATGAAATATATTTTGATTCACATGTAAATTTCACTAAATTAATTTGTGAATGATCAAAAATTGAAATAATATATCAGATTCACATTGTGAATGCCAAAAAATAATATTATATGCAGATCACATTCATAGTGTGAATCTGATTCATAGTGTGAATATGTTAACAGTTTGAATATGATTTTGAGTGTGAATCTATTTAAAAAAATGTGAAAAAAAATATTTTTTTTATATCGATATGAATGCTGTTTAAAGACTACTAAAAATTATAAATTTTGATATATTTATTTTATTTTTTTCGATAAAAAAATAAATGTAAATATTCAAAAAATAACACAACAAAGTGGATTTTTTGAAAAAAAATCGTTTATATATATATATATATATATATATATATATATATATATATATATATATATCATTACTATATATAAAAACCTGATTTTTCTCCTGCCGCCAAAATCAAATTTAGTGGGTTTTCTATCCGCCACGTAATCTGCCTTGCGAACGACGCCATTAACATCAAAGTCGATTCACCATGGGATGCATCCAGTTCGTCTAATTTTCTTTTTAATTTTTGGGGATCATCATATATGTTGGGGGACCCTGCTACCAAACGTTTTTCTTAGTAGAGGTGGGGGATTTCCATGAACCCGATGAACCGATGGGCTTCCCCTTTCCCCTTTTCTTTTAAGCATATTCGTGTTGCCCCTTCCCGTTTATGTTTATTCTTATAGGGAAATCTTTGGAGATTTTCCCACAACCTTGAGTAAACTCATTTTTCTCCTTTCGCTAATAGTAATTTCAGTTAGATCAACGGACGCCACGTAACTTACTTCCTGAACGATGCCATGGATATTAAAGTCATTACATCGCCTTATGTTCCACTATGGCATCAGGTGAAAGATGGTGAATTGGTGTTCTACAAAAGAGTTTCAGATAGAAGGGTATATATGTCCTCTACTACCGTTTTTGCCTCCCATTTTGCAAGAATCCCTCCAGGAACACATTGCTTCCATCCTCATGCCTGCATCGTCACACCTGTTGTCGTTACCCTGTCCGGTGTACAACCACTCCTTATCTTCTGTTTCTTTCTTACACTGCTCTTTTTCGATTTTTTGTTCTTAGTGGCGACACCATTCTTCACTACGTTTTTCGTTCTAATATTGATGTGGTTTTGCATGTCCATGTCCACTTCCATATGATTCCCACTCATGCACCCTAATCCTCCATCACATTTTTTTATTTTTCTGAAAACCTCTGTTCATCTTTATCTTTGTTTTTGAAATAAGGGTTTTCTAATCTTGCTTCCTCTTCTGGTGTTGATGGTGTAAATTTTTTTGCCAAATACTTTTGATAATCGAAAACATTTTTTATTTTAATTTTTGTAATTTGTCGAAAGGGTTATGGGATCTCAAAATTGGCCTTATTCGAAGACTGATGCAGAGTTTTTAATATCTAATTATGCTTTATAGGGATGGGTTAAGAATTGTAGGGGAGGAAGGAAAGCCGACTGCAACTCTAATTACAACGAATTAAGAGTTGGGGGCAAACAAAAATTTACCTTTCTACAAAAATTTTAAGTGGGACCGTGATTCAAATCTACATAAGGGAATTACATGTCGGTAAATAGTAATGACCATTTCACTTTATGATGTGGTGATTTGGTTCATCTATAGAGTAAGTTCATGCCAACCCTAAAGTTTGAAAGTTAACTTGCATTCCAGTTGTATGTCTGTTTGAAAGATTGCATTGCAACCCATTTTTTAAACTTACTAATCATTATTTTGTGGTGTGGTTCCAGAGGAAGTCAATGCGTAGATATTATTTCTTATATATTATACATTTTTATCTTTAATGATGAAGGATCCTTTTCTTGCCTCCATCTTTGTTTCTGACATGGCAATGAAGATGAATGAATTGCTAGGGACTGTAGACCATATGGATCTTGTGAGATAAGATTTATTAAAAATGGAGAAACACCCACCATTTTTTGATCTACAAATTTAAAATAGATTCCAATGGGATAGATTTAGTGGAGTGAAAGGGCATTTTAGGAATTAAAGAACATAGTTCTCTATTTTAAGGGTAAGTGTTTAGGTTTTGAAGGGAATATATTGTCGATATGTTTGGTGGTTCTAATCCATTTTCGGGCGTTTTGTTCATTAACCCATAAAATAATCAGGTATAGCTAGGGTACTGCCAAGATGAGGCAACAAGTTCAAATTTTGTGTGTTATGGTCTTCAAACTAGGTTTCTTGCTCTTCTAAAGGAGCACAACAGTAAGCATGTCATTCTGTCTAGCTTGCAGTCCCTTAGTAATGAAGATGATAAGGTTTGAATTTTCTTCCTTAGTCTTAGGTTTAGTTTGTTTAAAGTGTTATTGATTGGAATTGGTGCAATTTTTAAGACATTAATTAATTCATCCGCTTTAATAAATTCTAAAAAGTTCTTTGTTTAGGAAATGTAGTCTTGAAGCATAATTACATGATGGACATAGGTTGTTTGAAAGAGAAGTCAGACCTACTGTTGCAATTAAAGGCATTATTGGCATTTTGAACACTGGTATTTTCTTATCTAATGGCATTGTTTTATAGGTTTAGGGCTAATGCGTGCTTTTAGGGCATTCTCTCTTCAATTTTTGTAAATTAATCATGGCTAGATGAATAAAATGCAGGTAATATTACTTTGTTCTAGACCTTGTGCTATCAATCTTGATAATATATATTGACTATAAAGCATTTTACTCTTTTAATGTTTGTAGATATGATTACCGCACCAAATTTTGATGACCAGAAACAGTTCCAAGTTTGTAATACAATGCTGTTGTTCTTGGCATAAATGTTTACGGTCCAAATTGATGGGTTTTGGCCATAAGAACATCCTATGTGCTCATGCAAACCCTAATGCTTGGATCTAGGTTTCTCTATTGTACATGCTATTCATCCAAGACTTTAAACCCTAGTTCTAGCATACAAGTAATCAAATCAACATAAGAATGGGTTTACGATATTACCTTGATTGTTATGTAGCAATAACAATCTCAAATCCTCCTTGTAATGACTTTGGAAAGCTTAGAGTCACAAATGTCACTCCTCTAATGGTTCACAAACACCAAGAGCAAGAGGATGAAGAAGAGAAGAGAAGGAGGCTGCCCAAAACGTGTGAAAACCCTAATCAACAAGTTCACCACGTTTTTGGGGCATAAGGGTTCTTTAAATAGTGAGGCTATTAGGGTTATCTTACAAGAAAACCCTAATTTGGATGCTTAAGCCCTAAGCAACCCATGGGCTCCATCCTTAAAGGCCTAGGGACGATTTCTAATGGGGTTCCCCATAGAATTCGTCCACTCCTTTAATATGGAGTTCATTAGCTCAATATTCAACTATCATACAATTGACAGTTCAAGTCCCTTAAGTTCAATTAATGTCTTTTAGTCACAAACTTAATTACCAATTAATTCTTGACTAATATTAATTAAACAATATGATTTCTCCTTTAATATATTATTCTCATAATATATTAATAAATCATATTTAATCCTTTCTCTCCATAATTCATCCTATCAAGTTGCTTTGGTGAAGGCAACCCAAAAGGACCATGCACCATCGGGTCAAGTACATACCAAAATAGTTATGAACTTAGACACTAATCCAACACAAATCAAGTAACGTGAAATTCTTTTTTAATTTCCCTCAAAACATTTGTACATGAAAACTATTAATTGTGATAGATTCATGATTCATGTGAGTGTATAACGACTCATTATAAAAACATGATAGGAAATTGGTTATCTGTATTTTAAACTAGAGATTAAGATAATTTTTTCTGTTTTTTTGAACGGCAAATATAACCTACTCCTAAACTACTCTTTAAATCCATGTATGTCCACGATGTGACTTGAACCTTCAACATTAAGCAGGGAGGCAACACCAAATACCGCTGGCCTAGAAGCCCTTTTGTATTACTAATTAAAAAAATATTGTTACCTTTTTTTATTTGTATCTTAGTTTGTCATCTTGTTGTTATTTAAATTTACTTTTCTTATGTTTGGTTAACAAGTTTTTTAATTGGCATTTTTGGAATAATATTAAAACACGTAAAAATTAATCAAAAATAAATTTTATTTTAAAGTAGTTATCGTCCAGATTAATTTCCAAGCTACCCCATAACCAAAAGTGCTTGAAATGGTTGAGGGTGGTCAATGATACAAACTGTGGATTTGACTGGATCATAGTAGATGGTATGTCTGGTAAAATCCTTATGCTTTAGAGTTTTCTTTTAGTATGAATCACAATTTTGGTAAAATTATCTATATCTACAAATCCATCAATGAGATTCTATTTGTTTTCTTATAGAGATTTTATGTTTTTTTATCATCTACAAATGATAAATAGTAAAAAGGTTATGAAAGCCGGTGAAACATCTTTGTTTTTATTTTTTATGGTAGTTGTAATATAACTGTAGGTTAATTTTGAATGTAATTTACATAATTTTTTGGTGAAATATAACTGCATTGTGACACATCAATATCAAAGAAATATACCCTAAAGCGTGAGACATAATACTAAAATAGCTGAGAGACACACAAAAATGTTAGGGATTAATTAATGATTTTTATATAATGTTTAAACTAAAAATGTGTTACGGATTAAGTTTTCGTTGTGGAATTGTGCAGATAAGAGAGAAAAGACATGTCGTGACAATTAATTTTATTCGGGAGAAAATAATGTTGTCGGAAATAGCATTGGACTTTACCCCTTTACCATTATAAATTTATAATCTACTTTAGTTTTTATATTACAATATAATTTAATTTTTTTTATCCATAATAACATCACACTTTTTTTTCCTTACCAATAATATAAAAGTACTTGGTTCTGTACTGATAATTGTAACACAAAATAGAAAACCACCCAGGTATAACATTTGGCCTTAAATTTTTAAATACCCAAATTATCCTTCATGGACTGTGCTAAGCATATATATATATATATATATATATATATATATATATATATATATATATATATATATATATAGGGCTAGGTTATAATGTGGATGAACAACTATTGTGCGGACGTGTGGACAATCTTATTTTATGAGAATTACTAAAAGAATAAGTTGTTTAGTAATTTGACTACGTTCAATCTTATACAACTATCATCATTTTAATGCACTCTCATTAATTCTTATTCATTTTTGTTCCTACACATCGTTTTTCCCTCATTTTCATTCTTAAATAATACGACTCAATAAACATTCTGACATAATGAGAATAATAATAAAAAGTCTATAAGAACCTTATAGACGATTTAATTAGTGAAAATGTGTGAGAATGACAATGATTATGTAAGATTGAACGTATTGATATTATTAAACAACATATTTTCTTTGTCATTCTCATAGAATAGCACTGTCCACACGTCCGCGCAATAAATATTAATCTACATTTGAAACCATCTCTCTCATATATATATATATATATATATATATATATATATATATATATATAAAGAGTGTAAAATTATGAGCAACCATATATTCGGTTGTTTTTTTTCGATAAAAAAACTTGACATTTTTTAAAATGGTATGTTTTGTTTGTTATGATGAGATATATACATGTCTAACATTTAATTGTGTAATCCTTTTTTAGGTTCTTGATTAATTGTTTTCTCACAGTAAAAATTGGTTACATAATATATATATATATATATATATATATATATATATATATATATATATATATATATACTAATAAAAGAGTAGCTTTTTTGTCATGTGTCATCATACTAGACATTTTAATTAATGTGTTGCCATTTGTCAATTTATTAGTTTTTCATTTTAAATTTATTAGATATCCTCATTAATGTGATTCTATTTTAAATTTTAAACTTTAAATTATTGTTTTCATTAATTCACAAATAAAAATATCTAATATATATTAAAAATTAATTTTATATATTTATTTGAATCAGTGATTATAATTTTACATAACTAATAAAAATATCTCTTAAATTAATAATTTATTTAAAATAACTTATTAATAATTTTGAGTTTTTAATATAAAAGTTTGATTAATTTTATAACCGTGGTTCCCACGGGTTATAAACTAGTATATATATATATATATATATATATATATATAGAGAGAGAGAGAGAGAGAGAGAGAGAGAGAGAGAGAGAGAGAGAGAGAGAGAGAGAGAGAGAGAGAGAGAGAGAGAGAGAGAGAGAGAGAGCCGTGGGGCCACAATAATATCTCATATAATAAAAAACGCATTAAAAAAAAAACTATTAGTAAGGGTACGTTGATAATTTTCATATGTGGTTAAACCACATAAGGAACGTGATCGGTAAAGGCCAAATATGACGGATTTTTAAATGAGAACCACCTGTATCAAATATGAAAACATGTACCAGACATGTAGGAAAGTGCCAACTATAGGGACCAAAATGTAATTCACTAGTAAATATCATAGCAATGCTAAGTTGTAAGGCAATTCTTATATTGGATTAAATCGTTTAAAAATTAAAATAGACATTTAATTGTGAAAAATTCTTTTGTCATGAATTGTTTAAACTATTTAACATGTAAATCCCATGATAATTTCATCGAAACCAAATAAAAAACTAAAACGAAAATCATAACAAAAAAATCTTTTTGAAAAATTGATGATTTGTTTTTTAGTTTAATTAAACCAGATTTTAGGGTAGGTCTGGTTTTTTGGTTTTTTATATTAAAAAGAAGAAAAACGAGCCTACCCATGCAAAATAATATCATTTTACATATAAGCGTCTAACTAATGAGCATATATTTTTAATTTCTATTGAAAATTAAAGTTATAAACATAGTTTCATGTTATTTTGTAGACAAAATTACAAAAATATCTTGTGATTTTTTGTCCAAAAAATTTTAGTTATTGGTCCACAACTTTCATTTTGTTATGAGTTTAGTCTTTTTGATAATTGAAAAAATTAAATAACCAATTTGCCCACTTTATTTGGTTTTTCATTTTCTTTTTATTTACTTTACTATTTATCTAATTAAAATAAAAAAAGAAACAAAATATAAACCTACCCTAATATCACTACCCCACCAACATCCCTCTTATACGAGTCTCAATATATCTTTACTAGTTTGCCGAAAGCCGCCGTTTTCTTCGGAAACCATCATTATGCGACTTTCAGACGTCATCGAGGACCACCACTAATCTGACGAAGCTGCCCTTCTCGGGCGAACCTCTCCCTTATTGCTGGAACACCGCCTTTTTCATTTCAGACCTAAAAAAACCATATTGAAAACACTCTCTCTCTTTCTATCTCTCTCTCTCTCTCTCTCTCTCTCTCTCTCTTCATAGTTGTTGATGAAGATGACAAAGCTATGTTTACCTACAATGACGTTCATACCACCACCATTTACGAATCTTCAAATGACGTCGGACAACCCTAGTTCCAGATCCAAAAACCCTAGTAGTGGGGACGATGTTTCACAAGAGAAAGAAGTTGGTGACGGTTGGGATAGGTTTCCTCGTCGTCGGAGTCGCTGGAGACGCAAGCACCTTCTCTTTCACCTGAAAAGGTCTCTATGTGGTTTAGTGTCCGGGATCGGGATGTAAGGATCTATTGTGGTCTCCGACGAAACCTTAGTGAAGACAAAGATGATGACGCTGCTGGAAGATGACGATGTTCTTCTTTCTTACAAATTTGTTTTTTTTCCTTTAAATATCCACTCAAAAGAGTCCAAATGGTGGTGGTTTCCGGCTGGTGGTTTCCAAAAGGTGGTGGTGGTTGTTCATATTTTTCCGGCAGGTGGTGGTTGTGCTAGTTTCTATTTATGAAAAAAATCAAAAAGTATATATATATATATATATATATATATATATATATATATATATATATATATATATATATATATATATATATATATATAAGAGAGAGAGAAATTAAATACCCCTTACTTTTTGTTTATATTTTTCTTCCTACTTTAGGCTCACTTTGTATTTATGTATATATACTCATTGTATCCATCGGTTTTGGTTAATGAAAATCATTTTTATATTCTCTATTCCTATTATGGTACCAGAGACCAACCTTCCTAATCCTTCTCTATAATTTTCACTATTCCCTTTTCTCTTCCAAGAGCTAGACAGCGGCTACCCTAATATCCAGAGCAACACCACAGACCACCCTCTTCTTCAATATTCTTCTTCTTCAATGATACCTCCTATCTTATCACCTCTTAAGGTTTTTAGCATTATAAACATCAAATCTCGCATACCTTTGATGCTTGAACTTGAAAGGCTCAACTACAGCTCATGGCGTAATCATTTCTCCACTTTTTATGAAGCTTATGATGCCACTGAACACATCAACATCACATACGATGCACCCAATCCGACCCCACCACCTTGAATGGAAGAAGTTTGATGTCATCGTTCAAATGTGGATTTTTCCACCCTCTCATAGCCACTTCTCGACGTGGTCCTTATGCCTGAAGCAAACGCTCATCAAGTTTGGATTAGTCTTGTAAAAATATTCTATGACAACCAAGAATCGAAACTTATGCAACTTGACAAAGATCTCCGCAACATCACCATGGGCGACCTCTCAGTTCTTGTATATTTCTCAAAAATTCAGAATCTTTCCTCTCTAATATGCAATATTGATGCTGAATCCAAAGTCAATGACAAAAACCTTGTCAAATATGCCATTAACGGTTTGTCTACCCGCTTCGAATACATATCCACCACAATCCATTATTGCAAACTATTACCCTCTTTTCAAGAGATGCAATCCATGTTATTATTTGAAGAACAATGCCTTTTGGTTCCTCGAATGCCCCCAATCAACCTGATGTTGATTACTCCTTGTCTCGGTAACATCCATAAAATTTCAGTAAAATTTAAACTTTCCAAAACAATCCTTTTTCTATAGAAGTGTTTACAAAGCCATTGTTTCCAAAACATTTATTTAAAACCAGAATCATTTACACATAGTTTTTAAAACATTCACATTATCAGAGTTTCCCAGAAACCATAAGTCCAAAATGCGAGGATGTGCACGGTCACACCTTCGTCTTGCCAAAACATCTGAAGCACTTGAAACAATAAACTGAAACCGTAAGCACAAAGCTTATTGAGTTCCCCCAAAATACCGATACATAACAAATATCACATATACAAATAACAACATGTCATGGGTCCACAACTATATAGACTAGATTACCCCTGAGCCCACATCATGAGTCTGACTTGCCTTTCTGGCCAACAACTCATGTTTGGATTGCTCCCCAAGCCCATAACATGAGTCTGGCTTGCCTATCGGGACCACAACTCATGCTTGGATTGCTCTTGAGCCCACAACATAAGTCTGGCTTGCTCCTTGGGCCCACAGCTTATGTCCGGCTTGCTCCCTCAGTCCTTGGACTAGAATATAAAAGATTAGCCCACAGTACGAGTCTGACATGCCCTGCCTGACCCTCAGCTCGTATATGGAATGCTCAGGAGTCCTCAGTATGAGCCTGGCATGCCCTCCATGGCCCTTAACTCATGTCTGGCATACTCCAGGGTTTCTTGGCTACCGCACAGAGCAGTACAAGCTCAATCCATCCCACGCAACATGTTGACATGTAACAGATAAATACATATACAGATAATCAGGCAGTATCACATGTAGTCCTACAGATCTACCAGACTAGCATATCAAACTAGCATTCATATCCAACTCATACACAACATATCAATAACTACTAGGATATCAATCCAATAGGCCGACCTTGGTGCCTTTGACCCCTAAGTATAGCGAGAAAAACTCACCTCGCACTGCCGAACATACAGACGATCCCTGAATGCTGACTGCCAGATCCCGAACTGCCAACATCAAGACAACGCCCTAATGAAGCTGATTCCATGAATAATCTCTGACTGTAGATCCACTATCACACACGCGCTAACAGATTCCAAAATGACAATCCATAAATATCTAGTCGCTGACTCATACAATGAGTCCAAATCAGGGTAAAAGACCTTTTTACCCTTCCTAAAGTTTGGCCTAAAGCCATGGTCCACACTAGATGACAAAAAGGCCTGATACCAAAAATAAACTCCTTAAGTCCAATTATGGCCTAATTTTCCAAATTGGGCCTAATGGACTTCACTCTCGAAGATCTAGCAATCTAAAAGCCCAAACCATAAAATCCCAGACAGTCCATCACAACCCAATGCAAACCAAACCCAAATCTTGATCCAAAGGCCCAAATCACTTCAAACCCATACTTGGCCTAATTTTCCAAATTGGGCCTAACTCCTTATTGGGCCTTATCCAAAGGTTTGATCCTCTAATTATCCTAAAACACACTTATCCAGTTGGTCCATTAGGGCCCAAGTATCAAATCCCAACAAATGGCCTAATACCCGAAGCCCAACGTCTGAAATCCGAACAGAGGATATACGCGGGGCGTACCCCTTTGATATGTTGGGCGTACCTCGCCTCGCATTGACCCATTATGGGGGTTTGACTCCGAACGCGGGGTGTACACAGCCTTATGCGGGGCGTACCCTCGCAGGTCTTAAACTTCTAATAAGTGCTTAATGGATCAAGCACCTATGCTCAAACTTTAGATCCACTACTCAAATGTGCTCTAGAACCATAAAGTCTCAAACTTTAAGACTTTGGTCGACCAAGAAGGGGTTAATGCATGGTCTTAATTCATTAAGACCTCCTATAAAGAACAAGGGACCAAACTAGCTTAAGGGACCTCGTTTTTATGCCTTAGGACCCATTCTACGGTCTGAAAGGACATCCCATCTCGACCAAAACAAGACATGCACCAAATGACATTCTTGGGACAAGAAAGATACCAAAAAGCAACCCAAATAAGATATAAACCATCTAGGCATAAAGGTAGAAGCCTTATACCTTTTGAAGCTTCCCCAAAAGATGAAAACCCCAGATCTACAAGCTTGGTTCCTTCCTTGACTCCTTTGATTCTCTTTCTTCTCATTCAACCAGACCAACAACACACTTTAGGCTCCAAAAATCTCTCTTATAGACTAGGTTTTTCTAAGAACGGTTCAAAGACTTGGAGGTTGAAAGAGTGAAGCAAAAAGATCCATAATGGTGCTTAAATACCCCAGAAACCCTAAAATTTAGGGTTTCTCCCGAACATTAGTACGCCCAGTGTACATATGTGTACGCCCAACGTACTATATCATATTGCACATGTATTCTCCCCCAAAACATGTAAAAATATAATTTAGTTTTGAGTATTGAGTGCGAGAAACCAGTACGTGTTACCATGAACATGAAACTCCGAGATTAATTTAGTTTCCTTGGAAATTATAATATATATTAATATTTGGAGGGTTATTTGGTAATTTATCCAAGGCATAAGGCCCATTATTAATTCAACTAAATTAAATGGGACTTCCACATGAGGGACTAAAAATAACTTATTTAAATTTTTAGTTTAAAGCTTTCACTTATTTTGCAAATAAATCTCAAATGGGGTTTTGATTATTTAAATAAACTAGAAGTTTAGTTAATTTGTACATATTTTGAAATAATTTTCAAGTGGGGATAAATTCTATACATTTTAATATGGAGTTTGGATATGGTTTGAAAAAGAATTTTGATTTGGTGGTAGAAACTGTAAATTTTAATTTAAAGTTTGGGTATTTTGGACCAAGTTTGCAAGGGTTTTTGAAAGGAGGTGGAATTTGAAAAAAAATAAAGTGAAGTTTGACGGCTTGTGACTGATTTTGTAAGGAATTTAAAAACCGGGTAGATTGGATTTACTTCGAAATAAAGTTTGCACAGTGTAGGACGTCATCCTCCTCCTACTGTGTTTGATCACCATGCACACGAACTAGGAAAAAAAAAAAGAAATATGATCGGAACTCAACTGGAAATGGCGATTAACATAATATATATTGGAGGAGGAGAGGAGTGCTTACGATGGTGATGATGAAGATTGATGACGGTGGTGTTCGGTAGTGAGGAAGGGTGACAGTGGGTCTTCAGTGGTGGCAGTGGGAGGTCCCAATAGCCTCCTGCTGCTGTTCTCTGCCCTTCTCTGGTGGAAATTGCGTGGGGGATGTTGAAGGAGGCTAGGCAGCAACACATCAGAAGCAACAATGGTGGTGGTGATCCTCGTCGACAACAAAACGGTGGGTGGCGATGGGGTGGTTGCTGCCCCGTTTTCTTTTCTTCCTTGGACAGAACTCGATGGGGGAGGGAGGAGAGGCACTGAGGTGGTGCTTGGGGTAGTTTTTATCAAGAGAGGGAGGTATAGGGGTGGTTTGGGGTGGTGGTTTTATGTTGGGATAATGGTGGTGTTGTGGTGGTTTATAACTGAGAGAGGTAGAGAGAGATGTCAATGGAGACATTGAAAGAATAAGCTATGAATTTGTGTGATGAATGTGGTGATATCACCTTCTTTTTATAGTCAAGAACAGCCACACATGCTTGGAAATGGCCATACCTCCTCACCATACTTGGTACCTTATGGTGAAGTGTGCAAGTAATATGGAAAGGATGAAGGATGTATGTCACGTGAGAAATGAAGAAGGAAATGAGTTGGATATTCTTTTGCCCATAAAGCCTTTGTGGGCCCCACATAAGGTCCTAACCCTTTTTAATAGCCCAAAACACACATAATTTGGTGTATCGAGATCCCGATGTCGAGAAACTTTTCCGAAAGTGCCTTTAGATAGAGCTTAATTCAAGGATTTCAAAACCTGAACAGATTAATTTTTCGAGTTATGGAACTCCGAGAATACGCGTTTAAAGTTGCGCGTCTAAATGATCCGTAACGCTCAATTTTTCGACATTTGCAAATATTTTCGCTAAAAATAATTTGAGTATGAAATTAAATATTAGGCCATATCTTGAGCCCAAAAAAACTCTCGGAATTTCCATCGGAGATGTGCATGTGCCTCAACCGATCGATTTGGTTTCACGTGATTAAAGAAAATAAGTATTTTACTGGCCATTTTCTTAAATTGTTGTATCTTTTTCATACTGACTCTGTTTTGGACGTTCTTTATATTTTTGGTAACAAGGGAACATGTACTATAGGGTTTTAATGTCTGATTTTCTCATAACTACTTAATATAAATTTTTAGTTTTTCAGATGCATTAACCAGCGTTACAGTTTGAGATATTTGATTTGTTTGACAGGTTACAGTTTTGGAAGTAAGTTATCAGTTGATATCTTATAATGTCTGAAATAAACTTATTTATTTCACACTAGATGCACTAAAACTCAATGCGTTAAATTACAAAGAGATTTATTGTAATTTAGTCGTTCGTAGTATATGACCTAAATTCTGAGACATCACATTACCTCCTCGTTAAGGGAACTTCATCCCGAAATTATTAAGTTCTAGGATACTTTGTACTATCGTTATGTCGTTCCACTAGTGGAGGAGCATCGCTGAACAATTGCGGATACTTTTGTTTCTTTTGATCCTCACGTTCCCAAGTAAACTCCGACCCTCTATGAGAGTTCCATCAAACTTTTACTATAGGTATGCGGCTTTGCTTGAGTCTTTTGATCTCCCGATCCATGATCTCCACTGGTTCCTCCACGAACTCAAGCTTTGTGTTGACCTATATCTCATCGAGTGGAATGACGAGGTTCTCATCAGATAGGCACTTTTTGAGATTACACATATGGAAAGTATCATGAAATTTGCTGAGTTCTTAAGGTAATTTGAGTTTGTAAGCCACCAGACCCACCCTTACTAGGATTTTAAAAGGTATGATGTAATGGGCATTTTAACTTACCTTGTTTTCCAAATCTGATGATACCCTTCCATGTAGCAACCTTTAGCAAGACACGATATCCTACTTTAAATTCCAATGGTTTGCGTCTGATGTCAGCATAACTCTTCTATCGACTACATGCAGATTTTAATTGTTCCTTTATTTGAATGATCTTCTCCGTTGTTTCATGAATGATCTCGGGACTATTGAGTAGAGTGTCTCCGACATGCTTTGTAGCTAATTGAGTATCTCCAACTTCTGCCCAACATATCGGAGAACGACATATATGTCCGTACAAGGCCTCGAATGGAGCGACCTTGATGCTAGTGTGATAACTATTATTGTATGAGAATTCAACGAACGACAAGTGAGTGTCCCATGCATTACTGAAGTCTATCACACACGCGCGGAACATATCTTCCAGAGTTTGTATTTTTCTTTTGCTCTGGCCATCTGTTTGAGGATGATATGATGTACTCATATCGAGTTTGGTTCCTGACGACCTTTATAGTGATTGCCAAAATCTGGAAGTAAATGTACTATCTGGATCCAAGATGATAGATATTGGCACACCGTGCAATCTGACTATCTCTATGAGATAGGTCCTGGTGAGTTTCTCTATCTTGTTAGTTTCTTTGATGGCTAAGAAATGGGCGAACTTGGTCAAATGGTCAACCAGTACCCAAATGGTGTTATATCCGCTTGATTTTTTGGTAGCTTTGTTATGAAGTGAATCATTATCTATTCTCACTTCCATTCCGGGATTGACGATTATTGTAGCAGACCAAACGGCTTATGGTACTCTGCCTTGACCTTGGAGCAGGTCATACATTTACCAACATAGGTGGCAATTTCTGCCTTCATATTGGGCCACCAATAAAGCTTTTTGAGATCAAAATACATTTGGTATGATCCAGGATGTATTGAGTATCTTGATTTTTGAGCTTCGTTTAATACTAAACTCCTGACTTCACCAAACTTTAGGGTCTAAATTCAGTTAATGGAATATCGTGTTTCGTCTTCCTTGAGGTTGAACTGTGTGTCCATACCACGTAAGTTTTCTTTTACGATATTATCATATTTGAGTGCTTCTAGCTGAGTATCATGAATTTGGGTGGTGAGGTTCGAGTGGATGGTTATGGTTATAGCTTCTACACAAAGAGACTTCGCTCGCTCTTTCTTGCTTAAAGCATCTGCTACGACATTTGTTTTACCCGGATGATAACGAATTTTGTATTCGTCATCATTTAGAAATTCGACCCATCTTCATTGTCTCATATTGAGCTCCTTCTGATCAAATATGTGTTTAAGGATTTTTTGGTCGGTGAAAACGACACACTTTTTTCCATATCTTCAAAGCAAACAATACAGGTCCCAACTCTAGGTCATGGGTAGTGTTGTTTGTATTGTTTGGCTTCAGCTGTCGGGATGAGTGTGCAATAAATTTATTTCTCTACATTAGTGCGCATCCTAACCCTTGGTGCGAGGCATCGCAAAAGACTATAAAGTCCTCTATTCCGTCAGGAAGGGACAAAATTGGTGCGCTGCACAACGATTGCTTCAATTTCTGGAAAGCATGCTCTTGGCTGTCTCCCGAATCAAACTTCTTGTCTTTTTGGGTTAGTGCAACAAGGGGCTTGGCTATTTTGTAAAAGCTCTCAATGAATCTCCGATAGTAGCCTGCAATCCCTAAGAATTGGCATACTTCGGTTGGTGTTGTTGGTGCTTTCCAATTCTTAACCTCTTTAATCATCGCAGGATTGACATGAATCCATTTACCGCTAACCACATGGCCGGGGAAATGCACTTCGTTAATCCAGAACTCACATTTGAAAAACTTTGCATAAAGTTTCTCTTTTCTAAACAGTTCCAGAATTAAATGTAAGTGTTGGCCATGTTCTCCCTTTGTTTATGAATATATCAATATGTTGTAGATGAAGACAATCACGAATTTATCCAAGTAGGGTCTACACACCCGAGTCATAAGGTCCATATATGGCTGGTGCAATAGTCAGTCTAAATGGCATAACTAGAAAGTCATAGTGAGCATATCAAGTTTGGAATGTCGTCTTTGGAATATCTACTTCTTGAACTCTAAGTTGATAGTAGCCGGATCTTAGGTCGATATTCGAGTAGTACCAGGATCCTTGCAGTTGATCGAACATGTCATCGATCCTTGGGAGTGGATATCAAATTTTGATGGTGAGCTTGTTCAACTCTTGATAGTCGATGCACATCCCGAACGAACCATCCTTATTTTTGATAAATAATATTAGGGCTCCCCATAGAGAGAAGCTTGGCCAAATATAACCTTGGTCAAGAAGCTCTTAAAGTTGACTGGATAGTTCTTGCATTTTTGATGGAGCCAGGCGATAAGGAGATCATGCCACTGGTTCTGCACCTGGAAATAGGTCGATTCAAAATTCAACCGATCTGACTAGAGGTACTCTAGGTAGATCTTCTAGAAATATGCCCGGGTAATCGCACACTTGCGGTGTGTCTTTGATTTCCTTACCCTTCTCTTGGATGTCCACCATGTGGGCCAAGAAAGGGAAGCACCTCTTCTGAAAATACTTCCTTGCCTTCATGCAAGTGATGACTCTTAGGTTCTTCAATACTCTTCTCCGTAAATCACAAGGGCTTCGTCGTTTGGTAAAGGTAATCGAACGACCTTTTCGTAACATAAAATCTCTGCTCGATGAGTTGATAACCACCATTCCGATAATCACATCGAAACTTCCAATGGTCATGGGCATTAAGTCAACATGGAACATGTGATTATTCAGGGTGAGAAGCCAATTGGAGAGTATTTCTAAGGTTCTTTCTATTTGATCATTTGCTACTTCTACCATGTAAGTATCATTAAGTTTGCATGATTTATGATTTATCATTCTCCTAAACTTATGGGAAATAAAGCTTCTATTGACACCAATATCAAATAATACGGAAGGATAAATATTGTTGATAGGAAATGTAAACAGTTAATTCCTGGCATGCATCTCCCGCACCTATCACGAATGTGATTCCTTTACCACCTTGATTCTTTAGTTTAGGAAAGTCTTTCTTAAAATGCCATGGTTGGTTGCATTCAAAGCAGTTTCGACTTCCTCTTCCAACAGTAGTTGGGGTTGTGTTTAATGGGGCCTTTTTGTAACATTTAGTTGTGTGACACCTTAAGTTTCAGTTGTTGCACGTCATGCAATTTACAACATGATGGTAGTTGCACTTGGTGCAGTGAGATAGAGTTCTAGAGCAGGGCTTTGTTGGGGTGGGAGTGTTTGTGACCGCAACGTACACTGTTACATGTTTTGGATTAGGCTCACGATGTTTGAAGTTTCCTTTCGACTTCCCATGGAACTTCCTCTTTGTAATCCCAGCTTGTTTCTTTTCTTTTGACGGGGCCATTATACTCCAAAGCTAATATGTACAGATGAGGGCCAGACAAGAAACACCGGAGGGCAGAATCATTTTAGCAACTAAGCCATTCTAAAATCCAGCAACCCTATGCGACCCTTCAAACCAGATTCCCCATACCGTACATAGCCAAAAAGTAATTTAATTAATAATCATACTTTTATTAGGAGCTTGTGGATATATTTGTATTTCCTCTTTCGAGGATACGAGTTCTCTATTGCCAATTTAGTTCTGATACGGATCCGTCTTATCCCTGGCCGAGGTGGCGGAACATGTCGGGCTGTGCGACTAGGTTCATGGATAATAGATAAACTGAATATATAACACAAGTACAATAATAAACAACATTTCTATTCCATATTTAAATTTAAATACATGGTTCTTATAGATAGTAGTAATACATGAATTGCCATAACATATAAGCTTAACATAACAAAAACTAGAAATTTAAATTGCCTGCAATCCATGATTTTTCAGAATGTCCGAATGCTTGAAAATCACTGATTTCCTGAGAATACATGTAGTTTGAAAGTCAACACATGGTTAGTGAGTCACATGTTTTCTGCTAACAGCAATATAATACTTTTAAAAAGTCTAAAAAGTATTTTCTTTGTAAGTATAACCATACTCAAAACAGTGTTTGTAAATATGATTTAAATTTCAGAATGTACCATAAGTACACCAAGACTTAAAAATAGCTTTGACATCAACCAAGTTCATGGTTTGTAGCGAGAGAGAGAGAGAGAGAGAGAGAGAGAGAGAGAGAGAGAGAGAGAGGTTTTAGCTAACGTTTATAGTGAGTCGTATAACCGAGCTATGTGACTGTATGTACCCCCTATGTCGCTTCATTATACGTCGTAGTAACGATCGTACACACTTATCCATTGCTTCGATTGATCAGTAGAGGTTGTAGCTAACAACCATAGGTGGGGATGTCAACACTGTATAAATCCATACATATGTATCTCGGTCCGAAGATTAACGTTTATAGTAGTGTGAGTATATTATTTGTTTAGACTTAGCTAATGAATATAGTCTCACTAAAAATCCCTTAACTAATGTAGATGAAAAAGCTATCAGCCCTAACTTATAAATGAATAAGTTATTTGGCATAATGAATTTGTATAGAGTTTATGAAAGCCAAACATAATTGGTATGCATTTAAGTATGTTTTCTTGTATAAACTATTTAGTAGCAAGGCATATGTTATTTTAATATATGAATATCAAAATGTTGGAAACTAGTTTATGTATTCATGACATATAATATCAAACTATTAACTCATGACTAGTATAATGTTGCATAAAATAATAGTATTTTATGTTAATTATGTAAAAATTTATATCATATTACAGATGTATTTTCCCCCAAAACATGTAAAAATATAAAAGAGGAGTTGTAACACTCATCTTAAAGTGCGGTTGTCGGGTTGTTTTGAGTATTGAATGTGAGAAATCGGGATGTGTTGTCGTGAACACGAAACTTCGAGATTAATTTAGTTTCCTAGGAAAATTTATTATATGTTAATATTTGGAGGGTTATTTGGTTATTTATCCGAGGCATAAGGCCCATTATTAAGTAAAATAAATTAAATGAGATTGAATTAGTTGATAATTTTCCAAATGAAGGACTAAAAATAACTTATTTAAAATTTTAGTGTAAAGCTTTAACTTATTTTCCAAATAAATCTCAAATGGGGTTTAGATTATTTAAATAAAATGGAAGTTTAGTTAATTTGGACATATTTTGAAAGAATTTTCGAGTGGGGATATATTATGCACATTTTAATATGGAGTTTGGATATGGTTTGAAAAAGAGTTTTGAGTTGGGTAGAACCTATAAATTTTAATTCAAAATTTGGGTGTTTTGGACCAAGTTTGCAAGGTTTTTTAAAAGGAAGGTGGAATTGAACAAATTAAAGTGAAGTTTGAGGGCTTGTGACTGATTTTGTGAGGAATTTAAAAACTGGGTAGATTGGATTTATTTCAAAATGAAGTTTGAACAGTGGAGGAGGTTATCCTCCTCTTCCTACTGTGTTCGATCACCATGCACACGAGCGAGAAAAAAGGAAATACGATCGGACCTCAACTGGAAATGGCGATTAACACAAAATATAACGGAGGAGGGGAGGAGTTCTTACGATGGTGATGATGAATATTGATGACAGTGGTGATCGGTAGTGAGGAGAGGTGGCAGTGGGAGGTTTCGATAGCCTCCTACTGTCGTTCTACGCCCTTCTTCGCTGGGGAATCGCCTGGTGATGGTGTCAAAGGTTGCACAACACGACAGAAGCACTGGTGGTGGTGGTGATCTTCGTCGGTAGCAAAACAGTTGGTAGAGATGGGGTGGTTGCTGCCCCATTTTCTTTTCTTCCTTGGATATAACTCGATGGGAGAGGAGAGGGGCTGAGGTAGTTCTTGGGGGTAGTTTTGATCAAGATATGGAAGTATAAGGGTGGTTGGTTTATGGTGGGGTAATGGTGGTGTTGTGGTGGTTTATAACCGAGAGAGGTAGAGAGAGATATAGAGGGAGAGATTGAGAGAAGAAGCTGTGAATTTGTGTGATGAATGAGGTGATATGAACTTTTTATAGTCAAGAACACCCACACATGCTTGGAAATGGCCATACCTCCTCACCATACTTGGTGATTTATGGTGAAGTGTGCAAGTAATCTGGAGAGGGGGAAGGCGGAATGTCACGTGAGAAATCAAGAAGGTAATGAGCTGGATATATTTTTTGTCCATCATGCCCTTGTGGGCCCCACATAAGGTCCTAACCCTTGTTAATTGCCCAAAAAACATATAATTTGGTGTATCGAGATCCCGATGTCGAGAAATTTTTCCGAAAGTGCCATTAGATAGAACTTAATTCAAGGATTCCAAAAACTTGAACGGATTAATTTTTTGAGTTATGGAACTCCGGGAAATCGCGTTTAAAGTTTTGCGCCTAAATGACCCCTAACGCTCAATGGATCGATTCAGTTTTACGCGATTAAAGAAAATCAATATTTTACTGTCTGTTTTCTTAAAGTGTCGTATCTTTTGCATACACACTCTGTTTTGAACGTTCTTTATATTTTCGAAAATAGGTGAACATGTACTATACAATTTTAATGTTTGCTTTGCTCACAACTGCTTAATACGAATTTTCAATTTTTCAGTCGGATTAGCCAACGTTGCAGTTTTAGCCATTTGATTTGTTTGATAGTTTACACTTTTGGAAGTAAGTTATCATTTGATATCTTATAATATTTGAAATAAACTCATTTATTTCACATTAGATGCAGTAAAACGCAATGAGTTAAATTAGAAAGAGATTTACTATAATTTAGTTATTTGCAGTTTATGACCTAAATGCCGGGATGTCACACATATGCTACCACTTTATCTCTCTGGGTTAGAATGCAATCTAACCCAACTCCAGATGCATCACTGTAAACTGCGATGTATTCAACTCTATCAGGTAATGAAAGGATTGGTGCTTCACATAATTGCTTCTTTAGCTTTTCGAGAATTTCTTCGTGCTTTTCACTCCATGTGTATGTAGCTCCTTTATAGGTTAAAGGTGTCCATTGAGTGGCTATTGAATAAAATCCTTGGATAAGCTTTTTGTAATATCCAGCTATTCCCAAAAAGCAATGAATCTCAGTGGTACTTTTTGGTCATTCCCACTTTATCATTGCTTCAATCTTTGATGGATCAACCATTATTCCTTCTTGGTTAACTACATGACCCTAAAATTGCACCTCTCAGATCCAAAGATCTCATTTGGAGAGCTTGACATACAACTTCTCCTTATTTAGAACTCGCAATACTTCTCGTAAGTGCTTTTCATTCCCCTGCTCACTCTTTGAGTGAATCAGAATGTCATTTATGAACACTATTACATATAGATCGAGTAAAGGTTTACAAACTCGATTCATCAGATCCCTAAATGTTGTTGGAGCATTGGTCAGTCCAAATGACATAACCAGAAACTCATAGTATCCATATCTTGTTCTGAATTCGGCCTTTTCAATATCTTTCTCTTGCATTTTCAATTGTTGATACCCTGACCTGAGATCAATATTCGAAAAGTAGCTTGCACCTTACAGTTGATCAAACATGTCATCTATCCTAGGCAATGGGTATTTATTCTTTATCGTCGCTTTATTTAGGTCTCTGTAATCTATACACATTCTCATGCTCCCATCCTTCTTCTTCACGAATAACGTCGGAGCTCCTTATGGTGAAGAACTAGGTCTTATGAAACCTTTTCCCAACAACTCCTGAAGTTGCATCATAAGCTCCATCTCTGTTGGTGCTAATCGGTATGGTGCTTTCGCTTTCGGTGTGGTTCCTAGTAACAAGTCTATTCGAAACTCTACTCGTCTATCAGGGGGAAATCCAAGAAGATCTTCGGGATAGACTTCCAGAAAGTCACACACCACTGGTATTCTTTGCGTCCCTATCTTTTCCTTCTTCGTATCGATCACGAACGCCAAATATTATGTACATTCTTTGGACAAGCATTTCATGGCTTTCATTAGGGAGATGATTCCAAAATTTACTCGACGTTTGTCCCCGTACACCATAAATGTTTCTCTTCCAGGCGGATTTACTCTCAGAATCTTCTTTCTACATAGTATCTCGGCGTCATTCACACTAAGCTAATCCATTCCCAATACTATCTCGAAACCATTTAACTTAATGAGCAATAACTCCATGTGGAAGTTATTCCCATTCAATTCAATGACGATTTTCTTCATGCATTCGCTAATAAGTACAATCTTGCCACGAGAAACTTCTACTACTAGAGCACTATCTAGCTTATCTTTAGGCAATGCTAGTCTTCTACCAAATTTGTGCGAAATAAAGGAGTAAGTAGCTCCAGAATCAAACAATACATTTCCAGGCAAATCATTTACTAGGAAAGTACCCGAAGTGACAATTGCTTCCTCCTTAGCTGCTTATAGAGTCATCTGGAATGCTCTCGCCTTTGGCTTTGATGGAACATTAGGCTTCACAACCTCCTTCTTCTTCAGAAAATCCTTCTAAGTGTGTCCATACTCTCCATAAATGTAGCACACTCTCTTGTTGAATGTGCACTCATTGGAGTAGTGACTAGTTCTCCCGCATTTGAAGCAAGTCACTTCATCGTTGCATCTTCTAGAGTGCTTCTTCTTGCACTTCTCGCACCAATTTGATTCACCACTTCCTCCAAACTTCTTACTGTTGGGAACACCCTTTGCAAATAGTCTCTTCTTGCTGGATCATGAAGATCCCTCAAACTTTCTCTTATCTCCTGACTCTGCTCTCTCCAGACCCTTCTCTCTTATTTGGGTAACAACATTCTAAGCTGCCCAGATGGAGGCTTTCAAGGTGGTTTCCATGTAACATATTGTTTCGGGTCGTCCGAGATTAGGGTTCGTGGGCTGCAACCCGGGCATGAGGAAATCTTGGGGTTGTGACGAGTTGCTAGAAGTGTAGGGAATCTCATCACCTTTCCGTAGATATGAGGTTCTTTGGAAACATAGTTATATTGAGGAAGCACTGAAAGTTTGAAGTTTTGGTAGGATAAGTCCCTTATTTGAGAAAGGTGGCAGTTGAGTACGCTGGGCGTACATGTGTGTATGCTTAGCGTACTTATGTGCGTGATTTTTAAACGGAGCCACCTAGTACGCTGGGCTTACTTAAGACAAAGTGAAAACCCTAATTTTGGGTGTGTCCCTATATAAAGGATATGATGGCCTCATTCCTGGCCACCATTCTCAGTCAACAAACCCTCTTAAACCCTCATTCCTGGCCACCATGAGTGGTATCTATGTGTGAACGGAGGGTCTTATGTGCTTAATTTAGTTATATTATGAATTTTGTCTGTGTGATATATATGCTATGTTCTGTGCTTACTAAGATAGGACCGGAGGGTCCAAACCGAGTTGTGGGACCGGAGGGTTTCCACTGAGACCGGACCGGAGGGTCCAAACCGAGCTATGAGACCGGAGGGTCCACACAAATACACATGAGACTGGAGGGTTCATGCTGAGTTATATCCATGAGAGGCTTACTATTTATGTATGTGGTACTTTGGGGAACTCACTAAGCTTTGTGCTTACTGTGTTATGTGATATGTGTTTCAGGTTTTTCTCAGGATCGCGAGAAGGCGCCGGCTTGATTGTACACACCAGAGAAAGAGTTATGTTCTGAGGATCCTGGATTATTAATTAAACAATTATGGAGTTGTGTTGTAAACTAAATAAATGAGATTTTTGTGAAATGTGTTATGAGAATTATGTGATTTTAAAATGAAAAATTTGTTTGAAAATTTACGGTGTCACTAGTTGGTATCAGAGCCTTGGTTTGAGGATTCGGATGCACCTTAGGGTATATCTAGACTCAAACTGAGGATTTGAGAAATTTTTTCAAAAGAAATGATTTTTCTAAAACGAGCAAGAGTTTCTAAGAGAAAACCGAGAAGGAGTAGTGTGTACAATCAGCCAGAGTCTAAACGGTGATTTCTCAAAATACCTTTACTTATTTGTGTTATGATTTATTATTGAGATGTTAGTGATGCATGCTAGATGGTAAGCTAGGTATTTCATATTTTAGGGCTAGAGTTGCCTGATTTGTGATGCCTTAGCCTAGGATTTTGCTATCTGTGATGTGCTTTGAGTATGTGATGAGTAAGAGTATCCAACGAGAATCTTTTAGAGAGAACTTTGAGTGGAGGAGTAGTCTAGGGGAGATACCTAGATGAGCATTAGAGGAGCCTACTCAGGGAGTAGTTAGATACCCGCTAGGGGTAGTGTTGCTTGAGTTCGGCGATACCTTTTGAGTGTGAGTAGAGTAAGTGGAGTTGTAACCTAGAGTGGTTTTATGTGTTGGTGTAGATTTTTAGATGCCTGAATGTTGCTTTCTTCGTGCTTTGTGGAACTCTTGATGATGGGAGTCAGCTACTAGGTGAATATGATGATATTCAGGAGGTAGATGGCTGGCATCATAAGGAGTTCTTTAGCAGCTGATGGCAGAGAAGTGAGATAACCTAGGAAGAGCCTAGGGAGTGACCTTAGTTAGATGAGTACACTGATAGAGGAGAGTATTCGCTGGGGTGCGACAGGGTTTAACGGGATTAGTGATCGAGAAGGTTGAGTATCTACTTAGGAAATCTGGGACGATCCATGTGGAAAGTATGGGAATATGTGGCGGCTAGTATGGGCCCGTACTACTGAAAGCAGAGGAACCGTACTCGATACAGGGAGAATTCCAGTGGTTCTAAGTAGAAGATTGAGAGGTGATAACATGGTTCAAGTACCATGATTCGTATCAGATTGAGAGGTGATAACATGGTTCAAGTACCATGATTCGTAGTGGTTAGTGCTTCTGGTTTTACCAGTTATCAGGTTGTGTTGATTAGACTGAGATCAGATATGATAGAGCGTGGGGCCAGAGGGCCATTTCGAGCAAGCTTTAATGGAGCATACCTTGAGAAGGAAATCGAGTTAGTTCCGAGAGATTTTGTTGGCGAGATTCCAATTGGAGTCGTAAGACATAGGGATGAGTAGAGATGATGCTTAATGGAGGATCGCTGTCTGAGTTGAGTAATCGACCGATAGATGAGACGTCACCTTCTGTGATAAGAGTTGTTTTGTCCCCATTTCCTGGGAAAAGTAATAGGGATAATGAGTTTCTAGTTTCAGAGTTTGGAGGTAAACCCCGTGGGGTAGGATATGGTGGTGACCTTTTCACCAGAGTATTGGTCAGTATGTCTGTTGTGAGGTATTTCTTGTACCATGAAGGAGTCATCACTAGGGACTGAGATGAAAGAGACCAAGGAAGGTGCCTTTATGAGTGAGGCATGCTTTTTAGCAGCAGTTCCAGGAGATTAAGAGGAGTGTACCGGGGCAGTGGCCCTCGTTGCTTGTGTTGTGTACCGACTGAAGCCTATAGTTCCTATGATGATCTGCATGCTAAAATGTTGAATGGGGGATCGGAGACTAGGTGTAAGATAGTGCTTTAATCTTGGATTGAGAGTCAGGACTGATTTGGGATAGTTGGGATACCCGATGGTGTGTCGGTACGAGGATTTCATCTGAGATTTAGGATATTTGGATTTGCTTGGTCTTTATCGAGAAGATCATTGAGTGTTATGTGGTACGTTCCAAGATTCAAGTGTGATGTACTTGGTAAATTAGTCTATGGAGTAGATCGTTGGTATGCCAACTGGTGATGGTTCGAACCCTGAGTGGGGGAGAATTGGGTATTCTATTAAGAGGATCGGCGATCCGTTCAAGTACGGTTAAAGAACTGGTTATGGAGATCTGCGGTGCGGACTCATGAGACCTGGGTTATTAGTGGATGAGGCGAGATGATGTATGTGTATGTGCTTAAGAAAGGATGAGTGAATCCACGGCAGGTGGCTGTTGGTCAGAGAATTTATTGCGACCAGGGATTTTTTGGGTTTGAAAATGTTGAGTTCGAGTCAGTTGGGTCGCTAAGTCAGGGTGCAATAACTGAGATTTGCGGGTATAGGTATAGATTGTGATCTATACTCCTGGAGGGGCAGCAGTTGAATTGTCAACCAATTTCAGAAGTTGGTATGAGTTGTTTGTATGGGTAGTGATTAATAGAGGGTGGAGCTTCGGATTTTCGTCAACGTGTTTTCAGTCGTTGACGATTCCTCCGTGTTTCAATTTCTGAGATGGGAATATTGCAAGGTTTCAAGTTGCGTAAGTGGAAGATCAGTGGTTGAGGCAAGACATTGTGAGATGATGTGATGGTGTACCGAGGTACCCGAGTGATTTTTGTTCCAGCGGGAACCTATCAGTTGATTGTCGCTGGAGTGGGACTGTCTAAGAGTGTATCTGTGCTGAGACTAGTGCGTTGCCTACGAGAACTTTCATCAGGAGTGGTGGTGCATAAGCTGGGTGGGTGTAACCACCTATCTATGTTGAGCTGCGGAGCATGAGTTAGTGAAGTCAGTGTAGTGATGAATTGATGATGAGATTATGCAGGTGATAAGAGAGCAAGTGGATTCGGGTGGGAGTAATCGCTTGGGATTATCAGGAGAAACGATGGAGTGAGCCCATGGTGAGTCAGGGGGGAAGGTATCGTGGTACTACGGGAAGCCGTAGTACTCAATAGTCAGCGAGATAGTGCCATGGTACTGTGGGGACCCTTAGTATTCGCTGTTTAGCGAGAGAGTGTCGTGATACTGTGGGGAGCCGTTGTATTCAGTGGTTAGTGAGAGAGTGTTATTATATTGCAGGGAGCCGTAGCATTCACGAGTCAGTATGAGGGTGTCGTAAGTCTGCGGGGAGCCGTAGCATTCATGAGTCAATAAATGAGTGTTGTAAGACTACGGGGGGACCGTAGCACTCAATAGTCGATAAGAGAGAATACTGTTCAGCGGAGAGATGGAGTATTCACCAGTCAGATTATGACGCAAATGAGTTCTTAGGCTTGGGTAGCCTTACCACTTGAGTCTTCGGGAACCTAGTTGTCGAACCAGGAGCGAGGTTGGGGTCTCCTTGACGGTCGTGAATCGTTATATCCCTGGGATGAGGAGGGATTATCGTACTCGAAAGGAATTGGAGAGATGGTGCGTGTATAAATTCGCAAATCTTGGGTCATGAGTTGAGTAACAGATTAGAAATGAGTGGTTCCAATTCTGCTATTGTCAGACTCTCGAGCTTGAGTCTAGATCCATTCGTTTATTGAGTAGGCGGGATGAGGTTTCAGATTCGTGGATTGGTTTCATGTTGAGGGGTATTGATCTCCATCTGATGCCTTAGACCGGTGTGGGTCAGTTTTGTTGGTATGGGAAGAACCACAAGATGCATGGAACTAGTAGGTGGTAGACAACAGAGGTCAGAGGTGAGACAATTTTAGATGGGGTTGTAGTATTCGCTTAGGGTAAAGTGAACTTCGTGACTTGTGTGTCACGATGAGCCTAGATAGTTATTATGAGAAGGAAGTCGGTAAGCCGTTTTATTGGGTGCGCAGTGGCTAACCTTTGGAGGTTTAACTATTGGGTCGGAGTTGACCTGGTGCTCAGTGTTGGAAGGAACAATTGAGAGGAGCTAGGGCTTTTGATTAAGGGTGTCAGAGGACCGTTTGAGCTGACTTGACCACTTTCTTGTTCCTGAGGATAGAGTTCTGAGGATCATTCCTTCAGAAGAGTTCTGATAGCTGTTCAGGCGGTGGGTCCTTAGTGGGTTATGACCTTTCCGTTCCTCTTGAGTTCGACCGGGATCGGTTAGAGAATCAGAGTTGGTGGAGTGTTCTTAGAGATTGTTATTCGATGAGTGATTAACATGATGATGTTTTGCGAGGGTGGTCTGGAGGGAGAAATATCACTAGAGTTTTCAAGTTCTGGAGAGTAAGATCGAGTACCGCAGCGCAGAAGGGTCTGTCCTTCTTCGGGGTCGGGTGTTCCTGTTGGGTTCATGTGTCTTTGGAAGAGATTGTTGTATGATATGAGGTCCTTTCAGTGGTGCTTCTCAGGTTACTGGGTTCGATCTATGTGATGATAAGGAGTGATTTCAAGGGCGGAATCTAATTCAAGTGGGGGAGAATTGTAACATCCTATTTTAGATCGTCTGTGATTAGGGTTCGTGGGCTGCAACTCGGGCATGAGGAAGTCTCGGGGTTGTGACGAGTTGCTAGAAGCGTAGGGCATCTCGTCACCTTTTTGTGGATATGAGGTTCTTTGGAAATAGAGTTATATCGAGGAAGCATTGGAAGTTTCAAGTTTTGACAGGATAAGTCCCTTATTTGAGAAAGTTGGCAGCTGAGTACGCCGGGCGTACGTGTGTGTATGCTTAGCGTACTAATGTGCATGATTTTTAAGCGGAGCCACCTAGTACGCTGGGCGTACTAGGCACTGAGTGAAAACCCTAATTTTGGGTGTGTCCCTATATAAAGGATATGATGGCTTCATTCCTGGCCACCATTCTCAGTCAACAAACCCTCTTTAAACCCTAAATCTTCGTTCATAGAGCTAGTGAGGCATTTGAGAGCCTTTGGGCGATTTTGTGTGTTCTTGGAGTGAAGAAGAAGCTTTGGAGAAAAAGGAGTGAGAGTCCAAGCCCTTGGATCTGAGCATATATGTGTTGAGAGCTTCATATAGGGTATAAAGCTTCAAGCTTTCTCACACTTTTGATTTGTGCATCATAAAAGAGTATTTTAGGGTTTTTGTCCCAAAAGTTGGATACTCTATGAGTTTTTGAGATCCAGAGACTATGATCAACCCCTTTTTGAGTGTATTTAGTGGGGTTGTGTCATAAAAATCAGGACTTGGACGTTAGGATCAAGCCATGCATGAGATATGAGCATTTTGAGCTAAGAAAGTGAGAGTTTTGTGTGTTTGTGACCTTATCGGCCATGCAAAGGCTTAAAGTCACTGACTTTATGGAGTAAGAGCTATTAGGGAGTCCAGATCTGCGATATGAGCCAATGTCTTAACTGATTAAGACCAAATGAGTAGAAAGAGTGAATCTGGGAAGTACGCTGATCGTAATACCAGTATGCCCCGCATATTGACCAAGTATCCCCGATGGCCAATCTGGATTCGTGAGTACACTAAGCGTACCAAGGGAGGTACGCCCCATGTAACCTCACTATGGACATTTGGGCTAAGTCTCATTTCGGGCCTTGAGTGTTGGGCCTGGAGTTTGGGCTTGTAATATATATATATATATATATATATATATATATATATATATATATATATATATATATATATATATATATATTTGTGCCTTGGGCCCTTGAGTTGGGCTTGCCACATGGACTTGAGAGTTAGGCCTCGGGAGAGCCCATTTGTTATTGGTCCTTGGTGGGCCCATTGGGTTTTTGGTTATGGATGGGCTGGTTAGTGGTCTACCTTTAGACTTAATGAGTGAGAGTTTGGACTTAGTTGCTAACTAGGTTAATTGTGGGTTTGGCTCAGAGATAAGGGCCAGTGCGCAACAACAATGTTTATAGGGGCTATTTGTCATCCGAGGTGAGTCTTCTCACTATACTTACCATGAGTGGTATCTATGTGTGACCGGAGGGTCTTATGTGCTTATTTGAGTTATATTATGCATTTTGTCTGTGTGATATATATGTTATGTTCTATGCTTACTGAGATAGGACCGGAGGGTCCAAACTGAGTTGTGGGACCGGAGGGTTTCCACTGAGACCGGACCGGAGGGTCCAAACCGAGCTATGAGACCGGAGGGTCTTCATTGAGACACAGGGCCGGAGGGTCCACACTGAGACACATGAGACTGGAGGGTCCATGCCAACTTATAGCCATGAGAGGCTTACTATTTATGTATGTGGTATTTTGGGGAACTCACTAAGCTTCGTGCTTACTGTGTTATGTGATATGCGTTTCTCAGGATCGCGGGAAGGCACCAAATTTATTGTACACACCAAAGAAAGAGTTATGTTTTGAGGATCCTGGATTATTAATTAAACAATTTTGTAGTTGCGTTGTAAATTAAGTAAATGAGATTTTTGTGAAATGTGTTATGAGAATTATGTGATTTTAAAATGAAATTTTTTTTTGATAATTTATGGTGTTACTTTCCAGCTTCATTGTTGGACCGAAATATGCCTGTAGTCCACTTGGAAACTTGTTGATCTTGGAGACTTCAGTCGGAACCTAGTAAGGAACAAGTTTCATTTTCTCTGTAACAATTGCAACAGACTCGCTGATGCCCATCTTCCCTTTCTTTAGGTTATGGAATTCATTATTAATCTCCAGAAGATCCTGTTCAGAGCAGTACTACAATTTTAGTTGCATCGAAAAGTCCTCCCAAGACATCTTACTAGCTTCTCCCTTGGACATGGTATCAGACAGTAACTTCCACCAACTTAATACCCCGGTCTTCAACCGTCTGACCGCGATGACGGTCTTCTGCTTGTTGTGACAGTCGCAACTTTCAGACACAACTCCATCTCGGAGATCTAATCCATGAATTCCACCGATATTGGGCTTCCAGAAATATTCAGTGTCTTGGATGACATCAAATACTGATACTTTCATCCACGTCGATCATCTCCTTCATTTGGTTGGTTCCTTCTAATAACACGTGGCTTAGCTTGGCTAACAGTCTAACTATAGTTTCCTTCCTCATAATGTCCTTCATTCAGATCGGATTGCCCAAAAGGTGCTGTAGGTTCATCCCTATTATTCTGTAACATTTGTCATGTCTCCTCCCTTTTTTCAACCTTCATAGCTTGAATCATTGCTTGGACTCCTGCCAACGTGATTAGTTCTCACACAAGCATTGCCCCTGGTGCATGTTTGACTGAACGAGGCTCAGGCTGCTGATTACCATTTCCTAATCCACTTCGAGTTGTCACCATATCGATCTATATACCAAAGTAGACGTTCAGTGTACCGAAACGAGAATTTATGGTAGTAACATTATTATATATGTTTAGAAGCATAAGACTTCCTTACCATTCCGAAATGTTATATGCCAAATCTAATACCATAATTAAATGTTTAGAATCCTTAACACATAACTTTCTAAATCTAGGTCGACAAAAGACCATCGATTTATTCAAATAATAGCATCCTAGGTAGGCAACCAAAAGCATCTTCTCTCTATAGCATGCTTTATATTAAATCATTTAGCACATAAAAGCAATAAGGCATCATTCCTAAAATAAGCTAGTAAATGTGTCATTTCAGGCATTCTACCTAAAGTATAGCTGACACTCATCTAACAATCATTGCTTAGAATTCTAAGTTTAAGTTAGAAATCCTCAAATATTTCTAGCTCGCTTAAACTAATGCTCTAATACCAACTGTGACATCTCCATTTTCACTGCCAATTTAAAACCTTTTATTTATGCTTCATTTATTTCAGAGTATAAATATTACTATAGAACTTCTTCTTAAAATATGATAATAGTATTATCAAAGCATTTTCGAAGAAATATATTTCATTTATATATAAAAACCATGGGATGTTATCTTCAGTATAGATACACAATCATAAACAAGTCTTAGTAGGCCTTACAACATCTTATTATACAATGGCCTACGAAGTCCTCAAATCACTAATCATCCAAGTGTCTTCGTACCGCTACCTGTGATACAAATAAACTGAGTGGGTCATTCTGTGGATTGGTGAGCAAATAGGATTTTCATCCCATATATTTAAGTTCTTTTAATAATATATTTTACATCAAATAATTTACCCGATTACCCGTTCCCATTATTCTTACATATTGATCCTAATATATTGATCTAAAGGGACCTATCCTAAGGATCATCATCAACATCGGGTAGACAATATTGCTTTGTGGATTCCTATAGCAATATATGTCAATAAGGGAACCATGGGGTGGGGGAGATAGAGTACATCAAATGATTAGATAACTCATTAACACCTACAGGTTGCGAGCCTGCCAACGTTTCCACTGGACTGTCTAGAATATTATATGGTTATCATCTATACTCCTAGATGACTGGTTCATCATTAGTCAAGTCCTCTCTTCATTATCTCATCATTTTCATCACCTATTATTATCCAACATATTTTATATAAATATATAAGAAAGTACATATATGATTAAATCAAGTAAAAATGATATAGTTTATCTAACACATATATCAAGTAATGTAGATAATAGGCCCAAATAACATTTACTCATCTAGATACTTCATATTTATATGTAAGTTGAAAGTAACTATGCATTCACTTGTCAAAGTGGATGAATGGAAAGTTTGGCAACGCTTCACTTCAGCACTTAGCCTTTCCTTGGTGTGACTTAAGTTCAATTATCACATAGTCTTAGTTTATTATTTCTTATGACTAATTAATAGTCTAGATTCCTCAACAATTCAATGTCTACATCAAGATCTATCAAGTAAGGAGCAACTAGATAAGATCATACTGAGGTAGGGTCCTTTTGGTATACAAAGCATACTGTTTGGAAATCCCACTTAAAACACCTCACTAAATATTGCCTAGACATTACCCTCGTAAGTAGATCAATCAGTATAATCACATGGAATTAGTGATAAATCTTATGTATAGATTCATAACAACGAGTATGAATATAAATATAAATTACACTTAGAATAACAAAGAGTGTAATTTAACTTATAGAGATTCCCTTGTCAAAAGTCCAAAAATTGCACTGGTAGAGATCCTACTCGATGGCTACTATTTGCCGGTCACTCAATAATCGCAGGGCTTCGTCAGAATTCTGATACTAAGGGAATTTTGGGCCAATACGCAGAGAATTTGGAGAGAGAAATGAGTTAAAGGTGTGGGAAATGAATTGAACTTTGAAATCCATTTATACACTAAAAAAGGTAGGGAGCGTCGCGCCGCTTGTATGTGTGTGTCGTTCTTTATGTAGGAGGGCTGATGTGGTAGTCATCTAACAGTGGCACGTGGTGAGATCGTAGAGGCTGTCAGAGGCGCGTCGTGTCCTCTATCTGTGCACACGGATGAGCACAAATTTTTATAAAATCATAGAAAACTCATATCTTCTTCATATGAGCTCCATTTTCTATGTATTGTATATCTATGTGTAGCTATCGATGAGATCTATAACTTTCATTTAGGTGATGTTTGTTTTTCTGAGGCAAAATGTCTGTAGTCTGCGGACCACATCTGTAGACCTCTGCAATAGAAGAGGTGAACCAAACGTCTGCAGTCTGAAAAAAGAAGACTGTTTGTTTTTTTAACATCTGCGGGCTACTAAAATAAACTGATTTTTTTTAAACTTCAAAGTGATTTTTTAATATTTTTTTATGACTTTGTTATAAATAATTAAAAAATCTAGATCAAATTTCATGTATTATTGTATAAAAATAAAAATAAAAAAGGTATGAACTAACGTATATATTTGATAAAAACCAACAACTTTGTTTGCAAAGTTATAACTAAATATTATAATTAGTGATCAAAGAATTTGATACATAACTGGATGAAAATAAACTTCGATTTTTTCAATTAAATCCATTAAAGATTACCATAAATATTTTCTCGAGAAATTGACAATACTGTATTAAATAATATTTTACAAAATTTGGCAAAAAAATATAAGAATATATTTTGATTTTTTGGTCATATTTATATAAACAACTTTAACGACTATTATTGTAATAAATCTTTATTTATAAATTTATCAAAAATATAATGTTTGTATCGTCGAACGTTTTTTTTTAAGTTTTGTAATTTTTTTTCAAATTGTTAATCATTAATAAAGTTGGAAAAAATATAAATTAAAAAAACTTAAAAAAAATAAAGATATATATGTTTTTTTTAAGCTAGAAGATATCTGAAGATGTTAGAAGACTCTGGTCCACATCTGCACCAACAAGAGGGCGCGCATACATTTTTAGGTCTGCAGTCTTAAAAAAAACAAACAGTCTGCGAAGGTTAATGTCTGCACTGGTCTACGCGGCGCAGACAGAAGAGACCACGCAGATCTGTAGACAAAAAACAAACACTACCTTATACTTCGTCGGCTAATTTTGACTTTATGTTAAAGTTATATTTTTAACAGGCTTAGATTCTTAAAGTCTGTTAAAAATTCATAACTCTCACGTCCGACGTTCGTTTCCGACTGTCTTTATATCGACAGACTCCTATTATCGAGATCGTCGCTTCTCGTTAAATTGTTTCGGCTAAAAATAAACCGATCTAAAATTTGATTTCTGTGCCCGCATTTTTGCTAAAACTTCGAAAATCATAACTTCCTCATATGAAGTCAAATTTAGACGTTTGCTACATGTATGCTCTCGGTTTAATGATTACTACGACTTTCGTTTAGACTACTTATGCTAATAAGTGATCTATCCACGATTCACTCCTTGCGATATCTATAGTTATATTGGTTCAAATACACAACTTCAACAAATCATAACTTCTTCATTATAAGTCGAATTGGAGTGTTCTTTATATCTCCGGAATCCTCGTCACGACTACTTCCTCTTTCATCAAGGCTATTTTCCTAATTATTATTCTATTTTGGAGGTATATTTTATTCTTATTTTATTATATTTTTTAAGCACGTATGCTACACATAACTACGTAAATCACATAATACTCAAATAATTATCTTTATTAACTTCATAAACGGTTAAAATTTTTGACCAGTTCAAATAGATGTCACTCAGAGTTGGAGTTCCAGATCGGAGATATAGTACTGTTGAAGGTGTCACCTAGGAAGAATGTTATTCATTTTAGGAAGAGGGGCTAGCTGGGCCCTAGATTCATCAGACCATTCTGAGTGATTGCTAGGATGGACATGGTGACCTATTAATTGTATATACCTAAGGGGCTTAGCCAGATTCATTAAAATTTGCATGTCTCCCAACTGTGAAAGTGTTTGGCAACCAATTCAGCGACAGTTCCTTTAGATTACATTAAGGTAAATGAGCACTTGAACTATGTGGAGAGACTGATATCAGTTTTGGATAGGAAAATGAAGGCCTTGCGCAACAAGGAGGTACCCTTAGTGATGGTGCAATGGCATAACTGAAGGGTTCTGAATGGACTTGTGAACCCGATGAGGAGATGAGCGAGCATTACCCTCAATTATTTACTATAGGGGATTTCGAGGAAGAAATCTGATTTAAGTGGGGGAAAATTGTAACATCCACTTTTCAGGTATTATTCTTTTGAGATAATTATTTGAAGTCTTAAAACTTTTGGGATTTTTGACTGACCGCAACATGGTGATGTAGATGAACCACAATGCAACCACATCATTTAATTGGCAGGGTGGTTGTGGGTTGGCCACAACGCGATGACAGTTGGGTTCAAAACCCCAGGTTTTGGGACTTGGGCCCTATTTAAGCAACCTTATGATTATGTTTTGCTCTCATTACCAACCTCCATTCCCAAGAAAAGAACCCTAGAGAGTGCGTATGTGTTCTTGGTGTCTTAATGTGCGTTTTGGCATTTGAAGTTCTTGAAAGCTCTTGTAAGAAGAAAAAGAAAGTGATCAAAGTTGGTTATTTGAGTTGTTGTTTTTAGAGGGATGATACTTCAAGCATTTCTAGACTCCATGAGGTATAAAGTGTTGGATAAGGTGTCTAAGTCCATAACTATATTTGAGATGTACTTGACCCGACCCGACATGATTTATTTGGGTTGCACTTCACCCGAACAATTTATATGGATAATCTTTTGAGAATAGTATAAGTTATGATTTATTAATATATTATAAGTTCTAATATATTAATATGAAATCATATTATTTAATTAGTATCGATCTAAAATAAATTTAGAATTAATTTGGTGATCAAAAGGGTGACTAATTAAATATGGGCTCTTGTATTTATATAGTGTGGGCTAATGCTTATTTCGAATGGGCTAGGCTTGCATGGAAAGTCCATGGATAGTCCATGGAGCTTTAACCCATGGATCTTATGGAAATGAAAGGTCATGGGTATTAGGGTTTACATGAATGTAACCCTAATCCACCACACTATATAAAGGGGTCCTTGGCATTTGAAATGGCACTAGTGTGTGTGAGAACTAAAAGTGGTCAATTTCTTGAAGTGTTCTACTACTCTCTCAAGTTTCCAAAGTTTGTGGTGATTTGTGACTTCAATTTGAAGCATCCACATTATTGGTGCTAGGCTCTCAAACTCCAACCAATCAACCACTACCAAAAGGTATGTGATTCTACTAGTGTTTTATGATTCAAGTACCCTATAACATGTTAGTTAGGAAGTAAACCTTGAAAAATTATCATTTGCATGTATTTTAGAGAAAACATAGATCCAAGGTTTCTAGGGTTGCATGTGATGGGTTTTGTGCATAATACATCCTATGTGCTCATACAAACCCTAAAGCTCGGATCTAGGTTTCTCTATTGTACATACTTTGAATCCAAGACTTAGAACCCTAATACTAGCATATGGAAATCAGAATTCACATGTAAATAGGTTTAAGAACATACCTTGATTGTTATATAGAAATAACAATCCAATTCCTCCTTGAATTGACCTTGGAAAGCAGAGAGTCACAAGTGTCACTCCTCTAATGGCTTACAAACACCATAAGCAAGTGGAGAAGGTATAAAGAGAGAGGAGAGAGGTTAGAATTCGTATTTGGGACTTCTTGGGAAGGGATACACGAATTCATGACCTTGGGGTTGTTTATATAGGTGTAGAGATAGGGTTTCAGTCATTATCCTTATCTAGTTGATTATCCATTAAGCAACCAATAAGATAATCCTTGAATCCTTATCACACTCGAATTCTAAGGCTTTCCAACCTTAAATTCGTCCACCACACTTATAAGATAATCCTTACCTTATTTTGTAACTATCACATAATTACAAATCAGCCCCTCTAGTTTAATTAATTACATTTGATCACAAAACTAATTCTTAATTAATTATCGACCAATATTAATTAAACAAATATGATTTCTCCTTTAATATATTATTCTTATAACATATTAATAAATCATATTGTCCTCTCTCTCTATAAATTTCTCCAATCAAGTTGCTTTGGTGAAGGCAACCCAAAAGGACCATGTACCATCGGGTCAAGTACATACCAAAATAGTTATGGACTTAGACACTAATCCAACAGTCTCCCACTTGGATAAGTCTAATAACTATTTTGCGTATGACTTCAGATCCCGATCTGCAATCGTAGCTTTCCAAAGCCGCTGTCAACTCTGATCATATCAAATACGCGTGTCCTTAGATAAGGGATCATATATTCCTCCATTCTTGATATCGTCTGAGATATGATTTCTAATCATTCTCTTTGTACTACTTCTCGATTTCTGATTTATGACGACAGACTAATTGAACAAATCAAATTAGCCCTAGCCCGGCCGAGCATTTACGTTTGTCATCACTAAACCATCGAGGGGCCCAAAGATATCGCTTTTATTCTACTTTGAATAAAAGGAACGGATAAACTTTGATACAATGCTTGCTTGCACTCACCCACCGAATTACACACAACAATATGTTTTATAACACCAAGTTACTGGTGCGTTTACATATTATCAATGTGCAACCGATTTGCAAGATACAACTCACACATCTTGGTTTCAAGAATATAAGATGTTATCGTCTCACCAATCACTCATGATACAATCCATGGAGTGATCCAAGTGAGCGTGGGTTTAATCCAATGCTCAAATCATATTCGTAAGCACTCATGAACGTTGCAGCAAACATTTGCTTATGTCTAATACTCTTTTAGACAATCCACACACCAATTCACGACAGTCTTCATTCATATCTACTTCCAACATATGAACGACTGTGGCCCGTTTGAATAATTCGATTATTCTTAATAAACTCAATTATTCTGGAAGTCAAAACATGCAAAGTGAAACACAAGAATAATACTAATCCCATATGGCCTCAACCCTTTGAGCATAAATAAAACACCTTTTATTTATCACCATATTGATTACTCATTATTTGTCGTTTCGGGTAATCAACTTCTTACTTGAATTACAACACTTGTCCCATGCTCCTAGCATGCACACAATGTTTACCTATGGTTCTTACTTTGTGAAATAGATCACATTGAACACATTTCCAATCCTTCTCATTTCACAACTCCAAATCCGTTTTTCATAAGTCAAAGAATATCAAATTCTTGCTACTTATAGAATATCCTAGATTCTAACATTCTATGCAACTATCCTTTCGTAATGTCACTGCACCAAAGTCACAAAGACTATTGCCAATGATATTACAAAGTCCTCTATCAGAGATTGTTACAAGACAATTCCATAGACGTGATGTCTCTCACTCAAAGTACATTCTTTGAACATCCTTTTGCATAGAAGTTTCTAATCTAGTCATAGATTTCTCAATATTCAATTCCCAATATGGACACACTTCCATATGTTCCATATGACAACTCATTCTTAATAGAATCTTATCTATTCGTAATGATGTCGATACGGTCCATCCAATATGGAAACATTTCCATATTTTCCAATACTATACTTCCAACTACTTACAAGCGACCAATCTTCGTCGAACTTGGATAGTCCTTTGATAGTTGTTTAATTATTTTAGTCAAAACTAATTCTAGTCCCTTTTCCCTCTAAATGCGCTCGACATTTGGAAAATTTTAGAATGGTCAAACATTAAAGCATTTGCAATCGATCCTATACCCGAAGCGTATGGGACACGACGCATAATGTTTTATTTGCTATGTTCTCAAAATTCGAATTGTGAAAAGGGATGCCGTAATCATAATCGAAATTTTAAGAACACACTATGTACCTTTGACTAAATTTATTAACATTTCTCAACCTAATCCTTTAGATTTGAAATGAAGCATAATATTCTCTCCCTTAATTATAGCAAAACAACTCTTCAACTATTGCGACTTTGCAAAGTATGACTCTTGTTTTCTATAATTAATATTGCTAACCTTGCAATACTTTCCTTAATAATCATACAATCATAACTTTTATGCTCCCACTATCTTGATGATTATTATGAAACATAACACTTATGCTCCCACTAGCTTCGACATGTAATCATAAACATCTTAACTTTCAGAAAACAATGCTTATTGAATTTCTTAAGTTCATGTTTCTAATACTTAGTGCTTTGATAATCTTTTATCAAGGATTCTTTATACACCTTTGCCTTCGATAGTTCATATGTGTGTCTAAAAATTAAGACTAATTGCCAAACCTCACAATTCAAATTATGGAAAGGGATGCCGTAACCATAATTGAATTCGAGAATGCAATTTTACAATCACTATCTTCTTAAAATCTTTCTTAGTGAAAGCATTTCCTCACAATCATTTTCATGAAGGAGGAAATCTTATGACACTTAGATTTTAAACGGTGTAAATGTTCCTATCCATGTGAATTTGTCAAAACCAACGTTTACGACAAATTCAAACTCATATGGATCGAACTTTCTTAATCTTGATTTCTTGCCTTATGGTAGCACAGCTGCCCACCACGTCTTCCAAGTAGTTAAGCAGCTCACCTTTTCCTATCAATGTACCTTCCATTGATCAAGGTCCTTGCCTTTTATGCATTCAAATGAGAACTCATAGGACTCACATGTATAATTAACTCGATTGGATTGGCACAGAATCAAAATAATGTCAACACGATAGGTTGTAAACCTCAACTCGTGTGCTAGTGATGATTGGTAAGGTTTATTTGATTTGTTCTTGAAACTATTCAAGACCATTAAGACTCCCACTGACTCCTTGACATATACGATTCTTTTGTCAATAACCATTTCTTGACAAACAAATATTCAAGAGTTAGTGTAGCTTTTATCAAAACACTTCATAAATTGGTACTAGTTGGCCTTTGTCTTATTCAAGACATCACAACTTCCTACATTTAATGAAAGTTACAAACCTTCTTAATACCTTTCACTCAATGTCACAATCTTAACTTTAAGACTTGTTATTGGAATGAAGTATGATTGACTTATTGATTTAACCATTTCTTCAATTCTTGATTCCTCTTCTTAGACATACAATTGTACTAAGACTCACTTAGAGGATCAATTGAGATATGGTTCTTAATCATTAAGACATAGCATAAAAGCTACTCTCCCTTCTTCTTAGAATGGAGAAACTTTTATCCTTTTGCCTACTTGATTCTTCTTATTCGTTCTGCTATTGATCTAAACCCTTTAATCAATTCAGAATTACACTTAATCTTGTAAGTATAATCATATTTACTAAACCTTTAGTAAATCATGACGAATATCTTTGTTACTCTTATGGTGGACTTGATCAACACGCAACTTTGTGTGCTTGATCTGTTAGTCCTTCACTTGACACTTTGTCAACGAATCAGTCTAATTTCCAAATACAAAGTTTCTCATTCATCGTGCATCCACGTTGCATGATTCCAAGTTTCTGTCCAATTGAAACTTTGGGCGATGAGAAACTCTCCCTATTTGGTAAATTCTTGACATTTCCATAAATAGCATAACTAAGAATCATATCCATTCGTTGTAGAAATATTCGAACATCAATTTTCATAACGATTTCATTGTAAGGAAATAAACAAATAAATAAATCGAACAAAATTTATTTTATTTATAAAAGCAGCGGAAAAATTTGTCCTTACAATGCAAAATCCATTGAAAACTATGTACAAAAGAAAATTTCTAACAACTCTATCATAACTTTCTAAGCTCAAAATTTAATCTTCAAGTCCATGCGATCGTGATCCATCTCTTGTGATTAGATTCATCTTGCTCTCTTATCAAGCTTCCTTTCTTTTCACCGACCCTACAAAACACTCAAATGTAATCTTATTACATCATGTATTAAGAATCAATGAATAGGAACTTAATGGAGTTAGATAGTGGATTTTTACCTAAAGCGTAGTCATACCTTTGACTCTCCCATCTCTTAGATCTCTTAGGTAATTAGGGCAACTTCGTCTCCAATGCCCCTTCTATTGGCAATAAAAGCAAATTGACTCTTTTGGAATAACACATGGAACTACTTCAGACATCTCCTTTCTCTTATGATCAAACTTTTCGATCATTGCATGTCTTTCATTGCCATTGTCTATATCCATAGAGGTCTTGAAGGCAGATTCACCAATCAACTTTGCTTTTCTATTGCGCCAAACCATTGCTGATTCGGCAACAATAAGCATATAGGTGAGATCTATGAGGGTCACGTTGTGGTTCGTCATATAGTACTCTCTTACGAACTCACTATATGAGTTGGGAAGTGACTGAAGAACCCAATCAACAGCCATTTCTTCACTAACAACGGATCCCATCATTCTTAGTCTATCAATGCGCGACTTCATCCCTAGGACGTGTGCACACACCGACTTTCCTTCTTTATGTTTACTTGCCAATAGGGCTTGAGTGATATTGAACCTTTCAATTTTTCAATCTTGTGGGTTAGGGAGAATAATTGTAGGAGGAGGAGGAAGTGAAGCATGATTTCTTGATCCTCGATCGAATTGTGGAATATCATCTTCATGTGGAATGCTTGTTCCACGGGATTTGGGAAGACCATAGTTGTCGAACTTTGACATCTATAATACGGGAGAAAACGAATTCAAGTTAGTTGAATGAGTCCTTAGTAAATCACCCAAATGAGATACTAAGGCTAGGACCCAACACAATATTCTACAACTCGGGAGAGGGATGCCGTAACCCTAATTGCAGAATATTTGAAGGTAAGTGAATGACGATTCACTAATTTCCACCATGAAAAACGAAAAAGAAATTTAAGTTTTAAATCTATGAAAACTCCTAGACCTTTGAGATTCATTGAACTTTCAATGGCATGTTTAAATCTCGATATGCCCCTCTTGTTTGTGACTGGGATGCCGAGGATCACAAAGCGGGTGTGAATAACCATGCAAACTACATGGTGCCCTCACATGTTACGGTCACCTATTCGATGTGCCGGTAAACCACACACGCTCCACCGAACTATGACAAACATTGAGTCACCCTTTGCTACCTTTGCTTAGACCCATTTAGTGTGCCGGTTAACCACACACGCTCCACTAACGTCTTCGCAAGGGCACAAAGTGTAACTTCATGGAATTGCATCAATTCACTTTTGCCTAAGTAACTAAGATTGGGAATTTTGTGAAAACATTTAGTTACTTTAGTAATTCATTATACTTATATTGGAAGGTTTCGTCCTATCCTACCCGTTCGGCTAACGACCCTCCACTAGTCAAGAGTGCGGTGGGTAAGAGTGGATACCCATTCAATCGCCATTTTATAGGCAATTTCCTTAAACACCCCTTATAGACCAGCTTCGTGAATGAGGCCTACTAACGGTAAGACTGACTTTTAGTTATACATATATATAATGTTAGACTTTTAATGTTATATATAGTATAGGGTGTATTTTATAACTTTTAAAATATTAGGTGGTTCAATTTAAGAATTATACTTTTAATTTACTTAAATTGTAAACCTAAACTTTTATGGATTTATTAAATCTCTTTTAATTATACACCTTAATTAATAAAACCATAAGGGTGTGATTTGAACTTTTTCAAAACTATACTAGAGTTTTAGAATTTAACATTCCTAATTAAACTTTTAAATTCCAAAACTTGAGGGCAAGTTTTGAAACATTTCAACACATTAGGGTTTAGAATTTAAATATGCATCAAAATTAAACTATTTAATCAAAATTTAAATTCCAAAACTTGAGGGCAAGTTTTGAAACCTTTTTCAAAACATTAGGGTTTTAACTATTTAAATTTCAAAACAACAAAACTTTTGGGGTTCAAATTTAAACTATAAAACCTAAAGGGATAAATTGAAACTATTTCACAAGATAATTCAAATCTAAATTACAAATAATCAAACTTTATCTAATAAAACAGGTGATTATCTAAATTTTGACAATTATCTTCTATTTAGGTAAGGATAATCACATAATAATGAAAAAATTCGGATTTTATCACAAAAACGAGTTTATGGTAATTATCCAAAACCAAAACAGGAAGAAAATCGCGAAAACGAGCTGTCAGACACTTTGACTCGTCGAGTCTGGGCTTGGACTCATCGAGTCTAGCTGACTCGGCGAGTTCACCAAGTGACTCGGCGAGTCAAACCTTCAAAACTCAAAAAAAAAAAACGATTTTCAGTAACATCAAGCATCAATACAATAGAAACCAATCATGGCTCTGATACCACTGATGGGTTTTGTGCATAATACATCCTATGTGCTCATACAAACCCTAAAGCTCGGATCTAGGTTTATCTATTGTACATACTTTGAATCCAAGACTTAGAACCCTAATACTAGCATATGGAAATCAGAATTCACATGTAAATAGGTTTAAGAACATACCTTGATTGTTATATAGCAATAACAATCCAATTCCTCCTTGAATTGACCTTGGAAAGCAGAGAGTCACAAGTGTCACTCCTCTAATGGCTTACAAACACCATAAGCAAGTGGAGAAGGTATAAAGAGAGAGGAGAGAGGTTAGAATTCGTATTTGGGACTTCTTGGGAAGGGATACACGAATTCATGACCTTGGGGTTGTTTATATAGGTGTAGAGATAGGGTTTCAGTCATTATCCTTATCTAGTTGATTATCCATTAAGCAACCAATAAGATAATCCTTGAATCCTTATCACACTCGAATTCTAAGGCTTTCCAACCTTAAATTCGTCCACCACACTTATAAGATAATCCTTACCTTATTTTGTAACTATCACATAATTACAAATCAGCCCCTCTAGTTTAATTAATTACATTTGATCACAAAACTAATTCTTAATTAATTATCGACCAATATTAATTAAACAAATATGATTTCTCCTTTAATATATTATTCTTATAACATATTAATAAATCATATTGTCCTCTCTCTCTATAAATTTCTCCAATCAAGTTGCTTTGGTGAAGGCAACCCAAAAGGACCATGCACCATCGGGTCAAGTACATACCAAAATAGTTATGGACTTAGACACTAATCCAATAGCATGTACACCATAGGAGTGTTAGAATGCTCAAAACCCTTCTGTGTGGAATCAGAGCCTAGGCTTGTTTTCTTGATACTTGATGCAAATTGTTGAAAAAACTCAAGATTTCTGCATTCTGCTGAGTGAACTCGCCAAGTCGATGGGGGGACTCGACGAGTCCATGTGTTATTTCATCCTATTCGTCGAGTAGGTTCTTGCACTCGACGAGTAGGAGGCCCTGGATAGAGATTTCCGAGTTTTGCTGCTGGAAATGGACTAGAAACATTACCCCAAACTGTTTTGGTTTTATATAACTTGTTTTAGACTGTGTAATGGTTATGTTAATCCATTCACAATGGATATTATCAAAATTTCAAGCTTTGTATGTGTTGTTTATCGTTCTTGAAATTTTTGATATGAATGTTCATGAACTTATGAGTTTAGTAGATCATAGGAATTATTTTGTTAGCTTAATTCTTGATCTTGATATGTTTTAATGGAATCCATAATTTGTCCTCAAGTTATAGATTACCAAAAGTCTTTCTTTTAAAGTCCATTAATGAACACATAGGTTACATAAAATGAAGAGTCTCTCATTTTAATAAACCATTAACACATAAGTTATGAAAGCTAAAAAGTTTTGAAAGTTACAAAACTTGCCCTCAAGTTTTGGAACATATAAAGTCACCTTAAAAACTTTAGTTCCAACCCCTAGAATTTTAGAAGTTAAAATTCAACCCTTATACTTTATAATATTATATATATATATATATATATATATATATATATATATATGTATATATATATATATATATATATATATATATATATATATATATATATATAAGATCAAGTCGTTTTACCGTTAGTAGGTTCTCATTCACGAAGCCGGTCTATAAGGGGGGGTATAAGGTTGCTACCTATAAAATGGCAGCTTAATGGGTGTCCACTCTCACCCACCGCTTCCTTGACTGGTGGAGTGTTGTTAGCCGAATGGGCAGGACAATGACTTTAATCCTCATTAAAAGTATGATGGTTATAAAGTAACTAAAAGTTTTTATAAATTCTCATTCTTAGTTACTTTAGGAAAATGTGAATATGGTGCTAACCCATGAAATTACACTGTACACTTTGCTTAAGTCGTTAGTGGAGCGTGTGTGGTTAACCAACACACTAACCTGGACTTAACAATGTAGGCAAAGGGTGACTTAAGGTTTATCATAGATCGGTGGAGCGTGTGTGGTTAACCGACACATCGGTTAGGTGATAAACATTATGAGTACCAAGTAATTTGCATGGTTAATTCACACCTTGTTCTGTGATCCTCGGCATCCCAGTCACAAAACCTGAAGGGCACATTCAAGATTGAAACATGTCATTGAAAATTTAAATGAATCTCAAAGAATTTAGGAGTTTCAAAACCAATTAAAACGTAATAATACATTTCGTTTTTCATGGTGGAAATTGGTGAATCGTCATTCACCTACCTTCAAATATTTTATAGCTTGGATTACAACATCCATATTCTAAGTTATAAAATATTGTGTTGGGTCCTAGCCTTAATATTACATTTCGGTGTCTTATTAAGGACTATCTTTATATCTAATCTAAACTTGTCCTTCTTTCTTTTCAGATGTCTTCCAACAATGCTGCTTCTGGATCAAACCCTACCCGCTCCTTCTCTCTCTCATGAACCTTTATGGGAGAGTCATCTTTGATGGATCCAACTTCAATGATTGGATCAGGAACATCAGGATGGTCACACACTATGAGGACAAGGAATATGTCCTCGACAAGGAGCTTAAGGAACTTGATGAGTCGTCTGCTACTTCTGAGGAGATCGCTGAATTCCGGACTCATGAGAGAGATGCCACCAAAGTGGTATGTATCATGTTGGCCACGATGACAGCCGAGCTCCAAAAGTCCTATGAGGACTATTACCCTTTTGAGATGCACCAGGACTTGATGGACAGATACCATTAGACTTCTCGTCGAGAGCGTTATGAAATCATCTCCTCCATGATAACAACCCGAATGAAGGATGGTGAACCCATCATGGGCCACATGCAGAAAATGCAAAGATTTGTGGACCATTTGCTGAAATTGAATGTGAAGTTTCCCGAGGAGTTGGTAATTGACATCATTTTGCACTCCTTACCTTCTTGTTATGATCAATTCTGAATGCCATATCACATGAACAAGGAGGAAGTTACACTCAGCAAAGTTCAAGGACTGTTGAAGACTGTCGAAAGTGGTCTAAAAAGTAAATCGGTTGTTACCACTCCTACTCCTACCGCCGCCCATGTTCTGGCTATCGGGAAAGGTAAATGGAAGAAGAGGAAGAGCCGTTCGAAGGGTACCAAGGGAAAGTCCCTTGATGGCTCCTTTTCAACTAGAACCAAAAGAGGTTATGTCACTCCTTCTGCCAACCCTAAAGAGGTTGAATGCTTCTATTGCCATGAAAAGTCACACTGGAAGCGAAACTGCCCAAAGTAGCTGCAAGATGTTAAGGATGGGAAAGTGAAACCCAACCATGCAGGTATTTACACTATATTGTCTAACAACTCACCCCATTCTTATTCTTGGGTCCTTGATACTAGTTGTGGTATTCACATATATTCTGATTTGTAGTGACTCAGAAGAAGTGAGAACGTGGAGCATGGGAAGATAAACTTAATCATGGGGAATAGGAAAGCTTCACCTGTCACCAAGATTGGAGTTTATTCTTTGTTGATAAGTAGTGGGTTAACATTATAGTTGAATAAATGTTGTTACTCGTTTGAAATGGTGAGAAATATTATTTCCTTTCTTGGTTTGTACAAACAAGGGTTTACCTTTTCGTTTGATAATGAATGTGGTGGTATTAGTGCTTTCTTTAATAATGTTCTTTATTTTAAAGCATTACCTTGTGATGGTATGTATGAAACTATGTCGGTTGTTGATAACCTAGGAAATAATGTGTTGTGTATTGATTCATCCACTAACTTGGATAAAACATCATTATGGCATTGTCGTCTTGGACATGTAAGCAAGAAACTCATAGGCCAACTCCAAAAGGATGGAGTCTTGGAGTCATTTGACATAAAGTCGGATGATAGTTGTGAATCTTGTTTGCTTGGGAAAATGAGAAAGTCACCCATCACTGGTACTTGTGGTAGGGGTGAGGGTTTGTTGGACCTGATACATACTGATGTGTGTGGACCCTTCAGAACCGCCACAAGGGATGCTAACCGCTTCTATGTGACTTTTACTGATGATTATAATAGATATGGATATGTCTAATTAATCAAGCATAAGTCAGAAACCTTTGAAAAGTTCAAGGAGTTTAAACAGGAAGTGGAGAATCAGTTGGGCAGGAACATTAAGATGCTTCAATCCGATCGAGGTGGTGAGTATCTTAGTACAAAGTTCCTTGACTATCTTAAGGAACGTGGTATTGTCTCACAATTGACACCTCCCAGGACACCATAACTTAATGGTGTGGCTGAGAGGCGTAATCGAGCCTTGTTGGATATGGTTCGTTCCATGATGAGTCGAGCTTCGCTACAAATCTCCTTTCGGGGGTTTGCATTAGAGACTGCCGCCTATATTCTTGATCTAGTCCCTACCAAAAAGGTTGCCAAAAAACCTCACGAGATGTGGACTGGAAAAGTTCCCAATCTGGACCACATCAAGATTTAGGTTTGCGAGGCTTTTATGAGGTGCGATACTCACGATAAGCTCGAACCTCGAAGTGAGAGGTGTATTTTCATTGGCTACCCATAGAAATCCTTTGGTTACCTCTTCTACAGACCCAGTGATAATGTGGTCTTTGTAGCAAGAAGAGGAGTCTTGAGAGAGAGAGAGAGAGATTTCATAAGCCAAGGAAACAGTGGGAGGCAAATTGACCTTGAAGAAATTCAAGAGTCAAGTGGTGAACGAACCTCAAACCCTAGCAATCAGCCTGAGGAGGAAACTCCTGTTGAACCAACTGACGAGTCTGTACCTCTGAGGCGTTCCACTAGAGTTAGGAATCTACCTGGGCATTACTATGGTTTCCATATTACTGCGGAAGGTGATACATTTATCAGTGATAGCACACTGGTAAATTTGGATGAACCTAACAACTATAGGGAAGCCATGATAGGCCCTGAGTCTGCTAAATGGAAAGAGGCTATGGACAACGAGATTCCGTCCATATATGACAATCAAGTCTGGAACTTGGTTGACAATGTGTCAGGTGGTAAGACGGTCGGGTGCAAATGGATCTTCAAGAAGAAGATCGACATGGATGGAAAAGTGCACACTTATAATGAATGGTTGCGAAGGGCTTCACTAAAACTCAAGGAGTTAATTATGATGAAACCTTCTCACCAGTGGCAAAGATTAAGTCTATTAGGGTTATGCTAGCCATTGCTGCATTTCATGATTATGAAATATGGCAAATGGATGTCAAAATTGCTTTCCTTAATGGAAAGTTGGCTGAGGATGTTTACATGAGTCAGCCAGAGGGTTTTGTCAATGCAGAGTACCCTGATAGAGTGTGTAAGCTTGAGAAATCCATTTATGGATTGAAACAAGCATCTCGCAGTTGGAAACTTTGTTTTGATGAGAATGTCAAAGAGTTTGGTTTTTCGAGAAGCGAAGATGAGTCCTGTGTGTATGTCAAAGCTAGTGGGAGTATAGTTAGCTTTTTGGTATTGTATGTGGATGACATACTACTCATGGGAAATGACATCCCAACTTTGCAGGAGGTTAAGTCCTGGCTTGGGAAGTGTTTCGCTTTGAAGGACCTTAGAGAAGTTGCCTATATCCTAGGGATAAGGATATTGAGAGAAAGGAGTAAAAGGCTAATTGGACTTAGTCAAAGCACCTATGTGGAAAAAGTGTTGAAAAGGTTCAACATGGAGAATTCCAAGAAAGGTGACTTGTCGATCCAACATAATGCCAAACTGAGCAAGACTCAGAGCTCGAGTACAGAGGATGAGATAGCTGAGATGAGTCGATTACCATATGCTTCCGTTGTTGGCTCGATCATGTATGCTATGACTTGTACTTGCCCTGATGTGGCCTTTGCTTTAAGCATGGTCAGCAGATATCAGGGGAATCCTGGCAAGGCTCACTAGACTGCGGTAAAGAACATTCTCAAGTACCTGCGAAGGACTAAGGATTGGATCCTTACCCTTGGTGAGAGTGATGACTTGAGAGTTGTGGGGTATAGTGACGCTAGCTTTCAGACTGATAGGGATAATTTCCGCTCTCATTCGGGCTGGGTCTTTATCATGAATGGAGGACCAGTTACTTGGAAAAGTTCCAAGCAGGAGACACTAGCTGATTCGACATGTGAATCAGAGTATATAGCAGCGAGTGAATTGGAAAAGGAGGCAATATGGCTGAGGAACTTCATCGGAGACCTTGGAGTTGTACCAGCTATAAAGGAGCCTATGGAGATTTTCTGTGACAACAATAGTGCCGTTGCCTTAGCCAAGGAATCGAGAGATCATCGCAGATCCAGACACATTGACAGAAAATATCACTTCATAAGACATAAGATAGAAGAAGGACTCCTCATAGCAAAGAGGATATCGTCAGAAGAGAACCCAACATATCCCCTCACGAAGGGACTGACTAGGGTTAGGCATTTGCATCATGTAAGGCGCATCGGGGTGAAGGTCGATATTAGTTTTACAGATTAGATAACTTTGAAATTTGTAAAGTGTAATTGACATTTGATGATAAATAAAAGTTGTTGTTTATTTATTATTAAAGTGTTGATGTCTTCTGTCAATCGTTTACTATCATTTCATTTTGCATGATTTGACTTCCAAAACAATTATGTTATAGTATATCATATTATTCAAATTCTCCACAGTCGGTCATATGTAGGAAGTAGGTATAAATCAAGACTGTCACGAAGTTGGCTTGTAGATGTCTAAAGTGTTGGACATAACAAGAGTTGCTACAACATTCATGAGTGCTCATAAGTTCTGAGTATTGGATTAAACCCACGCTCACTTGTATCACTTCATGGAATTTATCTCGAGTAATCGTGAGACGGTAATATCATATAAGTCTTCAAACCTAGAGATATGAGTTGTTGCCTATGAGTTGGTTATGCATTGATTGTACAAAAACGCATAAGTAACTTGATGTCATAAAATGTACCTTTGTGTATAATTCAACAAATAGTAGAACAAGCATATGAGTGGAAGTTTATCTGTTCCTTCTAGGATTAGAAGCGATATCTGGGCCCCTCGATGATTTTGTTTTGACCTATGTATCGGGCCCGGTCAGAACTAAATTGATGTGTTCGATTAAGTTATATGTCAAACAAATCGGAAATCGGGAAACAAACTGTTGGACAATAAGTAAGACATTGTTCCATGTATTTGTCCGGCTGATATCTAGAACAAAGGATTATATGATCCCTTATCTAAAATGGCGCTTCATAGTTCAACAAAGTTTTAAGAGCAACGATTGCTGTTCGGTTCCTGAAGTCATGCTTGCAACTATAGTTATTAGACTTATCTATGTGGGAGACTTTGTATAAGGTGTCTAAGTCCATAATTATAGTTGAGATGTACTTAACCCGAACCAACATGGTCCATTTGGGTTGCACTTCACCCGAACAATTTATATGGATAATCTTTTGAGAATAGTATAAGTTATGATTTATTAATATATTATAAGTTCTAATATATTAATAAGTTCTAATATATTAATATGAAATCATATTATTTAATTAGTATTGATCTAAAATTAATTTAGAATTAATTTGGTGATCAAAAGGGTGACTAATTAAATACGGTCTCTTGTATTTATATAGTGTGTGCTAATGCTTATTTAGAATGGGCTAGACTTGCATGGAAAGTCCATGGAGCTTTAACCCATGGATTTTATGGAAATGAAAGGTCATGGGTATTAGGGTTTGCTTGAAATCAACCCTCTAGAGCGTCTCATCATGGAATCGTCATCTTCATCATTCCTCTAGCTCTCAATCGATTTACTGATGAAATGAAAAGAGAAATTACAACTTATAGATAATTTTTCAAGTTCTAATACACCTTCCACACCATTTGACAATAACGTACATAATACACAAAGTAGTGAGGATTAACTTACGAAGTTAACTCATTTAGTCTCTCTCCATTCATTTCATTAATATAATTTTTCCGTTGGTCAATTAAATGAGTCAATCTTTTTGAGTCAACCACATTTTCACTATTTTGACACTTTTAGTCCTTAACTTCCAAAATAATTAACCTTTTTCTAATTACCATTTAAACCATTATTATGATTTTTTTTTATAACTTACATCATTCTAACTTATTTATTACTTTATTATTATTATTATTATTTTTAATTTACTTAAAAGTATAACCCCAAAAACTAAGTGTTACAATATCTATGATCCTATCTCTATTAGCAATAGACATACATACCCAAACACATAACTTACAAAATGATAAATTTTTTGTTTAACATTAAATAGACAAAAAACATTGTCTAATTTGTGAAGATTTTGTTCTTAGATTAGACTAATGTCTTTCGTCGTGTTAATCGAATTAATTAAGGAGTCAGTGTTTATAATCGAATTAATTAAGGAGTCAGTGTTTATCGATCCGTATTTTGTAAACATTCACATCTTTATATGTTTTAAGTATGCTATAAATCCATAAAAAAACATGTTGCTATTTTTTCTATCAATTCTTTTTTACGTAGGATCTTATTGATTCTAAAAATATAAAATTATGTTTGAACGAAATTAAAGATTGCACACAAGAGTAAATAAGATTCTGATTTGATTAGAGCATGAAAGCTCGATTACAACTTTTGAAGTAAGAACTTATCAAAAAGCATACTCTAACTTCTAACTAAAATCTATATTAGGTTGACAAACTAGGAGTCGGTTAGAGAAATAACCAATAAGAATACGACACCGAGGTAACGAGTAACGACATACTTTCATTTAAACTATCATGCACATGTCACTACGAAACCTAGTGTACAAAACTCCAAACCCAAACATAGTATTGGAATCACACATTGAAAACTAAAATATTACATTACAAACATTCATAATAGGAGTCACACACAACATACATTTAGACTCTAGGACCTAACATTTTATAAGAATAAGATTTTGAAAAACCATATAACTATATTCAACCCCTCATCTACAATTATCTCAGTCATATTCATAACCTAACAAATGATTTTTATTTCTTGCATTTGACCCTACTGAAATGGAAGTAGTATTTTTTTTTTTTTTAAAACAAACCAATTTACAATTTAATTACCGAAGATAACCATTTTCCCAATCATATAAGTATTCGACGGTGGCTTCCTATATGCAAACATGTTCACATAGACAAGAAATTCAAAAGCTATATTGGGTCCTTTCTATGCGTTTTCAAGGATATGCTAGTTTGGAGTGCTTGACCAATGAGTACCGCGATGGTTTTGGTGGTACTCGGCTACCCCGGACGTGTGGGTTTGTTTCTATCCAGGCTAATATCGGGTTGGTATTTCATGAAATAGCGACCCGAATACACCATTTATTACCTTAAAAACATTACAGTTTAAGTACAATATACTAACAAAATGGATCCTATCAAAATGAGACAATGTTTTAAATTCTTATTGGTCCATGAAAGTCGGCATGTTTATGAATTTACCATGTCCATACAATCATTTATTTTTGTACAAATAAGAAGCGATGGTTATAATTTGAAAAATAAGAAAATGATGCAAAAGATCGATGCCCCATATTAAAAGAAGATGGAAACAAGTCACGTAAAAGTCAGTGAACTATTTCTTGTGAGTATGTTTTAATAAAAAAAGCTTCTAGATATCTTATCAACTTACTAAGTAAATATATTAGAGTGATAATCCATATAAAATTTGTTACCAAAAGGTTCTTAACCCAGCCTAACCCAATCAGGATATCATGTGTTATTTTTCTTTTTGAGGTTTGAAGTTTCCTTTGGAACATATGAAATTAGGAGTAGTTAAGAATAAATTACATTTGTAAATCTAAAAAACATGTTTGTAAATTAAACAAAATTATTTGGTACATAATAATATAAGATTTTAAATTAGACAAAATGTATTTATTCTCTAAGCATTTAAGTACAATACTTTTGTTTTTTATGGAATCTTCATGTTTAACAAGTTTGACCCAAAAAAAACATATTTTATTTTGTTGTCAAATATATTTTTTGGAGAAAGAAAACAAAATAATCAAAATTGTTCTTTGCTAATTTGGTCGTCGGTAGTATATTATCAGAAACAACACATCCTTCTAAAATATCAATTCTCAATCATTTATATTTTTAACTTTTACAGCTCAATTTATATTTTTTTTAATATTGTTAAATGTAAGTTCGAAATCAATATAAATAATCTATAATCTCATTGTAAACTTAAGATGTTTTGCAATGTTATTTCAAAACACAAAATCAAGGTACGTATGCATTCATCAATATATAAAGTAATTAAAAGGTTGTAAAATATTGTTGATAATTTGTTATCATCAAACAAATTAAAACACATTTAAATCTGTCGGTGACTGAATGTCTAAATATAAAATATTAAAATATTGTGATGGTACCTTGATGGCTTGACATCATTTATTTTCATGTCCTTCAAACACTTGGCACCCACAAGCTTTATTTGCATGCCTTTCAAAACCCTCATTATCACCCTCACCTTCGCCTAGGGTTCTTGTGAAAACAGTACGTCTTCTTGCAGTGAATAAGGAAAAAATATAAACACCACTGACACAACCTTGGCTTTTTCTTCGACTCAATCCCCACAAAACCTTATATTCTTGACTTTCCAGCCCAGAAATATAACTCATCGTTAGACATGTTCATATTGGATAAATGTTGCTCCTTATAAAAAAGTTGTAGGATTTACACAGTTATAAATGATAATATTAACGAGTTTGAACATAGAACTTTACGTTTATTAATATATTAAGATATTAAGATGCATGATTATCATAATATCTATATACTCCTCACATAACTTATTATTCATATTCTCCCATAAATATAACTCTTTTGAACATGATCACTCTTAGATAAATATATTTTTTAGTATTGTGCCGGAAAATTTCAAAATACCCATCTTTTGACCATTGCAATAAATGTTGAGTGAATTACCTTTTCAATATTTTTGGTAGTGAAACAATTTTGCTTTTGAGTTTCCTTTAAATGTAATTTTTTTTAAACGGATTAGTTAGCGGTTAGTATCTTCCAAATTAGTAGAATTCATCTATGTCCGGATCAAAACATGAGACCTCAAATCTAAGAGACAATACCTCTAACAAGTGGGTTAGTCCCATGTTGGTTTAAATGTAACCTTTTTAGCTTGACTCATAGATAACAATGACCGTTGTTACGGCAATCACATTGATCATGGCGACTTATTTCCCTGGTTGTTGTTTATCCCTCATCGGTGCAAATGTCGGGTACCCTTTTAGGTGATGTTTTTTCTGCATTTTTTTTTACTGTTCGGTCGATGGTGTATTAGGGTGATCGGGTTTCATGGGTCGACGTAAAAGTAAACGTCATGATACGAAATTAGTCCTAGATAGAATGGGCCACGAGCTAATCAAAAGGTTATTTCCACGGATTGGACAACCCCCATCGTCATTTCTATCACCAATTAAAAATATTCCAAAGATGAAGATGAATACATTTTTATAGTGAGGAGAGAAGAAAGTATTGGTGTGATATAAAATGAGTTTAAGGTTACTATTTATAGAGTTTTGGAATTGAAAATAAAAACTAAAATAAAAAGTTGTTAGATCGGTGGTTAAAGGAGTCAAATGCTAAGTGAAATAAGAGAGAGACTCGATGGAGGGGTGCTAAGGACCGCTACTGAGCTGCCTCTTGTACTAAATCTCAATAAATCAAAAAACAGTTTCCTTTATTATGTAAGAACCAGTTCAATACGAATAAATTGAAACCTTACACTAAACTTCTACAAGAAATCTAACCTATCTCTTATTCTCACATAATACACTGAACAATTGTACTACACTCATACACATACAAAAGATACAACTTTAGAATCTCTATATGAAAACATGAAACATAAGACAAACAAACTATAGAGAGATTTTGGGTTTGAGATTAGAAAGACGAACTGATATTAAGAGAACACAATAAGAGAGAGAAAATATTTTTGAACCAACTCTATTCTCACTTTAATAACACTTATATGGTGTATACGACACCTTGGGAATTATAAACCATCGATATAGGAGAATACATATTCAGATGAGTTTTGATACATAAAATAGAAAGTTTTTCATAAAAACCAGCAACAAAAGCTTTGAATTTTTTTTAGTAAATTTCAAGTATATAGCAAAACAAAACCATCAATGACCCTTTTAAAGAGGTTAGAATGCTATTAAAACAACCATATGATGTTTTAGAAAGACAACCTTTAAAGCCTTTTGACCCTCTTGGATTTAGGGTGTTGAAGTAGCCAGCAAGAACAAGAACCTTGATCTTCTTTACAAGTAATCCACCAACAAGATTAAGGTACCCAAAATGCTACTTTTCTTCATTTATTACTTTTTTCTTTAAGTCTTTAAGTGCTTAAATAATTAAATACTAAAGGAAGACACAAAGTAAGCACCAAATCTTCACACTTGAACTTCAAAAGACGAGAGGAAGAGTAGCCTAAAAATCTATAACTTTTGTGTAAGAAAGAGAAGAAAAAAAGGTTAAACAACTAGCTCATTTATCATGTATAAGATAACCTTATATACTTGCATGCATGGTAGGTCAAACCATTAAAATAATCTAAAATATTATAAAGCATAAATGTAAGGGAGACAAAGCATGTAGGCCAACATGGGGAAGATACACAAGTAATTTCTGTAACATCCTGATGTGAGGAACTTCTAAATTTAAACCCCTTTAATTTAGTTATGTTGCATTTTGGTTCCAATTTCAAGAAATGTATGAAAAAGGGCCTTAATAGCATTATTGTAAATTGAGGCATTTGGAGTATGTCATGCGTACGTGGTGTATGCTGAGCGTGTTAGAGCGTGCCCTAGTATACTGGGCATACATCAGTGTACATTGGGCGTACTTGCTAAATGAAGAAACCCTAAGTTTTTAGGGTTTGGCTGGTATTTAAGCATCCTTACGGCCTCCTTTCGCTTCACCTTATCAGCCTCCACCCTCTCATTCGTGTTTGTAACCCTAGTTCACCTTGAAAAGCCATTTCTAGCCTAAAAGTGTGTGTTTGTGTGCATAGAAGAAGAAGGAATGAAGCCAAGCTCATCTTGGAAGATTAAGGCACTTTGGATTTGGGACTTATTCTTCATTTTCATCCTTTCAAAGGTATAAAACTTGCAAATTTATCTTTCAATCATGCAGACTAGAAATGGGTGTTTTAGTGATACTTTTTGGTCCCAAATCTCTTATCTTGATGATTTGAGTTGTCCTTTCAGACCCTAGGAGGTGTACCAATTCATAAAAATGAAGTCCTAATGGTTAGTTTTTCTCCATTCATCTTGTAGAAGGTCTTAATGGATTAATACCTTGTGTTAAGCACTTAATGGACATGTAAATTCATAAAGTTGGAAACCTTATGACTCTACAGTGTATTTTAGCATTGGATCTGAAATATGGACGTAAGTGCTTAAGCCATCACGCACTTAATGAGTTTTGAAGTTTGCGAAAGTACGCCCCGTGTACGATGTCAACCACTGCGATGATGGTCAACATGCGAGGCTCGAATATGCCCAGAGTACGTGTAACGTGCCAAAAATCATGACCAAAAATTTCTTTTTAAAACATTACTAAACCAAAGTATTGAATCATTTCAAACATACTAAAAGGGTTATATAACAAATCAGAGTATGCTTTCAAAACACTTATTCATTTTATCAGAGTAAACATCCCAGGATAAACTTCTTTGGTGTGTGCCATGCGATCATATCGAGCTCTTCCCTCTGCTACCGGAAGTACCTGAAACCAAAACTGAAAACTGTAACCACGAAGCTTAGTAAGTTCCCCAACCTACCACATACCACACATATCAAGTGATCCATACATGCAATACATAACCTTGAACACATAACCACATATTGGGCGCCCGCACGCCGCATCGGGCCTCGCCCGGCATCGGACCCTGTCCGACATCAGGCCCCGCCTAGTATCGAGCCCCGCTCGATATACATATCTGTTTCTCTTAGGCCATGCCTGTCTCTGGGCCTTATCCTCTAAACACATACAAACATCACACATAACAAATAGCTAAACATACTCTACCATACTCCTGCTCAAAGGCCTCGCCTAACTTGGGTCTCGCCCCTGTCCTGCTACTAATGAGTCATGGAACCCCATCCACGCTCCTGCTGATAGTGAGATACGGGCCACCGCCCATACTCACCTCCTTCCTAACTCGGGCCTCTCCCCTGCTCTGCTACTAAAGAGATACGGAACCCTGTCCATACTTGGCTATGATGAGATACGGGACCTCACCCACACTCACCTCCCTAACAGGCACATACGAGTATCACAAAGACCACAAGTATAATCTAACATTCAACATATAAACCTTCCTCGGGATTACCCCGACATCGGACATTTGGACCTTGGTCCGGAACCTATCAACTCTGACACACACAAGAATCACAACCACCTTTAGCATACTACATTCCTCGGGCCTCGCCCGACATAGGTCGTAACCCAGAATATGTAACATTGATTGCCTAGGGCTAACCCCCACGTCTTCCTTCTATACATAAACATAAACATAAACATAAACATAAACATAAACATAAACATAAACATAATGAGCTGACATTGTGGCCATAGACCCATGCACACAGTGAGGAGAATCACCTTGCACTGCTGAAGACTAGCTGAACACTTCTGACTGCTATTCGAAAACTCCTTAACTGCGGATCCTTCGGCTCCCCGAACTATCAATACCCAAAATAACACTTAGACCACAATACCCACAAAAGTCAAACTTGGTCAAAGTCCACGGTCAAAGTCAACCTCCAGTTGACTCGACTCGCCGAGTCGGTCTTCCAACTCGTCGAGTCCATGCTGCTCCAACCCAATACAACCCCCGACTCTACTCGTCGAGTCTAACAAGAACTCGACGAGTTCTACTTCAGTCATACAATCGGGACCATCTTCAACCAACTCGTTGTGTTCGTCCTTGAACTCGACGAGTTCATCTCCCTCACATGAATGTGACTAGTCTATGACTCGCCGAGTTGTATGAGCAACTCTTCGAGTCCACCTTCATAAACTAAGTAGATTGCCTTGGACTCGCCGAGTTCCTCCTTTAACTCGTCGAGTACGAAGATCTTCATGACTACTATGGACCCAGGCTGGCTAAGTCCCTAACCAACTCAACTCATACCCTTTATAGAAGGGTTTTAGGACAAGAAACTGGCCTGACTCGCCGAGTCCCACAAGTGACTCGACGAGTCCCTCAATGTCCAAATATATTCTGAAAATTTCAGCCAAGCACAAGGCATAAAAGACCTAGATCTAACCTACTAGGGTCGGAATAACACGCAAAGCTGCTACCTTTGCATCCATGCATGACCCTTTTTGCTCAAAAGGCCATAACAACCTCTTAAACTTTGAATGGGGAGTTCTAATGGCATAAAGCTTCCACCTTTATGCCTTAACTACTCCAAATACTCCCATATCTGAAAGGATCTAGCTCGGGGACGTCCAAATCCCACAAGAAATCATTCTTGGTCCAAAAACTTCATAAAAAGAGGCTATAAAGAGATCAACCAAACTAGAAGTCAAGATGAAGACTTGATTACCAATAAGTGCAACAAATGGGGTGAATCTTCTGGATCTACTTCTTCCTTCTAGAACCCCCAACCTTCTTCTTGTTCTTCCAAGCTTCCAGAATACTCAAAGTCTCACAAAATGGCTCACAAACTCAAGGGAAGCTCTATGGTTTTGCGGGTAAGGGTTTGGGAAATGGAGGCTACAAATGAGGCTGATAGAATGAGAATGAGATGCTTAAATAGGGTACCAAGTCCCGAAATTAGGGTTTGCCAACCCATACTAGACTCGCCGAGTCGTCCACTTAATCCGCAACACGGGACTCGCTCCTACTCGTCGATTTCTTCCTTGGACTCGACGAGTAGAATTCTTGACTTAGGGTTTTTCTTTTCCTTTCCTGGTCTTCTAAATTCAGGGTGTTACAGTACGCCCCGCGTACTCGCATTGGGTCAATCCGGTTGAGTTGACTCAGTTGACCTAGTTGGTTTTAGCAGTTGACTTTGACCAAGTTTGACTTTGAGGCCATTTTGGGATTTTGATGGAAATTCGTCATTTGGTGGGAATAAGTGTCAGTTAAAGAGCTGAGATTCGGAGTCGATACCTCATTAGCCTCTGTTCAGCTTGCGAGGTGAATTTTCCTCACTATACTTCTGGTTAGAAGTTGGATTGTTATCCAATTTTATCGTATGTTAGTATGATGTAGTGATCATTTAGATCTGTTTCCTGGTATATAGGATGATGCTATGCTTATGATCTATAAGATCTGTCTGATTGTCTGTTGACTGGTTATATGTAGGCTTATCTGTTATTTATATGTCGACATGGTTATGTGTGGTTGGGTTCAAGCGGACCAGTGTAGACTAAAGGCCAAGAGATCCAAGGCGTCCCGGATAGTATGAAGGCCCGGAAGGCGTACCATGTAACACCCATAAAAATCATGCCAATTTAAAACTTTTTCAAACATCCAAAAGCCATTAGTTATTCCAAAGTGTTTTCAAAATAGTTTAATATCAAAGTATCCCAGAAACCATAAGTCCAAAACACGAGGATGTGTACGGTCAAGCCTTCGCTTTGCCAAGTCATCTGAAGAACCTAAAACAATAAACTGAAACCGTAAGCACAAAGCTAAGTGAGTTACCCCCAAAATACCGATACACATACAATCCACATAACAATATCAACAATATCATAAGATAACAAACTGAACAACATGCAATGGGTCTACAACTTTATAGACTGGATTACCCCTGGGCCCATAGTGTGAGTCTGGATTGCCTTCCGGGCCCGCAACTCACATCTGGATTGCCATTAAACCTACAATACAAGTCTGACATGCCCTACCCGGCCCTCAGCTCGTATCCGGAATGCTCCCGGGTCCTCAGTATGAGTCTGGCATGCCTTGCCTCACCCTCATCTCATATCTGGAATACTCCCGAGTCCTCAGTATGAGTCTGGAATGCCTTGCCCGACCCTCAGCTTATATCTGGAATACTGTAGGGTTTGTTGGCTACCGCACGGAGCAGTACAACCTCAACCCATCCCACATAAGATGACGACATGTAACATAGCTAATGCACATATAAATAATCATACAGTATCACAGGTAGTCCTATAGGTTACCCGACTAGCATATCAAATGGCCTACATCACTAACTCAAACTCAACATATCAATAACTACTAGGATATCAAATCCAATGGGTCGGCCTTGTGCCTTAGACCCCTTAGTATAGTGAGGATAACTCACCTGACACTGTTGAAGTCCCGCAGATAAAACTCCAGCTGCTGGTTGACAGATTCCCGAACTGTGAACATCAAACAATACCCAATTAATAATTGGGTTCGAAGCCCAAGGTCCAACTCATACTACAAAATCCCAAAAGTCAAATCTTGGGCCAAAGCCCAACATATGGCCCAATTTTCCATGTTGGGCCCAGAACTCTACACGGTCTTTCCTTAAGTCCCATCCACTTATTCCAATCCAATTCCCATGGCCCAATATCACATAATCATAAAGGCCCAAATATGGTCCATCTATGGCCTAATTTTCCAAATTGGGCCTAAGTCTCTCACGTGGGCCTTACCCTAAAGTCCATCCAATTATTTAGGTGCATTTACTTGTTCTTCGATAGCCCTTCAATAGTCCAATCGCCAAAGCCCAATAGGAAGGCCCAACTCGAGGCCCGAGTGAAAATAGGGTTTTCACATGAAATGACAAATATGGTTAAGTTTTCCTACTTAACATATTAAGGACTTAATCCATTAAGTCCAATATTGCCTTAGGTTAATTTGAACACGATTATTAATTATTATTATTTTAAGTTTAGTACATAATTCCCGTGTGGTCCCGATCAATCCCAAAATTAAGGTTTCATGACATTAGGGTTTTCCACCCTAATACTAGCCCATTAATCAAATGATTGGGCCTTTAGGTCAATTAGGACTGTATTGGGCCCATTAGGACCACTAGAGTTTCATTAAGACCATTAGGGTTTCTTTGTTCCCACTTTGTCCAAACATCCCAAAATGAGTCAAACCGCAAATGAGGAACACCGCCACCCAGCACGACGGCTGGTGGCGGCAGCCACCTCCTCATGGTGGTGGTTTCAAGTTTTTCTATTATTATTCCGGCATCGATTATAGTTTACAACCCAATCCGAAAAACACACTCACGCACTAATCTAATAAACACACACACAACCGCACTGTGGCGCCATGTGGTGGTAGATGGTGGCAGCCACCATGGCTGGAGGCCATGGTGGCCCCTTCACATTTCCGACCAACAATAACGAGCCTAAAACGATTAGCAATGGCAACATTCGAAAAAACATGACCAATGAACGTAGCCACCCACCTGGTGGCATGAAATGGTTGGCGGTCAATCATTCACGTCAATGAAGTCGCATGGTGGCAGCAACAGTCGATGGTGTTGGGTTTTGAGCATTCTAACACTCCTATGGTGTACATGCAACCCTAGAAACCTTGGATCTATGTTTTAACTATGATACATGCAAAATTGATTTTCCAAGGTTCTTAACCTATCTAGAATACAAGGGAACTTTTAATCATAAAAGATAGTAAGAAAAACATACCTTGTAGTGATTTGGATTCCTTGAAAACCTTGTGAGCCTAGCACCCCAAGTGTGATGCCTCAAATGTCTCACACAACACCAAATGCACTTGGAATAAACCTTGAGAGAAATGTCACACTCTTGAAATCGTTTAGCCCTCTTCTTACTTGCTTAAGTCTCCGATTTTTGTGAATATATGGATCCTTATATAGTGTGCTACAATTAGGGTTACACCATGTAAACCCTAATTGTCATGATCTTTCATTTCCATGACCCATGGATTCTATAAACACCATGGAGCATCCTATGGGTTTTAGTCTAACTTGATAATCCATGGAGCATTAGCCCACTATACAAATATGGATGATTTACACAATCAACCCATATATTTAATTAGTCTTCTTTTGATCACTTAATTAATTCCAAATTAATTGTTGATCAATACTAATTAAATAATCCTATTAATATATTAGAACTTATAATATATTAATAAACCATAAGTGTTATTTCTTTCATTTTAGTCTATCCAAATGCATGATGCTATGCAACCCAAATAGACCATGCTGATCGGGTCAAGTACCTCCCAGAATAGTTATGAACTTAGACACCTAATCCAATAGTCTCCCACTTGGATAAGTCTAATAACTATATCTGCAAGAATAACTTCAGGAACCGATCAACAATTGTAGCTCTTTCAAGGTCTCGCGGAATTGAGATGACGATGATATTCCATTTAAGATAAGTGATCATATAATCCGGTGTTCTAGATATCAGCCGGAAAAATACATGGAACAATGTTTTACTTATTGTCCAGCAGTTTGTTTTCCGATTTCCGATTTGTTTGACATAGAACTTAAGTGAACAGATCAACTTAGTTCTGACCGGGCCCGATACATGGGTAATCACAAAATCATCGACGGGCCCCGATATCTCTTCTAATCCAAGAAGGAACAGATAAACTTCGACTCACATGGTTGTTCTTCTACTCGTTGAATCATACACAAAGGCACGTTTTATAGCATCGAGTTACCAATGCATTTTCGTACGATCAACGCATAGTCAACTCATATACAACAAGTCATATCTCTAGGTTTGAAGACTTATATGATATTACCGTCTCACGATCACTCGAGATAAATTCCATGAAGTGATACCAGTGAGCGTGGGTTGAATCCAATACTCAGAACTTATGAGCACTCATGAGTGTTGTAGCACCACTTTGTGCAACATCTTAGACCTTTACAATCCAATCCATGACAATCTTGATTCATATCTACTTCCAACATATAACCGACTATGGATGGTTTGAATAACGTAATCATTCAGGAAGAGCGACTTAGTTATTCTGGAAGTCAAAACATGCAAAGTGAAACACAAGAATAATCGAATCCAATATGGTCTCAGAACTTATGAATATAAATAAAACATCTTTTATTTGTCACCATATTGATTACCCATCATTCATTGCATACTGTTTCAAACTATCAACTCTATACTTGAATTAAAAACAATAGTTGTCCCATGCTCCAAGCATGTACACTATGTTTTTCTAAACACTAGTCATGCTTACACCAAGTATGCACACTATGTTTTTTTTTTCTATGATCTTTACTCTGTGAAATAGATCAATTGAACATAATTCCAGTGATACTCATTTCACAATCCCAAATCCTTACCGCAAATGCAAGAATTCCAAATTTCTGCCATTTACCTAAATCTGTTAGATTCTAAACTTATATGCATTGGTCCTCTTGTAATGATTACACACAAAGTCACAAAGACTTGTCAACAGACATTTCAGAGTATTCCAATGGAGATCAACTCCATGGAAATGAAGTCTTATATTCAAAGTTCATTGCCTTTGAACATTCTTCTTGCATTAAGTTTCCTAATCTTACACAGATTTAATAAATACCTTCCACCTATGGGAACATTTCCAAATTCCCCTTTTGACTATTACCCCTGAACAAGAGTTGCCTCTTTCCAGAATATGCCAATATGGTCCTTCCAAAATTAACACTATACTTCCAACTATCATTGAGCAACCAATCTTTGGTAAACCTTAGATTGTCCTCAACAATTGCTTAATCAACTTAGTCATATCTAGTTCTAGTACTTTTCCCTCTTAATGCTCTGAGCATTTGGAAAATTTAGAACAGATAAATCTTATAGCGCATGCAATCGATCCTATATCCGAAGCATATGGGACACAATTCATAAAGACATGATACTAGAACAGTCTTTTGCTATAACATTTCTATTTCTATTTTCGAAGTTCTCATAATTCAGATTATGAAAAGGGATGCCGTAATCATAATTAAATTATAGAACCCAAATAATAGACCCAAATATAGAATTTCCTTATGCTGAGCCATTCCAACATGAAATTCATATATATATATATATATATATATATATATATATATATATATATATATATATATATATATATATATATATCCTTGACTAAATATGATTAAAACCTCAATCGAAGCTTTTAAAATTGAAGTGAAGTATAATTTCGTCTCCCTTAATTATAGCAAAACAACTTTTTCCCAATTGAAACCTTTTGTTTTCTATAATTAACATTGCTAACTTGCAACACTTATTATAATTATCATGCTCCCACTTGCATGATGCTTATTGGTATGAAGCTTATGCTCCCACTAGCTTTGATATTTACTTAGAAATCTGCTGGACTTCTAAATATCAATACTTTATTGACCTTCTTATCGAAGTTCATATTTCTGATACGAGATGCTTTTGACAAAACTTTATCAAAATCATACACCTTTCCTTAGATAACACACATGTGTGTCTAAACAATTTCAGAACTATGAAAAGGGATGTCGTAATCATAATCTCAATTGTTTAGACCATTGTCATTTCTCACAAGTCCATGTTAGTGTGATGGTTAACCACACATGCTCCACTAACGACTTTGAGAATGTAAATATCACAACTGCTATCCGGTTAAAATCTACTTAGTGAAAGTGTTTCCTCACCATCATTTTCATGAATAGGAGAGAAACCTTATGACACTTAGATTTTATGGTGTATTTGTTCCTATCCATGTGAATTTGTCAAAACCATAATCACAAGACAAGGTTATTGACAAATCCAAACTCTTATGGATGGAACTTGTGCAGTCTTAGCTTCTTGCCACTTGGCAGCACAAGGGCCTGCCATTGCTTCCAAGCTGTTATGCAACCAACTGAGAACTCTCAGAACTCATATGCAAAGCCAACTTTAAATGGAATGGGCACAAAAATTGGAATATGTCAACACGATAGGTTATAAACCTCAAGTCGTGTGCTAGTGATAAACTATAGGTTTTTCCTTCTTGATTAGATCTGGAAGTATTTCCAAGATCTTTAAGACTCCCACTGCCCTCTTGATATGTAAGACTCACTTGCCAAATATTCAAGAGATAGTGTAGATTCTTAATCAAGACAAACACTTCACACAATTGGCCTTAAGTTGGTCTCTGTTTTATCCAAAACATCACAACTTACAAATTTCAAATGTACAAGAATGGGACACACTTCACTCTTACATTTGACTAGTGTTATAAAGCTTTCTTTAAGAGATGTCACTCAAGTTACAATCTTGGAGTATGACTCTTAGAATTGTTTTTGGAACGAGTATGACTCATCTTCTTGATTTAACCATTTCAGCAATTCTTGATTCCTCTTCTTAGCCATATGAATGCTCTAAGATGTCTTTAGAGGACCAATTGTGACATGGTTTCTTAATCATTAAGATGAACACAAAACATGATCCTAAAGTACTCTCCCATCTTTTCAGATTTGAGAAACTATTATCCTTCTGTCTAATTTGATTCTTCTCATCCGTCCTGCCATACACTGAATTTTCTTTCAACGTTTCAGAATTAAACTTAAACTTGTAAGTATAACCATATTTACTAAACCTTAGTAAATCATGAAGAATAGTCTTATTAACATTTTGTGGTGAACCTTGATCAGTGCACAAGAATGTGTACTTGATCCCTTAGTCCTTCACTTGACTCAAATATACATGTGAACAAGGAACTAGTCTTAATTTTCCAAAGCTGAAATTTCTCATTCATCATACTATAAATATTGTATGATTCCAAGTTTCTATCCAACTGAAAACTTAGGTGATGAGAAGCTTTCCTTATTTGGTAAATTTAGACACTACTACAAACGAAAGAATCAAATCCACATTTCCATTATTGCTATAAATATATAAAGATCAATTTTTCAATAAAAGTCATTGCAAGGAGATATAAACTAAAATAAAATCAAGATTTTATTTATTTATAAAAAATGCGGAAAAACTTTTCCTTAAAATGCAACTTGAAATGAAAACTATGCTATTACATGTTTTCTAGCAATCTATCATAACCCTAAGTAGTAGCTCAAAAATCTGATCTTCAACCTTGCGATAGAAATCCATCTTCGCGATCATATTCAACATACTCTTTCTTTAAGTTTCGTTTCCTTTGCTTGATCCTGCCAAACATCAAAATGTAACTTAGTCACATTATGTATTGATAATCAAAAATTAGGAACTTAACAGAGTTAGATAGTGGACTTACCTGAATCAGAGTCAAACTTTTTGATTCCTTTCAGATCCTTCAGGTAGTTAGGACAACTTCGCTTCCAATGCCCTTTTTCGTCACAATGAAAGCATATAGACTCTTCTGGAATGGTACAAAAGGCTATACAAACTTAGACTTTCTCTTTACCTTCCGGTCAACAGGGTTGACCAAGGCCGATCCCTTTCCATTGGGAAGAGAAAGCTTTTCTGGACTTCCAATGTTACCATTGTCCATGTCCATGAAAGTTTGAGAAGTAGACCTTCCACCCATATTTTCTTGACTATTGCGCCAAATCATTTCTGATTCAGCAGTAATAAGCAAATAAGAAAGATCTAATAGGGTCATGTCGTGATCTGTCACATAATAGTCTTTAATAAACTTACTATATGCCTCAGGAAGTGACTGAATGACCCAGTCAATAGCAAACTTCCTTGGGACAAAGACACCCAACATTCTCAGCCTGTCAATGTGTGACTTCATTCCTAAGACATGAGTACACACAGGTCTTCCATCTTCAAGTTTCATTACGAGCAGGGCTTGAGTGATTTTGAACTTTTCAAGTCTTTGAGCTTGTGGGTCAGGGAGAATAATTGGAGGAGGAGGAGGAGGAGGAGGAAGAGAAGTATGATTTCCATGAGCCAAACTCAGGAAGTCATCTTTATTAGGAAAGCTTGTTCCATAAGATTTGGGAAGATCATTGTTGTCTGAACCAGACATCTACAAAGGGAGAAATTCAAGTTAGTTGATTTAAATCCTTATATAACACCCAATATGAACTATTAAGGCTAGGACCCAACACAATATTTTATAACTTGAAAGAGGGATGTCGTAATCCAAGATATAGAATATTTGAAGGTAGGTGAATGACGATTCACCAATTTGCACCATGAAAAACGAAATAAATTATTAGGTTTTAATTGGATTTGAAACTCCTAGATCTTTTGAAATTCATTGAACTTTCAATGGCATGTTTTAATCTCGAGTGTGCCCTTTAGGTTTTGTGACTGGGATGCAGAGGATCACAAAACAAGGTGAGAATAACCATGCAAATATACTTGGTACCCTAAATTTTTACCCCTCAATCGGCGCGTCGGTTAACTACACACGCTCCACCGATACTATAATAAACATTAAGTTACCCTTTACCTACCTTGTTAAATCAAGCTAGTGTGTCGGTTAACCACACACGCTCCACTAACCGACTTAAGCAAAGTGCAAAGTGTAATTTCATGGGTTAGCACCAACTTCACATTTTCCTAAGTAACTAAGATTGGGTATTACTAAGAGTTTAGTTACTTAGTATTTTGTCATTAATACTTTTAATGAAGGGAAAATTATAGTCCTTGTCCTACCTATTCGGCTAACGGCCCTCCACCAGTCAAGGAAGCGGTGGGTGAGACTGGACACCCATTAAACTGCCATTTTATAGGCAGTAACCTTATACCCCCCTTATAGACCGGCTTCGTGAATGAGGCCTACTAATGGTAAGACGACTTGCTCTTATACATATATATATCTATATATATATATATATATATATATATATATATATATATATATAAATATTATTAACTTATAATATTATAAAGTATAAGGTTGAATTTTAACTTTTAAAATTCTAAGGGTTTAACTTGGAATTAAAGTATTCATAAGGGAAAACTTTTCCAAATTCCAAAACTTGAGGACAAGTTTTGAAACTATTCAAAACTATTCAATTCCATAACTTATGTGTTTAAAGTAGTTTTAATCCATAAACTCTTCAAGTTCCATAACTTGAGGACAAGTTATGGAAGACTTTAAACTATTAAAAGAATACGACTTTTCTTTGTTCATAACCTATGAAAATATTTATGAGTTTTATGAATCTTAAATGTGACTTTTCATATAACTTGAGGAAAAGTTACAAAAAACATTTTAGAATCAACTCTTAGATTAATTTGGATTGAAAACAAAAATTTCACATAACTTTTCTATTAATCTAAGCAATTCATAAGAACAAGATAATATCAAACTTTTTCATGTAATTAGCCTAGCCATTAAACTAATACAAAACATGATCTATTGATAATTATCTTAGAAATTGGATTAGCATGAACATTACCACACGAAAAACAGGTTTATAAGTTGAAAAAAAGCTTAGGGTAATGTTCCTAGTCCAATTCCAGCCAAAACAGTCGAAGATATGCTGTTTGGGGGTCCAACTCGGCGAGTTGGATGATTTTTGCCTTGGACTCGGCGAGTCTGCTGTCCAGACAACATACAAACTTCGATTTTTAGCCAATTTTGCAAGTATAAGAAGAAAACAAGCCTAGGCTCTGATACCACTGTTGGGTTTTGAGCTTTCTAACACTCCTATGGTGTATATGTAACCCTAGAAACATTGGATCTATGTTTTATCTATGATACATGAAAAATTGATTTTCCAAGGTTCTTAACCTATCTAGAATACAAGGGAACTTTTAATCATAAAAGATAGTAAGAAAAATATACCTTGTAGTGATTTGGATTCCTTGAAAACCTTGTGAGCCTAGCACCCCAAGTGTGATGCCTCAAATGTCTCACACAACACCAAATGCACTTGGAATAAACCTTGAGAGAAATGTCACACTCTTGAAATCGTTTAGCCCTCTTCTTACTTGCTTAAGTCTCCGATTTTGGTGAACATATGGATCCTTGTATAGTGTGCTACAATTAGGGTTACACCATGTAAACCCTAATTGTCATGATCTTTCATTGACCCATAGGTTCTATAAACACCATGGAGCATCCTATGGGTTTTAGTCTAACTTGATAATCCATGGAGCATTAGCCCACTATACAAATATGGATGATTTACACAATCAACCCATATATTTAATTAGTCTTCTTTTGATCACTTAATTATTTCCAAATTAATTGTTGATCAATACTAATTAAATAATCCTATTAATATATTAGAACTTATAATATATTAATAAACCATAAGTGTTATTTCTTTCATTTTAGTCTATCCAAATGCATGATGCTATGTAACCCAAATAGACCATGCTGATCGGGTCAAGTACCTCCCAGAATAGTTATGAACTTAGACACCTAATCCAATAGATGGGTCCCAATCAGCAGTGATGAAGAAAGTGAACGGAAAGGTGGTAGTGGGATAGTATTCGGAGCCACGGCAGCGGCGCAACGCCGGAACAGGAACGGAGAAGGAGAAGAAGAGCACGACAGAGAGGTGGCGGCAGTAATCCGCGAAATGCGACGGCGGTGCTCTTCAACGAGGTGGTGTGCGATGGAGTGCTCGAACTCGACCGACAGTGATGTCGCCCATTCAAACCATCACAACCCCGTTGTCCCAACATCTTCGACTCATTGAACTCCCTCTCGCCGACAGCAAACATGGCGGGAGTCTGGTGGTCCTTATGGCCGCCCACTGATCGGAAACGGGATGGTAGCGACGCCGGTGGGGAAACATAAGGGGGGGGGGGTTCTGGCTTATGAAGGATCCCTAGGGTTAGGGTTAGACGGTAGTGAGGCTATATACCCGTCTCCTTAAGCTTCATCCCATAATGACAACTTTAGTCCCACCTTTTCCCCTTTCTTTCACAACAAATCCATATTTTATTATTTACACCCTACCACCTGAAATCCTGTACAATTCAAGACCAAAATGTTACCAATCAGCCCTTCCTCTACAAAATATTCTCATCTTAGGTCCAGAACTTACTCTCTAGTCCCTGTTCCATAAATTCTTAGAAATTAAGTCCCAAAACTACACTTTAACCCATGGTGATTCAAATCTTGTCATTTGGCTTCCCAAAACCAACTCATAGCTAATTTTATTATTTGGTTTCGGATTATTATAATATTAAATAATAATTAGAATTACTTCTCGGGGTCCTGAGTTTATTATTTAATTATCGTACTTTAAATAGGATGTTATATACCAGTCAGGCCGAAGGCTGTAGCAACCCAAAAAATCAGGTAAAAGTTTTCATTATTAGAAATCTTGTTCATATTTATTTTCCAAAATTCTATTACATAACACTTTGTTCAAAAATCAGAGTATCTAAAACAACTAGTATGGAAATACTCGAGAGTGCATGTTGTACCATCAAGCCGGGCCGTTGCCCTTAGAACCAGAAATACCTAAAACACCTAACAAACCTGTAAGCAAACGCTTAGTGAGTGTCCTAAAACACACAAAACACATAACCACATAATGCCATGCACATATACACATAAATCCTCTATGGACTCCCTCCATGGTCTTCAACCGGGATGCCATGGGATACCCCCATGGTCTTATACCCAAGGGCCATGGGCCCCCCTCATGGTCTTACCAAGAGTCATGGGCTCCCCCACGGTCTTCACGTAAATCAATACATACCAAGTAACAAACCATTGCGTATTCAACTATAGATGACTCACTTCAGTCTGCTGAACACAAAAGCTGCTCGACTACTAGCCCAAAATCTCATACTGAACAATATACAAATAACCCTAGTTATAATTACGGAATAACCTAGACATGGGCCCAAAATCCTAAGTCCAAGTCCCTTCGTAATGGCCTAAAGGCCTTTCCTTCACTAATGGACCTAGCATTAAAATCCAATTATATATTGGGCCATAAGGCCCAAAAGGCCCAACATGCAAACCTTAGACCAAATGATAAAATCAGGCTCAGAAAACTAGCGAGTCTAGGCCCAAGCACTTAGGGCCCAAAGGTTCGAAATCCACCGAAGGCCTAAGACTTCCTGAGAGCGTACGCCCATCGTACCTCTTCTGTATGCTTAGAGTACTGAGTTAAGGGGTTGTACGTGCAGTGTACAACATAGTACGCTTACCACACAAACCGTTCTTGCACAAATTCCATTAAGTGATTAATGCATGCAGGCTCTTCACTCAAATTCCAAATCTTGGTCGATATAATGGTCCTAAGGCATAAAGTTGGCAACTTTATGCCTTTGCATGCTATATAAGATCCTAACAACTCAATCTACTTTATTAAGACCTTTCCAAAGTTCTTAACTCATGCATGGGGCGAAATTAGACATCAAGTTTGCATTTTTATACTATAAACAAGTCTAAGAGTCTTAGATCTAGCCTTCCAAACCTCTGGAGTTACCCAAACTCCAAATAGATGATTTATGGACTCAAAAGTGGACTCTTCAAAATTATTGCGAGACATGGTGTGCCACTAAAGATTATTTCCGATCGTGATACTCGCTTTACTTTGCACTTTTGGAAGATTATGCAACGTGAATTGGGATCTTGAGTTGCTCTCAGCACAACTTATCATCCCCATACAGATGGTCAGATGGAGAGAACAATCTAAACAGTAGAAGATATGCTTCGTGCATGTGTCTTGGAGTTCGGTGGTAGCTAGGATAAATATTTACCTCTTGTCGAATTTTCATATAATAACAGTTACCACACTTCCAAAATGCCACCATATGAAGCATTATATGGTCGTAAATGCCATACACCGTTATGTTGGCATGATGTAGGACATAAAATCCTTGGAGGCCTTGAAAATGATTCAAGGAACCACCGACAAGATTCAAATCGTACGAGAAAGATTGAAAGCGGCTCAACATTGACATAAGTCTTATGCACAAAAGAGGAGACAACCCATAGAATTTCAGGTGGGTGATTTTGTAATGCTGAAGGTATCCCCATGGAAAGGCATTATGCGATTTGGAAAGAAAGGAAAACTAAGTCCTAGATTTGTTGGTCCTTTCAAAATCATCCAGAGAATTGGTAAGCAAGCATACCGCTTGGAATTACCCGAAGATTTGACAGGTATTCCTGATGTGTTTCATGTGAGTTATCTGCGTAAATGTTTGAGCATTTGTGATGAAACGTTTCCATTATCCGAGGTGAAACTGGATAATAAGTTAGCATATGTAGAATAGCCTGAAGAGATTGTAAACGAAAGAACAACTAATCTACATAATAAAGAAGTGGAGTTGGTGCTTGTCAAGTGGAAACAACATCGAGGCCCAAATTATACTTGGGAAAAATAAGAATGAGATAAGATCAAAATATCCCCATTTGTTTTAATCGCTGTAATTCCGGGGACGAAATCCTCAAAAGGAGGAAGTATTTGTGACATACATGTTCAATTATCGTGTTTTATAATGAATAATATTATGAAATATTATATGAATTTGAGTATTGAGTTCTAACAAATAGTTTTTACTTGAATTGAAGTAAAATTATGTTTAGAATCACTTGGAAAATATTGGAAGTCTTATGAGATTCCAATCTAATGTCAAATATTGAAATTTAACGAAAATATAAAATTTGAAATAAGTAAAATTTTATTATTGAAGGTTGTAGAAAATTTCGTTAGAAACATTTAGGCGAAAACCCCATTGGAATCCGAGTTATAACGAAGAAGTTATGACCAATCGAAGATCGGCGACAAAACCGGCAAACACTATTTAGCGTAAAAAGTGAGTTTTTGATAAACTACTTTTTAGCTTTAGTGATGTAAACGAAAGTCGTAGTATTCGTTAAACTGAGAATTTTCATAAAAAGAACGTCGAAATCTGACTTCGTATGAGGAAGTTATGATTTTTCTAACTTTCAGAATAACAATAGACAACTAAAAACTCGAAATAAAGATCGAGTGATTTTTAGCTGACATAACCTATACGAGAATTGAAGGCCTCGTCAATAGTAGTACAACGGTAAAAAGAAAGACGAAAACGGACATCGGATGAAGAAATTATGAATTTTTAAATGATTTTCCTGTCATCGTCTGTTAAAAATAATAATATTAAAAATAAATTCAGAATTAGTCGACGAAGTCTTAACGAAAGTTGTAGAACATAATTTCACCTACGCGTGCAGATAAAGAACGTCGAAAAAGGAGCTCGTATGCGAAAGTTATGGATTTTTGAAGTTCGGGACACAAAATTCGAGAAAATCACGAAATCCGAGGAATTTCGCATGGCCAGGGTTCGACCGCGTCACCTCGCACGCGAGCTTGCCCCATGTTCCGATCAGATGACGATTCCGAAGTGTGGTCCAATGAGAATCCGACGCGTGTTGCTGACTCCTCGCGTCCGAAGCCAGCTGTCCGCCGCGTGTCTCACCCTTGCACCTGCCATCTACCCCCCCCCCCAATCCGCATGTGAGCCACATGCTCTCTTCTCCTCCCTTCGGATCTGAGGCTCGTACCTACATAAATGAGGTGCGAGACCTCCCGGCTAATGTTAGAAAATTCTCACATTTTCACTCCTAAACCCATTTTTAAGTCATTCCAACTTCCCCTGAAGCCCCAGGATCATACCTAACACCCGAAATACGTTTCGAAGTGCCCGAAGACCCCGATAAATTTATCTTTTCGGTTTGAAGCTCAACCCTCGCAAGACCCGGGTTTTAAGAAAGCTCTCGGTTTTCATCGAAGAAAATTAATTATAGTAACGAAGTGTTGCCTAAATTACTATTTTAACCTTCAGTTATTTCACGATGAGTTCAATATATAGGAACAATTGTATGTTATGTGTTATATAAGCTATGTGCTTTTCCATGGTATTTTCCCATGTTATTATTGCGTGCTATTTCGATAGCAAAATTGTACCTTTAACCATGTGATCAGTGAAAGGACTTAGATTCACAGTGATATTGGTATGTAGCCTCTGACCGTGTAGAGCATGTCTCGTAAGAGAATGACTTCTATCCCTATGGCATTGACAGAAGGTTAGATAGGGCTGAAAGCCTGAAATCTACCAAAATGTTTAATCATAAATTGTATGTCTTCTGTGCCACTTGGGCTGAAGTCTTATTGATGTATATCAAGTTGAAATTGTTGCATCTCATTGATTGTATATCTTTGAATCAAATCATTGATTGATATCGAAAGTTTGTCACATGACTCACATTTTCCTTTGTTATTCCTTGTTCATCTTTGCTTCTGCCATATTGATGTATATATATGACATAACTTTATATTGTATTTATTATTGAACTCACTAAGCGTCACCGCTTATCCCTCTCAGTGTGCAGGTAATAAGGATCAAATATAGACATATATTGTTGGAAGATTTAGAATAGTTAATAATATTACTTATGTATTTAGTGATCGTGTATAGATAAAATTATAATATCCTGGGTAGTTATGTAATATACTAAAAGTTAGTCGGTTTGTATCCAATCTTTTGTAATCAAATTATCAATGTAAAATATTATTTATGAATATACATGTAGAATGTTTTGAAGTAACTTGGAGTAACAATGTCTTTAGTATGAAAGTTTGGGTCTTTCACTGGTTCACATGATCCTCTTTCGGTTTTTTGGATAGCCTACGCCAATCATCCATCGCAATTGAATAAGAGTGTTTGCACCCGCCAGAAATCACTCCGTTGATGTCCATATTATTACCCAAAAGACTAAGATCGGGATGCCATTTGATTTTGTTAGATTCATTCAGGTGATTGATGTTCAAGAATTACTTACTCATTTATGTTCCACGTGGTTTGGAAATATTGAAGTCTTTTCGTCTATTTGACTATTGTAAGATTTGATTGGAATGGGAATGACAATGTGTACAAAGCAAAGCCGAAATCCTATGCTAACATTTCGGGCAAGACCACTAATCAAAATGCGGAGATAGATAATGATTCTGGTGACGTTGTGATTAAGCTAGCTTCTATTCATAATTTGGTTAATCCTAGTGCAAGCTGTTGTGGGTGAGCGGAACATGATCACCATAACTAAAGTGGCCGGAACAAAGACTTCATGAGAAAAGAAATCATAATTAAGGGTGGCAACTCTCGACCCAACCCGTAACCCGACTCGAAAATAAGCCGGTTAGGGTTGAGATTTCTGACCTGCCAACCCACCAACCCGCCAACCCGATAATCCGTTTATTTAATGGGTTGGGTTGGGTTACATGTTTGGGGTTGCGGGTCAACCCGCCAACCCGCCTAATATATTTAAGTATCTATTTATTTTAATTTTTAACAATCTAAGATGATATTATACTATTATTTTCTATTTATCATATCCTTAAAACTTTTCATGAATGTTTTGATTTTTACAGTTTTATTTGGATGTTTATGACTTTATCTTTAATGTTGATGTCTTTTAGACTTTATTTTATTTGGATTTTTCAATTTCATCTTAAAATGTGTTGCTTATTAAATGAGTTATACGGGTTGGGTTCGACCTACTGACACGTGAACACGCCGACCAATATACTTAGACGAATTAAGTGGGTTGGGTTGGGTTGATGTTTCTAACCCGTCAACCCGTGACCCACCAACCTGCCAACCCATATATTATATGAATTGGGTTGAGTTTATGAATTCCAACCCGTCAACCCGTCAGCCCGTGACCCGCCAACCCGAACCCAACCCAATTGCCAGACCTAATCATAATAAATACTTCAAAAAAAAAACATGTAAATAACTTTAATTTATTTCGGTGCAGCTTCATCCAACTATTAAGAAATGAATACTATTAAGCAATTGTGGTAAATATGCGTATATAGTTTGTTGGTAAAATAGAGATTAATTAAGTAAAAAATATTGTTGGCCACTTGTTGTGATGGTTCGACTTTTGTTAAAATTTAATTGATAAACTCATACTAAAAAAATAATTATATCATAAATATATAAAAATACAACTATTCTTAAGAAAATACAAAAAGAAAAATTAAACTAAATACATCATAACATATAAGAGGTGGAACTAGACAATATAACTCCTTTAATAAGCATAAATTAACAATACAATTAAATCATAAATATCAATCTTGAAATTCACTAATATAAATTAACAATACAATTAAATCATAAACATCAATCTTGAAATTCACTAACACATTATGATACGAAAATTTTGCACGTAGCATAACATCTACCATATCCATCATACCTTATTGGGTTATAGTCTTATGGTTAATGGGGTTAGGGCATCCACAATCTATTAAAGTCTAAGGAGTTTAATGAATTGTCATATCACTACCACATCAATATTTTATTTTTTTATTCAACTATAATTTTTAATATCCACACTTGATACTCCATTAAACCCTATAAAGTTTAATGAATTTCTATATTTGATTCAAAATATAATTGAAAAAGAAAAGATTAAATCCACTGAACCATTTAATGATCATGCAACTTTCTCATAACTTTCATCCATGTCATCACTCACATTCCATTAAACTTCTGTTCAATCCTAGTCATCATCTATTCAACTCTTATTAAACTCTCATTGTGGATGCTCGTATAGCGTATTGGGTTAATAGAATCATTTACTTCGTAAAAGAGTAGAGAGCAAGGCAAAAGAGAGTGAGGATTGAGGTTTTTAGAGAGTAAAAAAAACGATCAGATAAAGAGTAGATAGCTCGAAACGTAAAACCTGGAGACACCGTTCAACAGTGGTCGATGCGACCACTAAGATGACGGGGAGCGGCAGTTTCTGGCAGTGAACGGCGGACATCTCAGGCGGTTAGGGTTCTTAGTTTTTGACTTTTTGAAATTTTATTTTCTTATGGTTTGTATAAAAGCTTGGTAGACTACGATTATGATTAGGAAAGAGTGTAAGAATGTTTATGTTATGATATAATATATTGATGATCAGGATTTGTTGGAATTTTAATTTTCAGATTTCAATTACTAAATTATGTAGGTTTGTTTTGGAGGGTCATTATAGGTAATCTTCAAATTCCCATCGGAACATGTGTGTCATAATATTCATGAACATGGTAAGGCCTTGGTCTAGATATTTGTCATCTTGAAGGAATTCCATTATTGAAAGCTTGGAGCACTTTCTTATCTACCAACTTATACACTTTTTACACATAAATGTTAATGCCGCAATCACTTCCATGCATATTAAGTGTCACGATTAACACCTAGTAAAAATATTGTCCTGGTTAAATTAATATCTAAACTATCTATGTTCTTCCTTTGATGTTCATTGAAGTTGTTGTGGCTGAGTTGTTATGAATTCATGTGGGCCATTGTAACTGTTTTGGTCAAGCTTTATACTATACCTTTCTTGCTTTATATATATATATATATATATATATATATATATATATATATATATATATATATATATATATATATATTACTTTGTATATGTTATTGTTTACTTTTGCTCATATGCCGATCCACAACCATTAATTTGATCATAGCAAGTACTCGTAAGTGGCCCATAATGTATCTTTTGCTCAACTCAATATGTGTATCCTACATTACATCGTCCAATGGTCCGTAATGCCTCCCCATGGAAATGTTTCCTTGATCTGCAGCTGTTTTGCTCATCAAGATGCAAAAGGGTGGCATATGCTTAAAAATTACCAAGTGCGTTATATGAAAGCAAGTTAACGGAATTTATCTTTGTCTTTTCCATGAGAAAACAAGCAAGAATTAGAAAAAAATGGAGGCAAAACATAATCAACCATCTGGAGGTGGAGGTATCTGTATTGCCAATTGACCTTGGTATGACCACCACATCACATGGCTCCACAAGCATATAGCTCGAGTCGTCCCTTTCATGCATTCAAAACCATGGGCCGCATAAGGTCGTTACTCGATAAATTTAGCAAAACTTGGATGGTTACACATTTTATAATAATAATTCTTTTAATTATAAACTTAATATTCTAGATATTATATGCGAGTAAATGCTTTAGACTATAGTTAGTGCCATTGCATAAAAACCTCTTAGAAGAACATTTCTTTAATGTTTACTTACTAAATAAAGGGCTTCTAATCCAATAATATCAGGTGTTGTCCCCTTCTCTAGGTAGATGGTTCAAATCTTGTTGAGACACAAATGAATTTAAAAGTAATTTATGATTAAGTTAGATTTACCGTGCAAAAAAATTAATGTTTACGTAAATTACCGTATACAAAAGCATACATTACAAAAGGCACATTGTTTGTTGGTGTTTGTAGCTAATTTTCTTTTGCTTTTATATTTAACTAGTAAAGAACCTGTGGCTACGCCGCTTTTAGGATAATATGGAAAAAATCATCCGACTTTAAAAGATATGTGTTGAAATTGTAAATCACCATAAATAGGGGAGAAAATCGACAACCCCTAAAATTAGATGTCAAAAGTGTACAACGAAAAGAATGGACATTGGTGGATAAAATCCAAAAATGTTATAACAATAATGTTAAAGTTGTCAAAGTTGGGAAAATATGATGGCAAAATTTTAAAGGATGTTTTTTGTGTTTTTTATGTCAAAATGTAAAAGTTTTGACTACAAGGATGAAAAAAATGTCAAATTCATTAAAGATTTGTGGTAAAAACACCAAAATATAAAACCTTTGACTACAAGGCCTAAAAGTGTCAAAGTCATTAAAGATTTGTGGCAAAAACCTTAAGGCACCAAAAGTTAATCAAAAGGCAAAAAAATATAAAAATTTTGACTTTAGGGACTAAAAGTGTCAAATTCAACAAACTTTTGTGGCAAAAACCTAAATCCTAAAAAAGTACTATTCCTAAGCTCCTTTGATTATATATATATATATATATATATATATATATATATATATATATATATATATATATATATATATATATATATATATATTATAATGATAATAAGGCTGAACGGTGACATGATGTTTTACCTACCAAAATTTTGTATCACATAAACATTTACCCTTTTTTTACCAATCTTTGTATATGATTAGGGTGGTGTATTTTTCTAATAAATAAAAATACAACCCTTTGATGCAACTTCCTAATGTATATAAATTGTTTTCATTGGTAAATATATATATATATATATATATATATATATATATATATATATATATATATATATATATATATATATATATATATATATATAGAGAGAGAGAGAGAGATAGCAATAACATTCGTCCGTTGGCATATTGACACTGGCGAAAAATGGACTAGGGCGGTGTTTACCACCGACAATATATGCGACCTAGGAATGCCGATGAAAAAACCACTATGACACCGTTTAGCCTAACAACGACTTTTAATTACACCAAGGGCATAGTAGGAGTAGAACCCACCAAATACATTCAACTCATAGTCACATCAGCTTTATATCAGTTTTTCACTTTTATATTTCTTCAATCTTTCCCAACGTACAATATATGTAAATAACATCTTTTCCACCCATTCAACCCATTTGCCACATCACTATTTTTTATTTAATTTATTTAGAAATTTCAAAATAAACTAAAACATACCATTTATAGAATTTTTTTAATCCTTAATTAAAACTTACGGGTAGCACCATATTTATGATGCTGTTTTTTCCATTCTTTGATTGGGGGGTTTTATAGTCAAAAGGAAAGTAAAAGGATGGGGAGAAGTACAGAGCCATTAATCGCACTTTCTGAAAAACTGAAAAGCTACTGATTTTCGCTGAGGGCATAGGGCGCCTCTTTTATGTTTATTTACGCGTCACCATTTTGTTGTGTATGGATGCAGGGCACCTAGGCCCATGGACTGAAACTTTTTATTTAGGGTTTTAGAGGCAAATAAAGACTCTTTACTCATAGGCCCATGGACTGAAACTTTGTTGTGTATGGATGCAGGGCACCTAGGCCCATGGACTGAAACTTTTTATTTAGGGTTTTAGAGACACTTAGGGTTTTCAATCCCAAGGTATTATTATGATAATAACTCATAAATAAGAATCCTACAAAACCAATTGTTACCAAACAATATAGAGATATCAAGCAACATAAATATATAAGACATTATTCCCTTTATCCTTAATTACCCAACCCATCCATTATCACATGGTGATCCTAGCACTATGAGCCCTTGGGATCTAACCTGATGAATCATTGTAAGCAACAAGTAGACTATACAACTTTGGGATTCCTTATCAATATAAGTTAATAAAGGTAACCATGAGGATGAGAGAGTACCCGAATGAACACACAATCATTTTGCCTTAGACATGTATGCTTCATTAACACCTATAGATTGTAAGCTTATTAGCGTTCCACAAAACTGTCTAGAACATGTAATGGGCATCATTTATACTTTGCAAGATGATTACTCCCAGTAGTACAATAGTTCAATTTTAGTCGTGGCCTCAAACCACTATTTTATCTTTCACACCCTTCACTACCCAATATAAAATTTACATGTAACTCTGATACGTAACCCGTACCTCGACACATGATAGCACCACAAAATAGAGATATACTCTCCGTTTCAACCTCACATATACACTTAGTATGATCAACTCACTTATTCAACTTACTTTGAACTAAGGGTCAGTTATAAGAATTAGTTTATAAGTAGACAAAACTACAATACATGTAATCAACTTCCAATACAATTTCTTGTTCATGTAATACTATGTTAATACAATTATACATTTAGCACAAAATCTGAGCAATAGGCATTCAGTATACATAGAATCTTTTAAGTAACAATATTTTTATTAAGATTTTCATGTAATATTACCAATTATATACTTAACACATATTACAGGTAATAAGCAGTCAATACATATGTAAGCATTATATTGATATTATATATTTTAATTAAATCATGCTCATGAAAGTAACCACACACTCCTTTTATATGGTATACATTTAGCATAAAATACAACTAGTAAGCTTTCAACATATATTTAATCTTTTAAGTAATGGATATTTTATTAAAATCATGCTATTGACAGTAACTACACACTCACATATAAGGCATACTTTTAAAATCTTAAATACTTACTACTTGTATTAAGATTATGATTATGAAAGTAGTCATGCACTCACCTAATTGAGGTGGAAGATTTGCAGGAAAGTTAACTCCTTGGTTAACACTTTCGCTTTCCCTTTTAAACAACCTAAATACAAATATGAGCATTTCTTAGTATTCTTTCGTATTTATAAGGTTATATTAACGATTTCCAGAATATTCATTAATCTCAATAAATACCAATTTCTAACAAATAAGGAATGACCATATAAGATCATATTGGAGGTAGATATACTATATGGAAAATCCACTTTAAACACCTCATTGAGATCTTGCCTCGACATCACTCTCGTAAGTGGATCAATCAGCATTGGAACTAGAATTACTAATAAATCTAATTTATAAGTTCATAATAATGACAATGAACTTAAATATAACTTACACTTAACAAGCATATTAAGTGCAGCTCACCTTATAGGTTTTCTGACAAAAACTTGGACACTCCGCGAGCATAACTTTGAACTAAATATTTATTTTGTTAGGTTTTCCAACGCTATAACGCCTTGCTAAAATGCTCTAGAACAAGGTATCAGATCCCAATAGTTAGAGAGAAAGTTGAGGGAAAGGTGTGGGTTGAAAGTGAAGCAAAATCAGTCCTATTTATAACAACTTTTGTAAAGCGTGACACCCCTAGGCGTGTTGTGCGCTACCTATGTGGCAACTTCTGGTGATGAGACATCGATGTTGGGTTGGTGGGAGAGTAGGAGTCTGCCGTTGCCACGTGTCGCGTTCTTGTGGTGCGACATCACTCTTCCTAGGTAATTTCTTGTATTTTTTGAAAAATCGTAGCTTTCTTATACGAGCTTCGTTTTTGATGTTATATATATCCACGGATTCGTAATTCATAGTAATAAAATTTTACTGCATATCTTAACAGCTAATGCTCACTGTTTCTTCAATTTACATTTTATAAATGGTACACTATGAAAGCTCTTGCTAAAATCATAACTCTTTCATACGATTCCCATTCTGAACTTTCTTTATATCTATGATTTCATGATTACATAGACATGAACTCTCGTTTGCATTACTTTGGCTCGTATTGTATGGCAAATAATGATGCACTACATCGAATGCACAACTTCGAAAAATCATAACTTCTTCATACAATGTCAAAGTTTGGCTTCTTTATACTCACGGGTTCGTAATTATGATTACTACAAATATCATGTAGATTAATTATGTTAAATATTCTTTTAATTATATATGTTACTTATTACTATTCGATAAGTTTTTTTTATAGTATTTTATACAAATATTATATAACCATAATATTTATTCGTATAACATGTACACATGTACGCAGTAATCATATACAAATAACATTTTGTAAACATGTAATATGTAAGAATAATTCTTATTTATTTATTAATAATTATCCTATTCGAAGATTTTAAATATTTAATAAAATGAATAATCATAACTATAATCCCTTAAACGTCTAGCCCAAATTCACGGGTGTTATAATTCTACCATCTTAGGATGATTTCCTCCCCGAAATCACTTACTCGATGAATATATGTGATCCCCTCCACTCGATTTCATATTTCTCAAGTAAGAATTGTCTCTGTACTGTGCTCTCCCAACACTAAATCAACCGACTACAGTGTCTTATACTCGAAATAATAATTTGCTTTCCTTATGATAGCTTGTCAGCCTACTGGCCTAGCTCCAATACTGAAACATCAACTCTATTAATTTAAGTTTCACTCTAAATAAGCGACCTTATTACACTTAATTTACCCAAAAGACCATTTTCTAATAAGGATTATATGACAAACTTTACAAAATTTACTGTTTTATGTCCCTTTTAGGTTTCAACTTTTTTCACATTATCACTAACATAAGTATTATCAAGATAATCAGAAAATAATCATAGATAAAAAAACTTTACTTATTCATGATGATGCGTCTCTAAATACATTCTCTATAGACCAATTCTCTACATATGAGGTGCCCAGAAAGTGTACTTTTATCATGTGACATCCCCAAAATCTCGGCCAGAAAAGACCGATTTTCATTTATGCTTTTAATTATTTTCAGAGTAAATCCTTTTGATTTGAAAGAGTTGCGGAATTTGTTCCCAAAAACAAAACATGATAAAACAATGTTTACCGAAGCATTTCATAAAGGAAATGTATTTTCATTATAATCAAAACTCGGGGTGTCATGTTCCGATACAGACCAATAAGCATAAACGAATACATTACAAGTCATATAACAAATATAACATATGCAAACTTGTAAACAAAACAACTTGATGGTTCATCCATCTCATGCCCTTCCGCCACTACCTGTAATACAATTTAAAACTGAGTGGGTCAGGCTTGGGAGCCTGGTGAGCATATAGGGTTTTCAACCCACAATAAATATCATATTTAATTTTCACCAACCAACAATAACCCAATTACCCATTCCCGTTATTCTCACTTTAATGTCCCTAAAACAACTAACATAAGGGACCTAGTCTAAGAATATTTCATCGGGGCGACAACACATGCTTCGGGGGTACCTCATCAATATAAGTCAAATAAGGCAACCATGAGGGGGATGGAGTACAACGAATGAACACCCAAGTTCATTAACACCTACAGGTGGCGAACCTGCTAATGTTTCCACAAGACTGTCTAGAATAGCCAGTGGTCGTCATCTAAACTCCGCTAGATGACTCAATCAAACAACAACGAGGCCTCTCATCTGTTTATTACACACCAACTGTCTACCCATGTTCTACCCAACATATTAGTAGATAAAATATACATTTGTATACATAGTTTAAAGAAAACCTGTATAGTATGCTTTAATCAACACATATATCACATAACAGATGAGGCACACACACACATAACACATATCTCATAAAGAAATAAGCAGATCTATAAGATAGAAGAGAGTGAATACTCATTCACACATAACACAACCAAATATATACACATAGCACGTATTTTATATATAATACTTCGTATTATTGTATTTGGAAAGAAAATAACTACACACTCACACTTATAAACAACAATACACTTAATACACTCGAATCAAACTCGTATTATTATTGTGTTTATGAAAGGTAGTATACACTCACTTGATCAGAAGACGATCGGACAGCACTACGGCTTATAGAAGTAGTAATCCACAGCAGATCTGGAAGATCTCCTCGAAAATCGAACTTCTCGCGGGCAGAGCTTCGACTCGGGAACCGCACTTTTCGGGATCTTCGGGATCTCGGGACTTGCTTCGGGGCTAGAGTATGATACCGGGGCTTCGGGGTATTTCTGGCACGCAAAACGATGCAAAACGGGAGAGAGAAGAGAAGAAATTGGCAATTGGGTCGGCTGCCTTCGGTTCCTATTTATAGGAGGCTGGAGCCTCGGAGTACGCGGGGCGTACTGCCCAAAACATCATTGCTTACGTATCCGAAGTGCTCGAGTGCGAGTGTCGACATCCCTCGGAGTACGCGGGGCGTACTCGAGTACACGGGGCGTACCTCGGATCAGATCGGTGACTCCTTCGGATAATGCTTCCGAATTTTGATTTAAATTTAAATACAAAATGATTAATAAACTTCGGAAATTCATAACTTCTTCATACGAACTCCGTTTTCGACGTTCTTTATATCCACGGAAAGGTGAGACCATGCTCTACAACTTTTGTTTAGACTCTGTCGGCTAAATTTGGACTTTATTTTTATTAATTATTTTTAATAGGCCGCGACAGAAACTTTCATTATAAATTCATAACTTCTTCGTTTGACGTCCGTTCTCGCCTAACTTTTTATCGCTTCGATACCAACAATGAGATCTTCGATTCTCATTTAGATTGCTTCGGCTAAAAACCCCTCGATCTCAAATCGAGTAAAACAGGCTGCACACCGCTAAGCCGAAACTTCGATAAATCATAACTTCCTCATACGAAGTCAGATTTGGGCGTTCTATATATATTCGGAAACCTCGTTTCAACTACTACAACATTATTCAAAGATAGTAAGTTTATTTTACGCTTAAATTTTGACGCTTATTTTTATTCTTAATTATTCAAACCACATAATTAAGCAATTAAGCACAAAACACACAATACTCAAATAATACAATCTTATTACTTCAAAATGGGTTACAAAGGTTAACCTAGACTATTACATTGCTAAAAATGGCAAGCCCGAAAACACAGGCGTTACATATCAATTGGTTATCTATAACCCATAATAAATCATTGTTCTACACAATCCTGGAATACTTGATCATATCATCTAAGATAAGATAATCCCATTTACCCATAGGTAATAATAATGGTTTCAAGTTCTCTCATGATATATGATTTCATGTTCTCATTTGCCAACCAAAAACACCCATCTTATCTATCTCAACTGTTAGAATTGGGGTATAGAAAACTTGGAAATTCTGAGAATTGTGGCTTTCACTTTCAGATTAAAGTATTTGGGTGGTACTCCCATTCTTTAATCGGATAAGACTCATAATTGAGAGAAAACAGAAGAGAGAATGTTTTGATGTTATGAAGAAGAAGTGTACCAACCACATATTCGGATATGATCATATAACAAAAAAACTTCCTGTCTTAAAACTGCCACATGACAGTTTTATCTCCTAAAACTGTCCACAAACTGTCATAAACAACCTTAAATCCGGGTCTAGAATATGGATCACAAAACGGGGTACATCTATAGACCAATTCTCTACATATGAGGTGCCCAGAAATTGTACTTTTATCAATTGGTTATCTATAACCCATAATAAATTGTTTTTCTACACAATCCTAAAATACTTGATCATATGATCTAAGATAAGATAATCCCATTTACCCATAGGTAATAGTAATGGTTTCAAGTTCTCTCATGATATCTGATTTCATGTTCTCATTGGCCAACCAAAAACACCCATCTTATCTATCTCAACTATTAGAATTGGGGTATAGAAAACTTGGAAATTCTGAGAATTGTGGCTTTCACTTTCAGATTAAAGCATTTGGGTGGTACTCCCAATCTTTAATCGGATAAGACTCAGAATTGAGAGAAAACAGAAGAGAGAATGTTTTGATGTTATGAAGAAGAAGTGTACCAACCACAGATTCGGATATGATCATATAACAGAAAAAACTTCCTGTCTTAAAACTACCACATGACAGTTTTATGTCCTAAAACTGTCCACAAACTGTCATAAACAACCTTAAATCCGGGTCTAGAATATGGATCACAAAATGGGCTCTGCCCCTTGGACCCCGCCAGGGGCTGCCGCCCCTTGGACCCCGCTCCCAGGGGCGCTGCCCCCGGACCCCCGTCGGTTTAGGGGCTTCGCCCCTAAATAGCAGTATACTTTCAACAAAGACAAAATTAAACAAATGTGCACTCCACACCATACCGATTTGTTCAATAATTGTCAAAGTCACATTGATCAACAAATTAACCCCATTACACTTAAATAACATTAGTGATATAAAATCACCAACATCAACTTTCAGGCTACCAATAGCAAAGGTTCATATGTGTTTTAATATTTACTTTTCCATAGTACACATAGGATTTGATTTTCACTTCCTTCGGAAACTAAAATGAAATCCTTGCATTCTACTAATGGACCCGGGGGTTTAATATCTAGTACTTTATAGATTAAATCAATATTATCAATGGTAAATGCCCTTTTGAATTTAATAAACTGACTAAATTATGATGATCTGGAGATCATACTTCATTCTTGTCAACTTTCATAGCATATCTATTTCTCATACTAACTTTGACTAATTAGATGCTTTATCAATTTGGTCGGAGATTTGGCAACCATTATAATGGAATGTATGACTTACATCTCCTTATTTCACAAACGTTCCCTTAAACTATCACTTGTGGTTGACATCTTTATCATTCTTTCGATCATAGACATTTCACTCAAAGATTCCTTTTTCACCTTTTTTGTCGTTAAGGCTTTTATATAAACATATATAATCTTCTCTATGATTATGGGGATTACTTTGATTCTCCTGGATTTAGTATTTTGATTACTCAGGGTTCACCCTTATTCTCATAGCATCATTTATGACACTTATTTTACTATGGCGGTAAAGTATTTCCTAATCATAACACTTGAGTAATTCAATCCAACGCCTTTGCCTCACGTTTGACTTTTTCTGATAAAAAGATATGACAAAATTCCAGTGATAAGTGGAAAGTTTACACTTAGCACCAAGCAACTAGTGCTTGAATATTTTCAAGGAAAAAACTATATCTATCAGCTCTAGAACACGTGCATAATAATATTGCTCAAGAAATTTTATTTGTAGTGATACGCAGGATAAAATTTTATCCCTCTTGAGTTAGTACAAAAATCAAGCCAATTCCAACGTATCACTATAACTACAAATCATTAGTCCCTTCAATAAGAGTAAGGATAGGTGTTTTATGAAACTATTTCATCAATTTCTCAAACACTACTTCTTCTTTATCATTCTAATCATAGTCAGTACTCTTTCTTGATAAGACAGTTAGGGGAACATCAATCGTAAAGAAATTCTTGATGAATCTCTGCCAGTATATGATTAATCCCATATGACTACATGTTTATGTGGGACTTTATCACTCTTTATTCTTTAATCACTATAAGGAATCTTTATGGATTAACCTTTAGGTCTTCATGATTATCCACATGACCCGATAATTTATCTTCCAAGATCCAAAAGAAGATAGTTGGAGAACTATGCAAACAATTTTCCCCTTTTTAATCTTCGAATATCTCTGACAAGCGTTTTTCCCAAGTTCTCTTGTTTCTCTTAAAACATATTAGGATGAAGTTTATGAACACTATGACAATTAGATCAACCAAAGGTTTACAATTCCAATTCATTTGATTCAATAAATATCATTGGGTATTAGTCAACCATGTTGGTATAACGAAATACATGTAATTTTCACATATCTCTAACATAATATTTTTACATATATACTCTATAAAATATTAGTGTTTGCATATAATAGTCCTTGTAATCACTATAAATTCAGTTGAGCTTTTATATTCAGCTCCAAAAGTTTACAAACTTGATTACTCACAAGTTATATAATCTAACCCTACACATCTTTATTTTAGCATCCATATTCAACTTCAAAGAGGTCTTTAGGTATGCCTCTATTTGAATGTTATCTTCACAACAAGTTCTACTTCGCTACATTTGATCATTCCCGATGAATAAGGTATTTTATGATAGTATATAGTAGTATCTTGTCCTCAAGATTTATTTGGTGGTATAATTGCATATACTCACTAAGAATACTATATCCACTCTATCAATACTTTCTATTTTAGAACAATCCTCTAAGGATTACATGATACAGATTCATAAAGCCTTGAATCTTTAAGACATCGTAACTTCATTAGCAATTCCAATTCCAAACTCTTTGTATGAATTATTTCCAATATAGTGCCTAGTATGCAAGGCGTATTATATCCGCATTCACATATTACGACACTTATGGGATGAAGACAAAGACTCACCAAGCTACTTACATCATTTTATACATATAATATGCAAGTCATCATGCATATTATTTTATCTCTTCCTTCATCATCATTTACTTTATAGGACTCAATCCTATAAATTTGACTCTCAGCTATATCTCATCATGTTCCACAAGCTTCAACTTGGTTCTTTGTCTTCCTCGACATTAGTATCTATCCTCGTGTGACATTATAGATGTATCGCCACTTCAGCTAAGTAATCTAACTTACTAGAAATAAGTTATTCAATACTTTTTTTTGACATCATTAACTAAGAAATATTCTTTACCATCCTAATCGTGTATGTTAAAGTCATCTTAACATACTATGGAATTCATATAAGGATGTGATAAAAGTCAACTATCACTTAGTATTATCAAATACTAAGTCAGAGATTCATGTATAAGGTATAGATCCGATCTTAACACATCACTTGTGTTGCATACTACCTAGTATACATAAATAAAGACTATAAAGACTTGGCATGTTAAGTCTGGAAATTCTGTTAGCCTTTCCTTTAGATCTTGATTACCACCAATGTAACTTCAACTTCGACACAATTGAAGTATTTGTCACCATCTTCAGTACATCCAAATCCATAAAGATTCAGTGCTTCAATCTTGTTGTATCTACAACTCATGGACTTCTATGGTTCTTGGTTGTATATGATTATGCCATAGGTCTATTATCCCGATAAATGTAAATGTTCTTCCAAAGGTACCGGTACAATATTTTACAAGTTACCGGTGATAACCATTGATGATTTTATAATCACCAATTACTTACGTAAGTCTTCTAACCACTCTGAAAAGTTACATCCAAGTTCTAATAAAATAGTTATACATTTAGAATCCTAAACACATAAAATTTAATTTTCCAAATCAAGGGTCTATTACCTTAAATTTTTACAAATAATATCAATCTAGATGTGCAACTTAAGGCATGTTATAGTATATATCAGTTAGCACATAAAATCATATAACGTATATCTCCTAAAGTATGCTAGTGCACATTTTTAAATAATAGATAGTAAGTTACCCTAACTAAAGCATTCTATAAAATAAATCTATAGCACATAATAGCAAATAAGGTATACACCCTAAATTAATCTAGTGCGTGTGTATATCCAATAGCGATATAGGTATCCAACCTAAAGTATGCTAAAATAATATCCTCACAATCATCACTTAGCATTCTAAGTTTAAGAATAGAAAAATATTTACACCTAGTTTGCTTACACTAATTCTCTGATACCAACTGTGCCAACCCTATTTTCTAAAACCAGAAAAAACTTTTCCTTATGCGTTCAAAACCATGTTATCTTTGTTTGTAGAAAAATCCCTATTTATTATAACATTTTGAATATAGATGATTCAAAATAACAAAACCATAAGCATGTAATAATCAATAGAGAAAATGAGTTACAATGTAAAGACTTATCAGTCCTGAATATTATTTTAGGTTGTATCTTATTCATTTAGCAATCTAATCTAGTTCCAGCAACCTTAGCATCACTACCTATGATACAAATAATTTGAGTGGTTCATGTTAGGGAACCTGGTGAGACACTTAGGGTTTTCAATCCCACCATATTAATATGATAATAACTCTTAAGTAATAATCCTGCAAAACTAACTGTTAGAAAAAAATATATAGATATATCAAACAACATAAATATCTATAAGTCATTATTCCCTTTACCCTTAGTTACCCAACCCATCGATTATCACATGTTAATCCTATAACAAAGATCCCTTGAAATCTTACCTGATGGATCACTGTAAGTAACAAGTAGTCTATACCGCTCTAGGATTCCTTAGCAATATAAGTCAATAAATTCAACCATGAGGAGGATAGAGTACTTGAATGTAACATCCATAAAAACTCAATCCAATTTGAAACTTTTTAAAACATTTAAAACCATTAATTTATTACCATTTGTTTCAAAATAGTTTAAACATCAAAGTATCCCCATAATCAAATCATGAAAAATATAAGGAGGTGCACGATCACGCCTTCGCCTTCCCGCGATCATTAGAAGTACCTGAAACATAATCAACAACTGTAAACCCGAAGCTTAGTGAGTTTCCCCCAAAATACCAACGCCATACATATATAACCATATCATATAAACAAACAAATACAACATACATAATGAGCCATCGGTCTGATTGGACCGCCTCACAGGCCATCAGTCTATCTGGACCGCTCTCCGAGCCATCGACACGTGTAGACCGCCTCTCAGGGCCTTCAGCCTATCCAGACTGCTCGCCAGGCCTTCGGCCTGACTAGTATACCCTAATCGGGTCTACAGTCTATCTAGTCCGCCCTGGGTATCTTGGCCTAAAGCACAAAGCCGGACCTGCCTCACCTAATCCCCCAAACCAACAAACATGTGCACATATGTCACACCCCAAAACCGTAACGACGGAAACGTTCGGGGGTGGAGGACGTCATGTTTAGTATCACAATACATGCATCATAGTAATCAAAGTAATGATCAACCATTTCATTAGAAAGAAAGTGTTTACAAAGTATGTGGTCACATAACATAGACTACAGAGTAAATAACAAAATAAGACATGAAGCTATACTGCTCCATCTTCTAAATTCCCAGAGCGCGTACCTGTCTACTAGTCTCCTGAGAATACAAGTTATTTTGAAAGCGTAGATCAGCATTTAAGCTGGTGAGTTCATAAGATTTTAGTGATGTAAGAAGTTGTAAGAAATTTGTAGTAAGTTGTAAGTTCTGTTTAGAAAAGTTCGCCCGTTCCTCCAGAAAATCCTATATTTCATGCTTTGATGAAAGATAAGTAAAAATGACTCTACAATCCATTCTGAGTACTAAATGGATACAAGTTATATAAAACCCAGAGTAAACAAACAATCGATTGTGTGTATCTGCCCTAAGCCCACAACAAAACAAGGAACAAGAAATGAGGCGGAAAGCACACATCCCATTGTTTGTTAGATCTTCGTTGTATATATATAAACCTGGTGTATTCACTTGGTACTCACAGAGTTAACTGTAATAGTTCCTTTATATTTGAGGAAAAGATTCTTTAAGAAAACCCTTATTTCTTTTAGTAAAAATGGTAACCACAATGATTCCTTCTATAATCACTTAGTTTATACTAACTATATAGAATCTAATATCGAATAGATAGTTAATTGTGTGAATCTGCCCTAAGCCCACAACCAAACAAGGAACAAGAAGTAAGGCGGAAAGCACACATCCAACTACCTATCGGGTATTAATTATATATAACCCTGATGTATAAACTAATGTATTGTAGAGTTAACCACCTAAAGCCCTTTAAGTTTATAATGGTTTAATAAAATGGATTAAACCCTTTACTGGTAAGTTTCTAGTTTTGTCTACCAAATGTTCTATTTGAAAAGTATGTTTTGTGCTAGAATAATGGTGTATTGAATTTGTATATTATGACCTGGCCCATACCTGATACCCCTTATGATTACTTGGTGTATACGGAATATATATGTAACAAAGATCGGATAGATAGTAGGTTGGGTGAATCTGCTGTAAGCCCACAACCAAACAAGGAACAGGAAATGAAGCGGAAAGCATACATCCTACTACATGTCGGATCCGATTAATATATATCCCTGATGTATACACTAGGGAATCATAAAGTTAGCATTATAGGCCCCCTTTCTACTGAATGTACTAGACTCAACTGTTCTGATTATCGTTTGTAAAATGTAAGTTTTCCCTAGTTTATAACTATCTTAACTCGAAAATAGTTTGCATTAACTTTCACATGGAACTATCACAAAATGAAAGTAATAGGAAAATGTAAGTACCCAGTTGTCTTTTGAATTGACATCCTGACGTACTGGTTACCTTAAAGCATGTTTGTTTTATTAAGGTCATAATGTGAAGGCTAGTACCCATACTATACGCTCTCCCTGTCAAGAGATTCTGGAAACCAAATGCGACTTCAGCAAACCATTTGCTAGGCCGTGTAAATCCATATTAAAGTTATACGATCATGCATACCCAATTTAACTATCACCTTTTGTTTAGAACAATGAGTCAGTGGTTCATTGGTATAATTAGATCCTGTAGTGTTCTCTTGCTATAGCATCTTAGTATGTTCGTTATGTTATAGTATCTTAGTCTGTTCTTTATATTATCATGTATAGTGTATAGTATGTCTCTCTGATGTATTGTATTTACCTCCCTGTTTCTCTTTATAGTGTGATCTAACATCTAGTATGAACTGAACCTCTAAACTATACCCCTTATATTTTACTAGTATTTTACTTGAACTGTTATTGAAAAGACTCATTTTACTACTAATTAAGTTATGCTTGTACTTTAAAAATAGAGTTTTGTTAATTTTGATAACTTATAAAAGACATAAGAAATATTTTAAAAGATGTTTATAACAAACATCTACACAATTATCATTGTTTTCAACTTGTATTCCCCCCTTAAAAGCATTTAAAATAGTTAAAAGATTCATTATAGGGGTATGAACTCACCTTATGTGGGTGATTCAACGAATAAGCGTGTAAGGATGAGAAGTTTCACGAGTGAGGTCCCGAAACACAAACGAGTCCTAAATAACATGTATGGCATGTATTGGCATGAATATAGTGTTTATAAGCAACTAACATGCAAGGAAACACCCTTTGGGACTAGGAAACACTTGGACCAAGTGTTAGAATCACATGTGATTCATCTAAGGGATGTTTAAGGCCAAGAAATGGTGTTTACGGCCATGGTGTAAACTCATGGTAAAATGTGCATAAGAGGGTGTTTGAATGCTAGGGAAACTTGAGCGATCATTGCTCTACACAAGGATGAGAAAACCCAACTTGTTGGAAGGTGTTGAGGTGTTTACGGCCACACCATAAAGTGTATGGCCATAAACTCACCAAATGGTCTTATTTTGGGTGTTACAGGAAAGGAGTTTCAAAGGTTCAAGTGTTCCAAGGGTTAGCAAGGGTCTAGAAGTGTTTAAGACTCATGTTAAGACCAAAACATGGGTTTACAGCCAAGGGAGAAACTCCTGGCCGTAAACTCTCTTTGATGTTGAGTTTGGTGATGTTTCAAGGCTATGATCTAGTGTTTAACATGTACAACTAGATGATAGATGGAATACTCACACTTTTGAGGGTCTTTAAGGAGTTTTCGACCACCAAGAACAAGTGTGTGTTCTTGGTGAAAGTTGAAGATCTATCCAAAAGATGTTTTCCATGGAAGAATCATGAGAATGAGGCATGATTAGGAAGGATAACAACAACTAGAGGGAAGAACACTTATGTTTTTGGAGGATTTAGATGAAGAACTTGATGATACTTGAGAGAGTTTGAAGAGGTTTCGGCCAAGGAAGTAAAAGAATGAGAAAAATGAAGTGCTCTCTTATATGTAGGAGGGGTTTACGGCCAGTCAAGAGTTTACGGCCGTAAAATCTTGTGCCTTGGCCGTGAACTCCTTTTTAGGGGTCTTAACGCTTGAATGTTGCACCGAGTCTCTAGCAGGTACATTCTAACACTCATTCCTTAAGTGTACTAGGCTTAAAACCCAAAAGAATGACCCTTAACAAGGCTAGAAGGCAATAATTTTTTAGGTTGTCACAACATACATATCACACGCTAGCAAGCAAGTACAAATGGTCATACAGATGCAACAAATCACTAATCATGGAAACCATCCTATAACCAGGATACCGATCTAACCGATCACTAACATAGCAACCATCCTATAACTAGGATACTAATCTAACCGATCTCTAACATAGCAACCATCTTATAACCAGGATACTGATCTAACCGATCTCTAGCACAGCAACCATTATATAACCAGGATATTGATCTAACCGATATGTAACAGAGCAACCATCCTATAACCAAGATACAAATCATAAAGCATAACAGGCAATAAACCTGGATACAAATCCGAAAAGGGCCGAGATTGTTGCCATAGACCCTGTTGATATAGTGAGGAGAACTTACCTCACAAGTAGCTCGAAGTGATAAAGTCAAACACCACTAAATGCAGCTCTGAGTCCAACACCTACATCCACCAAAGATCCACTTCCATAAATTCCCAAATTACCAAAATACCCCCAAAAGTTAAACTGGTCAACACTTGGTCAAAGTCAAAGTCAAAAGTCCATGTTGACCCGACTCGTCGAGTTCCTTAAGAACTCAGAAATCACCAAGACCCTAGTTGACTCGCCGAGTTTCCAACCAGCTCGTCGAGTCCATGTGTGTGTCCAAAAGTCGGGAAAACCCTAATTGACTTTTTGAGTCATCTTACTAGCTCGCCGAGTCCATTCATAAACTAACCACGGTCAATCTTCATCGGACTCACCGAGTCGTTTATACGACTCATCGAGTTAATGCCGTCAATTTCTTATCCAGATGTTTTTAAGCCACCCTTAAAGCTCCATAATGCAGATCTAACCTCCTAGGGCTAGGTTTCCACGTAAAGTTGCAAAATTTACGTGTATGCATGGTCCTAAATGCGAAAACCAAGCTAAGGGAAAGGCTTAACCCAAGGAGAAACTCCCAAGATTGCTAAATCAGATAACTTTATGGCTATAGGGACCAAGAGGAGTCTAGATCTGAAGTTACAACTTCAGATCATGCCCAATACACGAAATGACTCCCAAAAATGCTAAAGATGGCCCTAAACCTAAACATGAGAAGATCTAACTAAAGATAAGCCAAGGTAATGACTTGTTATGTAACAACGAAAATTTTAAAACAAAATTTTCATTTCTTAAAAATGTATTTCCATCCAAAATAAGGCATGAAGATCCAATGTATCATGTCATAAGTACAAATCATATAAATCCCCCAAATCATAAATCCTCCATCAGTGTGTACAGATCACGCCGGCGCCTTCCCACGGTCCTCGCTAGTACCTGAAACACATACACAACAACTGTAAGCATAAATGCTTAGTGAGTTCCCCAAAATACAACCTACGCACATACGCCTTTCCGGGCCCTGACCTTCCGGTCCATGTGTCTCAGGGGACTTCCGTCCCGACTGGGTAAACCTTCCGGTCCTACCCACGCCAACCTTACGGTCCACATTACAACGCCTTCCGGCCCATAACATATTCGCCTTCCGGCCCATAACATAATGCCTTCCGGCCCATATCAAACATATCATACATAGCACATATAACGATTAACTTGTCACACATGACACATATCTCATACCATATCCGACCTTCCGGTCCCACAGTCAAACCCTTCCGGGTATAGTATAGTGAAAAGACTCACCTCGTGAATGTCGATAACTCGCGAATCCTGGAGATCTCTCGTGATCGATCCTTAGAGCTATAATCCTCCTATAACATCATATGTCTCTTAATTAACACTTTTACCACTAAGGTTGACTACCCCTATCAAGTCAACACTGGTCAACTCTGGTCAACGGTCAACGGTCAACTTTGACCGGACTCGGCGAGTGCACTAGGCGACTTGGCGAGTCTTTACGTATTCACGAACTCTCTAGGATTCTCTTTTGACACATCGAGTACTCCTTTGACTCGACGAGTTCCACCTGGTATGAATCGCGGGGCCACCCCAACTCAACTCGCCGAGTCTCAAGAACAACTCGGCGAGTCCCAGCTCGACTCAGTCCAACTGTCAACCCTCTCTAACTCTCCCTGACTCACTGAGTCAGCTCATAACTCGGCTGGACCACTCACTGAGTGGTCAAGGACAATCTTCATGCTACTCGCTGAGTCCGTTCTTCAGACTCGGCGAGTCCATGCCATGCATCAACTCAAACTTGCTTCTGAGGTCAGATCCGCTCCAACAATTCATAGATCTGGCCCTCCTAAGCTTATTCATCACATAAAGTCCATATCTTGGTGTTCAAATCACACCCCATGACTCATAAATGGTGTTTTGACCTTAAGCACAAAGATCCCAATCCAAAACCCCCATGGATTCATAAAAAGCTTGGGCAAAGGGACACTCTGGACCTCCATGGGTCCAGATCTAGAATCTAACTCGCTTAAGGGACCAAGGGAGCACTAGATCTAGCCACAAAAGGGGTCGATAAGCCCTAAATCAATATAAACATCAACATAATAGAGAATAGCTCGAAGGATGTACCTCAAATGTGATGTTCTGGTCCTCAAATCTTCAGGAAGTGGCTCCTCTTGATTCCCCCTTAGCTATTGCTTCCTTTCCCTTTCAAAATAACGCCTCCAAGGTCAATAATGGCTTCTTACTTTGCTCCAACGCTCAAACTCGCTAGGGTTTCACTCAAGGGACTGGTGAGCACAAATGACGGCCTTAAGGCCCTTTAAATAGGTCCCAAACCCGAGAAATTAGGGTTTCATTAAACAGCGCGGACTTGCCGAGTCCATACCTTGGACTCGCCGAGTCCAGGCGCGAACCCGCGTCCAGAACCGCGATCCTACTCGGCGAGTTTGAGCTCCAACTCGCCGAGTCCCCTCACAAAACATCAAAATCATAAACATAAAAGATACCTGGAAATTCGGGATGTTACAACTCTCCCCCACTAGAACTAGACTTCACCCTCGAAGTCTCGCTCGGAAAATAGCTCCGGATGCTGCTCACGCATCTCACGCTGTGGCTCCCAGGTCATCTCTGATCCCTTCCGATGTTGCCACTGAACCAACACCAGGGGTACCTCTTTGTTCCTTAGAACCTTGATCTTCCGATCTCTGATGGCCACTGGTCTCTCGGCATAATTCAGGCTCGCATCCACCTGAATATCCTCTAATGGAACCATTGTCGACTCATCGGCTATACACTTCCTTAGCTGCGACACATGAAAAGTGTCGTGAATCTGCCCCGACTCTGCTGGCAAGTCCAAGCGATAGGCTACCCGTCCTACCCTGGCGATCACACGGAATGGACCAATATATCGGGGCCCCAACTTGCCCCTTTTTCTGAATCGAATCACTCATTTCCAAGGAGAGACCTTCAGGAGAACAAGGTCGCCGACCTGGAACTCAAGCTCGGACCGGCGTCTGTCTGCATAACTCTTCTGTCGGCTCTGAGCGGTCAACAACCTCTGTCTGACCTGCTGAATCTGCTCTGATGTCTGAAGCATGATCTCTGTACTGCCCATCACTCTCTGCCCAACCTCTCCCCAACAAATGGGGGTCCGACACCTCCTCCCGTACAACAGCTCAAAGGGTGGCATACCAATGCTCGAATGACGGCTCTTGTTGTAGGAAAACTCTGCCAAGGGTAAATACGCATCCCAGCTACCCCCGAAATCCAACACACATGCCCGGAGCATGTCCTCAAGCGTCTGAATCGTCCGCTCACTCTGACCGTCTGTCTGGGGACGATATGCGGTACTGAAATGCAGTCTAGTACCCAACTCCTCATGAAATTTCTTCCAGAATCTGGAAGTGAAACGCACATCACGGTCTGAAACAATCGAGATCGGTACCCCATGCCGAGATACCACTTCCCTCACATACACCTCCGCTAATTTCTCTGCTGAAGAACTCTCACTGATGGCAAGGAAGTGAGCGCTCTTCGTCAACCTGTCCACAATCACCCAAATTGCATCAACTCCTCTGGCAGTCCTCGGCAATTTGGTGATGAAATCCATAGTGATCTGTTCCCACTTCCACTCGGGAACTTCCAATGGCTGCAACTTGCCATGCAGCCTCTGGTGCTCGGCCTTCACCCTACGGCAGGTCAAGCACCTCTCAACAAACCACGCGATGTCCCTCTTCATACAGGGCCACCAATACTCCTTTCTCAAATCCAAATACATCTTCGTAGCCCCGGGATGAATCGAGAATTTCGATCGATGCGCTTCCTCCATCAAAATGGTACGCGTACCGCCCACAAACGGTACCCAAATCCGACCCTGAAAAGTCATAAGCCCTCGACCATCCGTAACGAATCCTGATACCAAACCAACAACCCGTTCCCTCTTCTGCATCCCAGGTTGCACAGCCTCGGCCTGTGCCCCACGAATGGCATCCAATACCGGAGCTATCATGGTCAATCTCAAACATACATCCCGCAGTGGAGTGCTCTCCGCCCTGCGGCTCAACGCATCGGCTACCACATTTGCCTTGCCTGGGTGGTACAGGATCTCACAATCATAATCCTTGACCACATCCAACCACCTTCTCTGTCGTATATTTAGGTTGGGCTGATCCATCAAGTACCTCAAACTCTTATGGTCCGTGCAAATCGTACACCGAACCCCATACAAGTAGTGACGCCAAATCTTGAGGGCGAACACTACTGCCCCTAACTCTAGATCATGGGTGGGATATCTCGTCTCATGAGGCTTCAGCTGCCTCGATGCATATGCTATCACATGCCCTCTCTGCATCAGCACCGCTCCCAGCCCCAAAATCGATGCATCACAAAATACCACAAAGTCCTCCATCCCTTCCAGGAGAGCCAATACCGAGGCTTCGCACAACCTTTGGCGAAGTGTCTCAAAGGAAGCCTCCTGCTCGGGACCCCATGAAAAAGCAACACCCTTCCGGGTCAATCTGGTGAGTGGCACTGCGATCTTGGAGAAATCCTTGATAAATCTCCGATAGTACCCTGCCAACCCTAGGAAACTCCTGATCTCAGAGGGTGACTTCGGCACCTCCCAACTCATCACCGCCTCAACCTTGGCCGGATCGACCAGTATCCCTTCCTGGTTAACAAGATGTCCTAAGAACTGAACCTCCCGCAACCAGAAATCACACTTGGAGAACTTTGCATAAAGCTTCTCTGAGCTCAGAACCCCAAGAACCTCTCTCAAATGCTCCTCATGCTGCTCTCTAGATCTCAAATATATCAGAATGTCATCGATAAATACAATCACCGACCGATCCAACATCGGCCTACATACTCGGTTCATGAGATCCATGAACATTGCCGGGGCATCGGTGAGCCCAAAAGGCATCACCACAAACTCATAATGCCCATAACACGTCCTGAACGCTGTCTTCTGGACGTCCTCATCCCGAACTCTCACCTGATGATACCCAGACCTCAAATCGATCTTGGAGAACCAAGATGCTCCCTGCAACTGATCGAACAAATCGTCGATCCTCGGTAATGGGTAACGGTTCTTGACCGTCAGCTTGTTCAACTCCCGGTAATCAATGCACATCCGGTGTGAACCATCCTTCTTCTTAACGAACAGGATAGGCGCTCCCCACGGAGAGCTGCTCGGCCGAATAAACCCCTTCCCCAACAGCTCCTGAAGCTGCGAGGATAACTCTTGCATCTCTGAAGGTGCAAGACGATAAGGCACCTTAGCGATAGGCGCGACCCCCGGAACCAAATCGATATCGAACTCCACTTGCCTCAAAGGAGGCACACCTGGCAATTCCTCGGGAAAGACATCTGGAAACTCACGCACCACCGAACCTCCTCAACTGATCTCGGCCTCTCAGAAGTCACCCGCGTATCCATCACATACGCCACAAAACCCTTACAGCCCTGCTGTAGACACTGTCTCGCCCTAGCGGCCGAACAAAAAGCTGATCCCGATCGTGTACCCTCACCGTACACCGAAAGAACTCCCCCACTAGGGTCTCGTATGGTCACCAGCTTACGCTCGCAGTCGATAACTGCGCCGAATCTGCTCAACCAGTCCATACCCACAATGACACAGACATCCCCCATCGCAATAGGAACCAGATCAATCGGAAACTCAACACCGAAAATCTCTAACACGCATCCCTGGAGAACCTCAGTGGCACAAATCACTCTCTCGTCAGCTATGGAAACTCTCAGAGGCCGACTCAACACCTCACGACTAACACTGATATGCCGACTAAAGGCCAGAGATACGAAAGACCGACTCGCACCCGAGTCAAGTAATACTAAAGTAGGTACATAATTCACAAGAAAAGTACCTACGCACAATCATGAAATAAGCATAACATCCCATAAAAGAATAATAATTACATGAAAGAATACATACCAGCCACAACGTCAGGCGCCGCGCGGACCTCCTCTGCAGTCAGCTGGAAAGCTCTCCCACGAGCCCTCGGGGCCTCGACCTTCACTGGTCGAGTCTCAGCAACCCTAGCAGCAGGTGCAGATCCCTGGTGAAGCTGAGGGCACTCGGCCTTCCGATGGCCGGTCTGGTTGCAATGAAAGCAAACCATAAACCCCTTGGGGCAATCCCTAGCAATGTGCCCCTCCTTGCCACACTTGTAGCAAGCACCTGATCGACATGTCCCCTCATGACCCTTGCCGCACTTCCCGCAAGTGCGGCCCTTCTGACCTCCTGTCCTCGAATCGGCGGACTTAGTCCGCTTGGCTACCGGCTGAGACTGATCCAGCCGCTAATCCACCCGTTGAGACTCGGCCTCCTCCCTGGCCTGGGTCTCCAACTCGATCTCGCGCTTCCTGGCATTCGCCTGAAGCTCAGCAAAAGTCTGATATGTCGAGTTCGATACGAACTCCCAAATATCCCTCCTCAACACACCCAAATACCGGCTCATCTGAGCCTGCTCCGTGGACACCTGCTCGGGGCACAACATCGCCCTCTCATGAAACTTCCGCGTGATCACCGTGACAGAATCATTACCCTGCTTGAGGGTCAAGAACTCCTGAACCAACCATTCCCTTTCCACCGGGGGAACGTACTCGTCTCTGAACATAGTGGTAAACCTCTCCCATGTCACAGTTGAAATCTCTGCCAGAGTGAAGTTCGCCGTCACGAACTTCCACCAATCCTTTGCTCCCAGGCGGAGCTGGTTCAAGGCGAACCGTACCCTCAGATGTTCCGGACATGAACAAGTGTAGAAGCATCCCTCGATATCAGCAATCCATCTCATCGCAGCGATCGGATCCTGCGTCCCATCAAACTTAGGTGGCTTCGTGTTGCTGAACTCCCGAAACAGCAACGAGTCACCTCCCTGTGGTCTGGCAGCGGCCACAGCTACGGTAGCTGCAGCGGCTGCAGCCTTAGTCAACGCGGCGTACCGCTCATCAAATGTCTCCATGAGAGTGGTCTTAATAGACCCAAACATCTCCGGAATCTCGGCCCGGATCGCTGCAGCCACCTCCTCATGAATCATCTGACGAATCTCATCGTCACTCACACTGCTCATACTAGGTCTGTGGCGTGGTCCAACCATGATGCCTCTGAAATACAACATAGAAATATCAGAGACTCTATCGAGCATAATTGCACTCGATAACGCAACCCTACTCAGTCTTCGATACCCAGGGATTCTTATTTGGGTTTCCCACTGACCCGGTGTCTTCGGTAGTACGGGCCCAATACTACCGACAACACCGCATCAACATTCATCCCAAGTCCTCCTCCCCAAACCCCAGATCCTGAGTACTCTACTCTTGCCATGCACTAACTACCCGCTCGCTCTCAAAGCATCCCATAGCAACAAATTTCCCTAGACTAAGGCATCACAAATCAGGCCACTCTAGTCCTAATATGAATACCTAGTCTTCTAGCATGCATATCACATCATATCATATCTCATAACATAATATTGTAAGGGTATTTTGGGGATTTTTACCGTTCGGGTGCTGGCTGATCGTACACACTACTTCATTCTTGTTTACCACAAAATCTTTTATAAAACTTTTATGCCTTTGTTTTTGAAAGATTTCCTCAAATCCTCGGTTTGAGTTCAGTTACGCCCGAAGGTGTACCCGAATCCCTCAAACCAAGGCTCTGATACCAACTTGTAACAACGAAAATTTTAAAACAAAATTTTCATTTCTTATAAATGTATTTCCATCCAAAATAAGGCATAAAGATCCAATGTATCATGTCATAAGTACAAATCATATAAATCCCAGAATCATAAATCCTCCATCAGTGTGTACAGATCACGCCGGCACCTTCCCACGGTCCTCGCTAGTACCTGAAACACATACACAACAACTATAAGCATAAATGCTTAGTGAGTTCCCCAAAATACAACCTACGCACATACGCCTTTCCGGGCCCTGACCTTCCGGTCCATGTGTCTCAGGGGACTTCCGTCCCGACTGGGTAAACCTTCCGGTCCTACCCACGCCAACCTTACGGTCCACATTACAACGCCTTCCGGCCCATAACATATTCGCCTTCCGGCCCATAACATAATGCCTTCCGGCCCATATCAAACATATCATACATAGCACATATAACGATTAACTTGTCACACATGACACATATCTCATACCATATTCGACCTTCCGGTCCCACAGTCAAACCCTTCCGGGTATAGTATAGTGAAAAGACTCACCTCGTGAATGTCGATAACTCGCGAATCCTGGAGATCTCTCGTGATCGATCCTTAGAGCTATAATCCTCCTATAACATCATATGTCTCTTAATTAACACTTTTACCACTAAGGTTGACTACCCCTATCAAGTCAACACTGGTCAACGGTCAACAGTCAACTTTGACCGGACTCGGCGAGTGCACTAGGCGACTCGGCGAGTCTATACGTATTTACCAACTCTCTAGGATTCTCTTTTGACACGTCAAGTACTCCTCTGACTCGACGAGTTCCACCTGGTATGAATCGCGGGGCCACCCCGACTCAACTCGCCGAGTCTCAAGAACAACTCGGCGAGTCCCAGCTCGACTCAGTCCAACTGTCAACCCTCTCAAACTCTCCCTGACTCATTGAGTTAGCTCATAACTCGGCTGGACCACTCACTGAGTGGTCAAGGACAATCTTCATGCTACTCGCCGAGTCCGTTCTTCAGACTCGGCGAGTCCATGCCATGCATCAACTCAAACTTGCTTCTGAGGTCAGATCCGCTCCAACAATTCATAGATCTGGCCCTCCTAAGCTTATTCATCACGTAAAGTCCATATCTTGGTGTTCAAATCACACCCCATGACTCATAAATGGTGTTTTGACCTTAAGCACAAAGATCCCAATCCAAAACCCCCCATGGATTCATAAAAAGCTTGGGCAAAGGGACACTCTGAACCTCCATGGGTCCAGATCTAGAATCTAACTCGCTTAAGGGACCAAGGGAGCACTAGATCTAGCCACAAAAGGGGTCGATAAGCCCTAAATCAATATAAACATCAACATAATAGAGAATAGCCCGAAGGATGTACCTCAAATGTGATGTTCTGGTCCTCAAATCTTCAGGAAGTGGCTCCTCTTGATTCCCCCTTAGCTATTGCTTCCTTTCCCTTTCAAAATAACGCCTCCAAGGTCAATAATGGCTTCTTACTTTTCTCCATCGCTCAAACTCGCTACGGTTTCACTCAGGGGACTGGTGAGCACAAATGACGGCCTTAAGGCCTTTAAATAGGTCCCAAACCCGAGAAATTAGGGTTTCATTAAACAGCGCGGACTCGCCGAGTCCATACCTTGGACTCGCCGAGTCCAAGCGCAAACCCGCGTCCAGAACCGCGATCCTACTCGGCGAGTTTGAGCTCCAACTCGCCGAGTCCCCTCACAAAACATCAAAATCATAAACATAAAAGATACTTGGAAATCCGGGCTGTTACATGTTACCTTTAAAATGATGCCAAGATGAAGTAGAGTCAGATCCACAAGCTCCTCTTTGCTCCAAGCTTCTTATACTTCATACCTTCTTCACAAAATGCACCAAAATCACTCTTTAAGCCTCAAAAACACTCAAGAACAAGGTTAATAATGATTAGGATTTCTTCTGTCCGTCAAGAGGTGATTAGGGACTGGAGGTAAGGACTTAAGGTCCTTTAAATAGGGTGCAACCCACTCTTCGAGTAGGTATAAATATAAATGAACGCACTCTTTGAGTATGTATAAACATGTGCAAAATGCTTTATAACTTATACCTGGGGGTCGGGGTGTTACATTGAATGAATGCACAATCCTTTTCCCTAGATATCTGTGATTTATTAACACATATAGATTGCGAGCTGCTAACATTCCACATGACTTTCTAGAATATTCAGTGGTCGTATCTATACGCTACTAGATGAACACTACTGGTAGTACAATAGTTCAATTTTAGTCATGGCATCATACAACTACTTTATCTTTCTCACCCTTCACTACCCAATATGTATTTTAAAAGTAACTCCAATACGTAACCCATGCCACGCCATGTGATAGCACAACAAAAAAAAAGTTATACTCTCCCTTCCAATCTCACATACACACTTAGTATGATACTGCTCAATTATTCATCATACTTTGAACTAACCATCCTTTATAAATCTTAGTTTATAAGTAGAAAAACTACAATCCCTATAATCAACTTCCATTAGAATTTCCAGTTCGTGTAATACTATGATAATACTCTTATAAATTTAGTACAAAATTTAAACATTAGGCATTTAATATACATGCAATCATTTAAGTAACAATATTTTTATTAAGATTGCCATGTAATATTACCAATTATATACTTAACATATATTCCAGTTAATAAGCAGTCAATACACATACAAGCATTCTATTGATATAACTACTTTTATTGAAGTCATGCTCATGAAAGTAACCACACAATCATTGTATAAGGTATACATTTAGCATAAAATACAACGAACAAGCCTTCAACATTTATTTAATCTTTTAAGTAATGGATACTTTTGTTAAAATGATGCTCTTGAAAGTAACTACACACTCACATATAAGGCATACTTTTAATATTTTAAATACTCACTATAGCTGTATTAAGATTATTATCATGAAAGTATTCATGTACTCACCTGATTGAGGTGGGAGATTTGTAGAAAAGTTAGCTCCTTGACAAGCACTTTCGTTTTCCCTTTTAAAAGACCTAAATACAAATATTAGTAAGTCTTAGTATTCTTTCGTATGTATAAGGTTATACTAACCATTTCCGGATTCTTCATTAATCCCAATAAATACCAAGTTCTATCAAATAGGGAATGACTAGATAACATTATAATTAGAGGTAGGATATATTTTGTATACAAATATAATGTTTAGAAAACCACTTAAAACACCTCACTAAGATCTTGCCTAGGACTTTGGCACATAACCTATTTATATATTCATAATAACGAGAATGAACTTAAATATAAGTTTGTAATAACTGGAATTACTTATAAATCTTATTTATAGGTTCATAATAATGACAATGAACTTAAATATAAGTTACACTTAAGCGTAGTAAGTGTATCTCACCTTACAAGGTTTTTAACAAAAACTCGGGAACTTCACAAGCAGAACTTCGATGTTGAATACTACTTTTTTCAGGTTTTCCAACGTTGCAACACCTTGCTAAAATGAAGAAAACTCAAACCTATTTATAGCAATTTTCGAAAAGCATGTTGTGCCTAGGCGCGCTGTGCCCTGCCTACATAGTTGCTTCTGATGATGACACATCAACATTGATTGGTGGGAGAGTTCGAGTTTGCAGCTACCATGCATTGTATTCTTGTAGTGCAATGTCACTCTTCGCAGGCAATTTCTCACATTCTTCGAAAAGTTGTAACTTTTGCATACGAGCTCCATTTTCGACCATCTTTATATCCACTTATTCATAATTCCAAGTACTACAACTTTCCTTTGAATCTTAACAGCTAATTCACACTCCACCTTCAATTTAATTTTTCTAAAGAGTACACTATGAAAGCTCGTATGAAAATCGTAACTCCTTCATACAAGTCTTGTTCTTGACTTTCTTCATATTTATGGTTTTGTAATTACATAGACATCAACTCTCGTTTAAATTACTTTGGCTAACAAGTAATCGATTTTTGTTTCGTATTTTATGAAAAATACCGATGCACTGTGTCAAACATGCAACTTCGAAAAATCATAACTTCTTTATACGACGTCAGAATTTAGCGTTCTTATTAGTCGTGGGTTTGTAATCATGATTACTACAACTTTCATATAGATTACTTATATTAAATAATGTTTTAATTGTAAATTTTATTTATAACTATTCCATAAGTTTATAACAATATTTTATACAAATATTATATCACCATAATATTTATCCGTATAACATGTACAAAGTAATCATACACAAATAACATTTTGTAAACATGTAATATGGAAGAATAATTCTTATTTATTTATTTGTAGTTATCCTAGTCAAGGATTTTGTGACAACCCAAAAATTTCCATTCTGTACAACCATCCACTTCAATAGAATTCAAAACTGTTTATGCTAACTTTCAAGATTTTAGGAATAAGTTTGAGTGTTTTAAAGATAGTACATCAAGAGATATAAGGAGAGAGGATACCCTAGGGTTTATTGTGTAGCAATAAATGCCCAAAACTTAAAGAGTTTAGATCTTACGGTCCAAAATGGTATTGGGACCATAAACCCTAAAGACTATATAAGTGAGACTTAGAGATTTTATTCACTTTTTCACATTTCCAAGACTAAAGCCATTTCTCTCTCAAGTATCATCCTATTTTTCTTCAAGATCTTCAACTTTTAAGTGTTTCTAGCCCTGATATGTTTAGATCAAGTGTTAAACATCAAGAAATCATCCAAATACCCCAAGGAAAGGGTGTTCACGGCCCAAGAATCCTCTTGGACCGTGAACACTAAAAATGAGGCCAAAGTGTGCCTTATGTCCCTTTAGACCTTGGAACCAAACATAGAAACTATCCTTGACATGTCTAGACCTTAATAGCATCAAGAAAACACCCAAAGATCACAAGGAACAAGTGTTTACGGCCCAAGAATCTTCTTGGACTGTAAACCCTAAAAAGAGTGCTAAAGTGTCCCTATTCTCTTGACAAACCTTGTAAACAGACCTAGAGCTTTCACTTGATGTGTTTAGCACCTAAAAGTCACCCAAAATACCCCATGTTTATGTGTTTACGGTTTGGGAAAGCTCCCAAAACCGTAAACACCTCAAAGGCATGGTTTGATGCCCCAAACTCTTTCCTTAGGCCTAGAAACTAACCTAGTCCTTAACCTTGAAGGGTTTAAGACTTGAAACATCATTTGACCATAAACCATTTGGGTTTATTACCGTAGACCCAAAGACAAATGGTCCAAAAACCGTAAACCCCATAAAGGGGTGATATGTTGCCCTAATCACTTCCTAAGGCTAAGACTTGAAGTTAGGATGCTTCAAATTGACTTCTAGGACTTCAAGGCACAAAATGGTCAAGAGGACATGAGTTTACGGCACTAAACTCATGGTTTTACAACCGTAAACTCAAGTGGAGTTGGTTACAAAACCGTAAACACCAATTAGTGCGTTTTCACTTCCCTTTGTTGAATCACATGTGATTCCAACACTTAGCCAAGGTGTTTCCTAGTCCCGGAAGGTGTTATCTTTCATATAGTTGTTTATAAACACTATATTCATGTCAATATGTGTCCTTATATGTCATTTAGGACTTATTGTGTCTCGGGACTTCATTCGTGGAACTTCTCATCCTTGCACGCATACCCGTTTGAATCACCCACATCAGGTGAGTTTATACCCCGTAATGAATCTTTTAACTATTTTAACTGTTTTAAGGGGGAGAATACAGGTTGAACACAATGATAATTGTGTAAATGTTTGTTGTTAAACATCTTTCAAAATGTTACTTATGTTATTTATAAGTTTTCAAAACATTTCAAAACTCGTTTAAAGTTATGTTACTTTATAGTTATACAAAACTCCGTTTTTAAAGTACAAGCATAACTTAGTAGAGAAAAGAATCTTTCCAGTAACAGTTCAAGTAGAGCATTAGTAAACTATTATAAGTATAGTTTAGGAGAATGCTATTCATTACTTCTAGTACAATGAAGCACACAAGGAATCAATGCCATAACAGAACAAACAGTGAAGAGAATCGAACAATACCATAACAGAACAAACAAGTGAAGAGAATCAAACAATACCATAACAGAACATAACAAACAAGTTAGGTTGCTATAGCATGAGAACACACAAACAGGATCTAATTATACCAATGAATCACTAACGCATTAGTGATAGTTATATTGGGTATACATGATCATATAACTTTAATGTGAATTACACGGCTTGCAAGAAATTGTTGGCGTCGCGTTTGGTTCCCTTAATCTCTTTATATTGAGAGCGTTTAGTAGGGGTTCTAGCTTTCACATTATGACCGTAATAAGACAAATATGTTTTTTGGTTATTAGTACATCTGCATGTCATTATAAACAACATCTGTGTACTTACCTTTCCCATTACTTTCATAAAGTTTCGGTACCACTTGAAAGTTAATCTATTTTCTAGTCAAGATAGTTATAAACTAGCGAGAATATACTTTTACATTCGACAAATGAGCAGTCGGGTTTAACACAGAACAGAAGATGCCTTGGTAGAAGGCTACGATTAAAGGTTAGGAATCATAATGCTAGCTTTATGATTCCTTAATGTATACACTATAGGATACATATATGCTAGTAGATTCCTACAACTAATAGCATGTGTGCTCTTCGCTTCAATTCCTGTTCCCGTTGGATGTTGGCTTGGACTGCGGTCACCCAACCTATTATCTACCCGAATCTATATATATTTATGCTTAAATATACATTAAGTCATCATAAGGGTACCAAGTATGGATCAGGTTATAGGACATGGAGTCGAAGCACAGATTTTCTAGTACAAAACATACTATTTAAAGTCAGTACTTTTAGTACACAAAACTAGAGATTTCCCAGATAAGGGCTTAATCCATTTTATTAAGCCAGTACAGTTTTAGAGACTTTAGGTGAGTAACTCTATAACACCTTAGTTTATGCACCATGCTTATATATAAAACTAATATCCAATAGATAGTTAAATGTGTGTTTTCCGCCCTACTTCTTGTTCCCATTGGATTGTGGGATTAGGGCAGATTCACCCAGTTAACTTTCTACCCGGTATCAGATTATATATAGCAGTATAAACAAAGCTATTATAAAAGTAGTCACCGTAGTCATTATTTTACTATAAGGAATATAGGTTTTCTTAAAAGAACTCTTCATTAGATATAAAGGAACCATTACAAATAACTCTGTGAGTAACAAGTGAATACACCAGGGTTATACATGACAACGATCTAATAACCAATGGAACGTGTGCTATCCGCCTTACTTTCCGTTCCCCGTTGGGTTGTGAGTTTAGGGCAGATGCGCACAATCGATTGTTTATTTACTCTGAGTATATATAACTTGTACCCACTTAGTACGCATAGAAAGGCTTGTAGTGTCATTTTACTTAACTTTCATTTAAGTAGGAAATATATTATTTTCTAGAGGATCAGGTGAACTTTTCAAAACAGAACTTACAGCTTACATCACTTTTACATAAACATTTTCCACAACGCTTTACAGCTTACTCACATCCCTAAAATCTTATGAACTCACCAGCTTAATTGTTGATCAACTCTTTCAAATAACTTGTATTCTCAGGAGACTATTAGACAGGTGCTCGTGCTGGGAATTTAGAAGATGGAGCATTATAGCTTCAAGTCTTGTTTTGTTATTTGTTTATGACTTCTATGTTTTGTGAACACACACATTGTAAACACTTTCTTTCTAAATGAAATGGTTGTTCATTACTTTCTTACCATATACATATCTCGTGATACTAAACATGACGTCCTTCGCCCCCGAACGTTTCCGCCGTTCCGGTTTTGGGGTGTGACAAATTTTAATTATTCAATAAAATGAATAATCATAAGTATAATCCATTAAATGTCTTATTCGTGTTCACATGTTTTACAGCTATTTAAGCTTAGGTGAGTTTTATTACTATACTATTTATTGTAGTATTTATCCTCTGTAGGATAGGATATGTTTATATTGGAGTATGTTGTTAGACGGGTAGACTAGGCAGTTAGTTACCTATGTTGCTGGTATATATATATATATATATATATATATATATATATATATATATATATATATATATAAAAGGTCCGGTTCCGGTGAGGACTCGTGAGGATACCTTAAAAAATTGAAAAAAATTTAAAAAAATACAAATCATAAAATCGAACATAGTACTATATCCGGAAGAAAAAAAATTGAATTTTTTTTATTGCATCATTAAAACTGAATCAAGGATCATAAAAATGATCCATGATTCAATTTTAATGATCTAAAATTTTTTTTCCAATTTTTTTTCTCTCCGATGTAGTACTATGCTCGATGTTATGACTTATATTTTTTTTTTAGATTTTTTTTTTCAGTTTTTTTAAGATGTCCTTACGAGTCCTCACTTTAAAAAATGTCCTCACCCGATCTTGTTTCTATATATATATATATATATATATATATATATATATATATATATATATATATATATACACACACACACACACACACCATGTGGCAAACTGAGTGTGCTCCAGCTTTATGCTAAAGAGAAAAGGGGCTGAGTCTACTGAAGACCAAAGGGACGAACCAGATTTTTACTAAAAGTCCATTGTTTATATGCATTTTATGTATATTGTTGTGTGCTCTATTTTGGGGGAACTGACTAAGCATTGACTTACAGTTGTAGATTAAATGCTCTTCAGGTATTTTATCAGATCGTGGGAAGGCGAAGGCTAGTGTACGTACATATCAGCAGCTTTATGATTTGCAATATTGTGATACTTTTCTTTATAACTCTGATTTTGGATTATGGTTTATGAATTAATGGTTTTGACTTCATTATAAATTTACGAAATTTGGTGTTTATTCTAAATTAAAATGAAAATTTTATTCTAAAAATCGGAACGTTACACTTATACTAATTTTAAACCAAAAAAAATATATTGAACAATATTTAAAATAACATTTAATGAAAAAACCATACTACAATAACATAAACTAAATCCTAAAACGACAATCGAAATAACTAAGAAAACCATACTTCAAACGACAAACGAAGAATGAAAACAAAAATAAATACTTCAATTCTAAAAAAATGGTGATTATTTAAGATATTTCATGCCACCTCATTATGAAAATCTTTCATGTGGTGTTCGTGATACTCATTTTTTATTGTGTTTAAAACTTCTTCGTCCGAAACTCTAGGCTCTTGTGTATTTATCTGATGAGTGCAAATCGAATTAAACTTTTTCACTTCTCATTGTATATCTTTCCATAATTATAAAATTTTGATGTTTTGAACGATCCAAATCCTCAAGCTGCTACTTAAAATGATCCAAAGTTACTTGCATGACATATGACGATCTATGTAGAGTCACATGGCTATTATCGAAAGTGTCAATGTATGTTTGAACCAACAATACTTTTCGATTTTGAACTATTCAGTAGATGCAACTATCCTAGGAATGATATTCATTTTCAAATTATGAATTAGAATGTAAAGAGAGTTGAGCAAAATGGAATGGAATTGACAGAAAAAAAAAAAGTAGTGGAAGTATATAATAATGGAATGGAATTGCAAGAAAAAAAGTTGTGGTTTTAAAATGGTAGAAATGGGAACTTATAATGAAAATATTTAATAAAAAAAATTAAATTTTGAGACGTTGGAGGAATCATGGGTTCGTTAACCCATTTTGAATGCCAATATCTCAGCCCACCCAACGATGATGTAATCCTCCCGGCAATACCACCAGCCAAAAACAACTCAACTCGTTATTATAAAGTCATTTAACAAAGCAGCTCAACCCAAATTTTCTCTAGAAATTTGGGAAAACCCAATATTATAAAGTTATTGAACTAATGTTCTTAAAGATAATAACTACTGGTCATATAAATGAGTCCCCTATCTGACAAAACGTACGTAGTAAAGATGATAAAAAGGGTGTGTGAAAAGCATCCCTAATAATACTCTTTGATAATTAGATCGGTGATAAGAAGTTCTACAGAAAAAGTATATACAAGGATGAGGCTCATGAGATACAAAGATTGTATATGTATCATCTTTGGTGGTATGTTCATTTGTCTTGCATATGTTTGTTCTTCCATGAGCAATTATGAATAACTTATTTGAAATATCACATGGTCGGTTTTGCATACGATGTTATATTTAAGCTAGTTGTGAGACTCATGTATTAAATTAGTTAATTTAAAAAAAAAGTAAAATATAAATGTCAAAATATTTGAGAATTTTGAATTTATAAGAAAATAAGAAAAATGAATTATTATAATGAAAATGTTTTTTATCTTTTAAATTTAAACAAATAATTTAAATAAAGAAAAGAAACTAATGAGTTTTTATTTTAGGAATTTTGATATTAAAAAGTAAGTTTATTAATGAAGTTGATATCAATATATTACTATATTTATTGCAATTGTTATATTAAAATTATATGTGTATTTTAATAAAATAGAAAAATTTATAAAATGACATTTAGAAAAAAAATTAATTCAAAATATAACCACAAAATGACATTTGACAAATTGAATGAAAGTGTGAAAAGTGATAAAAAAAACTTTCATTTATTATTGAAGATGTCGTCCTACAAGGTTTTGTAAATGCTTATATTTGTAAAATACAGATGGACTTTCAGCTTTATTCGGGCAATCTTGTGGAGAATGTCTGTATCTTCACTTTTGTTGGTCGAACGAGGGTTGCCTTTTTAGCATTTGGTAGTTCAGATTGGGTCTAATAATCCAGATTCGGACGGTGGGGCAACCCCATTTATCACTAAGTAAAGTAAACAAATTTTATTATTATTTGGTATATATATATATATATATATATATATATATATATATATATATATATATATATATATATATATATATATATATATATATATATATAATTTGAGAATTCAAATATTCCGCTAAACCCAAAAACATTTTTGTGAGATTTTTTTAAGAAAATGTTTTGTAGATCCTAAGTCGCAAGTTCTTAAGCATTTTTGAAATTTTGTTCTAGAAAACATCTATTAAAAAAATATGCGTATATGCAAATGTTGATGTACTTGCACATAAAAAAATTTGTATATATGTGCACATTTTTTCAAAAAGACATTTAAAAAAAAAAAAGTTCTTTTAGTGATTTAAGATCTTAATAAGCTCATTAATTATTGGTAAAAAATTGAAAAAATTTGAAAATGTTGCAAGGTTTTCATGAATTTGTTAAGTCTCAACGAGTATATATATATATATATATATATATATATATATAGAGAGAGAGAGAGAGAGAGAGAGAGAGAAGAGTTATATGGAAAATGAATGATTAGCGCAACACATATTTGAACCAATGAAAACATGACAACACATCACTTCCACGATAACTTCTACAATACATTACTTGTGAAGAAAGAAATGGACACGTGTAATTTGATTATTGGTTCCGATAGATGTTGCCCTAGTTATTTGTTTTCCATTGAACTCATTCATATATATATATATATATATATATATATATATATATATATATATATATATATATATATATATAGAGAGAGAGAGAGAGAGAGAGAGAGAGAGAGGGGCGTAGCCATGTTTACACAAGGTAGGTCCTAGGACCTACCTTTTTTTTATAATGCAACAAATGCATATAGAAAAAATGTTATTTTTGTTAAAAAAACCGATCTATTTTTGTTAAAAGACCTACCTATTTTAGTTTTATTTACATAAGGAACCATGTGATTTTTGGTTCTAGATTCGCCACTGTATATATATATATATATATATATATATATATATATATATATATATATATATAGTTAGGTTATTGTATTCTAACTATCTATTATGTGCATGTAAGATTGATTGTGGCCCAATAATTTTAGTTATTTTAAAAAAGTAATTAATGCATATTACATGTTGAAGATATAATGAGTATTAATTAAATCTTCAATACTTAATATGCATTAATTATTTTCTTAAAATAACTAAAATGATTGGTCTACAATCATTCCTACATGCACACAATAGATACTAAAAATATTTGAACCTAACTCTATGTATAGGGTTAGGTTATTGTGTTATGACTATCTATTGTGTGCATGTTACATGCTGAATGATCCTTGTCCTCCATCAACCCTAGAATGATCCTTGAGAAACCCTAACCTCCCTTTAGATAGATTGAGCTTCTTTTTCCTCTCAGTTATGTTCTTGTGTTTTTATTGCTTAAGAGTTTTGTATTCTTGAAAGATTTAGTTTTGAAGCTTTACAACTGAAGAGATTAGCCTTCATTTATCTTGTTGACCTTTGTATGTCTTAATGATTCAAGCTTTATTGGTTTTCATGTTTAGATCTATGTGTACTTGGTGTTTTTGTCATTTTTATGAAGTTATGGTCCCTTCTATGGCTTGATCTATGGAGTTTGGATAAGTCTATGTGCTAAGAGTCATGTTTGCCTCAGGATTAACCTTTTGGGTGGAGTTTGAGTGTGCACATGCTCTATTTTGCTCCATGCATGAAGAAAAATGCAATCTTGGACATTTAAAAGATTAGGGTTTTATATCTAAATTATTTGGGATGTATTAATGGATAAAGTTGGGAACTTTATCCATTTAGACATCATGTAGATCCAAATATGCAAGTTTGAAACATGGACATAACATATTAACTAAAAATTTATGTTCTTAATCAGGTTAAGACGTGTCGCGTCCTTTGTCCTTTTTTAGCCACGATGTGCCTTTGGGGTTTTTCTAGACATGACTGATTTTGAGCATGATCCCAACTAATTTATCATGAAGTGGGCTCGGGGTGTCCAACGGAGGATCGGTCTCAATTGTCGTTAGTGTTGGATTAGGTGTCTTAGCTCATAACTATTTTGGTATGTACTTGACCCGATTATGAGCATGGTACTTTTGGGTTGCCTTCACTCATGCAACTTGATAGGATGACAAGAGGAGAGAGAATAGAATTTATTATATAAATAATAAATTGGTACTCAAAATGGTTTTATTAATATATTACAAGTTTAATATATTATTTAGAAATCATATTATTTAATTAGTATTGATCAGAAATTAATTTGGTGATCAAAATAGACTGATTAAAAAAAGGGGACTGATAATGTAATTATCTGATAGTTGCTAGTTGGGCCATGGATTCCTAATAGAGAGGGATTAGACGAAATCTATGGAGAGTCCAAGAAGATTTCATCCAAGGGCTTTCTAGGTGGGCTCCATGGATTGCTTAAGGCCTAAGTGGAGAATTAGGGTTTTTATATGAAACCCTAGCAGCTCACACAACTATAAATAGACCACAAGGGAAATTTCGTCCAAGGCTTAAAAAACCCTAGAGTGGTCGAAATTCTCCTTTCTCCTACTTCATCCTTTACATAGAGTGTTTGTGACTCCATTAGAGGTGCAACACTTCGGGCATTAGGCTTTCAAGAGTCAAGATCAAGAAGGTTTATGATTGTTATTGCTACATAACAATCAAGGTAAGATCTAAACCATATTTTCATATATGATTTCGATTATAATATGCTAGATCTAGGGTTTGTGAGCTTTGGATAATTTGCATGGTCAATTAGATACACCTAGATCCAAAGCTTTAGGGTTTGCATGTGCACTATAGGATTGATGTAATGCTCAAAACCCAACAGTGGTATCAGAGACTAGGGTGTTCTTCTATTGTATTTGATGCAAAATTAAGTTTTCAAAGCTGAAAAATTGCAAATTTCGAATATGACCTTATTCACGTCATAAACACAATGTGTTCACCTCGTGAATTCATTCTGACAGCAGATTTTCGAAATTTTTGCCTTAATTTGCTTTGGATAATTACCATAAATTAGTTTTTCAAATTAAAATCAGACTTGTCTATAATGGTAATTGATATCCTAATCAAATTAATGGATAATTGTCAATTTAAAATAATTAATTGTTTTATAAGATAAAAAATGATTATTTGTAAATTGATTTGAATTATCTTGTAAAAAAATAGATTAAGTCAAATTGTGTGATAAATATTAATTATATGATTATTTTATTATTTTTCAAATTTGATCTTAAAGATATTTTGAAAAAGTTTCAAAATTTGTCCTCAAGTTTTGGAATTTAAAATTTAATTAAAATGTATTAATTTTGAAATATTAAATTCTAAACCCTAGTATTTTGAAATATTCAAATTACACCCTTATGGTTTTATTAAATTAATTAAGTGTATAATTAATATAGAGTTAATAAATCCATAATGATATGGTTCATATTTAATTAAATTAAAAGTGTAATTTTATTAAATTAGACCACCTAGTATTTTAAAAGTGTAAAATACATCCTTATACTATATATAAAATTAAAAGTCTAATATTATATATGTATGAGTAAAGAGTCAATCTTACCGTTAGTAGGCCTCATTCACGAAGCTGGTGTTTAAGGAAATTGCCTATAAAATGGCGATTGAATGGGTATCCACTCTTACCCACCGCACTCTTGATAGATGGAGGGTCGTTAGCTGAACGGGTAGGATAGGACGCAACCTTCCATTATAAGTATAATGAATACAAAGTAACTAAACGCCTTCATAAATTCCCAAATCTTAGTTACTTTAGGCAAAATGTGAAATTGTATGCTAATCCATGAAATTACACTTTGCACCTTGCTGAGACGTTAATGGAGCATGTGTGGTTAACTGACACACTAATTTGGGACTGGCAAGGGTGGCAAAGGGTAACTTGATGTTTGTCATAGATCAATGGAGCGTGTGTGGCTAACTGTTAGGGTGCAAAGTTCTTCATGTATGACTTTGTAGATGGTTTGACTTTTGTAGACCCACTTGCATGTGGTGTATTAGCCTTATGACTAATGAGTATTAGAGAGTGAGAGAGAGACATGTAAACACCTCTATATAAGGTGGGTTCATACCACTTGTAGAGGTGTACTTGAGGGATGTAAAAGTGAGTGTGTAAGTGTGTGTTATTTATGCATACTAGATCTAGATCCCTTTTTGTAACACCATACATATTATATACATCTTTTTAACACCCAAATCACCATTTTCATTGTGCAAACTTTAATTCCGCATGCCAAACCATGTTCTTTATGTTACTACAATTGGTATCAGAGCAGGAATCAAATTGAATTTATCTGATTTTCATTCTGAATCATCTGATTTTGAGTCATTTCTTTTGTCTCAAAAGTTTCCACGCTTTTGGTTCTGAAAATCACGTATGATCTACAGATTTGATTAGATTCTGCATTCGACTTGTATAATCAAGTGATCAATTATAATTTTCTGATCAATTCATTTGATAAATTTCAAATTCATCAAGTTTTCTGTGATTTCTGAAATTTTCTCGTGTGTTCATCAATGGCGAACTTCAACATGAACACAATGACTTCATATTCTCATCTGCTCGGATCATCAACCAAAATTCCAATGCTGATTCCAAAATACTATGATTAGTGGGTTGATCGTATGGAAGACTACTTGAATGGTCTGGATGAAGAGTTTTGGAATTGCATCAATGGAACAGTTCAACCTCCATTTAATGTTCAAAACATAGGTTCATCTGGAACTACTTCTGATGTTGGAGAGCAACAAATACGACTGAAGAACAACGAAAAGCGTTGCATAAGAGAGTTGAGAGGTGCTTTACCACATGTTGTTTACAACTACATTCGTGGTTGTAAAACTGCTAAGGAGATCTAGAATACTCTCAAGGAAAAGTATCAAGGAAGTGAGAAGACTAAGATCAATTATGTTAATCAGTTTTTGGTTGAGCTGAAGGAGTTCAGACAAAAGGAAACTGAAACAATTGAAGTTTACTACGATCGTCTGAATGAGTTGATCTATAGATGAAATCGCTACGGAATCACAAGGTCCTTAATGGAGTATAATCTTACTTTTGTTATGGGACTTAGGAAGGAATGGAGGAGTGTTAGTATGATGATCAAAAATCAACAAAGCTTCGACAATTCATCTTTGAATGATGTATACAATCAGCTGAAGACACATGAAAGTGAAGTCTCTGAAATAATGGAAGAAGCGAAACAGAGTTTAGGCGGACCATTGGCTCTGGTTTCGAAAGTGTCTGAGGTAGAATTTGCTGAAGAGGAGAATTCAGATGAAGAAGGTTTTATCATGAATTCGGATAATGAAGCTGTAGCTTTTTACTCGAATAATCGAGCTAAAAAGTTTTTCAAAAAGCATTTTATTTCTAAGGGAAAGCAGAGTGAGGTGAAAAGAAATTCTACGAAGTCTGGTGTAGAAGAGAAAAAGAAATTTGAAAAGTCTGAGAAGAATGATGACAATGTGAAAGAGTTTAAGGTAGAAAAGAAATTGAAAGGGGATTCTGGTGTAGATTGCCATTACTGCAATGGTGCGAATCACTTTGCAATTGGTTGTATACTTCGAAAGAAAGAGGAAAATAAGAATAGAGTGTAGGACGAAGCATACTATGCTGAAAAGCTGAAGATGAAGTTTCATACGAAGAGGAGAGAGAAAATGGACAGTTGTATTTCATATAAAAGGTGTTTGGGAAAGAATAAGAATTCGTATAAAGGGTTAGTGAATGATTCATACAAAGGGTGTCATTAAAGTTTCGAATATAGTCCCTGAAATGTCGATAATTTGACACTTTTTCCAAACCCTTCGTATGAAAGATCAAAGTTTCGTTTGATTTGATCAAAGAGCAAAAAAATTCAAATTCAGCCACGGAACCTTCGAATATTTGGCAATTCGAAAATTAATTCAAGTTTCGAATGTTTGACACTTTTCACCCATATTCCAAAATTTTTGAAGCGTCGTATGTTTGGGGTTAGTCTTCGTATGATTTAAAGACAAAGGGCAATGGAGCGTGTATGGCTAACTGACACATTGATTAGGTGATAGTGACATTGATGGTACGAAGTATATTTGCATGGGTAATCACACCTTGTTTGTGATCCTCTGCATCCCAGTCACAAACTTGAAGGGCATAATCGAGATTAAACATGCCATCAAAAAGTTCGATGAATCTCAAAAGATCTAGGAGTTTCAGTTCATTTAAAAGCTAATTTTCAATTTTCGTTTTTCATGCTAGAAATTGGTAAATCGTCATTTACCTACCTTCAAATGTTCTACAATTGGATTACGACATCCCTCTTCCAAGTTGTAGAATATTGTGTTGGGTCCTAGCCTTAATATCTCATTTGGGTGTTTTATTAAGGACTCAATCAACTAACTTGAATTTCTCTTGTTTTGTAGATGTCAAAGTCTAAAAACTATGGTCTTTCTAAATCCGTTGGAAAAAGTTTTCCACTTGAAGATGATGTTTCACGATTGGATTGTGGAAATGGAAATCATTGTTCACTTCCTTCACCTCCTCCAATAATTCTCCTTGACCCACGTATTCGAAGACTTGTAAAGTTCAACGCCACTCAAGCCCTATTGGCAAAAAGACACAAAGATGGAAAGTCTTTATGTGCTCATGTCTTGGATATGAAGTTGCATATTGATAGATTGGGAATGCTCGGTGTCGATGTCTCAAGGAAGTTGGCTGTTAACTTGGTTCTACAGTCACTTCTCGAATCATATAGTGAGTTCATTGGAGAGTACTATATGATGGACGACGACGTGACCCTTATTGATTTGACTTATTTGTTTATTGCTGCTGAATCAACGATGATTTGGCGCGCTAGTCAAGCAAATTTGTCTAGTAAATCAATGTCCCATCCTTCTATGGGAAATGGCAACATTGGAAGTCCATAAAAGTTTTCTCTACGCAAAAGAAAGGCTAAGTCTGAGATAGTCCCATGTAGCATTCCAAAAGAATCCATATGTTTCTACTGCCAAAAGAAAGGGCATTGGTTACGAAGCTTCCCTGACTACCTGAGAGATCTAAGAGATGGGAGAGTCAAGATGTATGACTCTGCTTCAGCTAAAATCCACTATCTAACTCTATTAAGTGCCTATTTGTAGATTCTTAATACATGATGTGATAAGATTACATTTTGATGTTTTGTAGGATCGAAGAAAGGAAAGGAAGCTTAAAGGCAGAAGTGAGATGAGTCTGATCGCGAAGAAATGGATTTCGATCGCATGATTCGATGATCGGATTTTTGGAGCTGCTACTTTTAGAGTTATTATAGATTTCTTAGGAATATGTAATACCATAGTTTTCATTTGAATTTGCGTTGTAAGGACAAGTTTTCTGCACTTTTTTATAAATAAAATAAATTTTGAGTTTTGTCTTATTTATATCTCATTGCAATGTCATTTGTGAAAATTGATGCTGGTGTGCTTCTAATATAAGAAATATTAAGCGAATGTGATTCTTAGTTATGTTATATATGGTAGTGTCGTAATTTTCTAAATAAAGAAATATTCTCATCACCCAAGTTTCAATTGGACAGAAGCTTGGAATCATATAATTTGAGTCATGTGATGTATGGAAATCTTGGTACTTAGAAAATTAAGATTAATTCCTTGTTTACATAAGTATGTGAGTCAAGTGAAAGACTAGGAGATCTGGCATGCAATGGTGTGCATTGGTCAAGTCCACCACAAATAACAATAAAATTATTCGTCATGATTTACTAAAAGTCAATGTGGTTATGCTTACAAGATTAAGTGTAATTCTGAATCATTGAAAAGTTTCAGTAAATAACAGAATGAATAAGAAGAATCAATTGGGCAGAAAGATAAAAGTTTCTCCAAACTGAAAAGATGGGAGAGTACTTTAGTTATGATCGTCTTATTGATTATGAAACCATATCACAATTGATCCTATAAGGACATCTTAGTGCACTAGTATGGCTAAGAAGAGGAATCGAAAATTGTTGAAATGGTTAAATCAAGAGGTGAATCATACTTCATTCCAAAATCAAGTCTTAGAGTCATACTCCAAGATTGTGACTTGAGTGACACATCTTAAGAAGTTTTAACAGACTAATTAAATGTGGAGTAGAAATTTTTTTTCTTACTCTTGCACGTTTGAAATTGGTAAATTGTGATGTCTTGGATAAGACAAAGACCAACTAAGACCAATTGTGTGTAGTGTTTGTCTTGATAAGAATCTGCACTAACTCTTGAATATTTGTTTATCAAGAAATGTTTCTGGACAAGAGAATCTTGTATGTTAAGAGGTCGGTAGGAGTCTAAATGATCTTGAAAAGTTTCAAGAACTAATCAAGAGTAAACATATTAAACACTAGCACACAACTTGAGGTTTATAACCTATCGTGTTGACGTATTCTTGTTTATGTGCCATTCCTGTTTACTCAACTATGAATGTGAGTTCTATGAGTTCTCATGTGAGTTCTATGAGTTCTTATTGGGTTGCATAGAGGCAAGACACCCTGATCAATGGAAAGTACATTGATATATAGGGGTGAGCTACTCAATAACTTGGAAACAATTGTGGGACCCTTAAGGGCAAGAAATTAAGAATGAACAAGTTTTGTCCATAAAATTTTGGATTTGTCACAAACAGTATCTTATGATTATGTTTATGACAAATTCACATGGATAGGAACACATACACCATAAAATCTAAGTGTAATAAGGTTTCTCTTCGTTTCATGAAAATGATTGTGAGGAAACGCTTTCACTAAGAAAGATTTTAAGGAGATATCAATTGTGATATTTGCGTTCTGAAATTCGATTATGATTACAGCATCCCTCTTCATAGTTCTAATTGTGAGGTTTGGCAATTAGTCTAACCATTTAGAACTTATTGCTACAGTTCTGAATTAGTTTAGACATTCATATGAGCTATCTAAGGAAAGGTGTATGAATTTGGGAAGATTAGATAAAGGTTTATCGAAGCATATCGTATTAGAAATATGAACTTGGGGAGTCAATAAGTATTGATTTCTAGAATTCCAATTGTTTTCTGAATACGTGTCAAAGCTAGTGGGAGCATAAATGTTATGCTGGTATTGATATAATTATCATGTTAGTGGGATCATGATTATTATTTTAAGTGTTGCAAGTTAGAAATATTAATTATAGAAAACAAAAGTTTCACTTTGCAAAGTTGCAAGGGTTGAAAAGTTGTTTTGCTATAATAAAGGGGGAGAATATTATACTTCATTTCAAATCTAAAAACATAGATCGAGAAATTTTGATTAAATTTAGTCAAAGGACATATATGGATGTTATGTTTAAAAGGTTCAACTTAAAAGAATTTTATATATGCCAATATTATAGCAAGAAACTGGTAAAGTATCACGTTTTTCATTATGAATCGTGTCCCATACGCTTCGGGCATAGGATCGATTGAATATGTTGTAATATTCGAATGTTCTAAATTTTCCTAATGATTAGGGCATTATAAGGGAAAAGAATTAGAACCGGATTTGACTAAAATAATTAAACGTATGTCACATGTGGGCAGTTGGAAGTATAGTAACGAATGGACCATACTGACATTATTATGATTAAATATGATTCTATTAATAATAAGTCGTCGTGTGGCAGATATGGAAATGTTTCCATATTGGGTGTTGGATATCGAGAATCTATGTCTAGATTAGAAACTTTTATGCAATAAGGATATTCAAAGGAATGTACTTACAATATGAGGCTTCATATCTATGGAATTGCCTTGTAACAATCTCCAATAAAGCCCTTTGTAATATCATTGGCAAAGTCTTGGTGGCTTTGGTGCTGTGACATTACGAAAGGATCATTGCATAAAATGTTAGAATCTAACATATTCTAATAGTGGCAAGAATTTGGTATTCTTACACTTATGACAAGGATTAGGAGTTGTGAAATGAGTATCATTGGAAATGTGTTCAATTGATTAATTTCACAAAGTATGGACCATAGGTAAACAGAGTGTGCATGCTTGGAGCATGGGACACTGTTGTTATAATTCAAGTAATAAGTTGATTATCTGAAACATTATATAATGAATAATGAGTAATCAATATGGTGATTAAATAAAGGTGTTTTATTTATACTTAAAAGTTTTGGGGCCATATAGGATTAGTATTATTCTTTTGTTTCACTTTGCATGTTTTGACTTCTCGAATAATAAGATTATTGATAAGATAAAATCTCTTGATCGATTAGATCTTTCACAGGTAAATCAAAGAAGAACAAACTATTAAATCAAACAAGACAATGAACACAATATAGAATCAATATAAAGCTTATGATTCAAACGTAGTCACGCCTCAACAGAGCTCGATTAAGAACTTCCACTGTAGAGGCGAGCTAGGGTTTAAAATACTATAATGAGAATTATCAAAAGCGTTAAAAACAAAGGATGCATGCATGCACCTTAAATACCAAAACCCTAGAATAAAATAATGCACGGTTGGACAGGCCCAAACCGGTTACAAAACTGGGCTAACAAGAAACGAGCCCAAGACTCAACACACCAATCCCAACAATCTCGCCCTTGCGTCAATTGGGGCGAGACCTTCACTTTGGTAGATTGACTGCAGCTCGCTTCACCACCTTGAATAAGCATGGAATCATAGCAAGAACATGGCGAAAGTGGATATACCATCTTATCATATCTGTGAAGTACTTCTTATCGCTTTCACTATTCTGCTTGCATCTGTGAATAATCCTCAGACATACTCCAAGCACGAAGTAGTAAAGAAATGTTTATTAGTTAAAGCGAACAGGAATTTCTTACCATCCTGTTTGGTGAACATAACAGAGTTTAACACTGAATCAAGCTTTCCCATCTTTATCTTGTTAACATCACTTGTAGAACCAACAGGCAAAATGGTGGGCTTCTTCCTGAGAACCGAAGCGATCTCTTGATCCATCTTAGCTACCTCCAGAATGTAGCAGACTAGCAATCTTTTCAGATGATCAATTATTGGTTCATATTCAACTAGGTTGGAGAGTAGAATGTTGTGCAGAACAATCCAATCATGAGGATTGAGATTGGATAGATCAGCAAGGGAGAAGGTATGCTCAGACTAGGCCGAACTTATGGTAACTTTGAACTTGACGTTGATGTATTTCCCTGCTGCTTGAGGCTTAAGGACCCGAACTGTGATGATTTTCTAAGCGCTCCATGTGAGATATTGTGGTTGAGCGAACTCCAAGTAGTAGTCAATGAGCTCACGATCAACCTTCAGGTCTGGATGTGGGACTTCTGCAATGGGAAGAAAGCAGTGAAAAACAAACGCCTTTCGAGTGATAGGCATATCAAACTGGGAGTCCTTTGTGTTTTCACAATCCAAAGACACTACTGGCTCAAGCCAATGAGTGCTAGGGGAATCAATGGCTTCTTTGATTAGCTTCTCCAGAGTCCAAAAGGCAAAGAGGGTTTTCTTGCTTTCTAGGAGATCATGAGCCTCCTTTAATCTTCTTTCTTTCTCTTCAGCTTCCTTTACTATTTTGGCGCTGAGATCGATTTACCTTTCCCTTTCCTTTCACTTCAAATCTTCAGCCATTGTCTCCTCTTCCTCATCACTTTCATCCACAGTACCCTTGCCTTTAGCCTTAAAGCCCGAACCCGAAGCATGCTTAGTCTTCTTTTGTTCTGGCTGGGAAGTATGAGGAGGTTGAGAATTAGGAGGAGGTTGAGACTTAGGAAGAGGTTGAGACGAAGATGTTAGTCCTTCTCCCCCTTGTTTTGGAGGTACCATAGTCTTTGAAACACCTTCAATGCGACTCAACATCCCAGGGGCAGGACGAAATTTGTCAGCAAGATGGCATCGAACTGAGATTGGCAGGATAGGGTCGTGAGCCTCTAGGACGTTCAATAAAATAGTGTGTACGTCTATGACACAGATTTTGACAACAACCCTTTCAGAGCGAAGTTGATTAACCTCGTTGTTCGCCTAAGAAAGTTGGAGATTCTTGGTTTTCAGTTGAGTAGTCTTAAGAGCAAGCTTATCCATGAGTGAGTTCTCCATGGCGAGATCAGCTTGAAGCTTAGTGAAACGTTTGTTGAGAGAGGATAAAAGGGCAGCATTATCCTTTTGAATATTTTGACGAAGAGAGACAAAGTTTTGCTTCTCAGTAGCAAATTCTTCTTTAAGTTTTGTAATTGAGCTGGTCACTTTAGAAGCGTTCAACTCAACTGCTCCCTGTCAGGACTCAAGAAAAATATTAGCATCTTGAATTAGTTTATCAACTTTTTCGGTTTCTTCTGTACACACTTTGGTTGAGGCGGTAACGGCTGCTATGCTGTTGGATATGGAAGCATCATGAGCCTTGACAAAGGAGTCTAGCATGGTCTGAATGGCAACTTCAGAATAAGGATGGTGAGATGAAGAAGAGGACATGAGAGTGTCGAGTTTGGCATTCAGCTCCTTGATGTGCTTTTTGGTAATAGGAGCACCATCATCTTCATCATTCTGAACACGGTAGGGGATGTAGTAGAAAGAATCAAATTCCATGTCTTCACCACCAAGGACAGTGTTGGTTTCAGTTGCTTGTACTCGGAGCGAACCTATTGGAGTCAATGTTTATATGTGCCAATTTCAAAGTTTCGCGTCTAGTTTGAGTCATCGTTGAAAGATCAACTTGAGTATGATGCAGTGTTCGTTCAATCTCAGATAAATTGGGGAAGAAGATAAACATATTACACTTATGGTCCCTGAAACTTCAGTGATTTGACTCCTTTGGTCCCTATGTGTTTCATGCCTTGGCAGTTTTGGACCAATTCCAGATTTTGTTGCAAATAAAGGGATATATTGATGCAGAATTACCATTCCAGCCCCTGTTTTTCAGCAAGTGACAGTTTCTGCCCTATATTCAGAAAAGTTTGCAAATTTATGGGCTGGTGAACAGTTTTTGATTTTTTTTTAATCGCACATATTTTTTCGTGAACAGCAAAATAAAGATTCCATCAAGTCTTGTTGGTTCGGAAAGTCGTTTTTCATGATAACGAAAATTTTTCACGACTTTTTCGGATTTTATACTTCATTGTATATATCATTTTGTCGAGGGGGAGCACAGTAATTTTTATCTAGTCAAGTTCATTCTCATGACCATAAGAAGGCTTTATAATCACGTTTTCGATTATAAATCGGGGGAGAATTTGATATGGCCATTCGAAATTGGATTTGTGACTTTCAAAGTTGAGGATTTTTGATAAAGCTTGTGGTAGAATTATGAAGGTAGCTTTTACAGTGGAAGTTCTTCATCGAGCTCGGCTAAAGCTTTTACAGAGAAGTATCCTTTACAGCGGAAGTTCTTTATCGAGCTCTGCTAAGGACTTGTTATATCTCCGACTTCTAGTATTTTCTCGATCAAGTGGGATTACGACTCTTAAAGTTTGGGTTGTTACATGATATTTTTTGATGGCTTATATCATTAGCTTATTTGAAGATCATTGTGACTTGGAGGGGGAGCTCTTCAAAGACAAGAAGTGATTCGGTTTCTTTGTTCTGAAATGGGTTTTTATGGTGGGTTTGGTTTTCATGAAGATTTTTTTTGGGATTACATTCGAAAATAAAGTTTAAAGACATTACTTCAGTACTTGATTTATATATCCTAGAGCCTGTGTTTGAAGACTATTGAAGAGTCATGATTCGTGGATTGCTTCATCTATTCCTCGTTGCAAGATCTTTTTATTTGCTAGATGCTTGTTTTGGAAATTAAAGCATTGTCATGCATTCCATAAATTGAGGGGGAGATTGTAGGGTTTCAAAGCACTCCATGGATGATGGAAATGGGCCCCTTGATGAAGTGTAGGTTAAAAGCCCAAGACTTGTCTTTTCCCTATAAATAGTCATGTATTATTCATTATTAGGATTAAGAGTGAGGCAAAATGTAGCCGCCATGTTGTGAGGTTTCTTATGTAGTGTTAGATTCTTTAGTCTATGCTGAAAGTGTAATTTATTCCTCATGTTTGAATAAATCGAGTGATCATTCGACATGTCTTTTTTATTTGTGTTTGTTCTTATTTTCTGCATCTAGTTCATCAAATCACAATTAGGGTTTTAATCCCAACAATTATTCAAACCATCCACAATTGATAAATACTTTGGAAGTAGGTATTGAAGCTAGACTGTCATGAATCCGACTGTAGATTGTCTAAAGCGTTTTAGACACAACAAAAGTTTGTTGTAGTGTTCATGAGTACTCCATAAATAAGATTTGAATATTGGATTAAACTCACGCTCAATTGAATCACTTCATGGATTTTATCACAGGTGATTAGTGAGAAGACAATATCTTATATTATTGAAACCGAGACATGTGAGTTGTAGTTTGCAAGTCGGTTACACATTGATAATATGTAAACGCACCAGTAAATTGGTGTTATAAAACATATTGTTGTGTGTGATTTTATGAGTAGATACAAGTGAGCATTTGAGTCGAAGTTTATACATTCCTTTTACCCAAAGTGGGATAAAAGCGATATATGTGGGCCCTCGATGATTTAGTGATGACACCCCTAAGCGCTTGGCCAAGCCTGGACTAAGTTGATGTGTTTAATTGTAGTCTGTTGTATGTCGTCTTAAATTGGAAATCGGGAAGCAACACATGAACAGATAGTATGATTAAAATCCATGTCTTAGTTCATACGATATTTAGAATGGAGGAATATATGATCCCTTATCTAAAGGACGCGTTTCTGATAAGATCAGAGTTGACAGCAGATTTGAAAGCTACGATTGTTGATCGGGTTCTGAAGTCGTACTTGGAAAAATGTTATTAGACTTATCCAAGTAGGAGACTGTTGGATCAGGTGTCTAAGCCCATAACTATTTTGGGATGTACTTGACCCGATCATGAGCATGGTCCTTTTGGGTTGTCTTCACTCATGAAACTTGATTGGATGACAAGAGGATAGAGAGTAGAATTTATTATATGAATAATAAATTGGTATTTGAAAATGGTTTTATTAATATATTACAAGTTTTATATATTATTTGGAAATCATATTATTTAATTAGTATTGATCAGAAATTAATTTGGTGATCAAAAGAGACTGATTAAATAAAGGAGACTGATAATGTAATTATCTGATTGTTGCTAGTTGGGCCATGGATGCCTAATAGAGAGGGATTGGACGAAATCTATGGAGAGTCGAAGAAGATTTTGTCCAACGGATTTCTAGGTGGGCTCCGTGGATTGCTTAAGGCCTAAACAGAGAATTATGGTTTCTATATGAAACCCTAGCAGCTCACACAACTATAAATAGACCCTATTATAAGGGAAATTTCATCCAATGCTTAAGAAACCCTAGAGTGGTTGAAATTCTCCATTCTCTTACTTCATCCTTTGCATAGAGTGTTTGTGACTCCATTAGAGATGCAACACTTGGGGCACTAGGCTTTAAGAGTCAAGATCAAGAAGGTTTATGATTGTTATTGGTACATAACAATCAAGGTAAGATCTAAACCCTATTTTCATATATGATTTCGATTTTAGTATGCTAGATATAGGGTTTGTGAGCTTTGGATTATTTGCATGTACAATTAGATAAACCTAGATCCAAAGCTTTAGGGTTTGCGTGTGCACCATAGGATTGATGTAATGCTCAAAACCCAACAATTAGGGGGCTTATGCTAGCTATTTTGGTGTCGGGGTTACTTTTAATCTTCTGTTATTTAGGTTAGGTAAGTTTTCTCACTATACTTAATAGTACTCCCGTATGTATCCTTTGCATGCTAGTATGTTAGCACGATGTAGTGAGCTATTAGGCATGTAAACATAGTTTAGACAGTTCCCTAATGTATTTGGCTTTTAGTTTGTCTGTTTGTGTGTGTGCATATATATATATATATATATATATATATATATATATATATATATATATATATCAACATATCATGGACGTGTTGATGGCGGTCCACATTTGTATTGAAGGCCAAGATACTCGGGGGAGACCAACTTTAATCTGAATGCCAAAGGGGAAGACCAACTTTATGATGAAGGTCGGAGAGAACCAACATTATGTTGAAGGCTAAAGGGGCAGCCTGACTTTGTGTTGAAAGCAATTGTTTGTATGTATATTGTTGTGTGTGTTATTTTGGGGAACTTATTAAGATTTATGTTTACAATTATGGCAACAAACTAGTATAGGAATCGGTGAATATTAGTAATATACATTGCACTCTATTGGAACCTACAATAAGTAAAGGTGTAGTCAAATTAATATGAAAACTCTTTGTCTTCTTTGTCTCTAAGTCTAATATCTAGTTTTGTTTTCGTATCTTGTTTAGTTGAATCGAATTTAAATAAATTCTCCTTTTACATTACTATTCATAGTTTTATTAGCATTAATTTTTTATTTGAATTATTCACGTTGCCATTATGTTCGACACCCAGTCTTACCTGAACTATACTGTTACACGATTATGCATATTGCATAGTGTGTTACAATATAGTTGCGATAAAATCAGTTTTATAAATTTAAAACTTTGATTATACATATATATATATATATATATATATATATATATATATATATATATATATATATATATAACTACACAGCAGTAACCCTCATAGCCTAATAGTTATTGTTAATTCTTCCACTACCATGAATGACTTTGAAACACCTAAATTAGAACTTCTCATATACCCTTCAAGAAAGGCATTCGTGGCCTCAGTGCTAGCCTACCAGGAATGAGCACGCGATCCTGTGTGTGTTGTAGGGGTTATGGCATTATGAATTTTCATCACCGCCACTATGGAGGATGACCAATAATCCTTTTTTTCTCTCTTGCAACCTTCTTCTTCTTCTCTTTTTTTCTCATCTTCAGCATGGTAATATAGAGGCACCACATATGGTGGTTTGTGATGGTATTGTTTACTAATCTAGAAGCCCTTGATGCTTCTTAGGATATAGGGTATCCATCCCTCCCAAATCACTTGCCGCATCAGTTTTTCTCTCTCCTCTCTCTTTTCCCTTTTTCCATCCACAACCCATAGAAACCTATCTTTTCCATCTCTCACTACCCACTCAAAATTTTTATTGTAAATATAAAGCTAAATCACAAAATATTCAAAAAATAAAAAATTAATTCATAAACAAATTAAAAACATACAAACGTATTTTAGTATAAACTTAATCAAATCATGGAAGGATCAAAGAGTGGGACTCTTGAGAGAGAAAGGGAGATGATTATCTAACCCGTTGAAATAGTTATTTGGTAGGTACCTCCAAAGCGAAGGCGATGTTCATGGAGGTACCATTGGTAGCTCTTAAAATTGGTAAACAAAGAGAATTCTAGGTTTTTCATATATTGTTGTAATGAAACAATACAAAATCATCAAAATAAAAAAGGCTACCAAACAACTAGAAAAAAGGAAAAGATAATAATAGAGCAAGAAAATAAGAAAGAGGTATGGACAAAAAATGCAACAATTCCTATACTCCCCCTCAATATGGAGGATGTAACTCTTTAATGCCCATCTTGCTTAGTAAGGAACAAAGTTGTTGTGTGCCAAGTCCCTTAGTGATTAAATCTTCAAGCTGAAGTTTGTTTTCAATTGCCTTTGGTAAATTCTCTTTAGTTTCCACTCACTCATGAAAGAACAAAGAATCCATTTCTACATGTTTTGTTCTTTCATGGTAAACATGTTTGTTTGCAATGTGACGAGCAACCTGATTAACACAAAACAAAGGGGTGGGTGTCATTATGATAACCTGTAAATCTTAGGTAGCCAGCTCATCCAAAAAATTTCAATGATAGTGGAAGCGATTGCTCGATATTCTGCCTTCGCTAAAGATTGAGATACCACAAATTGTTTCTTTGTTCTCCAAGAAATATGACTACCACCAAACAAAAGTAAATATCACATTCTTAAACATCTTTTAAACAGACATCGAGGCCAATTAGAATAACAATATGAAGTCAAATTAGATGGCCTATCACGTGGGATAAGTATGCATTTGTCTTGGTGTTCCTTTCAAATACCTCAAAACCGGATTTGCAGCTTCTAAATGATTTTGTGTTAGGTCTACAACAAATTGGCTTAAGACATTAACCACATATGCAATATCAGGTTTGGTAGCTTGTAAATACAATAAACGACCCATTAGTCTTTGATATTGGGTGGTATCTACTCGAGCTTCCTCCTCACCTTTTTTCCAGTTCGGTTTCTTACTCAAAAGGAAAAGCACTTGGTCGACAACCCAACATGCCACTGTCTTTAAGGATGTCCAAGGTGTATTTTTTTGGCTAAGGACCAAACCATCAGGATTCTTTGCCACTTCAATTCCAAGGAAGTATTTTAGTTCACCAAGATGTTTGATACCAAATTCATCGTCAAGCTACTTCTTTATCTGATGAATTTTTTTTATGTTGTTTCCAACGAAGAAAACATCATCTAGAAAAATTAGTATGGTAATATAAATCCCTCGATTTAGATACATGGACAAGGAATAGTTGGTATTTGATTGTTTAAAATCTAAGGTGAGAAGAAAACTCGTGAATATTTTATACCAATTTTGTGTAGAGCCCGTATGGAGATTTACAAAGACGACACACTCTATTTTCACCTTTCTTCGAGAATCCTTGAGGAATTTTCATGTAAACTTCTTCATGTACACCGTCATGCAAAAAGGCGTTGTTAACGTCGAGTTGATGTATGACCTAACCTTTCTTTGTTGGATTTGAATTTTATCTTATAGATCCATTTGAGTATATAGTTCATTTTCCTTCCATCTATTTCTCTAACGTCCAAGTTTTATTTTTTTCAAGAGCTTTTATTTCTTGTTGCTTTACTTTACACCACCTCTCATCATGTACAACTTAAATGAAACAACTTGGCTCAAAAGTGGAGTCGATGACCGTTAAGAATGCTTTGTGAGAATGAGAAAACTTATCATAAGAAACAAAAGTGAGATTAGGAGTGTACCGTCAAGTGTGCTTGATTGGAGTCTGGTTAAGAGCCTTTGAGCGCAGGGGGGAGGTTGACGACATAGTTGTTGAAGTGTGCAAGCTGTGATCGAGTTCTTCTTTCTTTTGGCTCACGTTCATCGTTATTAACTGTGGACTGATTAGAGCCCAAGTCTAAATTATCATTTAACCCAACTGAGCTTTCATTCTCTTGTTCGGCTATTGTGTTGCCTTCATAGTTTGTAACTTGCTCAACTTCAACACTTGCATTTTCATTCTGGTTAGGAAAAATGGGTTGTTGAGACCCATCGTAAAGTTTTGTTGGTTCATCCCAATGCAAATTTTCTACGATTGTGGAATTCTTGAAAGGAAAACACTTTCAATAAAAAAAACGTATCGATTGACAATAATTTTTCTAGTTTCAATTTTGTAGATTTTTTAACCCTTTGTCCCTTGAGATACCCCAAGAAAATTCCAGGTTTACCCTTTTTTTCGAATGTTCTGCGATGGTGGAATTCTTGAAAGGAAAAACACTTTCAATAAAAAATACATCTCGACTGACAATAATTTTTCTAGTTTCAATTTCATAGATTTTTTACCCCTTTGTCCCTTGAGGATACCCTAAGAAAATTCCAGGTTTACCCATTTTTTCAAAATTATGTCCTTTCGAATTGGTGTTTCTAAAATAGGCCAAGCACCCAAAAATCCGAAGTGCTCATACTCAGGCTTTTGTTTCCACACCAACTCGTAGGGTGTTTTTTCCTTGATCACCTTTGAAGGAAGGCGATTTCTTATGTATGTAGTGGTTAGAATTCACTCTCCCCAAAATATTTTTGGAATATTCGCTTCAAATCGTAAAGCTCGAGTTTTTCAACTAAGTGTCTGTGCTTCCTTTCCACAACCCCATCTTGTTGGGGAGTATGAGGGCAGATGGTTTCTAACAAAATCTCATTTTTGTCATACAAAGTCATTATTGAGTTAGATGTAAACTCCTCGCTATTTTCACATCTAACTCTTTTAATTTGTTTCCCAAACTGGTTGTGAGACTCATGTATTACATGGGTTAATTTAAAAAAAAGTTAAATATAAAGGTCAAAATATTTGACAACTTTGAATTTATAAGAAAATAAGAAAATAATGATTTATTATAATGGAAATGTTTTTTTATCTTTTAAATTTAAATAAAGAAAAAAAACTAATGACCTTTAATTTTGTGAATTTTAATATCCATTTATTACTACATTTTTTGCAATTGTTACATTAAAATATTATGTGGAATTTAATAAAATAAAAACGCATAAAATGGCATGGGGAAAAAATTAATTCAAAATAACCACAAAATATATTTGGCAAATTGAATGAGAGTGTGACAAGTGAAAAAAAAAAACTTAATTTATTAGAGAGGATTGAACTGTAGCAAACTTGTGAAAATTTATCAAGCATTGACTTGCATCACTTTTATATTATATAAGAAGAATCCATATAGCCCTACTGTAATCATCCATGTGAGAAATTTTTTCCCCGTGTGTTGGATGAAATCTAATATCCTCCAAAAATATCACAATGAATAAATTCAAAACAACTACTTGTTTTAATGAAGCTACTAGGAAAAGGAGTTTGGGCATGTTTTGCCTTAACACAAGAGTCACAGAAAACATTACTAAGTTTATTTGAATTACTTTTGAATGAAATGACATTTGAACGCTTCTCCTTTGATATGTGTCCCAATCTTTTATAACATGTATCCGGTGTAGCCGTCATTGCCTTTCTTCTTTTTTCGAACATGTTCATTAGATACAACCCCCTTGGAATTTACCCGATCGAATCAAGCTCCTTGACCGCATAATAATCAGGAAGGAAGGTAACGCATATTGGAGATATTTGCTCAATCGGCTAATCGGAAGAAGATTATATTTAAAATTTGGAACATAAAGAGCTCCTTTCAGTTTTGCTCCCCCTGGGATTATGAGGTCGCCCTTTTCTTCAACAGGGATGGCATGCCCATTTGGTATAACAATAAGGGCCACATTCAAGAAACTTCTTTTATTTTCAAGAAAAATAAGGAGTCGGGTTATGTACTCAGTGCTGTAACACCCAAAGTTTTGAAGGCCAAGAAAGGAAAGAAAACCCTAATTTTTAGGGGCAACTCGGCGAGTCCGAGTGGGATCCGGGTCGAGGTGTAAGCGACCAACTTGGTGAGTCGGCCAAGTGGACTCGACGAGTCTGGTCTGTGCGAGGAAAACCCTAAATTCGGGACTTGGAGCCTATTTAAGTGCCTCATTCTCTCTCCTAGGGTTCCTTTGCTGCCTCTTTCACCCAGAACATTAAACCCTAGCCGCCATATCCTCTATTTGAGCCAATTGTTGCCTTGGAAGGTGCATTAAAGCTTGAAGAAGGAAGAAGGAACTTGGAGGAGCAAGAAGGGACTATAGATCTGGGATTGTGAATTCATTCTGAGCATTTGGAGGTAATAAACTAGTTCCTGGACCCTTTTTGCACCTAGATCTATGTGTGATTGTTGGGGCTTTTAGCCATAATGTTATTATTTTGAGTTAGAAGCCAGATCTGAAGTTGCTACTTCAGATCTAAGCATATTATGGTCTTGAGAAGCATAAAGTAGCAGCCCTTGAGTTGATTATGGAGCCTCCTTGCCTTAAACCCTAGTTTGTGGTGTATTTTGCCTAGATCTCCTTCTCTACACGTAAAGTTGGCAACTTTACGTGAGGAATGGGCTTGGGAAGGGTAGATATACAGTTTGGAGTCCATGCATGACTCAAAAGTCCTCTGCATGTATGGAGATCTGAATGGACTCGGCGAGTCCTTTGAGTGGACTCGGCGGGTAGCATGAAGATTTGGGGAAACTCGACGATTGGGATGAACAGCTCGTCGAGTCAGATGAAGATGGGCAAGAACTCGGCGAGTTGGAAGAACAACTCGGCGAGTCTGTTGAGGGTTGTCTTGGACTCGGCGAGTCTGTCCTTGGACTCGGCGAGTCAGGTCGCGAAACCCCAAACCCTTCGAGTTTAGAATCGAATCAGTGAGTCGACTAGAGACTCAGTGAGTTAGACCGGTTAGGACTCGGAAATCGGTAGACTCGGCGAGTCGAGTCGCGAATAGAAGGACTCTGAACATGTGAACTCGGCGAGTCAATAGGGTGACTCGGCAAGTAGGGATTGACCTGGGAGGTTGACTTTGACCAGGAATTTGACTTTGACCAAAGTTGACTTGGTTGTCTGTCGGGGGTCAGTTAGACTCAGTGTTTTATTGATATTGGTAGTTCGGGGAGCGAGTGGAGCTGAAGTTCAGAGAGTTGTATGTGCCTGGTAGGGAGGTGAGTGTGGGCGAGGTCCTGTGCCTCACCAATTGCAGAGTGTGGATGGTATTCCACATCTCATTAGCAGCAGATCAGGGGCGAGGCCCAAGTGAGGGAAAGAGTGAGTGTGGGCTGGGCCCGTATCTCACTATCAATAGGAGCATGGATGGGGTTCCATGAATCATCAGTAGAGTTCGGTTGTTAGGACCGGAGGGTAGTCAGACGCCCCAGAACCGTCTGACAATATGGGACGATATGTTTATATGCTGGCAAGTTAGGTTATATGTGATAGTGGTAGTAGGAGGGGAATAGTCCCCAAGTTCGGTCGTTAGGACCAAAGGGTAGATCGGTGACCCCAGATATGTCTGATAATATGTTATGTTATGATATATGTGATAGTAGCAGTAGGGGTGAAATAGTCCCCGAGGATCGGTTGTTAGGACCGATGTGTCGTCAACACCCCAAAATGGCTTGACATGGGTAGTCAGCACCCCAGAATGGCCTGACATGGGTAGTCAGCACCCCAGAACGGCTTGACACGGGTAGGTCGGCACCCCAGAATGGTCGTACCGAGTAGGTCGAGCACCCCAGAATTGCCCGGCAGTGTGTATGATATGTGATTGTATGATATGTGATTGTATGGTATGTGGTAGGGTGGGGAACTCACTAAGCTTCATGCTTACGGTTTTCAGTTTTGGTTTCAGGTACTTCCGGTAACGGAGGGAAGAGCTCGGGGTGATCGCATGGCACACACACCATAGATTAGCTAGCCTGGGAATGTTTACTCTGATAATGAACATGTGTTTTGAAAACTTATACTCATATTATGTTTTGGAATGATGTCTTTGCTTAAAGTAATGTTTTATTAAAAGAAATTTTTGGTCTTAAAATTTTGGGTCGTTACAAGTGCAACCTGAGTCAACAATGAAAACATCTTCTCCATTACATGTCATGTTAGCTTCAGGTTTGGTTTTAACATTATCACTAGAAATGAACTTCACAAACACTTTGTACTATTCTTCACTCAATCTGGGTATGAGGTTGGTCCCTGTGTCAACGCATGATGCCTTTGGCTTCATTTTATCGTCCTTCTTCCCGGGTCACCAATCTGAGTAACCGACCAATTTGAAACAACACTCTCATTTATGTTCGCCTTTTCCACAAAACGTACATTGATCGTTTTGTTTGCTTTCCTTTTTATGTTTAATATCATTTTTCTCCTTCTACTGCCTGAAACTATTTTCCCGTCCTTGAAAAACCTAGAACGCATCGGATTCAGTCGTGGATCGTCTTTCATGCGATATCATCCTATGTCTTTCGCCATCCGCCACCATGTGAAAGGTAGTTTCGAGAGTGGGAACAAGTGTGGTTGCTAGGATTTGGGTTTTGGTGATATTGAGATTGTTATCCACACCCATTAAAAATTCATAAAGCCTTTCCTTTTCAAGATGTTATATAATTTTCTTGCCCATGTCACATGTACATTTGTTGCAAGAACAACAAGGAAAGGAAAAAAAATCTATTAGGAGTCGTCCCACAAGACTCTGAGACGAGTGTAGTAGGTATAATACTACGGGTTACTGACCTAAAAAGGTAACAAACTTTGGTCTTTGTCCACATTTAGGTAATCATGTTTTTTTCGTTCATATTTGACCGTTGGACTTGTTTAACCTGTTCAAAATTGGGTAATATGAAAGGTAATTATGGTAATATTACCCAATTATGAATAGATCAAACAAGTTTATTGGTCAAATGTGTACGATAAAAACATGTTTACCTAAATATGGACAAAAACCAAAGTTTCTTACCCGTTTTGGTAATATTGGACATGGACCATCTCAGGGACTGTGCCCTAGGATCAGGCTCTGACGGTCAATGAACAATTAGGTTAGGCTTGGTCTAAACCCAGTTCAGTCCCATCTAGTCATGGGCTAGGCTGTGTTGCTAGGTCTTTAAAGCACATACTGTTGGATTAGTGTCTAAGCCCATAACTATATTTGGTATGTACGTGACCCGGTTGTGCATGGTCCTTTTGGGTTGCCTTCACCAGAGCAACATGATAGGATGATTTATTAAGAGAGAGAGAGAGAGAGAGAGAGGTTATTATGGTTTATTAATATATTATATGAATAATATATTAAAGGAGAAATCATATAGTTTAATTAATATTAGACAATAATTAATTAAGAATTAGTTATGTGGCTAAAAGACATTAATTTAATAAAGGGGACTTAAACTGTCAAATGTGTGATAGTTGAGTATTGGGCTGAGAAGGCTTATGGACTAGGCTAGGACGAAATTAGGAATGTATCCATCCTAATTTCGGCCATAGAGGCCTTATTCCAAAAGCTTCCTTGGGTTGCTTAAGGCCTAAGATGTCTATTAGGGTTTTGACTGAAACCCTAGCAACACTAGTATAAATAGGACCCTAGGGCATCCAATTTTCGACCACTTGAAACCCTAGGAGTCTTTATAGCCGAAATTGTACCATCCCCTCTCTCTCAATTAGCATCCTCTTGCTTGTGGTGTTTGTAATCCATTAGAGGAGTGACACTTATGACTCTAAGCTCCAAGACGAGAATATTCAAGCCTTTGTAGAAGAGGTAATCATCTAGATCTGTTTTCATATGTTAATTTCGAAATATGCATGCTAGATCTAGGGTTTATAAGTCTTGGATGAATTTCATGTACAATAGAGAAACCTAGATCCAAGCATTAGGGTTTGCATGAGCACATTGGATGTTCTTTTGGCTCAAACCCATTAGTGGTATTAGAGCTTTGTTTGGTTTCTATTGTATTGATGCTTTATATATTCCATCTTCTGAAAAATCGTTTTTATGCCCTCTGCCCGACCTGACTCAGCGAGTCACTAGCTGAACTTGCCGAGTCAACCCAACTCGGGGAGTCAGACAGAGGGATACTCGGGATTTTCTTGCTGTTTTGCTGAAGGATAATTACCAAAATCGTTTTTGACTAATAAAATCCGAATTTTATTGTTAGTATATGATTATCCATACCAAAAAAAAAAGATAATTACCATTTAATTGAATAATAAATTCCTTATATGATAAAATTTGATTATTTAAATTATTTGATGAATTATCTTGTGATTAAAATAGAATAGATCAATCTAGATAATCATTAAATTAAATGTTTAATTTAAATTATTTTCTATTTGATCCTATATGTTTTGAAAAGTTCAAAAACTTGCCCTCAAGTTTTGAAATTAAATTTTTTTTGATTAAAAGTTTAATTTGAACTATTTAAATTTCAAACCCTAGAATTTTACAAGTTTAAAATTCAACCTTATAATTTATAATATTATAAGATTTATATATATATATATATATATATATATATGTGTGTGTGTGTGTGTGTGTGTGTACATATATATATACACACACATACATATATACATATATATACATATATACATACATATATATATATATATATATATATATATATATATATATATATATATATATGCATAACTTAAATGCTAGTCTTACCGTTAGTAGGCCTCATTCACGAAGCCAATCTATAAGGGGGAGGGGGTATAAGGTTATGGCCTATAAAATGGCCAATTAATGGGTGTCCACTCTCACCCACCGCTTCCTTGATTGGTGGAGGGTCGTTAGCCGAACGGGTAGGATAGGGCAACCCTTTCCTCATTAACAGTATAATGAATTGATAAAAGTAACTAAATGCTTTTTTTACAAAATTCTCAATCTTAGTTACTTTAGGCAAAAGTGAATTGATGCAATTCCATGAAATTACACTTTGTACCCTTGCTGAGACGTTAGTGGAGCATGTATGGTTAACCAACACACTAATTGGGTTCTAAACAAAGGTGGCAAAGGGTGACTCAATATTTGTCATAGTTCGATGGAATGTGTGCGGTTAACCAGCACATCGAATGGGTGACTGTAGCAATGAGGGCACCATGTACATTTGCATGGTTATTCACACCCGCTTTGTGATCCTCGGCATCCCAGTCACAAACTTAAGGGGCATATGGAAATTTAAACATGCCATTGAAACGTTAAATGAATCTCAAAAGATCTAGGAGTTTTCAATACATTTAAAACTTAGCTTTAATTTGTTTTTCATGGTGGAAAATTAGTGAATCGTCATTCACTTACCTTCAAATTATTTACTTGTTAGATTACGGCATCCCTCTTATAATTTGTAAATATTTTTGTTGGATCCTAGCCCTAATTTGTCATTTGGGTGTTAAGTTGGGGATTCATTTCTAATCAAAGTTTTTTCTTTTTCCTTTTCAGATGTCGAATGTCAACAACGCTTCCGGCTCAAATTCCTTCGGCTCGTTCTCACTCATGAACTTGTGTGGGAGAGAGATCTTTGACGGGTCCAATTTTAATGATTGGATCTGCAACATCCGAATGGTCACTCATTACGAAGACAAAGAGTATGTCCTCGATGAAAAGTTGAAGGAAATCAACGTCAACACTGCCTCTGCTGAAGAGATCAGGGCCTTTGAGGCCCATGAGCGTGATGCTATGAAAGTCCATTGCATCATGCTGGCGACTATGACTGCAGAACTTCAGAAGTCCTATGAGGACATGTATCCCTATGAGATGCATCAAGATCTGTTGGACCGGCTCCACCAGAGCACTAAGAAAGAAAGGTACGAGATCATCACTTCGATTATCACTGACAAAATGGGTAATGGAGAGTCCCTTACCGTTCATTTGCAAAAGATGCAGAGATATGTCGATCACCTGCTAAAGTTGAATGTGAACTTTGATGAAGAGCTAGTAATTGACATTATCCTTCACTCCTTGACTCCCTGCTACAACCAGTTCCGCATGACCTACCACATGAACAATGAGGAGGTCACCTTGAGCAAGCTTCAAGGATTATTGAGGACTGCTGAGAGCAACCTTAAAGATAAATCTTTTGCATCAACTACAACTCCTACTGCTGCCCCAGTCTTGGCAATTGGGCAAGGGAATGGTAAGAAGAGGAAGGCTCCCTCAAAGAGCCACCATAAGGGAAAGTCCCAAAATGGCTCCTCTTCTAGTGGAACCAAGGTTGGTTCTGCTAAACCCAACTCCAACCCCAAGGAGGAAGAGTGCCACCACTGCCACGAAATAGGGCATTGGAAAAGAAGCTACCTGAAATATCTACAGGACATCAAGGATGGAAAGATCAAGCCATCCTACACAATTATTTACAATTTTAAATCTAATGATTCGTCACATGCTATTTCTTGGGTACTTGATACAGGATGTGGTTTTCACATTTGTTCTGATTTTCAGGGCCTAAGAAGAAATAGGGATGTGGAGCATGGGAAGATAAATTTGATCATGGGAAACAGAAGATCGTCGCCTGTCACCAAGATTGAAGTTTACTCTTTAGTGCTCAGTAGTGGATTAGGATTAGATTTAAATAATTGTTGCTATTTGCCAGATATGGCAAGAAACATCATTTCATTTCACGGTTTGTATAGAAAAAGTTTTAGATATTCATTGGATAATGAAAAGGTTTCTATTAATGCTTATCTTAATGGTGTTTTCTATTTTAAAGCATTGCCTTGTAATGGAATAATATATTAAAGGAATATTCATTTGATAATGAAAATTTTCTAAGCCCGTAACTATATTTGGTATGTACTTGATCCGGTTGTGCATGGTCCTTTTGGGTTGCCTTCACCAGAGCAACATGATAGCATAATTTATGAAGAGAGAGAGAGAGGTTATTTTGGTTTATTAATATATTATATGAATAGTATATTAAAGGAGAAATCATATAGTTTAATTAATATTAGAAAAGAATTAGTTAAGAATTAATTTTGTGGCTAAAACACATTAATTAAATAAAAGGGACTTAAACTGTCAAATGTGTGATAGTTGAGTATTGGGTTGAGAAGGCTTATGGACTACGCTTGGACGAAATTAGGAATGTGTCCATCCTAATTTCGGCCATAGAGGCCCTATTCCAAAAGCTTCCTTGGGCCGCTTAAGGCCTAAGCTGTCCATTAGGGTTTTGACTGAAACCCTAGCAGCACCAGAATAAATAGAACCCTAGGGCATCCAATTTTTGGCCACTTGAAACCCTAGGAGTCTTCATAGCCGAAATTGTGCCATCCCCTCTCTCACAATTAGCATCCTCTTTCTTGTGGTGTTTGTAAGCCACTAGAGGAGTGAGATTTGTGACTCTAAGCTCCAAGACGAGAAGATTCAAGCCATTGTAGTAGAGGTAATCATCTAGATCTGTTTTCATATGTTAATTTCGATATATGCATGCTAGATCTAAGGTTTATAAGTTTTGGATGAATTGCATCTATAATAGAGAAACCAAGATCCAAGTATTAGGGTTTGCATGAGCACATAGGATGTTCTTTTGGCTCAAACCCATCACATACAACTTAGCCCGTTAAGCATATACAGCCTAGCCCCTAACTACTTCGGCCTAAACTGGGTTGGCCCAAGACCTGACCATCTCCTCGTACACAAGATCGGACAACCCAATTTCATGTCACATCAATGGGTCTTATGACTACTTGCACTTAACATAAAGAACCCAATATTACCAAAATGGGTAAGGAACTTTGGTTTTTATCCATATTTTGGTAACCATGTTTTTTTCGTACACATTTGACCAGTACACTTGTTTGACCTGTTCATAATAGGGTAATGTTACTGCTAATTACTAGTCATATTACCTTATTTTGAACAGGTCAAACAAATTCAATGGTCAAATGTGTACGAAAAAAACGTGGTTACCTTAATGTGAACAAAGACCAAAGTTCGTTGCGTTTCTAGTTCATTAACCTAATCAAAAATTCCTTCTTTTATATTTTTCTGTTTTAATGACTAGAATGTGCCTGATGCAAAAAGACATTGACCGTTAGGCTGTGTCCATGAGGATTCAACCATGCTTCCCTGTTCTATCTTTTAGTGCAACCAATATTGTAATATTATACGCTTAACACGACCGTGACAACGTGTTAACAAGGTGACGTTGTTGTTGGGGACATGATTCTTCTAATAGTTTTATGCCAAGAACTTTTTATACAGGTACACCTCTAGCTTTTGATCCAGTAATTGAAAAAAAAACTACAAGGAAACTGAAGAAAGAAGCAGCAAAGAAAGAAAATTAGCTGGTTTCTTTACTTCATCCTCTTTAGTGCCTCCTGAAATCACCACCACAAAGCAGTCTCTTTTGGAACGAACCAGATCTGACTTTCCTATTTTCCCAAAAGTGCCTACATCTTCACCTTCTAATAGCCCCCTTAAAACTTACTCTCCACCATCCTCAGTTAAATCCGAGAAAGAAGACTTTTTTGAAACCCATTCTGAAAAATCTGAAACCCATAACCTTCAGAATTTGGAAAATCAGCCATGAGTGACACATGAGAAGAAGCAGAGAAGACTATCAGAGAGTGGGCCACACTAGAGGTCAATCAACAACCTCTTTGCATCACTTTTCCAGAATCCTAGAACTTCGAACTCAAATCTCGGTTGATACATCTTCTCCCTACATTATGAGGTCTAGAACATAAAGACACACATAAATTCCTTAAGGAATTTCATGTGGTTTGTTCAGGAATGAATTCGCGTGGTATCATAGAAGATCAAATAAAGTTAAAGGAATTCCCCTTTTAAGTTCAGGACTCAGTGATAGAATGGTTGTACAAGCTCCCATCCGGTTCCATGACCACTTAGACAGAACTCGCAAAGTTATTAGAGAAGTATTTTCCAGAAACACGAGTTTCAAGTCTGAAAAGAGAAATCCTTGGTATCAAACAAGGCAGAAGAGAAGCTCTACGCACCCATTGGGAGAGATTCAAAAAGTTGTTGGTTTGTTTCCCCCTACATATGATCAGTGATTATCAGTTATACAACTTTTTTTGTGAAGGTCTGACACCCATGCAGCGATATCTAATAAATGCTTCCAATTGCGGTTCCTTAGGTGATATGACGCCAACAGAAATACGAGAACTGATCGAGAAGATGGCGATAGAGTCAAAGTATTCTGGAACCAAAGACGATTGGTATATTGATCTACCATAAGGTGTCAAAGAAGACAGAACATCCAATAGATATGTGTATGTTACTACAAGAGGATACAACTGCAGTAAAAGCTGTCAGAGACTATCAGCAGAGTTACCGAAACAATTTTCAGCAACAACATCAATACCATAAGCAACGAAATTATTAGCAGCTGAATTATCAACATAATTTTCAAAATCCAAATTTTCAGAATCAGTCTCCATATCAGCAACCAAGTAGTTCCCTCGTGGCATTAGAAGATATTGTAAAGAGTATTGCCACGAGCATCCAAGCATTCCAAGATGAAACCAGAGCTAGTATCAAGAATCTGGAGTAGTAGGTGTCTCAACTTGTCACTTCTATGGGTCAGCTAGAATCTCAAGGAAAGTTACCGGGGCACACTGAGAACAATCCAAAGCACAATATGAGTGTTATTTCCTTGAGAAGTGGGAAAAGATAATATGAACAAGAAAAAAAAAAGCTGAAGAAGAATATGAATAAGTTTTGGTTGACAAAGAATCTGAAGAAGATAAAGGAACAGAAACCCCAAATCCAACCAAGCTGAATCTGAAAGAGTACAAGGCAGTTGTACCATTCCCATCACAATTGAGAAATATGAAGCACTGGCGAGAGGATGAGAATATAATGGAAATTTTTCATAAGTTTGAGGTAAATCTTCCACATTTAGATGTTATAAAACACATTGTAGTGACCCGGATTATGATGACTTATGTAGAATAGTAAAGATCAAGTGAATCAATCAATCATCAAGAACACATAGAGTAAATAAAATCATTGTAATCTCCGTTAGAATAGTAAGAGTACAAGTGGGTATTGTTAATTTCTCTCACTAAACTAAACACTCAAATGGGTCTTACATAAAATGGGAGCCACTCACTTCCTATTTGTATAAAAGGCTAAACCCATTACACATCACAAGAGGGTAAGCTACATCCAAGGAGAACTTTGCACCCTAACATTCTCCCCTTCAAAGTTAGGATTGGATGTCTCGGCTTCAATTTCCAAACGAGATTGCGATTAAGACGAACTCTCCCTCGAAGTAACACCGGTCTTTAAATCTGCAAAATGAATACCCGAGAAGCTTCGAATATCCATTTCTACATTCTCCCCTGTTTATAATCAACAAATGATTATAAAACCCACAAAGGATGACAAGCGCTCGAGGAATAAACTTGACAAAAATCCCCCTCGATGTGTGACAAAAATACAATTAAGAAAATCTTGCACGAAAAAAAATTACAAAAAGCCGAAAAAATTTTCCAAATTTTGTGAAAATTTTGACTTTTGGGTGAGAGTTGCAAGAATTTCGAAAACTGGGTATAAACTGCCATTTTCCCAAATTCTACATCGACCCGTTACACCAAATCAGATTCAAATGCGAAACTTTACCCAAATGCGAAATTAGGCATAAAATGACAATTCATATCAACTGTAGGGACTCGAAATGAAAAATCTTCCTCATTCACAGAAAATTCCTCCAATGTTGAAACTGGTTATTTTCTGCCAAAGTGCTTAAACTTTAGGGATTCGAAATGAAAATTTTTCATTCTTCACAAAAAATTACTCCAATGTTGAAACTGGGTATATGTTGCCAAAATGTTGAAAGTTAAGGGATTCGAATTGAAAATTCTGCTTTCTTCTCCAATTCGTTTCCGGTACACAAAAAATGAAGAACCATCAGTCGAATTCGACCCAATCTTACCAATCGAACAAAACACATACTCCATTCGAATTCGAAACCTAAGCAATTTGATTTCGACACCAAGTCGATGCCAATTCGGTTTCGATACGCGACCAAAGAAAGTGACCAGTCATAGTCGATATGAGTCATTAACTCGAAATCCAATGAACACGATACTAGAATGCAAACGGAACAAACTCAACATACATCAGTCGAAATCTCAATGCACAACTCGAACTACTCCAAGGAACACATAGTCGAAATTGTGATCGACTTGCGTTCTCCTTCAATTCGTTTGCATATGCGCACCACATAGCACAAATAATCGAATTCGATTTTGACCCCAATCAAACACGTTCGACCCCAACTTAGTTTCAAGAAGCGAACGAGAAACGCAACATCATCACCAGTCGAATTCGATTTTGACACCAAGCAACAATGTCAAAAGTTGAATGTGATTTCGACTACAAACAAGTGAATGCTACTCCAATAACTTAAATCCAATTTTGACTCTAGTTCAACTCCGGTTGATACCAATTACACGCATTCGACTCAAATTCTTTTGATATTTATAGTTGGTTAGTTTGTTAAATAGTTAGTTAGCTTCAGTTAGTATACCTAACCACAGTTAGTTAAATAATGGTTAGATGATCAGAAGTATAAATAGCTTTGTAATCTGTAATTCAATTCATTCAATCAGTATACATGAAATGATTTCATTCTCTCTCTCTCTCTCTCTATCTCTCTCTATCTCTCTCTCTCTCTCTATAAACTTGAAATGGTATCAGAGCAATTCCGCATTGAATCTTGTTCTTGATGATTTCATTTGTATCGAAATCATTCTAATTTCCTTTTATTCTTGACTGGTTATCGTATTTGATTCACCATTGATTGTCTCTGTAAAATTCCTTAATTGATTCAATTTGTTCCATAATTCATGATGAGTTTGGATCCTACACAAACTGTTGTTTCTGATTCTTCTTCATTGAAAGGAAATGATTCTCCAAATATGTTTCTAGTATCAACATTAATTACTGGTAATGATAACTATCTTCAATGGAAGTTTTCGATTCAGCTAGCTCTTGGAGCGAAGAAGAAACTTGGTTTCATCGATGGCACAAATGAGAAACCATCGACTGGTGAAAGCGAGATTGCAGATTGGATAAGTACTGATTGTATGGTGAGATCGTGGTTATTGAACTCAATATCAAAGGATATTTCTGGTGCGTTCATTTTTGCTACAACAGCAAAGGAATTGTGGAATGAATTGGGAGATCACTTTGGAGAAAGTAATGGACCACTGATTTATCAACTACAAAGACAAATTGCATCAATTACTCAAGGTAATTGTTCTCTCTCGAAGTATTATACGAATTTGAAGCAGCTATGGGACGAATTAAATTGTCTTGTTCCTCTTCCACCATGTAACTGTGGATCTGCAAAAAGCATATCTGAAAACATATCGATGACACGTCTTATGCAATTTCTAATGGGCCTTAATGATACGTATGATAATTTACAGAATCAGATCTTAGTTCTTGATCCATTACCAACTGTACACAAAGCTTATTCCATGGCCTTAAGAGTTGAAAAACAGAGAGAGGTACAAATCAATTTTGCTGCTCCTACAGAGATTTCTGCTATGTTTGTAAAATCTTCAAGTTCAAACAGTGGTTTCAAGAAGCAAAATCCAACTCAATTCAAAGGAAAACAAGATTACAAGCAAAAGAATCAAAGTGATCGTTATTGTAATTTTTGCAAAATCACAGGTCACACGAGAGAATCATGTTTCAAATTGAATGGTTACCCTGATTGGTACAAAGAACTTAAGGATAAAAAGAAGTCAAACTTCAATTCTGCACATCTGGTTGATGGAAATTATCCAGGGTTACAAGAAAGTCCAATAAATGCAGAAACAGAGCACATTTCAAATGAAATGGAAACAAATGGATCATTCAACTCTCTAATGGAACAGTTCAGCCAATTTCTTAAAACAAACAAAAATGTTGATCCTCATACTACAAATTTTACTCATTTGGGAGACTTTGCAGGTATGAAATTGGACTTCTTTCTTCTTAATTCTTTAAGATCTGATATGATGGATAAAGATTCTTGGATTCTAGATACCGGAGCTACTGCTCACATGTGCAATAACTTAGAATCCTTAAATACTTACAAAGCACTATTGAAATTTACTCCAATATTTCTACCAGATGGTTCAATCAAAGCAGTTACCCACAAAGGATATGTTAATCTCAATTCTAGACTAGTGCTAGAAAATACTCTTCATGTTCCTGATTTTAAATGTAATCTTTTATCTGTAAGGGCATTAGCTACTTCAGCAAAAATTGAATTTATATTCAGAACTGACCATTGTATCTTGCAGGACCCTCTAACTAATGAGATTGTTGCTAGAGGGAAGGTCATTGGGAATCTATACATTCTTGACAAAGAGTCAATTTCAAAGAAATCATGCAATTCTTCATCATTTCTTTGTAATTATGTTGTTAGCAAGAATAAGGACTCCCTATGTAATCTGGCATTATAGGCTTGGTCATAGTTCAGAGTCTGTATTGAATAAGTTGGATTTTGTTTCTTTAAAGTCAAAGGACGATATAAATCCTTGTATTTCGTGTCATCAGGCTAAACAACACAGATTGCCTTTTGCTCCTAGTGTTTCCAAGAGTACAAATATTTTTGAATTGGTTCATATGGACCTTTGGGGACCATATAAAACAAAAACCATCACTGGAGATCATTACTTTCTTACAATTCTTGATGATTGTTCAAGGGCAACATGGACTTTTCTCATGAATGATAAAGTTCAAACCTTTATTACTATTTCTAATTTTTTGGCATATGTTAAGAATCATTTTCAAACTACTATAAAGTTCATTAGAACTGATAATGGTTTTGAATTTGTTAACAACAAATGTCAACAACTCTTCCATTCATCTGGCATAATTCATCAGAAAACTACCAGCTATACCCCTCAACAAAATGGAAGGGTAGAAAGGAAACATCAACATTTATTACAAGTTGCAAGATCTCTCCTGTTTCAGTCAAATATGCCTATTAAATTTTGGAAACATGCTATTCTTATTGCAACATATATAATAAATATGTTACCAACAAGTATTCTGGATTGGAAAACTCCTTCAAGTGTTCTCTATAAGAAGGAACCTTCATATTCAAATATCAAGGTCTTTGGATGCTTATGTTTTGCTGCAAATACAATACCTCATAAGACCAAGTTTGAATCAAGAGCCAACATATGTTGCTTCATTGGTTATAATCAGGGACAAAAGGCATATAAACTATATTACTTAAATGAAAAAAAGGTCATAATGTCAAGAGATGTTATCTTTTATGAAAACATTTTCCCATTCCAGAAAACACAATTCAATGACCATTTTGAATTTCCAGTTATGCCAAAAATACCAATTGATGCTGATATTGAAGTTCCTTCTAATTCCCATACTTCTCAAATACCTGATTTACCCTTTGATTCTTCACAAAATCAAAATTTTATTCCAGTTGAAAATGAGTTTTTACCAAATCATGAATATGATCCTGATCATATAGACCTTGAACAACATGAAGAGGTGCCAAATTTTCTTCATCAACAAGACAATATGGAGAGTCAAAATAATATTAGAAGGAGCAAAAGAGCAACAAGAAATCCTACATGGCATAGAGATTACATCATGCATTGTTGAGAAGGGTCTTCACCTCATACTCCACCTACATTTCCTTATGTAGAATCTGAAAAACTTACTTCATGTCACGAAAGCTTCTTGACATCTGTTTCATTAATAAAAGAACCGTCATCCTATGATGAAGCATGTGAAAATGTTGAATGGATAAAGGCTATGCAAACAGAACTTAAAGCACTTGAAGACAATGAAACTTGGACAATTGTATCCTTGCCACCAAATAAGAAACCAATTGGGTCAAAATGGGTTTACAAAGTGAAAATGCATCCAGATGGCACTGTTGAAAGGTTCAAGGCAAGACTTGTTGCAAAGGGGTACAACCAAGTCTATGGTATTGATTATGTGGATAGTTTTTCACCTGTAGCAAAAATTGTCACAGTTAGAATTCTACTTTCTTTATCCACATCAAATGACTGGCCTCTTCATCAATTGGACATAAATAATGCATTCCTTCATGGATTCCTGGATGAGGAAGTGTATTTGACCCCACCACAAGGATATTCAAAGGCTAAAGAAGGACAGGTGTGCAAGCTGAATAATTCATTATATAGGCTCAAACAAGCCAGCAGACAATGGCATCTTAAATTCTGTAATAAAATCATTGAATTTGGTTTTAAACAATCTCAACATGATCATTGTTTATTTGTTAAAGGAGAAGGTGAAGAATTTATTGCCTTGGTTTTCTATGTTGATGATGTTTTAATAACAGGGCCAAAACTAGAGAAAATTGATGAAGTAAAGGAGTATTTACACAAAGCATTTACAATCAAGGATTTGGGACAAGCTAGTTATTTCCTTGGAGTAGAGTTACTGAAGACAAATAATGGCTTGTATGTAAATCAGAGAAAATATGTCCTAGATATATTGGGAGATGCAGGGTTAAGTGGAGTAAAACCAGCTTGTACACCATCTGCTAAAAATGCTCAGTTATGTTCTGATAAAGGAGCATTATTACAAGATCCAGAGAAATACAGAAGACTTGTGGGCAGATTGCTTTATCTAAACTTCACAAGACCAGATATAAGTCATGCAGTACAACAATTAAGTCAGTTTTTACATGCACCTACTGACTTACATTGGAAAGCAGCCATTCATGTCTTAAAATATTTGAAAGGAACTCCTTCAAAGGGTCTATTTTTTCCAAAGAATTCTTCACCAATAACCATTAATGCTTATAGTGATTCGGACTGGGCTACTTGTACTGATACAAGGAAATCTCTCACAGGATATTGTATTTTTCTTGGTACATCATTGATTTCATGGAAAACAAAAAAACAAAAGACAATTTCAAGGTCATCTTGTGAAGCAGAATACAGAAGTTTGGCATCTACAGTTTGTGAATTAATGTGGATTAGTTATATCCTTCGAGATTTAAAAATAAAGCTCAAGATTCCTATTTCTCTATGGTGTGATAATAAAGCTGCAATTCATATAATAGAAAATCCCATTTTTCACGAAAGAACAAAACATTTGGATATCGATTGTCATTTGGTTCGAGATCAGTACAAGATTGGATTTGTATCACCAAAGCATATTCCAACAAAAAAACCAACTTGCAGATGTATTCACAAAAAGTTTATGCAATCCTCAGTTTCAGAATCTTGTTTCCAAGTTAAATCTTGATGATATTCATCAAGTTTAACTTGAAGGGAGGATTTTGATATTTATAGTTGGTTAGTTTGTTAAATAGTTAGTTAGCTTCAGTTAGTATACCTAACCACAGTTAGTTAAATAATGGTTAGATGATTAGAAGTATAAATAGCTTTGTAATCTGTAATTCAATTCATTCAATCAGTATACATGAAATGATTTCATTCTCTCTCTCTCTATCTCTCTCTCTCTATCTCTCTATCTCTCTCTCTCTCTGTAAACTTGAAAAATTCAACACTACCTGAATTTGATTTCGATTCTAATGATCAGCAAAGTTACGTTCGACTATCATACAGTTATACGACTCGGACTCAACACTAGTCAAATTCGAAACAGATTTTGACTCTTCATCCCAGATCGATTCGAATGCTTCAAGCTTTCGATCCTAAGAAGTTTTCCGCTCGATTTCGAATAAGTCTAAATCGAAATCAGTTTCAATTTTGAATTTGGTTTGACATTAACATCAAGCATTCGACAGAGAAACTCAAACCGAAATCAACAACAAACACATTCGATTCCACACGTTTAACTTACCAAACTATTCCATAACAGTCGATATTGATTTCAACTTTAATTGAGTTTCAATTCAGTCATAATCTCACAATCAGAAGTCGATTTTGACCTTTAGTCAACTCTTCAATTGAATGGATTCCATAAATCTCAATCAAAATTTTCGTTCCTGTTCTGCTTTCTAATCGAAAATCGATACCAATACATTTCAACTTCAACTTGAATTTTCGTTAAATTGAAAATCATTATTTGAAAGCGATGAACTGTAACCGAGAGTAAAGAACGAGTTCATGAATAGTGTTCAAAATTTTCGATTATTGGCCTCAACATTTCATGGATAAAATGAATAGAGAAACATTGAATTATGTGGGCTTAATATGGGTTGATGAATAGTTATGAACAATGGTTAGATTTTAATTTTGGGGTCACAATGAGTGAACACTAATATCAAATCAAATGAATTTTAATGTTTTTTTTGGACTTGATCTAAAAAAAATTATTGGATTGAAATAATTTTGACCTAATGAGTCAAAACGATTAAAAATGAAAAACGAAAGCACCAATCGAAATTATGATTGAATTTGAAATTATGATTGAATTTCGAGAAAATTTGGATCGTTTATCAATGGACCTTCAAGAACAAGGTATCAATCCCAACATGAATTTTCTGGAATCCATTTAAGAATTTGAGAAACTTTCTTGATAATTCTTTTTCTTTTTAGCGATACTCGAATAGATTATTGAAGATCTTGATTCTTTTGTCGGAACAAGAAAATATCCAATCTTCACATTGTACCACCCATGATGCATCTTGTACAATCCGTTCTTCTCATTTTTCAAAGATCTAGCTTCATCTTCAACAACTTTGGGTTTAGAATTCAAATTCCTTTCAACACTTGATGATTTTTGCTTTGGAACCCAAATTTGTTTCATAGATTTCGGCATCAAGACAACTTTTGAAGATTTTTGTTTAGAAACTCAATTCTTCTTCTTCTTCTTAGATCTTGAAGTTTTGAATTTAAGAACAACATCATTGTTGACAAATCTTTTTTTAGCCTAGATATGGCTTAGACGTATTACGTTAATATTTGTGGTTTTGGTGTTGAAAAATGATGTGTAGATTAAGTTCTCATGTTCTCACAAATCTTTTGGTTCTAAAAAAAACTTGTGTGTCTATATATATATATATATATATATATATATATATATATATATATATATATATATATATATATATATATATATATATATATATATATATATATATATATATATATATACGGTTCAATAGAAACCATTATTAAGAAGGGACCTAGGAACCAATAATGATCATCGAAAATCATAACGATCAACGGACAAAGGAATGGTTGTAAATTTGTACATTGGACACACATACATCAGATTATACAAAAAAATTCATATTTTTTTTTTCTTAAATTTTTTTAGGCCATTTTTTTTTTCAGGAAAAAAACTCGAATATACCGTTATTCATGATTTTCCGTCCTCTTTTCATAAAGATCAATGTTGATATATAAAAAAACATTTTTTTTTCGAAAAAAACTCACTTCGTATCTATAAATCTCATTTTTTTAGGTTTATTTTGATCTAAAAAAACTAATTATACAAAATATCTCATTTTTTTTGCCTTGATTAATAAATCTCAATATCTATTAAAAACATGATCAATTCAGATTTATATTGTGCAACTGTAAATATTTCAATTTTAACATTCATAATGTGAATCTGATTTATTATTTCAACTCTGTAATCATTCACAAATTAATATAGTGAAGTATATATATGAATCAAAAAAAAAATATAATAATTATGGATCATTAAATATTTGAATCAAAATATTTTTAGATCATAACAAGTTAAACATCATAAATATATTGAATCATAATATTTTTGAATCATTTTTATTTAGATTATATTATGTTTAAGATTTTCTTAAAAAAACTTTTAATCTTTTGAAATCACGTTTGATATCTAAAACACTTTATTTTTTAACAATTCTTTTTTCAAAGTCATTAGAACGGTGAGTAAAAATATTCTTTAAATTTTTATAATTTTTGGAGAATTGTTTTTGGCTTTTTCTATAAATAAAAATAATAATTGTTTTTTTCAAAATTTCATGATTGTGTTTATTTTGTAGAGAAATAAATTTTACGAACTTCGATTTTTTCAGATTTTATTTTCAAAGAAAATAAAAAGGCTATGGCCGAAATACTAAGTGGGTGGAAATAAACTCACCAGCCAATAAGAGCTAGACACTTGTCATGCTGGGTGGAGGCATGTGTTAGTGTCGGGAGAGGCCACATGGCCAGATTTTCCTTTTTTTGTTTGAATTTTTTTGCTTTTGTCACTTATACCCTCCAAACAATTAATCTTTCTCAAAAATTATCAAAATCTCACAATTAATTACGAAAATGTCATATCATTTATGGAGATTTTGACGATAATAAAATCAAATTCATGACCATTTATTTTTTAAGTTCCTAATATATATATATATATATATATATATATATATATATATATATATATATATATATATATATATGTTTGTGATGTATGTTAAATATAGTTTAGTGTTTATTACTCTTGTTATTTCCGGAGCAAAAACAAATACTTAAAACAAACCACCTTATACCATTTAATATAAGCTATAAAATAAAGGGCTGACGACTTAAAAGGGTAACAAACTTTTGATTCTGTTCATATTTAGTCACTAAACTTTTTTTCATTCTCTATTTGCCACTTAACTGTTGAAACTAATCACATTTTACCCTTATGACCGATAACAACCGGTCATAAGGGTAAAATGTGAGAAGTTTCAATAGTTCAGTAGCAAATAGATAATGAAAAAAGTTTAGTTACTAAATGTGAACAAAGTCGAAAGTTAGTTTCCCTCTAAAAAAATTCAATGACTAAGGTGTTGTTTGTTTTTTCCGAGGCAAAATGTATGCAGTCTGCGGACCACATCTGTAGACCCCTAAAGCAGAAGAGGTCGATCAAACTTCTACAGTTTGAAAAAAGAAGATTGTTTGTTTTTTTAAAATATGCAGACTACTAAAATAAACTAAACTCTAAATAAACTGATTTTTTTAAACTACAAAGTGATTTTTTAATATATTTATGACTTTGTTATAAATAATTAACAAATCTAAATCAACTTTTATGTATTATTGTATAAAGAATGAAAATAAAAATGGTACAAATTAACGTATATATTTGATAAAAACCAACAATTTTGGTCGCAAAGTTATGTATAAATATTGTAATTAGGAATCAAATAATTTGATATATAAATGAATGGAAATAAACTTCGATTTTTTCAAATAAATCAATTAAAAACGTGGACAAAATTGCAAAAATGGTCCATGTGGTTGGCACATTTATGTGCTTTTGGTCCAAAACGAAATGTTGGTGCATCACTAGTCCAATTTCGGATACCTTGTGTGGTTTTGGTCCCTATGGTTGACATTTTCGTGTGATTTTGGTATGTACCCAACCTAAAATGACCAATATGCCCCTAATATAAGTGTTTTTAATTTCTTTTGTTTAATTTCTTATAATTTTGAATTAAAAAAAAGCAAAAAAAGTTCACCCACGTACTCTCTCTCTCACTCACTCACTCACACACACACACAGTAACACTGCAACCGATCTACAATTTCCCTATGTTATTGCTTATAGCGAGAAACCGACCTCCACCGTATGGTAATTATCCCTTCTCCGTCCTCTAGCTCCGACACCTCTCACCGGCCATCACCTTCATCCTTACCCCAACATTAAGCTCATAGTAAGAATGTACATCGCCATAGAAACGATGGAATGCCTCCAGAATACTCAACAACGCATCCCCTAGTGACTCTCAAATCAATCATCATCCTTCGCTTCTAACCCCAAAGATATCGGATGGAAGTCAACACATCAATACAAAATCGTTGATTCTCGTTGCCTCGAAAACTCATACCTAAATCACTTAATCGATGTTTGGTTTGGATTGTTTCATAGTTACGGATTGGAAGAGAAGCACCAATGGGGAAAATAGAGCAAGAAGCTTTGTACTCTATTATCGGGAAACTCATAACCAAATGGATTTGATCACCACCAACAGCTTCCAACTCCTCTCTCTGTATCTACATACACAAAAATCAATAGCAAGGATTAAAAAAAATTGTTTATGGATGCTTGGATCAAGCTTCAATTAAAGTATTTGTGGGAGGAATATGTGGGTTTTTATATGTGTGTTCCACCTCTCCTTATTCCTTGTATATTCTCTTCAAATCTGATTTTTTAGGTTGGTGTTGGGCTGTGATGATGAAGGTGTATGGGTGGTGAGAACCAACAAGATAAAAACATGATTAATTCCTTTTCCTTCCTCAGATCTATAGATGATGTCATAAAAAATGAGAACATTGGAAGAAGATGGTGATAAACAATGTGGCACACCTTTTACCGTTGCCTCTGTTTGTTCATCATCGCCCTACTCATGCTTTTTCATCAATTCCTCACTACGTTTTCATCGCTATCATCTCCTTCTCCTCCTTACCCTATGAAATGTGAGTGAGATAAAAAAATATGCAAGTCCTGGTTTGGGTTTCTAGTTTTAATTGCTGCTTCTTGCACTTGTAAATTTGTGTTGCTAGGGTTTTGATTTCATCCATGATTTTTGCTTTTAATTCATGGGTTTGTATTAGGCATGATATTCATGTTTAATTTTGGGTTTTGAGCACCCCATGCACCCATTTAGGAACTAGGTATGATTTTTGGGCATTATGAATGATTTACAGGCACTTGGTTTAGATCTTGGCATGAAGGGGAGCTGGTAATGATGGTTACCGGCGACAGATGGGAAATAGAGAAAGGTAGAGTGGGGTGGGTTGGGTTGGTCAATTTTTTAATTTCTAAATAATTTAAGGATTACAACAATTAAAAATAGAAAATATAAATTATAAGGGTATAAAAGTAATTTTAAGTGTATAGGGACCAAAATTACAAAAAAGATCCAAAATTGGACCAGTGGTGCACCCAACATTTCATTTTGGACCAAAAACACATAAATTTACCAACCACAAGGACCATTTTTGCAATTTTGTCTAAAAACGTGCCATAAATATTTTTTTATAAGAAATTGACGTGCTTTATTAAAGACAAAACTATACAAATGGTCATTGTGGTTAGCTAAAAATTGTCATTTTGGTCCAAAAAGGTTTGGACTAGCACCATAAAGTTTTGCCCTTTGGATTTTCATTTTTTTCTCGTTTTCTTTTTTATTTTTGTACTTATAAAAAAACAAAAATAAAACATTACACCCTCCCCACCCTCTCTCTATTACCAAAAAAACATCACCACCTCCGGTCAAACATTGTTGTTGCCACCACCACCGGTCGCCACTGTCGCCACACAATGATCACCAGAGCACCAACATATCGTCGACACGATGGAGATATGGATCTGCTGGTTGTTCGGCTAGAAAAAAAGAGAGAAAGAGGGTGAAAACAAATCTGAAAACATAGGGTTTCAAAAAACTAGAAGGGTGACAACGTTAGGGCTTTTACTACGTTGACACCTCACCGGAGAAGAAAATAGAGGAGCGGTGTGTCACTAAACCTACATCAATGAGGTCCAGTTCAACAGTGCCGCCGATTTTCTGAGGCACTTGAGAAACATGGTGTCGATCTGAGAAATGGGGCATCGTCGTTAGAGAATAAGAGATGAAGTTAGGGTTTTGAGAGGCGGAAACGGCGTATGGAAACTAGAGTTTTATCGAGCCACAGACATCATCGTCTTCGCCGGTGACGAACAGACTGAAGGCATCGTTGGATGAGAATATAAAGATGAAGATGACGGTGGTGATGATGGTTCCGACGAAAAATAAATAGAGAGAGGGGAGAGATAGATAGATAGATAGAGAGAGAGAGAGAGAGAGAGAGAGATTGAGTCCGGTTTCCAACAGATCTACGTCGTCCTTTAAAGGGTTTCTTGTTTGCCGGAAAAACGATTTCTCAGATTTTGCAAATGATTTATTGATGTGTAGCAAACCTAACTCTATTCATTTATCTTCTCAGTTCGTCCCTTTCCCTTCGCCCCTTTCTTAGATCTATGTTACCAGAAACCATAGCCTCAAACGTCGAAACCCGCTTCGTTGGAAGCCTCCATCGTCGGTGGTGGTGGCTGGCAGTGAAGGAGATGACCAACTTTTTGTGTGGAGAGAAAGAGAGAGAGAGAGAAAGAGAAAGAGAGTTTGCATTTTCATTTTCTCTTTTTTCTATTAAAAAAAATTATAAGTATAAAATATAAAAGAATTTTTTTATTTTTCAGAAAAAATTATAAATACTAAAAAAACTGAAAAATAAAAAAGTAAGGGCAAATTCGTCATTATGAAAAAGCTTATAGTAAATTGGACCAAACTCACAACAAAATGAAAAGTTTGGACCTTTGGTGCTAGTCCAAATATTTTTGGACCAAAGTGACAATTTTCAACAAACCATAGGGACCATTTGTGCAGTTTAGTCTTTATTAAATAATGTTTTTTAAAATTTAGCACAAAAAATATAAGAATATATTATTTTTTTCATATTTACATAAACAACTTCAACCACCATTATTGTAATAAATTTTTATTTATAAATTTGTCAAAAATATCATGTTTGTGTTGTCGAACTTTTTTTTTTAAGTATTGTAACTTTTTTTTTTCAAATTGTTTATCACTAATAAAGTTGGAATAAATATAAATTCAAAAAAACTAAAAAAAAAAGTATATGTGTTTTTCTAAGCTAGAAGATGTCTGAAAATGTTAGAAGAACCTAGTCCACATCTGCGCCAAGAAGAGAGCGTGCAGACATTTTTAGGTCTGCAATCTTAAAAAAAAACAAACAGTCTGCGAAGGCTAATATATGCGTGTAGTCTACGCCGCACAAACAGAAGAGGCCATGAAGATCTGCGGACAAAAAACAAACACCACCTAAATGTTAACAAACTTCCTCTTGTATTATGTTTTAACAAATTATTTATTTTTGTTATATTCTAACAACATTTGTTGATAAAGAAATCTATGAAAAAAAAACAAAACCCCAAAAAATATATTAAAAAAACGAAAAACCGAAACCGAAATAAAAAACCAATGGTTTGGTATTTTTCAAAATAAAAAACAAAAATTTGCAATCTGATTTTGGTTTAACAAAAAAATGAACAATTCTCACCCATAGCTATTAAGAAATTATGTTTCATGGTCAGAAATTACGTTGTATTCTGAAGAAAAAAATTAAAAACCTTATATTTTTTTAAAATAGTTATTTAAATTTGAATTGTTTTTTTTTCTAAAACCTTTTAAAATTATGTATGAATTTTTTGAAAGAACAAAAATAGCGTCGTTTGAATTGTTGTATATATATATATATATATATATATATATATATATATATATATATATATATATATATATATATATATATATATATATATATAGCTATTTTTTTTTTCTTAAAAAAATATTTTTGTAAAGGTAATATGGATGGGGTGGTTTGGGCGCTATATCTCTAGTTAAATAATCATAAATTTCAATAATTATTCAAACTTTTTAATAAAATACAATCTCAAATATAAGTCACTTGTCCGGCTAAACTAAAAATGTCTAAATTTTAAACAACTTGACTTTCATTTTCGATATCGTTTTTAATAGTAAATATGTTAATATGATGTATGTCAATACATGAAGTATAACAACATAAAACTTATACATATAATGTTGGTTTCGTTTTTCGTTTTTTATACATTTTTCGGGGTTTTGTTTTTTTATTCCCTATAGATTTCTTCATCAACAAATCTTGTTAAAATTTAACAAAAATACATAATTTTCTAAACCATAATACAAGAGGAAAGGTTGTTCACATTTAGTTATTGAACTTTTTTTAGAGGGAAACGAACTTTCGACTTTGTTCACATTTTGTCACTAAACTTTTTTTTTCATTATCTATTTGTCACTGACCTATTGAAATTGTTCACATTTTATCCTTAGGACCGGTTGTTACCGGTCATAAGGGTAAAATGTGAACAGTTTCAATAGTTCAGTGGCAAATAGATAATGAAAAAAAAATTATGACTAAATGTGAACAAAATTGAAAGTTTGTTACCCTTTCAAGTCATTATCCCTAATTAATATTACTTATTATTATTTTGATTTCTGAATTAGTTGTCGTTTGTAGTACTACATCGAGTAAGATATATATACTTTTAAACTTTAGTTTTGATCCGTGTCTTACATACATAACTTTTTTGCATGAAAACTATACTAGGTGTGACACTCATTATTATATTGGTTCATTTTAAAGAAAAAAATATGAAATTCTAAAATTTGACAAGTTTGAATTTATAAAAAAAAAATAGAAAAATATTGAATTATTAAAATTAAATTGTTTATTTTTTTAATTAAACAAATAATTTAGATAAATAAACAAATGAAACTAATGAGTCTTAATTTAAAAAAAAAATTAAAATTAAAAGGAAGTCAATTAATGAAATTGATATGCATTTATTATTAGATTTATTGTAATTATTACATTTAAATATTATGTGGAAATTAATAAAATGAAAATAACCACAAAATATCATGTGAAAAAAAATTAATTGAAAATAAAAACAAAATAACATGTGATCAAATCAATAAGAGTGTGATATGTGGAAAAAAAAAAAAAATTTATAGCTTTGTGTTTAACTTTACAAAGAAGTTTTCGCCGCAATAAACGGAATAACTAAATACTAGATATCATTCAAATTTAAAATAATCAATGAGATTTGTAGGGTTCAAATAGCCAACAATAAGGATTATAAAAAGTAAGGTTTTGATATAAAAAGAAAAGAGGTGGTATGGGGTAGCACTAGCAGCCTTATTTGTGTAAGGTAGTGGGTTGGAGCCTTCCATTTTTGTAGCGCACAATCATGGCTCACGATGAGGGCGCCTGTGTGTACAGGAGAAAAGTGACGGGACCCAGGGGATCTCATCAGAAAGACACTTGGTCCCCATCCACTACACAACACACGTGTCAGGTCTCCTTCATCATGTTAGATGCTCTTCGTACACATAACGCAAAGTAAAAATACGCACTTCTTTCCTTCCTTCATGACCCATGTGCATCAACTTACATCCGTAGTAAATTATTATTTTCTTAAATTGTAAAAACATTTTATATGTTTAGTTATTGAATATGTAACGAACTCTATGTTAAATTTAGCATAGTTATTAATTTTGGTAACATTGCCCAATATTTACTATACTCTACCTCTCAATACAGTTTTGACTGTGGGTAACTAACTTTATAGTTGAATATGTTCCCAAGATAGTTTATATTGTAGTTATGCGAAATGATAAATCATAGATTTTATTTGATTACATTCAAGTCAAATCATCATGGCTAAATTTAGGTTTTATCAATTATACATTTGTTTTGTGGTTTTAAAAGGTTGGTCCCATATAGGATAACCATGGCCTACTGTTTTATCCAATGACAAGAAAAAAAAACATTAACTGATTTAAGTTTTCCATTCCATTCCCATATAATATAATTTTACGACTCTTATCATTTTACATCAGCTTTCATCAGACTCTAGGTTCGGATAACCAAAATTATATTTTGTATTGTTGAGAATTATGACAGAAAATCAAGTTCAATAGTTCATTTTTGTTCTATATTAAACTGAAAGAAAGTTTGAACAATTTAAAGGAAGACCAAGCCCACATGCATGTCTAGCCAAGTTATCGACATGAGACTGGAGATTCGCGACTTAGGCACATGTCGCATGATCGCTAGTCGCTAGGGGCAAAGTTTGGGTCGGACTGATCCAATCAGTTGACTGCATGTTATTTTTATCGGTGCGGTCCAAGAAGCCTCTACAAGCCTTAAGAAAATGAGCAAGATGTTGCTCATTGATGCCCTTTATGAGGGTGGCATTAGTTGTATTGGTATGGGAGACAACATCTACCCATTTGACATTGGAAGGTTGTGGTGCTACATATTTCTTGCAGGTGATTGTGGTTGTCATATGATCCCATATTGGTAGCAGAAGCTCTACCTCCATGAGGCGTATTGTGTATTTATACAATATCACGACGCTTAGGTCATGCATTTCAGATTTGGGCGGATCCCCTTCTTCCAACAATTGTGCTAGTAAACTAGACTTGACATTGTCCCCAACACAGTTATCAAGGCCATCATAGCTTATCACTTATCCTTCGTTGTTTATGCTTATAAGGGTTGTTAAGTGGTAACTACAATTTCCTCTTTCATTCTCTTTTTGGCGTCTTCTTTGTCATATCCTATCATAGGCCATTGTTACTTCATTTATCATGGATGAGAAATAATGCAATATATAGCTCCATTATTTCTATCATGATCGTCAATCAAGTTAAGAAGGAAAATTGGACTATCATTTTAAAGAGGATTATGGTGTGCAAGTCCTTAATCCAGATTCATTGATTCTTCATGCTTCGGAAGCGAAAGTTGGTTTGTATCTTATTCAGTTGGACTTTGGCTTTTGTCAACATACCAATTATTTAGTCAAAGGTGTCTTGGGATTTTATCACCTCCATATTGTTCACTTTAAGTTGTACACTATCAATATATTATTTCCTAACCAAACAATATTGTAACAACTCATTTCAATTACATAAAGTATTGTAGTTTAACACACAATGGGGATCTTACACCCTAAAGACTCAAATTTGAGGACTTTATGCCTCTAATTCCACAATGCATAGATTCACACCCTTAGCTCCAAGATAAGAGGACTTCATACCCCAAGAATCATGAGATAAGCCACTACTCTGTGTAGGGAGGTACCATCATGCTACTGCCATACAATATCTAGACAATTTATTTCATTGCCATATTCCAAAGTACGTTCTTTTTTGTCTTAACTAAAACCATGAATTAAGAATTAATTATTTTGGTGTACTTTATCTCGAGTTTCATAACCTCAAACATAGGATAGTGTAATTTAGATCATTAAAAATTAACAAAATACTAATTCAAAATAACATAACTTTCTAATTTTAATTCCAAATGACTTATATCTTTTCTTTTTTATTTCTCTTCATTGGTGTCTCATCATCCTATTGTAACCTATATATCCTATTTATTATACCTCTAGGCCCGGTTTTCAGAATCTCATAGTAGGGCTTTTACCATTTTTTGAAACTTCTATATTTCACTTATTTTAAAGTATGTATATCAACACTTCCATATATGTGCCATAAACTCATGATTTTTCAATAAATATTAAATGTTCGGTATATTTAGACATATATTTCTTTCTAATGGCCAAATTGCCCTTTTAGGCTAATATTACATTCTTTTCATTACTTCACCATCAATTAAAAGACAAATTATTTATTACTTTAATATCCTAAGTATTAAAATTATAGTATGTTACATAAATATCGCTCTTTATGAAACTAATGATTTGAATGCAAAGAGGACTCGTAGTCTTCGTACGCTATATATTGACCATGTTAAGGTTGTTGATTTGGATGATCTAGATGAGACATTTTTGGATGCTAGTGATGTGAAATGTTAGGGAGTCTACAAGCCTTGCATTGATGTTTTCGTGTAAAAATAGACATGTGTTTGAATGATGAGTTGTATCATGATCTGGACGGTGTTCTGATACCATAACATTTGGAAATGACTATGAATGTTGAGTTGAATTATCTATTTTTTTTTCACTTGAATGTATGGTTAGGAGGATAAGGAAGTACTCATGGGACCGACTTTTGACGGTTCCCATGTTGGGTTTTTATTCAAAAATTGTTTCAAAAACATAAAGATAGCAACGTAAGACTTTAATTTTGAACAACATAAAACTAGTTTTATTCCTACCAAAGGATCTACATGTAAAGTTTGGAAGAAAACAACAACCATATAAGGAAAAGCTTACAACATTTGAAGACTTAGATTCTCATGGGAGATTGGAAGTTGATGAAGATGACAAACTACTCAAATGAGAGCTTCTCTAAAGATATCCACCAAGCAAGATTAAACCACCAAAATATGTTAGTATACACTTGTATATTAGTTATTCTTGAGCCTTAGAAGCATATGTCAAGTATAACTTCAAAAGAGAACAAATTAATGGCTTAAAGTCCATACTACACAAGGCAAAGGAGAAGAAATGAGAGCACCTAAGTGCTCTCGGTTTTGGCCAGAAAAAAGATGAAGAAAACATTGCAAAACCTAGCCATTTTCTTCATAATACTCTCTCTTAAATACTTACAACAAAGTACCAAGCACTATGCTTTGATAAGAGTGTAAGCAACCTCATGTAAGAAGCATGGGATGAAGATGTAAGTCAAACACTCCAACTTCCCCGACCTATGCCTACTTACGGTTTTAGAGAAGAAAAAGAGGCACCAAATGTGTCTTACACTCAAGCCATGAACTAACTTGGTTACCTAAAGTGTCCAAAAATTTGTACATAACTTAAATAATCATATCATATGATATATTACTAGTTTTTTTCTTTATTATTATTTCCTAGAAATAAAATTCCCAATATGTCGGTAAAATATTTTTTCATAAAATAATGTATTCCAATTAAATACAAGTATTGATTTTATTTATTAATAATCGAATTATACTAATAAATAATCAATTGGTAATAACTTGCTATATGGTGTGACCTTATAGGATCATAGGTTATTAGCAATATCATTCTATAATGACTCTTGGGCATATAGATATTTTAATCTACCATTTACATAAGACTCATCATAGACTGATATAGACAGTGGTGAATGTCAAACAACATTTCACTGTCCCAAATAACATACGACGAAGAATATCATTCATCAACATCTAATTCCCAAAAGCTCAAAACTACAATTAATGTATAAGGTAAGTTTTTTCAGGTATTCCTTTGTTACAGACATCTTGTTGAACATGAGAATTAGATCTCAATCAATATCATTTGGTGTCCAACTTCAGGTACCGTGGTAGATGCCTAACTCTCAGCACGTAAGAGGAACAAATCCCAACTTGACTACATAAGCCGCTTGCATAGTTCACACCATACCTGAAAAATGACTTTTATAACTACATGTGCGGTTAAGGATCAATATTTGACCATAACAAATCATAGCATTCCCTACACTTAAGTACTACAATGAAAGCGGTCTATGAGGTGATGTTGATGTGGGTCCATTCAATACTAGTTCTCTGACAAGTACATATGAAACTTGGTTATAAACCATTGCCTACTTTCATTTAGTGAGAGTCAACCAATCCAATTCATATTAGTGTTACTTCATAATTTCCTTCACAATTATAACTAACTATGCACTTTTATAATAATAAGATTATTCGTGGATTAAACATGTTAATATAGAACACAAAAAATATTGATGTGATGATAATATCCCAATATATCAAAACAATATAACAGTTGTTGTCTTAATATTCCAATATCCAAATACTACATCCAAATCAAATCCCATTTCTAGAATAATGAACTTTTATATCTAAAGTGTGACCATTCATACTTAGCTTAAAAGAAACGCTTTATTAATGGGTATGACTAAATTAAATTTGTGTGAATTTTACGAATATTATCATCTCCATATTTGAATTTATTCTAAGTATAGTTAAATATCATGGAGAATATGAGTGGTGTTCTGATGTGATTTACAGTCTCTTAGCTTGATTAAGCATACTCTTGAAATCACAAAATATTCCTATGTGATCCTTGAATGGTAGGACTCAATATAGTTTTTTTAATGAACTAATTCTGTAAGGTGAAATCTTATAATCTGATGTGTAAAACATTTATCACGCTCACATCATCAAGGCCATTGGCGTTGATCATGCTTCAGAAGACAGAGTGATATATTACTTGTTAGTTAAGTTTTGTGATCCGTTATCTTTGTTATAGGATATGTTTTGTATAGTATATATATATATATATATATATATATATATATATATATATATAGTATTTATCTTAGTTATTCTAATATCTGATATATAGGGATTTAAATCTAGAATATTAATCAACCTACTATATAAGTTACATTATGGTCGCATGTAAAATTAATCACTTTGTGCATTCACTCTGTGAGAGATTTTTTTAATCAATTTTTTTTATTAATCTCTTCACGTTCTTATTATTGTTTGATATTATGTTCTTAATTTGATCCTTTAATTGGTATCAAAGTAGGTACTTTTATCGCACAATGAATAAACCTTTTTCTTCTTCTTCTTCCGACTCTAAACTCTTCTCTCGTACCACTTCTTGAAAATTCTTACTTTCAATGAAAAGAACTTTCACATGTGGAAACAAAGCTATGGTTGTTCTTGAAACCATGGATCGGTATATGATGGACATTATCAAAAAAGGTCCAAATGTTCCGACCTTTGATGAAACAAAAGATGGTGTGAAGATTGGTGTTATTAAGAAAACTCCTGAACATCTGTTTAGTGAAGATGATAGGCGCCTGCATAGTCTTGATGTTTGAGATTGTATTGCAATAGGCAACTCTCTTCCTTATGATATCTACAACTTGTTTAGAACCGTGTCTCTGCCAAAGAGATGAACGATATTTTGACGGTAGCATATGAAGGAAACAAAGAAGTCAAAGCCACTAAGGAAAACAGTCTAAATCACAAGTATGGGCACTTATTTGCTCAAAGGAATGAATCTCTTACTCAAACTTTCAATCATTTTAATTGTTCAATTAATGAAATGAGAACATTTGATATTTCCAAACATGAGTCTGTCTTACTTCTAAAGTTTCTAGATTCTCTTGATGACAAATGGGAACATCATGTAGATGTGCTGAAGAATAGTGAGAAAATTCATTCTATGGATCTTCACAATCCGTATGGAAAATAGAAAAAATTTGAACAAACAAAAGTTCTGAGGATAGAGATAATGAAGGACCACTTCAAAGAAAGATCTTTTGCATTGTTCAGCAAAAAGTCAAGTTTTGCCCTTGAAAGTGAAAGTTACATGTCATATAATACTGATTCTCAAGATGAGTACAATTTCGAGCTATACTCAAGTGTTTCTATGATTGTGAAACACTACAAGAATTATGAAAAATAAAGGTTCAGCGGAGCAAGAACATTTCTGACTAAATCTAACTCATCAGCGTCTAAAATGTCTAACGCTGGTAACTCCGAGAAAGATGATGGAAAGTGATTTAACTATGGAAGAATTGGTCGCTTTGCTCATGATTGCAAAATCAAGAATAACATTCCAAAGGATGAATCCTATGAAGAAAAGTACATGCATTTGGTTGCCTTTCTGAAAAGGCAAAACCTTGATTCAAAGGTTCTTTTTGCTGAAGAAGAAGAATGGGTTGAAGATGAAGAATCATATGATGAAGAGATTAAGAAAGATGTGTGTTTGATGGCTACTAATCGCAAGTTTGCACTGATGAGAATAGCAGTAGTTCAAGTACGTTTGAAGCTGATCTTGCTAAAGATGCTAGTGATTCAAAATTTCATAACTGAGATTCCTTATTCTAGTATCAGGTTAAAAATTTTGTAACTTATTCTGAAAGTGAAAAGGACTCTGCCATTGAATTTTCTCAAATATGCAAAAGTATTACAAATAATTGGGATCATTCTCACTTTAAAACCTTCAAAATTGCCAATGATCAAATACCTCACCAGTATGAGAAAATTATTGGATGAAATTTTTATGAAGCTGTTTATATTTCAAACAAATTGAAACTAAACAAAATTTCCCAACCAAACTGAACTTATCAGTGAATATAAAATCAAATTAGTAAGTGGTGGCATTTTAAATCATTAAGACCTTATAAAAAACACTGTGCCACTGATACTGATGGTCTTACCTCGTGTGTTTCTCCTCTACTACCATTGAATCTTTTTTCAAATTCGCTGATCGTGAGTATGAGGAAAAACAAAAGGTTTTGAAACCATCAAGTGAAATGGAAAAGAAAAAGGAAAAATACAAAGGCTTTGGAACCATCAAGTGCTAGTTAGTTCAATTCTCAAATGTTTCTTATGTCAAAGGATTAAAGCATAAGCTCATTTCCATCAGCCAGCTGTTTGATTCTGATTATGAAGTTCACTTCAACAAGCATGAAGGAACAGTGATTGATTCTAACAATGTTATGGTTCTATCAGCAAATTGTCGTAGCGATATCTACATTCTAGATATGTTTCCTGTTGATAACTCTCTAAGGTGATGTTTCTTCTCTCATTCTCAACCTTATTTAAACTGGTTATGGCACAAGAGATTCTATCACATCAAATTTAAAGCTATATCAAAGATCTCTAATGACCAGCTTGTGAGAGGGTTACCAAGATGAAGTTCTCCAAGGACAAAGTTTGTGATTCATGTGAAAAGGGAAACAGACCAAGTCTTCTTTTAAGCCCAAGTTGTGTTCATCCATTTCTGATCCATTTCATCAACTGCACACAGATCTTTTAGGCCTAGTTCTAGTTAAGTCTCGTGCTGGCAAGAAGTACTCATTGGTTATTGTCAATGAGTTTTCAAGGTTTACTTGAGTTATATTCTTATGCAACAAAAGTGATGTTGTTGATGAGATCATTTCATTGATAAAAAAATGTGAAGTTTTATATGATCTCAAAGTCAAACAAATCAGAAGTGATCATGGTACTGAGTTTCAAAATGATAGTTTGGAAAGTTTTTGCGAAGAAAAAGAAATTGTTCAAAATTTCTTAGCTGTTAGAACTCCTCAACAAAACAGGGTTGTTGAACGAAGAAACCGTACTCTCATAGATGCTAGAAGAACAATGGTTTTGGATGTTGGTCTTTCTCTTTGATTCTGGGCCAAAGCTATTAATATTGCTTGTTATACCTAGAATCGTTCAATAATTATGAAAAGACATGGCAAAACTTCTTACAAGTTGATTAAAGGTAGAAAGCCTGACATTTCTTATTTTCATGTATTTGGTTGTGTTTGTTTTGTTCTTAACCAGAAGGATCAGCTTCCAAAGTTTCAAGAAAAAGCAGATGAATGTATTTTCTTAGGATATTCGATCTATTTTCAAAGGACTTCAAGATAGATAATTTAAGAAAGCAAATTGTAGAATAGTCGATTCATGTCAAATTCGATGAGGATTCCTATTCAAAAAGGTTATATTGATCATCTTGGATCAATTTTAGATGAGCTTATCTCCTCACATTCTCTCGAATCTCATTTTTCTGTCGATTTTGTTTCTGTTGTTCCAACTTTCTTGTCATCTCATGAATGCTCTTTAGTTCTAAGTACTGATTCTGATATTCTTGTTTATAATGATGAATCTCCTTACGTTAAAGTTGTTGTAGTTTACACTGATCATCCAACTACTTCGTCTTATCAAATTTTGCTACATGATGTTCATGATCATCCTCTCTCTCTCTCTCTCTCAAGTGATTGGAGATCCTACGTATGATGTTCTTACACATCTTCAAGTATCATCAAATTTATGTATGTTTGTCAATTTTGTTTCTCTCGTTGAACTAAATAGGTAGACAATCCATTAGATGATGTTGAATGGATTAGATCTATGCAAGATGAATTGCATGAATTTAAAAGGCACAATATCTGAACTTTTGTTCCTCGCCCATCAAAGACAATAGCTGGTATACACTGGGTGTTTCGTAACAATATGGATGAAGATGGGATTATCACAAGAAATAAGGCCAGACTTGTTGCTCTGGGTTTTATTCAACTAGAAGGAATGGACTATGACGAAATGTTTTCCCATGTTGATCGTCATGAAGCTATCAGGCTCTTTTAGCTTATGCATCTTTGATGAATTTTAAAGTGATTAAGATGGATGTTAAAATAGCTTTTTTTTCATGGAGATCTGGAGCAACAAGTTTTTCTTAAGCATCCTCCTGACTTTGAAAGCAAAGAATTCCTTGATCATGTCCACAGGTTGGATAAAGGAGTTTATAGGTTAAAGCAAGCACCTGGGGCCTAATATGATACCCTGACATTGTATCTTATTCACAACGGGTAAAAAAGAGTAGCTATCGACAATACCATGTTTATCAAGGATTCAGGAATTGATGTTATTCTAACTCAAGTGTATGTCAATGATATCATTTTTGGATATACAAATGAATATTTAAGCAAAGACTTTGCTGATATTATGTCTAAAAAGTTCGAGATGAGTATGACGGTTGAATTGGCTCTCTTATTAGGGCTTCAAAATGAATCTTCATCAGTCAGAGTAAATATATAGTTCATATGCTAAAAAAGTTTTCATTCTCTGACTGCAAGCCCATAAAGACTCCACTGTCAAGCTTTGTGAAGATTTCAACTGATTTGGATGGCTCTAATGTTAACCCCACTTCATACAAAGGAATGATTAGTTTTCTTATTTATCTCACTGCAAGTCGTCTTGATATTATGTTTGCTACCAGCATGTGTGCTTGTTTTCAATCTAAACCAAAGGAGGCACATCTTTTCACTGCCAAGCGTATCTTTTGATACCTCAATCACACTAATTTCCATAGACGCTATCACTTCTACACTGTCACACCCCAAAACCACGAACGACGGAAACGTTCAGGGGTGGAGGACGTCATGTACAGTATCACAACAGTGTAAAATAGTAAACAAGCAACAACATCATCCATTGCATTATAAGTAAAGTTTTAATACATGTGTTCTTTCATTGTAATAAGACACCAAAAATATATAATCAAAATAAAAGATGAGACTTGTCTGCTCCGTATTCTCAAAACCTGGCCACCGTACCTGTCTAGTGACGACCTGAGAATACAAGTTATTTTGAAAGAGAGTATCAACTTTAAAGCTGGTGAACTCATAAGTATTTAAGAGTCATTGACTTGCTTTGAAAAGCTATTTTAAAAGTCATGTAAACCTTTAAATGAAAATGTTGATGTAAGTATGAAAAGCCCTAGAAAATCCCTTATTTTCTATTAGTTTGAGATGTAGTCTTCTACCAAGACCCGAATGTTTTGTTATGATAATGTAGTCTTCTACCAAGACCTGAATGTTTTGTTATGAAAATGTAGTCTTCTACCAAGACCCGAATGTTTTGTTATGATAATGTAGTCTGCTACCAAGACCCGAATGTTTTGTAAGTAAAATGATAGTTTTTCCTTTCTATTGACTAGTACTAAAAGTGCTTAGTCTAACTCATCGTTTATGTGAATATATCACAAAATAAAGTAAATAGGAAATATATAATCATGTAAGTATTACCCTTGGATTACCAGGGTTAACACGACATCACTTAAGCGAAAGGTATAACCTAATGAACATCCGAAGATTGTTCAATTAACCTCTGTGGCGAACAGCAGGTTCCAGGAATGGTTAGTCTTGTAACTGACTTTACATCGTTGTAGTCGAAGTAAATAACCTGATGAACATCCGAAGATGATTCAATTAACCTCTGTAGCGAACGGTAGGTTCCAGGAATGGTTAGGGGTCTCCTAATATATGTAATAACAACCCAATGAAAATCCGAAGATTGTCCAATTAACCTCTGTGGCGAACAGTAGGTTCCAAGAATGGTTAGTCCCGTAACTGTCTCCTAATATATGTAATAACAACCCAATGAACATCCGAAGATTGTCCAATTAACCTTTGTGGCGAACAGTAGGTTCCAGGAATTGTTAGTCCCGTAACTGACTCTACATCGCTGTAAGCGAAATAGATAACCTAATGAACATTCGAAGATTGTCCAATTAACCTCTGTAGCGAACAATAGGTTCTAGGAATGGTTAGTCCCGTAACTGACTCCCGTTGAACTGGGATAGGCTAGAATGATTTACTGAAGGTACTAATAAATCATCTTTACGAATCGAGTTTCAAGTATTCATGTAAGTATACACAGGTAGATGTATCCACGTAAAGGTATTCATGTAATGTGTTCATGTAAGCATATTCATGTATCATGTAAGCATATGTAAAGGTACTCATGTATCAGGTAATGTACTCGTAAAGACTCATGAATGAACTGACTCTTGTGTGATTCCTTGTAATAGGAATAATGTTTGATATCTTCAAATTATCCCTATGATAATTTACTGAAAGGTCATTGGTTGTTCAAGTAGGTTTATACACTCTTACTACTCAAGGGTGTGAGAAACTAAATGAAAGCTGTAAACTATAACATCAATACATATATAAGAATATAAGTGTATATACATAGTTTAGTTCAAGAATGTAAAATGGTTTTGTAAGACATCTAAGGGTTTTGAAAAAATATAAAAGTGACTTGATGTCATTTTGATAAGCATTTCAAAAGTAATACATTTGATAACATAGTATTTTAAAGATAGAAAACCATTTCATGCATCACATTTTGTAGAATGTGAAATCTGTTGAATGAAAACACAGTTATAAAATACATATAGATGATTTAATAACATGCTGTTTTCTACTTGTATTCCCCCCCATTAAAGCATTTAAAATCATTTAAAACATTGATTAGGGGTATGAACTCACCTGTAGATGGTGATTAGGATGAACCGGACGGTGTAGGATTGTTAGGTGTCATGTGAGGACTTGTACACACACTACGATCCTAATGAACATATAATCACACATATATGCACTCAATTATTCTTAAATTACTAATTGATAATGTTAAGACATCCTAGAACATAATAAACACTTTATATAAGTGTTTTAAGCCCTAACGATTTCATCTAAGCTATTGTGGGACAAGGTACTTGGGTTTAGGGTTCCAAAGGACCCTATACTTGAGTTTACTCTCCATATAGCATCACCCATGGAGTTTACGATTGTAAACTCTTGAGTTTACGGCCGCAAATTCCAAGACTTAATTGGATGTTGCTGAGTGCTGCTATAACTTAACAACCAAAAAGCTCTGCGTCGAACTTTGGTATTTTGTGTTTTGAAGTTCTAAATGATCCCTAGAATTATTCCAACTTGGTGGTTAAATTCTTGGAAGGGTTTAAGGCATATAAACACTCCTTTGAGGAGTTTACAACCCTAAGGCCATTTCCCTTAGAGTTTGCGGCCGTAAACTCTTAAGGATGGATGTTTTTGATGCTTTCAAGTCTCTTGCACATGTGGTATAGATCTTAGACTTTTATCCTAAGCATATGAAGGCCTTTGAAACACTTTGGTGCCCTTTAATCATGTTTACGGCCCAAGAACCATGTCATGGCCGTAAACTCACTTTGGAAGGTGTTTTTGATGGTTTAATGTCCTTGATTTATGTAGGAGTAATTCCTAGTAATTGTCTAAGGCTTTAGGTGCCTTAAAAGCACCGTTTTGTCCAAGTTTTTGGAGTTCACGGTCCAAGATCCTCTTGGGCCGTGAACTCCCATACATATGTGTTTCTTTGATGTTTTAATGTCCCAAATACACTTATAAACAAGCCTAAGGCAGTAGTATATCGCGGGGGAAAGGCTAGGCATTGTTTCGGGAGTTTACCGCCTAAGAACACCTTGGGGAGTAAACTCCTAAATCTAGTGATTTAGCTATGTAATCTATGTTATGAACACATTTTAAGCTATATAACACTACTAGAGAGAAGTACTCACGATTTGGGATAAAAACCCAAAGATCCGTGAGAGAGAAAGTGGCTTTTCTCTAGTTGAAAATGCGAATAATGAATGAAATTGGTTCAGAATTCTATTTATAGTCCTGAGATATTTTTGACAGAAAATATTTTTATTCCCGAAATGATTTCTAATATAACAGAGTGTTGGAATAACAGTGTTGCACAAAACCCTAGTGCAACCACTCTCCTGATATCTCCTTCATTGTAAATCCTGAAAAACTGCCAAACTTATACCCGAAGTCTGGAATTTCACTGAAACTGTTCTAACCTCTATTGGCTTGATATGGTTTGTTCAGAATGGAAATTTCAGGTTGTCACATACACTAACCTCCATTTGATATCCAAAGATCTCGTTGTCAAGACAATGATTCATGTCTTTCATTTCGTGGTTCATAATCTTCCGTTCCCTTAATTTTTCGCTTGTTAATTTGAATAACTTGAAGGTTACAAAGATTACAGCCATTTAAATCGTACAAAGACTGTGTTCCATCGGATATTTCTTCGTGGTGACAGATATGAAGCTTAGAATCCATCAAAATTATCGCCTCTTCAAAACATAAGAGCATTTTTTTTATTCATCTCTTGTGTTTAATTCTATATTTTGAAGATTTTAAATGTGAAAAATGCTTGCTAACATGTCGTTCTTTTATAGACGAACATTGTGTTACAAATATCTTGGAAAGAGGAAGTACTTTATGAGCATTTAATTCAAAAGTTACACCAAATCGGGATTTAATGATCTTACTAAAAAAAGCTACATGTTTCTATTTTTGACTATTTCCTAGTTGACTGATTCTTTTACTTTTATTTTATTTTATTTTTACTTTTTTTTTGTACCAACTCAAGGAATTAATTGAGAATCCTATGATTCTAGTATGAAACTATGACACTAAAATGACCCTAGAAGCATTATGTTGAATGTGTCTAAATTTCTCTAAGTATCTCATCAACAAGACCATCTGTTGAGATTGCATTAAGTCACTCACTCACGTTGATGATTTGGCATTGTTCATATCTTCATGTGAGACTGCTTGGTACTTTTAATTAAATTATGATTAATTGTTTATATTTCTATATTATTTAATCTCCAAACCATGTCCATGGATCGTGTGTATTAAGTCGAGTGCTATGTTGAATCACTGGGCATTACCCAATGGCTTACTCTGACTGCATTGTCATGATTGTAAGAGTTACTTTTCAGGTACTTAAATGACAAAGGGTTATGCATGTCCTTGACCTCCTAGACTAAGGTATGACATGCCACCATTATGAATTGCCGATGGATTAATTCCAAGACATTTACTATCCTCTTCCCTAATGTTAATGATTAGTTGTAAAACCAACAATATTGAAGCATCTTTCCCCATGTTAATAATCTTTCTATGACATTGATAGTGAGTGAGACATACTTTTCGCTGATGTCTAGGAATTTTCGTATTAAACCATATGGTAAGGGATCTTCAGCAACCCAATGTCTAGGAACATACTGTATTATCCCATATAGTGTGTGAGGCATGCCAAACAACCTGATTTCTAAGAAAATATGTAATAAAACATAAAGTGTGTAAGCATCAAACCTTTACAAGTTAATGAACTCCTGTATTACACCATACAATGAATGAGACCTACTGTATCCGACGTTATTCTGATGTGCAAATGTGCTCTCACTGATTATGACTTTGTAGAGTGTCTTTAGAAATGTTGGTCAACGGTAACTTTTGGATTAATAGAGAAGAGTCGGTTATTGGGTTTCAAGATTTACGACAAAATTTTTTCACTCATGACTGTTGATCACATCACAAAATCGTCATAATTTTTCCATACATATAAAAGGGATCCAATTTTCTTATTCAAGGGTTTACAATCATCATCTCTCAAAGAATTTCTTATCAGCAAAACCCTCGAAAAACCCTAATGTGGAATTATGTCTTCATCATTTTTCGTCTACATTCCTACTAATGGTGCTATTAAGGCTAATACCACACCAACAAATCCTATTGTGATGAACTCAAAAATAGTTTCATTCTCTGACGCTATTCATGTCAAACATCAAAACAAAGGATTGGAGACTTTTGTTCAATTCTTGAAAATCCATCCTCTAAGATATGTTATGGCTGATTCTGCTGATTTCATCCTACCAAAGCACACATGCGAGTTCTACTTTACTTGCACATATGATGATCAAGATGAGTTCATTCAAGGGACCATTGGTGATTGACATCATTAGATTTGTTTATCTGTCTTATTTCTCCGAGATGCTCTTCATCTTCCCACCTTTGTTAATCTTTTAGATCCTCCATTAGAAAAAAATGCAGGAAAGCCATTATGAAATTAGGCTATGATTCCACAAAGCAAGGAAAAAGAAATAATTTGATCTTATGTAAATGTCTTCCTGTTGAGTGGAAATACTTATCTGGTGTGATTAGAAAGTGCCTAGGGCACAAAACTGTAAATATTGACCAACTAAATTTCTTTGAGATACGCATTCAATATACAATGGTGAAGAACAAGCATTTGGACTTTGCCAAACTTATCTTTGATCAGCTTGTGGTCTCCATCTTAGGGAAAAAGAGATCTTCTTTTGTCCCTTATCTAGACTTAAGGTTGTAAAAATCGTTCGACGATAGCTTGGCGGTCGACTGACGATAAGCGATTAATCAAACTAGGCGGGGATTAATAGAAGATTAATCAGGGGGCCCTAAATTATTAATAAAATCATTTAAAAAAATTAATATTTCCTAAAAATTAAGTATTTGAAAATTTAAAAATTTAAAATTTTGTAATTTTGAAAATTTTAGTATAATATTTTAAAATTTGAAAACTTAAAAATTTGAAATTTAAAATTTTGGTCTAATATTTGTAAAATAAAATTTTTGAAAATTTTAAATATTTCCCGCCTATGACCGCCAAGCCTGAGTTTGACAGATTTTAACCAAATTCCGCCAAGAACCCTAATCGTAATCGGTTCAAGGCCACCAAGCGATTAATCGCTTATTAATCAGCCGCCAAGGCCGATTTCTGCAACATTGTCCACACTAGATTTCTTTTCTTCTTGCTCATGATAGTATTGGTTATATTGGGGACACAGATGACTCTATTGCATCGTCTATTATGTCTTCAAACCTAATAAATGCATCCCTTTCTCCAAGAGATCCTCGTATTTCACCATCTATGGCTTATAGGATTCTACACCTATATGATGTTGTTATTTGTCCATTCAATCATATTAGTTCTCAAGAATCTTTAGATGCTTCTGATGAATCTCTTTCTATTGAAGTTATAGAAGAAGAAGATGATAGTGATGATGAAGAAGAATCTTTAGAAACAGTTTCAAACTCTGAGGATTTTGAATCTCCATTAACTTCTATGATGAAGCCTGCATTACGCCCCCCTAATGTCTCTACTTCCACTGTTGTTCGCTCTCCATCAGAAGTCAACACTCACATAAGGTTTCAATCATCCTCCTCGTCTTCACAACATACTGAACCTATCATGTAACACCCGGTTCTGAAAGTGCTTAGTTGCCAGGGGTTGCGGCCCAATCATTAGTGATCAAAGGGTTAGGGCCTTTGGAAAGGAAGGATTTGGCCCATTTTGGAGGGTATATGTGATCTAAGTGTTTGATTGTGTCTTCGGAGGCCGAGGACATACTCGTAATTTGATATCTCGGTCTTCTAGGGAGTTTGGGTTCTCGTTCGGGAAGTTTTTAGGTAACGAGGAGTTTTTAGAAGCGTAGGGCTTCCCGTCACCTTTTCGTGGATATAAAGTTCATCGGAAACGGACTTAGAACGAAGAAGTTATAGCACGTTGAAGGTTTTGGCAGATGTAGCACCTAATGGAAATGTTTGGCAAATAAGTCCCATGCATGCAAGGGATGCATGCACGTGTCCAGCTGGGAACACCCATCGTAAGCTGGGTTACACCCAACATATAAAGTAAAAATGGCCGCAGGTGGTTTGTGAGTACGTCGGGCATACTAAGAGGTACGCGGGGCGTACTCCCTTCAGAATAAAACCCTACATTTTAGGGTATGGCACCATATACGGAACATTATGCCTCAAAAACAGCCTCCATTTTTGCCCAAAAAGAGCTACTACGAAACCCTAATCCATAATTGAGTGATTTTGGAGCTTGGAAGGCCAATAGAAGAGTATTTTGGTGCTTGTGAAGAAGGTGCTCATTCTTGAAGACTTATTGGAGAAGTTAGAGCCTTTAGATACAGAACTACACCAAATTTTGGCTCTCATTTGAGGTATAAAGTTATGAGCTTGATGATTATTCTATTAGATCTCCTTTAGGATGAGTTTATGGACTCTTTTGGTTCCATGGATGAAGTCCCTTGTATCCACATCATTTTTGGAACCTAGAGTTGCCACTCTTAGTATTATTTAAGTTCTAGAACCAGAAATTTGCCATCTTGAAGGTCTTAATGGGTTCATGAAAGAGTTATGGCCATTTTTATGGAAGTAGATTGCTATACTTTGAGTTTGGGGTCATGTGGGTCAAATAAAGTCACCAAGTCAGTTGAAACATCCCAAAAATACGGTCCAAAAATAGCATTTTTAATTATTTATAAAACCCTAGATACCATCCATCATCTCATAAAAACATAAGTAATGTATCACAAAATCATCATATCAATATACTGTATCAAAACCATGTCTCAAAATATCAGAGTCTAAAACATCCCAGGTTGAACGAATGGTGTGTGCACTGCAATCATCCCGAGCTCTTCCCTTTGCTACCGGAAGTACCTGAAACCAAAACTGAAAACTATATGCACGAAGCTTAGCGAGTCTCCCCAAACCACCCCATACCATACACATAACATATAACATGCAACTAGGAGATACTGGCCTCTCTCACACTCAAGGAGATATGGGCCCCCGCACACACTCGATTAACTGTGAGATACGGGCCTCGCCCACACTCAGCTACCTTAGTGATATGGGCCTCGCTCACACTCAGTCGGCTAGGAGGTACGTGCCTCGCCCACGCTCAGTTATCCGGGAGATACGACCCCCGCCCACACCCCATTATCTAAACATACATACAAGTATCATGCAGACAACAAGTATAACATAATCTACCAGTTCATAAACATACTCATGCAGTACAAGAAAAACGTGTTTTTACTACGGAAGGAATCCGTTGCGAAAAGCTGAAATTCCGTTGCAAAAGACGAATAGAGACGGAATTTGCAATGACCTATTTCCGTCCCTAAAAACGCCATAGTGAGGGTTTGCAATGAAAAATATAATTTCGTCACAATTGTGACAACGGAATGAAATCCGTGGTAGGTGGTATTCCGTCATGTATTACGTAGTAGGATTTCATCGCACAGTCTGTGGTAGTTATTCCATCACAAATTTCATGGTGGTGATTCCCTAGAAAATTCCGTGGTGGTGATTCCCTATCAAATTATGTGGGGGTAATTCTCTAGCAAATTCCAAGGTGGTCATTCCCTAGCAAATTCCATGGTGATGAATCCATAGCAAATTCCGTGGTGGTGATTTCCTAGTAAATTCAATGGTGGTCATTCCCTAGTTAATTGTATGGTGGTCATTTTCTAGGAAATTCCGTGGTGGTGGTTCCATAGCAAATTTCGTCATGCTGAATCCCTAGCAAATTCTGTTTGATGATTTCCTAGCAAATTCCGTCGTCATGAATCCCTAGCAAATTATGTGTTCATGAATCCCTACCAATTTTAGTGGTGTATATTATATACTAGATTCCATATGGACCGATGCTTGATTTATAAATTATATCCAAATAATTTTGGAGTAATATATGAAAAACAAAAAAAATCATAACCATTATATCATAAAATAATAAAATAATTATTTTTTACATGGAAAAAAGAAAGTTGCTACTCTAAAATACATAATCTACAATAAACATATATCAACCTACTACTCTTGTTGTTTTGTAAAGCCATTAATAAGATCCAATGTCGTTTGAAGTTTGTTTTTCAATATGCCCGACCCTTGCTTTGTTTTCCACTTGTTGGGTGTTCATCATTTCTTTAAGCTCTTCGTTTTGCTGTTTTTGTTTAGCAACAAGCTCCCTCATTTCTTCTATTTCATCATTTTTTCCAGAATATAAGATACATTCGTTTTACCATTCCTATTGGGAACCGCCTTTGCAAAAGAGCCTAATCCATAAAGTCTTTTTTTTATCATGACCACCAACAATAGCATAAAATAGCTTGTCCTCCTCAAATTCAACACCTTCAGCTTCCAACTCTTCCCGTTTTTCTGTATAGGCCACCTACAAAATAAAAATATTATAAGTTAAAAGATATCAAATTTAGGAATGATATTATGGAGTAGCTACAATATAAAAGTTTAAACTGAAATGAACGTTACATGTATTTCTCTATCTTTTTCATTTGTGAAAGTGACTCCATCGTGATTCTTCGTGTGTGTATACAGGAACAATTCACTATGGGTTGGCTCATGTCCTAATTTCCTCTTCTGCATAAATACCATAGAAAATGTCAAATATACAGATAAACATATACAAACATTGATATGATATACCATTTAAAAAATTACCAAATCAGAAGCTATGTTTAAATGACTTGCGAATCTAGCGTTATGTGTAGGTTTTGCTACTCCATTAGCCACACCGTTATGCCTATTGTTCTTGTTCTGCTCAGATTTTAGTTTGTATTCCATTTTAATTGTCAGGAGTTCCAGACTTCCTGTGGAATATGAGCTGGTTTAAAGCCATGTTTGTTTCTTTTTGGGCTCCTCATGTTGAAGAGATATTGACCATAACTTTTTGCTGCTTTCCTTGCCCAAGCTTGCCTCACCACCGAGTCTATTGTTTCATCCCAACAACATTTTTTCTACACATTAACAATATAAACATAAGTTTAAGTGTAAATGTTTACCAAACAACAGTTTATCACATATAGTTAATTACTCGAAACTCCTCCCAATATAATTTGCGCATTTCTTTGCTTACTTTTGGCCCAAGCGTACCCTTCTGGATCTACTGGTTGTTTAAAGGACTGACTAATAAAGTGTGCACAAGGGTCTGGTGGCATTAGCCTACAAGTAATCATGTGATGTGTTAAATTATGAATTGATATGTATGTGTAAACCAAAAGTTTATACATAGAAAAAGTTGTAATTAAGATTTGATTAGTAACTCACGTTTTTTTTCCAAACATGAACAGTTAAACGTCCATATGGTCCACACTCCTCAGAGGAATTAATTTCACCTTCAACACTTTCCACTACAGATCCATTCATGGTTGGTTGTGTTGGTGATGGGATAGATTCTGGGATAGGTGATGTTGATGGGGTATATTCTAGGGTAGGTGTTGGGATAGATGTATATGTTGAGGATGTGGTAGTTCCTTTACCTAAGGAGGGTGTGGTAGTTACTATAGTTGTGGAGGATGGTAGTGTAGATGCATGTTTTAAGGTTGTGGTAATAGATATAGGTGTTGATGATGTGGTAGTGGGTGTCGGTGTTGAGGATGGTTTAGATGATATAGGTGTTGAAGCTTTGGTTATTGATGTAAGTGTTGAGGATTGTATTGTTCCAGTTTCTGAACTTTTAGATGTTTTTTCTAAGGAGGGTGTGGATGTTGTAAGTGATGTCGAGGAAGTGGTAGTCATGGGTGATGTTAATGATATAGGTTTAGGGGTTTTGTTGGTAGATGTTATAGGTGCTTTGGATGTGGTTGTTGGTATTGGGAAGTCGATTTCTTCATCTTGTAACTATCTGTTTACGAATTTTGCAGCTGAAATCCTGTTGCGTTTCATAACTTATGGTGCAATGAATTTAGCTGGATTCACACCAGATGCTCTTTTTGCTTTCAATGTCGACATCTTTATGGCTTAAAAATTAACAAAAAAGTGTAGTCAATACCAATGTATTAAAGATGATAAACTACTGATGACAAGAGAGACACAAGCAATAAAAATAAATTATATATGAAGGCATTATTTTGCATGCAAACTATTGAATACAATCAAAACCAGTTTACTTGTAATTTAAGATGATAATATACATGAAGATGATCAGAGAACAAAAAACGATTGACCATCACGATAACAGTAAATTAAATAAAAATAAATTTTAGATTAGTGACAACCTATATCATCAAATTCAATGCACAAACATATAATGAACAAAGATTTCGATCAATTAGCCGCCGGAGATGATGATTACAGAAAATGTAAACCCTATTTCTAATCAGTAAACTTACCCTAATACCTAGGGGTGAGCAAAAACCACACCGCAACTAAAATTAAGCGCATAAACCGCAACCTCAATAAAAACCGATGGTAAGGTTTTCTGTTTTTCAAAAACCGCAAATATACGGTGCGGTGTGGTTATTAGTTTTCAAAAACCGCAAAAAAAACCGCACCACACCGCATATATTATAGACAAATTTCTTGAATGAAAGATGTATAAAATACTAGAAGACAAATGTATGGTTTTTGTTATGTTTAACTTTGAAAAATGGCGATATTATACAATTTTAAGAAATTTATTGTTAATTACTATTGATTTGATGTTTTTAAGATATTAATTGTTTGTGATTTA